>NC_091049.1:26958898-28365601 GCF_963966145.1 Tenebrio molitor | reverse complement strand
AACCACATTATAGGTATAAACTAGAAAGTTGTTTGGAAAATGACAATTACAAATTATATTTTGATCCAAGAGTTTTAACTGATATTCATATTAAGCATAACAGATCAGACATTATTATTTTAAATAAACAACAAAAGCAAGCATATCTTTTAGATATAGCTGTTCCAAATTCACATAATATAACACAAAAATTAATAAATATTTAGAGCTCTCCCTTGCTATGAGAAATCTTTGGTATTTACAAAAAAAATCGATTTTACCACTTATAATTTCAGCAATGGAAATAGTACCGCAATCTCTTTTTAAAATTTTTAAAATTCTGGATTTAGGGAACACATTGGTAGTTGAAATTCAAAAAGGTATTTTATCAAAGTCATGTCATATCGTGAGGAAGTTCCTTAACATTGACACAGAACATAATAAAACACCGGTATTTATGTTAATTAGCATTGCACTATTACATGATAGTAATATCCGTAATAGTGTATGTACTCCGGCAAAATTGCCGTGCCGCCGGGTGGTGGAGGGAAATAGAAAGAGGGAATTCTTGCTTTGATTCTAGATCTTGATGTCAAACCTACGAAGCAAGAATGCTTCACTTGAACTGGATGATGACGAGGAGGAAAGTGGTCAAAGAATTGAGCACGGTGAAGAGGGTCGACCTGTTGATGGAAAAAAATCTGGCGGCTCTAAATTCTGGGCGATTGTGCAGCACAACATTGATAAAAACTTGAATTTCTTTGTTCTCGTAAGAGGTCAACTCGCTTTCCAACCGATAAGCTTGCCATAAAATTTCATCGCATTTCTTCATAACGGAGTCACAGAGAAAAATCGTCGACAAAATTCCCACCTGCAAATATAACGGTGTGACACCATAAAACGCATATGTGAACTGCTTTACCCAAGATATCAGAATACGGCAAAAATCGTGGTAGAAAACCGACATGTTCTGACCCAGCAATATTTCACTATGTTTGATGATTATGTCAATGTAAATTAATGTTCTGGACACACAACTAATAATAGTGAAGAGAAAGCTCCATCCGAAGGTGTCGTTGAAGATCTTTACACCTTCCTTCAATGTGAAAATGCTCTTTTTCGTCATTTTCAGAATTTCGACAACCTGCTTTGAGTAGAGTTGACTCCTGGCTCTGATTACTTGCGAGAGAGTCTCGCTGAGACGCTTGTACCGCGACAGCAGCAAGATGAGAAGAACTGAGGTGAAAACTTGGTAGAAGAAGATAGCGTAGAACTGGTAAAACTCGCCCATGTCGGATGCGGCTGCAGCAAGCCCGCTGTGCTCTATATGAGCGTAAACTCCGAAAATAGTCAAACAGTAATAAAACAGTTGTGACGCTACGAAGACTAACTTCAGTGGAATATTAACCTTCGCAGACTGGACACCAGCGAGACTTTTGATAAGCCGGAACCAACGACGCCTCCTCAGTCTCATCAACACGATCAAAATGTAGAAAACGTAGCAGAACTGATTCAAATCGTACAAACTGGCTGACATGCATTCTACAAATGTTAACATCTGATACACCGGATAGTGGGCGTAAATACTTGCTGAGAAACACACCACGTACAGGAGGTAAACGCAGATTTCGTAGAGTTTTTGCAAACAGTGAGGATTGTGGTTGTTCGTCGACGACGGAGTCAGCGCCGCAAACTTGCCGAAAGTGAAAACGGTGTGGATTACTTCGAGATCCATCTGTCCAAAACATCAGCTACTTGAATCTTAATGGAAGTCTTTCACATAATTCATCAATTCATTTTTATTTCCTACGTGGGTTCTCTACGTTTCTTGATTTAAAATTGTGACCGCATTTTTGTCACGACTGAGAAATATTTTCCATTTGCTCAATTACCTACAAGTAGCGACAAACAACCAAACAACAAAGGTTCAATTTAATTCTACTCACAGAAATATTAAGCTACTAAATGTTTTATTTATTTATTTATTGTTGACGATACGTTCAGTTAAGCACGATATACAAGAATATATGTGTTTACAAATAATCAAAATCATTAATTTAGGTGGAAAACCTGTAGCGCTGACTTCTCGACTGAGAACGCAACAATAAATTGTTCTCCAAAATTCTGCGCATTCTTAGTGTTTGTCTTTTAAGTCATTGGTGCAATAGTAACTGTTGGAAATAGAAAATCGCATTATGCAGATAATAATGTGGAAAATGAAGTACTGTGACAAAAGTACAAAGCAAGAACGCTTCACACTTCCTTGAACTGGATGATGACGAGGAGGAAAGTGGTCAAAGAATTGAGCACGCTGAAGAGGGTCGACCTGTCAATGGAAAAAAATCTGGCAGCTCTAAATTCTGGACGATTGTGCAGCACAACATCGATAAAAACTTGAATTTCTTTGTTCTCGTAAGAGGCCACCTCGCCTGCGAAGCAATAAACTTGGGCTAAAATTTCGTCGTACTTCTTCAAAATGGAGTCGGAGAGAAAAATCATAGACAAGATTCCAACCTAGAATTATGACAATGTGACACCAAACAACGGACATGTGAAGTACTTTACCCAAGACATCAGAATGCGGCAAAAATCGTGGTAGAAAACCAACGCTTTCTGACTCTCCAACATTTCAATATGTTTGATAATCACGTCAATGTAAACTAATGTTCGGGACCCACAACTAAAAATCGTGAAGAGAATGCTCCATCCGAAGATGTCGTTGAAGAACCCTACGCCTTTCTTCAATGTGAAAACACTGTTCTTGATTTTCTTCAGAACAACTTGCTTCGAGTGGAGTTGACTACTCCTGGCTTGGCTTAGTTGCGCCAGAGTCTCGCTGAGACGCTCGTACCGCGCCAGCAGCAAGATGAGAAGAATCGAGGCGAACATTAGGTAGAAGAACTGAACGTAGTGTTGGTAAAACTCGCCCATGTAGAATACCGCTACAGTAATACTGGCCTGCTCTATGTTGGCGTAAAATCCGAAAGCAGTCAAACAGTAATAAACCATTTGTGACGCTACAAAAATTAACTTGAGTGGAATATTGATCTTCGCAGATTTGACAGCAGCGAGGCTCTTGATAAGTCTGAACCAGCGGCTCCTTCTCAGTCTCATCATCACGATCAAAATGTAGAAGACGTAGCAGAACTGATTCAAGTCGTACAAAATGGACAACACGAATTCCATAGATGTTATCTGCTGATACATTGGAAAGTTGGCGTAAATGCTCGCTGAGAAACCCACTACGTACAGGAGGTACACGCAGATTTCGTAGAGTTTTTGCAAGGAGTGGGGATTGGAGTTGTTTGTCGACGACGGTGTCAGCGCGGCAAAGTTGCTGAAAGTAAAGATAGTATCGATTACCTCGAGATCCATCTGTCCAAAACAACTATTTGAATCGAAATCGAAATAAAATTTGTTCGATCATATCGTGGGGCAGGAAATTACCGATAAAACAGAGCGATTGTTCACATAATTCATTAATCCCTTTCCGTTTTTATTTCCTACAAGGATTTTTCAACGTTTCTTTGATTCAAATTGTGACCTTATTAATGTCACGACTGAGATTTATGATTTTCATTTGCTCAGTTATCCTCAAGTATTGACAAACAACAAACGTCCAATTTAATATTACTTACACAGATATCAATCTGCTAAATTAACGTCACATTAAATGGAGGGGATTTATTGTGCACGATACGTTCAGTCAAGCATGGCAAACCAGAGAATATGTATGTTTACAAAAAATGAAAATATTTTTTGTTGGAAAACTTGCAGCTCTCACTCGTCGAACACCAAATTGTTTCCCAAAACTGTACGCACTTTTGGTTCTTCTCTTGTTCACAATGCAGTTAGTACCGAGGGTACTGCTAGAGCGCCCACAACTTCTACAACATCTACATCGTAAATCTAAGCAACCCAAATGGACCATCATGATCCCAGATCTGGAAACTGTCCGCTACCACCAGTCAACTCCTATCTCTTGTCCGGTACCACCAAGTTCTCCATATTTGACATTCCGGTATTCTGGATGGCGTTTGCGTTTTACGTCTGAATTCGGCATCAGTTTCCTAAAGTTTTACTGCGTCGCAGATGTACTTGCAGTACTCTTAATCTCTTCTGGCTTGCATCATCTTGAAAATAATACTGTGGAAGTACCGACATCAAGCTAATTTTCTACGACCAGAACATCGGTACTAACACTAATGCTCATCACAATCCAACGCAATTTTCTCCTTTTGAAAGGAACCATCAACATTTTCAACGATATGCTCAGCTGTACCATTCCCTTCAGTATATTTTTCGGTGATCCAAAAGCTCTGATTTATATGGGTATAATCCTTGAAGGTACCAAAATCTTCAACAGTCGCCGTAGTACTCTGATAAATCAGTTTCTGTGGCATTTGGTCGTCATTTTGGGTAAGTTTCTAACAACTGTTCGATTTTTCTTGACTATCCTTTTCCACAGACTTGACCTTCATTGTAATTTTTTTGCCACACCCTCAGGATGGAGTTTTATGAATTCTTGAAGTCGTACCAGATTGTCAGTGTCGTGGATGTGTTGATTGTGAAGAATCACGTGCAAAGGTATAAAAGAGTGTCTCAACAGTCGTACCAGAATTTTCTGCTGCGAGATGCTTCAACATCAACAGATCAACGATTTTTTCCATCATTCATTAAATTCTATCACAAAGTTTCTTCTTGATATGATTCAAGCAAACGTTCTCTAAATGGAATAAAATATGAAACGACATAGACCATGATTTTATTTCACAAAATAAATTTCGATTAGTCTTGGTTGGAACAAGATAAAGCTGCACAAAAATTCGAGAGGGTTTATAATAAATAAACAAGAATTTGTAATTGATTTTCTTCACAACTGTGATATTTTACTGTGTATTTATATTTCCCATCGACCGAAACAGTGGAACATATTACTCTTTAATTTAGCTTTATTTACTCTACAATTAGTTTCCCAAAATAAATTAAACACCAGATTTATCGACCAAACCTCTAGTAAGTCCCGACAAACCAAACAACATGGACCTAGAAATAATGAAAAAAGTATTTATGATCGGAAAATATTTAGCACTGACACCCACTAACCCCAAAGACATGTCGCCAACACGTTTCCACAAGTTCTACGCAATTTTCGTATTTTCGTGCTACGCTCTTGATACCATAAACAGTTTCTACAATAGAAGATCGTTCTATTTAAAACTGTCAATGATGCAGGTGGTACTGAGGGTACTACTAACTACCGACCTTATTGCCAACACTTTCTACAGCATAATCGTGGCCTGTCTGTTAAAACGGCACAAGTGGAGTGTCTTAATCAAAAACTTGAGGGTTGTTGAAAACAAAAGCAGTACCATGCGATGGTACTATTTCACGTTTGTTGCGTTACACGTCCTACTACTGACAATGGCAATTCTCACGTTTTATATCTGGATTGAGTTCTTTGGTTTGGATTTCTTCAAATTGTACTTGGGAGAGTATTTACAAATCTACTTGCTCTTTTTCAACAACATGACGACGTGCATTGTCTTGGTACTGATGCTGACAAGGTACAGATACCAAAATACTTTGATGAGTCGACTCGTCACCAGGAAACTTCTCCATTTACCTCTTCTGACAAAAATCAAAAACAATTTGTTCGTCTTGCGACAAACCGTCGACGCTTTTAACGACTTATTCGGCTGGAGTATCCTTTTCAACATCTTTTTTGGAGGTTTGAGAAGCTTGATTTGTTTTGACGTGCTCCTCTCATTTAGAGGTAACGGACTGGAGGCAAATGCTTTACAAATGTTCTTTCACCTTGAAGTTATGCTGTTCCATTTAGTAAGTCATCACAAATTCAATATACTTCAGTAACCTTTTCGTTTATAGATCGGAATGCTGACTATGATAATGCTGTGCGACACAATCCGAAAAGAGTTTGAAGATTTGCTGCTGCTTTTCTACAAACTGGACTGCAATGCTGAATTGTCCACCGACGAAAACGAGATGAGTGCGTTGATTAAGAGCCTGTCAAGAAATGTACCGCAATTCACAGCTGCCAGATACTTCTATATCGACAGGTCGACGATCTTGAGTCTTTTCAATAGTATCACCACTTTTATTCTGGTGATGATCCAATTTAAATAGAAGTTTGTTGAAAAATATTTTCAATTTGTTAGAAATGTTTGTTAAATAATGTTTTCTCTCTGGAGATGATGCTAAGCACACAAGATTTATTTTTGAAGCGAATTACACTGAACAGTCGTCTATTGCTATTTTTCTATCTAACAAAATGTCTCTTTGATGTATGTCTGGTTACCAAAAATATTCTTTCTTCTGTGTAAGATCAGTTTCCTCTTTCTTTCAATAGCAATTAGTCTATTTTCATTAAAGTGTAGAATTACCAAGAAGAATGTAATCGACGAATTCAACATTTTCAACAAAATACACTTAAACAAATTTGGTAATTGTAGATGAATCTAGATGGAGTCTTGATATAGTGCAAAAATCAATAGAGAAGAGATTCTTTGAAAATGGTTTGTGATTTTGCTTTTGGTCATCCAAACCGTCAGCGCAAACTTCTTCCCAAGAAGATTTCAGTGTTGTCAGAATCAGAAGCTAACTGCTAGTTGCAATTTCATTTTTACATAACAAAACTTGAAACCAAGAAATAAACCTACATAATACTCATCTAAATTTTATTGAATGGAGCTACTACACATCTTATTCACAAAATATTTCATTTAATTCTATACAACATTATTTTTTATTCCTCTTCCTGCGCCTCTTATATTTTAAAACCTGTCAAATGAAAATATCTGGTGGATTAGAAAAACTCAAACATTTTTATTTCTCGACGCTACTTCGAAACCCTTCGAAAATATTTTTGTACCTCGAGTTAGTACTTCACGTCCGGAAAATAAGTACCCCAAGGGTACTATCTAAATTTTAGAGTAAACAGTAATCACTGAGAGACAGATGTGGTAAACAAAGATGTTACTTCACTCTCTTGCAGAATATTTCTCTGTTAAGCTCATTGACAATTTGTTAATCAGAAGCAATTTGCAAAAATCCCAAAAACTTATTTTTTAGGCACCCTGATTGAAAAAGGTAATTTTTTTCGGGCGCACTTTTTCGGACGCTAAATTTAATTTTGTCGGAAAAAGTATAGTATCGTATTTTAAAACCTGTCAAATGAAAATATCTGGTGGATTAGAAAAACATTTTTATTTCTCGACACTACTTCGAAACCCTTCGAAAATATTTTTTGTACCTCGAGTTAGTACTTCACGTCCGGAAAATGAGTACCCCAAGGGTATTATCTAAATTCTAGACGTAAACAGTAATCACTGAGAGACAGATGTGGTGAACAAAGATGTTACTTCACTCTCTTGCAGAATATTTCTCTGTTGAGTTCACTGGCAATTTGTTAATCAAAAGCAATTTGCAAAAATCCCAATAACTTATTTTTTAGGCACCCTTAGTGAAAAAGGTAATTTTACGTACTCCCAAGCGGATGAAAAGTAACTCTTTTTCGGACGCACTTTTTCGGATGCACTTTTTCGGACGGACTTTTTCGGACGGACTTTTTCGGACGGACTTTTTCGGACGCACTTTTTCGGAAAAAGTGTAGTATCGTTTATTTCTGGTGCTATTAGGTGCTAGAAAACCCAGACTCGGACGAAAAAGATGCACTTTTTGGCCTTGAAGCACAAAGAACTATTATCGTTTGATTTGATTTATTCGAACTGAAGCATGACCAAAATAAACGTGATCGATGCGTCCAACATTTGAAACAACGTTGATCTGTTGATTGGGAAAAATCCCGCTGCTGTAAATTGTGGGCGATTGCAGTCGATAAAATCTGTAAACGTTTCAAACTCTTGTTTCTTGCGCGAAGCAGTCGGTGAGGTCTTCAGTCGCCATGCCAGATCTACAAGTGTGTCATATTCTTTTACAATTCTGTCGCACAAGAACATCGTGATCAGGAGACCGCTCTGAAACAGAGAGTTGATTGGAGAGCACTTGGTAAGTCAGGAAGCTGTACCCAAAGTATCGCGAGAAGACCTAAATCACTAAGAAAATGTAACTGGTGTGGTAGAATTCTGAATATGGATTTGAAAGTATGTCTTTTTTTAATGGAGAGGTCGATGTAATAAAAAAACTTGAAGGTACCACAGAAAATAGTACCGAGGATAGTCCATCCAAAAATGGTTACGAAAACTTCGACACAACTTTTTAAAACAAACACTCCACGTTTGACTTCTTTTAAGACTCGGGACAACTCCTGGGGGTTGATTTGATTGGATGAAGTAGAAATTTGGAGCAACATTTTCGTATAATGTTGGTACCTTGTCAGTAGCATTCTTAGTACTACACAAGTACATATTGAATATGTAAATTGCGAATGAATATAAGTATGTATCGGAACAAACATGAAAAGCAGTACATAATCAAAATAGTAAAAAGTCACAAATATTTGAATCGTGGAAGGTACTAAAAACATGAAAACTGAAAGCTTAAGTACTATAAATTGTCCGCTATTGACTGGTGCAATTTTAATAGACTTTAACCCATCGATTAATGTGAACCATCGTTTTTTCTTCAGTCCCATCATCACCACCAAAATGTGAAAATTGGAGAAATATTGATTCGAATAACTCACAACCATCAATATACATTGAATGAAAGTCATTGTTGGATATTCCCATGCATGTATGTACTGGTAAATTGCAACTCCAATTGTGTACACTGTAAACACAAGGAAACAGTGATATCTTTGTAAACAATTTGGCTGTCGATCGTTGCACGAATATGGTGTAAATGCCAAGAATTTTCCAAATTTAAAAACTAATTCAATCAGTTCCAAATCCATGCTTTGGTGGATCAATCGCCGCTTTCCTATTAAGACAGCACCGTTTATCTGACCCTGTCAATCTTTATAAACAAGTCAATTACATGTCCCTATATAGATTTGATTTCACTGAAAATGTTATGATTTTTTTGCGAGCAACCACAAAATATTACTAAATACAGATAAATAACATCCAAAAACTATTATTAATATTATTCATAGCTATTATCTGTGCTATTATTAACTCCCGTAAGCCGAAAACAAAATAATTTGAACAATGTTATCTGATTTAGTTTCATAAAAAAAAATTAAATTGAAAAAATCTATTTTAAGGATGAACTGGAGTAACAATCTCAGCAAAAAGTTGCGGAATTCTTATAATGCTATGAAACGTTTATTACGAGAAATCAATATTTAAAAAAACAGTTTTGTGTGCAACCGTACGCGAAATGAGCACTTCGCGTGCCTAGAGCAGGCCGCGAAATTGAATTTCCCAGCCGTTGCCTTGACGACGGCCGTAAAAGTAAAAGTCATTTCAATATTTATTTATTATCACAATTACAACATATCTATCTCTATATTTGCGGTGTGATCTTACAAAATCTGGATTGGGTACAGTTAAAGTTTGATTTATGCCAGTTTTTGTGTCAGGAACGGCCGCTATTAGTACAGAATTTTCATCCGGTTTGAAGTTCCCGCCAATTTCAAATGGAGTGGTCGCCTGATGATTCGATGATTGACGTATTGACGAGTCGGTAAAAAAGATCGATCTAGAACAGACACGTATGAATTAGGTTAATTTTCTACCGGTCAAAAAGGGAAATATCTAGTAACTAGTAAGTAGTAACATATCCTGAATCCTGAATGGCATCAACAGACATTTTGGTTTATTTGTCTCTTCGCACGGCATCTGATATTTCCACGATTAAAATAACCTAAAACTTATAACAGAATTTAACGTTTACCTGCCACAATAAATAAATTCCAGTAAATAGGTAAGCCAATGCAACATTATCCGACAGGGTTTTCACATTCTTCTTGTTACATCAGTCTCAAAGTCACTGTAACATTTTTTATATTGCTGTTTCGATTTTTCAGGTTTCAAATGCGACACTGCACAATTTATAATCTTTTTTTAACTCTGGATGAGTACACGGAACAAGAGCTGCATATTTGCGGTATAATCTTACAAATTCTGGATTGGTGACAGTAAAAGTTCGTTTTATGTCAGTTTTTGTGTCAGGAATGGCCACTATTAATACAGAATGTTCATCCTTGATGTCATCGATAGACATTTTGGTTAGTTCGTGATCGTCTCTTCGCATGGCTCCTAATATTCCCATGATTAAAATGACCTAAAAAAAGGGCAGACTATACAGCAAATTGAATTGGTCTCGTGTCAATACCTTACACTTTTTCACCTGATAACCAACTGACTTGTTTTCAAAAAAGGTACCAATTTCAGAAACTTCGTAACACCAATGCCATCCCGTATGTTCAGCGTGAGCTTCAACAGTGAATATGTACTCCATAAAGTTGAACTTTTCACAGTTTTTGATTTTTCCATTAAATAAGCCAAAACAACATTCTCCGACACCGTTTTCACATTATTTTTATTACACCGCTCTTTAAAGTCATTGTAACACTTATCGTACTGCCGTTTGGACTTTTCTGGTATTAAATTGGACACTGCACAATCTGGGGAAGTAGACGGAACAAAAACGTTGTAATTTTTTTGCGACATTTTTCCAATTTTTCTCAAAATGAATTGTTTTATTTATGTCGTTTCCATAGCGACATGGCGACATGTAGGCCGACTTTATTTTTATTGACAGTGAAGGAAATTTCACTTGTTCATTTTATAATTACAAATTTTCGGGTTGCACACAAAATGTTGTGTACACCTTGGCTACGAAATCCTTTGACGACCTCGAGATTGTCTTGTCTCGGCCGCAAAGCGGCCTTGACGACAGTTTTTCTCTCGGTTCGTCAAAGTAGGATTTCGCAGCCTTGCTATACAAATAACTATTTAATTTTTGGAAACGAATTGTAATGAGTTGCAAGTAAATTTTGTGTTTATTTCCTTGATATTTAGATAATTACTTACATGTGATTTTACAATCTTTTGACTAAGACTGTACGTGAAAGTAAACAAAAGCACACTGAATTTCAATTTTCATTGATTTCTGTTAAAGTTCTTAACGTAACTGTAGTAAAACGTGCGATATGAGTGTAATGTTGCATACCGACGTCAATTATATGCATTTTGTTCACTTTTATTGAAATTAAAACAGATACATAACCTCAAAAACCGTGTTTTTCCACATATAATTAGCGATTACATGAAAAATCCTCGACCAACTTTTTTTGTAAATTCATTAGAAAATTCTACGATATCGATACTTTATGTGTGAAAAATTTAAGAAAAATTGGCCATTTTGAAATATGTTTTTTATCACTTTTTATGCGACCATTGCTCAATTTCTCATAAGAACACGTGTAAAATATCCCGAAACTTTAGAAGGTAATAACTTTAAAATTCCTCGATCAAATTTTTTTAAATTTGGCACAGTACTTCAGAATGGATGAAAGGACTATTGTACTAATTTTAAGCAATTTTCGCCATTTTTCAATGTTACTCCAGTTCATCCTTAAGAGGCATTTATACTGAAATTATGATTCAACTCGAAATAGGTGGATTACATCGCACAAAATGGCCAACACGAATTGTATAGATGTCAAAGGCAGAGTTGGCGTAAATACCCGCAAAGAAACCCGCCACGTGCAGGAGGTACATGCAGATTTCGTAGAGTTTTTGCAAGCAGTGCGGATTGTGGTTGGTCATCGACTACGGAGTCAGCGCTATAAACTTGCCAAATGTGGAATTTTTATTTGCCACATCGATTTTTCTAGGTTTCTTTGATTTAAAATTTTGACCGTATTTATGTCACGACTAACAAATGTTTTCCGTTGACTCAATTACCCCCAAATATCGACAAACAACAATGACGTTCAATTTAATTCTGTTTAAAAAAATATTAACCTACTAAATTAATCTTCTAGGGAACTAACATTTTATTGCTATTAAAAATAATAATAACAGAAGATAAAATTCTTTTACAAAAATATAACAGAAAATAAAATTCAAACTAATAATGGTATACCAAATATAAATGAAATTAAAGAATTCTGGTCAAACATATGGCCAAATGAAATTCAATTTAATAATCAGGCAGAATGGATTCCTCATTTAGAAAATGAGATACAAGATAGTAATAATTCAAATCATATTCAAATTAGCGTTGAAATTTTAATAAGAAATATTAATAGTTCACATAATTAATTGGAAATCCCCTGGAGGTGACCAAATTCATAACTTTTGGTTAAAAAAATTTACTCGTATTCATCATAAATGCTTACTTGATCACTTTAACAGATTTATTAGGGAACCTAACACATTTCCAGAGTTTTTGGCCCATGGTATAACATATCTGAAACCAAAAGATTCCGATACTAAAAATCCATCAAAATATAGGCTAATGACATGTCTGCCTACAATTTATAAAATTATGACATCTTGCATTAAAGTAATAATTTATGACCATTGTCAAAAATTAAATATTCTTAATGAAGAACAAAAAGGTTGTGTTAAGGGGTCTTTTGGTTGTAAAGAACAACTCATAATAGATACGATAATAATGGAACAAGATCTAAAAAATCATAGAAATAATTGTACCGCATTCATTGACTACAAAAAAGCCTATGATTCAGTACCACATTCTTGGTTACTTAAAATTCTTAAAATTTATAAAATTAATTTGAATTTAATTAACTTTGTATCCCATGTTATGACATTTTGGAGAACTACTTTAAATTTAACAATAAACAATACTAACTTAAAGTCAGTGGCGGCTGGTCAGGGGCGGCAGATACGGCAGTGCCGACCCAGAAATTTATTTGAAAAGAACATAATTTAAAACAGTTCATTTATACTTTTTTTTAAACAAGTTTCATCATTCATATCTCTCTAATATGCATATATTTTTCAAATTTTATGACATTAGCCCTTACTGGAGATTCAAAGGTCCATTAATTCATGATCCCAGTATCCCGTAAAAGTGAGCGCATTAAAATAAATATACGCGTGAGCGTGTCCGATGAAATTGCACGCTCATGCACCGATGCTTGCCAGATGCGCAGAACGTCGAGATTATTGCAATGCGCTTCCCTAGTTGGTACTGCATGCCGTACCGCACCGCTTTGCAGTCTTTAAATTCATAGATTCGAATGGTTTTTTTTTAACGAATCACTTAATTTTCATTGATCTTATTAATTAAAAAGTAACATTTTCAGTTGTTAATAAAATAATAGAAATTTGTATTTATTGAGAGAACAGCTGTGGGTTTTTGTGAACATTTTCAATAAAGTGCTACATAATTAATACCTCCTAGCTCCAATTTTTTTAATACATTTAATTGTCAATTTAATATTTACAGACCATAAGAAGCTTTAATATTATGTTTAAGTTTTCTTCTTCTTCACTAAGTTCGATGAAGGAGAAATATTTAATAAAATTATTGCTCTTAAATTAAATGTCACATTTAGAAATTAAAAAAAAATCTATAGAAAAAGAATGAAACTGAAATAATATAATTTAACTGAAAATGTAAGTTGATTGGCATTTGGCTTTGGCATAAAAATAGGAATTTGTTAGGAAGTATTGGGTGGCGACAGCGATTCAGCTTCTGGGTACGGCAGCGCCGTACCTCATTAACGCAGAGTAAGGGTTTTTGTTTATTTCGTTTCGAACCACAATAGCACTCAACGGTTTGACGTTTAAATTGTGTTACTTTAATTTTTATTGTTCCGTGTTAATGATGGCAAATGTTCGACAAGTGGTGAGCAATAATAATTCAGATAGGTACTCTAGATTTTTTACTGAGCAATAAATTATCTTCATTATTTTACGATGACAAACTGTTTGTTAAGGATTTGAAACGGCCTCGTCCTGCCATGTCAAATTTAGTAATTAGTAAAGCGGACGGTTCCAATCGTGGTTTTTGTGTTTCATGCTATGAAAAGTGGATTACAGGTAGCGAAATTAGGAATAGATTGTTTTGTTGGCCGTGCTTAGTTTTTTCTGAGCAACGTCCAGGTCCGTGGAACTAACTATACAGAGTGATCAACAAGAAACCAAATCAAGAGTGCTACCTCATCTTTTGTTTTATCGAAACGTATTTCTATCATGGATCAGCCGCTTTTATTTACTTGCTGTAAACACTCGTTTTGTTGGTTGCCTACCTCTCAAAAATCTATTATTAATTGCCTTTATAAATTTTTGGTAATTCATGAATAATAGATTTAAAAGCAAGTTATAATTAATTATTATTTATTATTGATTAGGGAAAAAACACACAGTTACACAAAATTCCTTCATAAGGCACAATCTTGAGTTACAAAATTTTAAAAATTATTATTTTTCACAATTCTTTGTTTTGTTATTTTCTGTAAGTGTAAAAGTTATTATTCTCTCATTTTTGGGTAATTGAGAACTTACTCGTATTTTTCTAGCAATGTTTAAAACATTTAAATTACTCCAAGGTCAAAAAATAAGTTTTCACAAAAACTGCTCAAAATATTCTCCATTGTGGTCCAGACAGAATCAAACTCGCCTCTCATAATTTCAAAAACCCTTATGAATCTGTCAATTTGTTTAGGGTAATGTGTGGGTTTTATTTCTTGCAACACACAAAGGGAAACAAATTAATATCCTTCTTAAAAATTTTCTGATAAGTGCCATAACACAATTTAACTTGCTGTCTTAAACGCCTTATGAAAGTTGAGGGATGTTCCTTGATAATTTGTCGAACATTTTGCACCATTTCTAAAATTTGAACTAAGGACTGACCTGACTTCTTCTTAATGATGGATTATGATGTGCTAAAATTAGGCACTATAATTTTAAGACATTGATAAACTTGTTGATAACCAATACCATCAGGTTCGGACATCTGGCTTGAAATTCTTCGGTGTAAGGGGGTACAAAGTAAGGCCAGTCTTCATTTTCTTGTTTCACCCTCTTTCGAAAATAATCTAATAAAAATGCCTTCTCTTTAATGGTAAAACCCATTTTACAACTTATTCTGGGATAATTATTGCTTACAACTTCAATAAACGTCTGTAAACTTTGCCGAAATCGAAGATTTGTTTTCTAGGTTAAATCACTTAAATTGTCAACAACAACAACCTTGGATTTTGAAATGTGACATTTCAACGAAGCATCTCCGTACCAGTGGCGTCGCGTTTGGCAATAAAGATGATAATTTACTTACTCTTACAAATGTAAAATGTTGCCCTTGTTAATCTTATAAATTGTTTCCCTTATCTTATAATAATAATAAAATGCACAATTATAATTCCAACGTCTAAAATTCATAAGGTATCATTTTTTATTAAATAGCGTTTGAGACCATAAATTGTCTACGCCCATGTTTTCACCGCTTATGTGCATGTGATTTTGCTACGACGTGACCGATAATTTGCAACGCTTGCTCTGATTTGGATTCTTGTTGATCACTCTGTACAGGCTTTAACAATCGTAAAGAGATCGGTAGGGCACTGCAAAAACACGGTATTTCAAAAGATCACACACAAAGCCTGCTAAAATTTAAATTATTTGGAAGAAAACAACAAAATATTGCAAACGTCTTAGACAATGCACATCGCGAAAGTGTTATTGAATATACATAATCCCAAAGTCACCGAAAATCGCGAAACCCTTGGACGATTAATTGACATCACTATTTATTTAGGAACACAAGAGCTAGCGTTTGAAGGGCATAATAAAAATGAAAATTCATTTAATCAGGGCAATTTTAGAGAATTTGCAAAATTATTAAGCGGCATAATGATAAATTTAAACAATTTTTAGACGAATCCACGATTTTCACTGGTTTGTCCAAGACCATACAAAATGAGATCATTCAAAGTATTAATAATGTAATTCTAATTACGATTACGGTTGAGGATGAAGTAAAAAGCGCCCCTTGTTTTTCATGGCACACATAACTTTGCCTACTCGTGGTATTATACGAGTATGTGATATTTTTTTTTGGAATTTGGTGTTCTTTTACATTTTTATAGTTGTTTCGCTACGTTTTTTTTTTTTATAAATTATTAGTCACCTACGTTACCTTACCAAATTCCTTAATCCGCCCCTCCTAGCAAGAATTGCTTTAGCTAGACCTTCCTCTTGGTTCTTGCTGAACAGTGAATTTGTTCTTTATCAAAAAAAAAGTTTTTTTTAATTTCCATTATATTATTATTATGGAACAAATACGGCAACTTTGAGCATTAAAAAAAATACCAACGAATCTGCCGTACCAGTTGAAATTGTTACGAGCCGCCACTGCTTAAAGTCCGGGCCTATTCAAATTAAACGGGGAGTTTATCAAGGAGATTCTTTAAGTCCTTTGTGGTTTTGTCTAGCCATTAATCCTTTGACAAATCTATTAAATATCACTGGATATGGTTTTAATATTAGACTTAATAATACCACACTATCCAAATTAAATTACCTTCTTTATATGGATGACATAAAACTTTATGCATCTAAAAAGAATCACATTTTATCTTTACTAACAATAACTGAAAATTTCTCAAATGATATTGGGATGAGTTTTGGTATTGATAAGTGTAAAATGCAATCAATATATCGCGGTCATTACGAAAATTTAGAATATATAACTCAAGAAGGAGAAATCATCAAAAATTTAAATAAAGGAGAATTTTATAAATATTTAGGTATTAATCAAATCATATTCAACACTCAATTATAAAAGAAAATTTAGAAAAGCAAATTTATTTAAGAATTAAATCTCTTAAAATAAAAATTAAACGGTAACAATTTAATTAAAGCAGATAATACATATGCTGTTCCATCGAGGACCTATTCTTTTGGTGTTATAAAATGGTCCAAAACTAATTTACAGAATAGAAACATTAAAAGCGAGTTCTTTTTACCAAACTTAGTAAACATCACCCCAAATCTGCTATTGAAAGATTTAATTTACTACGCAAAAACGGTGGTGGTGATTTTTCAAATCTAGAAATTCTACAACACAATCAAATTGCTTCACTAAAAAATTATTTTCTCAATAGAGCTCATGATAACACCTTTTTTAATGCTTTGGTTTCAGCGGATAAAGGTTACACACCTTTAAATTTAAGTGATAATATAATTTCAGATATTGTTGAGCCAAATATACCTGGCACTATAGCAAATATAAAACAGAAGTCTTTACATGGGAAATACTTTAAAGAACTGGAACAACCAGAAATTAATATTCAGGCTTCTCACGCATGGCTTAAAAAATCAAATATTCACCCTGAGACGGAGGGTTTTATATTTGCAATACAAGATCGTGTCATAAATACAAGAAATTATAAAAACACCTATGCGGTTTGCAATCGATCATTGATAAATGTAGGATTTGCGGAACTGAAGGGGAAACAATTGAACACATCATTTCTTCTTGCACCGTTTTGGCTCAAAGCGAATATAAGAAACGTCATTCATGATATATTCGCTAAAATTATACGCATGAATTTAGCTGTTAAATTCAATTTATTAAAGGATACTTACACAATCACATTATAGTTATAAACCAGAAAGTTGTTTGGAAAATGACAATTACAAATTATATTTTGATCGCACAGTTTTAACTGACATTCATATTATTAAGCATAACAGACCAGACATTATTATTTTAAATAAACAACAAAAGTCTTTTAGATACAGCTTTGACAAAATTCACATGATATAACACAGACATATAACACAAAAATTAATAAATATTTAGAGCTCTCCTTTGCCATGAGAAATCTTTGGTGTTTAGAAAAAAGTTCGATTTTACCACTTATAATTTCAACAACGGGAATAGTACCGCAATAATATCCGTAATAGTGTATGTACTCCGGCAAAATTGCCGTGCCGCCGGGTGGTGGAGGGAAATAAAATAATAATAGTGGACGCAATTCTTGCTTTCAATCTAGATTCTAATGACAAAACCACAAAGTAAGAATGCTTCACATTTCCTTAAACTGGATCATGACGAGGAGGAAAGTGGTCAAAGAATTGAGCACGCTGAAGAGGGTCGACCTGTCAATGGAAAAAAATCTGGCGGCTCTAAATTCAGGGCGATTGTGCTGCACAACATCGATCAAAACTTGAATTTCTTCGTTCTCGTAAGAGGTCAACAGGGCTTCCAATCGATAAGCTTTTGCCAAAATTTCGTCGCACTTCTTCAAAATGGAGTCACAGAGAAGAATCGTCGACAAAATTCCAACCTGAAATCATAACGGTGTGACACCACAAAACGTACACGTGAACTGCTTTACCCAAGATATCAGAATGCGACAAACATCGTGGTAGAAAACCAATGAATCCTGACCCCCCGATACTTCACTATGTTTGATTGATATATCAATGTAAACTAGTGTTCTGGACACACAACTGAAAATTGTGAAGAGAATGCTCCATCCGAAGATATCGTTGAAGACCTCCACGCCGTCCTTCAACGTAAAAATGCTGTTCTTGATTTTCTTCACAATCTCGACAACCAGCTTCGAGTTGAGTTGACTCCTGGCTTTGATTAAATGTGACAGAGTCTCGCTGAGGCCCTCGTACCGCGCCAGCAACAAAATGAGAACAATTGAGGTGGAAACTATGTAGAAGAACTGAGCGTAGTGTTGGTAAAACTCGCCCAAATTGAGTACAGCTACAGTAAGACCGCCATGGTGAAAGTCCGCGTAAACTCCGAAAGAAGTCAAACAGTAATAAACCAGTTGTGACACGACGAAGATTAACTTTAGTGGAATTTTCTTCGGCGCAGGCTTGACACCAGCGAGACTCTTGATAAGTCGGAACCAGCGACTCCTTCTCATTCTCATCAACACGATCAAAATGTAGAAGACGTAGAAGAACTGATTCAAATCGCCCAAAATGGCCAACACGTATTGTATAGATGTCAAGATCTGATACTCCGGATAGTTGACGTAACTAAACGCCAGAAAACCCACCACGTACAGTAGGTAAACGCAGATTTCGTAGAGTTTTTGTAAGCAGTGCGGATTGCGGTTGTTCGTTGATGACGGAGTCAGTGCCACAAATTTACCAAAAGTGAAAATAATGTCGATTACTTCGAGATCCATCTTTCCCAAGCACCAGTTACTTGAATCTTGATTGAAATAAAATTTATTCGATCGTTTCGTTGCGCACGAAATTATCGATCAGTTCATTTTTATTTTCTACATGTTTTCGATGTTTCTTTTATTTAAACAAATTGTGACCGAATTTATGTCACTACTGAGAAACGTTTTCCATTTGCTCAATTATCCCCAAATATCGACAAACAACAAGGACACAAAACTTTTGATTTAATTTTGTTTACAAAGACATTAAGCTCCCCAATTACCGTCACACCTAAATGGAGAACATTTATTATGATAAATACGTTCAGTCGAGCAACCCCAAAGTTGACATACTCGTATATTTGAATGAACTGAAAGCCACTAGCATTGTGTGAGAAAGAACCAAACAGTTTTATCAGCGCATCCGATAGAATGATAGATCATCTGATAATTCTCTTGACGAAAATAATAGTAATCTTCAATTTAAAAATCCTCAAGACACAAGATTTCGTTTACGAACAACACATTGGAAAGTTAGTGACCAAGATTTAACTGACGAAGGTCCTTCGAACGCTAATATTAATCTTGAACAGAAATTCAGAAATGTCAAGAAATGAAAGTCATACAATTTCTGGAGAAAAATTAGTTTTTCGATGTGAAGAATGCAACAGGAATATAAAAAACAAAAAGGGCCTTAAAACTCATAGGGCAAGAATTTATGGACCAATGGGCCAATCGTTTTTGTGCAAAATATTTTCCTCAAAAATCAATAAACAAATTTAAAAATCATAAAGAAATTTCAAAATTTAGCACCAGGTATTAAAATTTGTGACCGAGGAAGTTTATCTCTTTTAGGCTCTCCAATTTTTGACCAAGGCTTCAAATACACTCTTGAAAAAACTATCACTACAGTTGAAAATCTTTTACACAAACTTCTTAGCAGACACGTGTCTTATACCGAGTCACTATAAATGATTGAAGGAAAATAGTGAATTGGCAACACTGATGCAGTTGGTACTGCAAATCTTCTCGTGCATCATCTGTCAATCTTTTCTATTTAGGTTAGGTTAAGTCGAAGTACATTGGCCTTGAAAAAAAGATTACAAAACAATCAACAAACTTTACTAGATATTACAAATATAGCTCAAGAAGTGTTGACCTTCTTGCTGTAAGCAACGTTGAACTCTCTTCGATAAATTATTGGAAACATTAATTAACATTTTAGACTCCACGTTTCTTATTGCTTCTTCAATTGCATGCTACAACTCTTCCAGATTGTTAATGGCATTGCGATACACAATATTCTTTAGAGATGGAAACAAAAAGAAGTCCAGTGGGGTCATGTCGGGTGACTTACTTGGCCACAAACCTGAGCTAATTAAACGTCCTTCTCTTCATTATTTAGATTGTGGCCCGTGCAGTATGTGCAGTGGCAGAGTCTTGCTGATAATAGCCGTTTGTGAGTTCAATGTCGTCCAGAAGTCTACAAGAAGTCTTCGGTACTTTCCGCATTAATTGTTTCGTGAAAAAATATCGGCCCAATAATTCGCAATCCATACGCCGATTTAAGTGGGTGCAGTGGCATTTGAATTACATTATGTGGATTGTGAGCAGACCATGTTCTATAATTTTGTGGACCCAGACAAATGTAACCATGCTTCAGCGGAAAAGAAAGTGATGTCTTGCTGGTCAACATTATCAAGCAAATTATTGTTATACCAATTACAAAACTAGATTCTTTGGAGATAATCAGGAGGGTGAAGTTGTTGGACCATTGTAAATTTGTATGGGCGTAAATGCAATGATTTTTTCAGGATATTTCGAGAGGATTCATAACAAAGTGCTAAAAAGAGGGAAAATGTAGGAAATGTTGAGAGAACAGGTCATTTGTCAATGGGAACCTATTTGTTGGGATAAACGACGTATCGAAAAGTGAGGATGTTCCTCGACAATTTCTTCAACATTTTGCATGACGTCAGGTGTAGCAACAGTGGGACTGCTGCGAATACAGGAAATGGCCATTTTTATTTTGCAATCCACTGCGAATTACAATTAATGTGTTGTGCTCTATTGTAAAAACCATTTTTTAAATAAAATTTGAAACTGTCAATTTAGATTTTTTTGACGTTTGTTTCAATTTTCAAAATTGCGTGTGTCATGCCAACGATGTTGCCAACTAAAGATTTCAAATGTGTTACCAACATAACAAAATAATTTGCAATCATTGATAGTCACTCGGTACTTTAATCAAGAACTGTCTTTTCATTCCAAAATTTAATTTTTTATTAAGAATAACTCCATTTTGGAAAATTTCTAATTATGTTAATTCAATTGATACTTCTATAGAAAAAATACTTAATTTTCGTTTAACTGATTTACAATGGTGTCAGTCCACTTGACCACTTTTGCAATACCGTTTTCTAATGTAGTCTCTTAGATAATCCTTCCTTCCAAGTTTGTCTTGGTTTAAGATTGGGTTGTAATTATTGTGAAACAAAAATATTATGTACTTCATGCATTGCCTAATAGACCATTTACAATTTATTATAGTGGAGGGAATTGTTGCTTTGATTCTAGATTCTAGAAAGCAAGAAAGCTTTACATTTCCTTAAACTGGATCATGACGAGGAGGAAAGTGGTCAAAGAATTGAGCACGCTGAAGAGGGTCGACCTGTTAATGGAAAAGAATCTCGCAGCTCTAAATTCTGGACGATTGTGCTGCATAACATCGATAAATACTTGAATTTCTTTGTTTTCATCAGAGGTCAACTCGCCTTCCAACTGATAAGCTTTCGCCAAAATTTCGTCGCACTTATTCAAAATTGTGTCACAGAGAAAAATCGTCGACAAGATTCCAACCTGAAATTATCACGGTATGATATCACAACACAGACATCTGAACTACTTTACCCAAGATATCAGAATGCAACAAAGGTCGTGGTAGAAAACCAACACGTCTTGACCCCCCCATATTTCACTATGTTTGATACCTATATCAATGTAAATTAATGTTCTGGAGACACAGCTAAAAATAGTGAAGAGAATGCTCCATCCGAAGATATCGTTGAAGATCTCCACACACTCTTTCAACGTGAAAACGCTGTCCTTGATCTTTTGTAGGATTTCGACAACCTGCGTGGAGTGGAGTTGACTACCTCGGGCCTTGATTACGAGTAATTTCGACAGAGTCTCGCTCAGACCCTCATACCGCGACAACACCATCATGAGAAGAATCGAGGTGAAAACTAAGTAGAAGAACTGAGCGTAGTTTTGGTAAAACGCGCCCATGTTGAGTGCGGCTACAGTAAGACTAGCGTGGTCAATGTTGGCGTAAACTCCGAAGGCAGTCAAGCAGTAATAAACCAGTTGTGACGCTACAAAAATTAACTTGAGTGGAATCGTCTTTGGTGCAGGCTTGACACTAGAGAGACTCTTGATAAGTCGAAACCAGTGACCCCTTCTCAGTCTCATCATCACAACCAAAATGTAGAAGACGTAGCAGAACTGATGCAAATTGCAGAAAATGGCCAACACGAATTGTATAGATGTCAGGATCTGATACTCCGGGTAGTTGACGTAATTAAACGCCAAGAAATCCAATAAGTACAGAAGGGAAACGCAGATTTCGTAGAGTTTTTGCAAGCAATGCGGATTGCGGTTGTTCGTCGACGACGGAGTCAGCGCCGCAAACTTGCCAAAAGTGAAAATAATGTCGATTAGTTCGAGATCCATCTGTCCAAAGCACCATCAGCTACTTGAATCTTGATGGAAATGAAATTTGTTCGATCGTATCGCTGCGCAGGAAATAACCGATCGAACAGAAGGAACTTGTCAACAAATTTAATTGGTGTGTTTCACGTAATTCATCAATTTCTACTGTTATTTAAAAGTGTGACTGAATTTATGTCACGACTGAGAAATATTTTACATTTGCTACTGTCGACAAACAACAAGGACACAAAACGTCCAATTTAATTTTATTTACAAAGAAATTAAGCTGCCAAGTTACTGTCACTGCTAAATGGAGGGGATTTGTTGTGGATATTAAGTTCAGTCAAGCATGACCAACTGGAAAAGATGCGTCTACAAATTATTTCTCGAAATTGTATGCAATTCTAGCGCAATACGATTGTTGTGACAGTAAGTTTTGCCAATAGAAAACCGCAATATCAAAAATTGTCCACAGTACATTTGGTACTCAGAGTACTACTAGACCTCGACTAGTACACCCACAACTTTTACACCATAATCCTCATTAGCATATTTCAACAACGCAATGAGCATCTTGATAACAAATCTGAAAACTATAGGGTACAAACCAAACCAATCAAAGATCTCCACATCTGAAATTCGTAATCTGGCGTCTGGTACTGCGGATTGTGCAGCGTTATCGTTTAGGAATTTTTCGGCGGCAGTGTCCCCAAGATCTGCTGCGTCGGCTGCTTCCAGATGTATTCCCAGTACTTTTATTCTCTTCTGACTTGCATCTTCTTGAAAATGGTACAGACACAAGTTACGACGAAATACTGACCCTCATCAAAATCCAAAGCAATTTCTTGGTTTGAAAGGAACCGTCATCATTTTCAAATAATTGTTAGCAGCACCTTTCTCCTCAACATCTCTTTCGGAGCTTTGAGAGTTCTGATTTGTGTGGATGTAATCCTTAAAAGTGACAAATCACAGTACTCTGGACAATGAATTGGAGTCTCTGGCTCATATTGTCGTCATACTTCTATTTAGGGTAAGTTGTATTATTCAAACGGCCATAGCTCCCTTATTAAATATAATACGACAATGAATTCTACACCGCTGGATTCCTCTTTTTAATGCGCTTCTTTTGAGTTACCTGGCTTTTTTCGTTTAAGAAAAATTCACAAAAAACTAAAAAACTCATATTTTTGGCTCCCACACCAACAAACGGGGTCTATAACCGGAACTTTTCCTATGCCTGAACTCAACTCATCCTATACAATAACTCAACACAATTTCGTTCGATTCGCGAACAAAAATTTTTCGAAAAAACCATGAACCCCTTCTATCGAATTTTCCCTTCGGAAAATCATTTAAACAGCAATAGCTCCCTTATTAAACATAATATGGCATTGAAAAAAGGAATCAAGCGGTGTAGAATTCGTTGTCATATGTTTAATAAGGGAGCTATGGCCGTTTAAATCATTTACAAATCATCCACTCCGCATTTACTCCGCTAATTTTTTACAGTGTATGAACGTAAACAATGAATGTTTTATCTAGATTATTTATGAAAAAAAACTCTTCGAAGTGAAATACAAAATTCTTTGACTATTAGTGGTTTGCCACCACATAAGTTAGTATTTAAAGTTAATTGCGTCCTTTTACTGGTCAGAAACTTAAATACAAAGGAAGTATTAGTTAATGGAATAAGAATGCGCATCAAGTTTTTGCATCGTAATGCTATTGACTGCGAAGTTAACTGGAATCGCGCGCAATAAGCGAATTTTGATTTCACGTATAAATGTAACATATTCCGATACTACTTTACCATTTATCTTTCAAAGAACTCAATTTCCAATTATACCTGCGTTTGCGATAAAAATAAATAAGTCTCAAGGACAACTATTCGAAAAAATTGGAATTTTATTAAAGCAGCCAGTTTTTACACATGGTCCATTTTACGTTGCAATAAGTAGAGTTTGATCATTCAATGGTTTGAGATTTTGTACTTTCGAATATAACGGTCAAAGGCTTTTAACAAACCATGAAAGATTTTTTATAAAAAACATCGTCTACACAGAAATTTTGAATCATTAAATTCATTTTCAAACGAACAATGAATTCTACACCGTTGGATTCCTCTTTTCAATGCGCTTCTTTTGAGCCGAAAAAAATTTACTTCGCTGTTTTCGTTTTGGAGAAATTCGCAAAAAACAAAAAACTCATACTTTTGGCTCCCACACCAACAAATGGGGTCTATGACCGGAACTTTACCTATACGTGAATAACCCTGTATAGATATTGTCACTATTATACCTGCAAGAAATTAAACTAACAGTTTCAGACAAGACGATACATTTTTATTAAGAATCGACCTGTGAATTGTACAGTTCTGTCAGATTTGTATTGATACCTCTGACTTATTGATAGTAAAATAATAAGAAGTGTGCGCAAGCAGTTTGTTAAATTGATGCGCTTATAAGAAAATAGTGACCTGACCATACGAGTAACTACAAAGCAAGAATGCTTCATATTTCTTTGAACTGGATCATGACCAGGAGGAAAGTGGTCCAAGAATTGAGCACGCTGAAGAGGGTCGACCTGTCAATGGTAAAAAATCTAGCAGCTCTAAATTCTGGACGATTGTGTGTATCGGAATTTTCTCCCTGCTAAGTGATGCCTCAAAATCGACACTTTGCCACTTTGCCACCATCAATTTCATCACCACTTTATTTCTTGTATTAAAACGAATCTAAAATGAATAATGCAGGATTCATATTTTTGAAATTTGTTACTGCTTGGAAGAAAATGGAGACATTTTTAAAAAAATATCATAACCAACAGAAAAAAGTTTTAGTTTTTTTAGTTTTTAGTCTTCAAAAAGTATTCTGTCTTGTTTCGAACAAGATACCGGCAGCAAAATTTGAAAACTTTCCAAAAGAGAATTATTGATTGCACTTAATTGACCTACTGTATAATGCGACTGCTATGTATTTATCTTTTTTCCATCAAACAAAACAAACGAACGACTCCTCAATTTAACTAGTTTATTTATTGGACGATTAGTGTTCCAAAACAAATTAACGTGAAACCTTCACCAATAGCACTTCTAGTCAGTAGTGGTAACCCAAACAACATGGACTTTGAAATTATTACGAAAATATTTGCGATTGGAAAATATTTAGCACTGACACCCGCCGGTACCACAAACGTGTCACCAACACTTTTCCAGAAGCTTTACGTCGTTTTCGTATTTTCTGTGTATATCGGCGGCATCGCAATAAATTTCTACAGCAGAAATTCGTTGTACCTGAATCTGCCAACAATGCAATTGGTACTGCGGGTACTACTAACAGCAGATCTTTTAGCCCACAGCTACTACAGTATAATCGTCGTTGGTTTGTTCAAACGACACAAATGGATTGTCTTAATAAAAAACTTGAAAAGTATTGAAAACAAGAACAGTACCATACGATGGTACTATTTGATGTTTGTTTGGTCACACATTCTGCTACTGCTAGTGACAACTTTTATATTTTATGCCTGGATCAAGCTTCTTGGTTTAGAGTTTTTTAAAATATATCTGGGAGAGTATTTACAAATGTACGCACTATTTTTTAACACACTCTTGTGTCGCATTGTCTTAAAAATGATACTAACACGGTATCGATACCAAAGTACATTGATGAGACACCTCGTGGGCAAAAAAAATCCACAGTTACACATTCTGATAAAAGTCAAAAATAATTTGGTGAAGTTGCGACAAACCGTCGATTCATTCAACGATTTATTCGGCTGGACTATTCTTCTCAATGTCATGTTTGTAGGCTTGAGGAGCTTGATTTATTTTGACCTAGTCGTTAGGCTTAACAAGGACGAATATACTTTACAGATTATCTCTCACGCTGGAGTTATGCTGTTCAATTGGGTAAGTTTGTTGTTCAGCAAAAATTGGAACCAATCAAAAATTTTTCTTCAATTTTTTTTTTTCAAAACGGAGGAGTGAAAGTTCTGTTTTGATAATTTTCTCATCTGCAGGTTGAAACGTTGGCTGTGATATTGCTGTGCGACACAATCAGAAAATACTTTGAAGATTTGTTGCAGCTTTTCCAAAAGTTGGACTGCAATAGTGAGTTGGTGACCAACGAAAACGAGATGAATGCGTTGATCAAGAGCTTGTCAAGAAATGTACCAAAATTCACGGCTGCCAGATACTTCAATATCAACAGATCGACGATTTTGAGTCTTTTGAACAGTATCACTACTTTCCTTCTGGTGATGATCCAGTTCAATTAAAGATTCTTTGGCGCAGATTTGCCATGTGTGAGAAATATTTGTCAAATAATTTCTTCACATGCATCCACCTTCACGCAACACGCGGATCCACGATGTTTCTACGTAGTTTTGATTATTTTTACACCCCATTAAATGGTTTATCTGTGACCGTGACCAATAATATGTAATAATTAATGTACATATGTATGTACATGACTATGTGTACTTTTCCTGTATATAATATTGTAATTTCCTTGTTAACCTTACAATACACTCTTACAAAATCAAGGTTAATTGAATTTAGATTTCGATTCTCGTGAAAACAACACGACCGTCATTACCGTATCGTTGTTCTATTATTGACAAAACCTCGCCCGACAACACACCTAAACCTCACGTCTAATTGTGTTTATGGAATATTTACGTCCCCGGAATACATTTGTAACGAAGCTTTCAACAGTCGGACAAGTTCCAGTCAACACTCATGGATCTGGGTGCAATAAAAACAATTTTCTCTTTTGGGAGTTTGTTAGCGTTGACACCACCAAAAATCCAAGACTTGACCATCACCACGCCACGAAAATTATACACAGTTGCGATGTTTCTTCTTCATTTAATTGGTTTAACCACGATTTTGATGTTGAAGAAGTGGCACTTTTCCCAATCAATTTTCCTTTCAACAATCCTGCGAATACTCCACGAAGCAATCTTGTTCGCGTACAGTTTCTACACTTTGATCGTCGCCGGATTGACGAAGAGAAGACAATGGTTTCTGTTGGTGAGACATTTGGGGAGAGTCGAGTGTGAAATAAATAACACCAAATCTCTTTACATGATATTTTTTGTATCAAATGCGATATACCTCGCCGTGAGCGTTTACACGGTTTCCGTTTGGACCAGAGCTTTGGGTGTTAGATTCGTCAACACCTACGTCTTCGAATTGTTGCCTGTCTATTCGCAATTTTTCATCACAGTGTCGATTTGTGTCATTTTGAAGATGATACAGTCGCGTTACGGATATCAAAAAGTCTTGTTGATTCGACACTTCACTCAAGCACCGAAGCAACTGTCACATTTGACCCTGCTCAAGGTCAAGCGAAGTCTCTTGGTCCTGAAGGACGCAGTGGATCTCTTCAACGACATCTTCGGTTGGAACATCCTCTTGAGCATTTTCTTCGGCGCTGTGAGAAGTTTGATTTACATCGAAACTACCGTCAGAAGAGAAGAAAACGCGGGGGGTCACGACGTTTCCGAAAACTATTGGCAAGTGGCGGCTCGTGTGTCTTATGCGTTCTTTTACTGGGTAAGCTCTGCACACTTTGTGATTCTCCTTTCACTCCTTTCGTAGTTTGGGATCTTCGCTGTGATTTTGTGGTGCGACGCCGTAAGAGAAGAGTTCGAAGGGTTGCTCTCGTACTGCTATCAGATTCAAGAATGCGTTAGCGGCTCTATGCTCAATGAAAATGAATTTTATGCCTTCACTAATAGTGTTTCTCAAAACATGCCAGAATTCACCGCCGCTCGCTACTTTTGCATCGACAGGTCTGCGATTTTCAGTATTTTGAATTCGGTCACCACTTTTGTCCTTGTCATGATTCAGTTTAGTTCGATATAAGTGTCAGGAAGAATTTTTTTTCTGTAAACTAACCACAAATCGAAACAAATTCGTTCCTATTCATTTTGTAAAAAATTTAATGTCAATTTTCTTGTAAAAAATAAAATCTTGTGCCGTGTCCAATACGTTTCTTTTTGTTCCAACTCCGTTTGTAGAAGAGAACAAATTGGCAAAATGGAAATAAGAAAAATCCATTGAATTTGTATTTGAAGTCATTACTATCCGTTCACTTCATCGTGTACACTGCAAAAAATTGTGTGAAGTACGTTGTCTTTTGAGGATAAATCTAATTGAGGTTAAAAGCTGTCAAGGTGTGTCAAATGTCAAAAATGATGATTTATAAGCGTAACGTCCAGTCCAGAGTTATTAACTAAAAGATTTCTAGCGTCGTAGTTGGCTGGGCGATTACTTTAAGATGCGACCCTTTATATACGTTTATTCTTACATGACAGCTGACAGATTTCCCTCGGTAAAAACTACCAAACTACCAAGAACTGACTAATTTGTGTAGTAGGTTGCCTCGTTGCCATTTAAATTTTTCCCCCGAAAAAATTTCTCCCTCACTAGAATAAAACCCCAAAAACCACTCAATAAACCCCACGGAGCTTATAAACCTTGGGTTCTATTCGAACACTCAAAATTTCTGGGTTGATTTTATGTCACGAGTTACTTTTTCTCCGCGCCCCCCAATTTTCAACGAGGCAACTTACTATACAGGCTGATTCACGTAGCCCGTTCATTAGAAACTTTCTGATATCCCCAAATCATATTAATATGAAAATTGGTAGTTGACTATAATCGACTACTCCAAGTTCAAATGAAATATTTTCAAAATGGTGGCACCGGAAATACCGGAAATCGATAATGTACAGTCGTTGACCAAAATAAAATGGGACAAAGTAAATTTCGATTGTGTAATTCGATATTTTTGCGAAATCCATCTCTTAGGAAACAAAAGTGTCAATAATTAAAAAAAAATCTGTTGGCATTTATTTTAGTTTATTCATTGGTATAAATTTGAGAATAAGACGTTTTAATTACAATCGTAAATCCATGTTTTCCTACTTTAGAGAACCAAATACAAATGAACAAGTTTACCGACAGTTTTCAAAAACTCACAATTATTTAATTGAACATAGTGACAGTGACAAGGTGACAAGTAAAAAAAACACAACCTCAGTTTTTGTAGATCAATCGTCAAGTCAAATCAAGTTGTAATCTGAGACACATACGTCCCAGTTACACTATACAAATCTTTGAATTGTGAAACTGTCTAAGGTAACACTTTGTCCTATTTTATTTTGGTCAACGACTATACTTTTGCGCTCGCAACGCACACAAGATTTTTCCTACAATCGCAACTATGACTACTACATATTATTTTATTTGGACCAAATCAATGTAATACCTTCTTAAAATCAGAAACTAATTATTCACAATATTGATATTAAAAGTACGATAATTACGGTTTTTGAAAAGTAATCCATGCACTGGAAGTGTGAATTCTGGTTCTTTTGCTGCACTTAATTTCGGGAGGTGTACACGAAAACGCTTCCTCAACAGTTTCCCTTCCTTCTACAGGTTTTTGAGCAATGTTTTATGTAAAAACACAAAGAACACCGACACAAACTGACACAACAATTCTTTCAACATAATACACAACAAAGTCAAAATGCGGAGGCGAGACGCCGGTAATTATGTTGATAAGCACTGCACTATTACTTGATAGTAATATCCGTAATAGTGTATGTACTCCGGCAAAATTGCCGTGCCACCGGGTGGCGGAGGGATAGTATATTACCCGGAAGGGTTTTAACGCAGCGTTTCTCAACCTTTTAGTCTTTGCGACCCAATTTTCAACCACAATTTTAATCGCGCCCCCCCACCCACCTAAAATCAAGATTATTTACTGCACTTTGTAAAATCATGAATGCACATTCAGCGTCAGGGTTTTGTTGCAAGGCAAGATGGTTTTCACGTGGGATATTTGTGAAATGCATTTATGCATTCAGAGATGAAATCGCCATTTTTCTAGAAAAGGAAAACGGACCGGAAGCCGAGAAGTTTCGAGATGATTTCTGTGTGATGATGATGAAATTGAGCTACTTGGTCGATATATTCGAGAAATTAAATATTTTTAAACTTCAACTTCAAGGAGCGAACATTCATACTATTCCGGGCACGGAATCTTGGCCAACATTCTTTTGACATTTCTAAAAAAAATGATGTAAACCAATCATTAGTGTCATTAATAAATGACAATTATTAAAAATCACTTTGAAGTTTTTATTGTGACATCAAAAAAGCAGGGAAATAGCATTATCGAGTCAAAAGTTGGGTTATATTCAATAAAGGCCAGTGCACACATATTTGTCAGTTAAATGTCAGTTGTGGCCAAGATTCCGTGTCCGGAATAGTACATAAACTCCATCCATTTTCAATATACACAACTAAATCTAGTGATTTTAGTAACTTTTGTAGTGTAATAGGATACAACTTTTTTCTACTGTAAATGCAACGTCACAGATAATAATTCAGGTTATGTGTATTTTGAAGAGGTTATAATGTACGATTATTGTCATTTTTGACAAATCTCTAATCAAGTCCCGCAATCAAGAAAAGTAAACTAGTTTTGAATATTTTACTTAAAATATGGTATCCACAGGTTAATATTAAATACCGGCATTGAAACCAGCAAGTAGGTGTACCTTAATAAACATAAACAGATTTTAACGAAAACATTTCAGAGCAGGACACAAACTGGAAGCATGATACATTCAAAATGAATAGTGCTCAGGAGCAAACCCTCTGAAATCAAGCCTGAAGGCCGGCGGTCTTGTAATTAAAAAAAGCGCACAACGACGCAAATATTTCTTCACTATTCCATCGTGCGTCGTTTCCATTTTGTGCCTGTGCCCCCGATCCAGAAATTACTCCGTATTTTTCCTTCAGATATCTGTAGGAGATTGAAGCTAGCATTTTAAATAGATCAATTTAAATTAAAAGTGGATTTATCAACTTACGGCAAAAATTTCCCCAACCATTCGGTAAACTGGTATCCTCCCCAAATTTGGACCATTTACTTCCCAAATGTTTTTAAAATACCAGTGAACACTTTGTTTTATCTCTAAAGTGAGGCATTTTCTCTTTATAACACTGCCTGTGGCCTCCATGATATCGCTACTTAATCGTATTTTTTTCAATAATTATAATCTGACAGTGTCAAATTTTTTGACAAATTTAAAACGCCCGCTTTGAATGTTCAATATTAGAAAAAATAAAACACTTTCATTGCAATACTAAAAAAGAAAATTCCCTAACAGTAATGTATATTGAAAATGGATGGAGTTTATGTTGGATACGAGTGATCAATTTAATGCTTTTTGTAGAAAATTATGGAGCAGAAAGTTAAAGCAAAAAACCCTAGAAATGTTTAGCAAATGTGGAAGAATTAGTTAAAAAACATGTGTAAGCTGTTTTTGTAACCAATGTCATGCTGGCAAAGAATTTTAAGAAGTAGTTTTTTGCTGACGACAACTTGGCCGTAAGTTACGAGTGGGTTAGGAACCCATTTCAAAATACTCCCGAAGATCTCTCAACTGCCGAAAAAGAAATCTTCACAGAGTTCAGGGCAAATGGCGAAATCAAAAAACAATTTAGTAATAAATCACGCTTTGAATTTTGAGCAGGGGCGGATGATGAGTTTTCTGCACTGAAAACAAGAGCATTTCGTATACAGGGTGTTTGGGGTATAAGGTAACAAACTTTCCTGAGATGCACCGTTAGGTTAAATGAACAACTTTTTTTAGGACATTTTTTCAATTTGCTTTTTTTATTACGCTGAACTAAATTCTCAGTGTGTAAATTTCTAATATTAAATCTTCTTTCGAAAAATTTTGCTCTGCAAGACAGGTCCGAGGGAGTCACTAATAATTATTATCAAACTTGTTTTTAATTTAGTATTGATACAGTTGTTTTCTTATTTATTTTTTCGATATGCTCGCGCCCCCCTTTCATTTCACAGGTTGAGAAACGCTGTTTTAACGTATCTAGTAGTGGAAAAAATAGTATATAAATCACGGTGAAGAAGTCCCTTATAGCCTTCGCGCCTTAGAACCCTCGGCACGCCTCGGGCTCTAATCTTGACGCTCTGGGTATAATCTTCACCTTGGTGTATAATAAACTATTTTGTTTCACTGAATCATTATTTGTTTTTTATACCTTGACAACGAGATATATTATGTAGGCTATAATGCCCTAGGGCGTATAAATCATAATGCCCGCTGCTTACGCCCGCTCAAACAAGTCGTCATAGATACGAGCCACCGCAAACTAGGAAATTCATCAAAATCAAGTTCACAATTTATAAATTTTTTAAATGTTCACAAATTCAAATGCAGTGAAACATAAAACGTTGTATGCACCACGGGCATTACTCGATTTTTATGCTCTCGAAAATCTTAAAAACTCTCGGGCCTGGCAGCCCTCGAACATAAACATCTTCATAATGCTCTTGATACATAAATCACTATAATAATATCAGACGAGATTTAGGTAGAATAACTCAATATTTAGAGGGCATAAATTCTAATCACCTAAATAATTGTCTTTAATCGATTTTAAATAAAAACAGAATACAGTGTTTAAAATATAACGAATACAATAAAACATTAATAGAAATTAAAGACACTTTATTACAGAAATTAAATATTTATTCTAAACGATTAAAAATATATTAAAATAATAAACAACGGAAATTTGAAAACAAACTATTTCGAAATAATGAGAAGTTGTTTTACAAAAATTTAGCAGATAATAAAACTCAAAATAATAATGGTATACCAAATATAAATGAAATTAAAGAATTCTGGTTAAACATATGGTCAAATGGAGTTCATTTTAATAATCAGGCAGAATGAATTCTTCATTTAGAAAATGAGTTACATTGCTGCGTGATCTTCAAAATCGACACTTCGTCAATTTTTGCCACCTTCAATTTCATCACCACTTTATTTTTTGTAATGATGCAATTCAAACCAATCTAATGCAGGATTCATATTTTTGAAATTTGTTACTGCTCGGAAGAAAATGGAGATGATATTTATAAAAAAATCATTATCGACAGAGAAGCAAACAGAAAAAGTTTAAGTCTTCAAAGTGTGTTCTGTCTTGTTTCGAACAAGATACCGGAGGAGCAAAATTTGAAAACCTTCACAAAGAGAATTATTGATTGCACTTAATTGACCTACTGTATAATGCGACTGCTGTGTATTTACCTTTTTCCCATCAAACAAAACAAACGAACGACTCCTCAATTTAACTAGTTTATTTATTGGAGGATTAGTTTTCCAAAACAAATTAACGTGAAACCTTCACCAATAGCACTTCTAGTCAGCAGTGACAAGTCAAACAACATGGACCTTGAAATAATTACGAAAATATTTGCGATTGGAAAATATTTAGCATTGACACCCGCCGGTATAACAAACGTGTCACCAACACTTTTCCAGAAGCTTTACGTCGTTTTCGTATTTTCTGTGTATATCGCCGGCATCGTAATAAATTTCTACAGTAGAAATTCGTTGTACTTAGTCGCAAATCTGCCAACGATGCAATTGGTACTGCGGGTACTGCTTACAGCAGATCTTTTCGCCCACAGCTACTACAGTATAATCGTCGTTGGTTTGTTGAAACGACACAAATGGATTGTCTTAATCAAAAACCTGAAAAGTGTTGAAAACAAGAACAGTACCATACGATGGTACTATTTGATGTTTGTTGGGTCACACATCCTGCTTCTGCTAGTGACAACTTTTACATTTTATGCCTGGATCAAGTGTCTTGGTTTAGAGTTTTTTAAAATATATCTGGGAGAGAATTTACAAATGTACGCACTATTTTTTAACACACTCTTGTGTCGCATTGTCTTAAAAATGATACTAACACGGTATAGATACCAAAGTACATTGATGAGACACCTCGTGGGCAAAAAAAATCCACAGTTACACATTCTGATAAAAGTCAAAAATAATTTGGTGAAGTTGCGACAAACCGTCGATTCATTCAACGATTTATTCGGCTGGACTATTCTTCTCAATGTCATGTTTGTAGCTTTGAGGAGCTTGATTTATTTTGACATAGTCCTCAGGGTTAACAAGGACGAATATACTTTACAGATTGTCTCTCACGCTGGAGTTATGCTGTTCAATTGGGTAAGACAAAACATTTTCTTTTCAAAACCGACAACCACAAATTCAGGAGTGAAAGTTCTGTTTTGATAATTTTCTCATCTGCAGGTTGAAACGTTGGCTGTGATAATGCTGTGCGACACAATCAGAAAACACTTTGAAGATTTGTTGCAGCTTTTCCACAAGCTGGACTGCAATAGTGAGTTGGTGACCAACGAAAACGAGATGAATGCGTTGATCAAGAGCTTGTCAAGAAATGTACCATGTATATATCAATAAATGATCGCCGTACACTAGGTCAAATTATTTTTGTTTGTAAAATTATAAACAATTCTATATCGGATGAAAATTTACTTTCATCTTTGAACTTCAATGTTCCTAGACTGAACAGCAGGAGTACGTTAACTTTTTACTTGCCATGTGTCAATACTCGTCACTGTGCTAATGGACCCCTCGTTGAAATGTGCCGCAAAGTGAATACCTATTGCTTTAATGTTGACATTTTTTGTTCCACATTAAAACAAATTAAAGATAAGGTATTAGAAAATTTGGTCAGTTTTGGGCGTGAATGAGTAATTTATTTCTTTAGTATTAGATTTTTGTTTTTTTTTTTCTCTTATTTCTTTTTTTGTTAATTTGTTATTATTGTATTTCGATTGAGTTAATTATATTTTAGTTAATAATGTTATCCTGTAATTAGTAGTGTGTACCTACTGTTGGATAATAAATTATTATTATTATAAATTATTATTATTATTATTAATTCACAGCTGCCAGATACCTCAATATCAACAGGTCGACGATCTTGAGTCTTTTGAACAGTATCTCTACTTTCCTTCTGGTGATGATCCAGTTCAATTAAGATTCTTTGGCAAATATTTGCCATTTGTGAAAAATATTTGTTAAATAATTTCTACCCAGTCGGACAGTTTTCCACATGATACTAGAACCAACTGCTTCTTTGATAATTTTGATTTTTGAATTACTCCACGAGATGCCCAGACGACGCATTGACGCGGTCAACTCTCTTTTTCTAGGACACAATCTTCTCCACTCAAAGCTTAGAAACGACCCAACTCATTTTATGATTATGCGTTCTGTCTGAACTTGTGAATATCTTATTAGGAAAACTGTCTTTTCTGGGCCCTTCACGCAACACGCTGATCCACGAGGTTTCTACGTAGATTTGATTTTTTGTACACCCCATTAAGTGGTTTATCTGTGACCGTGAGCAATAATATGAATAATTAGTGTACATAACTATGTGTATATAATATTTTAATTTCCTTGTTAACCTTACAATACACTCTTACAAAATCAAGGTTATAATTGAATTTAGATTTCGATTGTCGTGAAAACAACACGACCGTCATTACCGTATTGTTGTTCTATTATTGACAAAACCTCGCCCGACAACACACCTAAACCTCACGTCTAATTCTGTGTATGGAATATTTACGTCCCCGGAATACATTTGTAACGAAGCTTTCAACAGTTGGACAAGTTCCAGTCAACACTTATGGATCTGAGAGCAATAAAAACAATTTTCTCTTTTGGGAGTTTGTTAGCGTTGACACCACCAAAAATCCAAGACTTGACCATCACCACGCCACGAAAATTATACACAGTTGCGATGTTTCTTCTTCATTTAATTGGTTTATCCACGATTTTGGTATCGAAGAAGTGGCAGTTTTCCCAATCGATGTTTCTTTCATCAGTCCTGCGAATCCTCCACGAAGCAGTCTTGTTCGCTTGCAGTTTCTACACTTTGATTGTCGCCGGACTGACGAAGAGAAGACAATGGTTTCTGCTGGTGAGACATTTGGGGAGAGTCGAGTGTGAAATAAACAACGCCAAATCTCTTTACATGATATTTTTTGTATCAAATGCGATATACCTCGCCGTGAGCGTCTACACGATTTCCGTTTGGACCAGAGCTTTGGGTGTTAGATTCGTCAACACCTACGTCTTCGAATTGTTGCCTGTCTATTCGCAATTTTTCATCACAGTGTCGATTTGTGTCATTTTGAAGATGATACAGTCGCGGTACAAACATCAAAAAATCTTGTTGATTCGACACTTCACTCAAGCACGGAAGCAACTGTCATACTTGATCCTGCTCAAGATCAAACGAAGTCTCTTGGTCCTGAAGGACGCAGTGGATCTCTTCAACGACATCTTCGGTTGGAACATCCTCCTGAGCATTTTTTTCGGCGCTCTGAGAAGTTTGATTTACATCGAAACTACCATCAGAAGAGAAGACAACGTGGGGGGTCACGACGTTGCCGAAAACTATTGGCAAGCGGCGGCTCGTGTGTCTTATGCGTTCTTTTACTGGGTAAGCTGTGCACACTTTGTGATTCTCCTTTCATTCCTTTTGTAGTTTGGGATCTTCGCTGTGATTCTGTGGTGCGACGCCGTAAGAGAAGAGTTCGAAGGGTTGCTCTCGTACTGCTACCAGATTCAAGAATGCGTTAGCGGCTCTATGCTCAATGAAAATGAATTTTATGCCTTCACTAATATTGTTTCTCAAAACATGCCACAATTCACCGCCGCTCGTTACTTTTACATCGACAGATCTGCGATTTTCAGTATTTTGAATTCGGTCACCACTTTTATCCTTGTCATGATTCAGTTTAGTTCGATATAAGTGTCACAAAAAGTTTTTTTTTTGTAAACTGACGACAAATCGAAACAAATTTGTTCCAATCCAGTTTGTAAAAAATTTAATGTCAACCTTCTTGTAAAAAATAAAATCTTGTGCTGTGTCCAATACTCTTCTTTTTGTTCCAACTCACTTTGTAGAAGAGAACAAATTGGCAAAATGGAAATAAGAAAAATCCCTTGAATTTGTATTTACTATCCGTCCACTTTATTGTGTACATTTCAAAAAATTGTGTGATGGACGTTGTCTTTTGAGGATAAATATAACTGAGGTTAAACGCTGTCAAGGTGTGTCAAATGTCAAAAATGACAAATGAGATGATTTATAAGCGTGACGTCATGGCCAGTCCAGAGTTATTAACTAAAAGGTTTCTAGCGTCGTAGTTAGCTGGGCGATTACTTTAAGATGTGACCCTTTATATACGTTCATTCTTATATGCCGTTCACGATTATTTTAAACACGCAGGAGGCCGCGATATTTTTTTGTTAGATTGGCGTCAGGTCCTGTCATATGACGTTTCGTTTTTAAATATTCGCATTGTTGTCAATTCCGTCATTAATTTAGTTAATAAGAATTTACCCAGAACTGCCCTACAAATATGTATGTTTCATTTCAATTACAATTTTACCATTATTGTTCCTAATGCGTTCAATTATTTAAAAAATGTAACAACTTGGGAGCAGTGTTCGGTTGAATTATAACCTAAAATAGATTTATTAAGACAAATCACAATACTGCCAACTAAAATGTCAGATTTTCATAGACAGTCCGAATTTGAAATAATCTTGAATGGTTTATACATGACTGCTGACAGATTTCCCTCGGTAAAAACCACCAAGGTTGGTAGAACTGACTAATTTGTATAGTAGGTTGCCTCGTTGCCATTTAAAACACTAGAATGAAACCCAATAACTTCTCAATAAACCCCACGGAACTTATAAACCTTGGGTTCTATTCGTACACTCAAAATTTCTGGGTTGATTTTCCGTCACGAGTTACTTTTCCCCTCGCCCCCCAATTTCCTACGAGGCAACCTACTATATAAATTAGCCAGTCCTACCAACCTAGAAAACTACCACCAATATCGCCATCTATCTGCGATACTAGAATGACCAGATGAGCAAGACATGAAATTACCCGAAGAGTTAACATTTAATTGCCGTTATAAATAATAATAAATAATAAATAATAATATTCTTGCACCGTTTTGGCTCAAAGCGAATATAAGAAACGTCATAAATTATTCGCTAAAATTATACACATGAATTTAGCTGTTAAATTCAATTTATTAAAGAATACACAACCACATTACATTTATAAACCAGAAAGTTGTTTGGAAAATGACAATTACAAATTATATTTTGATCGCACAGTTTTAACTGACATTCATATTAAGTATAACAGACCAGACATTATTGTTTTAAATAAACAACACAAGCAAGCATATCTTTTAGATATAGCTGTTCCAAATTCACATAATTTAACACAGACATACCTATTACACAAAAATTAATAAATATTTAGAGCTCTCCGTTGCTATGAGAAATTTTTGATGTTTAGAAAAAAATTCGAATTTACCACTTATAGTTTCAGCAACGGGAATAGTACCGCAAAATCTTTTTAAAAATTTAAAAATTCTGGATTTAGGGAATTTAGGGTAGTTGAAATTCAAAAAGGTATATTATTATACTCATGTCATATCGTTCCTTAACATTCACACAGAACATAATATAAAAACGCAACAAAGTCAAAATGTGGAGGCGAGACGCCGGTAATTATGTTGATTAGCACTGCGCTATTAATTGATAGCGCAATATCCGTAATAGTGTATGTCCTCCGGCAAAATTGCCGTGCCGCCTGTTGGTGGAGGGAAAAGAAATAATAGTAGAGGGAATTTTTGCCTTGATTCTAGAACTAAATCACAAAACTATAAAGCAAGAATGCTTCACATTTCCTTGAACTGGATTATGACGAGGAGAAATGTGGTCAAAGCATTGAGCACCCTGAAGAGGGTCGATCTGTCGATGCAAAAAAATCTGGCGGCTGTAAATTGTGGGCGATTGTGTATCACAACATCGATAAAAACTTGAATTTCTTCGTTCCCGTAAGAGGTCAAATGGCCTTCCAACCGATAAGCATTCGCCAAAATCTCGTCGCACTTCTTCAAAATGGAGTCGCAGAGAAAAATCCAACCTGGAATTATAACGGTGTGATGGTGCAAAACGGACATGGGAACTGCCTTACCCATGAAGTCAGAATACGGAAAACATCGTGGTAGAGAACTAGCACGTGAGGACCCAGCCATAAATCACTATGTTTGATGACCACGTCAATGTAAACTAGTGTTCTATTTACACAACTAAAAATGGTGAAGAGAATGCTCCATCCGAAGATGTGGTTGAAGACCTCCACGCCCTCCTTCAACGTTAAAACGCTCTTTTTGATTTTTTTCAGAATTTCGACAATGTGCTTTGAGTGGAGTTGGCTCCTGCCTTCCAACAGTTGTGAGAGACTCTCACTGACACCCTGGTACCGCGAATGCAACAAGATGAGAAGAATTGATCCGCAAACCAAGTAGAAGAACATGGCGTAGAAATGGTAAAACACGCCCATGTTGAATGCGGTTACAGTAAGACTGGCGCGGTCAATATCGGCGTAAGCTCCGAAAGCAGTCAAACAGTAATAAACCAGTTGTGACGCAATGAAAATTAACTTGAGTGGAATAGTCTTCGGTGCAGACTGGACAGCAGCGAGACTCTTGATAAGTCGGAACCAGCAACTCCTTCTCAGTCGCATCATCACTATCAAAATGTAGAACACGTAGGAGAAGTGAATCAAATCGGTCAAAATTGCTAACACGAGCTGTATAGATGCCAAGTTCTGATACACCACACAGCTGGCGTAAATATTTGTGAAGAAACCTGTCACTTGCAAGAGGTACACGCAGATTTCGTAAAGTTTTTGCAAACAGTGCGGATTGTGGTTGTTCATCGACGACGGAGTCAGCGCTAGAAACTTGCCAAATGTGAAAATGGTGGCGATTACTTCGAGATCCATCTGTCCAAATCACCAGCTACTTGACTCTTGATTGAAATAAAATGTATTCGATCGTTTCGTTGCACAGGAAATTACCGATTGAACGGAAGGAACGTGTCAACAAATTTATTTGATGTCTTCCACATAATTCATCAATTAATTATTATTTCCCTCATGGATTTTTCTAGGTTTTTGGATTTAAAATTGTGACCTTATTTATGTCACAACTGACAAATCTTTTCCAATGGAGGGGAGTTATTTTTTAATTATTATTTATCTCAAAAAGCATAGGAAACAACAAAATATCTGTCTACAATCTCTTCTTTAGTGGGATCACAGCGTGATGTCACAAATACAGGGTCATTATAAATGTTTCTAGCATCGTAGATGGCTGGGCGATTAATTTTTGATGTGCCGCTTTATACACATACATTCTTACATGACAGTTGACAGATTCCCAGCGCCAAAAACCACCGCCAGTACCTCCATCTATCTGCGATACTAGTCTATCATGTTACGAGGCTAGCAGCACATTCAAAATTCTTGTGGTTTTCAACGTCAAGTATGATTTAGAAAGATTTATAATAACTCTGTTCTTTTTATATAAAGCATACAATAACTCTCAAATATACAACAATTAGTTGATTGTGATGATGATTATGATGACTTGTGTTTCAACGCTATCTATTACAATAAGAGGAAAATATGATCAAATTGATTCGATTGTGTCGTTGTTAAATACGAAATTTCCGCTCTAACAGATTGAGCACATTGTCAACAAATGGTTTCTTCGTAATTACAAAATTATCCTATTTAGTTTAATTTCATTCAATAATTTTTCCATGTCTTCATTTCCATTCTTCAAAATTATGACCATTTTTATGCCACAACTGTGGAATGTTTTCCACTTGCTCAATTACCTACTCCTCGACAAACAATATTGAATCACAACAAATTTATGTTAAATCTAAACGAGAAAGTTCTATTATTGACGAAAAGTTCACTCAAGAATGACAAACCGAAAGGTATGGATCTGAAAGTGTTCAAACTGATTTCTTTGGTTGGAGAACCTCTAGCTCTGATTCCTTTCTCGAATGAGAACGCAACACCAAATTGTTTCCCAAGATTGTACCCACTTTTACTATTTCTCTTGTACATGATTGGTGGAATAGCAACTTTTTCCAACAGAACATCGCATTATGCAAATTTGTCTACGATGCAGTTTGTACTGAGGGTACTGCTAGATCTAGACTTGCACGTCCACAACTTCTACACCATAATCATCATCAGCATGTTTAAGCAACGCAAATGGACAACCCTGATCAAGAATCTGGAAAATGTCGGGTACCACCAAGTCAACGAAAGATCTCCATATCTGACGTTCATAATCTCGCATCTGGTACTTTGGACGGTGACAAGGTTCTTGTGTCCCGTTTGGATCTACTTTATTGGTGTCACTTTCCTAAAGCTCTACTGCGTGGAGTACTTCATCTTCTTTATATGATTTTTCTTCATCGTTTCTTAAATTTTTGCTATGAAAAAAATTGCATCACCCTGTTTCAAAAACAATCGTGTTGCTATGGAAATTTGAACGGCACTGTAAGTCTTCCAAAATGTCAAAATTTAAAAGTGTCACTAACCGTCCTCATCTATGGAATTCGAAAATAGCCCAAACCATCGACCAAAACGTAAGTTGGCCTCTTCAATCAAACGCACCTAACCCCCACATAGCTTTCATTACTCCATGGTGCCATGTAATGTTGCTGGCAAGTTTTGTCTATGCCACACGAGACAGCTTAGACGTCATAATGCCATTCATTGTCAATACCAGATCGTTAAATGGAACCAGTTACATGAGCGACTCCAAAATTGACAAGACCCTTGGGGAAGCAGTCTTGGCAGATGTGCCCTACAAAGTAGGCATCACCTGTCACGTTTGAACAAGCTCTCTTTGTAACATGGAGTTTCCAGATCTTCTATGTGAAAAAGTACAAGTGGAACTTGTACAGTTTGGCCCACCTTGCTGGAGGCATCGTGATCGACAAAGACGAAGCAAAATTGCTCATAGGGATTTCACTTTTGCTGGGAACCGTAAGCACAATATTGACACCTGCGTTAATCAACAAATTCGGAGGTAAAGTTTCAGTCGTGAAAATAGGACCAGTGGGGTTAGGAGTTGGCCAAAGAATGGTAGCATCTCTTGTGGTCTTCTTCACAGCGTGGTGGACATCTTCCAGAGAGAAGACAACTCTAGTTTGTTTGGTGCTGATAGAAGCAGCTATCGTCACCAGTCTTGCCGTCGAAAGTAGAATCAACACAAATGGACTTTGTCCTTCCACCTTCGTGGAGAGATAGTGATGGGTTTTTCTTGACCATGATTCACCTACGTCCCACTAAGATCGCTACCTGTAAATCAAATACCAAATACCAAAGAAATAATTTTACTCCAGATTGGAGTAGCTGCAACGTTTGACATATTTAAAGTAGGAAGTAAAATAGCATGGTAGGTTTCAACTACGTTCTGTTACAGGTTTATTTGATCGACGTGGCTGATTCCAGGATTTTAAATTGCCGTCGCAAACCACCACAAAGAAAAAATTTGCAATGGTGACCACAACCAAAAAGTACCAGTGGAGCTGTACGTATTCCGACAGACGTCCCTACAAATTGAATTGGTTGTTCAAGAGTCCACAATCATTTCTTACGCGTTACATTTGGCACAACCCAGGCGACGAATTTCGGGGTAAACGAGGCCAGAATAATGCCGATGCTGTTACAAAAAGCTCCAACACTGCCGGAGTAGTTCGGAGAGATTTCCAATATGATCAGTCTGAATCCCGCCAGCGAAGAGCCCATCAGAGCCGTCGCTATTATGAACATTACTACGGAGAGATGCCTGTTACATCCTGCGTACGAAGCTGCCAACGTGTAGACGGCGGGTCCCATGCATCCTGCAAAAAAATTATTACAGAGTTTGTCACGCGTTCTGAGAGGTCGAGCAACGTTGGACGCGGTCAACATTTGGATGGGTGGTCTCTAGGACCCCGCGTTCCACCTTACCTATATTCGTGCAAACCTTTCTCATCATGACCACGTTGACCAGACCACTGTTGACGGCCCAGTCAGAGATAATTGCCATTACAAATCCTGTGACTATCATGACTCCAAACGGTATGGCCGTCCAGATTCCGCGGTCGCCGATGTGCAGCTTCAACACGTCGCTCAGGTACACCCGCAGATGGCCGATCAGATACACATACATCAAGATGTATGCTCCGATGATCACAGACAAGGACCACACGTCCAGCGTGCATAGAATCCGACAGATCGGTATGTTCTTGTTCTTGTGATCGACGATCGCGCCTGCAAGGTTTGATGAAAACTGGACGGGAGACGAACACGTGACTCACTCATTTCCGTGTCGAGGTAGAATCGCTCGACGGGGTTGATGTGAGGGTCCCGGTGGGGGTTGGAATAGACGAGCAAGTGCCAAAGCAGCAACAAGCCGAGGGTAACACCTCCGTAGAGGTAAAAGGGCAAAGTCCAGTCGCTACTTTTCATCATTATGATCTCGGTGGCTCCCTGACTGATTAAAACGCCTATATTCACGCCACAGCCGCCGATGGTCGTTAAAGTTGCTCTTTCTCTTCTGGGCACCCAATGAGCTATCATGGAGACCGCACCAGGCATCAACGTTCCTTCGCACAACCCCAAGAAGAATCTAATGATTGTGACAACGGTTGGACTGCCGTGAGTTTGGACTATAAGAAAAGGCGTGAACATGCTGGTGAGAGCCATCGACACAAGAGCAGCCTCTATGACGTGCTTTGCTCCGTATTTGTCGCTCACGATACCCGACGGCAGATGGGACAATCCGTAGCCCAGATAGAAGAACGTGTTGAGGTCGATATAATTCTTCTTGTTCCAGTGGTACCTTTTCATGTTGATCTTCTGGAAAGCTGATGTCACAAAAGGGAGATTTTTGAGCTGCGAGGTACGTTACTTTAAACGCGAACACCGGTCGTCTCGTATCGTTCAGGTGCATGCAATCGCCGTCGGTTCGGTTGTCCTTTGTAACGTTTGCGAACATATCGTCGACGAAATACTGAGCTGCTATTAGCGTACAATCTCGAGTGATGACAGCGCTTACAGCCACAAAGCATAGCATTATTACCACTACGTAGCGTCGCGGAATAAGAAAATCTACTTGGTGGTTAGGTGTGGCGTGCTGGACAGGTTAACTTACGTCTCGCTGGGGCGCCCTCAGACTCCATTGTGGCACTAAACCGAAACAAATGTTTACATTTTGATACTTTGACAGCCGAAGTAGTTCCACGTCAATCAAATCTTCACAGCCACCCAAAATGCAAAACAAGAGCAAGAGTTTTGTCAAGGCGGTGTCATTTTCAGGAGTAAATAGATTGCCATGAGAAGCTAAATGGTGTAACGCGTTTAACATCTAGACAGATTCTTGTATTCCTCGACGATGCGTCATGAAAGCACTGTCAGCTATCGTGGGTGTCATGGTCCTCCCCGTGAGGGATACTTTAGGGGTGGTACGACGATACATTGACCACATCGACATTTCAAATGTCTCCAGAAGTATCGCCGGCATGGAACTGGGCAAAATAATTAATAATACCTACGTAATTTTTGTTATTCCTTCTTTATAAAATTCTAACTTTTTGACTAAAATGTAAACTGAAACAGATATTTTATTTTTGGTTGTTTTATTCTTCGTTATTGAATAAGCCAAAAAAAATTAAATTTTTATGGTATTGTTTCCTGGTCTGGCAGGGATAGTGAGCAGACGTGTTTAGGAAAAAAAAGTGCAGAGATTACTAACGTAAAGAGCGACGAGTGAGTGAGAGGTGATAAGCAGAAGGCAGCGGGTAAGAGAGAGAAAGGGTATGACGAAATCGCGGAAAGTAAGGAAAGAAAGCAGCAAGAGAGAAAGGGAAGAGGGTAGGACGTCTGAAGAAGGCACGAACGTATTCAGAAAGAATTCCAGAACGGGAAGATCCCCAAGTAGAAGCGAAGAAGGAAATAAAAGCAAGGAAATGAAAATAAGAGAGGAGAACAAAGTACTAAAAAAGTAGCGGCAGGGAGAGAGAAGATGAGTGGAAGAGAAGAAAAATGGCAGACGGAGAAGGCAGATTGGATGAAAAGGATGAAAATTATAGAGGAAAGATGGAACAAGGAAAAAAGAAGGAGAGGAAGAATAATGTTATAATTACCGGAATAGGTGGAATAAGAGGAAATACAGAAAGGGAGGTGGAAGAATGAATTAGAAAAAGAGATAGGGGTGAAAGTAAACGTAAGGTAAACATTTAAAATAAATAAAGATAAGATAATGCTGGAAAAAATAGAAAGGTGGTAGCAGAAGAAGAAGATTATGCTAAATAAGAGTAAGTTGAAGGAAGGAAAGGATGAGAGTATGTATATAGATGACGATTTGACAAACGAAGAAAGGAAAACAAAAGAAGTTAAGAGAGGTGGCTAGAGAAGAGAGAGATAGAGGAAAAAAGGTGAAAATAGGATACAGGAAGATACAGATAAACGGGGAATGGTTTACATGGAATGAGAGAGAGGAGAAACGGAAGAAACATTTTTAGAAGAAGCAGAGAAGAAGAAATGACGCACCGGCGAGAAAAGGTAATAAAAATGTACGCACAAAGGGGAAAGTCGTTACCGAAAGAATACAAATGGGAGGTCAAGGGGCATAAAGAGAAAAGAAAAAGGTAAAAGCTACCGGAGGAATGATAACAGGGGTGAAATTGGAGACAAGAAAGGAGGATGCATCGAAATAAAAGCCATATAGGCAATAAATGGTGGAAAATAATGACAATATACAGTAAAGAGATGAAGACAACAAGAAGACGTATCGAAGACGCAATAAAAAAAAGCAGGGAAGAATTTATGCTCATGGCAGGGGACTTCAACGGGAGAATAGGAGAAAGAGGAGCAAGAAATTGGGAAGGGGAGAAGGGGATGGCAAAAGAAAATCCAAAGACAAGGTGGAGAATGCAGAGGGGAAGAGACTGATGGAATGGATCGAAGAAAATGGATGGGAGATAATGAACGAAAACAAACAAGGGGACGAAGATCGGGAATGAACCTATATGCAGGGTGTTATCGGCACATTTTAAAAATACACCTGTATATCATCTTTTATAAAATGTACGCCAATGCGAAGTAACCTATAGGAAATATGCTTTAAAACAAGGAAACCGCATTGGTGTACGTTTTATAAAATATGATATACAAGGTGTATTTTTAAAATGTGGCGAAATTTTACCTGCAAGGTTGTTTGACAACGTAGAAGACTAAAAGCAATTAAAAAAATTGTAGCTCAAAAAATAAATGTCAATTTATTTTTTGATATAGAATTTTTTAGATATTTTTTCCAAGTTCTACATGAAGCCAGTAGCTCGTGGTTAAAATATTTGCACAACTTTCAATAACACCCTGTAGGTAGCAGGGGAGAAACAGTGATAGATGACGGAACAGTGAACGAAGCAGCATGGGAAAGAGTAGAAGAAGGGAGAATAGGAGAGTCGGATCGTCTCGAAATAGCTTTGAGGAAGAGAAGGGGAGGGAAAGAACAGAGAAGGAAAGGGGTGGGGGATAGGAATAAAACTATTTATCTGTATTTTTTTGGAGTTGCTGTTTTATATGTAAAGAAATTGTAGTCAGGATTCGGAAAGCCCGTATGGCAAATAAAGCATTCTACTACTTATAGTATTGCTTCTATTTCAACAACGACTAAACAAACTTCAGAGAAGAACTTTCATGAGAAATGATCATAGGTTTCAATCCTTTTCTGTTTAAGTTAGGAATTCGTCCCTTTTCTGTTGAAGTTAGGAATTCGTTTCTTCTCTAAAAATAACATTTCTCCTAAAAATTTAGCTAGGAAGTCGTCATTAAACAAAATTGTTGACCACATGGTCTTTTACAACAAATGCTTTATTTGTTCTACGGGCTTTCTCTTGCCCGTTTTCACTCTCAGTCTATTCCTCTTATACTCTTCTTTCTCTATGTAACCTGGCGTTTCTCTGTCCACTCCTAGCACTCATCTCAAATATTCTTCTTGCACTGTCTCTACCTCCTCTTGTTCCTTCTATCGCCAGATCTCTGCCCTGTACATCAGCCGCTCTATACCATGCTCTCCAACATCATCATTCTCCTCCTGAAATCACCTCCTCACTTTCTCTCTCCGATTCCCCACACACACCTCCCACTACATTGTTTGCCTTCCTCACCATCTCTTTCGTTGAAGGTGTAGCCCAAGTACTTGAACTCGCTCACTCGTTCTGCTTCTTCTTCATTTCTGTTTCTGCCTTTCCTCCTTCCTTCCTCCCTTCCAGCAATTTCATAAAGTACTCTTCCCATATTTGCATTGTTATTTCCTCGCTCACTGATTCATTTTTCTTTCTCTCACAGTTTATGCATTTCCATACTTCCTTCTCTGTTCTTATTTCCTTTATCTCGTTGTCCTCCCTCCTCCTTCTGTTTCTTGATCTTTCTGCATTTCTCTCTCTCTCTCTCTCTCTCTCTGTATCTTCTTTTCGCTTCTAGGAACCAATTTCCATCGATTTTGGTCCTCTTCCATTCTCTCAACGCCTTTACTGCTTCCTTCTTCAATTATTTACATTCTTTGTCCTACCACTCATTTTTCCTTCGTATCTGTTTTGCTCCATTGACTATTATCTCATTGTTGTCGTTGCTTTCTCAATTAATCCTTTCAGTTTTACCGCCATCTTCTCTACCTCCTCTTCTTTTAATCTGATTTTTTCTAGTCTCTTTGTTCATCCCATATGTCACCTTCTTCTGCTCTTCCTTTGATTTTCCCTTTCCTCTTTCTTTATGGTTCGTATTCTACAGGGTGTCTCAAAATCCGCGAATTCCGAATTCAGAGCGTTGTAGGGGATCACTTCAGTAGTCCAAATATGGAAATAAAAAAAAAATCGGGACTCCCACCACAAAGATACATTGACTGAAGGTGCACTCTTTGAAGTGCGTTTTCTTCAAATACATAGTGAAAAGTTCAGTGTTTATTGTTATTTATGGTGTAGATGATTGTGGAAAATAATAATGTAAAACAATGTTTTGAAAAATAGCTTTACTTTGGAGTAAAAAAAAATCTTACTTTTTTGTAATTTTTCTTAAAAATGAAACGGCAACGTAGCTAGAATAGTATTTTGTCACTGTGGGTATGAAGGCTGCTATGTATTGAACAAAATTAAAGTGATTATATTATCTTCTTCAGCAAGAGTGAATTTTTTTTTCTAAGTATTTTTAGAGCTATTTATAGTATTTATAGTATTCTCAATTTGGTTGTAGGTCGTAAAATTTTTAAGCCCCGCAAGATCTTTAACTTAAACTACCATAAAACTTTACGACCTACAACCAATTTGAGAATAATATATTAATTCCCATCGATCAAAACAGTAGAACACACTCTTTAATTTAGCTTTATTTATTCTACGATTAGTTTTCCAAAACAAATTAACGTTGAAGCTTAACCCCCAGATTTATCGACAAAAGCTCTAGTTAGTAACGACAAACTAAACAACATGGACCTAGAAATAATAAAGAAAATATTTATGATTGGAAAATACTTAGCACTGACACCGGCTACTACCAAAAACATGTCGCCAACACTTTTCCGCAAATTTTACGCAATTTTCGTATTTTCTCTGTATGCTTTCGACACCATAAACAGTATCTACTTCAGAAAGTCGTTCTATTCTCAAATGTCAATGATTCAGCTCGTACTGAGACTACTGCTAAGTGCAGACCTTTTCGCCCACAGCTTCTACACCATAATCGTGGTAGGCTTGTTGAAGCAACACAAGTGGAGTGTTTTGATGAAAAACTTGAAAACTGTTGAAAGCAAGACCAGCCCCACACGATCGTACGTCACATTTGTTGTGTCACACATCCTACTTTTCATAATGACAACTTTTACGTTTTACGTCTGGATCATGTATTTTGGTTTACACTTCTTCAGTTTATACGTGGGAGAGTATTTACAAATGTACTCGATTTTTTTCAACAACATGTCGGCGTGCATTGTCTTACGACTGGTGCTGACAAGGTACAGATACCAAAATACTGTGACGAGTCGACTCGTCACCAGGAAGCTTCTCCATTTACCTCTTCTGACAAAAGTCAAAAACAATTTGTTCGTCTTGCGACAAACTGTCGACGCTTTTAACGACTTATTCGGCTGGACTATCCTTTTCAACATCTTTTTTGGAGCTTTGAGATGCTTGATTTGTTTTGACGCGCTCCTGACATATAGCGGTAACGGACTGGTGGCAAATGGTTTACAAATTCTCTCACACGCTGCAATTGTGCTGTTCTATTTAGTAAGTTGTCAAAGAGACCTTGTGGTTCTATGTTACTTAAGTAACTTTGTAGGTCGGAATCTTAACTGTGGTACTGCTCTGCGACACAATCAGAAACGAGTTTGAAGATTTGCTTCTGCATTTCCACAAACTGGAATGCAATGCTGAATTGCCGAGCGACGAAAACGAGATGAGTGCGTTGATTAAGAGCCTGTCAAGATGCGTACCAGAATTCACAGCTGCCAGATACTTCTATGTAGACAGGTCGACGATCTTGAGTCTTTTCAACAGTATCACTACGTTCCTTCTGGTGATGATCCAGTTTAAGTAAAAGTTTTTGGCAACGATTTTCCATTTATAAGAATCTTCTGTGTCTCGAATGATTTTGGTTTTTGAAATTCTCCCAGGAAAGACTAGACGATGAAATAATGTGTTATCATGGATGAATCTCTAGATACAGAATCTGAATGTCAGTATTTGTCATACGCAGACTCAGGATTTTCATAATTTGTACTCCACAATCAATAAAATGAATTTCCTTGGTTTTATACATTTCTATCGATTGCCAAGACATGATACCTTCCTTACGTTTCCTCTACCAAATCCCTATTCCTTGTGTGTCAGTTGTGATTTTCTGACGATTGTAAATCAATTACCAAAGTTTGCTTCTGATCAAACAACTCTTTGTTCTACTATCGACAAAATCGCCTGACAACAGAACGAAACTTCACATTTATGACAAAGCTTTCAACAGTTGGACAAGTTCCAATCAACACTCATGGATCTCGGTGCAATTAAAACAATTTTCTCTTTCGGGAGTTTATTAGCTTTGACACCTCCAAAAATCGAAAACTCGACTATTACCATGTCACAAAAATTATACATAATCGCCATGTTTCTTCTTCACTCCACTTGCTCAGCCATAATTTTGATATTGAGTAGGTCGTACTACTCGAGATCAGCTTTGATGACGACAGTTCTGCGAATACTCCACCAAGCTGTTTTGTACGCTTACAGTGTCTACGCTCTGATGGTCTCTGGACTGATGAAGAGAAGACAATGGTTTCTGCTGGTAAAAAATTTGGAGCGAGTCGAGTGTGAAGTGAACAATGAAAAATCTCTTTACATCATATTTTTTGTATCGAATGCGATCTACATCGTCATGATGGTCTACACGAGTTACATCTGGACCAGCGCCATGGGTTTGGGGTTTGTCATTATGTACAGCGCGGAGTTGTTGCCAGTCTATTCGCAGTTTTTCATCACAGTTTTGACTTGTGTCATTTTGAAGATGATACAGTCACGGTACAAATATCAAAAAGTCTTGTTGATTCGACACTTCACTCAAGCACCGAAGCAACTGTCACACATGATCCTGCTCAACGTCAAACGAAATGTCTTGGCCCTCAAGAACGCGGTTGATCTTTTCAACGACATCTTCGGATGGAACACTCTCCTCAGCATCTTCTTTATCGCTTTGCGAAGCTTGTTTTACCTCGATTCTGTCATCAAAAGGGAGAACAATGTAGAGACTCGCGTTCCCGAAAGCTATTGGCAAGTCGTGGGTCGGCTCTTTTTTATGTTGACTTTCTGGGTGAGTCTTGAAGATCTTGTGACTCTTGTTTCACTGCTCTATTTAGGTTGGAATCTTCGCTGTGATTTTGTGGTGCGACGCCATAAGGGAAGATTTCGAAGAGTTGCTTTCGTACTGCTACGAAATGCAAGAATGCGTTGCCGACTCGATTGTTGAAGAAGATGAAATGTGTGCCTTCACTAAAAGTGTTTCTGAAAACATACCAGAATTCACAGCTGCTCGGTACTTTTGCATTGACAGGTCTACTATTTTCAGCATTTTGAATTCGATCACCACTTTTCTCCTCGTCATTATTCAGTTTAAGTAACTGTAATTGCGAAGAATTTGTTCATCTGGTTTTGTCAATCTATTTGGGCTCTCCACCATTTTGTAAAGAATTTATTGTCGATTTTCTCATAAGGAAAATAAAATTTTGTGTTGTATTTAATATGTTTCTCTTTGTACTAAATATATAATTTGAAGAATGGAAGAAATTTGGAATAAGAAGATAATATAATTATAAAAAAATATATGAGAATGTCAAAGGGAAAAAGCTGTGCTGTAGACTTTGGCTGATCAATTATTATCATTAAGTAAACATTCTATACTTCTTGAACTTTGTATTTCGATTAAAAGCCCAAAACTTTTCAAGGTTGGCATAACAGCACTCAAAACTATATTTACTTGAAAATTATGATTAGCATCATTCCCCAAAACATGAACTAATTGCGTCAAAATTATTGTTTACGCTACAGCTTTATTTTGTAGAACACTTAATAAACAAAAAAAGAAAAACAATGTTTGTGTAGAGAGTGTATTTGTATCAACTCATTGAAAAATTACTTTCATATTCGATGACATTTACCTGTCTTGTTCTTAACCGATAACTTTCTGTGTTGCTCAACAAAAATGAATTTGAGAGCAATTGAACTGATTTTCCGATTTGGAAACATCTTCTCGTTGACGCCGCCCCCAACAAAAATGAAGCGGAATTTAACTCCCCATCAGAAAATTCGCATCGCAATTCGCAGTACTTTCGTATTCATCATGTTAACTATCCATATTTTTTACAATACATTTGTCAGAAAGGCATCTTACCTAAGACTAGGTTTAACTCAACTCATAATCGCCAGCTTGACAACTACCACTTACTGCCTCCACAATCTTTACATTTTCATAATAATGAAAAACTTCAAGCACCACCATTGGATCAAACTTTTAAAATATCTTCGACAAACTCGTTGCCACAAGAAGAAACCGAAGTCATATTATTTGCAATTTGTAGTATCTCAACTGGTCGTGTTAACTGTTATTATGGTTGGAAATGGTACCAGTTTGTATTTCTTCGACATCAGTGTTGTACAGGGTCACGTAATGGTCTCTACAGAAATGTACCTACAATTATTTGACGCGATTGTGCGTTGCATCATCCTAGAGATGGTACTTTCACGGTACCGGTATCAAGATTTAGTATTAACTCAGGCGTCACCCCACAAGCTTAAACTCCATTCCTACTTGAAGGTCTTAAAGAGAACCAAGTACGACATATTTATTTTGAAAAGCGCCGTCGACGCCTACAACGACATATTTGGGTGGACTACACTTGTCAACATCTTCACCACTTCTCTCAGAACGCTTCTTAATATAGACGTTTTTATGCAGAGTGACGGTACTTTCAGTTTGAATGGTGTTCCCGGAGTTACTTTCTATATGTTTTTCCAAATGACGATAATTTTTATGTGTTGGGTACGACATTTCCTTAATCTGAAATATTTCATTAAAGATTTTATTTTAGTGTGGCATCTTTACAAACATATTTCTGTGCGATTCTATATTGAAAGAATATGAAGGTATTCTGACGCTGACGCGAAAAATGGAAGCCTGGGTGTGTGAAGATGTCGTGCGTAAAAGCAAAGAGTTTAGGTCATTGGCTCTCATAGTAGCTCAAAATCGTCCTGAATTTAATGCTGCAAGATTTTTCTCTATCGACAAGTCGACGTTGTTCAGTATTTTGTCCGTCCTTGTTACTTTTGTGATTGTAATTATTCAGTTTAAGATAAAATTGTAAACATTATGAGAGTTTTTTAATCTCTCCACCACCCGGCGGCACGGCAATTTTGCCGGAGTACATACACTATTACGGATATTACCATCAAGTAATAGTGCAGTGCTAATCAACATAATTACCGTCGTCTCGTCTCCACATTTTGACTTTGTTGTGTTTTTATATTATTTTCTGTGTCAATGTTAAGTGACTTCCTCACGATATGACATGAGTATAATAATATACCTTTTTGAATTTCAACTACTAATGTGTTCCCTAAATCCAGAATTTTTAAATTTTTAAAAAGAGATTGCGGTACTATTCCCGTTGCTGAAATTACAAGTGGTAAAATCGAATTTTTTTCTAAACACCAAAGATTTCTCATAGCAACGGAGAGCTCTAAATATTTATTAATTTTTGTGTCTGTGTTATATTATGGGAATTTGGAACAGCTATATCTAGAAGATATGCTTGCTTTTGTTGTTTATTTAAAATAATAATGTCTGGTCTGTTATGCTGAATGTGAATGTCAGTTAAAATTGTGCGATCAAAATATAATTTGTAATTGTAATTTTCTAAACAACTTTCTGGTTTATAAAATTAATGTGGTTGTGTATCCTTTAATAAATTGAATTTAACAGCTAAATTCATGTATATAATTTTAGCGAATATATCATGACGTTTCTTATATTCGCTTTGAGCCAAAACGGTGCAAGAAGAAATGATGTGTTCAATGGTTTCCCCTTCAGTTCCGCAAATCCTACATTTATCGATGATCGATTTTAAACCGCATATGCGTTTTTTATAATTTCTTATCATTATCAATACGAAAACTCATCCCAATATCATTTGAGAAATTTTCAGTTATTGTTAGTAAAGATAAAATATGATTCTTTTTAGATGCATAAAGTTTTATGTCATCCATATAAAGAAGGTGATTTAATTTGAATAGTGTGGTATTATTAAGTCTAATATTAAAACCATATCCAGTGCAATATCATTATCATTATTATTGTCACTGCTATTAATTTGTAATGAGAAAAACAGTCAGATGGAAAAAATATTTACCACTTTTAATAACTGCAATTTACCTTAAAGCTGATGTCATTCCGATTACTGAAACGCTTTATTGTCGCTGTGTAACCAGTAATTTCCCGTTATTTGTTGATTTAGGCCAATTATCCAAGCAGCTTACACCGCAGCCAGAGCTGTACCTACCTAGACCAAAATGGATTTAAATCTAATCGAACTGGTCTTCAAGTTTGGAAATGTTTTTGCACTGACTCCCTCCTCCATCGCTGATCGAAAACCGACCAACTTCCAACATTGCCACACCTTTGTTGTCGTCGCTCTTTACCTGGCGGCTTATTGCGCCACCGTCTACAACACTTGGCCAATTTTCCGCACGCTAACAAGTATACAGTTTGTTCTAGCCATACTTGGATCTTTGGCAGCCTGCATACACGATCTTTATATTATTCTGACTATAAGAGTGTACAAGCGAGACCGACTCTTCAAGCTGGTGGACAATCTCAAGCTCGTATTTAGAATCGGAAACGCAACCAAGTCGTACCACGTGATCTTTCTAGTGTCACAAGTGGCGGTTTGCCTTTTTGGTACTTTTGGAATTTATATCTACTTCAGTTTCTTCACCGTCACCACTTTCATTTTGAATGTATTTAGCTCCCTACAGCTTTATTGCGAAGTCTTCGTGGCGGTCTTTCGTTGTATTTTACTGGACATGATACTGTCGCGATATCAGCACCAGAACAGAGTACTTGTACTGACCTCACGAAAAAAACTGCCACAAAGCTTATTACGGTATGTCAAAAAAATCAAGTACAATTTTTACGTTTTAAATTCCACCGTTGAAATCTTCAACAAGACTTTTGGAGTGTCGGTGCTTTTGAATATGTTTTGTGGGACCTTCGACGCTCTTATCACTTTAGATTATTTCGTAAAAAGCGACAGTCTCTCCACGATCAATCTTCTGCATTTTATTTATCAGATGAGCGGTTGGATAACACTTTGGGTAAGAAAAACTACTTGTCTGATATTCTCTTAACAATTTTGATTTTAGGTTGGAATTGTGGCTACTATTTTGATGTGCGATGCGGTCTTGAGCGAAATGGATAAAACTATGCTGTTGGTTTATAAACTACAAAGCGTGATAGCAGATTTGATGCCTTACGAAAACAACGAAGTATATTCTCTCATTCAGATGATCCTGCACACTCGCCCTGAATTCAAAGCTGCACGATTCTTCTCCATCAAGAGGTCCACCTTGTTCAGCATCCTTTATTCCATGACTACATTTTTTCTCGTTATGCTCCAGTTAAAATAAAACTAAGTTTACAATTTACAATTCTAAGTTAATCTAGGTTCAGTCTAGGTATAGTGCAAATCTGATGGTACTTTCAGTGCAAAATTGTTTCCAAATCTGTAGTGTAATGAATCAATCATTTTTTAAACAACAACACTTGAAACTAATGAATACACCTAAATACTATTTAAGAGAATTTTATTGGGTGGAGCTATTAGACATTTTGTTCCTAGAATGCTTGATTTAATACTCCAGAACTATGTATTATTCTACCGACTCCTGTTATATTTTAACACCAGACAAAAGAAAAAATGGTAAAGGGGAATATGGTAATGTCAAGGTACTGTGACGACCTAAACCTAAATTGGGCTTGAAACCCTGTTACGTAAGTGTCATGTCATGCAACTAAATTCCGTTGATCTGCTACTTCTAGAAATTCTCCTACATTGGTTTGATTCCCCAAAACTGTTCTAATTAATAATTAATTCGTTTTTTCATTCTCTCTCTCTCACTCACACCTCTGATGTCTACGACTACCTGGCTTTACCGTTACCCTTTTGTCTCTGTTTTCTACCGACTCCCTTTCTACAAATATGCGATAAATTTGAGAAAAAGTAAATTAACCTAATAAACATTGATTTGGTCATTCTCTCAATTTGAAACCTGCTAACATCAAATTCATTAATTCAATTATCCTCTGATTTTAACTGGACTCCCCAAATTGTCGAACGAGTAAATTTTGCAATGTTTCTTTTCCCATGAGAACTGTTTCCTTTGTGTTGTGGTACCACTCTTGTGGACAAAGAGATCAATAAAATTTACAACTGACCAGCATTTCCGACGCAAATGAACGGTTTTTAACACATTTCGTTGAAATTATTTTAAAAATTAAAATTCCAAATTTATTGAACCTATTCGGACCGTTACAACATTGAAAGAATATGAAAGTACTACGACGTTGATGTGAAAAATGGAACCCTGCGTGTGTGAGGACGTCTCGCCTGAGAGCAAAGTTTTTATGTCACTGGCTCTCATGATGCAATGCTGCAAGATTTTTCTCTATGGACAAGTCCACGTTGTTCAGTATTTTGTACGTCCTTATTACTTTTGTGACTGTAATGATTCAGTTTAAGATAAAATTGTAAATATTATGAAAGTTTTTTATTGCATTATTATTATTACCACTGCTATTAATTTGTAATCAAGAAAAACAGTCAGATGAAAAAACTATTTACCGCTACTAATAACCTCCATACCTCCATTCCGATTACTGAAACATTTTATCATCGCTGTGTAAGCAGTAATTTCTTGTTATTTGTCGATTTAGGCAAATTATCCAAGCAGCTTACACCGCAGCCAGAGCTGAACCAATCTAGACCAAAATGGATTTAAAACTAATCGAACTGGTCTTCAAGTTTGGAAATGTTTTTGCACTGACTCCCTCCTCCATCGCTGATCGAAAACCGACCAACTTTCAACATTTCCACACCTTTCTTGTCGTCGCTCTTTACCTGGTGGCTTATTGCGCCACCGTCTACAACACTTGGCCAATTTTCCGCATGCTGACAGGTACACAGTTTGTTCTAGCCGTACTTTCATCTGTGGCAGCCTGCACGCACGATCTTTACACTATCCTGACTCTAAGAGTGTACCAGCGAGACCAACTCTTCAAGCTGGTGGACAATCTCAAGCTCGTATCAAGAATCGGAAACGCAACCAAGTCGTACTACGTGATCTTCCTAGTGTCACAAGTGGCAGTTTTCCTTTTTGGTACTTTTGGAATTTACATCCACTTGGGTTTCTTCAACTTCACTTCTTTTATCTTGAAAGTATTTAGCACCGTACAGCTTTATTTAGAAGTCTTCGTGGGAGTTTTTCGTTGTATATTACTGGACATGGTACTGTCGCGGTATCAACATCAGAACAGAGTACTTCTCGTACTGACTTCACGGAAACAACTGCCAAAAAACTTGTCACAAGATGTCAAAAGAATCAAGTACAATTTTTACGTTTTAAATTACACCGTTGACAGCTTCAACAAGACTTTTGGAGTGCCGGTGCTTACGAATATATTTTGTGGGGTCTGCAGCGCACTTATCACTTTAGATATTTTCATCAAAAGCGACGGTACTTTCAGTTATGGCAACACCACGATCAATCTTCTGAATTTTATCTACCAGATGGGCAGTTGGATAACACTTTGCGTAAGAGAAACTCGATGTTTGATAATGTCTTGATTATTTTGATTTCAGGGTGGAATTGTGTCAACTATTCTGATGTGCGATGCGGTCTTGAGCGAAATGGAGAAATCAATGGTGTTGGTTTATAAACTACAAAGTGTGACAGCCGATTTTATGCCTTTCGAGAACGACGAAGTATATTCTCTCGTCCAGATGGTTTTGCACACTCGCCCTGAGTTCAAAGCTGCAAGATTCTTCTCGATCAAGAGGTCCACTTTGTTCAGCATCCTTTATTCCATGACTACATTTCTCCTTGTCATGCTCCAGTTCAAATCAAACTAATTTTGCAATTTACATTCCAGATTAATCTAGGAATGGTGCAAATGTGATGGTACCTTCAGTGCAAAATCTTTTCCTAATCTCTAGAAAATTTTAATGTGTAATGGATCCAAAATTCTTCTCTTCAAGCTAGTTACTAGTTGCAATTTAAAAGAAAACAATCATTTTTTAAACAACAACACTTGAAATCAATAAATACAGATAAATACTATTTAAGTGAATTTTATTGGGTGGAGCTATTAGACATTAGAATGTTTGATTTAATACTCTCCAAAACTATCTATTACTCTTCCTTCTTCTCTTGTATTTTAAAACCTGTCAATTGAAAAAAATATGGCCCAACAGAAAAATACAAACATTTTTTTTTTGTCGCCACCATCCAAAACACATTTGTGGTAATGAAAATAAACTACTTTGAAGAACCAGAAATTTATTTTTGCCATGAGTGCTTCATCCGCAAAATGAGGGTACTAGTTCAATGTTGGGAGCTAATAATAATCACTGGGAGACAGATCCGGCGAATAAAGAGGCAACATCACCCTCTTGCATTATATTTATTTTCTCTCCTGTGCTCTCTCCATGGATCAAGTAGTCAATCAGAAGCAGTTTGTGAGACCCCAAAAAATTTGACTTTTAGTCGAACTGAAGCATAACCAAAATAAACGTGATCGATGCGTCCAATATCTTAAACAGCGTTGATCTATCAATCGGGAAAAATCTCGCTCCCGTAAATTCTGGACGATTGCACTCGACAAAATCTGTAAACGTTTCAAGTTCTTCCTTCTTCTGGGGACGCGAAGCACTCGGTGAGGTCTTCAATCGCCATGCCAGATCTAAAAGTTTGTCATGTTCTCTTAAAATCCTGTCGCACAAGAAAATCGTGATTACGAGACCGGTCTGAAACAGAGTGTTGATTGGAGAGTACTTGGTAAATCACAAAGCTGTACCCAAAGTACCGCGATGATACCCAAATCACTTAGAAATTTTAACATGTGTGCTTCAATTTTCAATAAGGTTTTGAACTCATATCTTTGTTTAACGGAGAAGTCGATGTAGTAAAAATATTTGAAGGCACCACAAAAGATAGTACCGAGAATAGTCCATCCAAAAATGGTTTCGAACACGTCGGCACAACTTTTTAAGATAAAGAGTCCACGTTTGACTTCTTTCAAGACTCGGGACAACTCTTGTGGATTGATTTGATTGGATGCACAAGAAATTTCGAACAACATTTTCGAATAATGTTGGTACCTCGTCAGTAGCATCTTTAGTACTGCACAAGTACATATTGAATATGTAAATTGCGAAAGAAAGTAAATATGTGTCGGAAGAAACATTAAAAGTAGTACATAATCAAAATAGTAAAAAGTCAAAAATATTTTAAACGTGTGAATTAATAAAAATATGAAAATTGAAAGTTTAAGTACTATAAATTGTTTTCTATTGACTTGTCCAATTTTAATGGATTTTAACCCATCGATTAATGTGAACCATCGACTTTTGTTCAGTCCCATCGTCACTACCACAATGTGAAAATTGCAGATATAAAAATTCGTATAACTCACAACCACCAATACAAATTAAATGAAAGTCATTCTTGAATATTCCTGTAGAGTACTCGTATTGTATTGGAAAATTGCAACTGCAACTGTGTACGTTGCAAACACGACAAAACAGTGACATCTTTGTAAACAATTTGGCTGTCGATCGTTGCATGAATATGGTGTAAATGCCAAGAATTTTCCAAATGTAAATATAATTTCAATCAGTTCCAAGTCCATGCTTTAGTGGATCAATCGCCGCATTAAGACAACACAGGTTATCGAAACCAATCAATCTTTATAAACAACTAAATTATATAGATTTTTTTTTCCGAATATTTCGTTGAAAATTTTATGATGTTTTTGAGAGCAACCGCAATGTATTCTTATGGGAATGGATGGAAAAAACTGATATGTACAATACTGCTGGTACCTCAAAGAGTGCATTACCTCGATTTGTTAGAAAAAAATTACTTGACGACGGAAGTGGGTGTCAATTAACTAAACATTAACTATTTATGAGGAGTATGTTGAACAAAAGCAATGAGTGCTATAACTATTTTGTTTTCAGTGTGACTGGAAAATCCTACAGTAGAGAGAGTGAATAACTAGTGATGATGAGCCAAACTCGACACTCCATTAGCTATCTGATACACTTTGTCATTGCTAAGGTAATGTCTGTTGTGACAAATTAATTTCGCCCGAATGCGAAATCTTTTATACTTAATTAGCTGTGACAGCAACAAAATACGAAATAATAATTTACAATTTTTTTAATTGGATCATGACCACGAAAAACGTGGTCAACGAATGAAGTACGCTGAAGAGGGTGGATTTATCGATGAGAAAAATCTGGCTCTGACCGATTGTGCAGCGCCACATGAAAGTCAGCTGGTTTTCCAGTGTGAAAAACAGTACTTTTCAGATAGGGCCATAGGAAAAAGTCACACGGTGTCAAATCACAGGATCATTGAGGCCACGGCATTTCTGCATTTCGACTAATTGTAATATTATCAAAAAATTCTCTTAATAAGTCTGAAGTTTCGATTGTACAGTCAGAAGTAGCTCGATCTTGTTGAAAATAAAAATTGTGGATTTCATCATCATGCAATTGATCAATAAATTGATCCAAAACGTCAGTTCGATCTTTGGACAGTCAGTGTACCAAAAAAAAAATGAAATTTAATATTCTTAACAAAACATTTTTTTGTTTCATATTGTCCTTGACAAAAGCCTGGAAAAACACCAATCTTTTCAGCATATAATGTCTCTTCTACAATTTCATGCCGATTTTCACTATTCCATATTCTGATTTTCAGCGAATTTAAATATCCTGAAGTATTGAAGGAGAATTTAAATTCTATTTAACCGTATTTTTTTGAATTTTATACATAAGGACAACTTAATTTTTTGAATAAAGCATTTTGTCTGAATTCAACGATATGCTACATGCATATCTTTACTTGCTTTAAAAACTCAAAAAGATATTTTCAAAAATTTAATTCTCAAAAAATAAAACCAAGTTTGCATTGATAATGCTGTCATTAGCAATCTGTCACTTGCATATTAACCAATTTTAAATTTGTGTGCAATAATTTTGACCATTTTGAGCACCTTTTTAGAATAAACAAATATTTCCTGTTTATACTTTCTTATAATTTTTTTTATTAAAATGCGTTAAAAAGCAATTTAGCCTTGAATCTCCAAAACAAATGACAGCAAAAATATAAAAAAAATCGCAGACAATAGACTTTAAGTAGCTTTAACAGTGTACCTAATTTCCAAAAGTATTGAACCACCATTTTGAAAATATTTAATTCTATCCATACTTAATGTTAAATGTTAAAAAAAAATCTCCAAAGGGTACACCAAGTTTCACGGAGATCCTACAAAATGTTTTCAGAATAATCAACTGTACCCATACTTAATAACGACCCTGTATACTTCTGGAACTTTGTACTTCGATTAGAAGCCCAAAACTTTTCAAGGTTGGGATAAAAGCACTTAAAACAATTTTTCCTTGAAAATTATGATAAGCACCATACCCCAAATAATATACTAATTATTGTTTACGCTACGACTTTATTTTATAAAACATTTAATAAAAAAGAGAAAAACAAGGTGTTTGTGTCTCCACATTCACATTGGTATTACTTTTACATTCGATGACATTACCCTGTATAGTTCTCAATTGACAACTTTCCGTGTTACTGACCTGATCCAAAATGGATTTGCGAGCCATTGAATTGATTTTCCGATTCGGAAACACCTTTTCGTTAACGCCGCCCCCAACAAAATTGAAGCGAAATTTAACACCGTATCAGAAAATGCGTAGTACTTTCGTATTCATCATGCTGACCATCTATATTTTTTACAATACATTTGTCAGAAGAGCAGTTTACACAATACTAAGTGTAACTCAACTGACAATGGCCGTCTTGACAACTACCACTTACTGCCTCCACAATCTTTACATTTTCATAATAATGAAAAACTTCAAGCACATTCATTGGATTAAACTGTTAAAAGGTCTTCGACAGACTCGTTGTCACAAGAAGAAACCGAAGTCCTATTATTTGCAATTTGTAATATCACAACTGGTCGTATTAACTGTTATTACAGTGGGAAGTGGTAGCAATGCATATTTCTTCGACATCAGTACTATACTGGCTAACTTAATGATCTGCACAGAAATGTATCTGCAATTATTTGATGCGACTTTGCGTTGCATCATCCTAGAGATGGTACTGTCGCGGTACCAGTATCAATATTATGTATTAACTCAAGCGTCACCCCACAAGCTGAAGCTCCATTTCTGCTTAAAGGTCTTGAAGAGAACGAAGTACGACATACTTATTTTGAGAAGCGCCGTCGACGCTTACAACGATATATTTGGCTGGAGCACACTGGTGAACATCTTCACCACTTCCCTCAGAACGCTTCTCAATATGGACATTTTTATGCAGAGTGACGGTACTTTCAGTTTGGTTGGTGGTACCGGGCCTATTTGCAACATGTTTTTTCAAATGACACTACTTTTTATGTGTTGGGTACGACATTTTCGTAAACAGAAATATTTCATTAAAAATTTTATTTTAGTGTGGCATATTTACAAACATATTTCTGTGCGATTCCATATTGAAAGAATATGAAAGTATTGTGACGTTGACGCGAAAAATGGAATCCTGCGTGTGTGAGGAGTTCTCGCCTGAAAGCAAAGAATTTAGGTCACTGGCTCTCATGATAGGGAAAAATCGTCCTGAATTTAATGCTGCAAGATTTTTCCCTATCGACAAGTCGACGTTATTCAGTATTTTGTCCGTCCTTATTACTTTTGTGATTGTAATTATTCAGTTTAAGATAAAATTGTAAACATTATGAATGCTTTCTTATATCATTTTCATGACTATTAATTGGTAATCAGGACCAATGGACATTTCAAGAAATTATTTACCGCTATTAATAACGGCCATTTGCCATAAATCTCATGTTCTTCTGATTACTGAAGCATTTTAGCAGGAAGTTGTCGACCCAACGAGGCCGAACATTTTGTTGTCAACAACTTCACCCCAAACACATCATTAATGCACTTCCAGGACACCCATTCCAAATATGACTCGACTTCATTTCGCTTAAACATTCTGTCATCATTTACGGAACGATTTGTCACAGTTTCGGAATGTTTTCCCCATCGAGCGATCATTATCCTCAATTGTCGACAAAGACCACTTACACAGGACGTCCAATGTAATTCTATTTACACACCTATTGAGCTTTCAAAACAAATCCAGTCACGAGTGACAAATGGAAAAAAGTGATGAGTATGTTGATTAAGAAAAATGAGAATTCACAGCTGCCAGATACTTCTATACCAACAGGTCGATGATCCTGTGTCTTTTGGACAGTATCATTATTTTCCTTCTCTCTTGCCCAAACACCCGATAACAAACCTAAATGTCTAGCTACAGAACCTGGAGGTTTTTAAACCCACTTCAGTATTTGTCTATTATACAAACACTCATTGTAAATATATTACCCAGGATTACTTTTAGTAAAAACAACTCGAGCGTAATTACCCATTATTTTTCTACTATCGACAAAACATCACTCAATAACAGACCGGAATGTCAAGTTTAATTCTGCCTATGGAATAATTACGTCCTCGGAATACATTTACAACAAAGTTTTCAACAGTAGAACAAGTTCTCGTCAACACTCATGGATCTGGGTGCATTAAAAACTGTTTTATCTTTTGGGAGTTTCTTAGCATTGACACCACCCAAGAACCTAAATTTGAACATTAACATCCCACGAAAATTATACATTGTTGCGATGTTTCTTCTTCACGTAATTTGTTTAACCATGACTTTGATGCTAAAGAATTGGCAGAATTCCCAATCAATCCTGCTTTCAACAGTTCTGCGAATACTACAGGAAGTCGTATTGTTCGCTTACAGTTTCTACACTTTGATCGTCGCCGGTCTGACTAAGAGAAGGCAATGGTTTCTGCTGGTGAGAATTTTGACGAGAGTAGAGTGTGAAATAAAAAACGAAAAAAGTCTTTACATAATATTTTTTGTATCGAATGTGATGTACCTCGTCTTGAGCGTGTACACTCTTTTCCTTTGGACCAAAGTCTTAGGTGTGACATTCATCGAGACGTTCTTTTTTGAGTTGTTGCCAGTCTATTCTCAATTTTTCATCACAGTTTCGACTTGTCTCATTTTGAAGATGATACAATCGCGATACAAATATCAAAAAGTCTTGTTGAATCTACACTTCACTCATGCACGGAAGCAATTCTCACACATGATCCTTCTCAACGTCAAACGAAATCTCTTGGCCTTGAAGGACGCTGTCGACCTCTTCAATGACATCTTCGGCTGGAACACTCTCCTTAACATCTTCTTCATCGCTGTGCGAAGCTTGTATTTCCTCGACTCTGTTATCAAAAAGGAAAACAGCCTCGCAAGTCGCGTTCCCGAAAGCAACTGGCAAGTCGTGGGCCGTTCTTCTTTTATGTTGATTTTCTGGGTGAGTCTTAGTCGTCTCATGACACTTGTTTCATTCCTCTCTTCAGGTTGGAATCTTCGCTGTGATTTTGTGGTGCGACGCTATAAGAGAAGAGTATGAAGAGTTGCTTTCGTACTGTTACGAGATGCAGGAATGCCTTGACAACTCCATTTTTGATGAAGATGAAATGTGTGCCTTCACTAAGAGTGTTTCTCAAAACATCCCAGATTTCACCGCCGCTCGATACTTTTACATCGACAGATCCGCGATTTTCAGCATTATGAATTCGATCACGACTTTTCTCCTCGTCTTAATTCAGTTTAAGTCACTGTAAATGTGAAGAAGAGAAAATCACTATGCATAGAATGAACACAAATGCAATAAAATTTGTTAATCTGCCTCCAGAGACAAGAGAAGATCTCAACATTTTTCAAAATCTTTGGGCTCTTTTTGTAAAGAATTGAAATTTTGTGCTGCATTTAATGCGTTTCTCTTTGTAGCGGAGTTTAACTCCCCATTAGAAAATGCGTAGTACTTTCGTATTCATAATGCTGACCATCTATATTCTTTACAATACATTTATCAGAAGGACAGTTTACACAACACTAAGTGTAACTTAACTAACAATGGCCGTCTTGACAACTACCACTTACTGCCTCCACAATGATTACATTTTCATAATAATAAAAAACTTCAACTACATCCATTGGATTAAACTAATAAAATGTCTCCGACACACTCGTTGTCACAAGAAGAAACCGAAGTCGTATTATTTGCAATTTGTAATATCACAACTGGTCGTATTAACTGTTATTATAGTGGGAAGTGGTACCAATTCATATTTCTTCGACATCAGTACTATACTGGCTAACTTAATGATCTGCACTGAAATGTATCTACAATTATTTGATGCGACTTTGCGTTGCATCATCCTAGAGATGGTACTGTCGCGGTACCACTATCAATTATGAATTAACTGAAGCGTCACCCCACGAGTTGAAGCTCCATTCCTGCTTAAAGGTCATGAAGAGAACCAAGTACGACATACTTATTTTGAAAAGTGCCGTCGACGCTTGCAACGATATATTTGGCTGGAACACTGTGGTGAACATCTTCGCCACTTCCCTCAGAACGCTTTTAAATATTGTAACGGTCCGAATAGGTTCGATAAATTAAGAATTTTAATTTTAAAATAATTTCAGCGAAATATTTTAAATACCGTTAATTTGCGACGGAAATGTTGGTCAGTTGTACATTTTATTGTTGCTTTGTCCACAAGAATGGGACCACCCTCCTCAAGTGAAATCTGCCAACCTTTCCTTGAAAATGCAGGTACGCGTCCTGTCCGAACACAAAGATACTTAATGGTTTTCATGGGAAAAGAAACATTGCAAAATTTACTCGTTCGACAATTTGGGGAGTTCAGTTAAAATCAGGGGATAATTGAATGAATGAATTTAATGTTAGCAGGTTTCAAATTGAGAAAACCACAAAATTAATGTTCATTAGGTTAATTTACTTTTTTAGCATTCTCAAATTTGTGTCATATTTGTAACCAAAGGGCGAGAATTGCAAATTAGAAACATAGTGCTTTATCGTAGAAAATAACTAGAATCGTTTGCACTTTTAGTTAGAAAAGTAACAAAGCAAAGTAGAAAGGGAGTCGGTATAAAACAGGGACAGCACAGTAACGGTGAAGCCAGGTAGTTGTAGAAATCAGAGGTGTGAGTGAGAGAGGGAAAATGAAAATTACGAATTAATTAGAACAGTTTTGGGAATCAAACCAATGTAGAACAATTTTTAGAAGTAGCAGATCAACGGAATTTAGTTGCATGACATGGCACTTACGTAACAGCGTTTAAGCCCAATTTAGGTTTCAAAATAATGTTAATTTGTTTCATTTTAATTCTGTTTGTTTCATTTTATTTCTGTTTGTTTCATTATAATTCTGTTTGATTCTTGGTGCTAATTTTTATTATTGTATAGAGTCAGTAATTTAGTGTTCTTTTTCAGAGTTCTCATTCAACAACAAATTATGTACATTCGGTCTGGTCCTGACAAAGGTCTAAATTTAAACATTTAAAATTCTAGCTTCCATCATTTTAAACATGGTACTCAATCAGAAAAGAGTTTGACTGATCGGTTTTCCACACACGGGATTGCAATGCCGAATTACACACCATTGAAAACGTGAAGATTGTATTGATTAAGAAAAATGTACAAGAATTCACAGCTGCCAGATGCTTCTATACCAACAGATCGATGATCCTGTGTCTTTTGAACAATATCACTATTTTCCTTCTGGTGACAAAGTTAACTCAGTTTAGTACTCTCTTGCCCAAACACCCTATAAAAAACCTCAATGTCTCGCTACAGAACCTGGAGGTTTTTAAAACCACTTCAGTTTTTGTCTATTGCACAAACACACATTGTAAATCTATCATCCAGGATTACTTCTAGTAAAAACAACTCGAGCGTAATTACTTATCATTTTTCTACTATCGACAAAACATCACCCAATAACAGACCCGAATGTCAAGTCTAATTCTGTCTATGGAATAATTACTTCCTCGGAATACACTTACAACAAAGCTTTCAACAGTTGACCAAGTTCCAGTCAACACTCATGGATCTGGGTGCATTAAAAACTGTTTTATCTTTTAGGAGTTTCTTAGCGTTGACACCACCCAAGAACCAAAATTTGAACATCAGCATCCCACGAAAATTATATATTGTTGCGATGTTTCTTTTTCACGTAATTTGTTTAACCGTGACTTTGATGATAAGGAATTGGCAGTATTCCCAATCAATCCTGCTTTCAACAGTTCTGCGAATACTCCAGGAAGTCGTCTTGTTCGTTTACAGTTTCTACACATTGATCGTCGCCGGTCTGTCTAAGAGAAGGCAATGGTTTCTGCTGGTGAGAGTTTTGACGAGAGTAGAGTGTGAAATAAACAACGAAAAAACTCTTTACATATTATTTTTTGTATCGAATGTGATGTACCTCGCCTTTAGCATCTACAATGTTTTCTTTTGGACCAAAGCTTTAAGTGTGAAATTCATCAAAACGTTCATTTTGGAGTTGTTGCCAATCTATTCTCAATTTTTCATCACAGTTTTGACTTGTGTCATTTTGAAGATGATACAGTCGCGATACAAATATCAAAAAGTCTTGTTGAATTTACACTTCACTCATGCACGGAAACAACTCTCACACATGATCCTGCTTAATGTCAAACGAAATCTCTTGGCCTTGAAAGACGCGGTCGACCTCTTCAATGACATCTTCGGTTGGAACACTCTCCTTAACATCTTCTTCATCGCTGTGCGAAGCTTGCATTACCTCGACTCTGTTATCAAAAAGGAAAACCCAATTGCAAGTCGCGTTCCCGAAAGCAACTGGCAAGTCGTGAGCCGTTCTTCTTTTATGTTGATTTTCTGGGTGAGTGTTAGTCAACTCTTTACCCTTGTTTCATTCCTCTCTTCAGGTTGGAATCTTCGCTGTGATTTTGTGGTGCGACGCCATAAGAGAAGAGTATGAAGAGTTACTTTCGTACTGTTACGAGATGCAGGAATGCCTTGACAACTCTATTTTTGAAGAAGATGATATGTGTGCCTTCACTAAAAGTCGATCACGACTTTTCTCCTCGTCTTAATTCAGTTTAAGTCGCTGTAAATGTGAAGAAGAGAAAATCACTATGCATAGAATGAACACAAATGCAATAAAAATTTGTTCATCTGCCTCCAGAGACAAGAGAAGATCTCAACATCTTTCAAAATCTTTGGGCTTTTTTGTAAAGAATTTATTGTTGATTTTATAGTGAGGAATAAAATTTTGTGCTGCATTTAATGCGTTTCTCTTTGAACTAACCCAATTTGCACTGAATATATAATTTGAAAAATGGAATAAATTATAAAAAAAGATGAGAATAAATTTGTGCAATGGGAAAAAGCTGTGCCATAGAATCATCCTGAATTTAATGCTGCAAGATTTTTCTCTATCGACAAGTCGGCGTTGTTCACTATTTTGTACGTTCTCATTACTTTTGTGACTGATAAAATTGTAAACATAATGAGAGTTTTTTAATGCATCATTATTATTACCACTGCTATTAATTTGTAATCAAGAAAAACAGCCAGATGAAAAAACTATTTACAGCTACTAATAACCTCCATTTGCCATAAATCTGATGTCCTTCCGATTACTGAAACATTTAATCATCGCTGTGTAACCAGTAATTTTTTGTTATTTGTCTATTTAGACAAATTATCCAAGCAGCTCAAACCGCAGCCAGAGCTGAATCGATCTAGACCAAAATGGATTTAAAACTAATCAAACTGGTCTTCAAGTTTGGACATTTTTTTGCACTGACTCCCTCCTCCATCGCTGATCGAAAACCGACCAACTTCCAGCATTTCCACACCTTTCTTGTCGTCGCTCTTTACCTGGTGGCTTATTGCGCCACTGTCTACAACACTTGGCCAATTTTCTGGATGCTAACAAGTACACAGTTTGTTCTAGCCGTACTTTCAACTTTGGCAGCCTGCACGCACGATCTTTACACTATTCTGACTCTAAGAGTGTACAAGCGAGACCAACTCTTCAAGCTGGTGGACAATCTCAAGCTCGTATCTAGAATCGGAAACGCAACCAAGTCGTACTACGTGATCTTTCTAATGTCACAAGTGGCAGTTTTCCTTTTTGGTACGTTTGGAATTTATCTCTACTCCAGTTTCTTCAACTTCACCAATTTCATCTTGAACGTATTTAGCTCCGTACAGCTTTATTTCGAAGTCTTCGTGGCGGTCTTTTGTTGTATTTTACTGGACATGGTACTGTCGCGATATCAGCACCAGAATGGAGTACTTCTCGTACTGACTTCACGAAAAAAACTGCCAGAAAGCTTATCACAGTATGTCAAAGAAATCAAGTACAATTTTTACGTTTTAAATTCCACCGTTGAAATCTTCAACAAGATTTTTGGAGTGTCGGTGCTTTCGAATATGTTTTGTGGGACCTTCAGCGCTCTTATCGCTTTAGATTTTTTCATCAAAAACCACAGTACTCGCAGTTCTGGTAACTCCACGATCAATCTTCTCCATCTTATTTATCAGACGGGCAGTTGGATAACACTTTGCGTAAGAGAAATTACTTGGCTGACAATCTCTTAACAATTTTGACTTTAGGTTGGAATTGTGTCAACTATTCTGATGTGCGATGCGGTCTTGAGCGAAATGGAGAAAACTATGGTGTTGGTTTATAAACTACAAAGCATGACAACAGATTTTATGCCTTACGAAAACCACGAAGTATATTCTCTCATCCAGATGATCTTGCACACTCGCCCTGAGTTCAAGGCTGCAAGATTCTTCTCGATCAAGAGGTCCACCTTGTTCAGCATCCTTTATTCCATGATAACGTTTCTCCTCGTCATGCTCCAGTTCAAATGAAACTAATTTTTCAATTTACAATTCTAGATTAATATAGGTATAGTGCAAATGTGATGGTACCTTCACTGCAAGGTTTTTTCCAAACTTGTAGAAAATTTTAATGTGTAATGAATAAAAAAGCTTCTCCTCAACATCTTCCTCATCGCTTTACGAAGCTTGTATTTCCTCGATTCTGTTATCAAAAGGGAAAACATCTTTGAAAGTTACGTTTCCGAAAACAACTGGCAAGTCGTGGCTCGTGATCATCTTTTGGCATTTTGTGGTGCGACGCCATAAGGGAAGATTATGAAGAGTTGCTTTCGTACTGCTACCAGATGCAGCAACGCGTTGACGACTCCATTTTGGAAGAAGATGAAATGTGTGCCTTCAGTAAAAGTGTTTCTCAATACATGCAAGAGTTCATCGCCGCTCGGTACTTTTACATCGACATATCTGTGCTTTTCAGCGTTCTGAATTCGATCACCACTTTTCTCCTTGTCATGATTCAATTTAAATCAATATAAATCCGAAGAAGAGAGAATTACAATGCATAGACACAAATACAACAAAATTTGTTCATTAAGTTAATATTTTATATTTCTTGAACTTTGTACTTCGATTAGAAGCCCAAAACTTTTCAAGGTTGGCATAAAAGCACTTAAAACAATGTTTCCTTGAAAATTATGATAACCACCATACCCCAAATAATATACTAATTATTGTTTACGCTACAACTTTATTTTATAAAACACTTAATAAAAAATAAAACAACAAGGTGTTTGTGTGCATTTGTGTCTACACTTTCACGTAGGTACGAGTATCACTTTTGCATTCGATGACATTCACCTGCTAGTTCTCAATTGCCAAGTTTCCGTGTTTCTCAACTGATCCAAAATGGATTTGCGAGCCATTGAATTGATTTTCCGATTCGGAAACACCTTTTCGTTGACGCCGCCTCCAACAAGATTGAAGCGAAATTTAACACCGCATCAGAAAATGCGTAGTACTTTCGTATTCATCATGCTGACCATCTATATTTTTTACAATACATTTGTCAAAAGGGCAGTTTACACAAGTCTAAGTATTACTCAACTCACAATTGCCGTCTTGACAACAACCACCTACTGTCTCCACAATCTTTACATCTTCATAATAATGAAAAACTTCAAGCACATCCTTTGGATCAAACTGTTAAAAGGTCTTCGACAGACTCGTTGTCATAAGAAGAAACCGAAGTCGTATTATTTGCAATTTGTAATATCACAACTGGTCGTATTAACTGTTATTATAGTGGGAAGTGGTATCAATTCATTTTTCTTCGACTTCAGTCAAGTACTGGCCAATTTAATGATCTGCACAGAAATGTATCTGCAATTATTTGATGCGACTTTGCGTTGCATCATCCTAGAGATGGTACTGTCGCGGTACCAGTATCAATATTATGAATTAACTGAAGCGTCACCCGACGAGCTGAAGCTTCATTCCTGCTTAAAGGTCTTGAAGAGAACCAAGTACGACATACTTATTTTGAAAAGCGCCGTCGACTCCTACAACGATATATTTGGCTGGAGCACACTGATGAACATCTTCACCACTTCCCTCAGAACGCTTCTCATACTGGACATTTTTATGAAAAGTGACGGTACTTTTACTTTGGTTGGTGGTACCGGACCGACTTGCAACATGTTTTTCCAAATTACAGTACTTTTTTTGTGTTGGGTGCGACATTTTCTTAATCAGAAATGTTTCATTAAAGGTTTTATTTTAGTGTGGCATATTTACAAACATATTTCTCTGCGATTCCGTATTGAAAGAATATGAAAGTATTGTGACGTTGACGCGAAAAATGGAAGCACGCGTGTGCGAGGACTTCCCCCCGGAAAGCAAAAAATTTAAAGCACTGGCTCTCATGATAGGTAAAAATTATCCTGAATTTAATGCTGCGAGGTTTTTCTCTATGGACAAGTCGACGTTGTTCAGTATTTTGTCCGTTATTATTACTTTTGTGATTGTAATTATTCAGTTTAAAATAAAATTATAAACATTATGAAAGTTTTACTTCAATATCTAAACAACTAAATTTAAATTTCCTTAAACTGGATCATGACGATGAGAAACGTAGTCAACGAATTAAGCACGCTGAAGAACGTGGATCTGTCAATTGAGAAAAATCTGGCAGCTCTGAACTCTGGCCTATTGTGCAGCACCACATCAATGAAAATCTGGATTTCTTCGCCTTCATACCAAGTCATCTGGTTTTCCAGCCTGTAACCTTGCGCTAGAATCTCATCCGACGTTTTTAAAATCAAGTCACAAAGCACAATCGTTGACAAAACCCCAATCTAAAATCAGAAGAATCAGAAAGCACAACGACACCACGCCCGCCTTACCCAAACGATCAGAATGAAGCTGAGGTCATAGAAGAAGATCATGGCTGCGTCCCTTGAGGCGAAAATAAACACGTAGGTCTCTTTGATGATGACGTCAACGTAAACAAGAGTGGTTGCCACAATAGTGAAGATGCTGCAGAGAATGGTCCATCCGAAAATATCGTTGAAGATCTCCACACTGTCCTTCAAGAGGAAGATGCACCTTCTGGCTTCTCTCAAGATCTCGGCCACTTGTTTGGATCGGTGTTGCGTTCCGGTGATCTTCACAAGAGACTCGTTGAGATGTTGGTATCTCAAGAGCAACAACTTGAGGATGATTGAGGTTAAGACCAAATAGAAAAATACAGCGTAATATTGGTAGCACTGGATCAGGCTGGCGGCAATGCGAGACAAACCAAGAGTTCTCATTCCGGCGTACACCCCGAAAGAAATCAAACACCAGAAGACGACTTGCGACGTTGCCAGGATTACCCTGAAGGAGATTCTTGAAGGGGAGGACCGGACACCAGAGAGGGTCTCAACCAGTTTGAACCAGTGACCTCTTCTCAGTCGCAACATCACCACCAGGATGTAGAAGATGAAGAAGAAGATATTGATGTCGGACAAAATTGCTAGCACCAGTTGCATGGAGGTCAAGACGAAAAAATCAGAGTGGTTGACGTAAATGGTCGTGACGAAACCCACCACATAACCGAGGTAAAGACATATCTCGTAGAGTTTTCGCAACCAGTGGGGTTTTTGATTTGTCGTTGACGAAGGTGTGAGCGCTGCAAACTTCCCAAGAGCGAAAATGGTTTCGATAATCGCCAAATCCATAACGCTACCACAAATTGTCAATTTATTACAGCTTAGCAGGAAGTTATCGATCCAACGAGACCGAATATTTTATTGTCAACAACTTGACTCCAAACACATCATTAGCGTACTTCTAGGAATCTAATTCCCAATATGACTCGATTTCATTGGAACGATTTGTCACAGCTGCGTAATGTTTTCCCATCGACGATTATCCCAAATTGTCGACAAACAACACCGACAAAAGACGTCCAATTTAATTTTATTGACACAGCTATCAAGCTTTCAAAACAAATTAGCGACAGGCTTGAAACGATCCAGTCCCCAGCGACAATTGGAAAAATATGGACCTGCGAATCATGAGGGTCATCTCGATTGCTGGAAAACCGCTAGCGCTGACTCCTTCGACTGACAATTTCGGTCTAAATTATTTCCACAAATTCTATGCAGTTCTGGTGTTTCTCCTGTACACGGCTGGTGTTGTGGTCAATTTGTTCACCCGAAAATCGCACTACTTCAAACTGTCAACAGTGCAGTTCATACTGCGGGTACTACTAGATGTGGACTTGTACGCCCACAACTTCCACACCACAATCGTCATCGGCTTGTTCAAACGACACAAGTGGAGCATCTTGATGCGGAATCTTGAAGCTGTCGAGTACCACCAAGACAACGAAAGATCTCCGTATCTGACATTCATAATCTCCCATCTGGTACTCTGGAGTGTGACAGCGTTTGCGTTCTACGTCTGGATCGACTTCTTTGGTGTCGCCTTCCTCAAGCTGTACAGTCTCGAGTACTTGCAAATGTACTCTCAGTTCTTTTACACTCTGGTGGCTTTCATCGTTTTGAAAATGGTACTGTCAAGGTACAAATATCAAACGCTCTATATCAAAGAACAAACCTCGATCAGAAAGTTTCTACCAGTACTGGTTCTGAATAAAATCCAAAACAATGTTCTCGTTTTGAAGGACACTGTCAACATCTTCAACGATATATTCGGCTGGACCATCCTTCTGAACGTATTTTTCTCGGCTTTGCGAAGTCTAATCTACTTCGATGTTGTCCTGAAAGGCAACGAGAGTTTCAACAGTCACAATAGCCTTGGTAATGGTTTGCAGTTCTTGTCCCATATCAGCGTCATAGTACTCTTTTGGGTATGTTATCAATGCTTGGTCGACGGTTTTATTAAGTTCTTGTCCACAGACTGGAATGCTAGCTGTAATTTTGATGTGTGACACCATCAAGCAAGAGTTTGACAACTTTTTGGCTCATTCGTACCAAATCAAAAATGAAGTCATGGATTTTGCGATCAAAGAACATGAAGTCGGTACTTTTATCAAAGCTGTATCGCGATGTTCTCCAGAATTTACCGCCGCCAGATATTTTAGCGTTGACAGATCGACGATCTTTGCCATTCTGAATTCGATGACAACTTTTCTTCTGGTTATGATCCAGCTCAAGTAAAATAGTACCACTAGTACTAATTGATAAGTATTTTAAGTTCAAAAAAATTTTTTAATGAACTCCCAAATATATTTAAAAAATCTATTGCTACTCGACTCAAGTGACTTGTCTTGTATAACCACCACATTTTCCTTCTTTATCTCTATCCCATCACTGAGAAAACACAATTAGTCCAATTTAGTTTTATTGACTTTATTGACAGCTCGACGTTCAAAACAAATTAACGCGGAACCTTGACAGGCAAGATCGCCGAGAAAGCCTTTAGTCGATAATGACAAACCGAACGACATGGATCTAAAAATAATCACGCCCATATTTACCATTGGAAAATTGTTGGCACTAACTCCATCCACAACAAAAAATCTGTCGCCAACTTCATTCCAGAAACTCTACTCCATCTTGGTATTTTTGTTCTACATTTGCGGTACCACACTCAGCTTCGTTAACAGAAAATCGCACTATTCCAAGCTATCGGTGATGCAACTAGTACTGAGGGTACTGCTAGACGTGGATCTCTTCGTCCACAGTTTCTACACCGTAATCGTAGTCGGATTGTTCAAACGGCACCAGTGGATCATCATAATCACAAAATTGGAAACAGTGCAGTACGAGAACGACAACGAACGACGGTACTACTCGACGTTTGTTGTGTCCCATCTGGTACTTTTGCTGGTGACAGTGTTTGCATTTTACGTCTGGATCGACTTTTTCGGTGTAGATTTCTTGCAACTGTACCTCGTGGAGTACTTGCAAATGTACTCGCAATTTTTCTACACACTGTCGGCTTGTACCATCTTAAAAATGGTACTGTCAAGGTACCAACACCAAAACATCACAGTCAATCAAAAACTCAAATCTGGAAAACAACTCTCCGCACCGGTTTTGTACCAAATCAAACGTAATTTGCTTGTGTTGAGGCAAATCGTCGATATCTTCAACGATGTATTCGGTTGGACTGTCCTCCTCAACGTCTTTTTCGGCGCTTTGAGGAGCTTGATCTATCTGGACGTTGCCCTCAAGGGTGACGACAGCTTCAACAGCGACAACCATTTCGAAAACAGTTTGCAGATTCTCTCGCACGTCGGTGTTATACTCTTCTACTGGGTGAGTTGTGTGTTTTGAGTTTAATTTGTAACTGTTTCCTTCGCAGGTTGGAATGTTGGCTGTGATAGTACTTTGTGACACCATTGCGAAAGAGTTTGAGGATTTGTTGTTGCTCTTCCACAAGTTGGAAAATGGCAGTACCGATTTGGTGAGCAACGAATGTGACATCAGTGCCTTTACAAGAAGTGTGTCAAGAAATCTACCGGAATTTACAGCTGCCAGATACTTCCACATCAACAGGTCGACGATTTTAAGTCTTTTGAACAGCATCACCACTTTCTTTCTAGTGATGATCCAGTTTAAGTAGAAGTAGAAATAAAAATTGCTTCAAAAGTAGACCGTTTGCTATGTAAAGAATCTGTGGAATTGAATTTGTCAGAAACGCTAATTAATGATTGATAATTTTAAGATTGTGACATTGCACGATAATTTTGTTGAAGTTTGAAAAGTAGTAGGTTAAATTGTTTCGATCAAAAGCTCCTTGATTATGGCATTAATGACAAGACAAACATTTTACCACAAAGCATGGGGAAAATTTAATGGATTTCCACTTCGTCCATGACATTTCAAAATCAATATCTTTAAACAACGATGAGCACGATGAGCACCATTATCGTTAATTTGTACCATTACCTTCACTCCAATTGTGTTTACGTAACAGTAACGTTTTCGGAAGACGTTTCCATCAAGCCTTCTACAGTTGGTAAAGTTTCTCCCAAGACTCATGGATCTAGGCGCAGTTGAGACAATTTTCTCCTTTGGGAAGTTGTTAGGGTTGACACCATCAACAACCAAAAACTTGACAGTTAGCACGCCGCGAAAAATCTACATCATTTCCATCTTTCTCTTCTGCAGTGTCTGTTCAACTATACTATTAGTACAGCAGGTGTCGAGGTACTCAAACTTGACCTTGATACATTCAGCCTTGGAGATACTCCTGCAAGTTGTCTTGTTCGCTCACAGCTTCTACATCTTGATCGTCTCCGGTTTGCTGAAGCAAAGACAATGGTCTCAGTTGTTAAGAAATCTGCAGAGAGTGGAGTGCGAACCGAGCAATAAAAAATCTCTCCACTTGATATTTTTTCTACCGAATGCAGCGTACGCCGTGACGATCGTCTTCGTATTTTACGCCTGGATCAAAATTGTAGGCGGCGCAAAGTTGTTCAAAATGCACACTCTGGAATCTTTGCAAGCGTACTCCCAATCCTTCTACAACGTCTTGGCTTGCGTTGTTCTCCAAATGATCCTGTCGCGGTACAAGAATCAGTACTTCTTGTTGAACCAACACTTCGCCCCAACGCGGAAACAACTCTCCAAAGTGCTTCTTCTCAAAGTCAAGCGCAACCTCTTGGTGCTGAGAGAAACCGTGGATCTCTTCAACGACATTTTCGGGTGGACCATCCTCCTCAGCATCTTCTTCGGCGGTTTGAGAGGGTTGACTTACCTAGACAAGGCCATCAAAGGGAATGACCACCGCGGCCCTCAACACCAAATGCAAATGGCCGCGCATGTTGTCTTTCTGCTGGTATTCTGGGTAAGTCTTGCAGGTCTTGCGACTCTCGTTTCACTCTGTTTTCCAGATTGGAATCTTCGCTTTGATAATATGGTGCGACGCGATTAAACAAGAATTCGAGGAGTTGCTTTTCTACATTTACCAGATGCAGATTTGCTTTGTTGACTCCACTTTCACGGAAAATGATGTGTGTACTTTTACTAAATGTGTTTCTCAAAATGGCCCAGAATTCACCGCCGCTCGGTACTTTTACATCGACAGAACTGCCATTTTCAACATTCTGAATTCCATCACCACTTTTCTTCTTGTCTTGATACAATTTAAGTCGTTGTAGGTAAAAGAAAGGAAGAATTCTGTTGTAGAAATGATATAGTAATATAATAAAGCTTGTTCTAATATTTTGTTGTACCTAAATCAAAAATCAAAACAGATTTTACTAGATCCTCGGAGATTGTCTTAGAAAGTTCTAGTCTTCTTCATTCTACATCCAATCAAGTTCTAGCAAAAACAATTTTGTACAAATTTAAGAAACGAGGAAGATGTCCACATCTTCTTAGTATTCCCATTTGGTTTCATTCGATTCTTCTTATCGAGATGTGTTAGCACAATCTATCTGCATTAGAAATTAAAAAAGACACAGTCTACTAGTCTAGAGTCTATCAAGAACTGAAAGTACCTAAATGGACAGAGAATAACTACATTTTGGGATATTAGTTGAAGTAAAATATATATAATTTCATAGACTACGATTACTGTTTACAAAATATGTCCAAATTGCACTTAATGGAGCTCAAAACATCGATCAAAACATTACAGATCAATTATGCCCCACAACACAACAAAATAATTAACTTCGTTTTGACTATTATTAGGAAATAATGTTTGTAAAAAACAAGTTGTATTACTTACTCGAAAACGCAGTGAGCAGTCACTGTGCGCCACGACATTTTTAGCATACGCCGACACATGTACTATCGAAAAAACGCAAACGGTGGTACCGCAGATAGAATGGATCTGGAAGTAGTACGAGTGTTGTTCAAGATTGGGCAACTATTGGCACTAACACCGTCATCTTTCGAAAACAAAACTCCAAGCTCTGCCCAAAAGTTCTATCTGTTTGTGCTGTTGCTCTTGAGTACATTTTTCTCAGGGGTTCTGTCGTACTACCGAGAACCGAGGTACGCGGAGATGGCACCGCTGACAGGACTCTTATGGCGACTGAATGACGTCATACGCTACCTGCACAACTTTTATATTCTAGTAGTCGTGATGATTGTGAAAAGGGGAAAGTGGTTCCAGATGATCGACAGCTTGCGAAAGACTGAATGTAGAATGAGACCAAGAAGGTACATCTCGATGATGGTACTTTGGCACTTGGTTGTTGGGTCGCTGATCGCCTGCCTGATCCGCATATGCGTTTACTTCCTTGGTAGACATTGTCCCGAGCAGTACACCATCGAGTACTTCCAGTGGTACTCGCAATTCTTCTACATGTTTCTCAGTTACCAAATTCTGAGGGTTGTGAAGTCGCGCTACAATCACCAAAGACTCCAGATCAGACTGACCCCGAAGTCTGATTTTTTGAAATATCTGAAGAAGTTCAAGCGGAATATTTGTCTGCTGAAGAAAGCGGTGGACGCGTTCAACGACATCTTCGGCGGGAGCATCCTTCTCAATGTTCTTCTGGCGTCGTTGAAACTCTTCATCTACTTCATCAACATTATTAGAAGCAATCTTACTCCTTACGGGTTGGAAATAACGATTTTTTCCATCGTCTCCCAGATCGGCTTGATGATGTTGCTTTGGGTAAAAACCACAAGTTTTCTTACACACTCTCACATTTTCCTTTCCAGTTGCACATCGTGTATTTGCTCTTGATGTGCGACGCCATTTTGCAAAAGTTCGACGCCATTTTTGCAGCGGTGTACAGATTCGAAGCAACTGAGAGAACTGAGGTGGTACTAGAAGAGGAACTCGTCCAAGACTTTGTGGAATTTCTTCATCACAATGGCCCCACATTTTGCGCCGCCAGGTTTTTCACTCTCACGCGATCCACCATTTTCCACATTCTCAACTCACTCACCACTTTTCTTCTGGTCTTGATTCAAGTGAATTAATTAGATTTTCTACTAGGTTGTTAATAAAAGAGACATTTCAATCGAGATTCGTTTATTTTCACCAACAAAAAATTCTGCACAAGTGAAACTTGTCAAATCATTCAACTCTTAAACTGGACACACACGACTAAAAATGTTATCATGGAATTTATGACTTGAAAGATTGTCGATCTGTTGATGCTGAAAAACCTAGAAGCTGTGAATTTTGGACGATTTTGTGAAACCAGTTGTATCAAAATCTGCACATCTCTCTTGTCACATGTCAGATCTACTTCGGCGAAATTCAGTCTAAGTAGGTCTTGCAAAATGTCGCCACAATCATTCAAAATGGCGTCGCACGAGAATACCACATGCAGTATCACACTCTACGGAACAAAATTAAAACGGTTTAGACCACTTGATAATTTTACTCACCCACATTATCACGATTACTCCGATTTGGGTCAAGTGGAGCAAAACAAAAAACCCAGAGGTGTGATCAGCAGAAACGTCTTGACTCTTGACAATACGGTCCAAGTAGATGATGCTCTTCAAGGAAGAAAAGAGTATATTTAGAAGAATGGTTCCGCCGAAAATGTCGTTGAAGCAGTTGACAGTTTCTTTCAACAGCAAAATCTTCTTCTGCACAGTTTTCGTAGCATTTGGACTTGCCGAAGAGTTCAGTACTCGACTTAATAACATTTTCTGGTGACGGTACCTCGCTCGTACCATTTTGGCCACCACGCAGCAAAACGTGGCAAAGAAGAATTGCGAATAAAACTGAAGAAACTCGACAAAATAGAACTGAAGAAAAGTGTACAAGTCGTAGCAGACATAACAAACGTAGAGCATTGAGGTTATGAGGATTAGAAATGACGTCTGGGCCAGGATAAACGTGAGATAATAAGATTTGGGAGAGGATTTGCCCACAGCGGTTTCCTTCAGAAGTGACACCAATTTGAACCACTTTTCCCTTTGCAGGGTCATCACCACCACCAGAGTGTAGACGTTATGGGTGTAGCGGACAACGTCGGTCAACACCCACAAGACCAGCTGGATCGGGTTAAATTCCAGATATTCTGGTACTTTGTAGTAGAGAGAAGCGCATGAACCCACGGTGAAGAAGCAAAACACTAGGAAATTGTAAGTTCTTTGCCAGACGCTGGGTTCTTTGTTGTCGAGCGCGGATGGAGTCACGGCAAAATTTTTTCCAATGTGGAAAAACATTCCAATTATAAGCAAGTCCATGTCGGAACGATTTTGTGTCATTTGTGACAAGGCAAAATTACTGGCAATTGTGACAAATATTTAATGGTTCAGTGGGTAATAATAGTGCAATTAGTGTACGAGTCCGTTTGCTGTGATTGTTAACTTGTTTTGTTGATCCGAAAAAACAAATCATTTTCTCGTTTGTTGACTCGTTCGGGTCAATAAATCCATACTGTGTTAAAAAACAAAAAATTCTGCGTTTTGGTGAGTTGTTGAATGTGATTTAATTGATTCTAAGTGAAGTGGGAATGTCTCAGGGTGAAATAAAAAAGTGTATACCTATATTTTGTATATCCCTTTATTTTTGGTAGATTAGAGTCTAAGTTCTATTAAGAAAATATATTTGGAAATATTATTTATAAACTATTTTTCATCAGAACGACTTATCTGGAATATCAAATGTTAACAAAACTTCACTTACTTCGAAAGATATTTACAATTTTCGGAAACTCCAATCATCTATCTATCAAGATAAGAGTTGAACAAATTTTTGAAAATTTTTTTTGGAAATTTATTTGGTCAAGGTTAAGGTTCAGTGTCAGAAGTATCTGCTGACAAAGAGTCACCGGAAAATATTTGAATGAAAATTTTAATTTTCCATTTAGGCGCCAAATTGTAATTGAATAAGAACCAGCAGAAAAGTAATCATTGAGTTCAGGATGCTAAAAATGGTGGACCTGTCAATGCAGAAAAATCTCGCAGCATTAAATTCTGGTTGGTTGTGAAGAATAGCAGCAGCAAAATTGAAGTCGTTGCTTTTATACAAGACCAAATCAGATAGAGAGGTTTCAAATTGCTGAGATAAATCTACCAAGAGTTCGAATTCTTTCAAAACCGTGTCGCAGAGCAAAATGGTCCAACAAATTCCGATCTAAAACAGAAAGATTCAATGACAAATCCAGACAAATAAGAGGTCTTACGCAATAACTGAAAATGGAGCAATGTTTACTTAAAGAGAGTACAAGTCCAATACCAAAACTATATTCCGACCATAGATTCTGACCCTTGACCAAGTTGTAAAGAAACGGCAGACTCCTTGTACATCCATAGAAGATGTTCAATAGAATTACCCATCCGAAAATCTCGTTGAAAGCATCGACAGCTTGTTTCAACATGAAGACATTAAACTTGATTTGTTTCAAGAGCTTGACAACATCGTTTCTTTTCCGGCATTTAATTTGGTCGCGCAACAAACAACTCTGAACCTTGTATCTCTCCAGCATCATGTTAAGAACGGTGCAAGCCAGAGCCATGTAGAAAAACTCCGAATAAACTTGGAAGTGTTCGACGATGTACATTTTGAAGATATTCCAACCGAAAAAGTGCAACCAAGCAGCGCAGGTCAACACAGACGCCACACAAAATACCACAAGTGCTATCACAAACGTCAAATTGTTGGTATTCTTCGTGGCAAAACGATCAATTCTGCTTAGACCGTTCACCAGTTTGAACCATTGTTTTCGTTTTGTTGTCAACAGCAACACCAAAGGGTAACAGGTGTGAAGGTAAAGGTTCAAATCGACCATCAGATGGAGAATGAATTGAATGTAGTTGTATCTGGTGTAGAAGTTCATTTCTTGAATTTTGCTCCAAAGGACGACAGCTGTGAAGAGGGAGAATACAAGAATAATGTAGAGTCGTTGAAGAATGGTTGGCTTGAAACTCGCGAGTGTTGGTGGAGTGAGTGCCAAAATGCTTCCGGTCTTGAAACAAAATTGCAGCTTTTTCAAGTCCATCTTGACGAAAACTACGTTCCAACTGCTTTAGGGGAAAGTGGTATCAATTATATTTCGATCGAAGGTGATTATATCTCGTTAATTTCCTATATTTACCTAATTGTTCTTTTATTTACGTTGCGCTACAAACATTAAAAAAATCTTTCTCCATCGACTTAAATCCTGATTTCCAGACAGCCAGTTAGAAAGAATTTTGGTTCTGGGAAAATACAAATTAAATTATTTTGACTACATGTCATGTGACAAATTCTCCAATAAAAACGATTTGTCATTTTGGGACCAGTCACAATGAAATTTCCTGATTATTCATCACTGGTGAAAATTATCGGTTATTTTCACCAGTGATGATTATCAGGAAAATTGATTATACATTTTGTTCGCTGAAGAGTCCCTCGAATAACACTTTTAATCAAAGTTAAGTAGACTATTTTTAAATTGTTTCGGAAATTTTTCAAAAATATTGAATGCAACGTGATACTCTAGAAATGCGTTTTCGGTGAAACTGTAATTTCATCTAATATATTTTCATTATGAAAATAAGACACTAATGAATGTGATCTTCTTGCATTTACCGATTGGGGAAACGCATTCTTGGCAAGGCGTTCAGAAATAGTTTTAAAACATCTTTATTCATTATTCGTTCCTTGGGGTCTCGCGGTCGGGGAACGCTACCGCCAGAGTACACCTATCCATAAGACTAAATTAAATTTCTGCGCAATTTATTTGGAATTCAGTGTCAATCTACTGGTTCAGTGTCAAAAGAATTTGCTGACAAAATGCTACCAGGAAACCAGAATTTTTATTTTGCATTTAGGTGTTGTATTTGAATTGAATAATCACGAGCAGAAAAGTAATAATCGAGTTCAAGATGCTGAAAATGGTAGATCTGTCAATGGAGAAAAATCTCGCTGCGTGAAATTCAGGTTGGTTGTGTAGAAGTGCAGCAGAAAAATTGGAAAACTCGTTGCCTTTGTACAAGACCAAATTGAACAAAGAGGTTTCAAGTTGTCCAGATAGATCTACTAAGAGTTTGAATTCTTTCAAAACGGTGTCGCAAAGCAAAATTGTCCAAACAGTAGCGATCTAAAATAGAAAGATTCAATGACAAATCTTGAAGCATGACATATCTTACGCAATAAACGAGAATGGAGGAATATTTACTTAAATTGAGTACAAGTCTAACACCAACACTGTATTCTGACCATTGTTCCTCACTCTTGACCAAGCCGTTTAGAAATATTAGACTCTTCGTACATCCATAGAAAATGTTGAGTAAAATAACCCATCCGAAAATCTCATTGAAAGCATCGACGGCTTGTTTCAACATGAACACGTTAAACTTGATTTGTTTCAAGAGCTCGAAAATATCCTTTAACGTTTTCATCCTTCCGCATTTGATTTGTTCACGCAACAAAAAACTCTGAACCTTGTATCTCTCCAGCATCATGTTCAAAATGGTACAAGCTAGAACCATGTAGAAAAACTCCGAATAAACTTGGAAGTATTCGACGATGAATTTTTTGAAGAAACTCCAACCGAAAAAGTACAACCAAACAGCACTGGTCAAAATAGATGCCACCCAAAATAACACAAGCGCTAGCGCAAATAACAAATTGTTTGTGTTTTCCGTGGCAAAATAATCAATTCTGCTCAGATTCTTTACCAACTTGAACCACTGTCTTCGTTTTGTTGTCAACAGCAACACCAAGGAATAACAAGTGTGAATGTAAAGGTTCAAATCGATTATCAGATGAAGCAATAATTTAATCAAATTATATTTGGCATAGAGCTTCTTCTTTAGAATTTTGCTCCAAATGACGGCAGCTGTGTAGAGAACAAATACAAGAACAATGTAGCATCGTTGAAAAATGGTTGGCTTCGAACTCGTGATTGAGGGTGGAGTGAGAGCCAAAAGACCTCCAGTTTTGAAACAAAGTTGTAGCTTTTTCAAGTCCATTTTTACGGAAAATACTTTCCAACTGTTCTATTGGAAATTCGTATCAATAGTCATGGCTCGATCGAAAGTGATTAGATCTCGTTAATTTCCCATTCTGGTTGAAAAATTTTATATCATTTAGGGCAAATATGATTAGTCGTGCCTATATTTATTTACTTAATTGTCCTTTTATTTACATTACGCTAAAAAATCTCTCTCAATGACCCAATTCCTTGTTTCTAGATGTCAAGCTAAAAGGAAGATCGATTTTTGGAAATAAACAAATTAAATTGTTTTGGAAATTTTTCCAAAGTTTTGAATTCAACTTGCTACTCTGGAAATGCGTTTTCGGTGAAACTCTACAGAAATTTCATCTAATATATTTTCAATATGAAAGTAAGACACTAATGTATGTGATCTTCTTGCATTTACCGATTGGGGAAACGCATTCTTGGCAAGGCGACCCATTCTGAAATAGTTTTAAAACATCTTTATTCACTATTCATTCCTTGGGGCTCTCGCGGTCGGGGAAAACTACCGCCAATGTTAACCTATCCATAAGACTAAATTAAATTTCTGGGCAATTTATTTGGAATTCAGTGTCAATCTACAGGTTCAATGTCAAAAGTATTTGCTGACAACGTGCTTCCAGGAAAAAAATCCCGACCAGAATTGTTAGTTTCCATTTAGGTGTTGTATTTGAATTGAATAATCACGAGCAGAAAAGTAGTCATCGAGTTCAAGATGCTGAATATAATAGATCTGTCAATGGAGAAAAATCTCGCTGCATGAAATTCAGGTTGGTTGTGTAGAAGAGCAGCAGAAAACTTGTAAAACTCGTTGCCTTTATGCAAGACCAAATTGAACAAAGAGATTTCAAGTTGTCGAGATAGATCTACCAAGAGATCGAATTCTTTCAAAACGGTGTCGCAAAGCAAAATTGTCCAACAAATGGCGATCTACAACAGAAAGATTCAAAGAGAAATCTTGAAACATGAGATATCTTACGCAATAAACAAAAATGGAAGAATGTCTACTTAAATTGAGTGCAATTCTAGCACCAACGCTGTATTCTGACCATTGATCCTCACCCTTGACCAAGTCGTACAGAAATACTAGACTCCTTGTACATCCATAGAAGATGTTTAGCAAAATAATCCATCCGAAAATCTCATTGAAAGCATCGACAGCTTGCTTCAACATGAACACATTAAACTTGATTTGTTTGAAGAGCTCGACAACATCTTTTGACGTTTTCTTCCTTCCACATTTGATTTGTTCACGCAACAAAGAACTCTGAAACTTGTATCTCTCCAGCATCATGTTCAGAACGGTGCAAGCCAGAGCCATGTAGAAGAATGCCGAATAAACTTGCAAGTATTCGACGATGTAAATTCTGTAGAAATTCCAACCGAGAAAGTACAACCAAACAGCAGTCGTCAACACAGATGCCATCCAAAATATCACAAGTGCTATCACAAATGTCAAATTGTTGGTGTTCTCCGTGACAAAGCCATCAATTCTGCGCAGACTCTTCACCAGTTTGAACCACTGTCTTCGTTTTGTTGTCAACAGCAACACCAAAGGGTACCAGTTGTTAATGTAAAGGTTCGAATCGACCATAAGATGAAGAAAGAATTGAATGTAGTTGTATCTGGCGTACAATTTCTTCTTTTGAATTTTGCTCCAAAGCGCGGCAGCGGTGTAGAGAAAAAATACAAGAATAATGTAGCAGCGTTGAAGAATAGTTGGCTTGAAACTCGTAATTGATGGTGGGGTGAGTGCTAAAAGACCTCCAGTTTTGAAACCAAGTTGTAGCTTTTTCAAGTCCATTTTGACGGAAAATACTTTCCAACTGTTGTATTGGAAATTCGTGTCAATAATTATGGTTCGATCGAAAGTGATTATATCTGATTATGATTAATTTCCCTTTCTGGTTGAAAAATTTTATACCATTTAGGTTAAATATGATTTGTCGTACCTATATTTACTTAATTGTTTTATTTACATTGCGCAAAAAACCTCACTCCAATGACCCAATTCCTTGTTTCTAGTTGTCAAGGTAAAAGGAAATTCGATTATGAAAAAAAAAAACAAATTAAAGTGTTGGAAATTTTTCACAAATTTTTAATTCAACTTGGTACTCCGGAAATCCGTTACCAGTGAAAGTGTAATTTTATTCTAAAGAAATTTCATAAAAAAAAAATCATTGTGAAATAAGGCACAAAAAAATTAATAAATGAATTCTGACCAAACACTTTCACATTGATGCTTTTGAGTGTTTTTTTTTCTACATAATTGAAGAGCTATTAATTCAAATAAACAACAAATTTCCCACTGTTTTACTACGCTATCATTGATCTACGTCACTTTTATCGTTCGAAAATCAAATTCAAAAACTTTTTGTTACCTAAATAACCATGAACATGAGATTGGTATCCAAAATAAAATTGTATTGGAGTAATTGGTTCTTTATGAATATTACAATAAAAGGTACAATCAAAAGTGTCTGTTGACTGTTAATATACATAATGCAAATAATTAACATTTTCTTCAATATCAGAAAAATATTTGTTCTGAGACCATCACTTCACAACAAGAGATAGACCCTCTGTCAAAGAAACTGACGTCTTGTTGATGTTTTCCACGTGCACGGTTAGTACCCTTGAGTACCGATAAAAGCGGTACTCTTGTTTTGTACATATTTGAGTCAATACTACAAAAAGTTTCTACACTTGGATGGTACCGAAGGTGTTCAGGTCAAAGCCATGGATCAAATTGGTGGAGAATTTGAAGAAACTAAAGTCAAAAGTGTCGACTCGTTTTTTGACTTGTCTTTTGATGCAGTAGACGAGATAAAATTAGATGTTTCGGAAACTTTATTAGAATTCGATGTCAAGGAAGAGGTCAGTGCTCAGTTTCCAAAAGATTTGCTGGCAAAGTGTTGCCAAGAAAGAAATCAGAATAAGTATGTTAATTGCCTACAGGAATGTCGTATCTGAACTGAATAATTACAAGCGTAAACGTAGTCATCACATTCAAGATACTGAAAATTGTAGATCTGTCAATGGAGAAAAATCTAGCAGCATGAAATTTGGGTTGGTTGTGTAAAAGTGCAGCAGAAAAATAGCAAAACTCGTTGCCTTTATACAAGACCAAATTGAACAAAGAGATTTCAAGTTGCCGAGATAAATTTACCAAGAGTTTGAATTCTTTCAAAACGGTGTCGCAAAGCAAAATTGTCCAAAAAATTGTGATCTAAAATAGAAAGATTCAATGACAAATCTTGAAAAATGCCAGGTCTTACGCAATAAGTGGAAATGGCGGAATGTTTACTTAAATAGAGCACAAGTCTAATACCAACACTGTGTTCTGACCATTGTTCCTCACCGTTGACCAAGCTGCTCAAAAATACCAGACCCCTTGTACATCCATACCAGACGTTGAGTAAAATAATGCATCCGAAAATCTGGTTGAAAGCATCGACAGCTTGTTTCAACATGAAGACATTAAACTTGATTTGTTTCAAGACTTTGACAACTTCCTTCGACGTTTTCTTCCTCCCACATTTGATTTGTTCACGCAACAAAGAACTCTGAGACTTGTATCTTTCGAGCATCATGGTCAGAACGGTGCAAGCCAGAACCATGTAGAAGAATTCCGAATACACTTGGAAGTATTCGACGATGTAGATTCTCAAAAAATTCCACCCGAAATTGTACAACCAAGAAGCATTCAGGATAGTTGCCACCAAAAATATCACAAGTGCTATCACAAATGCCAAATTGCTTGTGTTGTCCGTGGCAAAACGATCAATTCTGCTCAGATTGTTCACCAGTTTGAACCATTGTCTTCGTTTTGTGGTCAACAACAACACCAAGGAGTAACAGGTGTGGACGTAGAGGTTCAAATCGACCATCAGATTAAGAAGGATCTGAATGTAGTTATACTTGGTGCTGAATTTCGTCTTTTGAATGTTGCCCCAAAGGACGGCAACTGTGTAGAAACAAAATACAAGAACAATGTAGCATCGTTGAGGAATGGTTGGCTTAAAACTCGTGATTGTTGGTGGAGTGAGTGCCAAAAGACCTCCAGTTTTGAACCAAAATTGTAGCTTTTTCAAGTCCATCTTGACGACAACAACATTCCAACTGTTTAGTGGGGAGTTCGTGTCAATTATATTTCGATCGAGAGTGATTGTATCTCATTAATTCCCTTTCATGATTGAAAAAATTACCCGATTATCCGATTACCTACATTTACTTCATTGTTCTTTTATTTACATTGCGCTAGAAAACATTCAAAAAACCTCTCTCCATTGATTTAAATCCTGATTTTCTTCAAGGTCACAACAAGAGATCGATTCTTTGTCAAAAAATGGAAGCTTTGTTGACGTTTTCCGCCTGCACGGTTGGTACCCTCACCGCTCTCTCCAACAAATGAACGTACCACAGCTTTGAAAGAGGTACTTTCGGTGTTCAGGCAGAAGCCTTGGTTCACAGTGGTGGAGATTTTGAAGAAACGACAGTCAGTGACTCATTCTTTAAACTTGTCTCTTGATGGATCGATGTCAAGGATCAGTTTCAAAAAGATTTGCTGACAAAAAGTTACCAAAAATGAAACCAAAATCCCAGTATTAATTTTCCACAAAGATTTGCTGACAAAAATGAAATCAAAATCACAGTATTAATTTTCCACAAGAATGTGGGGTTTGAACTGAATAATTACAAGTGCCACCGTAGTCACCGCGTTCAAGATGCTGAAAATAATAGATCTGTCAATGGAGACAAATCTCGCGGCATTAAATTCGGGTCGGTTGTGACGAATCGAAGCAGCAAAGTTGTTGCCTTTGTGCAGGACCAAATCAGACTCAAGGCGTTGAGATAAATTTGCCAAGGCTTCAAATTCTTTTAAAATTGTGTCACACAACAAAATGATCCGACAAATTGCGATCTGAAATAAAACAGTTATGAAAGAAATAATTATCTAAGTTACAAAGCGTACGCAATAAGTGAGAATGGCAGAATGTTTCGTTAAAGACAGTAACACTCTGGTACCGACATTATCTCTTGACCAAGGATTGGTACTATTGACCAGGCTATCAATAAACGCCAGCCCCTTCGAACATCCGAAGAAGATATTGAACAGAATAACCCAACCGAAAATCTCGTTGAAAGCGTCAACAGCTTGTTTCAACACGAACACGTTAAACTTGACCTGTTTCAACAGCTTGACAACATCCCTTGACCTTTTCTTCTTTCCGCATTTCATTTGACAACTCTGTACCTTGTACCTCTCCAGCACCATGTTCAGAACGGTACAAGCCAAGACCATATGGAAAAATTGGGAATAAACCTGGACGAATTCGACGACGTAAATTTTGAAAAAGTTCCAACCGAAAAAGTATATCCAAACCGCAGCCGTCAAAGTAGACACCGCCCAAAAAATCACAAGTACCACCACAAACATCCAAATGTTCGTATTTGTGGTGGCAAAACGCTCAATTTTGCTTAGACCGTTCACCAGTTTGAACCACTGTCTTCGCTTTGTTGTCAACAGCAACACCAAAGAGTAGCAGGTGTGGCAGCAAAGGTTCAAATCGACCATCAGGTGAAGAATTAGCTTAATGGAGCCGTGCGTGGCGTAGAACTTCATCTTTTGGGTCTTGTTCCAAATGACAGCGACTGTGTAAAGGGAAAATACAAGGAGAATGTAGAGTCGCTCAAGAATTGTTGGCTTAAGACTCGTCAGTGATGGAGGAGTGAGGGCCAAAAAGCTTCCGGTCTTGAAACAAAATTGTAACTTTTTCAAGTCCATTTTAGTGACCTAGATTCTGGTGAAAAATACGTTCCAAGTGCTTTCTAGGAATGTTGAAATCATATGAATTATATTAATGTTGATCGAGAGTGATTACGTATAATATTTTCCTTGTTTCAGCAAAAAAAAAATATTTTGAACTTTTAGGAAAATATGATTAATTGTTGTTGCTTTATTGACACAGGACTCCAAAACATTCAAAAAATGTCATTACATAAAGCTACGCTCAAATACATAAGACTAAATAAGGTGATTAAAAATCGTTGTTAGATTTTGTCAATTAAGAGTTCGAGGTTTCAACAAAGCCTTGCCAAGAAAGAAATCAGCATCAGAATTTTTCACTTCTCAGATTTGTCAGATTTGAACTGTATTATAACAAGTAGAAAGGTAGTCATCGAGTTCAAGATGCTGAAAACGGTAGATCTGTCAATGGAGAAAAACCTCGCAGCATTAAATTCAGGTTGGTTGTGTAGAATTGCAGCAGCAAAATTGTGGAAGTCGTTGCTTTCGTACAAGACCAAGTCAGATAGATGGGTTTCCAGATGCTGAGATAAATCCACCACGACTTCAAATTCCTTCAAAATGGTATCACACAACAGGAGGGTCTGAGCAATTGCAATCTAGAACAGAATGATTAAAAAAGAAATATATGAAAGTGGTAAATCTTACGCAGTAAGTGACAATGGTACAATGTTTAGTAAAAGAGAGGAAAACTACGACACCAATACTATCTTCTGACGAAGAACTTTCACTCTCGAGTAGGTTGTAGAGAAATGACAGACCCTTGGAACACCCGAAGAAAATATTGAGCAGAATAACCCATCCGAAAATTTCGTTGAAAGCGTCGACAGCTTCTTTCAACATGAACGCGTTCAACTTGACTTGTTTCAAGAGCTTGACAACATCCTTTGTGGCCTTCTTTCCAAATTTGATCTGGTCGCGCAGCAAACAACTCTGACTCTTGTACCGCTCCAGCACCATGTTCAAAATGGTACAAGCCAGAACCATGTAGAAAAATTCCGTATAAACCTGTACGTATTCGATGACGTAAATTTTGAAATAAAGCCAACCAACAAGGTACATCCAAAGAGAAGTTGTCGAGATAGATGCCGCGGCAAATATCACAAGTGCCACCACAAATCTCCAATTATTTGTGTTGCTGGTGGAAAAACGCTCAATTCTGCTTAAACTGTTGACTAGTTTGAACCATTGTCTTCGTCTTGTTGTCAACAGAAGGACCAAACAGTAGCAGGTGTGAAGGCCAAGAATGAGATCGACCATCAGATGAAAAATCAATTGAACAGAACTCAATATGGGGTAGAACTGCTTCTTTTGTAGTTTGTTGCAGATTGTGGCGATTGTGTAAAGACAAAATACAAGAGAAACATAGAATCGTTCAAGGACGGTGGGCTTGAGGCTCGTCAGTGATGGGGGAGTGAGTGTCAAAAAGCTTCCAACCTTGAAACAGAATTGTAGCTTTCTCAAGTCCATTTAGGTGACTTAGTTTTTGTTGAAAAAGTCAACACCACCACTGTGTCACGTAAGATTTGAAAATAAGAAGGAATCTTCAATTTTGAAAAAAAAAATCTAAGACTCGTTCGAAAATGTCAGGTAAATTTTTTTTGCAAATGTGTTCTGGGATGTTCCTCTTGTACAATTTTATCATTACGTTAAAATTGAGCACCCCATCAACAACCCAACTATTCAAACCAAATTTAAAAATTGAAATTGCATAAAATCAAAAAAATAGTCAATTTAATTTTTGTGTTGGTAATTTCTCTCAAAACCGCTTGATACTAAACTAATGCGAAGTCAACGAAAATCAGAACCATAACGCAAAAAACAAACATAAAATACATTATTCAGGGAAACACTCTGCCCCAGTTATTTATGACAAGTTATCCCCTGAATAATAAAAGAGCTATTATGTCAAATAAACAATAACCTTCGTGGTAATTCCGCCCGCATTCATTAACCTCCATCCGCAACAAAACCCACTCCCATTATGGATTTACAAATAATAAAAACCTTCTTCAACTTCGGAAAACTCTTTGCCCTGACACCGCCATCACCTGACAGTACCAGCTCGACACTCTGTCAAAAATTATTTGTCCTGTTGATGTTTTCCGCGTGCACTGTTGGTACCCTCGTCTCATTTTACTACAGAGGGCCGCAGTACGCGCAACTGGTACCGATCAAAGCAGTACTCTGGTTGGCCACAGACATGAGTCGCTATTACCAAAGTTTCTACACTCTGATAGTCGTGATGCTGTTCAAGCGGAACCGGTGGTCCCAGCTGGTGGAGAATTTGAAGAAGCTCGAGTCGAAAAGTACCAACAGTCATCGGTTCTTGTTTGTTGCCGCTCACCTCTCATTCTGTTTGCTTTTGGGTACCATGAACTTCGTCTGCGTCACTTCTTTCGGATCCAATTGTATCAAACTCTACCACTCGGAGTATTACCAGTTCTACTCACAGTTCTTCTATATGCTTTTCAGTTATACAGTACTCAGACTGTTGGTGGCGAGGTATAGGTACCAAAGAACCCTGTTGAAGCAGAAAATCATGACGGAGAGGACGCGATTTACCACAAACCTTGAGAAAATAAGATGTAGTCTCATAACTCTTAAAGAGACTGTGGACATTTACAACGACATATTTGGTACTGTTACGCTGTTGAACATATTTTTCATCTCTGGCAAAACTCTCGTTTATTTCGACAACATCGTCAAGAGGGAAACTGCTTTCAAGAGCAACAGACGCGATGGCAACTTGCTTCTTTATTTCATCCAAAGTGGAGTCATGACGATCTTCTGGGTGAGATTTATGCCAGTCAAGATTTCTTTCTGCTATGTCATTGCTTTCAGGGTGGAACAGCTGCAAATGCTCTGATGTCTGATGCAGTGACCAGAGAAGGTGAAGATATCGTGATGCTGTCTCATCGGTTAGAACTGATTGCAGCAGATCTGACCCCTATCGAGAAGAGATGTTTGAAATATTTTATCGACACCATTTGGTGCAACCGCCCGGTGGTCACCCTCGCCAGATGTTTTCCATTAAACCGAGCGACAATCTTTCGCATTGCCAGTTCGATAATTGCGTTTTTCCTTGTTGTGGTTCAGTTCTAATAAATCTACATCTTTTACTATTTCTAATATAAGTGGTCCACCAACGGTTCCCTGCGTCACGCTTTACAGAACATCATTTACATATCTACAGGTTTTACTACTTTCTAACATAAAAAGCACTACTTTTTGTGATACAGAAGTGGCCCACCAACGGTTCCCTGCGTCACGCTTTACAGATCTAGTCTTCAGACGTCTGAATAAACATTTCTTTTTTGCATACTTCTATTTTATTATGTGAACAACAAAAAAATTTAAATAGTATTAGTAGCTTTGAAGAGGTCCTTGAACAGCTTCTTGCGTCACGCTCTAAAGATCTAGCTGAATTATGACAAGAGTGAAAGTGAGAAGAGTGTTCACAACGCTAAAAGTAGTGAATTTCTGAATAGTGAAAAATCGAGCAGCGGTGAACCTTGGACGTCTAGGTAAAATGGTGTTATGGACAATGCTGCCCGTGCTAAAAGAATGTAAAATAGTGTCATACTCTTCGATGATTGCTTCACACAGCTGCGTTATCCATAAAATCCCGATCTGAAAATTTGTCGAAGTACTAGCACCAGACATTGAGATTAAAAAAGTCAAAATCTTACCATATTTAAGCCGAGTTCAATATTCTGGAGCAGAAAGAAATATTGCGACTTGTGTTTAAAAGTAGTCCTCGAGCCCCTAATCAGGTAGTGGATACAAACCATGATCTTCGGAATCACAACACAAATATTGAGTAGAATGAACCAACCGAAGACATCGTTAAAAACGCGAATCGCACATGTCAACTCGTGAAAGTTGCGTCTTAACCTTGACAAATGTACCTGACTGCGAGCCAGTACAGTTTGGTACTTGTACCTTGCCAAGATCATTTTCAAGATGACGCCAGTCAAAACGTTGTAGAAAAATTGGCAATAGTTGTGTAGAACTTCGAAGAAAAAGAAGCAAAGACTGTACCAGCCAAAACTGTAGTACCAGTAGCACAGTTCCGTGATGATAACACCTCCGACAGTGACAAGTGGTACCAGGGCTGTCAACAAATACGAATCTTGTTTGGCCTGGTTGTCGATGTTTGCAAGACAGCACATCAGTGTGAACCAGTGCTCTTGTTTGACCACCACGAGGGTGTAAAAATTGTGGGCGTAGACGTTTACGTCGATGAGTACTTTGAGGACCAGTTGGATTTTAGTTAGATCCACATAAAATATCATTCTGCTGTACCAAGTGTAGATTGTCACAGCAGTGTAAAGTGTTAAAATTGCGGATTTGTAGATTTTTTGGAAACGAGATGGCTTGGAGCCCGTCAGAGAAAATGGAGTGAAAGCAAGACATTTCCCGATTTTGAACAAGAGTTGGATGACTCGACGGTCAGCCATCAAAAAACTGCAAAGAAATCTCGGTATTGACTCGTTTTGAACTGATCCCAAAACAAACATTTTAAAAGAGAAAAAGTTACGTGATGAGGCAGTAAAGTATGTTTGATTAAAAACTTAAATGTGTTCGAGAATGTGAAAACGGAGCTATTAAAAACGCATCAAGCGGAAAATAAATGACCACTTTAAATCCAAAACTTTGCTCTAGATACGAATAAAAAATCGTTGGTGTAAATACAACGCCCAAAGAAAACTTGATTGGGAAGCTAACATAGAAGTGGTACTCGTGCAGCTCCTTGTGTCACGCTACAATGATGACAAGAGTAAAAGGGGTGAATGTGTTCACAATGCCAAAGTTAATAGATTTTTGAATGGTGAAAAAGCTTGCAGCAGTGACTCTTGGTCTCACATGTGAAACTGTGTCGTAAAGCTTGTTGGTTTTGTTGAGCGCCTGCAAGAGCTTTTGGTACCTCTACCGAATCCCACAGCAAAATCTGAAATGATGTCAAGACATGAGACTGATAATGGATGAATTGTCAAGACATTACCGCAGTTAAGGCAAGCTGTTTTCTTTTTCTTGGTAGAATCATGCTTTGATTGAGGCTCTAAAGATCTACCTGAATTATGACAACAGTGTACGCGAGGATGATGTTCAGAATGCTAAAAACAGTGGATTTCTGAATGTTGAAATATCGAGCCGCGGTGAATCTTGGAGGTTTTTGTAAAACTGTGTCACAGAAAACGCCGTTGGTGTAAAAAAAATGCAAAAGCTTTTGACACTCTTCTGTTATTGAGTCACACAGCTGACTTATCCAGAAAATTCCAAGCTGAAAGACATTTAAGCATTAAAACTATTTATGGAAATAAATGGTACTAAAAGATTACCAGTACTGAGATAAGTTCGCAATTCTGCACCAGAAACAAATTTTGCGACTTGAATTTAAAACGAATCTTAGACCCTCTGATCAGGAAGTGGACAAGAGTTATGATTCTTGGTATGATAACAGAAATATCTAGAAGAATGGACCAGCCAAACAATTCATTAAAAATGCGAATCGCAGATGTCAACTCGTGGAAGTTGCGTTTAAATCTTGTCAGAAGTATTTTCTGACGACACAGAAGATTTTGGTACCTGTATCTTGCTAGTATCATTCTCAAGATGATGCACGTGAATATGGTGTAAAAAAATTGACAATAACTGCGGAGAACTTCGAAGAAGAAGAAGCAAAGACTGATCAAACCGAAGCTTTCGTACCAGTAGTACATTTCTGAGAGGGTGACAACTCCGAACGCGACTAGCGGTACCAGTGCTGACAACACATGCGGTTCTTGACTGTATGGGTTATCAATTTTTGCAAGGGTGTGCATCAAGGTGAACCACTGTTGTTTTTTGACAACGACGAGAGTGTAGCAGCTGTGGGCGTAGGCGTTTAAATCGATTAGAACTTTACAAGCGAGTTGAATTTTGCTTATTCCAGCGTAATATACCATTCTGGTGTACCAAGTGCAGATTGTCACAACTGTGTAAAGTGTTAGAACGCCGAATTTGTATATTTTTTCCAAACGACATGGCTTGGAGTCTGTGAGAGAAAATGGAGTCAGGGCAAGACATTTTCCGACTTTGACCAAAAGTTGGATAACTCGGAGGTCAGTCATGGAAACACTGGAAAAAATTGTGACTGTCCGTTCGATTTGGAATGATCCAAAGTCGAGAAAAATGAGCACTTAAAGTCATAGAGTTACATTACCAGACGGCAAAGTAGTTAATGGATTTGGTAGAAAAGTACAAGACAAAAAAAGTCCTAGTTTTTCGTGTTGACTTTTGTAACATAAAGCTTGATGAATCAACAACGCAAACAAGCTAAGTGATCAACAACGCATCAATCTTGAGAGAAATAAATAGAAATAGAATTTAAAAGTGGTCGTTGTACGGTTATAGATCAATTTGAATTATGACGAGAGAAAAAGTGACGAGAGTGTTCAGAATGCTAAAAATGGTAGATTTCTGAAGGCTGAAAAATCTAGCAGCTGTGAATCTTGGTCTCGTTTGCAGCACCATGTTGTAAAGTGCATTATTCTTATTGAACGACTGCAAGATTTTTTCGTATTCTTGTTGTACTGCATCGCACAATACAATAATCCATAAAACACCGATCTGAAACCATGGCAAAAGATGAAACAAAGAATGACCAAATTCACAGAGCTTTACCGAAATTGCGACATTTTGGACCAGATGAAGATACTGCAATTTGGACGTGTACCGAACCGTGGAACTTCTCATCAGGAAATGGAAATAAACCATGATCGTCGGAACTATAAAGCAAATATGGAGAAGAATGGACCAGCCGAACATATCGTCAACAGCACAACTTAATCGTTTTAATTCGTGCAGATTATGTCTGAATCTTGTCGGTTGTCTTTCGTTGCGACGGAGTAGGTTTTGGTATTGGTACCTTGCCAGTACCATTCTTAAAATGGTGTAAGTCGCTGTGATGTAAAAGAATTGAGAATACTTTTGGACAGCTTCGACGAAGCACAGACCAAGAGCAACAAAGCCGTAGGAGTTACTCCAGTAGCACAGTTCTGCAACTTTGACAACACCGACTGCAAGCAGCGGTACCAGAACTGTCAAGACGCGTGGTTCTCGACTGCTTTGACTCTCGACTCTCGATAAATGGTCAATTAATTGGTACCAATGCTCATTTGTGACCACCATTGTAGTGTAATAACAGTGACTGCAGAGAGTGACTTCGGTGACCATTGTAAAGAAAAGTTGAATTTTTGGTAGTTGGACGTAGACTGACATTGTGTTGTACCACGTGAAGACTTTGAACAACGTGCATGTTGTGAAAACTGCATATTTGTATATTTTTTCAAATCGACTCGATTCGGCATTTGTCGGAGAGGATGGAGTCAAGGCCAAAATGTGTCCAATTTTGAACAAGATTTTTATCGCTTGAAGATCCCCCATGAAAAATGTCTGGACTTGAGTGGACAACACGTTATGATAATGTGAGTCAGGACGATCGAATCTGATGACCTAATGGGTAGGTACTCTGAGATCGATAAAACTGTAGTTAAAGCATTAGACAGTAATGACAAAGATGATAAAGGAAAACAACAAGAAATTTTTCAATTTTGAACAACTTGAAACAAATCATTTCCTGTTCATCTGGCACCGAGCATCGTGGCCAAGCACCAAGCGCCCCACTTTGCACTCGGGAGGTCCCGGGTTCTAATCCCGGGGTTGTCTGACCTGGTTTTTTCATGGGTTTTTCCACACCAACACATCGTGGTATGAGCACAGGTCGCATATCATAGATAAGGCGAATGCTGGGTCTGTATTCACCCGTCAGAACCTACCATCCTCACCGCGCCCATCCCGAATCTTCCCGTCAGTGTGGCTGAAAAGGCCCTGGAAAGCCTCAGCAGCCTTGAAGGAATGAAAAATGTATCCTTTCCTTTCAAGTTTTTGGCGTTTTGACACATTTGTTTCTTACACACTTCTAATTTATTATTCATGCAATAAAAAAATAGATGTAACATCTCTGGACAAACGTGATATAAAAACACGGCTTTATCTCTCTTAATGAGGTCCTTGCGTAACTTCCTGGGTCACGCTTCGATTATAGCACTACAGATCTATCTGAATTATGACGAGAGTAAAAGTGACGATTGTATTCAAAATGCTAAAAATTGTAGATTTTTTAATGGTGAAGAATCTAGCAGCAGTAAATCTTGGTCTCATTTGCAGAACCATGTGGTAAAGTGCCTTGTTTTTATTGAACGACCGCAAAATCTTCTCGTACTCTAGATCTACCGCATTGCACGATAAAATCATCCATAGAATACCCATCTGAAACCATGTCAATGTACGAAACAGAAAGTAGGTTACTTCACAGATGTTTACCAAAAATAAGACGAGTTCTGCATTTTGCACCAGATAAAAATTGCGCATTTTGGACACGGAAAGAACCTTATAACTCATTATCAAGTAATGGCAATAAACCATGATTCTCTGAACTGTATAGCAAATATTGAGGAGGTTGGACCAGCTGAACATATCTTCAACAGTACGACTCAGTCGTTTCAATTCGTAGAGATTATGTATGCATCTTGTCGGTATGGTTTGCGTGCGACGGAGTAGATTTTGGTAATGGTACCTTGCTAGTACCATTCTTAAGACGTTGCAGGTTAGTGTGATGTAAAAGAATTGAGAATAGATTTGGACAACTTCGACGAAATACAGGCCAAGAGAAAGAAAGCCGAAGACCTCATTCCAGTAGTACATTTGTGTAAGTTTGACAACGCCGAATGCAAGCAGCGGTACCAGGACGGCCAAAAAGTGCGAGTCTCGACTGGGTTGAGTCTCGATTCTTGACAAGTTGTCAATTAATTGGTACCAGCGCTCGTTTGTGACAACCATTGTAGTGTAATAACTGTGAATCCAGATTGTGATTTCGATGACAATTATAAAGAATAGTTGAATTTTAGGTAGCGTGGCGTAGACTGGGATTCTGATGTATCCCATGAAGAATTTAAAAAACGTATACATTGTGAAAACTGCATATCTGTATATTTTTTCAAATCGACTGGATCTAGCATCTGTGGGAGAAGATGGAGTCAAGGCGAAATATTTTCCTATTGTAAACAACGCTTTGATCACTTGGAGGTCAGCCATGAAAAATGTTTTTACTTGTGGAAAACACGTTTTAGGCTCTTCAGGATTGATTAAATCGTACTAAAAACAATACAGTATTGTCTGAAAGACAACCAATAGGAGTTCTAAATGGAAAAAGTTACCAATACACCTGGGAAATTTTTGACTCGAGTAAATTGTTTGAAATATGTTTCATGTCTATGCTCCAGGCTTGTTAATTTTTTAAGAGTTGTTAAAAAAATAATGGTATGTAGTACCTATCATCTGAGGAATATCTTTGAACATATGCGTGGAAACATTTTTCAACGTGGCATTAGCGTGTTGAAGGTTCTTCAAGTAAAATTAGAAACAGATAATTCATCCCCCAAACATATTGTTGACGTTTTTCGAACTAATATTTGTTTTTGTTTTTGTAGGCTTGCCATTGATTATTCAAACCACGGGAAAAATAAGTTTCAAGTAATTCCACGAAACATGTAACAAAACAAAACAGATTTACCAGAAACCCTTTTGAAGTATTATGTTTGTTCTAATTTTCCATCAAGAGAAAACTTCTTTTTTAATTGCTAAAATCTAATCACTTTTGAACTGAATAATAACAATAAGAAAAGTGGTCATAGATTCTAGAACAATAAAAATCGTTGACCTATTAATCGAGAAGAATCCAGCGGCGCTAAACACTGGCCGATTATGCAAAATCACGTTGACGAATCTCCTCAATGAATTAGATTTTGTCATCGCACCATCACAAGCTGCTTCCAGTTGTTGGGAAACTTGAACAATTGAATCGTGTTCTTTCAAAATACGGTCACAGAGCAAATTCGTCGACAAGAATCCAATCTAGAACCAGTTTACTTGAAAAACTTGTCAAAAACGCACCCAAAATTGTACCCAAAACATTAGCAAGTGTAGCAGTTGATGTATCGTTATTAGTACACTGATGAGACCTCTGCTCTTCTGTTTGAACAAGCCCCCATCTTTGATCACGGCATCGATGAACAGCAAGTTCCTCAGCGTGAAGAGAAACACGTTGGAGAGAAGAGTACATCCGAAGATGTTGTTAAAACTGTCGACAGTTTCGCGCAATCTAAGCATATCGTACCCGACACTCTTCAAAAGTGTCAATTGATGGTCTAGGAGTCCTGTTGTGACTTGCTTCCATAGCAGAAATTTCTGTCGGTGGTACCTCGACCAGAGCATCTTCAGTACCACGTTACCCAACGCAACGTACAAATACTGAGAATAGTATTGCAGCTGCATCGAGAAGTTCAATATGGTACGCCCTACGCCTAAATATCCGAAGCAGATGTAAGATAGTACTGCAACGTTGACACCAAACACGGCTTGTGGTACGACCAACAGCAAAAAACTCGGTCTTGCGTTTTGGTCCGGCTTGATTTTGATCAAATTCTTGATCAATTTGAACCACTCTTTTTGCCTCATCATCATTAAAATCATCACAAGATAACAATTGTGGGCGTAAAGGACAAAATCCATCGAAACTGAGAGGAAGTTTTGTATCTTCGTGAAACTGATCTCGTTGCGTTGTCTTTGAGACAAAATGGCCACCATGGCGGTTGTGTACAGCACAAAAACGAACAAGCTGTGCGATTTTCTTGGAAAATCTTGTTTTTGTTCTTTGACGGTCGACGGTGTTAAAGACAATATTTTTCCGAGTTTAAAAGCAATTTCAAAAATGACCGTGTCCATGTTCTGAATGGTATGGAAGTGCTTTGAATGTTTCGTGACATATATTTGTGTTTGTATTCGTGGATTTCTAATTTGTTATTCGAATAGTAGGAAATTACGGTTTAAAACTGTTTGTACATTATTTCGTTACTTGAAAGCCTTACAAATGTACAAATAAAGTTTTAGGGATTGTCTTTTGGTGCACTAAAAATTTTGGAATTAGCTTCTTACGTAAATAATATGGAGGTAAGAGAATGTGTGATTCTCGACATGCAACAATCGAAACACTGTTTCAAATTCATCTATTGCAGTTCCTGAATATCCCTAGATCCTACAGCTCTAATTTGAAATTTTGCCTGTACATGATTTGGTAATCTTCAATATTCTACACCTCAAGGTCAAATGAAAAAATGAAATCGCAGAGGTCCCAAGATGAGTCCCAATATTGTTGTAATGAGAAATAAAACAATATACAGGGTGTTGTTGAAAATTGTACGGATATTTTAACCACGAGTTACTGGTTTCATATAGAAAAAAATATTTAAAAAATTCTATCTCAAAAAATAAAATGACATTTATTTTTTGAGCTACAATTTTTTAAAATTGCTTTTAGTTTTCTACGTTGTCCTACAACCTCGTAGGTAAAATTTCGGCACATTTTAAAAATACACCCTGTATATCATGTTTTATAAAATGTACGCCAATGCGAAGTAACCTATAGGAAATATGCTTTAAAACAAGGAAACCGCATTGGCGTACGTTTTATTTTATAAAATATGATATACAGGGTGTATTTTTAAAATGTGCCGAAATTTTACCTACGAGGTTGTTTGACAACGTAGAAGACTAAAAGCAATTAAAAAAACTTGTAGCTCAAAAAATAAATGTTTTTTGACATAGAATTATTTAGATATATTTCCCGAGTTCTTCATGAAGCCAGTAGCTCGTGGTTAAAATATCTGTACAACTTTCAATAACACCCTGTATGTATTAAATAAAAACGGTTCGATTTGCTGCTGATAACAGCTCAATTAGAACATATCAGTTACAACGGATCAACAAAATAGTTCCTTATTAATATAATGGACAAGCAAACGTTATTACATATTTTTACCCTAATATATCTGAAGGAAAAAATTATAAATAATACACAGCGGCATTTTGAAATAATTCAAAACGACCGCAAGCAAGTAAACCAGCAAAAAAATCGCAATTCCTACCATTTACCTTCTCATTAATTTTTTACTGCACGGTCGTGGCCAACACCATCATGAGAATGGTACTGATGAGGTACCGCCAACAGAACGTACTACTCAGTAAGATCTCAAGGCAACAGTTTACCAACAATGACAATCACGTAAAGAACAACCTACACATACTGTCGGCAGCTAAAGAAAACGTAGAAAATGTGTAATAAAAGCTGAATATATGTAAAAGATGTTGAATTATTAGAACTGAACCACAACAAGGAAAAACGCGATAATCGAATTGGCAATTCGAAAGATTGTCTCTCGGTTTAATGGAAAAAATCTGGCGAGCACAACCACCGGACGGTTGCAACAAATGGTGTCGATGAAATACTTCAAACATTTCTTCTCGATTGGGGTCAGGTTTGCTGTAACGAGTTCCAAACGATGAGACAGCATCACGATACGTTCACCTTCTCTGGTGACTGTATCAGACATTAGAGCATTTGCAGCTGTCCCACCCTGAAAGCAATGACATAGCAGAAACAAGTCTCGACTGTCACAAATCTCACCCAGTAGATCATTAAGACTCCACTTTGGATGAAATAAAGAAGCAAGTTGCCATCTTGTCTGTTGCTCTTCAAAGCACTTTCCTTCTTGACGATGTTGTCGAAATAAACGAGAGTTTTGCCAGATATGAAAAATATGTTCAACAGCGTAACAGTACCAAATATGTCGTTGTAAATGTCCACAGTCTCTTTAAGAGTTATGAGACTACATCTTATTTTCTCAAGGTTTGTGGTAAATCGCGTCCTCTCCGTCATGATTTTCTCCTTCAACAAGGTTCTTTGGTACCTGTACCTCGCCACCAACAGTCTGAGTACTGTATAACTGAAAAGCATATAGAAGAACTGTGAATAGAACTGGTAATACTCCACGTGGTAGAGTTTGAAACAACTGGATCCTAAAGAGGTAAAACAGAGGAAGTTCATGATTCCCAGGAACAAAGAGAATGAGAAGTGAACGGCAAGAAACAAGAAACGATGACTGTTGGTACTTTTCGACTCGAGTCTCTTCAAGTTCTCCACTAGTTGGAACCACCGCTTCCGTTTAAACAGCATCACGACTACCAGAGTGTAGAAACTTTGGCAGTAGCGACTCATATCTGTGGCAAACCACAGTACTGCTTTTATTGGTACCAGTTGCGCGTACTGCAGCCCTCTGTAGTAGAAAGCGACGAGGGTACCAACAGTGCAAGCGGAAAACATCAACAGGACAAACATTTTTTGACAGAGTGTCGGTTTGGTGTTGTCAAGCGAGGGCGGCGTCAGGCCAAAGAGTTTTCCGACTTTGAAGAAGGTTTCTATTATTTTTAAATCCATAATAGGAGTTGTTGCGAAGGAACGTTAATGAGTGCGGGCACAATTACCACAAAGTTTACTGCTTATTTGACATAGTGGCTCTTTCATTATTCAGGAGGTAACTTCTCAGGAGTAATTGGGACAGAGTGTTTCTCTGAATTATGTATTTTATGTTGTTTTTTTGCGTGATTCTTTTGATTTTCTTTGTGAATGCCAGTGAAGAAGTGGAACGATTGGGAGCAAAAGGAAATGGATGAATGTGGAGCTGAGTGAAAGAGACAAAGACACGGACAAGCAAGAAAGAAGGGAGAGAACTAAAGAATCAAGGTACAAGAAGGGGTATGAGAGGTGTATGACAGAGGAAATTCGGAGTATCTGAGGAGAGAGAGTGCAAGAGAGAGAAAAATGATGGCGAGATTCAGATGTGGGAACGAGTAGAGAGAAGGTGCAGAATGTCCTGAAACAATTCTTCAGTAAAAACAAAATATTTGTTTATCACTACTTGTGTAAGAAGTGAAACCTTTTAGTGTATTTGCTTTCCACAAAACCAACAACTTGTTTTCGATGCCCTCAAACAATATGTAGCGCACTGACAAAACAACGCTGTTCAAGAATGGACCTAGACGTCATTGAAACGATTTTCAGATTTGGAAAAATATTTGCCCTTACGCCATCTTCGATCTACAGTCAAGAATGCAGTCAGTGTCAAAAAATCTACATCTGCTTGCTGTTCTTCTTCTACACTTGTGGAGCTATTCTTACTTTTATTTACAAAATGAGTCTGCTCCTGTCGACCTTCACGACCATACAACTAGCCTTGAGAATTGTAATGGACGTTGACTTGTACCTCTCCATCACTTTCTGTCTCATGGTCGTCACGTTGACCAAACAGAATCGGTGGTACCAACTGATCAACAATCTCAAGGAAGTGCGGTGCGAAACCTACAGTAGAAGTCTACGCTACGTACCCTTCTACACTATCCTTCTGATGTTTTGGATCGCTGCGATTTTTACAATATGCGTTTGGATCGGTACTCTAGGATGGAGTTTTCTCCAAGCGTACACCATCGAATGCTTACAAATTTACTATCAATTCTATTCGGTACTCGTTGCCAACATGGTCTTGAGAATGCTCTTGCGAAGATACCACCAACAAAAAGTTTTACTTAGAAGTCATCCAGATCCGACCAAACAACTTTTCATACTGGCAAGAATCAAACGAAATTTGTTCATACTGAAGCACACAGTTGCCATTTTTAACGAAATCTTCGGTTGGACGTTGCTACTGAGTGTTATTTTTGGCGTTTCCAGGAGCTTGGTGTACTTAGATCTTAGCATAAAAGATAGTACCGTACGTCCCAACACCTCCGAATTTATTCCCCTGTTGATATCTAGACTCTCTGTAATCGTACTGTTCTGGGTACGACCTATCAATGTCAAAAACTCGTGATCTGTATTTAACTGAAAACAATTCTAGATTTCGTTTCTGCAAACTGTGATCTTGTGCGATTCCATCTTGACACAATTCGATGAAATATTCATTCTGTTGTTGACAGTACTAGTCAAAGAGAATTTGACCCTTCAATTCCATCAAACCAACTTGGGTTCTGTCACCAAGACTTTTAAAAGTAGTCGACCAGAGTTCACAGCTGCCAGATTCTTTCCGATCAACAGATCTACGATTTTCAGCATTTTGAATTGTATCATCACATTTTTAATTGTCATGGTCCAGTTCAAATAAACTGAAAGCATCTATGACTTTTTTTATTTTGGTCAGCAATAACAAAATCTGCAAGGATTGGTTCTTTCTTGAATGGGAGATAGAGAAGCAACAACTCCTCAAGGAAACTGTCAGTAGCTTTAATAATATTTTCGGGTGGAAGTACTTGTTTGCTGATGATGTATTCGGTACTGCCGACTCGAGTCCGATTCGAGCAGTCGAAGCGAGCGGACCTGTTTTACGGCGCGCGATAAGATAAGCGGCAAGTAAAAACGAGGTAGAATGAAAAAAAGTGATAGTGAAAGCGAGAGAGACGAAGATCACAAAAGGAAAAGAGAAGAAGGACGAGAATCAGAAGAGAGGATTAACCCATTTCGGAAAAGTAAAAAAGTGGAAAGATCACCTGTTAAAAAGGCAATGGATGAGGAAATGAAAAAGATGTTGGAAAAAATTATGGAGGATGTAGGGGAGATAAAGGAAGAGAGTCGGAAGATGAGTCGGGAATTGGAACAACTGAAAAGTATGATGCGTGAAAAGTAAGAAAAATGGGAAAGAGAAAAGATGGATTTAAAAGAAAAAATGACAAAATTGGAGGAGAAAATGGAAGAGCAGGAAAAAAGAGTGAGAAAAAAGAATATTGTCGTAACGGGACTGGATGAAGAGGAATGTGAGAACGAGAAGAAACTGGAAAAATGGATGAAGGCAGAATTAGAGGTTGAAGTAAGGGTGAAAGAGATGTATAAAATAAATGGAGGAAAAATGATTGTGGCAGAACTTGAGAGCTGGGGGGAAAAACGGAAAGTTATGGAAAATAAAAGGAAACTAAGAGAAAAAAAAGGAAAGAGAGTGTACATAGAAGATGATATGACAAAAAAGGAGAGAGACACACAGAAGAAATTAAGAACGCGAGCCAAAGAAGAGCGAGAAAAAGGACTGCGGGTAAAGTGGGTTATAAAAAGATATGGATAGAGGGAAAAGGTTTTAGGTGCGATGAAGAAAACGGGAAGTTACATACAGCAAATTTTTGAATAAGAGCGTAAGAAAAAGACGACAGGGCAGAAAAGGGAAAACGAACATGGAGAGGAATAAAGGAGAAAACGAGCAAATAAGAATAGTATTCTGGAATGTAGCGGGAATAAAAAATAAAGAGAATGAGTTTTGGAAGTATTTGGGAGAATTTGACGTAGTGGGATTGGTAGAAACGTGGGTGGAAGAAAAAGGCTGGGAAAGATTAGAAAAGAGAATGCCGAGAGAGTTTGAGTGGAAGTGTCAATATGCAGAGAGGGAAAGCAAGAAAGGGAGAGCGAAAGGTGGGATAATAGTGGGTATGAAAAAGGGACTGGAAGAAGAAAACGGATCTGGAGTAAAAGAAGAAAGAGGGTTTATGGAAAGAACGGTAAAAAGAAAACAGAGAAAATGGAGAATTGTAACAATATACAGCAGAAGTATGAAAGAAACGAAGAGAATAATAGAAGAGCGAGTAAAAAAGCAGGAAGAAGGAACTCTGGTGATTGGGGGGGATTTTAATGCAAGAATTGGGGGAAAAGGAAGGCGGATGGAAGAACAACAAGCAACAATAGAAAGAAGACCAACAAAAGATGGAATAGAAAACGGAGAAGGGAGAGAACTGGTTAGCTTAGTAGAAGAAAGAGGATGGGACGTACTTAATGGAAACTGCATAGGAGACGAGAAAGGGGAGTACACGTATATTGGATCGAGAGGGGAGACAGTTATTGATTATGTTATGGTGAATGAAGAAGCATGGGATAAAATAGAAGAATTTAAGGTGGGAGAAAGAGTGGAGTCGGATCATATGCCATTGGAAGTGAGGACAAAAGGAAGAGAGAAAGAGAGAAGTATGAAGGATGTTAAAAGAAAAATTGTGAAGAATATTTGGACGGAAGAAGGAAAAGAAAAGTATAGAGCAAGACTTAGGGAGGCAAAATACGAAGAAGGAGAAATAAACGAAAAAGTGAGGGAGCTGAGCGAGAACGTAAAAAATGCAACAGAAAAAAAAAGATAGAGATAAGAGAGAAGATGGGGCTGTGGAAAAACGAGTGGTGGGATAAAGAATGCAGGGAAGGGAAGCAAGCAGCAAGAAAGAAACTAAGAAATTGGAAAAAAGAAAAAGCAACGAAGGAAGAGTACAAGAGAGCACGCAAGAGGTACAAATTAGTATGCAAAGAGAAGAAGGAAAAGAAACGGATGGAACAAGAAATGAAGATGAAAGGTATAAAGACGGAAGAAGAGGTGTGGAGATACATAAATAGGGAAAGAAAGAAAAAAGGAGAAATAGTGAGTGATAGAATTACTATGGAGGAATGGAGAAAGTACTTCAGTGAGTTGTTGGGGGGTGAGGAAAACAGACAAGAAAAGGAAAAGAGACAACACAGAGTGGGAGAAATAGAAGAGATAACAAGAGAAGAATTAGAGCAACAACTAAGAAAACTGAAAAGGAAAAAGGCACCGGGGAGGGACGGTATACAGAACGAATCGTGGATATATGGAACTGAAAGGGAAGTTGATAGGTTGTTAGAGATAATGAATGGAGTGTGGAAGGGAGAGGGCTTCCCCCAGGAGTGGAAGGAGGGGATAATATGCCCCATATATAAGAAAGGAGAAAAGGATACAGCCAGCAATTACAGGGGGATCACGCTCCTTAATACGGCATATAAGGTATACGCGATGATTGTGGAAGAAAGACTGATGAAGGAAATGAATGAGCGGGGTGCGTTACCAGACGGGCAGGCGGGATTTAGGAAAGGTAGAGGGACTATGGACAACGTATATATCTTGAATCATATAATAGGAAATGAGATAAAAAAGAGGGGTAGCAAGATATATGCATTTTTTGTAGACCTGAAGGCGGCTTTTGATAATGTGGAAAGAGACTTACTGTGGGAATACTTGAGAAAGAAAGGGATAAATGAGCATCTGGTAACAAAAATAGAAGAGATATATGAAGAGACGATAAGTAGAGTGAGAGTGGATGGAAGAGTGAGTGAATGTTTCAAGACGTATAAGGGAGTAAGACAAGGTTGTCCACTAAGCCCCAGCCTGTTTGCAGCGTTTATAGGAGATATAGAGGAGATGTTCAGGAAGGGGCAGGCAGAGGGGGTCGTGGTGGGCAAAGAAAAAGTGTGGTCTTTGGCATACGCGGTGGTGCTAGCGAGAGAGGAGAAAGGTATGAAAGAAATGTTGGGAAACATGGAGAAATATATGAGGAGGAAAAAGTTGACGGTGAATGTAGAGAAATCCAAGATGATGGTGTTTAGAAAGGGGGGTGGTAGGAGAAAAATAAATGAGTGGAGATGGGAAAAGGATAAAATTGAAGAAGTGAAAGAATTTACGTATTTAGGTTATGTGATGAATGAAAGAAACACAGCAGCAGCACATGTGAGAGAGTTAGTGAAAAAAGCGAATAAGATAATAGGAGCGGTATGGGGGATAGGAGAGAGAAAATTTGGACATGACTTTAGAAGGAGAATAATGATGTTTGATAGTCTGGTGAAAAGCGTGATGATGTATGGAGCGGAAATATGGGGATGGAGAGAGCAAGAAGGGTTGGAAGGGGTGCAAGGAAAATATTTGAAATGGGTGCTAGGAGTAGATAGAGAGACACCGGGCTATATAGTGATGGAGGAAAAAAAAAGGAATGGAATAAGAATAGAAGCAGGAAAGAGAGCAATAAGATTTGAGGAGAGGTTGATAGAGAGAGGAGAGTGTAGAATTTTGCAAGAGTGTCTGAAAGAAAAAAGGAAAGAAATAGGAAAAGGGGTATGGAAAGAGAGGGAGGCATATTTCGAAAGAAATGGGTATGCAGGAGCGGAGATAGAAAGAATGCGAGAGGGAGGCAGAGCAATGACAGATGAATTGGTGCAGAGAGACAGAGATGTGCAAGTGCAGGAAAGAAGAACGAGAATTAGGGAATCTAGGAACAATGGGAAGTATGAAAAAATAATAACGGAAGAACTACCAAAGTACCTAGGAAGAGAGAGTAGAAAGGAGAGAGTGATAATAGCAAGATTTAGGTGTGGAAATGAGGAGAGAGAGAATAAATATTGGAATGAGGATAGGATTAGAGTGTGCAGGATGTGTGGAGAAAAAAAGGAGACGATAGAACATATGTTGAATGAATACGTAGAATTGAGAGAGAGAGAGGAAAGTAGAGAAGAAATGTTGAATGAGGACGGAAGAGGGTTCGAATGGATGAAGAAGGTTGAGTGGAGAAGAGGGACAATATGTGGGGAGGGATAATTGTATTTGGAAAGCTGCTAATTTATTATTGTTTTGAATTATTGTCTTATTTAGTTAGTTAGTTTTAGTTATTATATTATATTTTATTGTATTTTATTGAGTTAGTTGGAAATGTCGAAAATCGGATAATTTATAAACCTGTATAGGTATTAAATATACATACAACAACGGTACTGCCGACTCAGACGTCGGCAAAACCCTACAAAATTGCAAGTGACAGTTTTTGAAGAAAACTACGAAATATGCATTTTTATTAATGTGGTGAAAAATTGTTGCCCAAGATTCACAGCTGGCAAATTTTTTGCCATTGTCAATCGACGGTTTGCAGTCTTTTAAACACAATTGCCACATTCCTAATCGTCATGGTTCAGTTTCAGGAAAAAACTTTTGAATTAATAATTAACAAAAATAAGACTGACCCAGCGTTGACAAACATTTTGTAAACTTTTTCCTAGTTGTTTTGTCCCTCTTCAATGTTTACTTGACCGTAGGAAATTAAATTTTCATCCAAAGCAAGTAAATTTGTTTGTTATTGTTTACCAAAACATGACCTTTCACCAACCTACTTGTCGTGCAAGCCCTCATTTCTGTTGTTAAACTGGCTACAATGGACATGAAAATTGTAGCGCTCTCTTTCAAAATTGGAAAATGGTTGTCACTGACTCCATCTTCCTTCGAAAATAGAGTCCCCACTACTTTCCAAAAGCTTTACCTGTTTGTCACAATCACGTTTTACACAGTCGGTGTGATGTACAGTTTATCCGAACGCACCTACCTTTACCAAACCCTACCAAAGGTGCAGGCGTGTCTAAGACTCATCATGGACATTGTCCTCTACACCCACAATGCTCACTCTTTGATAACCGTCATGGTGTTCAGACGGCGACCGTGGTTCTCACTCGTGAAGAACCTGACCATGACATGCACAAAAATCCAGAAACGAAGACACCATCTTTTTATTTTTGTCCTGACGCAAGTGTTGTTTTGCGCATCATGTGTGTTGGTTGCTTCAGCTTGGATGGGCATTGTGGGAATAGGTTTCCTGAAACTGTTTTTCGTCGAAAACTTCCAGGTTTATTCCCTCTTCTTTTGCGTGACCTTCGCGTGCATTATTTTAACACTATTGCTGGAGAGGTACCGCCACCAGTACTACCTACTCATCGAAAGAAGTCCACGTCCCCGCAAACACTCCATCCAGCTTGATCAAGTCAGACGCAATTTATTCCACCTGAAGGAAGCGGTGGTAACCTTCAATGATATTTTCGGATGGACGATCCTTCTGACCATCTTCTTTGCCGGTGCAAGGAGCCTCATGTATCTAGATGTCATGATCAAAAATACATATCACAAATACGAGAGCCACAACAACATTTGGAACAGTCTGCACTTCGTATCAAACATGTTTATGGCGTTTATGTTTTGGGTGAGTTCTTTTCTATTGAAATTTCAATCTTGTTAAGTCACGAGTTTCAGGTGGGACTCTTGGTGATTCTTTTTCTTTGTGACACGATACAAAAGGAATTTGAAAAAATTCTGACACTGACGTACAAATTAGACACTTTGGGCATTTTGAACCACGACTGTGACATTCGAGAGTTTAGAAATGCAATTCAAGATTATCGTCCAAGTTTTACAGCCGCTCGGTTTTTCTGCATCAACAGAAAGACGATATTCAGTGTTTTGAATTCTCTCACAACGTTTTTCATTGTAATGATTCAGTTTAAATAAACCAGAAAGAAAGTACTCCGTTCTTTAGTATCGCTGCCCCCTCCATTTTAAAATGCAATCGTTGCACTTCATTGCGGTTCAAAAAAAAAACAACAAACAATTTCGGTGGACATTTTTTTAATCAATACGTTTCAACAAATACCAATTTCCTTCAGACTAAAGCAAACATGCTCGATAATTTTTCATGAGGAACGTTAAAAACCTCCCATTCCGATCAGATTCCGTTCCAATAATGACTTACACAGTTCTACAAACAATTTTATCGATTGGGCGATGTTTGGGTGTTATGCCAACGTGTCCAAAACGCTCCTTTTCTGACAAACTTTTCGGTGCTTGTATGTTTGCGTTCGTTTCAGTCGTTCTTACAATGGAAATTTATTACAAAACACCATTTTACACCAAGTACAGTTACATCAAATTGGCGGCCAAGTTGATGGGAGATGGAAGTTTTTACATTTTCGCCTACTATACCATGATGGTTTTAAGATTCTGGAAAAGAGACCAGTGGTGTAGACTGGTTCAGCAAATACACAACGCTGCCACAACAGAAACCACTTACACTAACTTTGTTGTTGTTCATGTGATTTTTTTGAGCAACATGGTGTATGGAATATATCTGTGGTCCAAGATATTGAAAAGTGAATTTATCAAGCAGTTCTCAGTTGACATGTTTTTGTACTACTCGAAATTCCTCTACAATTACTTAGTCTATGCCGTCTTAAAAAGTTGTTGCAGTTTTCTCACACTACGAAACATGGACGAGTGAACGATTTGTCAAGCTTTCTAAACAGAAGCAGATCTATTTTGGTTGGTTTGAAAGAAACTAGTGACATCTTAAACGATGTTTTGGGTTGGCCTATTTTATTAATGGTCTTCACCGCTTACCAACAGATTTTAATCTACTTGGATGTTGTTGTGAACAATCCAGAGAAACGAGATCTAAACGTTATTCTTTACGATGTGGTCACAATTCTAATGCTTTGTGTAAAGTTTTCGATGTCCAATGCTTTTCTTTATTCTACTGTTGATTTGCAGATCGGTAATGTCACAATAATATTGTTGTGTGATTCTATCGTGAGAGAGTGTGAGAAAATATTGACAGCGTCATACAGACTGGCTGACATCTTGCAAACACGAGCCGCACAAGATGACCAAGAACTGCTCTGGAAATTTACGATGATGGTGAAGGACAACGTACCCGGATTCAGCGCCGCCGGATTCTTTTCTTTGGACAAATCAATAATTCTGAAGATTTTGAACTCACTGATTACTATGTTAATTGTTATGATCCAACTTAAGTCAACTTAGAAAAATAATCAAATTTTGATTTGTGAAAATTGAAAAACTTTTTTTTTTGTAGCCTTTCCCTTTTCATCACTCCTGGCCTATCAGGTACCTTGCGGTCGGCTTGTTTTTTCCTCTCTTTTTTCCTTATGTTGTGCGGCGGGGCTCCGGGGTACTTTCTCCGGCCACCCACCCTCTCTTCTTCTTTCTCCTTTCTGGACGACACAACATCCATGGGAGGCCCATTCGGCCGGGATTTGAACCTTGCCGACCTCGCGGAGGTGTCGGAAGAGTGTCGCTCTTCCTTCCACCACCCTAGCGTCAGCCCCTGAAAGGCATACACACACTACCATGGCCCGGCGGAGGTTCCTTCCTTGAAAAAAATCCTCCCCCTTCGGTGAGATTCGAACCCACTAGAGCCGGGACCGCGATCTCGGAGCACTGTCTCCGACAGCCATGCGGCCACCGAACTACCTTTGATTTGTGAAAAATGAAAAACATTAAACAAATGTATTCCTCTCAGGTCCACTTTCTTCTTGTTTCCTTCTGTGTTTCCCTAAATTTCTCGTTGCAATTTTTTCTAAATCTTCTTCTAAATCCACACGTTACCTTTAATATTATTCCAACATTTTTGTTCCTTCTACGTCATTGGCCTAGGACGCATTATTTTTAGTAAATAATCTGTTTTCCCGTTTCCGTTTACAAATCATGAATAAATAATTCCATCCGGTTTACTAAGTCACTGCTACACGAAATTGGTTATTGCTGAACAAAAATTGATTACGTGCGATTGCGGTAAAAATGGTGGTGAAAATATTGAACACCTTCTTCACTCTTGGCAATTTTTTGGCTCTGACGCCCTCGTCGGTCGAAAATCGAAATCCCACTGTCCGCCAGAACTTCAATTTATTTCTTGCATTTTTATTCTATGCCATCGGTGCAATGTATTGTCTCTATCAACGAACAATCCTTTACACTTCCCTCCCTGCAATTTCGTTGATTTTACGACTCTTGATTGATTTCACCCTCTACGCCCACAACTGTTACAGTGTAGTAATGATGATGTTCCTCAAAAGGGACCGATGGTTCGCCCTTACAGACAAGCTAAGACAAGTTGATGCAGCCGACAATGACAAGCACTATCACTTCGTGTTTATTTTGATGCACTTGACGTATACAGCTTGTCTCGCTGTTCTTAGCTACAACTGGATCGAATCCTTTGGTCTGCAACTCCTGCGGTTCTATCTTGTGGAATACTTTCAAATGTACTCTTTATTCTTCTATCTGGTATTGGAACACACGCTCCTGATAGCGATCTTGAAGAGGTATCAGCGCCAAAAACTCTTAATACAGCGCAGCAAAAAACGAATTCACAAACTAATTTTGAAAAAAATCAAATGCAATCTTCTACTCCTCAAAGAAACTGTGAACGTCTTCAACGACATCTTTGGGTGGCAAATTCTCTTTAGCATCATGTACATCGTTGTGAGAAGCCTGATGTTCATCATGATTTCATTGAACAACATTCAGGTAAATTTCGACAGCAAGACAATATCATTCACCAGCAATGCCATTGCCAACATCACCCAGCTGGTATTATTTTGGGTAATAACGCTCATGTTGACAGTCACGATTGTAAATGAATTGTTCTAGATCGTATTCTTCGCTATCGCTCTGAGGTGCGACTTCGTTTCGAAGGAATTTGATAAAATTTTGACAGTTGCTCGCGAAATGGAGATTACTGATGTGGTGGTGGATGGAGTTGTCGATAATGGCACCTTCTTGGGGATCCTACTAAACTTTCGTCCCAATTTTACCGCTGCTAGATTTTGTTCCATAAACAGATCCATCATTTTTAGTGTACTAAACTCTTTCACCACTTTCGTCTTGGTTATTGTTCAGCTAAGAATCAATTAAATTAGAGTTTCACTTTTGTCTTTGGTCTTTATCTTCATTTCTTCAACCTGTTTCGGCATCGAAGGAGCAAGTTTGCTCAAACACCAACGTCATTCTATAGAAAAAGTATTGGCTGCGTCTTGCTAACTGGGTAACATTTTGCCAACAAGAGCTTAAGAAATTCAAATGTGGTCATGTTTTCATTTTCATAAACATCACAGTTTCCATGTATAGATTCTTCCCTTTATCTTCCCATGTGTCTAGGTTGTCGCTTTGCCCGAAGCAATTCTTCAGGCACTTCTTGCCACTTCTTCCAACCAAACTGCTCCATCGTAAATTTGCATCTTACAATTAATATTCTTCCAACAATTGTTTCTTGTACGTCATTGGCGTAGCACATATTATCTTAAGTAAATAATGTGTTTTTTCGTTTTCGTTTACAAATCATGAATAAATAATTCCATCCGGTGCCACACGTAACTTGTTATTGCTACACAAAATTTATTACGTTCGATCGCGGTAACAATGGTGGTGAAGATATTGAACACTTTGTTCTCCATTGGCAATTTTTTGGCGCTGACGCCATCATCGCTCGAAAACCGACATCCCACTTTCCGCCAAAAACTCTATTTACTCCTTGCATTTTTATTCTACACGGTCGGCGCAATGTACTGTCTCTATCAACGAAAATTCCTTTACACTTTTCTTCCTATAATTTCGAAAATTTTGCGACTCTTGACTGACTTTACCTTGTCCGCCCACAACTGTTACGGTGTGGTACTGATGATCTTCAAGAGAAATCAATGGTTTGCGCTGACTGACAAGTTAAGACAAGTTGATGCATCTGACAGCGAGAGACACTATTACTGCGTGTTTGTCTTGGCGCACTTGGCCTACGCAGGATGTCTCACTATACTGAGTTACTCCTGGATCGAATCCTTTAAATCAAAATTCCTGCGGATGTTTGTTGTGGAATACTTTCAAATGTACTCGTTATTTTTCTATGCGGTCTTGGAACACACGGTTTTGAAAACGCTCTTGAAGAGGTATCGCCGCCAGAAGCAATTAATGCTGCGCAACAAAAAACAAATTCACAAACAAATCTTGAAAAAAATCAAATTCAATCTTCTGCTCCTCAAAGAAACTGTGAACGTTTTCAACGATATATTTGGATGGCAAATTCTCTTCAGCATAATGTACGTCGTATTGAGAAGCCTTCTGGTCTTCGCACTTTCATTGAACAACGGGAATCCAAAAATCGACAGCAACACAATATCCATCAATTTCATTGCCAACACTAGCACAATGTTGATATTTTGGGTAAATAACACTTAAGTTAAGAGTCACAATATAAACTAATTGTTCTAGATGGGATTCTTAGCTATTGCAATGATGTGCGACTTGGTATCAAAGGAGTTTGATAAAATTTTGATAGTTGCTTGCGAAATGGAAGTTACTGATGTGGTGGTGGATGGAGTTGTCGACAATGGCACCTTCTTATCGGCCATACTAAATTTTCGGCCCAGTTTTACTGCTGGTAGATTTTGTTCCATCAACAGATCTGTTATCTTTAGTGTACTAAACGCTTTCACCACTTTCCTGTTGGTTATTGTTCAGCTAAGCATCAATTAAATTTTCTTCAAAATATTATGTAGAAATCACTTTTCGCCGGGGACAATGGTTCAAGATTTTGCCGCGATCTGCGTCAATTCCCGGACCCGAACGATGCATTGCGTTTTCAATGGCATCGGACATTCGCTGAATATAACAAAAATTATCAAAACGAGAGTGGCAAACGATTACAACTTACAACTGTTTACTTTTTAACACTGAACGACTATCTTGCTTGCGCTATTTCTGATTTTGACGTCACATCTGACAGCATGGACACGCCCACAACGAACCACTCGTTACATACGACAGTGACACTGGTTCAATATTGGATAATCATTTCGTTATTTCGCTTTTTCAGAGGCTTTATTTCAATAGAAAATTATTGAATACTTATTTCTTGTAATTGATAAATAAATCGTGATAAATGCTTCAAATGACTTTACATTTGATTTGGTCGGTCCACCTATGGACACTTCTACTTCTAGGACTTGAACTACTTCTACTCCGCTCAGAAAAAATGCCACTTTAACCGTCTCTATGGAGATACACATAGGCGCGATTTTCAAAATTTTATGGTCATGGTTTTTCGTTGTTCAAATTATTTTCACTTTCATTAACATCACAATTTGCATCTACAGAACGCCTGAAGCAACTTTTTCAGTTACTTCTTGCCACTTCTTCCAACCAAACTACTTCATCGTAAATTTACGTTATGTTAAATTTAATATTTGTTATTCCAACAATTGTTGTCCTAGGAGAGATTATCTTCAGTAAGTAATGTGTTTTCCCGTTTCCGTTTACAAATCATGAATTAATAATTCCTTCCGATTTATGAAATCAGTGCCACACAACTCTATTAAGTTCGATTGCGGTAAAAATGGTGGTGAAAATACTGAACACTTTGTTCACAATTGGCAATTTTTTGGCTCTCACGCCATCATCGCTCGAAAATCGAACTCCTACTTTTCGCCAGAAATTCTATTTACTCATTGCATTTTTATTCTATGGCGTTGGTGCAATGTACTGTACCTATCAACGAAGAACCCTTTACAATTCGCTTTCTGCAATTGCGTTGATTTTACGACTCCTGACAGATTTCACCTTGTACGGCCACAACTATTACGGTGTAGTAATGTTGATGTTCTTCAAACGAAACCAATGGTTCGCCCTTGCAGACAAGTTAAGACAAGTTGATGCAGCAGATAGTGACAGACACTATTACTTCGTGTTTGTTTTGGCTCACTTGACGTATGCAGTATGTCTCATTGTACTTACCTACACCTGGATCGAAATGCTTCGTTTACAATTCCTGCGGATGTTTCTTGTGGAATACTTTCAAATGTACTCTTTATTCTTCTATCTGGTGTTGGGACACACGATGCTGATAGCGATCTTGAAAAGGTATCGACGCCAAAAACTCTTAATACAGCGCAGCAAAAAACGAATTCACAAACAAGTTTTGAAAAAAATCAAATGCAATCTTCTACTCCTCAAAGAAACTGTGAACGTCTTCAACGACATATTTGGCTGGCAAATTCTCTTAAGCATAATGTACATTGTATTGAGGAGCCTTCTGTTCTTCGAAATGTCATTGAACAACGGTAATTCAAATCTCAACAACAAGTCTGTGGCATTAACTAGCTATTTTATTGCCAACATCAGCCTGCTTTTATTATTTTGGGTAACACGCCGCAAATTGATTGCAATATTTACAAATGAATTATTCTAGATCGAATTCTTGGCTGTCGCTCTGAGGTGCGACTTCGTTTCGAAAGAATTTGATAAAATTGTGACAGTTGCTCGCGAAATGGAAGTTACTGATGTGGTGGTCGATGGAGTTGTCGACAAAGGTACCTTCTTATCGACCATACTAAACTTTCGTCCCAATTTTACCGCTGCTAGATTTTGTTCCATAAACAGATCCATTATCTTTAGTGTACTAAACTCTTTCACCACTTTCCTCTTGGTTATTGTTCAGCTTAGAATCAATTAAATTGGAGTTTCACTTTTGTCATTTGGTCATTATTAAATGTTACGTTAGCATAGTTTGTAACGAAGATAGTCATCAAAATTATGACGTTTTTGCATCACGTATCTTCATTTCTTCAACCTAGATCAACCTCGCAGGGACTAGTTTCCTAGTCGCGGTAATTTTATTTTATTGCAGCGAAAAGAGACGCCGACTACAAATTGATTTACCGTTCTAGAACACCAAAATTACTTAAGACCGTCGAGTTTATCGTTAGCAACGAGTAAACGCAACTTACCGTCTTATGTTTAATCATTTTTAAATATTAAATTTCAATTAAATATTAAACCGTCGTTTTGTTTTAAAAACACAAATCATTCGAATAGCCATCGGCTTGAGTATAGGTATCTTGTAATAATTAGTTCATACAATTCACACCAGATGTCTCACTGATAGATGGAATCGCCAGCAACGCTAGTAAAGTGTAAATATTTTTTTGATAAGTTTAATCTTACACAAAGTTGTTCAATGTTGTTATCACAAGGACACTCAACTGAAGTCCTAATTTGATATTCGAATAAACCGAATCATTGCATAGGTACCTAAATGACAAAGAATTTGCAGAGGAACGAAGAGATTTACGCTTGGACTGTTAAGAAATTACCAATTTACACCTTCCATTCCCTGAATACTGGAAATAGTGAGTACTCTAGGATGGAACCTTGAGCGAAACCAGTTTGAACGAAAAAATCTACATGAACAATTTGTTTGAATACTTTTTGATCACGCTGCACCTATGAGGAAAAATGATTTAGAATTTATTTTTTCTCTAATATTACAACGCAAAACGACATGAATTACTTTTTATCTCAATAAGTGATTGTGTGATTAACTGATTACAATAAAATCATTGATCGATATCAATTATATTGTTTTATTGTATATCTGTATTGTTATGTACTTGCTCTGAACACATTATGTTGGGAAGTCAGGTTGGCCGAGCGGTCTAAGGCGCCAGGTTTAAGCTCTGGTTCTCGAAAGAGAACGTGGGTTCGAACCCCACACCTGACAAACTTTTTTTCACTACTAGGGAGAGAAATTCTACTTCTGGGGTCGGTTGAGAGTCAATAATAACTCTCGAACCGACCCCAGAAGTTGAATTTCTCTTGAATGGTTGAAAATTTGAAACAATAAGAGAATGCCGCGACAAGAGAAATAACTTACACCAACTTTGCCATCGTTCATGGGGTTTACCTGGGTAACACAATCATTGGGATATACTTTTATGCGAAAATATTAAAAAGCGAAATGATCAAACAATATTCAGTCACATTTGTTTTGCACTACTCAACATTCCTCTACAACTACTTAATTTACATAGCTTTAAAACTCATGTTCGTCCGTTACAAAAAATTAAGTGAGGAGTTGTTTCAATTTTTCAACACTGCGCAACATAGACGAGTGAACTCTTTGTCAAATTTTCTAAATAGAAACAGATCTACTTTGGTTGATTTAAAAGAAACTAGTGATCTGATAAACGATGTTTTCGGTTGGCCCATTTTGTTAATAATTTTCTCCGCTTACCAACAGATTTTAGTCTACTTAGATGTTGTCGTCAATAATCCACAGAACCGGCCGTTAGACGTTGTTCTTCTCAATGTAACAACAATTCTAATTGTTTGGGTAAAGTTTTGAACGTCCAAAGCTACCTTTACTCTACTGTTGATTTGCAGGTCGGTAATGTCACAATATTATTGTTTTGTGATTCTGTTGTAAAAGAGCGTGAGAAAATTTTGACAGAGTCATACAGACTGCAAACAAGAGCAACAAGAGATGACCAAGAACAATTGTGGAAATTTATAGCTGTGATAAAAGACAACGTGCCCGAATTTAGTGCAGCCGGTTTCTTTTCGTTGAACAAATCGATGATACTCCAAATTTTGGATTCACTAATCACTATGTTAATTGTTATGATCCAACTTAGATAAAATTTTAGATTAGTCAAATTTCGATTGGAGATGGATCTAAGTTGGAATTTTATTTATTTTCAATACAAGTGAGCAAAGTGCATTTAATCAAGAGTAGGGAAGTTAGGCGTCTGAGCCGACGGCGAGGACCCTAACCGTACAAGTGATTAAATGTACACTTACTCATGCGTGTTGAATCTGATTTTTCCGATGATCATAAAAAAGAGTCGCGGAGTCGAAATTTCGGGCAACATTTTTTTGTCACTTTTTGAATTTTCAGTTAATTGCAGTGAGTGTAATTAAATCATCGGTTTCACCTGCTGCCTACCCCTTATTATGCCGCAAATCACTATTTTTTAATGTAAAAAAATCAAAATGACAAAAACATGACAAGAGTAAAAAATGAGGTTATAGATCATTGAAACAATAACTTCTACAAAATTAGCCCAACCAATTACCAGTTTCTTGTACGACACAATCTTAGCTGTAGATTTCATCCACAATTACTTTTTCCTTCTGTTTGCTGTTCTTCCACATCGTGCTCTTTCCTTGTATTAATTTTTTTTTATTATTGTCATAACGATTTTCACTTTTGTTTGTTTTGTTGTTTCCATTTATAAAACATAAATAATTCAATCGTGTTCATGATTTCAGTTCCACACGAAACTAGTTCTTGTCAGTTAAGGTAGAAATGGTGGTGAAGATATTGAACACTTTGTTCACACACGGCAAATTCTTCGCCTTGACCCCATCCTCGCTCGAAAATCGGAAACCCAGTCTCCTTCAGAAACTGCACTTACTCCTTGCAATTTTGTTCTACGGGATCGGCGTAATCTACAGTCTACATTGCCGAAAGCCCTTTTACAGTTCGCTCTCCTCAGTCACGCTGCTCTTAAGACTCCTGACCGATATTATCTTGTACGCCCACATCTACCACAGCCTGGTAGCTGTGATGCTGCTCAAGAGAACTCAATGGTTCGCGCTTGCGGACAAGCTGAAACAAGTTGATGGAACAGATCGTGACAAACACTCTTACGTCGTGTTTGTTTTTTCGCAATTGGCATACGCAGCATGTGCCATCTTAATTAGTTACACCTGGTTAGAAGCCGATACTCTAGAGGTCCTGCAGATGTTCCTGGTGGAGACCTTGGAAACGTACACTTTATTCTTCTATCTACCGCTGGAATATATTGTCCTGTTGGCGATTTTGATGAAGTATCGCCGCCAGAAACTTCTGTTGCGCAAAAACAAACATTTGGATAAAGTCAAATGCAATCTTCTAGTCCTCAAAGAAGCGGTTGACGTATTCAATGATATCTTTGGATGGAAAATTCTCTTTAACATATCATACCTCGTGGTTAGAAGTCTTACATTCTTTACCCTTCTCTTCAACAGCACTCTTTTAAAGTTTAGTTACAAGGGAATAGCAAGTCTCAAGAATTTCGCAGCCAACATCAGCATGCTGTCATTATTTTGGGTAACAATAATTAAACACTGTGAAATCACATTTGAAAATACCTAAATTGTTCCAGATCGGATTTATTGGTGGCGCTGTCGTGTGTGACTTCGTTCTGAACGAATTTGACAAGATCTTGACAGTCGCTTGCGAAATAGGAATTTCTGACGAAGTTTTCCACCGCACCTTCTTGTCGTCCGTATCAAATTATCGCCCCAATTTCACCGCTGCTAGATTTTTTCCCATAAACAGATCGATGATCTTTTCCGTTCTAAATTCTTTCACCACTTTTCTGCTTGTTATTGTGCAGCTCAGAGTCAACTAAACTACTATTTTTTGGTTGTTATTAACAAAACAAAACTACACTAACATATTTGACACCAAATAATCTAAACCTGTTGGTCTTCATTATTGAGCATCGCTGCAACAATTTCTTTGAAGTTAAATCACGCTACAATTAGTGCTGAATTGAAATTGCTTATACAAACCCTATCCAAATAGTTTTTTTCCTAATTCTTAGATGATTCTTATCCTTCGCACATCACAATCTCAACTTTACATTCCCTCCCTGGCTCCTTCGTTGCTTCTTCTTTTCATTTGCAAATCTCTCATTGTTATTGTTCCTTTCTTGCGTCCTCCTACCCAAAGACACTTTTATTTTCACAATCTCAACCGCACATTTCACAATAATCTGCTGCTCTAATTACGATTACAATGTTTCCATTACTTCTTCAATAATGTATTGTCTCGTTTCCGTTTACAAACCATGAATAAATTATTCAATCCTGTTTATGAAATCAATGCCACAGTCCAATCGTTGTATACATTCCGCTCGACCAAAGTAAAAATGGCGGTGAAGATACTGAGCACAGTCTTCACAGTCGGAAAATTCTTGGCTTTGACGCCGTCGTCGCTCGAAAATCGAAATCCCACCGTCTTTCAAAAACTATATTTGCTCTTGATGATTCTGTTCTACGCAATTGGCGTGGTCTACAGTCTTCACGCACGAAAAACGTTTTACTCTTCGCTTTCTACAATCTCGTTCATCTTGCGCCTCATGAACGACATGACCTTGTACGCGCACAGCTGTTACAGCGTGGCGGTGATGATGTTGTTTAAGAGAACGCAATGGTTCGCTTTGACCGACAAGCTAAAACAACTTGATGCAGCAGGCAGCGACAGACACTGTCACTTGGTGTTTTTCTTGACGCACTTGGCGTACATCGCGTCTCTCGCTCTTCTTACGTACACCTGGATGGACTCTATTAGCGTCGAATTCGTAAAAATGTTCTTGGTGGAGTACCTCCAGATGTACTCTTTGTTCTTCTACATGCTGTTTGGATATGTGGTCTTGACGACGCTCTTCAAGAAGTACCGCCGGCAGAAGCTTCAACTCCGCAACAAGAAACAAATGCACAAACAACAGTTGAAAAAAGTGAGATGCAATCTTCTGCTCCTCAGAGAAATCGTGAATGTTTTCAACGAGATCTTTGGATGGGAAATTCTCCTAAGCATGATGTTTATCGTATTGCGAAGTCTTCTGTTGTTGACAGTTTCATTTCAAAGTAGTCTTCCGAATTTCAAGGAAGAGACAACAGGAACATCTATCAATTTCGTTGCCAATATCAACATGCTCTTGTTGTTTTGGGTAATGACAGAACAATGTGGTAATGTCGTTTACAACTTTCGTTCCAGATCGGATTCTTTGGTATCGCCGTGATGTGCGACTTCGTCTCGAAGGAGTTTGACAAAATTTTGACAGTTGCTTGCGAAATGGAAACTTCTGAGGTGGTGGTGGATGGAGTTTTCGACAACGGCACCTTCTTGTCCTCCGTATTAAATTATCGACCCAATTTCACCGCTGCCAGATTTTGCTCCATAAACAGATCAATTATCTTCAGTGTGCTCAACTCTTTCACCACTTTCCTCTTGGTAATTGTCCAACTTAGACTCAACTAAACAAGAAACTCCTCTTTCGTTTGCTACACTAGCACTTGTGAAGTAGATAATTATTTGCACCAACTACGTTTTCTGAATTCCAGCTGGAAACCCTTAATTAAATAGTTTTTCTCTCCTTTACCATAATAACCTAAATATTTACCTTCCCAAGTCAGCACACTGTCAATTATTATTTCTTTCACTTGCTTGATACAATTATTGTGAACCTGACGTTCTTACAAAACGTGCCATTAACATTAAACAATTTATACATTGACGTCCTTAATTTTTGACAAGGTAGAAATAAAGTATAACACATCTGTCAATCACGCAATAATAAATCCAGAATAAAGTGGAAATAATCCAGTTCACCTTATTTGAATTTATATAATTTCCCACAATTCGACGAACCTATAAATCACAGAAAAATTATAGTTTCAAGATTGATCGATACTAAATGTGTCGCATTGCTTTGACCGCAAGACGCCAATCTACAATTGACAATGAACAGAAAGCTTCACAATTTGCTTTTCCTTCAATTGCTACGCATCAGCAGTTACACAAACGTTGACAAGTGCCTGGATGAGTTAAATGAAGGGGAGAGCAACTCAGTACGGGTGGTACTGTTGCAAACAGAGCAGCACCGAATCGAAACGAGAGACTTCGCAGAGATCCTAATCAATCGCGTGCAAAGACACAGGAAACTACAAGTCGAGCAGAAATTTCTCAACGACAGCGCCACCAAGTGGACCGGACTTGGCTCCGTCAGAACACACCTGGTCGTAGCCTGGAACGAGCAAGCGCTGAACCGCTTCCTGGATGTCAACTATGAGATCGTGGTACCGAAAGCGCGACACTTCTACAAGATTTTCTTCGTCGAGGACGTACCAATATCGCGGAGAACTTTCGTCAGGTTCTGGCAAGATTTCGGCGTCTTGGACGTGTGTTTTTGCGAACGCGGTACCCACTACGTCTTCTGGCCTTTAATTGGCAACGCCGACGGTACTTGGGGGTCGTTGACCACCCACGATTCTCCAGACAGGGAGAATTTCAACGGTTTCCCGTTGAAAATCTGCATGTTCAGTCGGCCACCAACGGCGACCATCGAAATCCCGAAACTTCTCAAATTCAACCCCATCTATGCCAATCTGCCGCCTGACGCGGTCGTGGGTCTGGATGGTCTCATTATACGAACCATGGCCGAAGATCTCAATTTCCGGATCGATATGGTGGGCGGTTTGGGTCCCGAGAATTTCGGTTGGGTCATCGGGAACGGTACCATCACAGGAACTTTGGGTACTGTCGCCAACCGCCAAGCCCACATCAGTACCAACGGGAGGTTCGTAATGAACTACGGCACCAGAGAGGTCGAGTTCACCGTACCGTACGATACGGACGCGATGTGTGCTATCGTACCCAAATCGAAGCGAGTACCGCAGTGGGTGATGATCTTCACATGTTTCGACACCCTCACTTGGTGCGCCATCTATGTTGTCTTTGCCGTTTGCACCGTTCTCTGGTACTTCAGTGAACCAAGAAAAGAGTGGATGGTGGTCGCGTGGGAAATGTACTGCATCTTTCGCGGGATCCCTGTCAAGATGGTACCAACGATAGGTCAGATGTTTTTCTTGTTTTGGTGTATGGTTTTTAGCGTCATCATTCTGAGCTTGATTCAAGGTTCGTTCTTCAAAGCTTTCACCACACCGACTTACTTCAAAGAAATCGACACGTTGGAAGAACTGGATGCGACAAACTATCCCATCGCCAGCAACTTCTACAGGTTTGACAGCGACGGGTCCGAATTGATGGCTCGTTTAAAAAAGAAGAGGGTCAAGTCGCAGCCGCAGCTCTTCGACGCCACTGCTTATTCTCGAAACCTGGCAAAAGTAGAGAGAAAACGCGACTTGGAGTCTTATGTCAAAACTCACTACTTGGACGAAGATGGTACTCCACTTCTTCACATTGTCAACGAGTGTTTCACCTCCTATTTTATATCGTACATAGTGCCCAGAGGGTCCGCTTTGTTGCACATTTTTGACAGAGTCATCCTCAAGTTTGTCGAGAGTGGGCTGACTACGAAGTGGTACCGAGACATCGAAGACAGCATGCTCTTGGAGAGATTGATCAAGCTTAACAAAAACAAAACGTTGTGGGCCCCGTTTAGTCTTCGTGACCTTCAAGGTGCCTTCTCCGTGTGGATAATAATGTCGTTGTTCACCATGCTGGTGTTTTTTTGCGAGGTACTGCTTCGAAGCAAATGTCTGTCTGCTTTCTCCTGTGCAAACAAATGAAATAAAAACGTGACAGTTCTCTCGTTGGTATTTTTCAGCCTGCATTAACAAAATTAAAAATATAGATTGCCAGGTCGTAGTCTAGATCAACAATTACGACAAATGCGTCCACCAAACAATTTAATCATTCTAGCTGCGCTCGATACCAGTCGTTAAGATGTGTTTCCGGTTACTGCAAATGACGTTTAGCATTGGCAAGATTTTTGCCGTTACACCGTCATCTGTGGACACTCCACTCATCAGTTCAAATCAGAAGATCAGAGCGATTGTTGTTTTAACGACACTTTTATCTATATCTGTCGCCACGTTACTGTACAAAAATTTTTACTTCCATTTCATTCACATCAAAAGAGTGATATGCGTTTCGAGCGATGTCATCAAGCAAATGTTCTATTTTTTGATAGTGACAGACGTAAATTTCTTTAAACGGGATCAGTGGACGAAGCTTTTGAAAAACTTAAAAATCACCAAACCTGACAGTTGCAACTGCAAAAGACCCAAAGACTACATCATTTTGATATTCGCGCATGTTGCTTTCTTGGCAGCAATCTGCTATACCATCGTCTTATGGATGGAGGTCTTTGGCAAAACGTATTTCTTCGAATACGGCGTAGATCATTTCAGAAACTACATCCAATACATCTATCACTTCCTCATCTGTGTGATCGTCAAAATGTTACTGGCGAGATACCACTCCTTGTCAAAGAAACTGGAGCTTTTAAAGTATCAAAACGACTGTCAGCAAGTTCTCTTCTCTTTGCGAAAGCTCTACTTTGACGTGTACACCTTGAGGGAAACCGTTGACATCTTCAACGATATCTTCACTTGGCCCATTACGTTGCTCATCTCGGACACAACTTTGCAATTAATTAACTACTTGGATTACATCTTCATGACGAACTTTAGATACCCTCAAGAGCAAATAGCAAAAATTATTACATCAGACATAGCGATCATCTTAGTGACATTTGTGAGTTATTTTCGTTGTCAAAACGTGCACATTTGTTGATTGTTTTTCAGGTTCCCGTCGTCTGTCTTATTGCATTGTGCGATTTGGTGTTAAAAGAGGCCGGGAAGATACTCAGATCGTCGTATCAGTTGAGATGGAATTTGCCAAATTTGAAATCGAGAGAGAAGAAAGAATTGTACGCTTTTTCCAACTTCATTTTGGAAAACTATCCCGTGTTTTCCGCAGCTAGATTTACGCACATTGACAGATCCACTATTCCCAGTATCTTGATTACTGTCACTTCGTTTTTTATTGTATTGATGCAGTTTCACTCCAAGTAAAGAATATTGAAAAAAAAAATTGAAATTCACTCTGTCACCCACAAATCGCCTCCTGTATAATAAGAATCACAAGAATCTCTGGTCTGTGTAGTAATTTGTAGACAATATTGACTTGTTGGGAGTTCCACAATGACCAACTCTACACCCTCTTTTTTCAAATTATCTCGAGCCACTCAACGTGAAGATAATTCACAAATCGTGTAAAGCGAATAAGACATTGCAGATTGAATGAAGAACGAATAATGAAGAATGAAGAATGAAGAATGAAGAATGAAGAATGAAGAATGAAGAATGAAGAATGAAGAACGAAGAACGAAGAATGAAGAATGAAGAATGAAGAATGAAGAATGAAGAATGAAGAATGAAGAATGAAGAATGAAGAATGAAGAATGAAGAATGAAGAATGAAGAATGAAGAATGAAGAATGAAGAATGAAGAATGAAGAATGAAGAATGAAGAATGAAGAATGAAGAATGAAGAATGAAGAATGAAGAATGAAGAATGAAGAATGAAGAATGAATGAAGAATGAAGAATGAAGAATGAAGAATGAAGAATGAAGAATGAAGAATGAAGAATGAAGAATGAAGAATGAAGAATGAAGAATGAAGAATGAAGAATGAAGAATGAAGGATGAAGGATGAAGAATGAAGAATGAAGAATGAAGAATGAAGAATGAAGAATGAAGAATGAAGAATGAAGAATGAAGAATGAAGAATGAAGAATGAAGAATGAAGAATGAAGAAATAAGAATGAAGAAATGAAGAAATGAAGAAATGGGGAAATGAAGAAATGAAGAAATGAAGAAATGGAGAAATGGAGAAATGGAGAAATGGAGAAATGGAGAAATGGAGAAATGGAGAAATGGAGAAATGGAGAAATGAAGAAATGAAGAAATGAAGAAATGGAGAAATGAAGAAATGAAGAAATGGAGAAATGAAGAAATGAAGAAATGAAGAAATGAAGAAATGAAGAAATGGAGAAATGGAGAAATGGAGAATGAAAATGAAGAATGAAGGATAAAAGATGAAGGATGATGAATGAAGAAGAATATAATAATAAGTGATAATGTAATTTCAGATATTGTTGAGCCAAATATACCTGACACTATAGCAAATATAAAACAAAAGTCTTTACATGGGAGATATTTTAAAGAGCTAGAACAGCCAGAAATTAATATTGAAGCTTCTCATGCATGGCTTAAAAAATCAAATATTCATCCTGAGACTGAGGGTTTTATATTTGCAATACAAGATCGTGTTATAAATACAAGAAATTATAAAAAACACATATGCGCTTTACAATCGATCATCGATAAATGTAGGATTTGCGGAACTGAAGGGGAAACCATTGAACACATCATTTCTTCTTGCACCGTTTTGGCTCAAAGCAAATATAAAAAACGTCATGATATATTCGCAAAAATTATACACATGAATTTAGCAGTTAAATTCAATTTATTCAAGGATACACAACCACATTACATTTATAAACCAGAAAGTTGTTTAGAAAATGACAATTACAAATTATATTTTGATCGCACAGTTTTAACTGACATTCACATTCAGCATAACAGACCAGACATTATTATTTTAAATAAACAACAAAAGCAAGCATATCTTTTAGATATAGCTGTTCCAAATTCACACAATATAACACAAACATATAATACAAAAATTAATAAATATTTAGAACTATCCGTTGCTATGAGAAATCTTTGGTGTTTAGAAAAAATTTCGATTTTACCATTTATAATTTCAGCAACAGGAATAGTACCGCAATCTCTTTTTAAAAATTTAAAAATTTTGGACTTAGAGAACACATTGGTGGTTGAAATTCAAAAAGGTATATTATTATACTCATGTCACATCGTGAGGAAATTCCTTAACATTGACACAGAACATAAAACACAAAAAAGTCAAAATGTGGAGGCGAGACGCCGGTAATTATGTTGATAAGCACTGCACTATTACTTGATAGTATTATCCGTAATAGTGTATGTACTCCGGCAAAATTGCCGTGCCGCCGGGTGGAGGTGGGATACGAAAAATTTTAAAAAAGCATTATTAAAATTACCCATTTGTAAAGAGAAATATTTAAATTTGAAATATCATTTTTAATTCGTATTGGAACGTAATCGTTCGCCTGTGGTATTTTTCTAGGCATAAATGTATATATTATGAATTAATGCAAAGACATTAGAACAAATAATTCTTTTTGTGTACGCTTTTATTAACTGGTCTCTTGAATGTTTAATGCATTCGCTTAATATACCTTTTTGATTATATTCTGAACATCATTATGTTATTTTATTAACATTAGATTCTTGGTAGTAATGCTAAATGAAATTTAGACCATTTGGTGTTCACAACTATTACATTTTAGTGATTCCTTTACACCAAATACTCTTCATTATTTATTATCATCTGTCGAACCGCGAGTTAGTTTGACTTTAGTATTGTATCTGTATTCGATTAGGAGTGAAAGGACATAGTCAAAGGTGTGAAGAAATCAAAAAATATTAAGGTGGAGCTAAATCATTATTTTATTCGTTGTTTCAGGTAAGTGATATATTTTAGTACTAGATTTGCTGTTTTAGTTAATAACTAGAACATAAAATAGAAAAATAGGGACTAGAACAATTTGATATCGTTTTTTGCAAAATTTTGAAAATTTACCATCCAAAACGATTAAATTCTCCATTCTTGAAACTGCACTATTTTATACACTTGTTTGATAAATTACTGTTTCGTACCACCATTGCAGAACAATTTTATTTATGTGATTTCTTTGTCTATTTTAGTGTTGATCAATGGACAGAGAATGATCAGCTATTTTGAAATTAAACCCATAGAAGGTAAGTATCAAAAATTTCAAGCAACTTTAGGATATTGAGAATTTACTATCGAAGAGACAGAAATGAAAATTAATAGAATAGCAACAATTCTAATCTGCTTTTTAGAGAATTTCTTCTACTGGGTACACTTCTTGGCGATAAAACTCTTCAACAACAAACACTACCGACGCATCCGCTTATTTGTGCTCATCCTCCACTCTTCTGTAGTCTGCGCACATATCTACTTCTGCATAACAGTCTTCGACACAGCCTTCTTATTCCAATACATTGTCGGTAGTTTCGGCCTCGTCGCGGTAAGTGCACTTTTTCTTCCCATCATTTTATTGCACCATCTCTTCCAGTCGGTTTTCTTCAACGCGTCTTTCTTTGTGACCGAAAAAACATTCACCAATCTCGAAAATACGATTTATTCCTATTTTTGGTCACCCTCCAGCACCACCAAAGAAGTACAAGAATGCATAACGAGGGACTGCAAATACGTAACGTTCGCGGTGATCCTCAACACCTTCCTGGGTATCTTCGCTGGTATCGTGCTTGTCCCCGTCGGTGAAGCACTAAATCATCAGTTTGCGATATTCTTCTTTCGAAAGTATCTGCCACAGGTGCATTACCTTCTCGACGTGATCTTTTTATTGTCGTTCGTTGTCGCTGGGCACGTCGTGGTCAACTGGGCAAATGTTATCGCGTACTACTCGTACCTCGCTACTGGTCAGGTGTACTTGAGCATAGAGATGGTCAAGCACTGGTCGGCCGGGTACGAGGATCAAGATGACGTCTCGCTCTTCTACTCTATGGAGTACCAACGGGTCGTGAAAGAGAGGATAAGAAGTTCTATTATCAGACACATCGAACTTCTAAGGTGAAGTTGTTTTGAACCTCTCTGAAATGTGAAGATATTTTTGAAGGTGTTCGCAGGTTGTTTCGAATTGTTTCTGGAGCGGCCAGGCAACTTCTACCATTGCTGACTCTTGGAGGGATTTCTATGTGTCTCAGTGCAATCAGTTTTTTCTATTTTGTAAGCATTCTATTTGATGCCATGATAACATGATCACAGTTTCTTCATTACAGGAGATATTTGACCTCCTCTACTGGCGCTATTTCCAATATTTTGTTTGGGCCATTTCTTCACTCATCACAGGCACGTTAATTATACACTCTGGACAAGAACTAGAAGATCAGGTATGTTTGCTTTTTATTTTCTCTTTCAGTGCAATCACGTCTAATTTCAGACTGGGACCTTATTCCCTATGCTAAATGAGGTTCGTTGGATAACTTTCAACGAAAGCAACAAGCGATGTATTCTTCTTATGCTAACAATAGCCCAAACACCGGTTAGACTACAATTCAGCGATAGTCTGTCTGTCAATTATGAGCTAGGCATATCGGTAAGTAGTTAAATGATTAGTGAAATATTTATTATCGAATTATTTTTTCTTGCAGATAGTAAGAAATGTCTATTCGTTCGGCGCCATTTTGGCAAGAGAAACAGATTTTAGTATCTAAAGGCACGTTTATGTCTGAAAATTGTTAGGATTCACTAAATTTTAAAATGCTTCACAAACAAAGCTTTATCAAGAAGGTAGCTTCATTTTTAAAACTAGATTTGTATTGGCAAAATCAATGTGTCAAGTATTTTGAAAACATGATATGTGGTTCTAAAACACGTGGTACCGAGACCTCATAATGTCATGTTTTACTGCACCTAATAGGATTGTTCTTTCTCTGGTTTGCGCCTTCAAATAATGTCAATAAAAATGTGAAAGTTTTCCAATTTTGATTTTTTAACCTGTATTATGTGACTGCTTAGTAAATCGCGGTGGTGGAAAAAATTAGAACAGATTATTAGGAACGACAAATGTTTCAACAAATATTCTAATTTACAAGCTTTATTGCCAGCAAATTTTGCCCTGAAATGTCAAAGAAACGTCAATTTTAAAGCAATAGTGTGCTGTTGTTAACCCAAAAAACAACTTTTCAATTTTAGCACAGTTTATGGGCGTTTCGATAAAAATCATTAATTATTATTAAAAATTAATTAATTAATAATTGATTTTCGAGAGATAGGCAACCAATAAAACGACTGTGTATAGCAAGTATACGTATGTGTATAGTTTGGGTATTTTTTTTACTCTAAATGTATTAAATTGTCATATTTGCAGCGCAACAAGACAAAGAAGGGGTCCTAAAATGCTACCCTGTGGGACATTTCTGTTAATTACCTTAAAATTAGATTGACTCTCTCGAATAATTGTCTAATTTCTATTCATAATTAAGAATTCATTTGTGTACCCTTGTTTTCCGTTTTGCTTTGTAACATATTCGTAATTTTTAACAGAACCTATAAATATAATAGAGGATAACTTTTGTGCGTTTTCAGTGATCTAAATTTCACAAAATGATAATTCTATCTAAGTAGTTAACTTGATTAGCCTTTTAGCCAGTGACATTTTTCGTTTGAAATTCGTCAAAATAATCATGAAAGTGATAATTTGTACTTATTCGATACTGCGTGTTTTGCAAATTTATTTCTTCTTTTCATCGCCGAGCCTGACCAAATTAATGAATTGTGGGGGAGCTTTCTTTCAATTGTCTAAATCGACAACTTGTAGATTTTAGTTGCCACCAGCTTTCTTCTGATCAAGAACGATATCATGAATGTGATCGACTCGTGGCGTCTCGATTCCACTAATGACAAAACCAAAAATGAAATTGCACAATTGTCAAATTGGGCGAACAGATTTTCTGCCACCAACACATCCATATTTCTACTATGTGCAGTCACAACCCGTTTTTCAAGTGCTAAAAATGATGTATTGGTGTTTATTCGCCACATACTTGACCAGATATTGTTCCAATGGGGTCAGTTCGCTTTTGTCTTCTTCAAGATGACGCTTTTCGTGGCGTGTTTTACGATACCGTCCGTTGCCTACCAAGTATTTTACGTAACGCAGCACGTCGTGTTGCAGATGAAATTGTTCAAGATGTTTGTTAAAAGCCTTGCATGCACTTTGACCGGTACAGAAGAAAATCTGATACATGACGACAATTATCAAGAGGCAGTCCAAATTCATTGAAAATTATTATCGACAGACATTGCGATTTCATACGGTAATCCCTTTCATTCTAACTTTTAACATACGCTTTTGATACTCAGGTAATCGATAGCGCCAATACAAACTTTCAATTTTTGCTACCATCACGCAAAACTGTTTTTGACTGTCAGCTTTGGAGTGATTGTTTTGTAAACATTTATTTACTGAAAAAATGACAATATTTTCTTTTCTTTTCTGGATATGTATTTTGTTTCTCCTCGTAGCGACGCAATATACAGGGTATTTCATGTGTGATAATGAGCCCGGCGGGATTGAAGATGCAACCCACAATACATTTGCAAAGCTAACGTGGATATTTTAAATATCGTATTGTTTTAAAATGAAATTATGAATCCATGATAGCTGAGCTTTAAATAATTGTTCAAATTTGTCATAACTGACATTTACGAAAAAATTAAAATACAACGATTAAATAATGTATTCGAACGATGATCCTGATTTAAGGCCAATGTAATAAAAATGCCTCTTGCGTTCAATTCCGTCGGGCTCATTATCACTCGTGAAATATCCTGTATACTATTACTATCTTCTCACTTAATTTATTTACGTCATTTCCTGGTGGAAACAAAACACAATGATAATAATAATAATGAGTAATCTCATAATGCCATTCTGGCTGTAAGCTGCGTTTTCTCTTTTTTACGAGTATGTAAATAATAGATTGACAGTGACTGTTTCGCAATATGTAATTTTAATATTTATAATCTATAGCAGGGATGAGCAACCCGCGGCCCGCGGGCCGCATGCGGCCCTTTAAAGATTTTACATTTTGACTTTTCAAACTTTTGTTAACCATTGCATAATTCACCAACAGAATCTTTGCGCAAAAATTTTAAATATGCCTAATGTCACTACGCCTGTAATAAAACTTATTAATTTTCTCAAACCTCGAGCGTTAAATCACCGCCAATTTAATGAGTTTTTAAAAGATTTGGGAAGTAAATATGGTGATGTACTTTACAACACAGAAGTGCGTTGGTTGAGTAGAGGTGCTATGTTAAAAAGACTATATAACTTAAAAAATGATATTCAATTGTTTGTGGAAATGAAAGAATATCGATTTCCCCATTTCGAAGATAAAGAATGGATGTGTGATTTTGCCTTTCTCGTCGATATAACTCAGCATTTGAATGACTTAAACATGGAACTTCAAGGAAGAGACCAGTTCATTCATAACATGTTTGATAAAATTAATGCTTTTGAAAGCAAACTTAAAATTTGGAACAAACATCTGTTATCAAACAACATGTCACATTTTCCACACCTAAAAAAAGAAAACCCTTCAGAAACCTGAAAATATGCCCAGCATTTACAAAAATGAATAACGGAATTTGAATCGCGATTTAAAATATTTAGATCAGAAAAAACCGTTCGTAGTTTTAACATTTTTTCTTCCCCATTTAATATAGACGTGGAAACAGTTCCGGATGAGTTACAAATGGAATTAATAGATTTACAAAACGACACGGATTTAAGAAATAAATTTCAAAATGTTGACACATAATTTCTACCAAAAATACATAAGTTTAGAAAAATCCCCACGATTAGGCAAAGCAAATAATGACACTTTTTGGAAGTACTATCGCGGCCATCCAAAAGTGAACGGTTTTTTTTTTATAGTTTGATTTTTACTTTAAATCATAGGCGTCCTAAAATGTCAAAGTTTGACACTAGCGTTAAAAAAATTATTGAAACTATTTTTTTTTAAATGGCACATCTCACTCCGATTCAGACAGCTAGGGGTATTGCAAAGCTAGAAGAAAATTGGTCGTTGGGTTCTGTGGCAAGAGAATTACATTGTAATAAGACTTGCATCTTCAATATAAAGAGGCGTTGGCAAAAAAACAGGCTTGCAAGGCCAATACGAATAGGTGTTGGAAAGATTCCTTTACTAAAGTTTACTTTCACATTAATAATGTATTAATTACTTCTCAACCTCGTTTTTATTAAAAAATATGTATTACAACTTTTTATTATTAAAATAGTAACCCCTGCTGCACGAACGCCAATGAATACAGCCTGATTTAATCTAACGAAAAATACGAAAATTTTCGCAAGCTATCGTTCACTTTTGGATGGCCGCGATTGTACCTATGTTTGCGATCAATTGTTTTCCGCAATGAAAATAATGAAAAGCGATCGAGATTATTAAATAATGTACGGTTAGAAAGCTGCGTGCGAGTTGCTGTGTCGTCTGTTTCTGCAAATATAGACCAATTGATGGCCAAGAAGCAATGCCAAATTTCTCATTGAGAATTTTATTTCGGTAATTTTTATACTAGATTTATTTTGTTAATAAAGATATAATTTGAGTTCATCATTATCATGTTTCTTAAATGCGGCCCGCACAACATTTTTAAATTTGAAGCTGGCCCGTTGTAAAAAAAGGTTGCTCATCCCTGATCTATAGGATGTGATATGATTTTCGTTCTAATTCTTATTAACACTTAGGCCCGGTTGTATAAAGCGATGTCAAGTCGTTGTTAAAGTTAACATAATGTCAAGCGATCTGATTGGAGGATATTTAACATTTTATTTGAATCAGCTAATCAAATGAGCAGATTTCCGACTTGACGCGTTGTTAGCTGACACGATATTAACTACTAAGCTTTATACAACCGGGCCTTGTTGTATCACTACTGAAAGGCATATCTTAGAAGAAGAGGTAAATATCTCAAAAAGACAAGAAATATTAATTAGGCTTTTTTCAGTCAGAGAAGGTTTTTCAAGAGTTTACCAGCTTGCAATGGTACACGTGGAATTTGAAGAATAAGAAAGTTTTCCTAACAATTCTTACTGCAACGACCAGACCTATTAATGTAAAATTTTCGGAAAACTTTGTGGTCAACAATCGTATGTTACTGTTTGTAAGTGAAAGGTTTCATATTTATTATCATTTGATTTTGATACAATTTTGTTGTTGTTTGTAGATTATACAATAACTCACCGCAATTTCGTTCGGATCGGCGACAAAAATTTTTTTCGAAAAAACCATGACCCCTACCTTCTATTAAATTTGCACCCGGAAAAAACATTTAAACGGCCGTAGCTCCCTTATTAAACATAATATGATAATGAATTTGCGCTTGTCAAGGCGCTTCTTCTGAGCCGAAAAAAATTAACCTGGATTTTTCCGTTTTAGAGAAATTCGCAAAAAACCAAAAAATCCATATTTTTGGCTCCCACAGCAAAAAATGGGTTCAATGGCCGGAACTTTTACTATACCTGAATTCAACTCATCCTATAAAATAACTCACAGCAATTTGGTTCGATTCGGCGACAAAAAATTTTTGGAAAAAAACCATGTACCCCCCCCCTTCTAACTAATTTTCACTTCGGAAAATCATTTAAACGCTCATAGCTCCCTTATTAAGCCACATATGGCAATGAATTTTGCACCGTTGAATTGTTCTTGTCAAGGCGATTCTTCTGAGCCGAAAAAAATTAACCTGGATTTTTCCGTTTTAGAGAAATTCGCAAAAAAACAAAAAATCCTTATCTTTGGCTCCCACAGCAAAAAATGGGTTCAATGGCTGGAACTTTTACTATACCTGAATTCAACTCATCTTATAAAATTACTCACAGCAATTTGGTTCGATTCGGCGACAAAAATTTTTTGAAAAAAAACCATGTACCCCCCCCTTCTATCTAATTTTCACTTCGGAAAATCAGTTAAACGCCCATAGCTCCCTTATTAAGCCACATATGGCAATGAATTTTGCACCGTTGGATTGCTCTTGTCAAGGCGATTCTTCTGAGCCGAAAAAAATTTACCTGGCTTTTCCGTTTTAGAGAAATTCGCAAAAAAACAAAAAATCCATATCTTTGGCTCCCACAGCAAAAAATGGGTTCAATGGCCGGAACTTTTACTATGCCTGAATTCAACTCATCGTATAAAATAACTCACAGCAATTTGGTTCGAATCGGCGACAAAACATTTTTGGAAAAAAACCATGTACCCCCCCCTTCTATCTAATTTTCACCGCGGAAAATCATTTAAACGCCCATAGCTCCCTTATTAAGCAACATATGGCAATGAATTTTGCACCGTTGGATTGCTCTTGTCAAGGCGCTTCTTCTGAGCAGAAAAAAATTAACCTGGATTTTTCCGTTTTAGAGAAATTCGCAAAAAACCAAAAACTTGGCTCCCACAGCAAAAAATGGGTTCAATGGCCGGAACTTTTACTATGCCTGAATTCAACTCATCCTATAAAATAACTCACAGCAATTTGGTTCGATTCGGCGACAAAAAATTTTTGGAAAAAACCATGTACCCCCCCCTTCTATCTAATTTTCACTTCGGAAAATCATTTAAACGCCCATAGCTCCTTTATTAAGCAACATATGGCAATGAATTTTGCACCGTTGGATTGCTCTTGTCAAGGCGATTCTTCTGAGCCGAAAAAAATTAACATGGATTTTTTCGTTTTAGAGAAATTCGCAAAAAACCAAAAAATCAATATTTTTGGCTCCCACAGCAAAAAATGTGTTCAATGGCCGGAACTTTTACTATACCTGAATTCAACTCATCCTATAAAATAACTCACAGCAATTTGGTTCGAATCGGCGACAAAAAATTTTTGGAAAAAAACCATGTACCCCCCCCTTCTATCTAATTTTCACCGCGGAAAATCATTTAAACGCCCATAGCTCCCTTATTAAGCAACATATGGCAATGAATTTTGCACCGTTGGATTGCTCTTGTCAAGGCGCTTCTTCTGAGCCGAAAAAAATTAACCTGGATTTTTCCGTTTTAGAGAAATTCGCAAAAAACTAAAAAATCCATATTTTTGGCTCCCACAGCAAAAAATGGGTCCAATGGCCGGAACTTTTACTATGCCTGAATTCAACTCATCCTATAAAATAACTCACAGCAATTTGGTTCGATTCGGCGACAAAAAATTTTTGGAAAAAACCATGTACCCCCCCCTTCTATCTAATTTTCACTTCGGAAAATCATTTAAACGCCCATAGCTCCTTTATTAAGCAACATATGGCAATGAATTTTGCACCGTTGGATTGCTCTTGTCAAGGCGATTCTTCTGAGCCGAAAAAAATTAACATGGATTTTTTCGTTTTAGAGAAATTCGCAAAAAACCAAAAAATCAATATTTTTGGCTCCCACAGCAAAAAATGTGTTCAATGGCCGGAACTTTTACTATACCTGAATTCAACTCATCCTATAAAATAACTCACAGCAATTTGGTTCGATTCGGCGACAAAAAGTTTTTGGAAAAAACCATGTACCCCCCCCCTTCTATCTAATTTTCACTTCGGAAAATCATTTAAACGCCCATAGCTCCTTTATTAAGCAACATATGGCAATGAATTTTGCACCGTTGGATTGCTCTTGTCAAGGCGCTTCTTCTGAGCCGAAAAAAATTAACCTGGATTTTTCCGTTTTAGAGATTCGCAAAAAACCAAAAATTTGGCTCCCACAGCAAAAAATGGGTTCAATAGCCGGAACTTTTACTATGCCTGAATTCAACTCATCCTATAAAATAACTCACAGCAATTTGGTTCGAATCGGCGACAAAAAATTTTTGGAAAAAAACCATGTACCACCCCTTCTATCTAATTTTCACCTCGGAAAATCATTTAAACGCCCATAGCTCCTTTATTAAGCAACATATGGCAATGAATTTTGCACCGTTGGATTGCTCTTGTCAAGGCGCTTCTTCTGAGCCGAAAAAAATTAACATGGATTTTTCCGTTTTAGAGAAATTCGCAAAAAACTAAAAAATCCATATTTTTGGCTCCCACAGCAAAAAATGGGTTCAATGGCCGGAACTTTTACTATGCCTGAATTCAACTCATCCTATAAAATAACTCACAGCAATTTGGTTCGATTCGGCGACAAAAAATTTTTGGAAAAAACCATGTACCCCCCCCTTCTATCTAATTTTCACTTCGGAAAATCATTTAAACGCCCATAGCTCCTTTATTAAGCAACATATGGCAATGAATTTTGCACCGTTGGATTGCTCTTGTCAAGGCGATTCTTCTGAGCCGAAAAAAATTAACATGGATTTTTTCGTTTTAGAGAAATTCGCAAAAAACCAAAAAATCAATATTTTTGGCTCCCACAGCAAAAAATGTGTTCAATGGCCGGAACTTTTACTATACCTGAATTCAACTCATCCTATAAAATAACTCACAGCAATTTGGTTCGATTCGGCGACAAAAATTTTTTGGAAAAAACCATGTACCCCCCCCCTTCTATCTAATTTTCACTTCGGAAAATCATTTAAACGCCCATAGCTCCTTTATTAAGCAACATATGGCAATGAATTTTGCACCGTTGGATTGCTCTTGTCAAGGCGCTTCTTCTGAGCCGAAAAAAATTAACCTGGATTTTTCCGTTTTAGAGAAATTCGCAAAAAACCAAAAATTTGGCTCCCACAGCAAAAAATGGGTTCAATAGCCGGAACTTTTACTATGCCTGAATTCAACTCATCCTATAAAATAACTCACAGCAATTTGGTTCGAATCGGCGACAAAAAATTTTTGGAAAAAAACCATGTACCCCCCCTTCTATCTAATTTTCACCTCGGAAAATCATTTAAACGCCCATAGCTCCTTTATTAAGCAACATATGGCAATGAATTTTGCACCGTTGGATTGCTCTTGTCAAGGCGCTTCTTCTGAGCCGAAAAAAATTAACATGGATTTTTCCGTTTTAGAGAAATTCGCAAAAAACTAAAAAATCCATATTTTTGGCTCCCACAGCAAAAAATGGGTTCAATGGCCGGAACTTTTACTATGCCTGAATTCAACTCATCCTATAAAATAACTCACAGCAATTTGGTTCGATTCGGCGACAAAAAATTTTTGGAAAAAACCATGTACCCCCCCCTTCTATCTAATTTTCACTTCGGAAAATCATTTAAACGCCCATAGCTCCTTTATTAAGCAACATATGGCAATGAATTTTGCACCGTTGGATTGCTCTTGTCAAGGCGATTCTTCTGAGCCGAAAAAAAATTACCTGGATTTTTCCGTTTTAGAGAAATTCGCAAAAAAACAAAAAATCCATATTTTTGGCTCCCACAGCAAAAAATGGGTTCAATGGCCGGAACTTTTACTATGCCTGAATTCAACTCATCCTATAAAATAACTCACAGCAATTTGGTTCGAATCGGCGACAAAAAATTTTTGGAAAAAAACCATGTACCCCCCCCTTCTATCTAATTTTCACCGCGGAAAATCATTTAAACGCCCATAGCTCCCTTATTAAGCAACATATGGCAATGAATTTTGCACCGTTGGATTGCTCTTGTCAAGGCGCTTCTTCTGAGCCGAAAAAAATTAACCTGGATTTTTCCGTTTTAGAGAAATTCGCAAAAAACCAAAAACTTGGCTCCCACAGCAAAAAATGGGTTCAATAGCCGGAACTTTTACTATGCCTGAATTCAACTCATCCTATAAAATAACTCACAGCAATTTGGTTCGAATCGGCGACAAAAAATTTTTGGAAAAAAACCATGTACCCCCCCTTCTATCTAATTTTCACCTCGGAAAATCATTTAAACGCCCATAGCTCCTTTATTAAGCAACATATGGCAATGAATTTTGCACCGTTGGATTGCTCTTGTCAAGGCGATTCTTCTGAGCCGAAAAAAAATTACCTGGATTTTTCCGTTTTAGAGAAATTCGCAAAAAAACAAAAAATCCATATTTTTGGCTCCCACAGCAAAAAATGGGTTCAATGGCCGGAACTTTTACTATGCCTGAATTCAACTCATCCTATAAAATAACTCACAGCAATTTGGTTCGAATCGGCGACAAAAAATTTTTGGAAAAAAACCATGTACCCCCCCCTTCTATCTAATTTTCACCGCGGAAAATCATTTAAACGCCCATAGCTCCCTTATTAAGCAACATATGGCAATGAATTTTGCACCGTTGGATTGCTCTTGTCAAGGCGCTTCTTCTGAGCCGAAAAAAATTAACCTGGATTTTTCCGTTTTAGAGAAATTCGCAAAAAACCAAAAACTTGGCTCCCACAGCAAAAAATGGGTTCAATAGCCGGAACTTTTACTATGCCTGAATTCAACTCATCCTATAAAATAACTCACAGCAATTTGGTTCGAATCGGCGACAAAAAATTTTTGGAAAAAAACCATGTACCCCCCCTTCTATCTAATTTTCACCTCGGAAAATCATTTAAACGCCCATAGCTCCTTTATTAAGCAACATATGGCAATGAATTTTGCACCGTTGGATTGCTCTTGTCAAGGCGCTTCTTCTGAGCCGAAAAAAATTAACATGGATTTTTCCGTTTTAGAGAAATTCGCAAAAAACTAAAAAATCAATATTTTTGGCTCCCACAGCAAAAAATGTGTTCAATGGCCGGAACTTTTACTATACCTGAATTCAACTCATCCTATAAAATAACTCACAGCAATTTGGTTCGATTCGGCGACAAAAATTTTTTGGAAAAAACCATGTACCCCCCCCCTTCTATCTAATTTTCACTTCGGAAAATCATTTAAACGCCCATAGCTCCTTTATTAAGCAACATATGGCAATGAATTTTGCACCGTTGGATTGCTCTTGTCAAGGCGCTTCTTCTGAGCCGAAAAAAATTAACCTGGATTTTTCCGTTTTAGAGAAATTCGCAAAAAACCAAAAATTTGGCTCCCACAGCAAAAAATGGGTTCAATGGCCGGAACTTTTACTATGCCTGAATTCAACTCATCCTATAAAATAACTCACAGCAATTTGGTTCGAATCGGCGACAAAAAATTTTTGGAAAAAAACCATGTACCCCCCCTTCTATCTAATTTTCACCTCGGAAAATCATTTAAACGCCCATAGCTCCTTTATTAAGCCACATATGGCAATGAATTTTGCACCGTTGGATTGCTCTTGTCAAGGCGATTCTTCTGAGCCGAAAAAAAATTACCTGGATTTTTCCGTTTTAGAGAAATTCGCAAAAAAACAAAAAATCCATATTTTTGGCTCCCACAGCAAAAAATGGGTTCAATGGCCGGAACTTTTACTATGCCTGAATTCAACTCATCCTATAAAATAACTCACAGCAATTTGGTTCGAATCGGCGACAAAAAATTTTTGGAAAAAAACCATGTACCCCCCCCTTCTATCTAATTTTCACCGCGGAAAATCATTTAAACGCCCATAGCTCCCTTATTAAGCAACATATGGCAATGAATTTTGCACCGTTGGATTGCTCTTGTCAAGGCGCTTCTTCTGAGCCGAAAAAAATTAACCTGGATTTTTCCGTTTTAGAGAAATTCGCAAAAAACCAAAAACTTGGCTCCCACAGCAAAAAATGGGTTCAATAGCCGGAACTTTTACTATGCCTGAATTCAACTCATCCTATAAAATAACTCACAGCAATTTGGTTCGAATCGGCGACAAAAAATTTTTGGAAAAAAACCATGTACCCCCCCTTCTATCTAATTTTCACCTCGGAAAATCATTTAAACGCCCATAGCTCCTTTATTAAGCAACATATGGCAATGAATTTTGCACCGTTGGATTGCTCTTGTCAAGGCGCTTCTTCTGAGCCGAAAAAAATTAACATGGATTTTTCCGTTTTAGAGAAATTCGCAAAAAACTAAAAAATCAATATTTTTGGCTCCCACAGCAAAAAATGTGTTCAATGGCCGGAACTTTTACTATACCTGAATTCAACTCATCCTATAAAATAACTCACAGCAATTTGGTTCGATTCGGCGACAAAAATTTTTTGGAAAAAACCATGTACCCCCCCCCTTCTATCTAATTTTCACTTCGGAAAATCATTTAAACGCCCATAGCTCCTTTATTAAGCAACATATGGCAATGAATTTTGCACCGTTGGATTGCTCTTGTCAAGGCGCTTCTTCTGAGCCGAAAAAAATTAACCTGGATTTTTCCGTTTTAGAGAAATTCGCAAAAAACCAAAAAATCAATATTTTTGGCTCCCACAGCAAAAAATGTGTTCAATGGCCGGAACTTTTACTATACCTGAATTCAACTCATCCTATAAAATAACTCACAGCAATTTGGTTCGATTCGGCGACAAAAATTTTTTGGAAAAAACCATGTACCCCCCCCCTTCTATCTAATTTTCACTTCGGAAAATCATTTAAACGCCCATAGCTCCTTTATTAAGCAACATATGGCAATGAATTTTGCACCGTTGGATTGCTCTTGTCAAGGCGCTTCTTCTGAGCCGAAAAAAATTAACCTGGATTTTTCCGTTTTAGAGAAATTCGCAAAAAACCAAAAATTTGGCTCCCACAGCAAAAAATGGGTTCAATAGCCGGAACTTTTACTATGCCTGAATTCAACTCATCCTATAAAATAACTCACAGCAATTTGGTTCGAATCGGCGACAAAAAATTTTTGGAAAAAAACCATGTACCCCCCCTTCTATCTAATTTTCACCTCGGAAAATCATTTAAACGCCCATAGCTCCTTTATTAAGCAACATATGGCAATGAATTTTGCACCGTTGGATTGCTCTTGTCAAGGCGCTTCTTCTGAGCCGAAAAAAAATTAACATGGATTTTTCCGTTTTAGAGAAATTCGCAAAAAACTAAAGAATCCATATTTTTGGCTCCCACAGCAAAAAATAGGTTCAATGGCCGGAACTTTTACTATGCCTGAATTCAACTCATCCTATAAAATAACTCACAGCAATTTGGTTCGATTCGGCGACAAAAATTTTTTGGAAAAAACCATGTACCCCCCCCCTTCTATCTAATTTTCACTTCGGAAAATCATTTAAACGCCCATAGCTCCTTTATTAAGCAACATATGGCAATGAATTTTGCACCGTTGGATTGCTCTTGTCAAGGCGATTCTTCTGAGCCGAAAAAAATTAACATGGATTTTTTCGTTTTAGAGAAATTCGCAAAAAACCAAAAAATCAATATTTTTGGCTCCCACAGCAAAAAATGTGTTCAATGGCCGGAACTTTTACTATACCTGAATTCAACTCATCCTATAAAATAACTCACAGCAATTTGGTTCGATTCGGCGACAAAAATTTTTTGGAAAAAACCATGTACCCCCCCCCTTCTATCTAATTTTCACTTCGGAAAATCATTTAAACGCCCATAGCTCCTTTATTAAGCAACATATGGCAATGAATTTTGCACCGTTGGATTGCTCTTGTCAAGGCGCTTCTTCTGAGCCGAAAAAAATTAACCTGGATTTTTCCGTTTTAGAGAAATTCGCAAAAAACCAAAAATTTGGCTCCCACAGCAAAAAATGGGTTCAATAGCCGGAACTTTTACTATGCCTGAATTCAACTCATCCTATAAAATAACTCACAGCAATTTGGTTCGAATCGGCGACAAAAAATTTTTGGAAAAAAACCATGTACCCCCTCTTCTATCTAATTTTCACCTCGGAAAATCATTTAAACGCCCATAGCTCCTTTATTAAGCCACATATGGCAATGAATTTTGCACCGTTGGATTGCTCTTGTCAAGGCGATTCTTCTGAGCCGAAAAAAAATTACCTGGATTTTTCCGTTTTAGAGAAATTCGCAAAAAAACAAAAAATCCATATTTTTGGCTCCCACAGCAAAAAATGGGTTCAATGGCCGGAACTTTTACTATGCCTGAATTCAACTCATCCTATAAAATAACTCACAGCAATTTGGTTCGAATCGGCGACAAAAAATTTTTGGAAAAAAACCATGTACCCCCCCCTTCTATCTAATTTTCACCGCGGAAAATCATTTAAACGCCCATAGCTCCCTTATTAAGCAACATATGGCAATGAATTTTGCACCGTTGGATTGCTCTTGTCAAGGCGCTTCCTCTGAGCCGAAAAAAATTAACCTGGATTTTTCCGTTTTAGAGAAATTCGCAAAAAACCAAAAACTTGGCTCCCACAGCAAAAAATGGGTTCAATAGCCGGAACTTTTACTATGCCTGAATTCAACTCATCCTATAAAATAACTCACAGCAATTTGGTTCGAATCGGCGACAAAAAATTTTTGGAAAAAAACCATGTACCCCCCCTTCTATCTAATTTTCACCTCGGAAAATCATTTAAACGCCCATAGCTCCTTTATTAAGCAACATATGGCAATGAATTTTGCACCGTTGGATTGCTCTTGTCAAGGCGCTTCTTCTGAGCCGAAAAAAATTAACATGGATTTTTCCGTTTTAGAGAAATTCGCAAAAAACTAAAAAATCCATATTTTTGGCTCCCACAGCAAAAAATGGGTTCAATGGCCGGAACTTTTACTATGCCTGAATTCAACTCATCCTATAAAATAACTCACAGCAATTTGGTTCGATTCGGCGACAAAAATTTTTTGGAAAAAACCATGTACCCCCCCCTTCTATCTAATTTTCACTTCGGAAAATCATTTAAACGCCCATAGCTCCTTTATTAAGCAACATATGGCAATGAATTTTGCACCGTTGGATTGCTCTTGTCAAGGCGATTCTTCTGAGCCGAAAAAAATTAACATGGATTTTTTCGTTTTAGAGAAATTCGCAAAAAACCAAAAATTTGGCTCCCACAGCAAAAAATGGGTTCAATAGCCGGAACTTTTACTATGCCTGAATTCAACTCATCCTATAAAATAACTCACAGCAATTTGGTTCGAATCGGCGACAAAAAATTTTTGGAAAAAAACCATGTACCCCCCCTTCTATCTAATTTTCACCTCGGAAAATCATTTAAACGCCCATAGCTCCTTTATTAAGCAACATATGGCAATGAATTTTGCACCGTTGGATTGCTCTTGTCAAGGCGCTTCTTCTGAGCCGAAAAAAATTAACCTGGATTTTTCCGTTTTAGAGAAATTCGCAAAAAACCAAAAATTTGGCTCCCACTGCAAAAAATGGGTTCAATAGCCGGAACTTTTACTATGCCTGAATTCAACTCATCCTATAAAATAACTCACAGCAATTTGGTTCGAATCGGCGACAAAAAATTTTTGGAAAAAAACCATGTACCCCCCCTTCTATCTAATTTTCACCTCGGAAAATCATTTAAACGCCCATAGCTCCTTTATTAAGCCACATATGGCAATGAATTTTGCACCGTTGGATTGCTCTTGTCAAGGCGATTCTTCTGAGCCGAAAAAAAATTACCTGGATTTTTCCGTTTTAGAGAAATTCGCAAAAAAACAAAAAATCCATATTTTTGGCTCCCACAGCAAAAAATGGGTTCAATGGCCGGAACTTTTACTATGCCTGAATTCAACTCATCCTATAAAATAACTCACAGCAATTTGGTTCGAATCGGCGACAAAAAATTTTTGGAAAAAAACCATGTACCCCCCCCTTCTATCTAATTTTCACCGCGGAAAATCATTTAAACGCCCATAGCTCCCTTATTAAGCAACATATGGCAATGAATTTTGCACCGTTGGATTGCTCTTGTCAAGGCGCTTCTTCTGAGCCGAAAAAAATTAACCTGGATTTTTCCGTTTTAGAGAAATTCGCAAAAAACCAAAAACTTGGCTCCCACAGCAAAAAATGGGTTCAATAGCCGGAACTTTTACTATGCCTGAATTCAACTCATCCTATAAAATAACTCACAGCAATTTGGTTCGAATCGGCGACAAAAAATTTTTGGAAAAAAACCATGTACCCCCCCTTCTATCTAATTTTCACCTCGGAAAATCATTTAAACGCCCATAGCTCCTTTATTAAGCAACATATGGCAATGAATTTTGCACCGTTGGATTGCTCTTGTCAAGGCGCTTCTTCTGAGCCGAAAAAAATTAACATGGATTTTTCCGTTTTAGAGAAATTCGCAAAAAACTAAAAAATCAATATTTTTGGCTCCCACAGCAAAAAATGTGTTCAATGGCCGGAACTTTTACTATACCTGAATTCAACTCATCCTATAAAATAACTCACAGCAATTTGGTTCGATTCGGCGACAAAAATTTTTTGGAAAAAACCATGTACCCCCCCCCTTCTATCTAATTTTCACTTCGGAAAATCATTTAAACGCCCATAGCTCCTTTATTAAGCAACATATGGCAATGAATTTTGCACCGTTGGATTGCTCTTGTCAAGGCGCTTCTTCTGAGCCGAAAAAAATTAACCTGGATTTTTCCGTTTTAGAGAAATTCGCAAAAAACCAAAAATTTGGCTCCCACAGCAAAAAATGGGTTCAATAGCCGGAACTTTTACTATGCCTGAATTCAACTCATCCTATAAAATAACTCACAGCAATTTGGTTCGAATCGGCGACAAAAAATTTTTGGAAAAAAACCATGTACCCCCCCTTCTATCTAATTTTCACCTCGGAAAATCATTTAAACGCCCATAGCTCCTTTATTAAGCCACATATGGCAATGAATTTTGCACCGTTGGATTGCTCTTGTCAAGGCGATTCTTCTGAGCCGAAAAAAAATTACCTGGATTTTTCCGTTTTAGAGAAATTCGCAAAAAACTAAAAAATCCATATTTTTGGCTCCCACAGCAAAAAATGGGTTCAATGGCCGGAACTTTTACTATGCCTGAATTCAACTCATCCTATAAAATAACTCACAGCAATTTGGTTCGAATCGGCGACAAAAAATTTTTGGAAAAAAACCATGTACCCCCCCCTTCTATCTAATTTTCACCGCGGAAAATCATTTAAACGCCCATAGCTCCCTTATTAAGCAACATATGGCAATGAATTTTGCACCGTTGGATTGCTCTTGTCAAGGCGCTTCTTCTGAGCCGAAAAAAATTAACCTGGATTTTTCCGTTTTAGAGAAATTCGCAAAAAACCAAAAACTTGGCTCCCACAGCAAAAAATGGGTTCAATAGCCGGAACTTTTACTATGCCTGAATTCAACTCATCCTATAAAATAACTCACAGCAATTTGGTTCGAATCGGCGACAAAAAATTTTTGGAAAAAAACCATGTACCCCCCCTTCTATCTAATTTTCACCTCGGAAAATCATTTAAACGCCCATAGCTCCTTTATTAAGCAACATATGGCAATGAATTTTGCACCGTTGGATTGCTCTTGTCAAGGCGCTTCTTCTGAGCCGAAAAAAATTAACATGGATTTTTCCGTTTTAGAGAAATTCGCAAAAAACTAAAAAATCAATATTTTTGGCTCCCACAGCAAAAAATGTGTTCAATGGCCGGAACTTTTACTATACCTGAATTCAACTCATCCTATAAAATAACTCACAGCAATTTGGTTCGATTCGGCGACAAAAATTTTTTGGAAAAAACCATGTACCCCCCCCCTTCTATCTAATTTTCACTTCGGAAAATCATTTAAACGCCCATAGCTCCTTTATTAAGCAACATATGGCAATGAATTTTGCACCGTTGGATTGCTCTTGTCAAGGCGCTTCTTCTGAGCCGAAAAAAATTAACCTGGATTTTTCCGTTTTAGAGAAATTCGCAAAAAACCAAAAATTTGGCTCCCACAGCAAAAAATGGGTTCAATAGCCGGAACTTTTACTATGCCTGAATTCAACTCATCCTATAAAATAACTCACAGCAATTTGGTTCGAATCGGCGACAAAAAATTTTTGGAAAAAAACCATGTACCCCCCCTTCTATCTAATTTTCACCTCGGAAAATCATTTAAACGCCCATAGCTCCTTTATTAAGCCACATATGGCAATGAATTTTGCACCGTTGGATTGCTCTTGTCAAGGCGATTCTTCTGAGCCGAAAAAAAATTACCTGGATTTTTCCGTTTTAGAGAAATTCGCAAAAAAACAAAAAATCCATATTTTTGGCTCCCACAGCAAAAAATGGGTTCAATGGCCGGAACTTTTACTATGCCTGAATTCAACTCATCCTATAAAATAACTCACAGCAATTTGGTTCGAATCGGCGACAAAAAATTTTTGGAAAAAAACCATGTACCCCCCCCTTCTATCTAATTTTCACCGCGGAAAATCATTTAAACGCCCATAGCTCCCTTATTAAGCAACATATGGCAATGAATTTTGCACCGTTGGATTGCTCTTGTCAAGGCGCTTCTTCTGAGCCGAAAAAAATTAACCTGGATTTTTCCGTTTTAGAGAAATTCGCAAAAAACCAAAAACTTGGCTCCCACAGCAAAAAATGGGTTCAATAGCCGGAACTTTTACTATGCCTGAATTCAACTCATCCTATAAAATAACTCACAGCAATTTGGTTCGAATCGGCGACAAAAAATTTTTGGAAAAAAACCATGTACCCCCCCTTCTATCTAATTTTCACCTCGGAAAATCATTTAAACGCCCATAGCTCCTTTATTAAGCAACATATGGCAATGAATTTTGCACCGTTGGATTGCTCTTGTCAAGGCGCTTCTTCTGAGCCGAAAAAAATTAACATGGATTTTTCCGTTTTAGAGAAATTCGCAAAAAACCAAAAACTTGGCTCCCACAGCAAAAAATGGGTTCAATAGCCGGAACTTTTACTATGCCTGAATTCAACTCATCCTATAAAATAACTCACAGCAATTTGGTTCGAATCGGCGACAAAAAATTTTTGGAAAAAAACCATGTACCCCCCCTTCTATCTAATTTTCACCTCGGAAAATCATTTAAACGCCCATAGCTCCTTTATTAAGCAACATATGGCAATGAATTTTGCACCGTTGGATTGCTCTTGTCAAGGCGCTTCTTCTGAGCCGAAAAAAATTAACATGGATTTTTCCGTTTTAGAGAAATTCGCAAAAAACTAAAAAATCAATATTTTTGGCTCCCACAGCAAAAAATGTGTTCAATGGCCGGAACTTTTACTATACCTGAATTCAACTCATCCTATAAAATAACTCACAGCAATTTGGTTCGATTCGGCGACAAAAATTTTTTGGAAAAAACCATGTACCCCCCCCCTTCTATCTAATTTTCACTTCGGAAAATCATTTAAACGCCCATAGCTCCTTTATTAAGCAACATATGGCAATGAATTTTGCACCGTTGGATTGCTCTTGTCAAGGCGCTTCTTCTGAGCCGAAAAAAATTAACCTGGATTTTTCCGTTTTAGAGAAATTCGCAAAAAACCAAAAATTTGGCTCCCACAGCAAAAAATGGGTTCAATAGCCGGAACTTTTACTATGCCTGAATTCAACTCATCCTATAAAATAACTCACAGCAATTTGGTTCGAATCGGCGACAAAAAATTTTTGGAAAAAAACCATGTACCCCCCCTTCTATCTAATTTTCACCTCGGAAAATCATTTAAACGCCCATAGCTCCTTTATTAAGCCACATATGGCAATGAATTTTGCACCGTTGGATTGCTCTTGTCAAGGCGATTCTTCTGAGCCGAAAAAAAATTACCTGGATTTTTCCGTTTTAGAGAAATTCGCAAAAAAACAAAAAATCCATATTTTTGGCTCCCACAGCAAAAAATGGGTTCAATGGCCGGAACTTTTACTATGCCTGAATTCAACTCATCCTATAAAATAACTCACAGCAATTTGGTTCGAATCGGCGACAAAAAATTTTTGGAAAAAAACCATGTACCCCCCCCTTCTATCTAATTTTCACCGCGGAAAATCATTTAAACGCCCATAGCTCCCTTATTAAGCAACATATGGCAATGAATTTTGCACCGTTGGATTGCTCTTGTCAAGGCGCTTCTTCTGAGCCGAAAAAAATTAACCTGGATTTTTCCGTTTTAGAGAAATTCGCAAAAAACCAAAAACTTGGCTCCCACAGCAAAAAATGGGTTCAATAGCCGGAACTTTTACTATGCCTGAATTCAACTCATCCTATAAAATAACTCACAGCAATTTGGTTCGAATCGGCGACAAAAAATTTTTGGAAAAAAACCATGTACCCCCCCTTCTATCTAATTTTCACCTCGGAAAATCATTTAAACGCCCATAGCTCCTTTATTAAGCAACATATGGCAATGAATTTTGCACCGTTGGATTGCTCTTGTCAAGGCGCTTCTTCTGAGCCGAAAAAAATTAACATGGATTTTTCGGTTTTAGAGAAATTCGCAAAAAACTAAAAAATCCATATTTTTGGCTCCCACAGCAAAAAATGGGTTCAATGGCCGGAACTTTTACTATGCCTGAATTCAACTCATCCTATAAAATAACTCACAGCAATTTGGTTCGATTCGGCGACAAAAATTTTTTGGAAAAAACCATGTACCCCCCCCTTCTATCTAATTTTCACTTCGGAAAATCATTTAAACGCCCATAGCTCCTTTATTAAGCAACATATGGCAATGAATTTTGCACCGTTGGATTGCTCTTGTCAAGGCGATTCTTCTGAGCCGAAAAAAATTAACATGGATTTTTTCGTTTTAGAGAAATTCGCAAAAAACCAAAAATTTGGCTCCCACTGCAAAAAATGGGTTCAATAGCCGGAACTTTTACTATGCCTGAATTCAACTCATCCTATAAAATAACTCACAGCAATTTGGTTCGAATCGGCGACAAAAAATTTTTGGAAAAAAACCATGTACCCCCCCTTCTATCTAATTTTCACCTCGGAAAATCATTTAAACGCCCATAGCTCCTTTATTAAGCCACATATGGCAATGAATTTTGCACCGTTGGATTGCTCTTGTCAAGGCGATTCTTCTGAGCCGAAAAAAAATTACCTGGATTTTTCCGTTTTAGAGAAATTCGCAAAAAAACAAAAAATCCATATTTTTGGCTCCCACAGCAAAAAATGGGTTCAATGGCCGGAACTTTTACTATGCCTGAATTCAACTCATCCTATAAAATAACTCACAGCAATTTGGTTCGAATCGGCGACAAAAAATTTTTGGAAAAAAACCATGTACCCCCCCCTTCTATCTAATTTTCACCGCGGAAAATCATTTAAACGCCCATAGCTCCCTTATTAAGCAACATATGGCAATGAATTTTGCACCGTTGGATTGCTCTTGTCAAGGCGCTTCTTCTGAGCCGAAAAAAATTAACCTGGATTTTTCCGTTTTAGAGAAATTCGCAAAAAACCAAAAACTTGGCTCCCACAGCAAAAAATGGGTTCAATAGCCGGAACTTTTACTATGCCTGAATTCAACTCATCCTATAAAATAACTCACAGCAATTTGGTTCGAATCGGCGACAAAAAATTTTTGGAAAAAAACCATGTACCCCCCCTTCTATCTAATTTTCACCTCGGAAAATCATTTAAACGCCCATAGCTCCTTTATTAAGCAACATATGGCAATGAATTTTGCACCGTTGGATTGCTCTTGTCAAGGCGCTTCTTCTGAGCCGAAAAAAATTAACATGGATTTTTCCGTTTTAGAGAAATTCGCAAAAAACTAAAAAATCCATATTTTTGGCTCCCACAGCAAAAAATGGGTTCAATGGCCGGAACTTTTACTATGCCTGAATTCAACTCATCCTATAAAATAACTCACAGCAATTTGGTTCGATTCGGCGACAAAAATTTTTTGGAAAAAACCATGTACCCCCCCCTTCTATCTAATTTTCACTTCGGAAAATCATTTAAACGCCCATAGCTCCTTTATTAAGCAACATATGGCAATGAATTTTGCACCGTTGGATTGCTCTTGTCAAGGCGATTCTTCTGAGCCGAAAAAAATTAACATGGATTTTTTCGTTTTAGAGAAATTCGCAAAAAACCAAAAATTTGGCTCCCACAGCAAAAAATGGGTTCAATAGCCGGAACTTTTACTATGCCTGAATTCAACTCATCCTATAAAATAACTCACAGCAATTTGGTTCGAATCGGCGACAAAAAATTTTTGGAAAAAAACCATGTACCCCCCCTTCTATCTAATTTTCACCTCGGAAAATCATTTAAACGCCCATAGCTCCTTTATTAAGCAACATATGGCAATGAATTTTGCACCGTTGGATTGCTCTTGTCAAGGCGCTTCTTCTGAGCCGAAAAAAATTAACCTGGATTTTTCCGTTTTAGAGAAATTCGCAAAAAACCAAAAATTTGGCTCCCACTGCAAAAAATGGGTTCAATAGCCGGAACTTTTACTATGCCTGAATTCAACTCATCCTATAAAATAACTCACAGCAATTTGGTTCGAATCGGCGACAAAAAATTTTTGGAAAAAAACCATGTACCCCCCCTTCTATCTAATTTTCACCTCGGAAAATCATTTAAACGCCCATAGCTCCTTTATTAAGCCACATATGGCAATGAATTTTGCACCGTTGGATTGCTCTTGTCAAGGCGATTCTTCTGAGCCGAAAAAAAATTACCTGGATTTTTCCGTTTTAGAGAAATTCGCAAAAAAACAAAAAATCCATATTTTTGGCTCCCACAGCAAAAAATGGGTTCAATGGCCGGAACTTTTACTATGCCTGAATTCAACTCATCCTATAAAATAACTCACAGCAATTTGGTTCGAATCGGCGACAAAAAATTTTTGGAAAAAAACCATGTACCCCCCCCTTCTATCTAATTTTCACCGCGGAAAATCATTTAAACGCCCATAGCTCCCTTATTAAGCAACATATGGCAATGAATTTTGCACCGTTGGATTGCTCTTGTCAAGGCGCTTCTTCTGAGCCGAAAAAAATTAACCTGGATTTTTCCGTTTTAGAGAAATTCGCAAAAAACCAAAAATTTGGCTCCCACAGCAAAAAATGGGTTCAATAGCCGGAACTTTTACTATGCCTGAATTCAACTCATCCTATAAAATAACTCACAGCAATTTGGTTCGAATCGGCGACAAAAAATTTTTGGAAAAAAACCATGTACCCCCCCTTCTATCTAATTTTCACCTCGGAAAATCATTTAAACGCCCATAGCTCCTTTATTAAGCAACATATGGCAATGAATTTTGCACCGTTGGATTGCTCTTGTCAAGGCGCTTCTTCTGAGCCGAAAAAAAATTAACATGGATTTTTCCGTTTTAGAGAAATTCGCAAAAAACTAAAAAATCCATATTTTTGGCTCCCACAGCAAAAAATGGGTTCAATGGCCGGAACTTTTACTATGCCTGAATTCAACTCATCCTATAAAATAACTCACAGCAATTTGGTTCGATTCGGCGACAAAAATTTTTTGGAAAAAACCATGTACCCCCCCCCTTCTATCTAATTTTCACTTCGGAAAATCATTTAAACGCCCATAGCTCCTTTATTAAGCAACATATGGCAATGAATTTTGCACCGTTGGATTGCTCTTGTCAAGGCGCTTCTTCTGAGCCGAAAAAAATTAACCTGGATTTTTCCGTTTTAGAGAAATTCGCAAAAAACCAAAAATTTGGCTCCCACAGCAAAAAATGGGTTCAATAGCCGGAACTTTTACTATGCCTGAATTCAACTCATCCTATAAAATAACTCACAGCAATTTGGTTCGAATCGGCGACAAAAAATTTTTGGAAAAAAACCATGTACCCCCCCTTCTATCTAATTTTCACCTCGGAAAATCATTTAAACGCCCATAGCTCCTTTATTAAGCCACATATGGCAATGAATTTTGCACCGTTGGATTGCTCTTGTCAAGGCGATTCTTCTGAGCCGAAAAAAAATTACCTGGATTTTTCCGTTTTAGAGAAATTCGCAAAAAAACAAAAAATCCATATTTTTGGCTCCCACAGCAAAAAATGGGTTCAATGGCCGGAACTTTTACTATGCCTGAATTCAACTCATCCTATAAAATAACTCACAGCAATTTGGTTCGAATCGGCGACAAAAAATTTTTGGAAAAAAACCATGTACCCCCCCCTTCTATCTAACTTTCACCGCGGAAAATCATTTAAACGCCCATAGCTCCCTTATTAAGCAACATATGGCAATGAATTTTGCACCGTTGGATTGCTCTTGTCAAGGCGCTTCTTCTGAGCCGAAAAAAATTAACCTGGATTTTTCCGTTTTAGAGAAATTCGCAAAAAACCAAAAACTTGGCTCCCACAGCAAAAAATGGGTTCAATAGCCGGAACTTTTACTATGCCTGAATTCAACTCATCCTATAAAATAACTCACAGCAATTTGGTTCGAATCGGCGACAAAAAATTTTTGGAAAAAAACCATGTACCCCCCCTTCTATCTAATTTTCACCTCGGAAAATCATTTAAACGCCCATAGCTCCTTTATTAAGCAACATATGGCAATGAATTTTGCACCGTTGGATTGCTCTTGTCAAGGCGCTTCTTCTGAGCCGAAAAAAATTAACATGGATTTTTCCGTTTTAGAGAAATTCGCAAAAAACTAAAAAATCCATATTTTTGGCTCCCACAGCAAAAAATGGGTTCAATGGCCGGAACTTTTACTATGCCTGAATTCAACTCATCCTATAAAATAACTCACAGCAATTTGGTTCGATTCGGCGACAAAAATTTTTTGGAAAAAACCATGTACCCCCCCCTTCTATCTAATTTTCACTTCGGAAAATCATTTAAACGCCCATGTGGAAAAAATTTTACTGGGTACACTTTTTGGCCATAAAACTCTTCAACAACAAATACTACCGACGCATCCGCTTATTTGTGGTCATCCTCTACTCTTCTGTAGTCTGCGCACATATCTACTTCTGCATAACACTCTTCGACACAGCCTTCTTATTCCAATACGTTATCGGTAGTTTCGGCCTCATCGCGGTAAGTGCAATTTTTCTTCCCGTCATTTTATTACACCATCTCTTCCTGTCGGTTTTCTTCAACGCGTCTTTCTTTGTGACTGAAATAGCATTCACCACACTCGAAAACACGATTTACTTGTTTTTTTGGTCACCCTCCAGCACCACCAAAAATGTACAAGAATGCATAACGAGGGACTGCAAATACAGGTCGACCAGAACAGCTTGGCGAGTGACGCAGTGTACTGAAATCCCTCCCACTAGCGGAGCGCACTTGTCTGTTGGGTCTGGAAATGTTTAGATCGTGTACAAACGGGCGAAAATCAGCACTTCAAGCTTCAAGAGAACAGCATGTATGGGCTGTTTTGAGCAGATCTGCTTCGTTGAGTGTACCGTACCTACAACCATAGCCATATCCTTGTCTTACAGGGACTCGCTCGTTTCCTCTTGTACGCATCTCAGTCGCCAAGCTATTCTGGTCAAGGTGTACGTAGCGTTCATGGTGATCCTCAACACCTTCCTGGGTATCTTTGCTGGTATCGTGCTTGTCCCCGTCGGTGAAGCACTAAATCATCAGTTTGCAATATTCTTCTTTCGAAAGTATCTGCCACAGGTATATTACCTTCTCGACGTGATCTTTTTATTGTCGTTCGTTGTCGCTGGGCACGTCGTGGTCAACTGGGCAAATGTTATCGCGTACTACTCGTACCTCGCTACTGGTCAGGTGTACTTGAGCATAGAGATGGTCAAGCACTGGTCGGTCGGGTACGAGGATCAAGATGACGACTCGCTCTTCTACTCTATGGAGTACCAACGAGTCGTGAAAGAGAGGATAAGAAGTTCTATTATCAGACACATCGAACTTCTCAGGTGAAGTTGTTTTGAACGTCGCTGAAATGTGAAGATATTTTTGAAGGTGTTCGCAGGTTGTTTCGAATTGTTTCTGGAGCGGCCAGGCAACTTCTACCATTGCTGACTCTTGGAGGGATTTCAATGTGTCTCAGTGCAATCAGTTTTTTCTATTTTGTAACCATTCTATTTGATGCCATGATAACATGATCACAGTTTCTTCATTACAGGAGATATTTGACCTCCTCTACTGGCGCCATTTCCAATGTTTTGTTTGGGCCATTTCTTCACTCATCACAGGCACGTTAATTATACACTCTGGACAAGAACTAGAAGATCAGATATGTTTGCTTTTTATTTTCTCTTTCAGTGCAATCACGTCTAGTTTCAGACTGGGACCTTATTCCCTATGCTAAATGAGGTTCGTTGGATAACTTTCAACGAAAGCAACAAGCGATGTATTCTTCTTATGCTAACAATAGCCCAAATACCGCTAAGACTACAATTCAGCGATAGTCTGTCTGTCAATTATGAGCTAGGCATATCGGTAAGTAGTTAAATGATTAGTGAAATATTTATTATCGAATTATTTTCTCTTGCAGATAGTAAGAAATGTCTATTCGTTCGGCGCCATTTTGGCAAGAGTAACAGATTTTAGTATCTAAAGGCACGCTTATGTCTGAAAATTGTTAGGATTCACTAAATTTAAAAATGCTTCACAAACAAAGCTTTATCAAGAAGGTAGCTTCATTTTTAAAACTACATTTGCATTGGAAAAATCAATGTGTCAAGTATTTTGAAAACATGATATGTGGTTCTAAAACACGTGGTACCGAGGACTCATAATGTCATGTTTTACTGCACCTAATAGGATTGTTCTTTCTCTGGTTTGCGCTCTTCAAATAATGTCAATAAAAATGTGAAAGTTTTCCAATTTTGATTTTTTAACCTGTATTATGTGAATGCTTAGTAAATCGCAGTGGTGGAAAAAATTAGAACAGATTATTAGGAACGACAAATGTTTCAACAAATATTCTAATTTACAAGCTTTATTGCCAGCAAATTTTGCCCTGAAATGTCAAAGAAACGTCAATTTTAAAGCAATATTGTGCTGTTGTTAACCCAAAAAACAACTTTTCAATTTTAGCACAGTTTACGGGCGTTTCGGTAAAAATCATTAATTATTATTAAAAATTAATTAATTAATAATTGATTTTCGAGAGATAGGCAACCAATAAAACGACTGTGTATAGCAAGTATACTTATGTGTATAGTTTGGGTATTTTTTTACTCTAAATGTATTAAATTGTCATATTTGCAGCGCAATAAGACAAAGAAGGGGTCCTAAAATGTTACCCTGTGGGACACATCTGTTAATTACCTTAAAATTAGATTGACTCTCTCGAATAATTGTCTAATTTCTATTCATAATTAAGGATCCATTTGTGTACCCTTGTTTTCTGTTTTGCTTTGTAACATATTCGTAATTTTTAACAGAACCTATAAATATAATAGAGGATAATTTTTGTGCGTTTTCAGTGATCTAAATTTCACAAAATGATAATTCTATCTAAGTAGTTTGTTAAAAGCCTTGCATGCACTTTGACCAGTACAGAAGAAAATCTGATACATGACGACAATTATCAAGAGGCAGTCCAAATTCATTGAAAATTATTATCGACAGACATTGCGATTTTATACGGTAATCCCTTTCATTCTAACTTTTAACATACGCTTTTGATACTCAGGTAATCGATAGCGCCAATACAAACTTTCAATTTTTGCTACCATCACGCAAAACTGTTTTTGACTGTCAGCTTTGGAGTGATTGTTTTGTAAACATTTATTTACTGAAAAAATGACAATATTTTCTTTTCTTTTCTGGATATGTATTTTGTTTCTCATCGTAGCGACGCAATATACAGGGTATTTCACGTGTGATAATGAGCCCGGCGGAATTGAGGATGTAACCCACAATACATTTGCAACGCTAACGTGGATATTTTAAATATCGTATTGTTTTAAAATGAAATTATGAATCCATGATAGCTAAGCTTCCAATAATTGTCCAAATTTGTCACAACTGACATTTACAAAAAAATTAAAATACGACGATTAAATAATATATTCGAACGATGAGAAAAGAGACATGATCCTGATTTACGGCGAATGTAATATAAATGCCTCTGGCGTTCAATTCCGTCGGGCTCATTATCACTCGTGAAATATTCTGTATACTATTACTATCTTCTCACTTAATTTATTTACGTCATTTCCAGGTGGCAACAAAACACAATGATAATAATGAGTAATCTCATAATGCCATTTGTTCTGGGTGTAGTCATTCTGGCTGTAAGCTGCGTTTTCTCTTTTTTACAAGTATGTAAATAATAGATTGACAGTGATTGTTTTGCAATAACTTTAATACCGAGTGACTATAAATGATTGAAAATTATTTTGTTATGTTGGTAACACATTTGAAATTTTTAGTTGGCAACATCGTTGGCATGACACACGCAATTTTTAAAATTGAAACAAACGTCAAAAAAATCTAAATCGACAATGTACTTCGTGACTTAACCTAACCTAAATAGGAATGATTGACAGATGATGCACGAGAAGACTTGCACTACCAACTGCATCAGTGTTGCCAATCCACTATTTTCCTTCAATCATTTATAGTCACTCGGTATTTATAATCTATAGGATGTGATATGGTGGCCCAACTATATGATTTTCGTTCTTATTCTTATAAACACTTATTGTATGATTACTGGAGGACATATCTTAGAAGAAGAAGTAAATATCTCAAAAGGGCTAGAAATATTAATGAGGCATATTTTTTCAGTCAGAGAAGGTTTTTCAAGAGTTTACCACCTTGCAATGGTACACCTGAAATTTGAAGAATAACAAACTTTTTCTAACAATTCTTACTGCAACGACCAGACCTATTAATGTAAAATTTTCCGTAAACTTTGTGACCAACAATCGCATGTTACTTTTTGTAAGTAAAATGTTTCGTATTTATTATTATCATTTGAAGTTTGTTACAATTTTTTTGTTGTTTATAGATATGCAAGAGTGTGTATTCGGTCATTTCGGTTTTTCTCAACATTAAGTAAAATGGATTACATTTTATTGAACACATCATTAATTAACACAAAGATCACACGCACCAAAACAAACAACTATGTAAAAGAAGGTTTTTTATCTTTGATTAATTAGTTAACTAAAAAATAGTTCAGTGGATTTTGTTACAAAAACAAAACTAAGATTTCATTGAAGCAAATGCATACGAACTGGCCCTAACGAATTTTAAATGCAACCAGTAATACGTTATTCAGTGATAACTTGATACCTTTATTTACTTTATGTATTAGTGACAATCACTTGACAATTCTTTTTTGTTTAATTCTAGAATATTTTTGTTAATTAAATGTGCCCCAAGGACGAAAGGATCAGTTTCTTAAATAAAAAAAAAAAATTGTCGATTACTGCCACTTTTTAATTTTTATAATCGAAACTTATGTAAGGAATGTCCAAATCATACAAAAGTTTGAAAATATTCGTGTTTTTGGATCAAGTTATCAATGAAATACGTATTATTGGCTGCATTTAAATTTCGCCAGGGTCGGAAAGTTATGTGAATCGTAATGTGTTAACTGTGAGTGTCGTCATTATGGGTGCAACTAATCTGCTTTCTTTCTTGCACGATTAACAATTTTTTTGTTAATGTATATCACCCTTAACTATTTGGCACACATTTTAATTCTAATAGTTAATAACTATCAAATTGATAAAAATGTTATAACCTCAAAAACAAAGCCTACTTACAAGAGCTCGGCCCGTTGCCTGATCTGTGGCCTGCCCGACGTGTTGGGACAGTCCTGGATCCACAGATAAATTAACAGAATTCCGCCGGTTCTTCCCACTCACTAACAGATCACAACTGCCAATGGATTTTTTGAAGGAATTTCAACTGGCCCGGCCAGTACGTTAGCGAGCTTCGAGCTAGAGAGGCCTGCGGGAAAATCTGCAGTTCTGATCCGCTGATCTGGCCTGTCAAAAATTCCGCTCGTGTATGACCGGCTATTGTGTGATGTTCTACTGTACCTATTAGTATTTTTCTTTGAAAAAAATGTTTCTTCGGTTTCCGCTTTACAAATAATCAAAATAAAAATGTGAAAGTTTTCTAGTTTTTCTTTTCCAACCTGTATTACTAAATTGTGATGAGGATAAAAATTAGAACTATAGATTCCGTGGCCGTCACCCAGATCAATAATTAGGACAAATATTAGCAAGAACATTATTGACAACATTCTTGAAGCTACATCGTCATCAAGTGATGCTCCAGTTACCAATTCAAATCAAATTATCAAAGGAACCGTCGCTTCAACGACGTCTTTACTTCTCATCTGTCGCCACTTTACTACAGAAAAAAAAATACTTCTGAACAATTAACTTTTCCATATTTTGATTTCTAAAAATTAATAAGCTCGAAAAATACAGTTCATATTAAAAAGTAATTATTGTCTTGTAGCGTTTTTCCTCCGAATACATTTATTCTAATAGAATCATAAAATACCATTTAATGGAGAGATTAATTATTGAAGGGCGAGAATGGCTACAAACGATTCTTTAATGTGCGTAGGTATAAATATCTTCGTATCAGTCGAATATTCTTTTGTACGTTCGTTCGCCATATTCTCCCTCATTATTTTAATTTATTAATATGACAGATCCTTTGAAACGAAGCTACTCGTAGATCATTAGTTTCTTTCATCAGTTGTTCCAGGTAAGCTGTGTATTTAAGCTTGAAAGTTCTTTTCTTGTTGATGCCACAACACGAGTATAATTCGAATTAGAAAAATTAACACGTCTGTCACAAAGCTTTTCATAACCATTCGTCAAAATAGTCTGAGAGAATCAAAATAAATCATTCATATTTTACTTGTTTGGTGGTATGGGCGTGTTATTTTTAAATTAATAAAAAATATAAAATTTTCAAAATAAATCGGTTTAGTCCAATGAAAAATAATGCTCTATTATTCAACAAGGTTTATAAACGCCTTATTGGTCATAAGTTTGATTAAGCGCAAGCGTAGCGAGTATTTAAAAAAAGGTGTGACCAAAAAGTTTATAAACGAGTTGAATCCTAAACTTTTTCTACTTGGCGTCTGTATGAAAGCTATTAGAGAACCCTTTTGGGTGCTGTAATAGAAATTGGCGTTTTGAAACAAACTAGTGCAATTTACTTTTTCAAGGTTAGCGTTCCATTAACCTATTTGATTGATTCGATTTATTTCAGAATTGGATGAATAAATAATAGCAGAATGATCAATTACTTTGAAATTAAACCATTGGAAGGTAACTTTATTGTCCGACTTATATTTACTCTTTCACAGTGCAAAGATAATTCGTTTATTGTTTTTGACGTAAAAGCACCAAAGATGAATACACTTTATAACAACGTTGATTTTTTTTGAACAAACATTAATCAGTGAGAGCAAAATAAATTAAATGGAGAAGTTGATTAAATAGTTTGACCGTTGTGAGTCTGTTGGAGGTGTTGGATTGTATCATGGGCTGTGACCTTGAAAATATCTACGCGAAGGGGGAGCGATAACCAATGAAAATAGAAAACGTCGACTACTTTAGAGCCCACGAGAAAATCCAAAACCTCTGATACAGTTACCACACTTTCTAAAAATGAACCATTCTATTTTTTAAAATTGAAAAACACTAATCTTTTCCTTTTAGAGGATTTTATGTACTGGGTGCACCTCTTGACGATAAAATTATTCAACAATCAACACTACCGACGCATCAGATTCTTTGTCCTCCTTTTCCACTCTTCTATCATCTGCGTGCAGATCTACATGTACATAACAGTCTTCGACGCAGATTTCTTTTTCCAGTACATCATCACTTTCCTCAGTTTACTCGCGTCAGTAATACTCTCCAGTGTGTCACTTTCTTCAAGTGTCCTTTCCAGGCAGTCATGTTCAACGCGTCTTACTTTATCTCCGAGGAAACTTTCAACGACCTCGAGAACACGATTTATTCCCATTTCTGGTCACCATCTACGGCTACCCAACGAGCAAGAGAAGACATAAAGAGGGACACCAGATACGTGACGGTCCTGGTCCTGCTCAACACTTTCCTGGGTATTTTTGCCGGGATCGTTCTTATTCCCGTCGGTAAATCAGTGGACCACCAATTTGGGATGTTTCTCTTTCGGACGTACCTGCCAAAACTGCATTACCTGCTCGATGTCATCTACTCTTTGTCGTTCGCTATTATTGGACATACCATGGTGAATTGGGCAAATGTGGTTGCTTACTATTCTTGCCTGGCCAAGAGCCAGGTCAAATTGGGTACGGAGCGTGCCAAGTACTTGTCTGCCGAATACGAAGATCAAGATGAAGATTCTCTTTACTACTCGGAGGAGTACCAACAAGTCATGAAGGAGAGGATCCGATTTACCATCATCAGACACATCGAGCTTCTAGGGTGAGCTCGTTCTACAAAGATTACGATATTTCTACAAATTCTTTTAGGTTGTTTAGAATAGTTTCTGTTTCGGCCACCAAACTTCTTCCATTGCTCAGTCTGGGAGGAATCACGATGTGTCTTAGTGCCATGAGTTTTGCGTATCTTGTGGTAAGCGTTCTACTATTAAAAAAATTAATCTCTCATTGATGCTTTCAAGGAATATGATTTGCCCTACTGGCGCTTTTTCCAAGATTTTATCTGGGCCATTTCTGCACTAGTTACCGGAATATTAATTGTCCAGTCGGGACAAGAACTCGAGGATTTAGTAAGTTGTAGACTTTTTGTTTGAAAACTTTACTTTAGGTGTTGTTTTAGACTGGCGACATGTACGCCACGTTAAATGACGTTCGTTGGGTAACTTTCAACCAAAGCAACAAAAAATTGGTGCTGGTTATCTTAACAATGTCTCAAATACCTTGCAGATTACAATTCACCGACACTCTCTCCGTTAATTACGAGCTAGGGATCAGGGTAAATGAATCTGTTGAACAATGATTGTTACCAAAATATTTTCTCTTCCAGATGGCAAGAAACATATATTCCTTTGCCGCCATCTTGGCAAGAGTGAAAAATTTTGAAATCTAGAAACACGCTTATGTGGAATAGCTTTTGCATGTCTTGAAAGTTTAGAAACGTCACAAACACACAGTTCTATCTAGGAGACAATGAAATTATCGCTATAGTCGATTATGATTGGAAGAAATTCCTTGCACCATTTTTCAACACAAAGTTTTGAAAAGCACGCCTAGTTGAGACAAAATAAAAAGGAAATTCATGGAATCAGTGGAAAAAACGATGACAAGATTTTTCTTTCATTTAGAAAGCGGAAAGGCAATACAGGGTGTATAGATATTTTAACCACGAGCTAGTGGCTTCATGTACATAGAACTCGAAAAAAAAATTTTTTTGAGCTACAATTTTTTTAATTGCTTTTAGTCTTCTACGTTATCAAACAACCTCGTAGGTAAAATTTCGGCACATTTTAAAAATACACCCTGTATATCATATTTTATAAAACGCACACCAATGCGGTTTCCTTGTTTTAAAGCATATTTCCTATAGATTACTTCGCATTGGCATACATTTTATAAAACATGATATACAGGGTGTATTTTTAAAATGTGCCCAAAATTTTACCTACGAGGTTGTAGGACAACGTAGAAAACTAAAAGACATTGAGTTTTTTAAATATTTTTTCTACATAAAGCCAATAGCTTGTGGTTAAAATTTCTGTACAACTTTCAAAAACACCCTGTATATTTCATATGGAGAAAAGTGGATATCTACATAACAGAGTTTTCAAAATTGAAATCTTCCAACTACTTCTTTACCATTAGCCTATTAAAGGTAATTTCGCTCAGGTATTTTTCTAGAGCACAAGCTGGACACAAGATCTCAGTAATAATAGGAAGAAGCAGAAGAATTGAACTGGATCATGATGATAAAGAATGTTGTCGTCGTTCCCAAAATCCCTAGCACCGTCGATCTGTCGATGTGGAAAAACCTTGCCGCAGAAAATTTGGGAAAATTATCCTTAAGAAGATCCGTGAACCAATACAGATCTCGTTTCTCTTCACTCGTCAGATTGCCCAAATTCCACCTGAGTCTACATGACACCTCCAAAAGATCTTCCGCTTCTTTGACCACATCATCACAGAGGTAGATCAAGTAGACGGTGCTAGCCTTGAACCAGACAACATCAAATTTGGTTCAATCTAAACACAAATCACTTACTAAATTGAAAACAATCATCATTATGTCAGATATGATGTACTTCATGACGAACATCTCATCTAGGTTAGTAATTGCTATGAAGGTGTAGTCTAGATAGTTGAGCAAGTGCAAAATCGTAAACGTCAGAATCAGAGTTATGGGCCAACCAAAAATACCATTAAAGATATTCACCGTGTCCTTGAGGACCTCGGCAAAATATTTAATCCTTCGCAGTACCATCGAAACATGCTGCGTATTAGACTTGACCATCAGGGATCTCAGCTGTTGGCCCAAACTGCGATACGCTTCTGCTATCATCTTCAGAATGACATAAAGACACAGCTTTTGTAGATATTTGGTATAAATGAGCGCCATACTACACGAAAACTCCCTAAAATACCGAACTCCTTGGATTTCGTAAAAGGAGAATGTGGTAACGCCCATGGTGATAAAATAAATCCCTTGGGCCATCAGAAAACTCGTGAAGTACTTCATTTTCCTACTGTTGTAAATGATTTTTAAATTCTTCATCAGTTTCGACCACTGGTCTCTCTTTCGAAACGTCACATCTATCACACCAGTCACGTAGATGCTCAATAGAGTAATGTCCGTTAAAAGACACACAATCATTTTGATGTGGATGTAATAAGTGTAGAAATTTTTGTTTGATATGCAAATTATCATCCAAATTGTGGCCATTGATGACAACATGATTGCGAAGATTTTTTGACATTGGGTGACGGGTTTTACGTTGGACGTCGATGGAAAGAGCGCGAAACATTTTCCCACGTTGCAAATGACTTGCAGTCGTTGGAGAGACATTTCTACCAAGCTGGAAACCGTATTGATTGATTACACCAAGTAGAGCACAGTTTAATTAGAGAAAATGGTTGTACCCACGTGAAATAAATTAAATGGAATTAATACTATGTTTATTTTTTGACGGACATTTTACCATTAGGTAGACATCACCCGCTCATCTACCTTGAAGAGTTTAGTAAACTCCTGTCTAGTAATACAACTAAATGAACCCGATCAATAGGTAGAATTAGAATTCTGTCTTAAACTCTCTATCTTAATTCATATTGATATACAGAGTGCCTATATATGAATGTGGGGTCCTAGTGGGCGTTGAAAGTTTGCCAACTCTTGCTCCAGAAATCGAATGTTAGTTTAATCTACGATATTTTCCCATCAGAACAAATTGGTTTTACTGGTTGCCTAGCTTGACAAAATAGGTGCTTTACAAGGAAAATGAAATCTATTGTTTACTATTTGTTTACACTTAGACTAACAAAAAACAACTTCGCCCAGGATCTAACTAATGCACACGCTGAACACCAGATCTCAGTAATAATAGGAAGAAGCAGAAGAATTGAACTGGATCATGATGATAAAGAATGTTGTCGTCGTTCCCAAAATTCGTAGCACCGTCGATCTGTCGATGTGGAAAAACCTTGCCGCCGAAAGTTTGGGGAAATTATCCAGAAGAAAATCCGTGAACCAATAGAGATCTCGTTTCTCTTCACTCGTCAGATTGGCCAAATTCCATCTGAGTCTACACGAGACCTCCAGAAGATCTTCCGCCTCTTTGACCACATCATCACAGAGGAAGATCAAGTAGACGGTGCTAACCTTGAACAAAACAATGGTCCAGTTTGGTGTAACAAGTTGTACAAATCACTTACAAAATCAAAAACAAGATTCATGATGTCTGCTATGATGCACTTCACGATGAACATCTCATCTAGATTAGAGATTGTTATGAAGAGGTAGTCCAGATAGTTGAGCAAGTGCAAAAATGTGAACGTCAGAATCAGAGTGATAGTCCAACCAAACAACCCATTAAAAATATTCACCGTGTCCTTGAGAACCTCCACAAAATATTTCATCCTTCGCAGCACGACTAAAATACGTCGGGTGTTGGACTTGACCATCAACGATCTCAACTGTTGAGACAAACAGTGGTACTTGTCTGCTATCATCTTAAGAATGACGTAAAGAACCAACTTTAGTAGACACTTGGCATACGTGATTGTCATGGTACACGCAAACTCTCTAAAATACCTAACACCTTGGAGTTCGTACCAGGAGAATGTGGTGAAACCCATCACTACAAGATAGATCCCATTTCCCACGAGAAAAGTGGTGCAGTAGTGCATTCTGCGAACACTGTTGTCGTACAAGTGAATTATTTTTAAATTCTTCATCAGTCTAGACCAGTGGTTTCTCTTTCGGAACGTCACATCTACCACACCATTTAAATAAATGCTCAGCAAAGCGATGTCTGTTAGAAGACATACAATCATTTTAATGTGGATGTGTACAGTGTAGAAACTTTTGTAAGATATGCAATTAAACATCCAAATTGTGAGCGTTGATAAGATTAGCATTGCGTAGATTTTCTGCAAACGGGTGGTGGGTTTCACTTCGACGGTCGAGGGACTGAGTGCAAAAAATTGTCCCACATTGAAAAGGATTTGCATTTGTTGGAGACACATTTCAACCAAGTTGAAAAGCGTATTGATTAATTATACCAAGTAAAACGTAGTTTAATAATAGCCCACATTAGCTAAATTAAATACAAATAACAATGTATTTATTCTCTAGCAGACCTTTTACCATAGAGGTATCATTCATGGACCCACCTTGAAGAATTTACTAATTTCCTATGTAACACAGCAACTAAATCAATCAGATCTATCGATCGAAATACCAAATGTAAAAAGTTCTGTGATGAAGTCTTCACTTCACTCCCTTTTGGAGTTTGATAAAATTTTGGACAAAACACTTTCTAAATTTTGTTGCAATAACACTGGTATCCAGTCAGATCCCTGAGAAAACCCCTTTGCTCTAAAATGAATTTAAGTTGCTTCTGAACTGGACCATCACAATCATCATGTTTATCACAGCCCACAGCATCTGGAGTAGAGTCAACCTGTTGACTGGAAAAAATCTCGCCGCCGTAATTTTTGGCATATGCTTGCACAGCAAATCGCTCAAGTCCTCCAAGTCTTCTTTGGTCTCGTGACAAGAACAACACCATTCCAGCTTGTAACACAAATTGACAATTTTCAAAGCCTCGCCCTCCAGCGAGTCACACTTGAAAATCAATATCGCGGTACTGAAGAAAGTCTGACCAGCGTACATAAAGTCGCAAACCATGAGTCCCACCACTTTGCTGTTAGTCCCAAACTTGAAAGTCTTCAAGTACGCGTAATCTATGTGATTCAGAAGAATGAAGCTCGTGTAGGCGACTATCAAGGTCACAGGCCAACCGAAGATGTCGTTGAAGGTATCGACACTGTCGTTTAAGAGATGCACCATATACGCAACTTTGTCCAAAGTGTTTTTTGAAAATGGCCGCGTGGAGAGGAGAGTGTTGATTTGCTTGTACTTCAAGAGCAGCAGGTCCACTATTTCCCAAAGGAGTAGACCGTAGATCACCAGACAGTACGTTTGGAAAAACACCACGAAGATGTTTGTGAAGAAGGTCAACCCGATGACGTGTAACCAGAAGTAACCTTGGTAGACCCACATGAACACAACAACAGCGTTGTACAACAGGAAGCTTGTATAGTACGGCATTTTCCTTGGGGAAACCTTGGAAGAGGTTAGATTGTTCAACAGCCTCGTCCATTTGGTCCTCTTGTTGTAGATCATGTTAACCATTGAGATCCAATTGGTCGCCAACAAACTCATATCTGCCAAGAGGTTCACGATCATTTTGAAGGGAATGTGATTGAGGTAGAAACCTCTCCAAACCAGACAAGCTACGGAAAATAACGTGAGAGAAATGATCACCAACGACGAGTACAGCTTCTCGTTGAAAGAAGGTTTAGCATCGGAGGACCATGGTGTCAATGCCAAAAATTTTGACACTGTTACTATCAGCTGCAAACGCTTGAAACTCATCGTGATGTACGTTCGCGTGCACATATTCTACTACATTACCTAATTTGGTGCACGTAATGGGTATGATAACGGATCAACAAGCACTCTTTGTTATTGGGGTATTATCTGATTGAATGAGGTCTAGAAATTGAACAGCAGCAATTTACGAAATTTTTCGCTACTCGACCTTTTGGTCAAACTGTTCCAATGAAAATAATAGGATAGTGTCGCAAAAACAGTTCTACGAATCTTAGCCACCACCATGAACTTCGAACTGCACCAAAATGATGAAAAACGTCGTCGTTGTCCACAAAATGCTAAGAATGGTCGATTTGTTGACGTCAAAAAATCTAGCAGCGCTAAAATTTGGTCGCAGTTCGGTGAAAAAACTGGTCATGTGATTGATCATCTCCTGGTCTTCCGATTTTCTAAGTTGCCATCGCAGCTCTTTTGACAACTGCATGCATTCTTCAACTCTACACAAAATCGAGTCGCACATCCAGATCACACCCACTGGTGCACCCTACAATTGTTGTTACAACCAAACGCAACAACTTCAAGCCAGGCTTACCAACGTCATGAAAAACAAATTGAAATTTGTCAGGATGATCCCATAAAGCGAACTCCTGTTCTGTTGATTTATCATCAAATTGTTGTCCAAATACTTGAGGAGCACGATACAAGTGTGCAAAATCACCAACGCGAAGGGCCATCCGAAGATATCGTTAAAGATATCCACCGTATCTTTCAGCAAGCACGCGCTTTCCTTTGTTCTCTTCACGAAGGCACACAAGCACCTCCTGGAAGGTCTTCTAGATTTGAAATCCTCGACAGATTGGATGAGCAACTTGTACTTCAGATGAATCTGATTGAGTATCTCCCAGAGCAACACGTTGTAAAGAGCTTTGGTGTACATGAGCATTACTGGTAAAATCAACACAATTACAAATTTGAGTCCAGACATGTTGACAAAGAGGAAGTGGTTAGCAAGAAAAACACTGACAAAAACGTGGGTGATGATGAACCAGACGAGCGGCATCTTGCTGGATTTTAAATTGTTTCTTTCGGTTTTCAAATTGTCGACGAGCTTGCTCCATTGCTGTGATTTGCCAAAAGTCGCGTTGATCACTGCGGTACAGTTGAAAACGTAGATGTTGATGTCGGAAAGATAAGCCACCACGAGCTTCATGTGAAAGAAATTCTTGTAGAAATTTTTATAAACCAAAGACTGCATTATGGCCAAGCCGATGGACGTTATCAACAACAGAGCGTAGAATTTCTGATAGAACTTGATATTTATTTTGGCATTTGGTGGAGTTATTGCCAAAAATCCTCCTACCATGAAGATCAGTTTCAATACTTTTAGTGTCATTTCACAAATGGGACTGTTGCCAACAATAACAAAACCGTACCATCATTGATCATTAGTAATGATTTCGATCAATTCATTTCTGATAAGACTAGCCAATTCACTAATTAATTTGTTTCATCGATTAAACAAAACATGGGCCAGGAGAGCATGAGACAGCCTTGGAGCACACCAGCAAGACACTGGAAACAGTTTTGGCATCATTCTGTTGGCCATGGTAGCATTGCCAAAAATTTTGACACGCTCATTATCAACTGGGTCTTGTCAGAATATCATTATGTATCACTTTGCTTGTTTTGAAAAATAAAACACATTCATTTAAATCTCTTCCTTTATTCATTTTTGCAAGAGGAAATAGTACTTAGTTCATTTGTTTCAATTTGGAGTAGGGTGAAATTGAACCATGACTATCAACAGGTTCACCACACACGCCACTATACCCAGAACGGTAGACCTGGTGATGTTAAAAAACTGTGCAGCGGAAAATCTGGGAAAATGGCGAACCAGAAAAACCGTAAACGTCTGAACACTGTTTCCGTCGGGACCATCAAAATGCATCATCATCTTGCGCGACACGCTCAACATTTTGTCGGCCTCTTTGACGACAGAATCACAGAAAAGAATAAAGATCGTGGCTAAAGAAAATATCACGAAGGCAATAGTTATTTCAACTGCGACACCTTTCAAGGACTGGTTGTTGTCCGGTCTGAGGGACAAGTCGTAGGAGTGGTCCAAACAAGAGATGATTTGCAGAACGGCGAAGAGGATGTTGAGAGTGACGGGCCAGCCAAAAATATCGTTAAATAAGTCGACGCTTTCCTTCACAAGGAAAACTCTACATTCGATCATCACCCAAGACGGCTTGATGTTGACTTGGTTGGAAGGTACTAAAAGTACTGACACCGCGTGGTTCAAGTACTTGTATTCCGCTCGGAAAACATTGATAATTTCCCACAGAAAAATGTTGTAGATTATGAGAGAATACAGCTGCAGAAGCGCCGCACCATACTGTTCGTACAGGAACCATACGAAAACACCTTGGTGCCAAGTACCGATTACATAAATCAGTACCACTACAACAAAAAGATTAATCGCAATGAAACACACCAGTGGTATTTTGTTGAGAGTCAGTTTCTTGTTTGTATTGAAGGTGTCAATGTTTTTGAGCAAACACTCCCATTGTTTGGTTTTGCAAAAGGGTACACTCAATACTGTTGTGCTGCTAAATAGGAACAAGATCAGGTCGCCTAAGAGGCTCGCCACGACTCTGAAGCTAGTATATTTGAAGTAAAATTTTTTGTTGATGAGAGCCTGTACGGTAGAGTAAGCGATGAAGGAAATGATTAGGAACGGATATGTTTTAACAAAAATTGGAATTTTTAGGGGGGCGAAGGATGGTGGGGTTATCGATAAGACGTGACCCAATTTAAGTAACGATCTGAGCAAAGCAAAGGACATTTTAAAGATTTGTGTTTGGATCAACAATGAGCAGAAATGGATGAATATTTTGGTTTGAAGGTAATAATACGTCGATCGATGAGGAGTTGATTGATTGTTTCTGTTTAATTATCTAAGCTGAATTAATATAAAAATGACAAAAATATCACAATGTAGATGGTAATCAAAATATTGATTATGGTTAATTTAGTTCCTACCAACCAATCGAAGTTTCGGATTCTTGTGTTAATCGCGCATTATAACTTAATTAGAATTAAATAATTAATTATCTTTATCTAAGCTGGCCCCTAGTGTTTGCTAGTGATGTAAAAAAATTAAGTAAAGACAGAAGAATTAAAAAAGGGCTGCGAAAATAAAAATGAAGGAAAAAATGATTGGAGAAAATGGACATGAAATATCTTGCGATTGCAACGGAACATGCTTTATTATTAATTAATGATGAAGTAAAAACCACTGTAATGAAATTTGAAACTATTCCAGATAGAACATGTAAAATAAGATTGCAAGAAAATATTGAAAAGTTACTTTTCTAGGCACCCTTAATGAAAAAGGTAATTTTACGTACTCGTAAGCGGACGAAAAGTAACTCTTTTTCGGACGCACATTTTCGGACATACTTTTTCGGACGCTAAAGTTAATTTTGCCCGAAAAAGTGTAGTATCGTTTATTTCTGGTGCTATTTGGTGCATAATAAGAAAATAAACGTTCACATAATCGATGGCAACAACGTGATGATGAAGAAATGTCTAATACAACAGTGAAATTCATGAATAATAATGTCCAATATGCTGCCGGACATCGCAGATGATAATCGCAAAATTGTTCTATCATAATAAATTATGTAAATAAGTAATTGTATTGCAAATGGTAATTTTCTCGTTTTGTTGGCAAGCTGATAAAATATGCTATTAAAAAATTGTTAATATGTATTAATAAATTTATCTATTTGAAAAAAGTAGATACAAAATAAATTTGTAATGTTTCCAATGATGTTTTTTTACTTGGTAGTTCGTGCGGATGCCTAAAAAATTTAATGTGCACCTCTGCCAAAAAGGGCCTTGTGGTCCTCGCCTGTTTTTAAGCCTCGGCTGCGCCTCGGCTAGAAAACCCAGACTCGGACGAAAAAGATGCACTTTTTGGCCTTGATACACAAATAACTATAGTTAACGTCCACGCACCCATAGAGACTTGCGTATTTTCAAAATGCGATAAAAAGGACTGAAGAGAAACTACAGACGACACAGTTCAACCGTGACACCGCGCACCGTGACAATGACAATTATTAGTTAAAACACATTATTTTATTTATTTATTTTAAAACACATTCTAATACTAATGTACCTAAGTAGGTATTTTAAATAGGAGAAAGTTTAATAAAACATGAAATATGTATGTGCCCATTTTTTAGTTAACAACCTCCGCTCGGAAACTAATCCAAATGGAGTAGTCTGTGTATCATTGAACGTATGTTTATTCTAAATTTTACTGTATGCGACTTTTACAAGGATGGACAGGACAGAATAAAGACCCTTGAAAATCTGTGAAGTTAAACAAAATGAAAACTGACGAGAAAATGTTCCAAAATATGACTCACAAACATCAGTAGTTGCAAGTTAATGATGAAACCTTCAGAAAATTTCAGATAGATTGGATTGGCAGCATTCATCATAATCAGAAGCAATTTCTTTCTGTTTCTGATGTTCCAATTGTACCAATTCGTTGTCACTAATTTTAGTAACATATTTTCCGACTGCAAAAATTATTTTACATCAGGTTGTGAACAGTGCCTTAGTTTTTACCTCGTCCTCTAAAGATTGTCCAGCTGCAATTAGACTTATCATGGTCGACAACGTACCAACGGCTATCGTAATTGAACGCCATAAAATCACCTCCTAGAATGTACAAAATTGCAATTTTTGTTTGGTCAGATTGATCAATCAGTAATCAATCAGTAACACAATAAATGTAATTGTTTGTAGAGAGAACCTATCTTGAGAGTTGTGTCAATACCTAATCTAATTGAGTGGTAAACGTTGCAATTATTAAAGAAAAAATGGGAAAATTAATAGTTAGAAAAGAATAGAAAATATAAACATCGTGTATTGAGATATCAAATAATAAATTATGAATCCAAAAAATAAGTAGATGGAGTCAAAATAAAATGAGAAGATGTTGGCTTCATAATAATTCAGTAGAAGGGTAACTTACTTGCAAAAATGAAAGTGCAATGCTTATCCCGATAACGATACCAAAATTGGTAAATGGTATTATAAGATTACTCATCAGCATCAAAGTGTTATTTTTCCATCTGCAGAAAAAAATGTAAGAATTACTAACTATAAAGATTATCATTTTAAGAAAGTAGCAAAAACAATCTAATTTTCATGATGATGTTAAAATAAATATTAGAATTAAAGTAGACAAGTGTAATTTTAATTATGTTATCAATAACGTGGACCCTTAAAAAATATTAAATACTTTGATAATAGTACCGTGAGATCGAAAACAAAAAAAAATAGAGTAGGCTGTAACCAAAAATTTCAGTTGGCAATTCGTTAAGAATTCAATTATCAGATGTCAGTCTTAAAAATTAGGTTAGTGATTTTGAGAACGTTAAAATCTTGATTTTCATAAAGTAGTGAATTATGTGTGACCTGTCGCTTGTAAGAATTTCCTCAGCTAGTGCAATAAAACAATGAAATTTAAAACTCCCGCGCCTTTATTCAACGGTCAGCACGCAGCTTGTTTATAAATCGATCCAACGATCAATATTCAGAGAGGTTATATTGTGGGGGCTCTTATTGTCAAGGGGTTTAATTTCATGCACAACAGACACACGATAGGGAAAAAAGTGCAAATTTTTTTTAAGGATAAGCTGAACTGTACCAAATGATAGGTTAGTTTCTTGGGTTAATCTCCGGATGGATTTATTTGGGGTCTCTGCAATTCTTTGTTCAACTTCTTCAATATTTTCAGCTGTTCTTTTTGTCGCTCGTCCACTGCCTTTTTTTTGAAATTTTTCAAAAACTCAAGGTGTCGAATAGGACCATTCGCCGTTCCCAAGTCTTTCTCCATTTCTCAAGTAACACTGCACAATAACATTTTTTTGCTATACAATTGTAATGACATTTGAATTAAATTTTTACGTGTTACCAACTGAAGCGTATTAATCACGGCCCTCTCGATTTTTTAAATTTTAGATCTTATAATTCAAGAACGCTAAACAAGTTTCTAAGATATTTTTGAAAATTAAAAAGTGAACAACAATTACTGATGTAAAACGACGAGAAAAAGTGTGGAAACAACAATTGTCACAAAAATAGTTTTGAAAGCTTTACCTAGTAAGCTCGCAATGTCTGTCTATTATCATCTTCATCTTTGACTCAACATCTTCTTGATAAACTTCATCACGATGAGATGTACATTTGAAATTTGACGTGTTGTGTGGTATAAATGATTTGATAGGCGTGTACTTGCGACACAAGCCCCGCCAAACACAGCGGAAATTTGAAAATGACAAGAAAAAAATTCGCCTGACGGGGACACAAATTGTCCAAAATATGATGAACAAAAATCACTTCGCCGTCATTGTCTTGTGAAGACATAATTTGGGTGGTCCACAGTAGAGCTAGAGCTGTGTTGATCACGACGAACGCGTTGATTTGCTCCGACTCTCTGGCGATTCGCAGTTTGACGTCGTTTCCAGCTGAACTGATGTCCCACAACCAAAAGAACGGCGAACGCAAAGAAAGCCTGAAATCATTTCTTGCATTCAAGTGTGACACTTGTTGGTGCAAATTACGCAACACAGTTGCAAGAACATTGGCCCGTATTTATTCAGGTCTTCCATGTTAGGTGTTTGAAAGAAATAGTAAAGCAGAAGGGAATCAATAAAACTAAAGGAATTAATGAATGGAGCAAATGGAAACTGGAATTGCAAGGGAAAGAAAGAGAACTAGAAACGGAATTAGAAAAGTACAATATGTATCATATAAAAACATGTTAAAATAGACAGAAAAATGCGAAGAGTAAAAAATCACAAAACAGAGCGAAGAAAGACTCGATCAAGATCGAAACGTGGAATGTGAAACGAAAGAAGGGGAGAAAAGTTGAAGAAAGAAGAAGCAAAAAACAAATGAGGAGATAAAAGATCTGTGCAGACACAGCAGTACAGTCGCGGACAAAAAAAAGTAGGACAATGTTTTTTCGCTAATGTCAATTTGCTTGCCCTTTCTATGGTTACTATGAAAATATTTATTTATTTATTATAATAACCCCGGTTTACTAAACTCAATTTTGACTAAATTTCTTAATAAGACTTCTCGTACTTTTTTTTGTCCGCGACTGTATAGTGCAACATATCAAAGTACAAAGGATAAGATGGCTGGAGCATTTTGGTGGAATGCTAGAGTATAGGCATGCGAAGAAATACGTATATGCCTATTTCCCAGGTATAGTCCGTTTCTGAATTCGATGCCGGTAAGTCGTAAAGCCGGGTTGTCATACATCAATATTAATCACCGCTTAACACATGCAGGATGGTACTTTAGAGTAAGAAATGCAAAAAGGTGAATTTCAATACCGGTGGAATAACTTAGGCTGCTTATAATTAATTATTCGTGAAATGTTTGGAACGCACTGCAATCTGTCAACGCTTCGGTCGTTTTAAGGCTTAGCGGCATTGCGCTCAGAAACAGGGTACAGCAACACGTTTCAGAAACAAATCCAATTTTCGACCATATGGTTTTTGAGCAAAAGAATGACGAAAGCTAAGACCGCCTGAAATCGTTTCATAGATTCGATTGTAACACAATAAAAACACACTAAAACACAATAAAAATTATATAACACATTTGCAATAAAGAGAGGTCCGCATTTAAAGTTATATAAAAACCGATCGAAGATTTCTTGGTCTTTCTTGTACGTGTGTCCTCAAGAATTAGTTTGCAAGCGAGAGTAGCGAAATCTTATAAAAAGGAATGAAAAACCACCGAAAAAGACACAGTGAACATAAATATTCAGTGCATCCTGGAAACCTGAACCTGAAAGGATTGCTAACGCAAAGAGTCGGAGGAAGAAATTTTAAATTCGTGCCAATGGATTAACGTTTTGCAAATAAACTAGGCAAAAATGAATAGGGAATTCCACAATTTTTCTTGGAAAGCAAAATAATTGCCCCAGTCCTCCCACGTATTCTTAAACACTAGATAAATTTGAAATGTTAGATGTAGAAACATTACATTTAATGTGTATATACATTTTTTTTTCTTACACATTTCATTACAAATTTTAAACTGTAGTTACAAAAAAATTCAAAAAAGGAAAAATTCCCTATTCATTTTTGCCTAGTTTATTTAAATAACAGAAGCTTGATAAAATTTTTGGAATTTATAATATTCATTCTATATTAATAATCATTAATCAATCATTGATAAATGTAGGATTTGCGGAACTGAAGGGGAAACCATTGAACACATCATTTCTTCTTGCACCGTTTTGGCTCAAAGCGAATATAAGAAACGTCATGATATATTCGCTAAAAATATACACATGAATTTAGCAGTTAAATTCAACTTATTAAAGGATATACTACCACATTATATTTATAAACCAGAAAGTTGTTTGGAAAATGACAATTATATTTTGATCGTACAGTTTTAACTGACATTCATATTCAGCATAACAGACCAGACATTATTATTTTAAATAAACAACAAAAGCAAGCATATCTTTTAGGTATAGCTGTTCCAAATTCACACAATATAACACAGACATATAATACAAAAATTAATAAATATTTAGAACTCTCCGTTGCTATGAGAAATTTTTGGTGTTTAGAAAAAAATTCGATTTTACCACTTATAATTTCAGCAACGGGAATACTACCGCAATCTCTTTTTAAAAATTTAAAAATTTTGGACTTAGAGAACACATTGGTGGTTGAAATTCAAAAAGGTATATTATTATACTCATGTCACATCGTGAGGAAATTCCTTAACATTGACACAGAACATAAAACACAAAAAAGTCAAAATGTGGAGGCGAGACGCCGGTAATTATGTTGATAAGCACTGCACTATTACTTGGTAGTATTATCCGTAATAAGCTGTTCTCAATGTCAATGTTGAAAAAAAATCTAAAACAGAAGAAAGATTTTTCCAGATGACTCTTTAACCCTCTTGTGGTTTGGTTTGGCTATTAATATTCATTGTACCTATTATACTCGTATAATTGATTATGGATTTAACATTACTAGAGGTTGCCCAGCGGTCGAAAATCGACCGTTATTCATTAAATTTTTAAGTTTGAACGTTATTGAGTTTTATTTCCAAAATTACTCCTCTATAATCATTGTATATAATTCTTTTGAATTTTGTTCTATTACGTCAGCTGCGAGCGTGTACAAACATGTCATTATGCATTAATTTTCGAGTTATTTGAAAAATACGAACGATAGGAAAAATGAGGGATGGCTTGGCTAAGCCATTTTTAAAAAACGATAACGCGTTTTTTAACATTTCCTTGAGTTTTTTTTTACTGCTATACTGGCCAGGTTTCGCCAAGGCTACACAGTTAATTTGCCCATCTTTTTCAAATTATATAAAATTTAAATAAAAAATTAAAACAAAAAATGAAACAAAGAATACGTGCTTCCTATGTTTTTTTTCAGTCAGTTTACTCGGTTTTGTCGGTTTCGTTGTTAACTTACTAAATAGAACAACAGATGGTGCCACGGTCCATGCCTTGAAAAGTCCGTCCGGAAAAGTGCGTACGAAAAAGTGCGTCCGAAAAAGAGTATATGGGAGTTCGTAAAATTACATTTTTCATTAAGGGTGCCTAAAAAATCAATTTATCTGTCTGTTAAAATAAACTGAATATTTTTCAGCTAATACAGGAATGAAATAATCAAAAAGCAGTTCGAAAATAACTTACTATTAGAACGTAATGTTCACTTGAGACTTTTCGAACTGAATATAATTGAAAGAAAATTGTAACCTGTTATTAAGAAATCTCACTCATTCTTTAAAATAACTCGTGGCCACGCCACTCGTTTTTTAAACCTGAATTCGTACAACGGAGAGCTATAAATATTTATTAATTTTTGTGTTATATGTCTGTGTTATATTATATTATATGAATTTGGAACAGCTATATCTAAAAAATATGCTTGTTTTTGTTGTTTATTTAAAATAATAATGTCTGGTCTGTTATGCTAATATAATATACTATTTGCTGGTTATTACTTGATAACAATTGTCGTAATGGCTCAACTCATACTGATTGCCGGTTAACTGCCGTGTCAGGGCTGAGAATAGGTAACCATAAATTCAAATAACAAGTTAATTTGTCCAAACAGTACCATAAAAGGGCAAAGAAGAAATTAAAGATAAAACTAAATATAACGTACAGAAAAAAAATCAAATAATCCGGATAGTTGTTATAACTGTAGCTTTCAAAGAATCATGACTTCATGAACTGATCATTAAGATAACCAAAATCTGGTTCCTCTTTTCTATTTTCATCAACTTACTGTCCAAATAATTGAGGACAGATTGACTACTTGTGTAAACTCCTCATTAGAAAAATTCAGCAAAATAAACAAGGCGAAGGAAACCGTAACACCACAAAATGTATTTCATGAAACTTAACCACAAACATGAGTTTCGAATTGAACCAAAATGATAAAAAACGTTGTGATCGTCCACACCATATTAAGAGTCATCGATTTGTTGACGTTGAAAAATCCAGCAGCACTAAAATTTAGTAGCAGTTCTATCCGAAAATTGCTAATGCCTTTGATCTTATTCTGATCTTCAGATTTTCTAAATCGCCATCTTAAATTTTTGGACACCCGGATGTACTCTTCCGCTCTGCTCAAGAGTAAATCACACGTCCATATCACATCGACCAATATGGAGTTCAGGTGATATTACTACCAGATTCCCTAATGCAACGAAAAATAAATGTTTTGCCAAAAATTAGAAACACAAATGCAAATATGAACACCTACTTAAAACACAAAAAAATTAGGACGTATTGTTGCTATCGGTAGCAACTTATTAATATTGTAAGTTACGATTAACATATCGTCGTTGACAAACACTCGCATATTAGTGCAAAAATGGTGAACCATAGTGACGGTGGAGCAACGAATCGAGAGAAAAAACTTTACCCTGGACCGAAGAAACAATTCCTCTCCCAATTATTCTTCTGGTAAGAGTGTATGATTATATCCTGCAACAATCGTAAACGCGACGTATTTATCAGGTGGGAATTACCCCTCATTCTGAAGGGTGGGAGCAAAGACTTTACTGAGGATGATCTGTCGGCTCCGTTAGACTCTCACGAGTCGAAAAAACTGGCTGACAAACTGGAACTTGCTTGGTTAGAAGAAGAAAAGCGTAAGATTCCCTCGCTTGGACGCGTTCTGCTGAGCTTATTTGGAACAGAATTCGCGACGTACCCAATCGTTTTCCTTCCTCTTCGCATTGGAATTATGTAAGTCCAAAAATTTACAAATCTATATTTTCTAAAATGTTAAGCAAAAATTGAAAACTACTCGTATCACGAAATTCCTTTGTCATATCTAGGTTGATGCGACCGCATTTTTTGAAAAAACTCCTGCACTACTACACTCCCAAAGAGAACGACGTAACATTGCAGAAAGCTTACACCTATGCTGGCTTACTGGTGTTTGCAACGTTGGCCGAGTCAATAGCCTATCATTGGTACATGATGGGAATTTCTGCGCTCGGAATGAAGATACGAATCGCTTGCTCTTCGCTCATTTACAGAAAATGTCTCAAAGAGAGAACTGGTGTCGGTTTAGAAGTTGGCAAAATAATTAATCTGCTATCAAATGACGCGAACAGATTTGATTTAGCGGTGCCCGTGATTAATTTCGTATGGATGGCACCGATCGCGATCCTCGTCGAAATACTTTATTTGTATTTTGCTGTTGACAGCACTGCTACTGCGGGAGTCGCAGTGCTCGTGCTGAGTCTGCTCTTCGAAAGTTAGTTAATGATGATTTCTATCTGTCGCTGTTTAAAACAAGATGTTTCAGTTTACTTATCCAAGAAGATTTCGACCAATAGGATGAGAGTGGCTTTGAAAACTGACTACAGGATTCGATTGATGAATGACATTGTTTCCGGCATCCAAGTGATCAAGATGTATGCGTGGGAGAAGCCTTTCTCGCGATTGGTCAACGTCGCCAGAGTGTTAGTAGTTCAAATCAAGTATTTCTCCTACTCTAGGTCCCTTTGTAGGTTGGAAATGCAAGAGATGCTAAGGGCCAATCTGTTGCGTTCGATCAACTACATTCTTCCCACTTTTCTGAAACACATCTGCATCTATCTTTGCATTTTGGCAGCCACCTTGGTCGGCGTGCCCCTCTTATCTTCCTTCGTCTTCGTTGTAGAACTTTTATATAACGAATTAAACAATTCGGTATTTGTTTATTTGCCAGTCGCGGTAACAGAGTTTGCAGAACTACGAGTGTCTATAAAACGAATCGAAGATTTCTTAGTCAGTCCTGTCGAAAAGTCGTTAATGAAGACCAACAGGCGAAGCGACAAGATAGTTGACAACTGCACGCTCATCTCGGTACAACAAAAATCATGCAGCAAATTTCAAAATCGTGCAACAGGTGTCTATCTCGAAAATATAAGTTTTAGATGGAATAGGTCTTTGACGAACAATATTTTAAACGGTGTCGACTTTAGTGCCCAAATGGGAGAGTTGATCGGTATTATTGGAGCCTCAGGTAGCGGCAAATCCACATTGCTCCAGACGATCCTCGAGGAGGTTGACCCAATGGAAGGAAGCGTCGACGTGAGAGGAGTCGTTTCTTATGCCTCACAAGACACTTGGTTCTTCTCAGACAGCATCCGAAACAACATTCTGTTTGGAAAAGCAATGAACCGGCAGAAATACCACGAAGTAATCAAGGTTTGTGCTTTGGAACACGATTTGTCGGTCCTACCATTTGGCGATGGGACTTTAGTCGGAGAGCAGGGAGCGATGTTGAGCGGAGGACAGAAAGCTAGGATCAGTCTGGCCAGAGCCATCTATAGAGACGCCGACATTTATCTTCTCGACGATCCTCTGTCTGCTGTTGATGCTCACGTGGCACAACACATCTTCAACGAGTGCATCGTCAAGTACTTAAAAGACAAGTGTGTGATTCTGGTTACACATCAAGTTCAGTACTTGAAAAATGTACCCAGAGTGTACCAACTGAACGAAGGAAAACTTTGTGGATTGAACAAGTCCAAAGAACTGCAACCATCAACGTTTAGGGTTGTAAAAAATATTGAACAGGTTTCTGACGCTCAAACACACCTCGAATCTCTAAAAAACGACGAAGAACCTTCAGAAGTCAAAGAACATCGGAGCACTGGAAGCACTTTCAAAAAAATCTATGGTGTGTACTTCAGGGCTGGTGGCAACTGGCTCGTTACCTCCGTGATACTTTTTGCATTTGTCCTGGTCCAATATTGCGCCACCTGCATCGAATTCTTTCTGTCTCACTGGGTCCAAGAACACGAATGGTTCGAAACGGAATCGGAAAGAATGTTAATCAGCCACAACTGTATCTACATCTACAGCGGTCTACTTTTGTGTCTGGTTTTGGTGACAATCACTGCCACATTGGCGTTTGTTCATTACTGCATGATGGCTTCAAAAAATCTGCACAATTCGATTTTGGGCAAAATAATCGACGCAACCATGACATTCTTCAACAATCATCCATCTGGTAGAATCCTCAACAGATTTTCCAAAGACATCGGAAACGTGGATGAATTCGTTCCCCTAAGCCTGCTCACTGTGATCGTTACTTTTCTAAATTTAGTTGCCATGTTCGTTACTATTTGCATAATGAACTACTGGATGATACTACCAACAGGTTTCTTGCTTTTAAGTTGTAGTGTTTTTGCTGCTGTATTTCAACCTTCCAACAGAAACATCAAAAGAACGGAAGGAGTTAGTAAGTTTTAAATTTTCACAACTTACAGACCTTACAAACTTCTTTCTTTCAGCCAAAAGTCCTATCTACACCCACTTGGCTTTTTCCCTTCAGGGTTTAACAACCATCAGAGCTTTCAACGCACAAGAACTGTTACAAAATCAATTCGACAAACACCAAAATGTCCATTCCGCCGCTTACTATATGTACCTTGCAATATATAATGCTTTCGCATTCTGGATCGACTTTATCAGCACCGTATACGTTGGAATTGTAATCTTCAGTTTCTTCTTCATAGCATCCGGTAATTTGTTCGACTGTTACCAAAAGTATAATTTTTCTGATTATACGTTGCAGATGTCAGAGTTGGAAACATCGGACTGGCTCTGATCCAGCTCTTTCAAATAGAACTGATACAATACGCGATGAAAGTTTGGAGCGACCTCGAAACCCAAATGACTTCAGTCGAACGAGTCAACGATTACACCGAACTAACTCCAGAAATCCAAAGTGGCCAAGTCACTCCTCCACAATCGTGGCCCAGTAATGGCAACATCGATTTCAACAAAATTTCTATGAAGTACGCTCAAAATGGTCCGTTTGTACTTTACAACGTCTCGTTTAAGACCCAAGCCGGCGAAAAAATCGGAATCGTGGGTAGAACCGGTGCCGGCAAGACCTTCATCGTATCCGCTCTTTTTCGTCTGTACGATTTCGACGGGTCGATCACCATTGACGAGGTCGACTCAAAATCAATCTCCCTCAACGATCTCCGTTCGAAAATTGCCATCATTCCCCAAGACCCGGTCCTCTTCCTCGGCACTCTCCGCAAGAATTTGGATCTTTTCGACGAATTCGACGACTCCCAATTGTGGAGTGCCTTGGAAGACGTGAAACTCAAAGACACGCTTTCCGATTTGCCTTCGGGCCTTGACACCATGATCTTAGAAGGTGGAGAGAATTTCAGCGTGGGACAAAAACAACTCTTCTGCCTGGTGAGGGCCATGTTGAGGAACGTCAAGATCGTCGTCATGGACGAGGCAACTGCGAACGTTGACTTAAGTAGCGATTCCATCATACAGGCCACGATTAGAAGAAGATTCAGACAATGTACGGTCATTACGATCGCCCATCGTCTGGATACCGTCATGGATTCAGATAAGATTCTGGTCCTTGAATCCGGACGTGTCGTTGAATTTGACACTCCAGACGCGCTTTTGCAAAATGTTAACGGCTTTTTTTACAACTATGTTAAAAAAAGTGATCAATTCGGCTAAGAAACATTAGAAACTTAACGATATAAACTAAAGATCTTTGTTTTCGTAACAGAATGTGTTATGTCTTGTTGTCGACACGAAGGGAATGGTGAAGGGAGGATGTTATCGAGACGACATCTGAGCTTAGACCAAGTTTTATTTACAAGAGCTTAACATTATAGAGTACAGTATTAAATACAGTATGCAACCAACTATACATTGCATAACATCTCCCTTTTTAATTAAAATCTAATTTAAATTAATTATTAAGTTGTATAATCCTTAAATCTATTTGGAATTTTAGTCTTTCTACCTTTCTACCTCGTTTCACTCGCGTCTTAAAATGGCCCACGTGTGCCAAAAAAGGCCCAATTTACACACAAACTCGTCAAATAAACTACTATTAAATTAAATTTCATACTGTTTTGTATTGCAATTTGAAACACTTGTTCTAGATTTCTATCGCGTTCGATTTTGTTTTTTGCATGAATTAAGATGTCATCTACATATACTACAACACCCGAAATATTAAAGATATTATGAAAACATTCTTGAAAAACTTCACTGGCTACTTTGATACCAAATGGCATTCGCAAAAAACGATAACGACCAAACGGTGTTCCGAACGTACATAATTTACTTGATGATTCATCGAGAGGAATGTTCCAAAATCCGCTAGCAGCATCTAAAGTAGAAAAAATTGTGGAACCTTGTAATTTATTTATAATATTGTCTATGTTTGGTATTTTGTACGTGTGATTTTTAAGTGAATTATTTAAATGTTGCGATCTAGGCATATTATTAGGAAACCGTCTTCTTTTTTAACTAGTACGTAAGGATTTACCCATTCAGAACATCTTTCCACTTTTTTCATTATCTCATTTTTCTAATTCGTCTAAGCATTTTTTGAAATTATCTCGTAAGGCAAATGGTACGTTTCTAATGGGAGAAATTATTGGCTTTGCATTTTCTTTTAATTCAAAATGATACGGTTTATTCATTTTCCCGATACCTTTGAAAATGTTCTGTTATTTATGTCTGAAATTTTTATAATTATTTTGGGAAGTCGCGTACTGTTCATTGACATTTATTATATGAATTTCTTTGTTCAGTTGTAAAATACCAGTTAAGAGACCAGTTTTTAAGCCTATGACGTTTTGTCACATTTATCTACTACATAAAATTCAACCTGAAATTTATTTTTGTTAAATTTAACAATTAAATTACATTACATTACTCCCTAGAATTTAGGGATATTTGTTAACAAAAAAAATTAACAGGAACACTGAATTACTGACTCTATACAATAATAAAAATAAGCACCAAGAATTAAACAGAATTAAAATGAAACAAATTAACATTATTTTGAAACCTAAATTGGGCTTGAAACGCTGTTACGTAAGTGTCATGTCATGCAACTAAATTCCGTTGATCTGCTACTTCTAAAAATTGTTCTACATTGGTTTGATTCCCAAAACTGTTCTAATTAATTTGCAATTTTCATTCTCTCTCTCTCTCACTCACACCTTTGATTTCTACGACTACCTGGCTTTACCGTTACTCTGTTGTCTCTTATTTCTACCGACTCCTTTTCTACTTTGCTTTGTTAATTTTCTAACTAAAAGTACAAACGATTCTAGTTATTTTCTACGATAAAGCGCTCTGTTTCTAATTTGCAATTCTCGCCCTTTAATTACAAATATGCCACAAATTTCAGAATGCTAAAAAAAGTAAATTAACCTAATGAACATTGATTTGGTGCTTTTCACAATTTCAAACCTGCTAACATCAAATTCATTAATTCAATTATCCCCTGATTTTAACTGGAATTCCCAAATTGTCGAACAAGTAAATTTTGCAATGTTTCTTTTCCCATGAAAACTGTTATCCTTGTGTTGTGTTCGGACAGGGCGCGTACCAGCATTTTGAAAGAAAGGTTGGTAGATTTCACTTGAGGAATGTGGTACCAGTCTTGCCGAGAACGGCATCAATAAAATTTACAACTGACAAGCATTTCCATCGCAAATGAACGGTGTTTAAAATATTTCCTTGAAATTATTTTAAAATTAAAATTCTTAATTTATCGAAGCTATTCGGACCGTTACAATAAGAAAAAATAAACGAAAAAGGAAAACCAAAGAAGCGAAATTAATTCCTGTTTTTGTTTTTATTTAATGAACTGATCAATAAGAGAACCAAAATCTCATTCTTCTCTTCTCTTTTCATCAACTTTCTGTCGAAAAAACTGAGGACTAACTACTTGTTTAAACTCTTCATCAGAAAAATTTTGCTAAACGAACAAGGCAAAGGAAACGGTAACATTACAAAATGTAAATCTAACTCACGACCAACATGAATTTCGAATTGAACCAAAATGATGAAAAACGGCGCACCATCCTAAGAAAAATTCAGCAGCATTAAAATTTGGTATGGGTTCCATCAGAAAATTGGTAATTTGATTGATCTATTTCTGATCTTCAAATTTTCTAAATCGCCATCGTAACACTTTCGAAACCCGGATGCACGCTTCCGCTCTGCTCAAATGATATTAGTACCGGATAGAACAAATTCTTGTCGCCATAATATGCAACCAATAAATAATGAAAGACTTGAAGTTAAAATTGAATATACACAATGTTAAAATTTGCCGAAAATTAAAGTCTCTTATTGGGTAATTCTATTAGGAGCAGTTAAAAGTTATCACAACATTTTAATAAATCATGAACTTATGACACAAATACAAATAACTTAAAACAAAAGAAAGTTAGAAAATGTTATTCCTATCGGTGAAAACTTATCAGCAATATTATTTTTAAAGTTACGATTATCACATCGTCGTTAACAAACACTCGCATATTAGTGCAAAAATGGTGAACCCTAGTGACGGTAGAGCAACGTATCGAGAGAAAAAACTTTACTCTGGACCGAAGAAACAATTCCTCTCCCAGTTATTCTTCTGGTAAGAGTGTTACGATTAGGTTCTGCAACACTAGTAAACGCGACGTACTTATCAGGTGGGAACTACCTCTCATTCTGAAGGGTGGGAGCCAAGACTTCACTGAGGATGATCTGTCGGCTCCGTTAGACTCTCACGAGTCGAAAAAACTGGCTGACAAAATGGAACTTGCTTGGTTAGAAGAAGAGAAGCGTAAGATTCCCTCGCTTGGACGCGTTCTGCAGAGCTTATTTGGGACAGAATTCGCAACGTACCCAATGTTTTTCCTTCCTCTTCACATTGGATTTATGTAAGTCCAAAAATTAACAAATCTATGTTTTCTAAAACTTCTAGCAAAAATGGAAAAATATCACGAACTTGATTTGTCACATTTAGGTTGATTCGGCCATATGTTTTGAAAAAACTCCTGCGCTACTACAGTTCCAAAGAGAACGACGTAACATTGCAGAGAGCTTACACCTATGCTGGCTTACTCGTGTTTGGAACGTTCGCCGACTTAATAGCCTATCATTGGTACATGATGGGACTTTCTGCGCTCGGAATGAAGATACGAATCGCCTGCTGTTCCCTCATTTACAGAAAATGTCTCAAACAGACAACTGGCGTCGGTTTAGAAGTTGGCAAAATAATTAATCTGCTATCAAATGACGCGAACAGATTTGATTTAGCGTTGCCGATGATCCATTTCATATGGATTGTACCAGTCGTGATCGTCGTAGAAATACTTTATTTGTATTTTGCTGTTGACAGCACTGCTACTGCGGGAGTCGCAGTGCTCGTGCTGAGTCTGCTCTTCGAAAGTTAGTTTATGATTATTTATTTCCGTCGCTGTTTAAAACAGAATGTTTTAGTTTATTTATCCAAGAAGATTTCGACCAATAGGATGAGAGTGGCTTTGAAAACTGACTACAGGATTCGATTGATGAATGACGTTGTTTCCGGCATCCAAGTGATCAAGATGTACGCGTGGGAGAAGCCTTTCTCGCGATTGGTCAACCTCGCCAGAGTGTTAGTAGTTGAAATCAAGTATTTCTCATACTCTAGTTCCCTCTGTAGGTTGGAAATACAAGAGATTCTAAGGGCCAATCTGTTCCGTTCGATCAATTACATTCTTCCCACTTTTCTGAAACACATCTGCATCTATCTTTGCGTTTTGGCAGCCACCTTGGTCGGCGTGCCCCTCTTATCTTCCTTCGTCTTCGTCGTAGAACTTTTATATAACGACTTAAACAATTCGGTGTTTGTTTATTTACCAATCGCGGTAACACACCTTGCAGAACTGCGAGTGTCTATAAAACGAATCGAAGATTTCTTAGTCAGTCCTGTCGAAAAATCGTTAATGAAGACCAATAGGCGAAGGGACAAGATAGTTGACAATTGCACGCTCATCTCGGTACAACAAAAATCATGCAGCAAACTTCAAAATCGTTCAACAGGTGTCTATTTCGAAAATATAAGAGTTAAATGGAATAGGTCTTTGACGACCAATATTTTAAACAGTGTCGACTTTAGTGCCCAAATGGGAGAGTTAATCGGTATTATTGGAGCTTCAGGTAGCGGCAAATCCACTTTGCTCCAGACGATCCTCAAGGAGGTTGACCCGATGGAAGGAAGCGTCGACGTCAGAGGAGTCGTTTCTTATGCCTCACAAGACCCTTGGTTCTTCTCAGACAGCATCCGAAACAACATTCTGTTTGGAAAAGCAATGAACCGGGAGAAGTACCACGAGGTCATCAAGGTTTGTGCTTTGGAACACGATTTGTCGGTCCTACAATTTGGCGATGGCACTTTAGTCGGGGAGCAGGGAGCGATGTTGAGTGGAGGACAGAAAGCACGGATCAGTCTGGCCAGAGCCATCTATAGAGATGCCGACATTTATCTTCTCGACGATCCTCTGTCAGCTGTTGATGCTCACGTGGCACAATACATCTTCAGCGAGTGCATCATCAAGTACTTAAAAGACAAATGTGTGATTCTGGTTACGCATCAAGTTCAGTACTTGAAAGATGAACCCAGATTGTACCAATTGAACAGAGGAACACTTTGTAGATTGAAGAAGTCCAAAGAACTACAACCATCAACGTTTACGGTCAAAAATATCGAACAGGTTTCTGACGCTCAAACACTCCACGAATCACTAAAAAACGACGCAGAACCTTCAGAAGTCAAAGAACATCGAAGCACTGGGAACAGTTTCAAAAAAATCTATGGTGTGTACTTCAGAGCTGGTGGCAACTGGCTCGTTACCTGCGTGATACTTTTTTCATTTGTACTGATTCAATGTTGTGCCAGCTGTATCGAATTCTTTTTGTCTCATTGGGTCAACCTGGTCCAAGAACACGAACGGTTCGAAACGGAATCGGAAAGAATGTTAATTACCCACAACTGTGTCTACATCTACAGCGGTCTACTTTTGTGTCTGGTTTTGGTGACAATCACTGCCACTTGGGCGTTTGTTCATTACTGCATGATTGCTTCGAAAAATCTTCACAATTCCATGTTGAATAAAATAATCGACGCAACCATGACATTCTTCAACAATCATCCATCTGGTAGAATCCTCAACAGATTTTCTAAAGACGTTGGAAACGTGGATGAATCCGTTCCTTTAAGCTTGATCATTGTGATCGTTACTTTCCTAAATTTAATTGCCATGTTCGTTACCATTTGCATAATGAACTACTGGATGATACTACCAACAGCTTTATTGCTTTTAATTTGTGGTGTTTTTGCTGCTGTATTTCAACCTTCCAACAGAAACATGAAAAGAAGAGAAGGAGTCAGTAAGTGGTGAACTTACAAAACGTACAGAACTTGCAAATTTGCATTTCTTTATTTTAGCCAAAAGTTCTATCTACACCCACTTGGGTTCTTCCCTTCAGGGTTTAACAACCATCAGAGCTTTTAACGCACAAGAACTGTTACAAAATCAATTCGACAAACACCAAGACGTCCATTCCGCCGCATACTATATGTACCTTGCAATATACAACGCTTTCGCCTTCTGGACCGACTTCATCAGCACCATATATGTTGGGATTGTAATCTTCAGTTTCTTCTTCATAACATCCGGTAATTTGTTCCACTGTTACCAAAAGTATCATTTTTCTGATTATACGTTGCAGATGTCAGAGTTGGAAACATCGGACTGGCTCTGATCCAGCTCTTTCAAATAGAACTGATACAATACGCGATGAAAATTTGGAGCGACCTCGAAACCCAAATGACTTCAGTCGAACGTGTCAACGATTACACTGAACTAACTCCAGAAACCCAAAGTGGCCAAGGCACTCCTCCAAAATCTTGGCCTACTAATGGCAAAATCTATTTCAACAAGATTTCTATGAAGTACACTCAAAATGGTCCGTTTGTACTTTACAACGTCTCGTTTAAGATCCAAGCCGGCGAAAAAATCGGAATCGTGGGTAGAACCGGTGCCGGCAAGACCTCCATCGTATCCGCTCTTTTTCGTTTGTACGATTTCGACGGGTCGATCACCATAGACGAGGTCGACTCAAAATCGATCTCCCCCAACGATCTCCGTTCGAAAATTGCCATCATTCCCCAACAGCCGGTCCTCTTCTTCGGCACTCTCCGCAAGAATTTGGATCTTTTCGACGAATTCGACGACTCCCAGTTGTGGAGTGCCTTGGAAGACGTGAAACTCAAAGACATGCTTTCCGATTTGCCTTCGGGCCTCGACACCATGATCCTGGAGGGTGGAGAGAATTTCAGCCTAGGACAAAAACAACTCTTGTGTCTGGTGAGGGCCATGTTGAGGAACGTCAAGATCGTCGTCATGGACGAAGCAACTGCGCACGTTGACTTAAGTACCGATGCCCTCATACAGGCCACGATAAGAAGAAAATTCAGACAATGTACGGTCATTACGATCGCCCATCGTCTGGATACCGTCATGGATTCAGATAAGATTCTGGTCCTTGAATCCGGACGTGTCGTCGAGTTTGATGCTCCAGAAGTACTTCTGCAAAATGTCAACGGCTTCTTTTACAACTATGTTAAAAAAAGAGATCAATTCGGCTAAGGAACATTAGAAAATCAACGATATAAACTAAAGTTCTTTGTTTTCGTTACAAAATCTACTTATATTTTCTTAACTATCACTTAGGTATTAAATATTAATCAAAGAAAGAAAACCTTCTATTACATAGATGTTTGTTTTGGTGCATTTAATGTGCGAAATCTTTGAGTTAATTAGTGATGTGTTTAATAAAATGTTATCGATTTGATTTAATATTGAGAAACACCGAAATCACCAAGGACACACTTGCATATTGTAATGTTTCGACTTTTCCGATTCTTCCTAGGGAAAACAATAGTAGAAAAGTTACTAACACACATAAATGGGTACCTCTCTTCACGCGTCAGCTGATTTCAATGCACTATATCGATCTAAATATGAAGCTACTCTTTGTGCTCTAAGCCGGACCAGAGCTAATTGAGAGCGACGGGGACTAGGCGTAGCTTACCCCTACCACGAGGCCTCAAGGAACGAATGATGAATGAAGACGTTTTAAAATAACTTTTTATAATTTAACTGCAATTTCACTTGCGAAAAATGACAATTATGTTTAGTTTAGATTCAAATTTAGATTTTTACTTTAAATGTTAAACATTAAATAAATGTGTAACCAACTGTCACAAAATTCGCTAAATTACCAAAATTGATTTTATTTGTAAAAAAACATGTATTTAATATGCAAATTAGACAAAATAGCATAAAAAATTCCTTTTATAAAACTTTAGAGCACTCGTCATTTACAGGGACTCCTGCTTGCATCATTTAATGTTATGCTACAGAAAATACAGCTTAAAACAGCGCCTAGATTTGATTTTAAATAATTTATAATTCATGATGTGAATAGTTTACTGTATGGAATCAGCCTTACGGTTTTGAAGATTTTAGCGACGGTGATTCGATGCGGAAAGAAGTCTTTCTTCACCCATATTATGGGAAAAGAATTGAGCCACAATGAGGGAGCAATCAACCAATTTTTAAACTGTTCAATTGTACTAGAAATGACGTTTATCAATACTTAATACATTGCCGTCAACTAATCTTTATATGAGAGTTAATAATTTTGGAGATCCCAGAATTTGACACTTCATTCTATTCGACACTACAACACAAACTAAGCCTACAAAGTCGTTAATGCGCCAATTGTAAGTTTATTAGAAAATTTATGAAACATTAATTCACATTAAATATTCTATTTGTAGGTAAATGATCAAGCTAGATATCGACTCAAACCAAATGGAACAAAACAATAAACAGACAAAAGCTCAATTATGATGAAAAATTAATTACAAAATTCCTCCACGATGGCGTTAGTTTGGAAATTTCTGAAGCGTAGAAATTAGTACAAATTTACGACAATATCTGATGTTTTAATAAGAGGATGTGCCCGGTATTATTGCAAGTAGGTATAGTGGAGAGCACATGTGAAAGAAAGCTGCTCCACACTTCAGTAATTTGGCTCTGCTGGGCGACGAAGAGAAGAAATAGAGCTGCAGAAGAGACATCGTTGAGCACAGGGAAATGACCAGTTTCAGCATTACTTTGGCGGATCTTAAACGAAAAATGTCGCTGCTTAATAAGCGAAGCGTTTTCAAGCAATCATCTAGAAGAATCGGTGAAGAATTATTCATCGTGCGGTGATTAGCTTACAGTTTTGATGATGAATGATGATGATGACGATTCCCGGTGGAAATTGATCTTGCTTCAACCACATTACGTGACCGGTATCAAGCCAAGCGGAGGAATTTACTTCTTGTATCAGAATTGACAGCGCACTTCTGGCTCTAAAACACAAACTGAAGAACCCACATGGTCGTTAATCCGTGAGCAGAACAATACTTTTAAAACATTTATTTACATAACAGATATTGATCGAGACCAAACGGGAACAATACTACTCGAATTAAACTTTAATAATTATGAAAAATACTTTGAACCTAGTTTAATTACAACGATTTCTGGCAACTAGACCATAACGTGATGAACAATGTCCTTTCAAACAATCTTATTCTGACACGAAGAAAATGTCAAGCATTGTGGCCAAGCGCTTAGCGCGCCACTTTGCACTCGAGAGGTTCCGGGTTCTAATCCCGGGGCCGCCTGACCTGTTGGTGTGGTTTTTTTCAGAGGTTTCCCCACACCATCACATCGTGGCATGAGTAAATCATGGATAAAACGAATGCTGGGTCTATAGTCACCCCTCAGAACCTACCATCTAAGTGGATGAAAAACTCACTCATTCTTTAAAATAACTCGTGGCCATGCCACTCGGTTTTTAAATTTGAATTCGTGCAAAGTGAAAAGTGGAGATGGTCACGTGCTGGTTGAGCCGACAGGGACGCTGTTCTGGTGGCCGCTCGACGTACTATTATTCCGGCGCGCTACACCAAATGAAATGGTTGTGAATAGGCTACAAAATGGTCTACTAAATTCACGTAAAGCCCCAAGGAGTTCAAGGTTAAACTGTTAAAAAAAACTTTTTCAAATGCGAACACATACTTTTTTTTAGTAATTCTGATAGAGATTTTTATTGTGAAGGAAATTTTTTCACGAATATACACCAAAAAAAAGTTAAAAAACGCTACTATCGTCTATGCTTAATCCTCCCCCCTCAGTGAAATCCACTCCAAGAGGGAGTTTATTTAGATCATTTATATAAAAAAATCTTCGGAGTGAAATACAAAATTCTTTGACTATTAGTATACAGGGTGATTTACGAGGAATAATGAGCCCGACGGAATAGAAAATGCAACCCACAATACATTGCAACAAAAAGCCGGACATCGAAGCGGTAGATGTCCGGGTTTTTCTCCTGATGAATTGCGGGTTGCATTTTCTATTCCGTCGGGCTCATTATTCCTTGTAAATCACCCTGTATAATATAATGAAAAAAAAAATGACTTATTCATTAGACATTATTAAGTCGACGAAAACTGATATTCAAACATTAATATTAAAGTGAAAACGTAATTCACAAAATCAAATAATAAAATAATCACCATCAGCTGAAGTCAACTATAGAAAGATTCAATTTATCGCAGATAAGGGGTGAGCGAGGACTTGCATTACGTTTTCAATGGTTTCGGACATACTTCGGATATTCGCTAAATAAAACAAACATTATCAAAACGTAAATAGCAAACACTACAACTTAGACCTGTTTACTTATTAACATTGAAGAGCAATCTTGCGTTATTTTTGACAACCGGTTAAATATTGAATAATCATTTCGTTATTTCGCTTTTTAGAGGCTTTTTTTATAGGGATAATTTAATTATTAAATATTTCGTGTAATCGAGCCGCCTAGGGCTTGAGGTACTTCTAATCGACTTGAGGTACTTCTACTCCGCTCAGAAAAAATGCCACTTTAACCGTTTCTATGGAGATACACAAAGGTGCGATTTTCGACCGCTTGAAGATAAAACTCATTATTAAACATTCGACTATGAAGAGTTATAACATTTTTGTAAACATGCTAATGAAATTACACAGCCTATTACGGTTATGACCTACCTTATTATCTATTTGCTTGTTATTACTTGATAACAATAGCCGTAATGACTCAATTCAATCTGATTGCCAGTTAACTTCCGTGTCAACGGTGAGAATAGATAACCATAAATTTAAATAACAAGTTCATTTATCCAAACAGTACCATAAATGTACAAAGAAGAAATAAAAATAGAACTAAATACAACGTACAAAACAAAAATCAAATAATTTCAATTGTTGTTTTAACTGTAGTTTTCAAAGAATCAAGACAAAAATTACATTTTTTTGCTATTTTATTAAATTTCTATAAACAACTAACCTCCTAATAAGAAAAAATAAACGGAAAAGGAACGAAAGTAATTCCTAGGGTTTTTTTATGAACTGATCAATAGGAGAACCAAAATCTCATTCTTCTTTTTTCTCTTTTCATCAACTTTCCGTCGAAACAATTGAGGACTAACTACTTGTTTAAACTCTTCATTAGAAAAATTCTGCTAAACGAACAAGGCAAAGGAAACGGTTACATTACAAAATGTATCTCGCCACCAACATAAATTTCGAATTGAACCAAAATTTGCTATGGGTTCCATCAAAAAATTACTAATTTTTTTGATCTTCTGATCTTCAAATTTTGTAAATCGCCATCGCAACACATTCGAAACCCGGATGCACGCTTCCACTCTGCCCAAGACTACATGCCAGGTACATATCACACCGATCAATCTACAATTCCAGTAATATTAGTACCGGGTTGAACAAATTCTTGTCACCATAAAATCCAACGAATAAATAATGAAAGACATGAAGTTAAAATCGAATATACACAATGTTAAAATTTGCCGAAAATTAGAAACTCTTGTTGGGTAATTCTATTAGAAACAGTAAAAAATTATCACAACATTTCAATAATTCATGAACTTATGACACAAATACAAAATATACCTTAAAACAAAAGAAAGTTAGGAAATGTTATTCCTATCGGTGACAACTTAGCAGCATTATTATTTTTAAAGTTACGATTATTATATCGTCGTTAACAAACATTCCCATATTTGTGTAAAAATGGTGAACCCTAGTGACGGTGGAGCAACGAATCGCGAGAAAAAACTGTATCCTGGACCGAGGAAAAAATTCTTCTCCCAATTATTCTTCTGGTAAGAGTGGTATGACTGGATTCTGCAACAATAGTAAACGCGACGTACTTATCAGGTGGGAACTACCCCTCATTCTGAAGGGTGGGAGCAAAGACTTCACTGAGGATGATTTGTCGGGGCCGTTAGACTCTCACGAGTCGAAACAACTGGCTGACAAACTGGAACTCGCTTGGTTGGAAGAAGAAAAGCACAAGATTCCCTCGCTTGGACGCGTTCTGTTGAGTTTATTTGGGACAGAATTCGCGACGTACGCAATCGTTTTCTTTCCTCTTCACATTGGATTTATGTAAGTAAGTTCAAAAATTTACAAATTTATGTTTTCTAAAATGACTAGCAAAAATGGAAAAATATCACGAAATTCCTTTGTCACATCTAGGTTGATTCGGCCGTATTTTTTGAAAAAACTCCTTGGCTACTACACTCCCAAAGAGAACGACGTAACATTGCAGAAAGCTTACACCTATGCTGGCTTACTGGTGTTTGCAACGTTCGCCGACTTAATAGTCTATCATTGGTACATGATGGGACTATCTGCGCTCGGAATGAAGATACGAATCGCTTGCTGTTCGCTCATTTACAGAAAATGTCTCAAACAGAGAACTGGTGTCGGTTTAGAAGTTGGCAAAATAATTAATCTGCTATCAAATGACGCGAACAGATTTGATTTAGCGTTGCCCGTGATCAATTTCGTATGGATGACACCAGTCGCGATCCTCGCCGAAGTACTTTATTTGTATTTTGCTGTTGACAGCACTGCTACTGCGGGAGTCGCAGTGCTCGTGCTGAGTCTGCTCTTCGAAAGTCAGTTTATGATTACTTATTTCCGTCGCTGTTTAAAACAAGATGTTTCAGTTTATTTATCCAAGAAGATTTCGACCAATAGGATGAGAGTGGCTTTGAAAACTGACTACAGGATACGATTGATGAATGACATTGTTTCCGGCATCCAAGTGATCAAGATGTATGCGTGGGAGAAGCCTTTCTCGAGATTGGTCAACGTCGCCAGAGTGTTAGTAGTTCAAATCAAGTATTTCTCATACTCTAGGTCCCTTTGTAGCTTGGAAATACAAGAGATTCTAAGGGCCAATCTGTCCCGTTCGATCAACTACATTCTTCCCACTTTTCTGAAACACATCTGCATCTATCTTTGCGTTTTGGCAGCCACCTTGGTCGGCGTGCCCCTCTTATCTTCCTTCGTCTTCGTCGTAGAACTTTTATATAACGACTTAAACAATTCGGTGTTTGTTTATTTGCCAGTCGCGGTAACACAACTTGCAGAACTACGAGTGTCTATAAAACGAATCGAAGATTTCTTAGTCAGTCCTGTCGAAAAGTCGTTAATGAAGACCAACAGGCGAAGCGACAAGAAAGTTGACAACTGCACGCTCATCTCGGTACAACAAGAATCATGCAGCATACTTCAAAATCGTTCAACAGGTGTCTATCTCGAAAATATAAGAGTTAAATGGAATAGGTCTTTGACGACCAATATTTTAAACGGGGTCGACTTTAGTGCCCAAATGGGAGAGTTGATCGGTATTATTGGAGCTTCAGGTAGCGGCAAATCCACTTTGCTCCAGACGATCCTCAAGGAGGTTGTCCCAATCGAAGGAAGCGTCGACGTCAGAGGAGTCGTGTCTTATGCCTCACAAGACCCTTGGTTCTTCTCAGACAGTATCCGAAACAACATTCTGTTTGGAAAAGCAATGAACCGGGAGAAGTACCACGAGGTCGTTAAGGTTTGTGCTTTGGAACACGATTTGTCGGTCCTACCATTTGGCGATGGGACTTTAGTCGGGGAGCAGGGAGCGATGTTGAGTGGAGGACAGAAAGCACGGATCAGTCTGGCCAGAGCCATCTATAGAGATGCCGACATTTATCTTCTCGACGATCCTCTGTCTGCTGTTGATGCTCACGTGGCACAACACATCTTCAACGAGTGCATCGGCAAGTACTTAAAAGGCAAATGTGTGATTCTGGTTATGCATCAAGTTCAGTACTTGAAAGATGTACCCAGAGTGTACCAATTGAACGAAGGAAAGCTTTGTGGATTGAAGAAGTCCAAAAAACTGCAACCATCAACGTTTATGGTTGTCAAAAATATCGAACAAGTTTCTGACGCTCAAACACACCTCGAATCAGTAGAAAACGACGAAGAACCTTCAGAAGTCAAGGAACATCGGAGCACTGGAAGCACTTTCAAAAAAATCTATGGTGTGTACTTCAGGGCTGGTGGCAACTGGCTCGTTACCTCCGTGATACTTTTTGCATTTGTCCTGGTCCAATGTTGCGCCACCTGCATCGAATTCTTTCTGTCTCACTGGGTCAACCTTGTCCAAAAACATGAACGGTTCGTAACGGAAACGGAAAGAATGTTAATCAGCCACAACTGTGTTTACATCTACAGCGGTCTACTTTTGTGTCTGGTTTTGGTGACAATCACTGCCACATTGGCGTTTGTTCATTACTGCTTGATGGCTTCGAAAAATCTGCACAATTCGATGTTGGGCAAAATAATCGACGCAACCATGACATTCTTCGACAATCATCCATCTGGTAGAATCCTCAACAGATTTTCCAAAGACATCGGAAACGTGGATGAATTCGTTCCCCTAAGCCTGCTCACAGTGATCGTTACTTTTCTAAATTTAGTTGCCATGTTCGTTACTATTTGCGTAATGAACTACTGGATGATACTACCAACAGCTTTGTTGCTTTTAATTTGTAGTGTTTTTGCTGCTGTATTTCAACCTTCCAACAGAAACATCAAAAGAACAGAAGGAGTCAGTAAGTTTTAAATTTTCACAACTTACAGACCTTACAAACTTCTTTTTTTCAGCCAAAAGTCCTATCTACACCCACTTGGCTTCTTCCCTCCAGGGTTTAACAACCATCAGAGCTTTCAACGCACAAGAACTATTACAAAATCAATTCGACAAACACCAAAATGTCCATTCCGCCGCTTACTATATGTACCTTGCAATATACAACTCTTTCGCCTTCTGGATCGACTTCATCAGCACCATATACGTTGGGATTGTGATCTTCAGTTTCTTCTTCATCGCATCCGGTAATTTGTTCGACTGTTACCAAAAGTATCATGTTTCTGATTATACGTTGCAGATGTCAGATTTGGAAACATCGGACTGGCTCTGATCAAGCTCTTTCAAATAGAACTGATACAATACGCGATGAAAATTTGGAGCGACCTCGAAACCCAAATGACTTCAGTCGAACGAGTCAACGATTACACAGAACTAACTCCAGAAATCCAAAGTGGCCAAGTCACTCCTCCAAAATCTTGGCCCAGTAATGGCAACATCGATTTCAACAAGATTTTTATGAGATACACTCAAGATGGTCCGTTTGTGCTTTACAACGTCTCGTTTAAGATCCAAGCCGGCGAAAAAATCGGAATCGTGGGTAGAACCGGTGCCGGCAAGACCTCCATCGTATCCGCTCTTTTTCGTCTGTACGATTTCGACGGGTCGATCACCATTGACGAGGTCGACTCAAAATCGATCTCCCTCAACGATCTCCGTTCGAAAATTGCCATCATTCCTCAAGACCCGGTCCTCTTCCTCGGCACTCTCCGCAAGAATTTGGATCTTTTCGACGAATTCGACGACTCCCAGTTGTGGAGTGCCTTGCAAGACGTGAAACTCAAAGACGCGCTTTCCGATTTGCCTTCGGGCCTCGACACCATGATCCTGGAGGGTGGAGAGAATTTCAGTGTGGGACAAAAACAACTCTTGTGTCTGGTCAGGGCCATGTTGAGGAACGTCAACATCGTCGTCATGGACGAGGCAACTGCGAACGTTGACTTAAGAACCGATGCCCTCATACAGGCCACGATGAGAAGAAAATTCAGGCAATGTACGGTCATTACGATCGCCCATCGTCTGGATACCGTCATGGATTCAGACAAGATTCTGGTCCTTGAATCCGGACGTGTCGTTGAGTTTGACACTCCAGACGCGCTTTTGCAAAATGTCAACGGCTTTTTTTACAACTATGTTAAAAAAAGTTATCAATTGGGCTAAGAAACATTAGAAACTCAATGATATAAACTAAAGATCTTTGTTTTCGTCACAGAATGTATTTATATTTTCTTAACTATCCCTTAGGTATTAAATATATTAATCAAAGATAGAAAACCATCTTTTACATAGTTGTCTGTTTTGGTGCATTCCTTAATGTAACCTTTCTCCTTTCGGGGGAGTGAAAGATGTAAAGATGTATCCTTTCTTTCCGGAGAAAAGGTTACTAACAATGCAGTATAATCTAAGCCATGAAAAGTTTTTTTGTTTTCTCGTTTCACCATCTAGCTGTCCAAATAACTGAAGACACGTTGACTACTCGTTTATTAAACTCTTTATTAGAAAAATTCTAGTAAATGAACAAGGAAAATTTATTTCACTTAACCACCAACGTGAATTTCGAATTGCACCAAAATTATGAAAAACGTCGTGATCGTCCACACCATACTAAGAATCGTCGATTTGTTGACATCGAAAAACCCAGCAGCACTAAAATTTGGTCTCAATTCCATCAGAAACTCGCTAATGCCTTTGATCTTTTTCTGATCTTCAGATTTCCTAAATTTCCATCGCAACTCTCTCGACACCCGGATGCACTCTTCGGTTCTGCTCAAGACTAAATCGCACGTCCATATCACCCCAATCGGTCCCCCCTTCAACTGATATTAAGCCCCAAGGAGAAAAAAACGTCTGGTTCTTACCAAAGTCATGAACACCAAAGATAAGTTTGTCAAAACCATCGCGTAAATGTCCATTCTGTTTTGGTGATTGACTGCCACGTTCTGATCCAAGAACTTGAGAAAGACGAAACACGTGTGCAAGATTACCAACGCGATGGGCCATCCGAAAATATCGTTGAAGACATCCACAGTATCTTTCATCACGCAGGCACAACTCTTGATTTTCTTCACAAAAACACTGGAAACTTTTTCAGATTTGAAATCTGACAAACTCTGAATCAAACACTTGTATTTTAGGAGCATCAAGTTGAGAATCTCTAAGAGCAACACGTTGTAAAGAGCTCTGATGTACATTTGTACCATGGGTAGAGCGATCACGATCCAATACCTGAGTCCTGAAATTCTTACGAAGAAGAGTTGATAAGTTATAAATGCGGAAACGAAGATGTGGACAAGAATGAGCCAGAGAAGAGGCAGTTTGCTCGATTTTAAATTGTTCTGTTGTTCGTTTTTCAAATTCTCGACGAGTTTACACCATTCTTCTCTTTTCGTCAGAGAAGAGTTTACCACTACTGCACAGTTGAAAGCGAAGATGTTGCAGTCAGTAAGCAAAGAAACTATCATCTTCATGTGGACGAAATTCATGTAGAAATTTTTATAAACCCAACCACGCAATATCCCAAGTCCGATCAACGTTATCAACAGTAGAGCATACAATTTCTGGTAAAAGTTTATCTTGATATTTATATTTGGCGGAGTTATCGCCAAAAACCTTCCGACTGTGAAGATTATTTCCAACACCTTTAGAGTCATCCTGCGATAACTCTTGCGCATTTTGACGATCGTCGTCAACAAGAAAAACCATTCCACAATTATTTTTTTTCTATTTTATTGAGCTGTCCATGTAATGCTTTCAACCAATTTCTTAATGGCTCGGATAAAATCTTGTACTGACACCATGTGTCTCAAAACGGTCGAGAACCAGGGAGTCTCGCGCGCCGATTGGCCGGTTAACCCTAGGGGCGGTCCTACCGTTGACACTAAAGATTAGCCAATCGCATTGGACTCGCGGTGACAATTTGCGTAATTTAATTTCCAAAACATGAAGGTCGACTCCCCTAAATTTGTATTTTTGACTTCAAGAGACCTCAATTTTCTTCAATTTTACTTCATTTTATTAAATTGCATCATAACTATGAAAAACGTAGTGACAGTCCACAACATCTTAAGAGTTGTCGATTTGTCAACATTTAAGAATCTCGCAGCATCAAAACTTGGTCTGTTGTTCAGAAGAAAATTCGTTACTTTACGCAACTGCTTTTTCCCTTTTGCATCTCTAACTTGGCACCTTAGCTCTTGCAGAAGCTGCACATTAAGTTCTCCTTGCTTGACGATCGCATCACAAGTAAAAATCAACATGACGGGACCACCCTTCAAATATAAATGACAATAAAATGCAAACGATTTGGTATAAATCCTACCAAAGTCAGCAGAACTAGCGTAATATTGAACATCACGAGAACCAAAACTTCGTCATTGTCCTCTTGTGTTATTAAATTCTTATCCAAATATTTGAGGAATTGCAAACAGGTGTGTGAGATGATAAGAGCAAGAGGCCAGCCGAAAATGTCATTGAAAGTATCAACAGCGTTCTTGAGAACGAAGACAATATTTGTAATCTTCTTTGCCACCAAAGCAAAGTCCCTGGCAGGGACCCCGCAGGAGAAATCGGACAAAAGGGTACTCAAGAGCTTGAATTTTAGATGCAATAGGTTAAGGACTTCCCAGACGAGCACCACGTAGATAGACCTGGTGTACATTCGCAACGAACCCGTGCCTAATCTCACAGCAAGTTTCCAGCTCCTCGCTTTCAAAACGACGTAAGTCTCAGAAATTTGAATCAGGACGAGGACAATGTGAATCAAAATGAACCACAAAGTCGGCATTTTGCTGGTTTTCGCGTTGGGGACTTGACTTGTGACCTCGAGAATCTTAAGCAACTTCCTCCATTCGCCACTTTTACGAAAACTGGAATTTATTATTCCGGCCAAGATCAAGACCAGCAAGTTCAAATCTGTGAGAAGACACACCACGGTTTTGACGTGGACATATTTCAGATAAAAGTTTTCGTAAATCAAAGTCTTCACGGTTCCAACGATCATGAATGTTGCAAAAAATGCTGCGTAGATTTTCTTGAACAAGTTGGCACTTTTAGATTTTGTTGATGACGGAGCAATCGATAAAAATTGTCCAACGGTGAATATGTTTTTCAGCAATACCATCTTTTCCAACGTGCAATGTCAACTGTGGGCACAATCGATCGTCTTTTGTGACGTCATCAACCCCCTGATATTGATTTACTCGGTATCTGATAAAAAGCGAGCGCACCACAGTAGACTCTCTGGGGACCGCTACTTTATGAATTTGCTTGTTACACAACAACTGACGTTCCGAAATGTTGACAACTGAACAAAATAAAGAAAAAATTCTAAGATTACAACCACGATTCTTGAACTAGGTACACAAAATCGTAGTTTTTGGCAAGAAGATGGAGCATCCAGATAATTCTAGAGTTCCAGTGATATTAGTACAGGAGAGAACAGATTTTTCTTATCCTAGCTGAACCATAGGAAAGAGAGATAATTTTGCAACAAGTTTGTGATAAGCGGAATCCTTCGACCAAATGAACTCTATCCTACAATAAACTCTCATTGAATAATTCTGTTAGCAACAGTTAAAAGTTATCAGAACGTTTCAATAATTCATGAAATATATAACACAAGTACAAGATATGCAATTGAGTCAATTCACCTTAAATTATTCCTAGCAGTCAAAACTTATCAGCATTATTATGTTTAAAATTGTTACTATGCAGTCGGTAACAAATACATTTATGAAAAAATGGGGAACTGTAGTGACCGTAGAGCAACGAATCGTGAGAAAAAACTGTACCCTGGACCGAAAAAGCAATTCCTCTCCCAATTGTTCTTCTGGTAAGAATGTTACGATTTTGCAATAAATAACAAACAAGATGCACTTGTCAGGTGGGAACTATCCGTTATTTTTAAACGTGGGAGCAAAGATTTCACAGAGGATGATCTGTCAGCTCCGTTGGATTCCCACGAGTCGAAAAAACTGGCTGACAAATTGGAACTCGCCTGGTTGGAAGAAGAAAAGCACAAGATTCCCTCGCTTGGACGCGTTTTGCTGAGCTTATTCGGTCTAGAATTCGCGACGTACGCAATCATTTTCCTTCCTCTTCGCATTGGAATCATGTAAGTTTTTTCAATTTCTAACCAAAACATAAAAATCGGGCGAAATTGATTTGTCACATTTAGGTTAATGCGGCCGCATTTTTTGAAAAAGCTCCTTCACTTCTTCAGTCCCCCAAAAAATGAGGTAACATTGCAAAAAGCGTACATGTATGCTGGGTTATTGGTGTTTGCTACGTTCGTCGATTTAATAACCTACCATTGGTACATGATGGGACTTTCTGTGCTCGGAATGAAGATACGAGTCGCTTGCTCTTCGCTCATTTACAGAAAGTGTCTAAAGCAAAGTGTTGGTGTCGGTCTAGAAGTTGGCAAAATAATTAATCTGCTTTCAAACGATGCAAACAGATTTGATTTGGCGTTGCCCGTGATCCATTTTGTATGGATGACACCCGTCGTGATCATCGTGGGAATAGTTTATTTGTATTTTACTGTTGACAGCACTGCAACTGCTGGAGTCGTGGGATTACTACTAAGTCTACTCTTCGAGGGTTAGTTTATGCCAGTTTCCTATTATTTTTGTACAAAATAGCAGTTTTCAGTTTACGTTTCTAAAAAAATTTCGAGCAACAGGATGCGAGTGGCTTTAAAAACTGACTACAGGATTCGATTGATGAATGACATTGTCTCCGGAATTAAAGTGATCAAGATGTACACGTGGGAGAAGCCTTTCTCTCGATTGGTCCACGTCGCAAGAATGTTAGTAGTTCAAATCCAATTTTTCTCATACTCTAGCTCCCTTTCTAGGTTAGAAATACGAGAGATGCTAAGAGCCAATCTGTTCCGTTCGATCAACTACATTGTTCCCACTTTTCTGAACCACTTCTGCATCTATCTTTGCGTTTTGGCAGCCACCTTGGTCGGCGTGCCTCTCATGTATTCCTACGTCTTCATCGTAGAACTTTTATACAACAATTTGAACACTACGGAGGTTATTTATTTGCCAGTCGCGGTAACACAACTTGCAGAACTACGAGTGTCTATAAAACGAATTGAAGATTTCCTAGTCAGTCCTGGCGAAAAGTCGATAATGAAGACCAACAGGCGAAGCGACAAGGTAGTTGACAGCTGCAAACTCATCCCTCTACAACAAATATCACGCAACATACTTCAAAACCGTTCAACAGGTGTCTATCTCGACAATATAAGAGTCAGATGGAACAGTTCTTTGACGACCAATATTTTAAACGGTGTCTACTTTAGTGCCCAAATGGGAGAGTTGATCGGTATTATTGGAGCTGCAGGTAGCGGCAAATCCACTTTGCTCCAGACGATCCTCAAGGAGCTTGACCCGATGGAAGGAAGCGTCGACGTCAGAGGAGTCGTTTCTTATGCCTCACAAGAACCTTGGTTCTTCTCAGGCAGCATCCGAAACAACATTCTGTTTGGAAAAGCAATGAACCGGGAGAAATACCACGAGGTCATCAAGGTTTGTGCTTTGGAACACGATTTGTCGGTCCTACCATTTGGCGATGGGACTTTAGTCGGGGAGCAGGGAGCAATGTTGAGTGGAGGACAAAAAGCTAGGATCAGTCTGGCCAGAGCCATCTATCGAGACGCCGATATTTATCTTCTCGACGATCCTCTGTCTGCTGTTGATGCTCACGTGGCACAACACATCTTCAACGAGTGCATCGGCAAGTACTTAAAAGACAAATGTGTGATTCTGGTTACGCATCAAGTTCAGTACTTGAAAGATGTACCCAGAGTGTACCAATTGAACGAAGGAAAACTTTGTAGATTGAACAAGTCCAAAGAACTGCAACCATCAACGTTTAGGGTTGTCAAAAATATCGAAGAGGTTTCTGATCCGCAAATACTCCTCGAATCACTAAAAAACGACGAAGAAACTTCAGAAGTCAAAGAACATCGAAGCACTGGAAGCACTTTAAAAAAAATCTATGGTGTGTACTTCAGGGCTGGTGGCAACTGGCTCGTTACCTGCGTGATACTTTTTGCATTTGTCTTGGTACAATGTTGCGCCAGCTGCATCGAATTCTTTTTGTCTTACTGGGTCAACCTGGTCCAAGAACACGAAGGGTTCGAAACGGAATCGGAAAGAATCTCAATTAGCTACAACTGTGTCTACATCTACAGCGGTCTACTCCTGTGTCTGGTTTTGGTGACAATCACTGCCACTTGGGCGTTTGTTCATTACTGCATGATGGCTTCGAAAAATCTGCACAATTCGATGTTGGGCAAAATAATCGACGCAACCATGACATTCTTCAACAATCATCCATCTGGCAGAATCCTCAACAGATTTTCCAAAGACATCGGAAACGTGGATGAATACGTTCCTCTAAGCCTGATCACAGTGATCGTTACTTTTATAAATTTAATTGCCATGTTCGTTACTATTTGCGTAATGAACTACTGGATGATACTTCCAACAACTTTTTTGCTTTTAATTTGTTGTGCTTTTGCTGCTGTATTTCAACCCTCCAATATAAACATGAAGAGAACGGAAGGAGTCAGTAAGTTTTGAATTCGCACAACTTACACACCTTATAAATTTCTTTCTTTCAGCCAAAAGTCCTATCTACACGCACTTGGCTTCTTCCCTTCAGGGTTTAACAACCATTAGAGCTTTCAACGCACAAGAACTCTTACAAAATGAATTCGACAAACACCAAAATGTCCATTCCGCCGCTTACTATATGTACCTTGCAATATACAACGCTTTCGCCTTCTGGATCGACTTCATCAACACCATATACGTAGGAATCGTAATCTTCAGTTTCTTCTTCATAGCGTCCGGTAATTTTTTCGACTGTTACCAAAAATATCATTTTTATGATTATACGTTGCAGATGTCAGAGTGGGAAACATCGGACTGGCTCTGATCCAGCTCTTTCAACTCGAACTGATACAATACGCGATGAAAATTTGGAGCGACCTCGAAACCCAAATGACTTCAGTCGAACGAGTCAACGATTACACCGAACTAACTCCAGAAATCCAAAGTGGCCAAATCAGTCCTCCAAAATCGTGGCCCAATAATGGCAAAATCGATTTCAACAAGATTTCTATGAAGTACACTCAAGATGGTCCGTTTGTGCTTTACCATGTCTCGTTTAAAATCCAAGCCGGCGAAAAAATCGGAATCGTGGGTAGAACCGGTGCCGGCAAGACCTCCATCATATCCGCTCTTTTTCGTCTGTACGATTTCGACGGGTCGATCACCATAGACGAGATCGACTCCAAATCTATCTCCCTCAACGATCTTCGTTCGAAAATTGCCATCATTCCCCAAGAACCGGTCCTCTTCCTCGGCACTCTCCGCAAGAATTTGGATCTTTTCAACGAATTCGACGACTCTCAGTTGTGTAGTGCCTTGGAAGATGTGGAACTTGAAAACATGCTTTCAGATTTGCCTTCAGGCCTCGACACGTTGATCGTAGATGGTGGATCGAATTTCAGCGCCGGACAAAGACAACTCTTGTGTTTGGTGAGGGCCATGTTGAGGAACGTCAAGATCGTCGTCATGGACGAGGCAACTGCGAACGTAGACTTAAGAACCGATGCCCTCATACAGGCCACGATGAGAAGAAAATTCAGGCAATGTACTGTTATTACGATCGCCCATCGTCTGGACACCGTCATGGATTCAGACAAGATTCTGGTCTTAGAGTCCGGACGCGTCGTCGAGTTTGACACTCCAGACGCGCTTTTGCAAAATGTCAACGGCCTTTTTTACAACTACGTTAATAAAAATGTAGGTTCGGCGAGCATACATTAAAGTCTTCAACAAGTGTATACATAGATATTTGTAAATTTGAAGTCGAGACATCGTAAACGTTTTTATTGTTCAAATAAACGTTTTGTGTTTGTTACACCTTTGTTTAATATTAACATAACGACTGAATTTTAAATTTGCTGTAAATGATATAACTTCAGTAATAAATTCCTATCGAGCCCTAGTTAATGCCACAACAAATATAATTTAAAAAATTTTTGAAATTTGGACTATATCTCCCTTTCTTCCAGAAAAATTTGACTTATGTCGAAAACGATAACATTGAAAAATCAATTTCACGAATCTTAATCACCAACATGAATTTCCAATTAAACCAAAATGATGAAAAACGTCGTGATTATCTACATCATACTAAGTTTCGTCGATCCAGCAGTCTTAAAATTTGGTCATAGTTCCATCAGAAAATTGCTCATGTGCTTGACATTCTTCTGCTCCATCCAAGACTCATTGTCTCGTGCAGATCACCCCGATTGATCCACTCTTTAAGGGGTATTGGCACCAAACAAAACAGAGTTATTGGTCTTGGCAGCGCCAGGAAAACTAAAGATAAAGTTGTTAAAATTACAAGCGGAAATTCAGTCTTGACTGATCAAAAACTTTGACTTCAGAAAAATCGAGTCAACAAAAAAACATTGATGCCAGCATATTTCCTTAAATCTGCCTCAGTTATGTAAGTATGTAATTGTCGTCACTAAATGCATAATACATAGTTCCAACCATTACAAAAATGAATTCAAATTTCTTTAAAAAAATAAATGTTTTGAATTTGTACAAAAACATTTACAAAAACCATAAATTTTAATAATTAGATATAATTGTCTTGTTTGTTGTTTTTTCAAATCTAAAATTACAAAAACTGACAAGGTCCTTCGTTAATTCTTTCGTCACTGAACAGTGAAAATTTGCCGCAACTAATATATTTATTATTCATGTATATTGAAATGCTTCTACGTCCTTGGCTATTCTTCAAGGCAACTTTCCTCCGTTATTTGGTGTATTGTTGGTTGCCGCATTCCCTCGGATGATATTTTTGCGGAAACTTACAAAAAAAATAATGAGAAAAGAAATGTTTATGGATCCTACGTTGTATTTTGTTCATAATTTAGTTTACTTAGGTTCTACAAGAGGCGGTACCTTCGGAAGGATTTCAAAATGAAATTAAAAACGATTGAGCACACTAAAATTTTATTTAACAGATAATCGTGTATGATAGTTTTTGGTTCCAACAAACGGTGTAAATAAGTAATTGAATTTAATAAAGTCTTTTGGCGGACGTGGAGTGAATGAAATTTGAGTCACGATCCGTGAATTGAATTATGACTCATGCATAAATGACTAAGCTGGGCAAACACCGAAGTTTCTGGCGCGAACAGCATTATAAGAGTTTGAGATGCAAACTATGTGATCCGGTTGAGATTTGGATTGTTTCCACAATTAAATTGAACCCGGCGCGACAGCCCTGGAACCTCGTAGATCAAGGGTCTACTCTGGTTGATGAAAATAAAAGGGAAAAAGGTACTAACAAAAGCAAAGAGTACCTCTCTTCACGTGTCAGCTGGCCTTATTTGGTCACTGTCCCAGTTACGGGTGACGCGGCTAATTTTATGCTAATACGCCGGACCACAGCTAATTGAGTGCGGCGAACACCGGCGGTAGCTTCCCGAATTCGAGGACCCCAAGGCACGAATAAAGAATGAAAATGTTTTATAATAATTTTAAAATAGGTCGTCTTGTCGAGTCATAAGAAATATGAGAAAGGTTGGTTGCAGATTTTTTAATTTCTTTTCGTTCGCCTATCTAACTTTTAAGGCTTTTCGGACATTCATTAAATACAATTTTTGTATTGTCGAGAAAAAAAACGTACTTATTATTAAAAAAATATTTGAATAAATTTGCAAATAAAAACTGGAACACGTGGTTTTAGTCAAGTTTTCTATTGTTTCTGGACTAATTCTAATAATAAAGACTTTAAAAGAAAGGTGAACTAAATGCATAATAGTACCAACTAATACAAAAATGTGTTCAACTTTCTTACAAAAAAAAAAAAAAACATAAACTTCTACGAAAACATTTACAATAGTTACTGCCAAGTTATCTATTCTATAAATTCCAGAAATCCAAAACGGCCAAGTCACTCCTCCAAAATTTTGGCCTACTAATGGCAAAATCGATTTCAACAAAATTTCTATAAAGTACACTCAAAATGGTCCGTTTGTACTTTACAACGTCTCGTTTAAGATCCAAGCAGGCAAAAAAATCGGAATCGTGGGGAGAACCGGTGCCGGCAAGACCTCCATCATTTCCGCTCTTTTTCGTCTGTACGATTTCGACGGGTCGATCACCATAGACGAGATCGACTCCAAATCTATCTCCCTCAACGATCTCCGTTCGAAAATTGCCATCATTCCCCAAGAACCGGTCCTCTTTCTCGGCACTCTCCGCAAGAATTTGGATCTTTTCGACGAATTCGACGACTCCCAGTTGTGGAGTGCCTTGGAAGACGTGAAACTCAAAGACACGCTTTCCGATTTGCCTTCGGGCCTCGACACCATGATCCTGGAGGGTGGAGAGAATTTCAGCGTGGGACAAAAACAACTCTTGTGCTTGGTGAGGGCCATGTTGAGGAACGTCAAGATCGTCGTCATGGACGAGGCAACTGCGAACGTTGACTTAAGAACTGATGCCCTCATACAGGCCACGATGAGAAGAAAATTCAAGCAATGTACTGTTATTACGATCGCCCATCGTCTGGATACCGTCATGGATTCAGACAAAATTCTGGTCCTTGAATCCGGACGTATCGTCGAGTTTGGCACTCCAGACGCGCTTTTGCAAAATGTCAACGGCTTTTTTTACAACTATGTTAAAAAAAATGAACAGTTCGGCGAATAAACATTAAAGTTTTCAACAATGTAAACAAAATGTATGTCTGTTAATATTTTTAGTGTTCAAATAAACCTTATGTGTTTGTTGTGGTTGTCGAGGAATCGCATTCAAATCCCAAAAACCTGGTCACGAAGGTTGTTCGCTGGTTATTCGCGCCGGTTTTTGATGAAATCTTGTATATAGAGGTTTTCAAGGCTGCTGGTTATGAATCTGCAATTTATTTTGCAAAAAAAAAAAACAAAATGGCGGACCGTAAATGGCGACAATTTTTTTTTAATTAACAGAATGTTATCAAAACCAGAATTTGGGGGTTTTCGAGGTCACTCCATACGATTTGATAATTAACTTTTCAGAAAACAAAATTGCTGATCGAAAATGGCAAACCTGATTTTTTAAAAGTTAACAAAACGTCACCAAATCCGGTATTTGGGGTTTTCAATGCCGCTGAACACGAAATAAGCATCTAGTTGTCAAGAAACAAAATAGCGGATCCAAAATGGCGTACATTTTTGTCCAAAAGTTAACAAAACCCCATCAAGCTCAGTATTTGGGAGTTTTCCATGTCGCTTAATATTAATACGAAAAGAACATTAACTTCTTTTAAAAACAAAATGCCTACATTTTTTTAAAGTTAAGCAAATTCAGTTTATGGAGAATTATAATGTAATCTATAGAATATACTGGTACATATTCATTGTATTCAAATCTTAAATTGTATTTTACAAGCTTCTCGTTGTGTAAGGTAAATTTATAACTACTAAAAGTCAGTAAAATTGTACATCAAATCATTAGTTTACATTAAAAAAGGTTTCCTTCATCTCTTGCTCATTTCATTTTCAACAACTTTTTCCGCTTCGTTGATTCAAACTATTTTTGAAAAGAAAAAAAAATATCTTCTTTCCAAATAAACATCTCCCATAGTTTTTGTAATATCAGACAAGTTATACAAAATATTAAAAAGTTTTAAAAATAAAGTACTGTTACGTTATAAATTACGCTCCCGAAACTGGGCAACCCTGTTACCGGTTACAAATCCGGAATGTTCAGGGGTATAACGAACAAGTCGTGGCTTCGACTCAGTTTACAATGCGAACCACGAGAAACGCCGACTGAAGCTGAAAAATTGGTGAGAACAGCCCGGAGTACGGGAAATGATACACAATCTTCCAACTAATCGTTTATTCAGATTTCAACAATGAAAATAATGATATAAATGAAAAAGAAAACAACGAAGCCTGACTAGCCTAATGGCGTGTACAAATTTCAATAACCTAACTCCTCGGAGGGTCCTCCGGGTCCCAGACGTTCAACAAACGAGTACCGGCAAAACAATTAAAAAAATCCTTTCTTTAGCGAAGGAGGAAGGCCGACTGATCCTACGTAACGTCGCTATTCGGCTCCGCCGCCCGCATAAGCGGAGAGGTCCTCTAAGTCTTTCTTCGCTCAAAAAAAAAAAAAAGTCAAGATGTTTTTCTTCATGAAGAATCACGCGCAAAAAAATGTTCGGTGAGCGCGATACACAATTCCTGGCGAGGTCGCTCACGGATTGATAATCGTTCGTGAATATAAAAAAAACCCGACGGACTTGATAAGGAAATTTTTTCTTAAGTTAGTACAATTATTGAAATCACGCGCCTTATGACAAAACTGGAACTTTAACAGTCGAACAAATTATAAATCCTAAACGCGATATACAAATTAAATGAAACTGATGGAAACTATTCACCCGTCGAAATAATGAGTTGACAATGGAAATTTGACAACCGTTAAATACAAACGCTCAATTAGTTCGACGGAGTGACAAATTATACAACCAAAACTTTGGGAACCCACGGCCTGTGGAAAATGGGGTGTCACCACTGCTCCTGACTTGCTGTAGGGTAGATCCGGCACCTTCCGGTGAGTCCGGGGACGACCTGGACTGTCAGGACTCGACGAGATCCTGATCCGCAAAAGCGTTCGGTCTGGAACCTTCCGTAGTGAAGTCCGTGATCCGCTTGGCGATGTGGGCGGTGGTACTTAGACGAATCGTCTCCAACGGCCCTCGTGAACTCCACTACGTCGTCTCGTCGGCCCTGCAAATTCACTCGATCACTGTCCCCTTGACTCTCCCCAGGCACTGACAACACTCCCGGCAAAAGGTCGTGAAAAATCTCCCGTTCCGTCTCTGGTTCCCCCGATTTATAGCTTCCACCCCCTCTGTGTGCAGATTTTTCGGCGGAAGTCCGAGTACGTTTCCGTCGCGATGGATTCTAGAACATTCTAGACAATCGCGAAGATTTACAATCGCGCGGCGATTTAAATCGTAACAGTACCTATTAAAAATAAACGGTAGATAACACCGGTTCCCTATTATCAGTATTTATTCAAAAATGCACTTTATGTACACATACGATGTATATACATGCGAAAAAGCATTTACCTACATCGCCTGTTAAACGCAGTTGAATATTCCTTTGTTACACGAGCGTGCAAAATTGTGGCTAGAAGGCAAAAAGGCAGGTAAAGGCAGCTGCATTTTTGTATATTAAAAGGTAAACGTGTAATTAACATTCAGAAATTAGTTTGACCGTGGAACTCCGTGGGACTTTTGACTTAGCATCACATTTATCACAATTATCTAACGCGCGCTCTCATTTAGTTACTGGACAGTGAATTGGTAATAACAAAATCAGTTCGGGTTAAACGTTTTTTTTTGTTACATAATATTATTCTACTTAACTTTAGGAGAAGAATCCCTTTTACATGAAGTTCAAACAATAATAATTAACAATTGTACGCCGTTTTCAAAACGTAATATTTTTGCGCGGCTAGGACACGAAATGCAGGCAAATATAATAATAGAAACCCCAAATATTTGCACTGGTCAAAAGGTCTGAAAGATTCTAGGAGAGTCATTACATATAAGTAAAAACTCCCTAAATGGGAATTTTTTTTTGGAGACCTGTGACCAGGTTTTCGGGATTTCGGCCCACTGTGCGGTACTTCTACGATGCTCCCTTGGTCATCAATAGCACTTTTTACTCATTGCTTTGCTCATCTTGGTTAAATTATAGCAACTACTGGCCAAATAAATTTACTTGAAGGTGAATAAACCGGGCCTAAGAGATGTAAATATTTTCGCGAGTATTCTTGGTTTTTCTGGCAACTACAAACGAAAATGCAACAGGAAAATATTCATTTAGGTGGCGACCTGCTGACCCAGTTGAAAAGGTCAGGAGCCGCAACTGGTATTGAAAATATTTATTGCGGTACCATCGAATAGGCAACCATCAATACATGTACAAAACATGTTATTGATTTACGTTGTTACACGTGCGTGTCAATAACCCACTTGTTGTTGTCTAGTTGATTGTTATTGTTGCGTTAGCAGTCGCAGTTACATGATGTGACGCAACAACATCCTGAATAAATTATGACATCGATAATTCAACTAGTTTTACTTCTTCCCACATTTAGCAAAACGTGTTATCAACACTCAATACTACGAAAGTTAGGTTAGGTGTTGGGGCCAGATGAGTACTTACGCTATATTGTGTAATAATTTGCACCTTTGTATGAAAGATAAGCGCAAAGCAATCAGATAAATACTGCGATAGTCGCTCTTACTATTTAGTATTAGTTTAAAAATTGTAGCTAACAGGTGAGTTAAGTGTCAAAATGTAAATTACAAGTTTAAAAGTCAAGCTCTAGACCTTGTGCTGGAACGGGAGCACGTTGCGTCCTTCTGGGAACCGGTTTTCTTCAATTTGAAATACATCACAGTGTAAAAAAAATGGTCTTTTGATGTTTTAACCACTTCACCACACTTAATCCCCCAAGATTGGTCAATTACTTAATTAATTACTTAATTTTGACATTTGGTGGGCAGTACTTACTTTGTTACTAAGTTTTAAGTAAAAAGTAATACGAGTACTTTAAATTTAAGTTTTTGAGGCCGATGTTTTAGGGACTTTTGTCTAAACTAAAGTCAGTACGCGATCATTATTTTAATAAACGTTTAAAATTTGGTTAGAAATTATTACAACTTTACAAAAATATTCCAATTGTGCGAAGATCTCGACTAATTATTTTGATGACCTTGAGATTGCTTATCATAATTACAACAATTAAAAAAACACTTTAGAGAGTTATCCTAACAATTGTTCATTACAAATGAGTAGTGTATAAAAGTTCAACAAGAATTAAGTGAAAAGTCTTCATTTTATTATTTATTTTTTACATCTTTAAAAATACGTCTTTGGGAGTAGCTACAAGATATTAACAAGTTCACCGTTTAGATTGAGAGATGGAGGAAAAGGAAAGGAACGAGCTTATAGGAACTAAGAAACGGGTTCACCCGAGACAAAGAGCCAACCTCTTGTCCCACTGGTTCTTCTGGTAAAAGTGGTCCCCCCAAAAGTCACTCATCATCAATCAAAACATTTCAGTTGGGAGCTTCCATTTTTCTACAAGGGCTACAAGAAACAAATCACCGAAGACGATCTGTACGGTCCTCTCAAAGACCACCAGTCCCGACTCTTGGGGGACAAGATCGAGAAAACCTGGACCGAAGATGTGAAAACCCACGACACTCCTTCGCTGTGGAGGGTGTTGGGCAAAGCCTTCGGTTTCGAATTCTTTCTCTACGGTCTCCTTTTAATACCTATAGAACTCGTAATTCGGTGAGTTTCGGCTCTATTGATCACATTAATCCAACTCTTGTCGTGAAGAATTTCGCAGCCCCTCCTCATCGGGAGACTGATGACCTACTACACCCCCAACCAGACCTCAACGTCGAAGAACGAGGCCTACATCTACGCCTCGTTCATTGTCGTCTCTTCGTTCCTCTACGTCGTGATCGGCCACTGCTATGCCTTCGGTCTGGCGCACTTGGGGATGAAAATTCGAGTTGCTTGCAGTTCTTTGATCTACAGGAAATCGCTTAAGCTGAGTCAGAGTGTCTTGGCTGAGAGTGGTGTTGGGCAAATGGTCAATTTGCTCTCGAACGACGTTGGTCGCTTTGATGTGGCCCTCTCGAATGTCCACTTCCTCTGGATGGGACCTTTGGAGACGTTGGTCATCTTGGGACTGTTGTACTGGATGCTGGGGCCCACAGCTGTGGTCGGAATCGGAATTCTTCTGGCTTTTATACCATTGCAAAGTAACATACTTCAACGTGAAGGCTTTGAACTTGCACAAAGACAAATTTGATTCCAGTGTACTTAGCTAAGAGGATCTCAGTGTACAGGATGCGGACAGCTCTGAAGACTGACCAAAGGGTTCGACTGATGAATGAAATCATCGGAGGGATCAAGGTCATCAAAATGTACACTTGGGAGAAGCCTTTTGCCAAACTAGTCGAAAGCGCGCGAAAGTACTGCCCAAAACTGCAATTTTGATTTTTTCTTTACCTTTGTCTTTCCAGAGTTGAGATGCACCAGATCAAAAGAAACGCGTACCTTCGTGCTGTCAACATGGCCTGCCAGATATTTCTAGGACGCACAGCAGTCTTTTCCTGCGTCTTACTCTACGTCCTCACTGGTAACTCCCTTGCTCCAGAATACGTCTACGTTTTGAGCTCATTCTACGAAATCATTCGTCTCGGATCAGTCATATTTCTGCCTCTCGGTATGACCATGTTTGGAGAGACCATCACGTCAGTCAAAAGAATTCAAGATTTCCTCACAAAACCAGAACTCACGGTTGACTTAAATTCTCCTGGTTTTGGCATCACCATGGACAAGATTTGCGTCAAGTGGGACAAATCATCTCCCGAGAACACTCTCACTGACGTAACCTTGTCAATAAAGCCGAAGCAACTTGCTGCTGTGGTTGGTCCTGTCGGTAGTGGCAAATCCACTCTTCTTCAGGTCATTCTCAAGGAAATCCCGCTACTCCAAGGCTCCCTCCAAGTCGGGGGGTCCATTTCTTACGCCTCTCAGCAACCCTGGCTCTTCGGTGGTAGCGTCAGAGACAACATCCTCTTCGGAGAGGCCCTGGACAAGCACAAGTACGACGAAATAGTGAGAGCGTGTGCGCTGGAACACGACTTCGCGGTACTCCCCTTCGGTGACAGAACTCTCGTGGGGGAGAGGGGAGTGATGTTGAGTGGAGGCCAAAAAGCTAGAATCAATCTTGCCAGAGCTGTGTACAAAGACGCAGATTTGTATCTACTGGACGACCCTTTGTCAGCTGTTGACGCACACGTTGGAAAACAACTGTTCGACAACTGCATCAAGTACTACTTACGGAACAAGTCCACGGTACTAGTTACCCATCAACTCCAGTATCTGGGAGGTGCAGATGTCATTCACTTGATGGAAAACGGTAAACTCACCACGAGCGGAAGTTACCAAGAGTTGAAAGAGTCGGACAACGAGTTTTTGAAGTTGTTGGAGAGTCAAGGGTCGGATGAAACTGTGGACAAAGCTAAAGATGAAGTGGTCGTCGACGAAGAAGTAGAAAATGAACCTGTCGCAGTCAAGGAGAGTCAAGGAGACGGAGTTGTGTCGAATCAAGTGTACCGAGATTATTTTCAAGCTGGTGGTACCGTAGTTGTCTCTGTTGTTATGATTTTGTTACACGTTATGGTACAATTGTCCGGAAATGGTACCGATTACTTTTTGTCATTCTGGGTGAATCTGGAGCAGGAGAGAAATGACACTGATGTTGGTACCCTCTCTTCCGACTCGTGTTTGTACCTTTACAGTGGCCTTGTCGTGTTCCTTGTCATGATCGCTCTGACATGTTCTTTGTTGTTCTTCCGGTTCTGTATGATCACGTCTACAAATCTTCACAACAAGATGTTCACCAAGATTGTTCGTTCACCCATGAGGTTCTTCAATACCAACCCTTCTGGGCGAATCTTGAATCGATTCTCCAGAGATATTGGGTTGATCGACGAGAGTCTTCCTTTGTCGCTGATGGACACCATCGAGATTGCCTTAAACGTGGTCGCGATCACCGTCATCATCTCGATCATCAACCCTTGGATCCTCATCCCGACAGTTGTGATGTTCGCGTTGTTTTACTACTACAGAATAATTTTTTTGGCGAGTAGTCGCAACCTGAAACGGATAGAAGGAATAAGTGAGTACTCCCAAGTCTTCGACAATGGTACTACTCCACACTTTCAGCTCGCAGCCCCATCTACTCCCACATTACCAGCTCGCTTGAGGGTCTAGCGACCATCAGAGCCTTCAAAGCTCAGACCAACCTCAAAGCTGAGTTCGACAAGTACCAAGACCTTCACAGTTCTTCCTTTTACATGTTTGTAGCCTGTGACGGTGCCTTCGGATTCTGGTTGGACTTCACTTGTGTGGTGTACCTCGGCATAGTGACTCTTAGCTTTCTATTTATTGGTTCCGGTGAGTACCACTCTCGTTGTGGTTGAATCAAGATTGTTTTTGTTGTTTTGTAGAGAATTATGGTGCCAGTGTGGGTCTCTCTATCACTCAGTCTATAATGATGACTGGGTTGTTACAATGGGGGATGAAACAATCAGGGCAGCTGGAAAATCAGATGACTTCTGTGGAGCGCGTGGTCGAGTACTCTAACCTGAAAGCTGAACCAAACACTGGCGATAGAGTAGTACCGCAGTGGCCAACACACGGGAAAATCCTCTTCAAAGACGTGTCCCTGCGGTACTCCCCTCTAGACCCCTACGTCCTCAAGCACCTCTCCTTCGAGATCAGTTCTGGGGAGAAAATAGGAATTGTGGGTCGTACCGGTGCTGGCAAGTCCTCCCTGGTGTCAGTGTTCTTCCGGTTGGCTCCGGTCGCAGGCGACCTCTTCATCGACGGAGTCAACACCAAAACCCTGACACTCGAGAGTCTGCGTGCGAAGATTTCCATCATCCCACAGGAACCGGTCCTCTTCTCGGGTACCATCAGGTACAATCTGGACCCTTTCGACGAGTACCAAGACCCGCAGCTGTGGGAGGCGTTGGATGAGGTCGAGCTGAAGAGCGTGGTCGCAGATCTCCCGTCCGGTCTCTCGAGCAAAGTGTCAGAAGGAGGAGTGAATTTCAGCGTGGGACAACGCCAACTCTTGTGCCTGGCCAGAGCGGTGGTCCGGATGAACAAGATTCTCGTTTTGGACGAAGCTACTGCCAACGTGGACCCGCAGACCGACGAACTGATCCAAGGTACCATCAGGAGGAAGTTCCGCGGGTGCACGGTGTTGACCATAGCGCACAGGCTGCACACCGTCATGGACTGCGACAAGATTCTGGTGATGGAGGACGGGAGCGTGGCGGAGTTTGACCATCCGTACACGCTTCTCTCCAACGACAGCGGAGTTTTGTGCAAACTGGTCCAACAAACTGGAAAGGAAGTTGCGGACGGTCTTAGGGAAACTGCCAAGAAGGTACAAGTAGGTTCTGGTCGCGCATCTTCTAACTGTTTTCTTTGCAGAGTTTCGCCCAAAGATCTTTACGTCAATTTTAACAATAAATCTTTTACCCACGGCCGTGTCTTATTTGTTATGTTTTCCTTCCTCGAACAAAACAAATCAAATCTTGATCGCCCGGACGTGTCCTCCACGCCCCTAATAAGTAATTCATGCGTGATTGACGTCACAAATAACATATTTTTGTTCAATTCAGACAGTTTTCTCGGCCACAATGAGTTTCAAGCTCTTGCAGCTGTTTTTCACTTTTGGGAAGATTCTAGCGTTGACGCCTTCGTCTACAGACCCCGAAAAACAATCCACAAGCAAGATCTACTCAGTTGTTGTATTTTCAGTGCTGACTTTGGCTTCGCTGGCCTCGCTACAGAGCAAACGCTTCTACATGCACTTCATACATATCAGGACCATAATATCCTACTTGACCGACTTTTCCTTTTTTGGATTCCACTTCTGCGTGATCGTAGTTGTCAGTTTTTGGAAAAGAGAGCAATGGTCAGAGTTGCTGGACAATTTGAGAGTTGTGGAGAACCTGACTGGAGTACGCAAGAGCTGCGAAAGCAGATTTACTCGATATGGCGGAGTTGTCGCAGCTCACGCAGTTTATTTTACCGTGACCTTCTATGCTGTAGGATTTTGGTACAGAATTAGCAACACACTCTACTTCCAACAACACGCAGTACGACAAATAGAACACTACATTCAATTTTTCTACAAGTACGTCTTGGCCATTCTCTTGAAAATGATTTTGGAGAAGTACCAAGAAGTCAACGTGTTGTTGACCACACTCCTCCAATACAGACAAAAACTGAGAACTGATTTCTTCTCAGTGTATGACCCACTCCTTTTCAATTTGAAGAAAACTGAGTACGCTTTGTGTCTCCTCAAGCGAACCGTAAACATCTTCAACGACCTCTTCGGTTGGCCGATTTTCTTCATCATCCTCCACACCACCTTCCAGATTTTGAACCACGTCAGCTACGCCATATTTAACACGACAGGTTTCCACTTGCTTGTTGTGGTGGCTGCAAGCTTGTCGTTAACTCTGGTCAGTTGTTTTGGAGGAATCTTGTCAAAACTACTTGTTCGCTTTGCAGGTTATGACAGTAATTGTGATTTTCATGTGCGATCGGGTGGTACAAGAGGCAGAGAAGATTGTACCGCTGACGTACCAGTTAAGGTGGTGCTATAAAAGTGGTACTCGAGAAGAGAAGCAAGAACTGTACGAGTTTAGCAATTTTGTGACCGAGAATTTGCCTAGCTTCTCAGCTGCGAATTTTTTTTTGTTGCAGAAGTCTACGGTTCTCAGCATTTTGAGTACTGTCAGTACTGTTATCATTATCATGATACAATTTGCCGGGAAATAGATCGTAATGAAAAATGTCTTATTTCAGGAATCAAATTGTTATCTTCAATTTACTTTATCATACAACAATTTTTTTTTTACAAAATGTATTAGTACTATTTTTATCAAAATTTACCCTAAAGAATTACCTATATGATGATCATAAATGCAAAGAGATGGAGTTGAAATTAAAACGATTATAAATTGGCAAGACTAAACTTAATTACAAATTTTTCTAAAATCTTTTATCACTCATGCAGCAATCATCAAAGTACTTAGAAGCTCTCTTAGTCAACACTTAATTTCCTAAAGCTCCCCTCCATCCCAAACACCGCATTATAATTTATATCTTGCTGCACCCTCTTCGTTTCATCAGCCTTGACACTCTCCTCCTGTTTGAACCAAGCTCTACTCTCTTCCAGTTTCTTCAGCCACTGCCGCTTAAAATCCACTAACTTCCCGGCAGTTCCTCCGTACTCCTCCGGGAGTATCTCCTTCGGTACGAAATCGTACAGCGTCTCTACGCCCATGTGGACGTGAATCGTCTTGCTGAGCGTCTCACCCAAGAAGGGTTTGACAGTGTTGATCGCAGTATAAATAAAAGAGGAGGCGTTTACGATGTGGATTTGTTTGATTATAACGGGGTACGCTTCCTGGATGCAGACGAACATTTTCTTGAAAACCAGCGGATTCACATTGAAGAAGTGTTTGGCCAGGGGGAATCCCACATCTACGATGTAGATATCGTAAGCGACTCCTGTTTCCTCCATCCCCATTCGAATGTCTCCGATCATGAAGGTTACTTTGATTACATCTGCCATGTTGGGGGTGTCGAAATCCTGCTTGCTGGCTCTGCAGACGGACACGCGGGCGAAGTCGGGGGTCAACCCGGGCAGCACGGCGCCGTCCCTGCAAGAAGTTGAGGTTGTACAAGTGGTACTGTTATTCGGTGGTACCTACATTATGCTGAGGACTTTTTGGAGGTCCGGGCTGGTGATGTCGCGATGGGAGAAGAACTCGGGGATGTGGGTTCGTACCGTGAAGTACATGTCGAGTTTTTTCTTGCACAACTCCAAGGAGAAGTGACAGCCTTTGAGGAAGATCAAAAGACGATGTTCGTCTGTTTGGCAGAATTGTCAATCTGTGGGAGGTGTCAACACAATCAGAAAGCAGAAGGTTGGACAATCAATTCACAATTACATTCATTTGAAACTGAAAAATCTTCTTCTTTCTGACAAAATCTTCTATTTTGTGATTCAACTAGCTCTGAAGAACCACGGTACTGTTATTTTGCCAACCTGACAGCTTTCTGCTAGAATCTATACCCACCCCAAGTGTCTGGAAGATGGGGTTGCTTGCGCAACCAGTTCTTGATGGTGTCGAGAGCCTGATCTCTGGTGTTTTCATCCTCGTTGAAAGTTTTCCGGATGTGGATCTGCTGTTCCGGAGTGGGTTGTACCAGAAGTACGTTCTTCATATTTGCTCCACGTGGTCAAACTTTCAACTGCTCCAGTGGAACCAAAACAACATATAATGATTAGCACAAGGAACGAAGCAACCGGTTTTAGCATTCAAATGCGCCATATTAATTACGATTTTTTAATTACAGTGGAAACACAAAATTGGCAAAAACGTGATTTCATTGAAAGTACCAGAATCTTGCAAAAAATTAATTCGAATAAATTATTCCACAGTTTGTACACAAATTGACCTTCGAAGATAAATTAATGTCAATGAAATTTTTTATGGCCCCTAGCAATTATTTTCCTAAATGATAACCCAGCCAGTTGCAACAGTGATTTAAATTGTGTCTGTTCTTGAATGTTTTTTTTTTTTAATTTAAGACAGTGATGGTCAGCATTTTTTTTAATCTAGACCTAAATTCAGATCTTTCAGCAAATGGGAACGAAAACGTGCATTAAAACTGTTTATAAAAATATACAAATAAATACGATGCAGAGTGAACTCTGACTGTCAGATAACCCCAAAGCAGAATTCATCGTGGGAATAATAATTAAGTACTTTTTTTTTGTTAATGCGTTTTTAGAGTAGGTAATCTGGATTACTTAATAAATTTAAAACTACAATTATCACGCAGTTTGCGCTGGAAATAATAACTAACGTACGACTTACATGAAAGTGTGTTGGAAACCTACTAAAATGAGTGGACCATCGAGAGATCAGCTCGATATGTGGGTTTCAGGGTCACTTTTATCACAATTTCAATAATTGTTAAAAAATATATAAACACGTCTCAACATGGACTCGATGGCACGGCATTCAGGCCGGATTAATGTATCGTTTTGAGTAGATTTTTGTGGGAAATTTGGGAGCTAATAAACTAACGAGATGCAAAGGAGCAGGAATCTATTGATGAACTAATTGGAAAAGACCTCGAACTTGTCTTATCGCCTCGAGGGACTAGGTTATCAACGAGTTTTTTTGAAAATGGCGTCATTCCGTCGATTCGAACAATCTCAGTGATCCCACCCAATCGCAGGTGGATTCAGGTCTGGACATGAAGCTGTCCAGTTCTTGGAAAAACCATCATATCTATTTTTTATTTTTTTGATAGCATTATACAGGGTGTTTTTGAAATTTTAATCACGAGCTACTGGCTTCATGTAGAACTCGGAAAAAATATTTAAAAAATGACATTTATTTTTTGAGCTACAATTTTTTTTAAATTGCTTTTAGTCTTCTACGTTGTCCTACAACCTCGTAGGTAAAATTTCGGCACATTTTAAAAATACACCCTGTATATCATGTTTTATAAAATGTACGCCAATGCGAAGTAACCTATAGAGAATATGCTTTAAAACAAGGAAACCGCATTGGTGTACGTTTTATAAAATATGATATACAGGGTGTATTTTTAAAATGTGCCGAAATTTTACCTACGAGGTTGTTTGACAACGTAGAAGACTAAAAGCAATTAAAAAAAATTGTAGCTCAAAAAATAAATGTCATTTTATTTTTTGACATTGAATTTTTTAAATATTTTTTCCGAGTTCTACATGAAGCCAGTAGCTCGTGGTTAAAATTTCTGCACGCATTTCAGAAATACCTTGTATGTTGAAAACTTCTTTCCAATAATTACTATGTATCATAATTTCTTCTGAATAAAAGAGAAATTTTGAAAAGACAGTTTGAACCTACCTAACATTCTTGAAAATGAGCCCAGACCAACAATTCTTGACTTTCTGAGATCTTATCGTCAAGCTTTGCCACATAGACCACTTCTGATATATTTAGAATAAACCACATTTGAAAATTAGAAATTTTTGAATATTTTTCTCTGGTTGTTCTCTTGTGTTCTCACCTGACGAAATAACACTGATGAGCAGAACATTACGTCCTTCTAAATCCACCTCCTCTAGTCCTTCAATCTAAACCCCCCAACAATAGATTTTCTGTTTTTAACAAATTTTTTAAATTACGACGGACATTTTTATTTATGTCGCGACTAGCACTTAAAAGCCAGTTGTTATCAAGTACACGTCCAATAACTTCCAATTATCTTTCTACTCATACTTGTTATCTACGTGGTCTACATTAGCCCAAATTAGCCCAATTAACCACCCAACACAAAGAACAACAATTTGACGGCGCACACCTCAACTCAGTAACATTTCTGGCCAAAGAATGGAAGACAAGCAACGTGCAAGATCGAACCGGAAAGTCCACCCCAAAGAAAGAGCAAATTTCATCACAGATTTCTTCTTCTGGTAAGAATCACTCAAAACCTCTTCCCTTTGTAGCCCTTTTTCCAGCTGGGAGCTGCCCATATTCATCAAAGGGTGGAGAAAAGAAATCAGTGAGGATGACCTCTACGAGCCTCTTGCAGAATTCGAATCCAAGCGACTCACAAACAGACTGGAAAGGTTCTGGACAGAAGAAGAAAGATTCAAGAAGAAGCCTTCCCTCTTGAGAGCTCTCCTGAAAGCATTTGGTTTAGAACTCTGCGTTAGCGGAATTCTCTACTTTCCCGTTGATCTCGCGATTGTGTAAGCCCCAAAATTTCATCGTCCACCAATCAACACTCTTCTTGTAGATTGTTCCAACCCTACTGTCTGCGACTCTTGCTGAACTATTACACTCCTGGTCAAAATGAGACATCGCTGCAACAAGCCTACTTCTACTCGATTGCAATTCTTCTGTTGTCTCTACTAAGAGTCTTGACGTTTCACCGACTTGTATTCAAGATGGCGGTTTTGGGTATGAAGGTCAGGGTTGCTTGTTCGTCTCTGATCTATCGAAAATCCCTAAAACTGAAGAAAGCTACCCTTCAGAGCGTCACAACAGGACAGGTTATTAATTTGTTGTCCAATGACGTCAACAGACTGGATTTTGCATTCATGTACATCCATTTTATCTGGATCAGTCCAGTTGAAATAGTCGTGGGGGCGCTGTACATTGATTATACTCTGGGTCACCCAGCTTTGATCGGAATCGGATTGATTCTTGCAAATTTCGTCTTTCAAAGTACGTCAGCAACTTCCTGGTACTTCCAAATAGCAAAACTTGTGTTTCAGTGTACATATCGAAGAGATTGAGTACTTGCAGGTTTGCAGGAACACTTCGAACAGACTACAGAATTCGACTGATGAACGACATCATCATCGGCATCCAGGCAATCAAGATGTACACTTGGGAAAAAACTTTTATCAAGCTGGTACAAGCAGCGAGGAAGTGAGTCTCGATTGGTTGTTTGGTACTAAGCTACTGAAAAGTGTTCTAGGTTGGAACTAAAAGAACAAACAAAAACTAGCAACTGTCGGATCTTGAACAACTGCCTGCGACTCTTCTACACCAGAGCATCTACGTACTTCTGTGTCCTAGCACTGGTACTAACTGGACAATTTCCAACATCACAATACGTCTTCGCCTTACTCAACGTGTACGAATTTTTGAAAATAACCTGCATCATCCTGTCACCCCATGGAGTGACTCTTTTCTCAGAAGCGTACATTTCCTTCCGACGAATAGAAGAATTTCTTCTGACGGATTTCGACAAACCGAACAAACTGATCAGCGCGAGGGACAAATCTAAGACGGAGCCTGGGTGCATTCTCACCGCACAAAACGACCTACAAAGAAGAGTTTTTGGGGTTTGTCTCAAAAACGTGACAGTCAGGTGGGACTCGATGGCCTACAACGTCTTGAACGAGGCGAGCTTGGCTGTCGACATCGGAGAAGTCGTAGGCATCACTGGAGCCGCGGGAAGCGGAAAGTCTACGCTCTTGCAGGTGGTACTGAAGGAGATAGACGTGAGGAAAGGACGCGTGGACGTCGGGGGCACCGTCTCGTACGCGTCACAAGACGCCTGGATTTTTTCCGCGAGTATCAAGCAAAACATCTTGTTTGGGGAGGAGATGGATGCGGAGAAGTACCGCAGGGTGATTCGAGTGTGCGCTTTGGAACGCGACTTCACTCTCTTTCCTTTCGGGGACAACACACTAGTGGGAGATAGAGGAGTGATGTTGAGTGGAGGGCAAAAAGCTAGAATTAATTTGGCAAGAGCTGTGTACCGAAACGCCGACATCTATCTTCTAGACGATCCTCTATCGGCAGTCGACGCGCACGTTGCTGGCCAAATACTAGAAGAGTGCATTCTAGGGTACTTGCGCAACAAATGCGTCATTCTAGTGACCCACCAGGTACATTTCTTGAGACATGCCAAAACCGTGTATTTGCTGGAGATGGGACAGCTGACGAAACTCGAGCAGGATCTACAGTTTGACAAAAGCGACAGTCCGGGAGACAATCTGGAAGAGTTGAAGCTGTACGATGTGCCCCAAGAGACTAAGGAACATCGAAGTGTCGGTACTACCAGAAACGTGTACCAAAGTTACTGCCGAGCTAGTGGTGCTTGGGTGAAGACAGTCGCGATAGTACTGTTGCTCGTGGTAGCGCAGGTACTTGCAAACGTGACTGAGTTTTTCCTGGCGTTTTGGATTAATCTGGAGCAGGAATCGACGTTTGGTCTTGGGTTTAGAGATCGCCTCAGAAGAAGTACTTGTTTGTACATCTATACCGGTCTGACAGTCGTGTTTCTTCTAGTCAACGCAATATCTCTCAAGGTACTGGTTCGGTACTGCATGGACGCCTCCAAGACTCTGCATGACACGATGCTGAAGAAAGTGGTTTATGGAGACATGACCTTCTTCAACCATCACTCCGCCGGAAGAATACTCAATCGCTTTGCCAAAGACATTGGGTGCATAGACGAGTACATTCCACTTAACCTGTTAGTAACAGTTACTATGATACTTTTACTCATTGGAATCATACTCACTGTGTGCATCTTGAACTACTGGATGGTCATACCAACTGTAGTCATCCTCTTTGTGATGATCTTCTTCGGTGTCATCTTCCAACCTACCAACAAAAATATCAAAAGAACTGAAGCAATCAGTAAGTCCTAGAGATTATCTTATGTGTTGTTGTTATCTTGTCTGCTTTAGGCAAAAGCTCCGTTCTGACACACATAACAGCTACTCTTCAAGGTCTGACAACAATTCGAGCTTTCAGTGGTGAAAAAATTCTAGAAGAAGAGTTTGACAACCTTCAAAACTATCACAGTTCGTCGTTCTACATGCTAAATGCCATCTACTGTACTCTCACCTTCTGGATGGACCTATTCTGCTTCTTCTACAACTGTTTGGTGATATTCAGCTTCTTCATCTTTGGCTCTCGTGAGTTACCACTTTCTGGAATCTTGTCCAACTGACAATTTCTTCCCCAGAAATGTACGTAGGGTATGTGGGTCTAGCCATCACCCAGTCAACCGCTCTGGTGGGGTTGATTCAACACGGGATGAAGACATGGAGCGAACTCGACGCCCAAATGACCTCAGTCGAACGCGTCTTGGAGTACTCTGAACTCACCCCCGAAGAAGACCACGGCGAGCTTGTCCCTCCCGAGTCGTGGCCAGATCGCGGACAAATCTCCTTCCAATCTGTCTCGATGAGCTACTCCTCCCACTCTCCAGTTCTCAAACAAGTGACTGTCGAGATCCGTGGTGGGGAGAAGGTGGGAGTAGTCGGAAGGACCGGCGCTGGGAAAACTTCCCTGATTTCGGCGATTTTCCGCTTGTTCCGCTTCGAAGGGACGATTTTGGTCGACAACGTTGACACCAAATCCGTTCCACTCGCTGTGCTCAGATCCAAAATCTCGATCATCCCTCAGGACCCGGTGCTGTTTTTGGGCTCGCTGCGCAAGAACCTGGACCCGTTCGACAGCTTCACAGACGGCGAGCTGTGGAACGCCCTGGAGGAGGTGCAAATGAAAGACGTCGTGTCGGATTGGCCTGGCGGACTCGAGACTCTTATCCTGGAGGGCGGGGCTAACGTGAGTGTGGGGCAGAGACAGTTGGTTTGTCTGGCGAGGGCGATTCTGCGAAGGGCCAAGGTCATTGTGCTGGACGAGGCCACTGCTAACGTCGATCTGAAGACGGACCAGTTGATCCAGGGTGTGATTCGAGACAAGTTCAAGGAGTGCACGATGCTGACGATTGCGCATCGATTGAACACCGTCATGGACTCCGACAAGATCTTGGTGATGGATGCTGGGAGGGTTGCTGAGTTTGGAAGTCCAGAAGAGCTTCTGGAAAATCCAGAAGGACATTTTTTTAGATATGTGAGCTTGAATAGTAAAGCTAAAAATAAATGATATGTAGGCAAATAAATTCTTGTAGTTTTAATTTTGGAAATGAAAGGATAGAGGAAAGAGAGGTGGAGAGTTTTTCTTGACCACAAAACTTTTTTTCATTCATACACACAAAATTATAAAATAATTGGAATTCTAAATGACACAATAAATTACTACCCTTTAGACTTTTTATCTTAATACAGTTATTGGAATTATGTTGCGTGACTGCCTTGCCCCGAAGAACAAAACGCTAAAAAAATTAATTTTAAAACACGACAGTCCGTTTTCGTAAGCGACGAGTGTCACGTCGTCTATCGATGAGTTTCCATCTCTTGAATATTTTCCTCAAGACGGGAAGATTCCTCGCAATCACTCCACCTTCCACAGAGACCAAAGAACCCAGCAGATGTCGCCAGATGCACCAAGTCTTGATGATAGTGGGGATCGTGGTGGGTGTAATGGCCTCGATCTACTACAAAGATTTCTACCTCGAGTTCAACCTCGTCAAAATCACAGTTTGCATTTTAACTGATTGTGTCTTGTGCGCGTTCTGCTGTCGCATAATAGTGGAGGCCTCCAGGGTGCGCAGTTGGAGCGAGGTGGTAGACGGTCTTGAGGAAACATCGTATCTGGTACAAAATGAAGACATTCAGACGGGCAAAGTTGTGTTCAAGTTTTTGGGCCTACAAGCCATATTTTGGGTCTGTGTCATCTACATCAACATTTACTGGGTGTCGATTTTGGGAACGCTTCATCTCAAAATGTACTCAGCAGAAATTTTGGAATATTACATCCAGTTTTTTTACACATTTTACATCTACACCATTTTGGAAATGATCCGAAAGAGATACGAAGGTTTGAGGCGACTGTACGAACACAGATTTGTCCAAAATGGGCCACATTTAGTCCAGATGGGTCGCTTTGTGTGCTCGTTGAAGAAAGTAGTCAACGCCTTCAACGACAACTTCGGCTACTCCCTCATTCTTTTGATCTGTTTCACCACCCTCCAGTTCCTCAATTATTTGGATTTCAATTTGCAAAGCGCAGAGTATGGCACAGAAAATCGAACACAAGTCATTATCACTCAAGTGTTGACTAGTCTCGTATCATTTGTGAGTCTTCCTCTTGTAACAGTTTATATTAACTGTTGAAATGCTACTGTTGAAGGTACCCACATTGATGACGATACTAAAATGTGATGTCATTGTGGAAGAGTCCCAGAAGATTATCTTCCTCGTCTCCCGCAGCACTCTAGAAACTGTGGATTGCCAAGAACACCAAGATCTGGACAGATTTTTTAACATCTTAACAACAAATCATCCTAATTTCAGCGCCGCGAGATTTTTCTCAATCAACAGATCAACCATTTTGAGTATGTGTGGTACTGTGACCTCATTTCTTATTGTTCTGCTGACATTTAATCCCACTCAGAATAATTGCATCGTGAAAACAAACATATCTGAAACATAAATAAACACGCTTCTATCAAATTATATAAAACTACACAAAGGGAGATTACAGAGAGATAAATTCGTCGGAATGAAACGTTTGACATGCAACCCTAATAAAACAAAGAGTTTCGTTATTAAACTCGTGTAGGGTATTATTATTGTAAAGTATTCATAATAATTATGTTAATTCGCAATATTACAGGTGAGAGAATTTTTTTGTCATTTCAATTCACGCCATTACATCACATAAAAAAATTCTTGGGGAGTATCCCCATGAAACGCTCCCCTCATACAGGGTGTTAGGTAAACGTCCGGCCAAACTTTAACCGCGAGCTACTGGCTTCATGCAGAACTCTGAAAAAATATTTAAAAAATTCTGTCAAAAAATAAATTGACATTTAATTTTTGAGAAAAAATTTTTTTTTAACTGCTTTTAGTCTTTTACGTTGTCCCACAACCTTGTAGGTAAAATTTCGGCATATTTTAAAAATACACCCTGTATATCATATTTTATAAAACGTACGCCAATGCGAAGTAACCTCTAGGAAATATGCTTTAAAACAAGGAAACCGCATTGGTGTATGTTTTATAAAATATGATATACAGGGTGTATTTTTAAAATATGCCGAAATTCTACCTACGGGGTTGTGGGACAATGTAGAAGACTAAAAGCAGTTAAAAAAAAATCCTCAAAAATTAAATGTCAATTTATTTTTTGACATAGAATTTTTTAAATATTTTTTCCGAGTTCTAATGAAGCCAGTAGCTCGCGGTTAAAGTTTGGCCGGACGTTTACCTAACACCCTGTATCTTGTGTATTCACATACTTTTCTGATTTAATTAAAGTTAAATTTATTCTTAGAAGTTTGGTTTTTAATTTCAAACAAATTTATTTGGGACCAAACTGGAGCAAAACAATCAGGAAAGATTTTTCTTCACAATATGAAGTATTAGCATTTTGTTAGCAACAATTCTAGCATGACTGAGTGCTGAGAAAATCTCGAAGAATTGAGGTTATATGATGCAGCCCAGGAGCCTAAATAAAGAACAATGAAGTGTGGTATTCTCACATTCTGAAACTATCCTGCTTCTTCTAGAACCTGAGTTACCACTTTCTGGATTCTTGCCCAACTGACAATTTCTTCAAATTTAAAAATTTTCCTCCGCCATCCTCTTGACACTTATGGACTCGAGTCTAGACACTTTGTACACTGCGCTCAATAATGTCAGGGCTGATTTGTGCTATTTTAGCGCGAATTTTCAGCCGTAAGTCCTAGAAATTGTTTGGTCTATTAAAATAAACCTGCGATTTTAAATAACCCCACAGGAATATTTATTTTTATATTAAGTGCGTGAAGTGAGTGTTTTTTGCACATGAAAAAGTCTTTTACGCCGAGGCGTAGCTCGAGGCCGCAGAAACATTGCATTGGTTAATATTTTAAATTGTAAATTGAATTTAATTATAATGTTTATTCATTTAGAAAAGCATTTTTTTATTACTTCTTATAGTAAGTTGTGTTGCCTATTTCTAATTTTACTTTAAAATTCGTTATCTATAAATTCTAACTTTGGTTACAAAATATTAACAGCTACACAATGAGTATAATTTCACTTCAAAATAATATTTTCGAGGACGCTTTGACGAATAACGTTTTTAGCACTAAGTAATGTGTATTTTTTCAAATATAGAAACATTTTAAAAATCTGTCAACGTCACGTCACTGATATTATTAATAGTTTACATCATTTTCCTCGATTTTGCCTAGTAGTTCATGGCACACTTAATATATTCATTCAATTTCATTGGAATGTTGCGTGACCGCCATGCCCCGAAGAAATAAACGCTAAAAATTTCAATTTCAAAACATAACAGTACGTTTTCGTAAGCGACGAGCGTCACTTCATCTATCGATGAGTTTCCATTCGTTAAATATTTTCCTGAAGACGGGCAGATTGCTTGCAATCACACCACCCTCTACAGAGACAAAAGAAAACAACGGATGTCGCCAGATACACCAAGTTTTGATGATAGTGGGGATAGTGGTGGGCGTGGTGGTATCGACATTCTACAAGAAATTCTACGAAGAGTACAACCTCGCCAAAACCACAGTTTGTATTTTAGCAGATTGTTTCTTGTGCGCGTTCTGCTGTCGCGTGATAGTGGAGGCCTCGCGGGTGCGCAGTTGGAGAGAGTTGGTCGATGGTCTTGAGGGGACATCGTCTTTGGTGCAAGATGAAGACGTTCAGACGCGCAAAGTTGTGTGCAAATATTTGGTCCTTCAAGTCATCTTTTGGGTCGGTAACATCTACATCAACGTTTATTGGGGGACCATTTTGGGAGCGCTTCATTACAAAATGTTCACAGTTGAAATTTTGGAATTTTACATACAGTTTTTTTACACTTTTTATATATACACTGTTTTGGAAATGATTCGCAAGAGATATGAAGGTTTGAGGCGACTTTACAAACACAGATTTGTTCAAAATGGGACAAATTTGGAGCAGATGAGTCGCTTTGTGTCCTCGTTGAGGAAACTAGTCAACGCCTTCAACGACAACTTCGGCTACTCCCTCATTCTTTTGATCTCCTTCACCATCCTCCAGATCCTCAATTATATGGAGTACAATCTGCGAAGTGAAGAATATCTCACAGAAGATGATATGACACACATCATTCTCACTCAAGTGTTGACTATTCTCTTATCATTTGTAAATTTCCTCTTGTTCCAGTTTATCTTAACTCTATGGCTTGCTACTGTTGAAGGTACCCACATTGATGACGATATTGAAATGTGATGAGATCGTGGAAGAGTCCCAGAAGACTATCTTTCTGGTTTCCGACAGCACTTTAGGAATTGTAGACTGTAAAAATCGCGAAGATCTGGACAGATTTTTCAACATCTTAACAACAAATCTTCCTAATTTTAGCGCCGCAAGATTTTTGTCAATCGATAGATCGACCATTTTGAGTATATTTGGAACTGTGATCTCATTTCTTATTGTTCTGGTGACATTTAATCCCAGTCAGCCTGATTGCATCGTGAAAACAAACATATCGGAAACACCAATAAACATGCACCAATAAAATTATACAGGCTTATGATAAGGTAACGCAAAAAATTCAGAAAACGTACAGTATTAATTTTTGAAAAAAAAAATGTAAAAACACGTCAAGCAGTTTTTAGCGTGAATTCTTGCTTTAAAGTATTGTTTAATTTATTTATCCACAATCACTATATTATATAGTCCATTCAAAAATCAAAAAACCACCAACGTCGCATTTTCCTCGATAATTACTATCGGCAACTCTGTCTAGTGTAAAATTTGGTGAGAATTGTAATTTTGAGGTTAAGTATTTATTAAGTGTCTTGTTTTTCTGGGCATGTTTAAGCAAAAATAATAAAAATTAATAAATAACTGAATCGTACTGAGCAATAATAAAACAATTTGAACGAAATTCCAAGCAATTGAATTTTATTTTGAATCAAATGTCATAATTTATAGTTACAAACATTACAAGAAAAAATAACTACCTAGGGTTTTTTAAATTTTACCAACCTAAAGCAATAGGTGGTGGTTTTTGATTTTTGAATGGACTTTAGTTATTATTAAAAGCAATTTTATTTCCTTCTTTATTAATTTGGTTTTTTTTTTTATGTAAACCCTAATTAAACTAAAGTTTTACAATCCAGAAAAATAAGCTTTATCAAATAATCTAATCGGAAATGTAGCTTCCCATTTTGAAAAAATATTTGACATCATTACTTTGACAAATTTAACCCAATTTTTTTTCTATACTTACACGTTAAAAGACGCAAAATTTAAAAAACTGTTTGACGTGTTTTTGATTTTTTTTTTAAATTAATACTGTGCGTTTTATGAATTTTGTGCGTTACTTTATCATGAGCCTGTTTAAAACTACACAAAGGAATATTACAGAGAGATAAATTGGCCCAAATGAAACGTTCGACACGCAACCTCGCCAAAATGTTATTAAACTCATGTAGGTCATAAATTACTGTAAATTATTCATATTAATTATGTAAATTCGTATCATTACAGGTGAGAGGATTTTTTTGGCATTTCAATTCACGACATTACAGCACATAAAAAATTCTGGAGAGATATGCCAATAAAACGCTCTTCTTATCTTGTATTTCGTGTGTATTTATATACTTTTTTAATTCAATAAAAGTTAAATTTATTGTTGGAAATTATGTTTATATCATTTAATTTCAAACAAATTCACTTGGGACCAAACTGGAGCAAAACAATCAGAAAAGATTTTCTTTCTTCCCAATATGGAGGATTAGCATTTTGTTAGCAATTATTCTAGCATGACTGAGTAGTGAGAAAATCTGAAAGAGTTGAGATTATATGGTGCAGCCCAGGAGCTAAATACAGGATGTCTCAGCTAAGATTTTCGAGCCTAATAACTCAGTTATTTTCTAGCGGATTTTTGTGAAATTTAAAATGCCGATATTTTAGACGGTGAAGAATAAAATCCCATTAATGCAATCACCCAAGACTTAAAAACGTAATTTTTTCATGCCTTTTTAAAATTTTGAATCAATCAAGATTTACATAAAAAATTGATCGTCAATAAAAAAATGCTGTAGGGAAAAGCTCGTCCTTGAAAGACGTCTGATTTGCAAGAAAAAAGCAAACAACTGTGTTAAACGTGGCTGCAAATGCAAAAACGTAGGCGCGTATGAAACAAACGCGCAATTTTGCAGAATTTTAGTCATCCCTTTTCGCAGAAGCGCAGGTGACATATTTGACGTTTATCTTGCTAACCTTACAAACACTTACAAAGTTAAAGACAACATTTGGACGTAATTTATTATACTGGATGCTTTAATTCTTCCATAAAGGACTAAAACACGATCAGGATATTTTAGCAAGGTAATTTAGTTCACGTACGCTTCCTGTGTCTTCAAATAAATTGACGACTCTCTTAACCTTACATTTTGTAAAGACTACATTTGGATAGTGTTCCACGAGAAAACGAACTGTGTCATTGAAGTTCTTACGACACTCTCCACTCCACAAAATCAATAAGGAAATGTATGTGGGACAAGTGAGTAAATATGAGAAGAAATGAAGAAAAAATCACGCTTACGGGAAAACGAGAATAAAAAGATCTTTATAACAAATGACCTCACCAAAAAAGAACGAGATATACAAGGATGGATACGGGAAGAGGCAAATGCAGAAAAAGAAAAAGGTAATAAAGTAAGAATCGGCTACAAGAAACTAACAATAAACGAAAAAATATGGACATGGAACAGTAAGACATACCGACTGGAATAACAAAAAGAACAAGTCAAGAGACCCCAAGATTCAAAAAACTAGATAAACATATACAAGGAAATCAGAAAATGGAAAAGACACGGCACGGAAAAGGAACACGAAATAAGGATGACTCAAGGAATTATTGGAAATTAGCAACATGGAACATTAGAGGACTAAGCGGAAAGGAGAACGAACTAATAGAAGAATGCCAGAAAATAAATGTAGATATTCTAGGAATCACGGAAACAAAGAAAAAAGGACAAGGATCAATAGAAGTAGGAAACGGGTATTACCTAATTTACAGCGGAGTACCGACAAATGAAAGAGCAAAAGCGGGAGTGGGTTGCCTGATAAACGAGAAATGGAGAAAGAAAATACTAGGATGGACATACATATCAGAGAGAATAATAAAAGTTGAGGCGAAGAATGGAGGAAACCCAATAACAATAATAATAACGTATGGGCCAAACGAAGACGAAAAAACAGAAGAAAAAGATAAATTCTGGGAAGAAATGAATTTAGCTGTGGAAAAAAGTAATGGAACAGTATTCGTCATAGGGGACCTAAACGGAAGAGTTGGAAAAAAGGATAATACCACAATGGAAGTAATAGGAAACCATGGAGAAAATATAAGAAATGGAAATGGACGAAGATTAATAGAATATTGCATAGAAAACGACTTAATCATAGCAAACACCTTTTATACACACAAAGAAATAAATAAAATAACAAGAGAAGTACAAAGCCGAGCAGAAAAATCAATTATAGATTATATAATAGTAGAAAGGAACAAAAGAACAATGATAAAAGACGCTAAGGTCCAAAGAGGACCTGAAATCTATAGCGACCATTACATGTTAGTAGCGAAAATAGCAGACGGAACGAAACAAGATACGGAAAAGAGAGCAAAGAATAAATCGAAATCATGCCATGAAGCTACAAAAACGTATAAGTTACAAGAAAAAGAGCAAGCTGAAAAATATAAAGAATATGTAGAGCAAAAAATCGAACAGACAAAAGAAGAACAAGAACAAATGGGCATAGAAGAAGCATGGCAAACATTCAAAACAATACTACAAGAAGGAGCCAGAAAAGTATGCGGAACCGTAGTAATAAATAAAAATAAAAAACAAACAGCTTGGTGGAATGAAGAAATTAAGAAACAAATTAAGAAGAAGAAAACAAAATGGGAAATATACTTAAACACAAGAACAAGAGAGTCCTATATGAGTTACAAAAGACAACGAGAAGTGGTGAAAAATTTAGTAATAGAAGCAAAAAAGAAATCCTGGGAAGATTTTGGAAGAAAGATGGAAAAAAATAAAAATGAAAACCAGAAACTATTTTACCGTGTACTAAAAAATTTGAAAACGGCGAAACAAGAACAGCCTATAATCAATAGCATTAAAACCAAAGAAGGAGAAGTACTAACAGAAGAGCATAAGATTATGGAACGATGGAAGGAACATTTCGAAGAATTACTGAACCTTACAAAGACAAACAGAGAATCAACAGGAAAAACAGTAAAAGAAGGAAGGAAGAACAAAACAGAAATAAATAACGAGAGAAATAGAGAAAACGAGATTACATTAACAGAAATACAAGAAGCTATAAAAAGTATAAAAAACGGAAAAGCAGCAGGACACGATGGAATCACCGCAGAAATGATAAAACACTTAGGAGGAAACGGCACCCAAATATTACTGAAGATATTCAGGAAAGCATGGGCTGAAGGCAAAATTCCACACGACTGGGAAATAGGAGTACTGATACCAATATATAAAAAGGGGGATAGATTAGACTGCAACAATTACAGAGGTATCACACTCTTGAGCGTAGTAGTGAAGACGTACGAAAGGATACTAGAAAAAAGACTTAGAAGAGAAATAAAAGAACAAATGACAGACTCACAAAGCGGTTTTAGGAAAGGCCACAGTATCCAAGACCACATCTTTACAATCAAAGAGAGCATATACAAAACAATTCAGAAGAACTCAGAATTATACCTAGGATTCATAGATTTAGAAAAGGCGTTCGACAGGATACCGAGGGGAAAAGTATGGGAATGCTTAGAAAAAAAAGGGATAGACCCACAACTTATAACAGCTACAAAAAGTTTGTATCAAAATAGCCGTAACTATGTCAGGAGTAAAAACAACAGATCGAAGGAATTCATAACCGTAGATGGACTTAGACAAGGAGGAGTGCTGAGCCCGCTACTATTCATAATAATGATGGACGAAATAATCAAAAAGACCAAAGAAAAAGTGAAGCAAGTAAAAATCGGACACTACAAATTAACAACAGTTAAAATCTCTGAATGTGCTTTTGCCGACGATCTTGTTGTGTTTGGATCTATCGAGAAAGAACTTCAAGAAAATCTCAACACATGGAACAAAGTATTAAAAGAACAACAGATGAAAATAAACAAAGCAAAGACAAAAATAATGGTAATAACAAAAGACGAGAAAAATGTAGACATTGAAATTGAAGATACAAAAATCGAACAAGTCAATGAATTCAAGTATTTGGGAGTCACAATAAACAACAAGGGGAAGCAAGATACAGAAATAAACCAGAGGATATCGGCGGCGACAAAACTATACCATTCACTAGGCAAAACTTTCATAGGAAAGAATGAAATTAGCAGGAAGACCAAAATGACTGTGTACCAAACAATATTTCGTCCAGTATTGACATTTGGAAGTGAATCTTGGGTAATAACAAAAAGACAAAAAAACAGAATACAAGCAGTCGAAATGAAATACCACAGGAGAGCACTAGGAATAACAAAAAGAGACCATAAACGAAATGATGACATAAGGGAAGAATTAGGAATAGAACCGGTAACAACAACAATCGAGAAAAATCAATTGAAATGGTATGGACATCTAACCAGAATGGCAGATACAAGGCAAGTCAGAAGAATATGGGACGCAAGAATAAACACCAAAAGAGGAAGGGGAAGGCCCCCCGAGTCTTGGAACGGAACAGTCGCCAAAGTGATGGAAAGACGAGGATTAAATTGGAGAGAAGCGCGAAAGATAGCGCAAGACAAAAGAAGCTGGTCCGGATTTGTCCACAGTTAAATAATTTAAGATAACTTATAACAAGTAAAAGTAAAATTAATAATGAACCCCTACACCAAAGGGTAAAAGGGGTATTGATTATATAACGGGTGTTTTTTTAAATTTGGCGTCGAAGTAGGCATTGAAGAGCCGATTGTGAATGCACTATACGGATAACAGATCATGGATCAGCTGTTTAAATCTCACGCTTTTACAAGCGTGGTGCTTTCTCAATCGACTCTCCAACGCCAACTGCGACGCCAAATTTAAAAAAACACCCTTTATATATATATAAAGGGTGTACAAAATGTTGCTTGGCAATTAATCATCAATTGTTTCAAAAGGTAACTGCTCAAATACCTTCAACTTTTACATTAAATTTTTAACGACAAAATCTAATCTCTTCGTTGAATCAGACAAGTGATTTACTTAATTGTTTGTGTAGACCCCTATTTTTTAATATTTAACAATCTAATAATAATCGCGCATAATTTTCGATAAAGGAAACATCAGTTAAAATGACATTTTTTAACTTGAGGTAATTTTATTTTCACTAATTTAACCTTAACGGTCTAAAATATCTGCATTTTAAATTTCATAAAAATCCGTTGGCAAATAACCGAGATATTAGGCTCGAAAATCTTAGCTGAGACACCTTGTATATACGTGTCTATGAAATTAAATGAAATGAAAAGCGTGCCAATTTATTTTTATTAGCAAAACCAACAACATAATATAACTTGGGAGTAATCATCTAAAATTAAATGAATCAAAATTAAACTTAACGTGCTTAAGAATGAACATCTTCGTCGTGAAACTGGACCAAAAGAATAAGAAAACTGCAAATGATCCACAACATGTCGAGGATTGTTGTCCTAGAAATGTGAAAAAAATTTGCCGCTCGAAATGCGGGAACGCTCTGGAACACCAAATTTCCAAACTGATAAAATTTCTCTTCTTCGGCTTTTGAGACATGTTCAAATCTCCATTTGACACCATAGCAAAGCGACACGATCCTCTCAGCTTCTCGAGTCACCGAATGACAGAACAGGAGCAACACAGAAGTGACCACCTGGAAGAAAAAGCGTTAGAAAAGAACACGGAAACCTGACGAGACTTACAAAATTCCAATGAAACACAGACATCGAAAATAAAATCACATGACTCAAATTGTTGAGGGATGAACTGTACAAGAGGATGTAGGTGTAGTTTAAGATGTGGAACGTTGTAAATGAGATTATCCAAAAAATGCTCCCACCAAACAGGCTGTTGTAGATCTGGACGGTATTTTTAAGAAGATTCATTGTAGATTCGACCCCGTCGAGAAAATCAAGAAAATTCTTGTCGCAAACTGGTGACTTCTTCTTCAAAAAGCTGCAAATCCTTAACCCCAAGCCTTTGTATCTCATTCGTATCATGTTAGCGATGACACAAAGAAGAAACGTGTGGAGGAGTAAAATATATCTTTGTGCAAGATTCCAGGCTTGTGTTTGAATACATTGCTTCACTCGAATAGAACAACTAACGTATGCAATGTAGCCCCATGTTATCCCATACAGAAGATTAAAACCAATAAAGACCAAATACTCTCTTCGGTCGTCGTTCGTCTTCTTAGTTTTGATCAAATATTCACTGACTTTCAAGCTCTCGCTCTCGGTCCACAAGTTCAACACGATCGTTGTTTGGAAATGAAATGCGATAACAGAGAAGTCTTCAGCTGTAGTCACAATTGTTTTCATTAAAACGGAGCTTCTGTGGAACTTCTTCAGGATTAAATTTGATATCGCTTCTGTCGTTAGAACTGCAAAAATTAATAAATTATATAACTTTCGGACCCAAGTGGTTTGTTGTGGTTCAATCGACGACGGGGTCAAGGTGAAGATGTGACCAATTTTGAATAAAAAACTCAAAAATTGTATAGTCATTGTAAATTAGTGTTAACGTCGCAGTGTGCTGAGCTCGTTTGACGTTTGAAACTTGTTTCACGTGTCAGTTATCTATTGGGTTCCTGATTAGCTCGCAGTTTGACTAAATTATTTATGGGGAAAAAATCTATAGTTGCATTTAACAAACTATGTCAACTTGCTGGATCTTTTCGGATTCATTTTCTTGTGTCATTCTCCAAGCTTGGTTGATTGAATTTACAACAGCCGGTGATTTAACTATCAAAGTGCTGAATTGATTTAATTTAGATATTTTGCTACAAACACAGAACAAGAGCTTGTGATTTAAAATAATTGTTATGATTTATAGCAATCTCTTCCCGAAAAAAGTTTTAATTTTGAAATTTTACTCTTTAAACTAAACAATGACAATCAGTATATTGCAGACTGTGAATAATGTGTCAAACATTACAGTTACTGTGACGGGAATGAAAATCGCTGCGGCAAAACTAATCACCAAAAAATCTACCAATTAAATTTCCCTGCAACCGTAGCCAGCTGACAATTTCTCCTCTTATCGAGAGTGTTTCACATACTATAACTAACCCTTGTAAATGTTATCTTCTAAAAGAATCAACAGACAAAAACTAGTAGTAAAAACTGACATTCGAGCAACATGTTCTTTTCCATCGTTTGGAAAATATCAGGAAAAAAATGTAATTTCCTAGTAAAAACAATATTTTTAAAATATGTCAGTGTCACCACTAGTAATAGCGTTTCAGCCGTATTACAAAAGCTCCTTCTCAAACTAAGTTATTTATTGGGCAGACATCTCTCCATTCAAAATTCGCACAACAGAGCTGGGTTCCTCTCGATGAGTTTCCATTTGTTAAATTTTTATCTCAAGACGGGAAGATTCCTCGCAATTACCCCTCCCTCTACAGAGATCAGAGAACACAGCAAATGTCGCCAGATATATCAAGTCTTGATGATAGTGGGGCTCGTGATGGGAACGCTGGGATCGACGTACTGCTATAAAGAAGCCTTCTCCGATTTCAACTTTGTCAAAATCGCAGCTCTCGTTTTATCAGAGTGGATGTTGTTCGCGTTCAGTTGTCGCATAATTGTGGAGGCCTCGAGGATGCGCGGTTGGAGAAGCTTGATAAAAGATCTCAGGGAAACATCGTGTCTGGTGCAAGATGAAGAGGTTCACACGCGAAAAGTTCTGTTCAAGTTTTTGGGTCCACAAATCATCTTTTGGGTCTGCTCCATCTACGACTACTGGTTCGCGGTCTCTGTTGTGGGAATGATTTATATCAAATTATCCTCAGTAGAAATTCTCGAAATTTACCTACGTTTCTTTTACACATTATATATTTGCACACTTTTGGAAATGATCCGCAAGAGATATCAAGGGTTGAGGCGACGTTACGAACACAGATTTTTACGAAATCGGCGACATTTGGTCCAGATGAGTGGCCTTGCATGCTCGCTGAACAAAATAGTCGACACCTTCAACGACAACTTCGGCTACTCCCTCGTTCTTTTGATCTGTTACGTCACCCTGGAGAGCCTCAATTATTTGGATTTCAATTTGCAAGTGGAAGGATATAGCAATGAAAATCTGATACATATAGTTGTCACTCAAGTGTTGTCTGTTCTCCTATTATTTGTGAGTCTTCCTATTATTGTAACTTGTCTTAATTTTCCGGCTTTCTACTAACTGTTGAAGGTACCCACATTAATGATGATACTGACATGCGACAACATCGTGGAAGAGTCCCAGAAGATTATCTTCCTGGTCTCCCACAGCACTTTAGGAATTGTAGATTGTGAAATGCGACAAGATCTGGACCGACTTCTTACCATCTTAACAACAAGTGTTCCCCATTTTACCGCGGCAAGATTTTTCTCGATCAACAAATCGACCATTTTCAGTATTTTTGGAACTGTGACCTCATTTCTTATAATAATGTTGACGCTTGATCCCACTCAACCTAATTGCATTGTGAAGACAAATTTAACGGAAACATAAATCAACACGTTTTCATAATATGTAGTAGTTAATTAAGGAGTTTTGTAAATAGGGCTCTTTATGGCATCAGTGGGCCAGTTTAAGGCATCGCATGCCACAAAGGCCCAATTTACACACGAACGAGTTGAGTACAAGGTTTTTTTGTTTGACGAGCCCCTTACAGGCTCTAATTTTGTGATGGTTGGCACAAAACAATTGAAACACTTGTCGACTTTGGCGCAAAATTTACTGACGCTGCCAGAATGCTCTAAATTTTCGAGGATTCTGGCAGAAGAGTCTGACAGTACCAACATGATAACCGTAAATTGTGCTATCGCTATTATGGAACCGCTTTCAGCTATTACGAAACTATTTTTGGTATTGTAACAGCTCTATAATTAAAGCAAAATAGAAACATTTCTATAAAACTTCTATAAAATTATATAAAGCTGTATAAAGGGAAATTACAGAGAGTTAATTTCGTCGGAATGAAACAATTGACACCCAACCTCACTCAAACAAAGAGCTTTGACATTAAACACTAGTGTGATGATTGATTTTTTTTCGTTTCCATTCACGCAATTAAGCACATAAAATAAGTTCCAGAGAGATGTGCCATTCACATTTATTGTTATTAGCATAATCAACAACCAACACCATTTAAGAACAGTTTATTTTTATATCTTAAGTGTTTGTATTTTATTCTGAATTATAACAAAGATTTCCATCAAGTTTAAATAAAAAATTTTTATTTTAAATTAGTTAAAGTTAAATTGATTGTCAGAAGTATAATATTTGTATAATTTCATTTCAAACAAATTCACTTAGAATCAAAGCAAAACAATCTGAAAGGTAACAGAAATTCTTCACAATGTGGAGAATTAGCAGTTTGTTAACAACAACAAAAAAAAACTAGCGCAATTGGAATATCGTCATTTTAAGTGTGTCACTTAATTCCAAGCACAATTATCAGTTCTTCCACTGTCACACTGGTAAGTATATTTTACGGAGAATTGTCAAAGAAACGTCAACGAAGTGCTGTGTTAACCTAGAAAACAACTTTCCGATTTCGGCAAAGTTCAAGGATATTTACTGTAATTGTAAGCAACAAATACATGCCATTTCGATGGTGCTGAAGGGTGAGTCCCAAGTTGTATTAAAAAAGAGGAAGAATTGAAGATTCGTGAGTAATTGAATTGAGATGAATATAATAGTTATTTACACAATTAGTGGGATAAAAGCAATATTACAGGATTCGAGTGTGAAGATTGCAGATGACGAGGGCGTTAGCCCGAATTCATCTGTAATCACACGAGTTTCCTGTAATATGCTTTAGCCCACGTGTTATGTACAAAATTTTATCTAAGACCGCCCCGAATTAAAAAAAAGGTAAATCTTATTTATCTCCGCCAGTTTCATTACACCACTCAGTGGAATAATAACTTACTTATCCCACTGAGTGGGGTAATGAAGCTCACTTATCCCACTGAGTGGAGTAATGAAATGCGTCCGGTAATGAAGTTCCTTATTCCACTCAAATGAGTGGGATAAGTGTCATTTATCCCACGGGATTAGATAAATAAATTTTTTGCACGACCTATATACAGGCTGTTTGATTAAAAACGTCTCAACCCATAACTTTTTTATTTATTACCCGATTTCAATGAACAAAAAAACCAAGGATATGGTTTTTCATGCGCTACAAAACAGCCATAAAATATATTTTTTTGGTGTTATCTTCAATAGCTAACGATAGACAACTTTTTTTTTGAATGGGCACATGTAGTTTTTTAGGCTCAGTCTGGTAAGGTTTTTTTTCTGAATCTAATGATGTTTTTAAAGTTATCATTTGGTCCATTGATAACTGAAAAAAAATTTAAAAAAAATTTTGTGGTTCAACTTACGAGATTTTTAAGTGTTCCGTGAAAAACAATCGGAATACAAAATGCGGAAAATGTCATCCAAACGTCAGCTTAGAAATTTTCATCTGCTTTTTTAAACTTTTTTTTATTCAAGTCATAATAAAATGTTGTTACACAGTCTAGGACTGGTTTACAAATCTATGAGGGGCATGATGACCAACTCAATAGACCGGGACCAATGGCTTAACGTGACTTCCGAATCACGAGATAGAATATAGCCTTTTTTTTATTTTATTTTTTTTTATTCCGCCCTGGGTCGGAATGGAACCCGCGACCCTCGCGTCCCTGAGCCGAAACGGACTCCCTTAGGCTATATTCTGCCTAAGTTTTCCAAGAAAATAATAATAAAACACCTCAAGATTGCACCTGAAAATTTTCAAACTCACACTTGACATTTATTTTGTTGCTATTTATATTCCAATTGTTTTTCACGGCTTACTTGAAAATGTTATAATAAGCTGAATCACAATTAAAAATTGTTTAATTTTTTTTTCAATTACCTAGGGACCACATGATAACTTTTAATACATCATTAGATTCAGAAAAATAAACTCTACCAGACTGAGCCTAAGTAGCTACATGTGTCCATTTTTCATGCTTCGTAGCGCATGAAAAACCATATCTTTGGTATTTTTTGTTCATTGAAATCGGATAACAAATAAAAAAGTTATGGGTTGAGGCATTTTTTATCAAACAGCCTGTATAATGAGCAACTTTACTCCCTGATTGTATGGAGTAAAGTAGCTCTTTTTTCCCCTTGGGCAAAAAACCGCAACCAACTCAAGCTTTTAGTCATCTTTTTTCCCCTTGGGCAAAAAACCATAGCCTATTCAACATTTTATGGTACATATTTATTTCGAATATATTTTTTTTTCACTCGAGGTACAGTTTGTAGCCCGAAGGCGAAGCTCGAGGGTCCTACAAAGCAACGACGGTAACAATAATGCATTCCCGAGGTGCAGATACTATTATTTGCACGATTCAAAAATTTTAATTGAAAAAAGCCGAAAGGTTAAAAATTATTTTTAACTGTCAACATGACACTTCAATTTAGCTTGACAGTTAGTGATAATTTACAAATTTTCGGCTTTTTTCTATTAAAATCGGTGAGTCGTGCAAAAAATAGTACTCGTATATGGACCTCGGGAGTGAATGATTTTTACCCTCAGTGCTTTGTAGAACCCTCGGGCAACAAATTGTAGCTCGGGTAAAAATCATCCACTTCACTCCCTCGGTGCATAATATACTATTAATGCATTCCACCCAACCAAATTTATATTAGATACAATATCGATATTCCAGACCAAGAAGGTAAATTATTAAATACTTACTTAGTAGAAAAGAAAATACATACATACATTCATTGTCAGATTAATCTAATGGAGTTTTTGTTTGTGCTGTTAACATGTAAAAGTGCGATGAAAATCTAGAAACAAACTATACTTTGGAGTTGCATTGCGGACAAAAGTGGGCCATGCTTAAAAGCGGCCAATGAATGGAGCTTCTCAAAGTCAAGGTTAGTGGGTGGAGTTGATCACGCCTAGTGAGTAGAGGCCATCAAGGACAAAAGAAGCGGTGGGTTATGAAATCCACTCGTAACATTCTGAAAAGCTTGTTTAAATTTAAAATTTGAACAAAATTAGAATTAATCATAATTTAAATTAAGCTGAAATGAATGAAATTATGTAAATGTACATTAACTTCAAATTGATCATCTTTGTCGTGAAACTGGATGAAAAGAATAAGAAAATTGCAAATGATCCACAACATGTCGAGAATTGTTCTGCTAGAAATCTAAAAGAAGATTGCCGCTCGAAATAGGGTAACGCTGTGGAACACAAAATTTCCGAACTGATAAAATTTCTCTTCTTCGGCTTTTGAGACATGCTCGAATCTCCATTTGACACCATAGCAAAGCGACACGATTCTCTCAGCTTCACGAGTCACAGAATGACACAACAGGAGCAACACAGATGTGACCAACTGGAAGAAGGAAACGTCAGAATAGAACACGGAAGCCTGACGAGACTTACAAAATTCCAATGAAAAATAAACATCGTAAAAAAATCACATGGCTCGAATTGTAAAGGGATGAATTGTACAAGAGGTTGTAGGTGTAGTTTAAGATGTGGAACGTTGTAAATGAGATTATCCAACAAATGCTCCCACCGAACAAGCTGTTGCAGATTTGGACAGTATTTTTCAGAAGATTCATTGTAGATTCGACCCAGTCGAGAAAATCAAGAAAGTTCTTGTCGCAAACTGGTGATTTCTTCTTCAAAAAGTTGTAAATCCTTAACCACAAGGCTTTATATCTCATTCGTAGCATGTTATCGATGACACAAAGAAGAAACGTGTAAAGGAGTAAAATCTTCATCTATCCCATGTAGAAGAGTAACAGCAGCAAAGACCAAATACTCTTTTCTGTTGTCTTTCCTTTTGTCAGTTTTGATCAAATATCCATTGACTTTCAAGCTCTCCAAAAGATTTTTCCATGAATCCACATTCCACAAATTCGACATGGTCGTTGTTTGGAAACGAAATGCGATAACAGAGATGTCTAGAGCTGTAGTCACAATTATTTTCATTACAACGGAGCTTTTGTAGAACTTTTTCAGAATTAAAATTGATATCGTACCTGTTGCTAGAACTGCAAAAATTAATAAATAATATAACTTTCGGAACCAAGTGGTTTGTTTTGGTTTAATTGACGACGGGGATAAGGTAAAAATGTGACCAATTTTGAATAAAAGGCAAAAAAATTGTATAGTCACGGTAAATTAGTGTTAACGTCGCAGTGTGCTGAGCTCGTTTGACGTTTGAAACTTATTTCACGTGTCACAATTGTTGATCTATTGGGTTCATGATTAGCTCGCAGTTTGACTAAATTATTTATGAGGAAAAAATCTATAGTTGCATTTAACAAACTATGACAACTTGCTGGATTTTTTCGGATTCATTTTCTTGTCTCATTCTCCAAGCTTGGTTGATTGAATTTACAACAGCCGGTGATTTAATTATCAAAGTGCTGAATGGATTTAATTTAGGTATTTTGCTACAAACACAGAACAAGAACTTGTCATTTAAAATAATTGTTCTGATTTATAGCAATCTCTTCCCGAAAAAAGTTTTAATTTTGAAATTTTACTATATAAACTAAACCATGACAATCAGTATATTGCAGACTGTGAATAATGAGTCAAACGTTACAGTTACTGTGACGGGAATGAAAATCGCTGCGGCAAAACTAATCACCAAAAAATCTACCAATTAAATTTCCCTGCAACCGTAGCCAGCTGACAATTTCTCCTCTTATCGAGAGTGTCTCACATACTATAACTAACCCTTGTAAATGTTATCTTCTAAAAGAATCAACAGACAAAAACTAGTAGTAAAAACTGACATTCGAGCAACATGTTCTTTCTCATCGTTTGGAAAATATCAGGAAAAAAATGTAATTTCCCAGTAAAAACAATATTTTTAAAATATGTCAGTGTCAACACTAGTAATAGCGTTTCAGCCGTATTACAAAAGCTCCTTCTCAAACTAAGTTACTTATTGGGCAGACATCTCTCCATTCAAAATTCGCAAAACAGAGTTGGGTTCCTCTCGATGAGTTTCCATTTGTTAAATTTTTATCTCAAGACTGGAAGATTCCTCGCAATCACCCCTCCCTCTACAGAGATCAGAGAACACAGCAAATGTCGCCAGATATATCAAGTCTTGATGATAGTGGGGCTCGTGATGGGAACGCTGGGATCGACGTACTACTATAAAGAAGCCTTCTCCGATTTTAACTTTGTCAAAATCGCAGCTCTCATTTTAGCAGAGTGGATGTTGTGCGCGTTCAGTTGTCGCATAATTGTGGAGGCTTCGAGGATGCGCGGTTGGAGAAGATTGATAAAAGATCTCAAGGAAACATCGTGTCTGGTGCAAGATGAAGAGGTTCACACGCGAAAAGTTCTGTTCAAGTTTTTGGGTCCACAAATCATCTTTTGGGTCTGTTGCATCTGCAACGTCTGGTTCGCTGTCTCTGTCGTGGGAGTGATTTTTATAAAATTCTCCTCAGTAGAAATTTTCGAAATTTACTTTTTTTACACATTATATATTTGCACTCTTTTGGAAATGATCCGCAAGAGATATGAAGGGTTGAGGCGACGTTACGAACACAGATTTTTACGAAATCGGCGACATTTGGTCCAGATGAGTGGCCTTGCATGCTCGCTGAACAAAATAGTCGACACCTTCAACGACAACTTCGGCTACTCCCTCGTTCTTTTGATCTGTTACGTCACCCTGGAGAGCCTCAATTATTTGGATTTCAATTTGGAAGAATATAGCAATGAATATCTGATTGAACTGTTTGTCAGTCAAGTGTTGTCGGTTCTCCTATTATTTGTGAGTCTTTCTATTATTGTAGTTTATCTTAATTTTACGGCTTGCTACTGTTGAAGGTACCAACATTAATGATGATACTGACATGCGATAACATCGTGGAAGAGTCTCAGAAGATTATCTTCCTGGTCTCCCACAGCACTTTAGGAATTGTAGATTGCGAAATGCGACAAGATCTGGACCGACTTCTTACCATCTTAACAACAAGTGTTCCCCATTTTACCGCGGCAAGATTTTTCTCGATCAACAAATCGACCATTTTCAGTATTTTTGGAACTGTGACCTCATTTCTTATAATAATGTTGACGCTTGATCCCACTCAACCTAATTGCATTGTGAAGACAAATTTAACGGAAACATAAATCAACACGTTTTCATAAAATTATACAGGATGTTTCAGCTAAGATTTTCGAGCCTAATATCTCGGTTATTTGCCAACGGATTTTTATGAAATTTAAAATGCAAATATTTTAGACCGTCAAGGTACAATTAGTAATAATAAAATTACCACAGGTTAAAAAATGTAATTTTAGTACTTGTTTCCTTTATCGAAAATTATGCGCGATTATTATTAGATTGTTAAACATTAAAAAATAGGGGTCTACACAAACAATTAAGTAAATCACTTGTCTGATTCAACGAAAAGATTAGATTTTGTCGTTAAAAATTTAATGTAAAATTTGAAGGTTTTTAAGAAGCAGTTACCTTTTGAAACAATTGATGATTAATTGCCAAGCTACATTTTGTACACCTTTAAAGTCTGTCAAAATTGGGCGCGCTTTATTAGAATCGTCAAATTGTGAAAATTTATTGGAAATACTCTAAAAATAGACTACAGCGGCAGAAATTTCAATATTGTTGAAAAATGAAAAACATTTTGCCTATGGAGAGTGTCGTAAGAACTTTAATGACGCAGTTCGTTTTTTCGTGGAACACTATCGGAATGTAGGCTTTAAAAAATGTAAGGTTAAGAGAGTCGTCAATTTATTTGAAGACACAGGAAACGTACGTGAACTAAATTACCTTGCTAAAATATCCCGATCGTGTTTTAGTCCTTTATGGAATAATTAAAGCATCCAGTATAATAAATTACGTCCAAATGTTGTCTTTAACTTTGTAAGTGTTTGTGAGGTTAGCAAGATAAACGTCAAATATGTCACTTGCGCTTCTGCGAAAAGGGATAACCAAAATTCTGCAAAATAGCGCGTTTGTTTCATACGCGCCTACGTTCTTGCATTTGCAGCCACGTTTAACACAGTTTTTTGCTTCTTTCTTCCAAACCAGACATCTTTCAAGGACGATACATTTTTTATGTAAATCTTAATTGATTTTAAAAAGGCATGTAAAAATTACGGACTTGGGTGATTGCATTAATGGAATTTTGTTCTTCGCTGTCTAAAATATCTGCATTTTAAATTTCACAAAAATGCGCTGGAAAATAACTAAGTAATTAGGCTCGAAAATCTTAGCTGAGACACCCTGTATAAAACACCTATAATTGTGTAAAAAAACGAGTTTTATAAGCGTTTATTTCATGAGTCCAAGAGCGCGAAGACGGATGGAATAAACGACTTATTAAACGAGTTTTTCATATTCTATTTTTTGTATTTTGCGCCTTTGCAGGAATTTTAAAATTACAGGAATTTATGACGGTTGGCAAAAATCAAATGAATCACTTTTCCACTTTGACACATTTGTGCGTATTGGCTGACGCTGCCAGAATCCTCTAGATTTTAGAGGAATCTGGCTGAAGAGTCAGTACCAACATGGTAACTATTAATTTTTCTATCGCTATTATAAAACCGCTTGCAGCCGTTACGATAATATTTCTGGTATCGTAACTCGTCATTAAACACGGGTGTGATAATTGTTTTGTCATTTCGATTCACCAAATTACAGCACATAAAATAAGGTTTTTCCATGGCTCCATGGTTGAATAAGATCGTTGTTTGCAAATGAAATGCTGGATCTTTTGGGATTCATTTTCTTGTCTCATTCTCGAAGCTTTGTTGATTGAACTTAGAACAGCAATAATTTAATTATCAAAGTGTTGAATGGATTTAATTTAGATCTTTTGGTACAAACACAGAATAAGAAATTATGATTCAAAATAATTGTTCTGATTTATAGCAATCTCTTCCAGAAAAAAGTCTTAATTTTGAAATTTTACTATTTAAAGTAAGCTATGACAATCAGTAAAATGCAGACTGTCAATAATATGTCAAACATTACAGTTATTATGACTGGAAAGAAAATCGCAGCCCCAAAACTGATAACTAAGAGATTTACAAATTAAATCTTTCCGAAACTGTGACTAACTGACAATTGCTACACTTGTCTAGAGTTTTTCTTCTATCGATTCCTTTGTTGTCCCACATACTAAAACTAACAATTGTAAATGTTATCTTCTAAACGAATCAACGGACAAAAACAAGTTTCATGTGCTGTAAAAACTGACACAGGTGTAGATCCGAACAAAACGTTATTTCCCATCGTTTGGAAAATGTCCTTAAAAAATGTAATTTCTTGAAAAAAGAAACTTTTTACAATGTGTTAGTTGTGTGCTTCGCGTGTCGCTACTAGTGATGGCGTTTCAATCATATCACATGAAATGTATAAATTTATGGCTCCTTCTCAAACTGGATTATTTATTGGGCAGACGTCACTCCCTTCAAAATTCGCTGGAGAGAATTGGTGCTTCTGTAATATTCTGCTCTTCACAATTTTGACACTTGTCGTTGCTAAATATACAATAAACAAGAGATTTTACTCATTTTTCAACTGTGTAAGAGTTGTGAGTGCTTTGCCTTGTTAATTCAGAATCATACGATAACACCTTACAAAGGCGTTATTACCAGTTTACTCTCCTGTGTTGGAGCTTGATACGCGCTCCAGAAGAAATTTTCCTTGTAACGGGTGTCGCTTCTTCTTTCGATGAGTTTCTCTTCGTTAAATATTTATCTCAAGACGGGAAGATTCCTCGCAATCACCCCACCCTCTACAGACACCGAAGAACCCAGCAGATGTCGCCAGCTGCACCAAGTCTTGATGATAGTGGTGATAGTGATGGGAGTGATGGCATCGATGGACTACTATAAAGATTCCTTTGCCAAGCTCAACTTCGTCAAAATCGCAGTTTGCATTTTAGCAGAGTGGATCTGGTGCGCGTTCAATTGTCGCATCATTTTGGAGACCTCAAAGGTGCGCAGTTGGAGAAGGTTGATCGAAGGTCTTAAGGGAACATCGCATCTGGTGCCAGATGAAGACATTCAGTCGGGCAAAGTTCTCTTCAAGTTTTTGGTTCCACAAATCATTTTTTGGGCCTGCACCATCTACAGAAACTGGTTCTCGGTCACTGTTGTGGGAGTGATTTATCTCAAATGGTTCTCAGTAAATATTTTCGAATCTTACTTACAGTTTTTTTACACATTATATATTTACACTCTTTTGGAAATGATCCGCAAGAGATATGAAGGGTTGAGGCGACGTTGCGAACACAGATTTTTTCAAAATGGGCCACATTTGGCCCAGTTGAGTCGCTTTGCATGTTCGCTGAACAAAGCAGTCGACGCCTTCAACGACACCTTCGGCTACTCCCTCATTCTTTTGATCAGTTTCACCACTCTGCAGATCCTCAATTATTTGGATTTCAATTTGCAAGTGGAAGAATATGGCGATGCAAATCTGATACAAATGGTTGTCACTCAAGTGTTGTTTATTCTCCAATCATTCGTGAGTCTTCCTATTGGTGTAGTTTATCTTAACTCTACGGCTTGCTACTGTTGAAGGTACCCACATTAATGATGATACTGACATGCGATAACATCGTGGAAGAGTCGCGGAAGATTATCTTTCTGGTGTCCCACAGCTCTTTAGGAATTGTAGATTGCAAAATGCGACAAGATCTGGACAGATTTCTTACCATCTTGACAACAAATGCTCCCTGTTTTAGTGCCGCAGGATATTTCCCGATCAACAGATCCACCATTTTCAGTATTTTTGGAACTGTGGCCACATTTCTTATAGTTATGTTGACGCTTGATCCCGCTCAACCTGATTGCATTGTGAAGACAAACTTAACGGAAACATAATCAACACAATTTTATAAAATTATATAAAACACAGGTGTGATGATTGTCATTTCGATTCACGAAATTGCAGCACCAAAAAATAAGTTCTTGAGAGATGTGTCATTCACATTTATTGTTATTAGCATAACCAACACCGTTCAAGAACAGTTTGTTTTTATTTCTTATGTATTTTTCTGTATTTTATTCTGAATTGTAAGGAAGATTTCCATCAAATTTAAATAAAAAATATTGTCAGAAGTAACATTCGTATCCTTTCATTTCAAATAAATTCACTTGGATTCAAAGCAAAACAATCAAAAAAGCTATACAACTTCTTCACAACATGGAAGATTAGCAGTTTGTTAGCAACAAAAAAAAATAGCACTATTAAAATATCGTCACTTTAAGTGTGTTACTTAATTGCAGGCTTATGAACTTGTATCATAATAAGCTATTAATTCATTACACCCAATCAACATTATATTCGTAACAATATTGACACTCTAGGTCTAGACCAAGAGAGCAAATTATTAACACGTAAAAGTTAGATGAAAATCTGGAAACAAATTATACTTTGGAGTCGCATTGCGAAAAAAAATGGGTCATGGTTTAAAACGGCCAATGAATCGACCTTCTCGAAGTCAAGGTTAGTGGGTGGAGTTGAACACGCCCAATGAGTAGAGGTTATCAAGGACAAAAGAAGAGATGGGTTGTGAAATCTGCTCGTAACATTCTGAAAGGCCAGTTTAAAATTAAAATTTGCACAAAATCATAATTACGCGTTTACAAATACGTCATTATGCACTCATTTTCGAGTTATTTGAAAAATACGAACGATAGGAAAAATGAAGTATAGTTTGGCTATGCCATATTTAAAAAACAATAACCCGTTTTATGACATTTCGTTAGGTTTTTTATTGCTATACTGGCCAGGTTTCGCCAAGGCTACACAGTTAATTTGCGTATCTTTTTCAAATTATATAAAATTGAAATAAAAAATTGATACAAAAAATGAAAAATGAAATAAAGAACACGTGTTTCGTATTTTTCATACCTATATTTTTTTATTGAAACAAAAAAACCGGGCGGTTAAAAAAATTAAATGTTTTCAATTGAACTTAAAATAAAATTTCATCGTTTGCTCGTCATTTGTTTCAAATGTAGTGTTATTTTTTTTTAATTTCTTATATGAGGTTACACATGTATTACATTGTTGTTTTCAGAATAAAAATCTCTATCAGAATTAGTAAATAGTATATTATGATACGAGTCTTATAAGAAGCATTTTATCGCACGCACGGGTTTAGAGCATGACGAGCGTAGCGAGGAGTGCCCTAAAGGAGTACCTAAGTGCGGTAAAATGCCTTATAAACGAGATGTTTTTTGCTTGATTTTAGTAGTGTAACAAATAGGACCTTACCAACACTTTTTTTGAAGTGATAAGTTTAGCAAAGAAATTTTTTTTTGTTAAATTTCAATTTTGCTTCCTTTTCTTGACTATTGTGACTTTAAAAAAATAAATAAATAAAACGCAGTTAATTTTTTAATGTTTTTTTTAGCAATCGACGTTTGGTGTTTTCTAGAAGTACTTGTTTGTACATCTACACCGTTCTGACAGTCGCGTTTCTTCTAGTCAATACTCTCAAGGTACTGATTCGGTACTGCGTAGACGCTTGCAAAACACTGCATGACACGATGTTGAAGAAAGTAGTTTATGGAGACCTTCTCCAACCATCACTCTGCCGGAAGAATACTCAATCGTTTTGCCAAAGACATTGGGTGCATAGATTAATACATTCCACTGATTCTTTTAGTAACAGTCACTATGATATTTTTACTTTACTTTCAATGGTGAAGAAATTATAAAGTGGGATTTGACAACTTTCATAACTATCCCAGTTCGTTTTTCTACATGCTAATGCCATCCACTGTACTTTCACTTTCTGGATGGCCCTGTCCTGCTTCTTCGTATTTAGCTCTCATGAGTTACCACTTTCTGGGACCGTGTCCAACTGACAATTTTTTCTCTTGTCGAGAATTTTTCTTTTTTCGATTTCTTTGCTATTCCACATTCCAAAACCTACAGTTGTAAATGTTATCTTCTAACACAATAAACAGGCTATCTATTGGGTCCATGATTAACTCGCAGTTTGACTAAATTATTTATGAGGGAAAAATCTATAGTTGCTTTTACAGTTTCAGGCATTTTACAAATAATGACAATGCTCATTTTCTCAACTTGGTTAATGAATTTAAAACAGCGACGATTTAATTTTCAAAGTGTTGAATGGATTAAATTTAGATCCTTTGGTACAAACACAGAATAAAAAATTATGATTCAAAATAAACAAAAAAAATACTGAAGCAAAATAAAAAATAAACTATCCTGATTTACTTATAGCAATCTCTTCCCGAAAAAATTTTGAAATGTTCCTATTTGAACTATACTATGACAATCAGTATATTGCACACTGTCAATAATAGGTCAAACATTACATTAGTTTTGACGGGAATAAAAATCGCAGGCGCAAAACTAATAATAATCAAGAGATCTACAAATTCAATCTTTCTGGAACCGTGGCCAACTGACAATTTCTTCTTTTGTCGAGAGTTTTTATTCTAACAATTTCTGTGTTGTCCCACATGTCCTACAAAAACTAACAAATGTAAATGTTATCTTCTAAAAGAATCAACAGACAAAAACTACGTGTAGTAAAAACTGACATAGTTGTAGATCCGAACAGAATGTTGTTTCCCATCGTTTGGAAAATGTCAGCAAAAGAATTTAATTTCCCCGTAAAAAGAGACTATAAAATATATTAGTTGTGTGCTTAGCGTGTCACTACTGGTGATAGCATTTCAGTCGTATTACACGTGCTTCATAAACTTATTGCTCCTTCTCAATATAGGTTATTTATTGGGCAGCCATCACTTCCTTTAAAATTCGCAAAACAGAATTGGCTTCGTCTCTCGATGAGTTTCCATTCGTTAAATATTTATCTCAAGACGGGAAGATTCCTCGCAATCACCCCACCCTCTGCAGAGACCAGAGAAAACAGTAGATGTCGCCAGATACATCAAGTCTTGATGATAGTGGGGCTCGTGTTGAAACCGGTGGGACTGATGTACTTCTCTAGCGACAACTCCTCCAAGTTCAACTTCGTCAAACTCGCAGTTTGCATTTTAGCAGGGTGGCTCAGGCGCGCATACAGTTGTCGCATAATAGTGGAGGCCGCGAAGGTGCGCAGTTGGAGAAGGTTGATCGAAGGTCTTAAGGAAACATCGTATCTGGTGCAAGATGAAGATGTCCAGACGCGAAAAGTTCTGTTCAAATTTCTGTGTCTACAAATCATCTTTTGGACCTGCTGCATCTACAGAAACTGGTTTTCGGTCTCTGTTCTGGGAGTGATTTATCTCAAATTGTACTCAGTAGAAATTTTCGAAACTTACTTACAGTTTTTTTACACATTATATATTAACACTCTTCTGGAAATGATCCGCAAGAGATATGAAGGGTTGAGGCGACGTTACGAACACAGGCAAAATTTGACACATTTGGTCCAGATGTGTCGCTTTGCATGCTTGCTGAAGAAAGTAGTCGACGCCTTCAACGACAACTTCGGCTACTCCCTCGTTCTTTTGATCTGCTTCACTACCCTGGAGATCCTCGATTATTTGGATTTCAATTTGCAAAAGGAAGAATACATCAATGAAAATCTGATACATATGGTTGTCACTCAAGTGTTGTGTCTTCTCATATTATTTGTGAGTCTTCCTTTTGTTGTAGTTTATCTTAACTCTACGGCTTGCTTCTGTTGAAGGTACCCACATTAATAATGATACTGACATGCGATAACATCGTGGAAGAATCCCGGAAGATTATCGTCCTGTTCTCCCACAGCTCTTTAGGAATTGTAGATTGCGAAATGCTACAAGAGCTGGACAGATTTGTTACCATCTTAACAACAAGTGTTCCCAATTTTAGCGCCGCAAGATTTTTCTCGATCAACAAATCGACCATTTTCAGTATTTTTGGAACTGTGACCTCAATTCTTATAGTAATGTTGACGCTTGATCCCACTCAACCTAATTGCATTGTGAAGACAAACTTAACGGAAACATAAATCAACACGTTTTATAATAATATATTATGATACAAGTTTGTAAGGAAGCCTTTAAAGCACGTGCGACGAGTTTAAGAGCACGACGCGTAGAGGAGTGCTTCTAACATCGCAAGTGTTTTAAAGGCCCTTATAAACGTGTTTCATACGCTACTTTTTATTATACCTGCACTACAATCTGAAAATTATAACCAAAATAGTAAATTGAAATACCTTTTCCGAAGTAATCGGTCTCATTAATCGTTGATATAGAAATAGTCAATTGTTGTTGTTTGTTGTTTAAAGGCCCATTTTGCACGCAGTTTAGTGTCAAAAACAGGGATTATGATTCAGGTATAACAAAAAATTATATAAAACTCCTATGATAGTTTAATAAAACACGAGTTTTATAAGGACGTGTTTATTTCATGACTCCAAATTTTATGAAGGACGAATGGAATAAACGACTTATGAAACGAGTTTTTTATGCTATTTTTTCTATTTTGCAACTTTTGAGTTCTTTTTTAATCGAAAGTAAGAATTTTAAAATTCTGGGGAATTTTATGATGGTTGGCAAAAAACAAATGAAACACTTGTCGACGTGTTGGCGCGTATTGCCCAACATTGATGCTGACGAGGATCTGGCAATACCAACAATCGCTATTATAGAACTTCTTTCAGCTGTTCCGATACTGTTTTTTGGTATCGTAACAGCTCTGTTATGAACGCAGAATAAAAAAAATGATATAAAACTACACAAAGGGAAATCACTGTGAGATAAATTCGTCGGAATGAAACACTTGACACCCAACCCCACACAAACAAAGAGCATTGTCATTAAACACGTGTGTGATGATTTTCTTGTCATTTTGATTTACGCAATTACAACACATAAAATGAAAAATATGCTAATAAAACATTTTCCGAATAGGATTTGACTTGTTTTTCATTGCACCATGTCAAAAAAAGTTGTGAGCGCACTCGTAAATTGCATTGCGAACAGAAGTGGGCCATGCTTTAAAGCGGCCAATGAATGGAGCTTCTCAAAGTCAAGGTTAGTGGGTGGAGTTAAACACGCCCAATGAGCAGACGTTGTCAAGGACAAGAACAAGTTGTGAAACCTGCTTATAATATTCTCAAAGGCTAGTTTAAAATTATCGCGCGTTCAAATGAAATCCTGGGCTGGGATGGCGTTGGAAACCGTCAATTGTTGTGCTTTTTTAAAGCGTAGATTAATTGGAGCATGTTGACAGCTAACCTAAAATTTAGAGCCAAAGAAATGTTTCTTTTTTTCTTTCTTTGCAATGTTTTAGATTAAAAATACAATAGAAAAATTGATTCTTATTCTCGAAGCAAATATCTAAGGGCACCCTTTGTTGAAAACAAACATGTTCAATTATGTTCCGATTAAACATAAACAAAGGTCATTCGTGTCAAACGGCGGGAAATTCAAACTTTACACTGTTCTAAACGGTTTACTTTTTCCAACGCCTACTCCGCCCAGGATTTCATTTGAACACTCGATATAATTTGTACATTATCATAATTAAACATTATTTAAATTAATTTGAGATTAATCATCTAAAATTAAATTTAATCAAAATTAATATTAATGTACAATAACTTCATCACGATCGTCTTTGTCATGAAACTGGATCAAAAGAATAAGAAAATTGCAAATGATCCACAACATGTCGAGGATTGTTCTCCTAGAAATGTGAAAAAAATTTGCCGCTCGAAACGTGGGAATGCTCTGGGACACCAAATTTCCGAACTGATAAAATTTCTCTTCTTCGGCTTTTGAGACATGCGCAAATCCCCATTTGACACCAAAGCAAAGCGACACGATTCTCTCAGCTTCACGAGTCACAGAATGACACAACAGGAGCAACACAGAGGTGACCACCTGGAAGAAATAAACGTCAGAATAGAACACGGAAGCCTGACGCGACTTACAAAATTCCATTGAAAAATAAACATCGTAAAAAAAATCACATGGCTCAAATTGTAGAGGGACGAATTGTACAAGAGGTTGTAGGTGTAGTTTAAGATGTGGAACGTTGTAAATGAGATTATCCAAAAAATGCTCCCACCGAACAAGCTGTTGTAGATCTGGACAGTATTTTTCAAAAGATTCATTGTAGATTCGACCCAGTCGAGAAAATCAAGAAAGTTCTTGTCGCAAACTGGTGACTTCTTCTTCAAAAAGCTGCAAATCCTTAACCGCAAGCCTTTGTATCTCATTCGTATCATGTTGGCGATGACACAAAGAAGAAAGGTGTAAAGGAGTAAAATATATTTTTGTGCTAAATTCCAGGCTTGTGTTTGAATACATTGCTCCACTCGAATAGAACATCTGACATATATAATGTAGCCCCGTGATATCCCATATAGAAGATTAAAACCAACAAAGACCAAATACCCTTTTCTGTTGTCTTTCTTCTTCTTGGTTTTGATCAAATATTCACTAACTTTCAAGCCCTCCAGAAGGTTTTTCCATGACTCCGCGCTCCACAAGTTCAACACGATCGTTGTTTGGAAATGAAATGCGATAACAGAGATGTCTAGAGCTGTAGTCACAATTGTTTTAATTAAAACGGAGCTTCTGTGGAACTTCTGAACGATTAAAATTGATATCGCTCCTGCCGTTAGAACTGCAAAAATCAATACATTATATAACTTTCGGGCCCAAGTGGTTTGTTTTGGTTCAATCGACGACGGGGTCAAGGTGAAGATGTGACCAATTTTGAATAAAAAACCCAAAAATTTTATAGTCATTGTAAATTACTGTTACCGTCGCAGTGTGCTTGTTTGACGTTTGAAACTTGTTTTACGTGTGACAGTTGGTGATCAGTTATCTATTGGGTTCATGATTAACTTGCAGTTTGACTAAATTATTTATGAGGAAAAAATCTATAGTTGCGTTTACAGTTTCAGACATTTAACAAACAATGACTTGCTGGATCCTTTGGGATCCATTTTCTTGTCTCATTCTAGAAACTTGATTTATTAGAGCAGATCTTACGTGTTTATTTTTTTAATGAAATTACTGAAAAGCGACCGACTTTAAGTGAAATTTTGAAACACATTCAAGTGGTACTCGTAGCTTCAGGCTTGCATGTCATCAAACCATTTTGTTTTATTCGTAGAGTAATTTATACAAAATTAGAACAAAATTTACGTTCATATTTCCTGAATGAAATAATTGATACAAAAATACATTTTTGTTGAAGTATAATTTCCATAACTAGTTGTAGAGATAATATCAATTGTGGGAATTAATAACTGGATTGTTTTAGGTGCAAATGATATATTCCTGGATGATTATCTTTATCACCAATCGATAACAGAGTCTACATCCAGCCCATCCGCCATGTGACTTGTATCTGTTCCTAGACTTCTGCAGATTCCTCAGAAATTCCTCGGAAATAACGAAATCACGACTCTACTTAACTATGTATTATTTTCTGGATTTTAAGGAATGCAGGAATGAATTGAAGAATATTGTCTTTCATTTATCGTCGAGGTCCTTCTTTTGAGCCCTAAAATCTATATTTTACTCTTTTCATTTTCGAGAAAATCGCAAACTAAGAAAAACTAATTTTTTTAAAGTGACTCTAGGTCAATGATTCTTGCGGCAATGGCATCATTTCGTCGAAATCTAGTATGTAGATCACTTTTGATTTGGTCTGATCTGCATTCTAGATTATTGAAAATTTTCAAATATAGACAACTACCTAACGGAATTATTTCGTGTATTTAAATTTGTTTTGGGTTCGTCACGACATTTTTATCTTATCACGAATCAACACCTAATGAAAAAACGAAGTATTAGAAAATTTTGACAAAACATTTTTTACTGAATAAATTATGACAACGTTTCAGTACAAAACTTGTGATCATCAAAACAAAACTCTTTCTGTTATTTTGTTGCGTATTTTTCATTTCTCAAAGCACTGGTATTAGCTGTAGTAGTATCTCAGTCACATCATGAGCTACAAACAGTTATCACTCGTGCTTAAAATTGGTTGTTTCATTGGGCACACACCTTCTCCTGCACAGATAGAGAAAAGGACACGACGATGGAGAATCTATCACATCGTTCTGTTCGCACTTCTGACATTTGGTCTTGTCAAATCACTCAGCAACAAAAGATTTTACACAAATTTCAATTACATAAAAATGGTGATTGGTCTTCTGAGCGACCTATCCATCTACAGTATCAGTTTCTACTCTATGGTCGTCATGAACATATCTAAGAAACGGTCATGGGAACGCTTACTCAACAGTTTGAATTCCACCTCGCATCTGATACAATCAAACCAAAACTCCACAGGTCCCTCGAATTTTATTATAATTTTTCTGAGTCTACTGCATCTGGCAACATCGAGTTGTGTGCTTTACATTTTATGCAAGAACAACAATGGCTTCTACTTGTCCAGAAACTTCATAACTAATGTCCAAGTATATCTGAAATCCTTTCACAAATTGCTGTTTTATGTCATCGCCAATATGATACTGTCAAGGTACAGAAGCCTGCGAAATCTTCTACTGGACCATGTGAAGGCAACAAACAAGCAGACCCTCCAGTTGGTATTTATTAAAAGAGTAGAATATACAATGCGTCTCTTAAAAGAGACTGTAGACATTTACAACAGCATGTTCGCTTGGCCCAACTTTTTCGTAATTTCTGCTTCAGTCCTTATGGTTTTAAACTTTATTGACTACATTTTATTTCGCAACAATCTGATAAACCTGTACGAAACCGTCTTCATCAGTTTCATATTTCTTAGTTGGAATTTGGTAAGAGATCCAAGAGACAAAACCTTTTGATGACTTTTGACGTTTCAGTTTGGTACCATCGTTTTGATTTGGAAATACGACTGTGTTTTGCAAGAGGCTGACAACATCGTGGGTCTCAGTCATGATCTGAGGTGGTCGTTTGAGGGCAGAGCTTTGGAGGAGTTGAAGTTGGAAGAATTTTCAAATTTCTTGATCAAAAATCTACCAACATTTAGTGCAGCGGGAATGTTTGACATCGGCAGAAGAACTATTTTAAAAGTGATAAAAACAATTGTCACTTTTCTTATTGTAGCAATTGAGTTTGGTATCAAAGAGTAGATTGAGCTCAACATTACAAAACATCACCGTAATAAACTAGTTCTTTTATTGGAATATTGGAAAAAAATAATTCAGCTAATTTCCGTAATTATTGATATCGCTGGTATTTAAAATTGCAAGATATCAGCAAAAAGCAATACCCAATAAATTTCGAGGCGACCAATTTCCCTTGTTCTGATTTTCTACAATTATTTGTGAGAGAAAATTCTACAACGTTGTTTATCTCCATTTCACGTCTATACAGGGTGTTTTTGAAATTCGTGCACAAATTTTAACCGCGAGCTACTGGCTTCATGTAGAACTCGGAAAAAATATGTAAAAAATTTTATGTCAAAAAATAAAATGGCATTCATTTTTTGAGCTACAATTTTTTTAAATTGCTTTTAGTCTTCTACGTTGTCAAACAACCTCGTAGGTAAAATTTCGGCACATTTTAAAAATACACCATGTATATCATATTTTATAAAAGGTACACAATTTTTATAATTTTTTGACATAGAATTTTTTAGATATTTTTTCCGAGTTCTACATGAAGCCAGTAGCTCGTGATTAAAATTTGTGCATGCATTTCAAAAACACCCTGTATATTTATTTGAAAATTAAAATAAGTTGTAAATTTGTGGGGGGAGAGGGAGGAGAAAGAGATAAAGATATAAGAACAGTGAAGGAGGTGCGGAAATACATAAACGGAGAGAGAAGGAGAAAGGAATCAGTGAGTGAGGAAATAACAACGCAAGAATGGGAGTACTTGATGGGACTTCTGGGAGGAAGAAAAAAAAAGGGAACGAACAGAAATGAAGAAGAAGCAGACAGCGCCAGGAGGAACAGAAATCTCAGTAGAAGAGGTGGAGCAAACTGAAAAAGAGAAAGGCACGTTGTTTTCCACGGCGCGCTTGATTTTTTCTGCAAATTCATTAATAAAACATCGTAACGTAATACAATTTCTTAATTATTTTCTTGAATTTTCATTGTACAAAAGTCAACGTGTTAGACATCATTGAAATGAGAAAAAAATTCTCTACCAGAAAAAAATAAAAAAATATTTTTCTATTTAAAAAAACCAAAGTTGATATTAATTTGACATAACAATTAATGTTGACAAAATAAAAAGTGCATCCATTTTGTAGTGTTTTTCTAACCATTTCATTCCTTTTTATGCTTATTAAAATCGGACAATAAATAACGAAGCTACGGCTTGCGGTGTTTTTTAGGAAACAGCCTGTATATGTATATACAGGGTGTATCTAAAATACACGCGGTAATTTAACCACAAAAAGAGCTCACCAATTTATGAAACTTTTCTCTATAACATTTTGCAAAATTTGCAAGTTTTGCAAGATTTTTTGCCTCCAATTTTCACCAAACAAATCGTTTTGTGTGATTAACTAGTCTCTATTTTTTTGTAATCATGAGAATTTTAGTTTCATTTTTTCTAAGTATAACAATGTAACTCTTTTGACATGTTTCTGTCACAACAGCAAATTTTCGCCATTACAATTTGGGTAAAATTTGTAACGCTTTTTCGTAAAAAAATTTAATAGAAAAAGAGTTTCATTAACCAGCTCTGTTACGTGTTAAAATTAACACCCGCATTGTACAAAGTGTATAAATCATGCAACACTTTTATCTTATCATCATATCATGACACTGCATAATAAAAAAAGTATTTGGGAATTTTAATAAAACGTTTCTTGTTGAATAAAACATGACAAGTTTACACTACAAAATTTGTGGTCATCAAAACAAAACCCTTTCTATTACTTTGTTGCACGCATCATCATTTAGGTACTAGCTCTGGTATCTCAGTTACATCATGAGCTCCCAAGAGTTATCACTCGTTCTTAAAATTGGTTACTTCATTGGACACACACCACTTCCTACAAAAATAGACGAAAGGACACGAAGACGCAGAATCTATCACATCGTTCTCTTCGCACTTCTGACATTCGCTCTTGTCAAAGTTTTCATCTACCAGAGATTCTACACAAATTTCAGTTACATAAAAATGATTCTTGCCTTGTTGAGTCAATTGTGCATCTACAGTCTCAGTTTCTACTCTATGGTCGTCATGAACTTATCTAAGAAACTGTCATGGGAACGCTTACTCAACAGTTTAAACTCCACCTCGCATCTGATACAATCAAATGAAAAGTCGACAGTTCCCTTGAATTTTATTGTAATTTTGCTGAATCTATTGCATCTGGCAACATCTGGTTGTGTGGTTTACATTTTGTGCGAAAACAATATCGCTGACTATTTGTCGAAGAACTTAATATTTCATGTGGAAATATATCTGCAATTTTTTCACAAATTGTTGTTTTATGTCATCGTCAACAAGATTCTGTCACGGTACAGAGGCTTGAGAAATCTTCTGCTGGACCATGCGAAGGCAACAAACAAGCAGACTCTCCACTTAGTATTTATTAAAAGAGTGGAATATACAATGCGTCTCTTAAAAGAGACAGTAAACATTTTCAACAGCATGTTTGCTTGGCCCAACTTTTTCATAATGTCTGCTTCCGTTCTTGCTGCTTTAAGCATTATTGACTACATTTTATTTCGCAACAATCAGATAAACATGTACGAAGGCATTGGCATCATTCTTATCTTTCTCGGTTGGAATTTGGTACTTAAGAAGTCCCAGACAAAAAAATGTTGATATATTTTGACATTTCAGTTAGGCACCTCCATGTTGATTTTGCAATACGACTCGGTCTTACAAGAGGCTGACAACATCGTGAGTCTCAGTCACGATTTGAGGTGGTCGTTTGAGGGCAAGGTTTTGGAGGAGCTGAAATTGGAAGAATTTTCAAATTTTTTGATCAAAAATCTACCAACATTTACTGCAGCGGGCATGTTTGAGATCAGTAGAAGAACTATTTTAAAAATGGTAAAGACAATTGTCACTTTCCTTATTGTGGTAATACAGTTTGGTATCCAAGAATAAATTAGAAAACTTTGCACCAGTTCTTTTATTGCAAGATTGTACAAAACTATCAAAAAGTGTAATTTCAATTCATATTGCCAGATCGGCCAGTCGGAGAACTCATTCAACTACTCAGTAGGTGGGGTTGGGCGAGACTTGTGGGCGGAGCTTGGTGAGTTTTAACAAAGCTATTGGGTGAGGCTGCTCAAGGTCAGTGGGTACGGTCAACAGAGAAGAATGGGCGGAGCTTTCAAGAGCAAGGTAAAAACTACAACGGAAATAGAGAACATCGTGATGTGACAATCAAAATATTTTTTATCGTAGCTTGTTCCTAGTATTTTCATAATTCATTGTCAGTGTTCTGTTCTTATAACAATTGTAAATATGTCACGTAACTTATTGTTGTGTAAATAATACATGTTGGATGAAAATAAATGAATTTTATTGCGTGTCTGACGTATACAATTTTACATGTTTGTTATTAATAATTCATAACTTTTGTCACTCCATTTAGCCGCTGAACCATTCACACAATGACTTTGAGCCTGTTGACACTGGTTTTGAAAGTAGGTTGCCTGATGGGGGTAACACCTGCTTCCCCAACAACCAAACCAATAACTTGGCAGTCAAAACTTTACAATATCTTCATATTTACACTTCTAACAACTGGTGTTGTTCTGTCACTTATGAAAAAGGGGCTGTACAACGAATTTTTTCTTCCCAAAATTGTTGTATGTTACTTTTGCGACATCTGCATCTACGGATTAAACTTCTATTGCATACTCGTCGTACACATTCGCAAGCCAGAAACATGGACTCATCTGATTGAAGGACTACGAAGCACAGACGACTTAACAGACCCTGTGTTAAATCCAAAAGATAAAAGGTCCAGCAAGTGCACTTTCCTTTTTCTAAATTTGTTGCACTTGGCCACATCTGGGTACGTACTGTGTGAGTTTGGTAGCGCCTACGAAACATATTTTGAACGGCACACAGTGCTCCACTACCAGATCTATTTGGAGTTCTACCAGAAATTTCTCACTTGCGTTGTGCTCAACATGTTGAAAGCACGTTACAAAACAATCAAACACTTTCTGTTGAATAACATGAAAGCGATGACTCGCCGAAGGGAATTTCCGTTGAGTCTTATCAAGACAGTGGAATACAAGATGCACGAATTGAGACACGTTGTAGATTTGTACAACGACATCTTCGGTTGGTCGACCTTTTTCATCATAGCGTTCACAGTCTTTGAAGTCTTGAACTATGCGGACTACGCCATTTTCCATAGTTTTCGGATGACTTTCTGGACCAACGTTGTGAGCAACATCATCCTCTGGAGTTGGACTCTTGTAATTGCTCTGAGCTGCAGTAAAATCTACTTTGACGGTTTCTGTTTCAGATTGGAACGTTGGTTTTGATATGGATGCACGATTCGGTGTTGACAGAGGCCGCAACAGTCGTGGCCTTGAGTCATGAGTTGCGATGGTCGTGCGAAAAAGCAAACAACTTGGAAGAATTGAAGTTGGAGGAATTTGCAAATGCTTTAATTAGAGACTTGCCGAAATTCACCGCGGCCAGTTTCTTCGAAGTAAACAAATCATCGATCTTGTCTTTGTTGTGGATCGTCACCAATTTTCTAATTGTGATGTTTCAATTCGGACTTGCTAATAATTTACTAATGTAAAAGCAGAAATGAAATCGCCCACTCGAATATTTTTTTGGTACACGAAATCTTCTTTATAATGTGAAGTCACCATTAAATCTTTCATTCCTTTGAGTGAAATCCAATTGGTGGGGTCCAAGTGGGCGGAGTTGGTGAAGGTCAAAGACATTAGGAACAGTGGAGGATGCAATATATTATCTCTTATGTAAATTCAAATAACCGAGCACTGTGGTCAAGCGCGTAGCGCGCCACTTTGCATTCGGAAGGTCCCGGGTTCTAACCCCGGTGCCGCCTGACCACGTATGGGTTTTTTTCAGAAGTTTTTCCACACTATCACATCGTGGTATGTCTCATATCACAGATAAGGCGAATGCTGGGTCGGTACCTACCACCTTCCTTCTGCACCCATCCTCACCGTACCCACCCCGAATGAAAGATGTATCCTTTCCTTTTCAAATGTATTTGTAGAGAGAATCTTAAGTTACTACTATGGGATTTCCACCCCTTTTTAAATATGACTCACCCTAAATATAGAGAGGATAAAATAAAATACATGTGTCACAACTGGCATGAAGTATATTGTGCAATAAGAGAACTGTACAAAATTATTACAAAATAGTAATTAACCCGTTAAATAATAATTGTTATAGTTGTGTTGCCACTTGTTGCAATGGTTTAGATTTTAACGTCTGAGAGTCGTACTACCACTAAAGAATTTTCCAAAGTATCTATTGGAATCTCGTAGAAATTCTTCAGTCTTATCAAATTTAATCCCATCCTCTGAATCCATCATCAAAATTTTATCCGAATCTAAGATGGTACTTATGCGATGAGCGATCGTCAACACTGTAGACCCTTTGAATTTTTTTCTCACAGTCCGTTGTATCATTTCGTCAGTTTCCAGATCCACACTGGCAGTAGCTTCGTCAAGAATGAGAATTTTGGCATTTCTCAAAATTGCGCGTACCAAACACAACAACTGTCTTTGCCCGACGCTAAAATTGCGTCCACCTTCCGGATTCTCACTTTCGAGACCCGAAGGCAAGCTTGAAACAATCTCCTTCAGTCCAACATCTTCCAGGGCGCTCCAGAGTTGCCAGTCTTGGTAGTCGTGGAAGGGATCCAGGTTCTGACGCAGCGTTCCCATGAACAAAATCGGGTCTTGGGGGATGATGGCGATTCTCGAACGAAGCGTGTTGAGTGGTATCGTCTTGGTGTCGATACCATCGATAAAAATTTGCCCTTCGAAATGGTACAAACGGAAAATGGTGGAGATCAGGGAAGACTTGCCGGAGCCAGTTCTACCAACAATTCCTATTTTCTCACTAGATTTAATCGCCAGATTCAAGTTTTTGAATACGAATGACTTGTCGGCGGAATATCGCATTGCCACTGAACTAAACGTCATGTTTCCTTCACTTGGCCACGATTTCGGAGGGGAACAAGTGACTTCGTCTGCTTCCGGTGAAACATCTGTGTACTCTACAATACGTCCCACTGAGAATATGTAATGATTAAGAATCACCCAAATCTTCGTGAGATCATTAACAAGTGTTACTACTCCAAGCACCTGCGTCATCAATAAACCCACATGTCCAACCGAAATTGCTGCAACAAATGGTTGTTTCTTGATGTCCTAGACAATATATTAACTGAATTACCACTTTTAAAAAGAAACAGATAAAACACCAAAATTGAAGCGTAACAGGCACAGGTGATGTCGGTCCAAAAAGCAAAAGAATAAAATATAGCTTTGTGCAAATAGTAAACAGAGCTCTCCAAATTTTGAAGGTTATCAAATTGGTGTTGCAAATGTTTCTCAGCTTTGAAAGCTCGAATCACGCTTAATCCTTGCAGAGACGCTGATATATGAGTAAAGAGTGGACTTCTTCCTAAAAAACTTTTACCATAATTGGTTCACACTCGCATTAGAAACTTACTTATTCCATCTACTTTGCTGGTGCGGGTGATGATTGGTTGAAAAGCGCGGAAATAGCAGTAAATCAACAGCAACAGCACGCCTGTCGCTACTATCACGGTGTAGTCCGAGACAATAATAAGAACAAGCGCTCCAACCACTTGCAAACCTATTCTTATCATCTCTGTCATAAGTACTGGAAGAGATTCGTCAGCGACGCCCATGTCCTTTGAAAACCTGTTGAGAATGCGCCCCGACGAGTGATTGTCAAAGAAGCTTAAACAACCGCCAAGAATTTTGCCAAAGAGCGAGTCGTGCAGACTTTTCGAAGCGCACTTGCTGTACGCCACAAAAACACAAGTGTTGAAATGACTCATTGTAATCAGCACCAGAAGTAAAGTCCCACTAATGTACAAACAGTTTCTGTCGGTCAAAAAGTTTCGTATGTTCACGTTGACAATTGTGGTGTCTTCACTCATGTTGGCCCAAAACGACAAAAAGTAATCGAAGAGGTTCGCCACAAGCTGAGTCATCACGAAGAGCAAGAAGACGAGGCAAGTGATTGTCCAACCGTGTCCCGCCAGGAAGTACTTTCTGTAGCAACTGGCAGCAGCAACACCTTGATCTTCGTCTAGCTCATTTGGTACGTCGCATTTTGCAAGTTGTGTTGCCTCATCACACATATTGTCGCTGTTGTGCAGTCTTTTGGTTATGTTGTGCACTCCAGACGCCGCAACTCTTCCGTTTTCCAAAAGTAGTACTTTGCCGACATCTTGAAGGAACTGCTTTTGGTGAGTCACCAGAATGACGCACTTGCTCTTCAGATAACTTTGGATGCATTGGTGGAAGATTCGACTGGCAACGCGAGCATCCACAGCTGATAGAGGATCATCTAGGAGATATATTTCGGCGTCTCTGTATACAGCTCTGGCCAAATTGACTCGAGCTTTTTGTCCCCCGCTCAGCTTCACACCTCTCTCTCCAACTAACGTGTTGTCACCGAAGGCAAACTGTGACAGGTCTTGTTCCAAACAACACAACTTCATCACCTCTCTGTATCTTGCGTCGATCATCTTCTCTTCAAACAAGATATTTTCTCTGATGGTACCGGAGAAGATCCAGGGTTCTTGAGGTGCGAACGAGACAGAGCCTTTGACGTGAAGCGTTCCACTCAAGGGTTCTAGCTCTTTCAAGATAACTTGCAGTAGAGTAGATTTTCCGCTGCCAGTTGCACCTACAACAGCTACTAACTCTCCGGAATATACTCCAAGGCTAACATCGCTCAAGGTATTGTTTGGTAAGGAAGGATCCCATTTGGCGTTGACGTTGTTGAGACAAACCCCAAAAACTTTTCCTTCTCCCGTTCCAGTGGATTTGGTATATCGGTCCGCGGTTTCGTCAAGAATTTTCTCTTTGGAATGTTCCAAAAGCAACAGTTTCTGAATTCGTCGAAATGAAACCATACATTCAGAAATTTTAATAACGGCCCAGCTCATAAGAGAGATGTTGAACCTCAAGGTTTCAAAAATCGTCATCACCGGAAACAGATATTGCGGGGTTAATGGGTCATGCGATTGGATCACTGTTACAATGCACAGAAAAACAGAAATCTTCTGTAAATACGTGCTAAATGTGTAATTCGTTACGGTGAAAAATATTGCTTTCTTTATCTCCTTAATTTCAAATCTGAAAGAAACTTGGTCGTATTGTGTGAATTATTTTCTATCCAAAACTCCTACCGTCTAGCATTATTGATCAACTTGGAAAATGGTTTTTCCCAAGCAAACATTTTGATGACTCTGATACCGTTGATGATATCACTTAATAGGCGAATCCTGTAGTCAGTTTTTCCTGCAACTCGAATTCTTCCGGCAAAAATCTGTTTGGAAATAAATACTAAAACATAATGTGTCTGTTAAAGAACAACAACAGAGCAAATCGACTAACTTTGAACCAGTAGGTACACAACTGGTGCAGTCAACCCCACAGTACTGTTGTAACCATAACTAAAAATGAGAAACCCTATTGCAGCAACCATTTTGATTGGACCGGACCAGATCTGATGCAAGAAGGTAAATCCGTTGTCAAGCCGCTCTGCATCGTTGGACAACATATTGACAATCCGACCTAAAGAAACTTTCTGAATTGTGGCGCACTTAAGCTTCAGCAGTTTTCGATACACTAAAGAGCAACAAGCAATTCGTATCTTCAGTCCGAAAGAAGACAGTTCCAGGACCATTATGTGAAAAATGAGAGCTCGGAGGAAAATTGACAACACTATTATTAAACCACCAAGAAGAGCCTGCTGTTTGGTGGTGGATGTTTGATTCGGTGTAAAATAGTTGATTATGGTTTTCAAAAAAACAGGTGGGAGAAGACTGAAACAAAGATTTTTCATTTGGTGGTTACCAATTGTATTTTCCCTCACCACACAGCTAGGTCCAGAGGAAAATACAACAACCCATACAAGGCGAACTCTAAACCGAACATTTTTACCAAGACCCTTTGCAAAGAAGGGTTTTTGCTGGATTTGACCTCTTTCTCCCAGAGACTCTCCAATTTGTCTCCGAGTTGCGTGGATTCGTGTTCTTTGATGGGCACAACAACATCCTCTACCGAAAACTTGCCTTTCCAGCTTTTCACCAAAATTTTCAACTGCCAACTGAACTCAAAATGATTTATGGGCAACTATTCACGTCGGTACTTACTAGAAAAGAAAATGTGATAAGAAATTCGAATTATTTTTTGGATGGCAATTTCTAGGACAATTATTATCCATCGCTAATGGAGGGTATTTGTAAACACTATTTTTTTAGTGGTTTAGCAAATAGTTATTAAACCGTTTAATGCTGACGGTAAGTATTGTAGATAATGTCTAGTTGGTTTTTGAACCTTATAACGAAATCAGTAATATTTCCACTATTTTTATCAACACATTTACTAACCTTGTATTAGATATGTTTCGCTCCAAATAATTATAATTTCCTACATTATTTATGAAAACGCTAGTACAGTCATAAATTAACCAAACGGTTAACTCTAACAAATCGAATAAAAAGCAAATTATTTTTTTAAACCTAGTACTCCTAGTAGTCTTTATTGCAAAAGATTAGAATTGCAAAATCAACCAAGAAGAGCTTCTTCTTTGCTTTGATTGGAAGAATAGCTATTTTCAATACAAGTGAGCAAAGTAGTGCATTTAATCACGAGTAGGAAAGTTGGGCGGCTGAGCCGAAGGCGAGGACCCCAAACGTACAAATACAAGTACAAGTACAAATAAGAGAAGCTTTAGTTACTAATATTCAGAAAGTATTTTAAAAACTTTCAGTACAACATATTTGGCTCCCTCTATCCACAAACTCTCAAAATATTCACTTTGCTCACTAGTGAGAAAATATTATTTCCTCACTAGTGATTCAATTGCTAACTATTTTCAGTGACCAAAAAGCACTAAAATCCAATGATCATGGAAAAAATAATTTAATTCCCTTCGCAGAAATATTGGTGGTACTAGACTGCAAGAATTTTTGTCAAGAAGATTCTCAATTAAGTAATCGTAAAAGATTCTTCTTTTTTACTTTACGAAGAGTGATTAAACGAAAAGAGATTTTTTTGCTGAAGCTTCCAGAAGGTTTGATAATGGACATAAAATTATAACGAATGTTAAAAATTGTATTATTTACATGGCCGATAAATACACGTATGATACACGTGTGTCTGTACTTACTTATGCATGTTATGTATGTTACTTATGTATGTATTTTTTTTCACCTTCCGAATATATTAACAATTCATTTTGCAAATGTAAACTTTCAAGGTTTTAAAACCCCATTTTATGATCTTGGTTCTAAAATATAAAAAAAATTTTACTGCCGTATTTAAAAAGTCATTTACCGCATTTGTTTCCATAAGGCTGAGTGATCTGGTGCGCATTAATCACGAGGTGAAGTTGGCAACGGACTCTTTAGTCACGGGCAAAAGTTTAAACGCAAAAATCTTGTGAAACTCAAAATCTAGTTATAGCTGTCAGTTGTCAACCGACTTTTGTCAGTTTATGAACTCTCTAGACAGCCATTTTATTAAACACAAGTTAGAGAGTGATCAACAAGAAAACAAATCAAGAGGCTATCTTTTGTCTCATCGAAACGTCTTTATCTTCAATGGTAAAACCCATTTTATCATTCTGGAATAATTGTTGCTTACAATTACAGGAAACGTCCGTAATCTTTGCAAAAATCGAAAATAATTTTCAAGGTTAACATCAATACCGTTGTTGTAAAATTGACGTTTGTTTGACATATCACCGAAAAATCAGCTTACCAGTGGCGTCGCATTTGGCAAGAAAGCTAAAGGTATGATTTATTATAAAGTAGCGTTTAAAACCACAAATTGTCTACGCCCATGCAGTGAACCCCCTTATTTACATACAGTGTGTCCAAAAAGCCTGGAAACACCCCAGTAAAATAGAAACGAAATGATTTTGGAGAAAAACGCAAAAATAGGTGAATTACCGCTTTCAAAAAGCTTTCTACTGATGGTATCTGCTTTGATGACCTTGAAAGAGTTATGATGTTATCAGAGGTTTTTTTAAATGGCAACGTCGAATTTTTACTACCGTTTTTAATAGATCTTTTAATTGTCTACCCGACGGTCAAAAAAATTTTCAATTTACATAAGAAATTTCCTGAAAAAACCTATTTTTTTAATAACATAATAACTTTTTCAAGGTCATCGAAAAGACCAAAAAGAAAATATCAGCAGAAATCTTTTTTAAAACACTGATAGACCTGTCTTTAGATTTTTTCAAAAATTATGCGTTCATTTGGGTGTTTGCAAACTTTTTGAACACACTGTAGAATCCGCTACGACATGACCGATAAATTGCAACGCCTGTTCTGATTTGTTTCTTTTTGATCACTTTTATAAACTTTCTGTTTGCAACACTGTACAGTAACAGGAGTGACACCAAATCTTCTCAGGAACAAATGCGTCATTCTGCTGACCCATCAGATTCAGTTTTTTCAAAATGTTGACAAGGTACTACTTTTGGAAAAAGGAAAAATAGCAACTTGCCACAAATTTGAGATAAAGCAAACAGATAAGAAGAGTTTCCCCAGTGAAGTGACGTCACTATCACAAATCGTGCATATTGGTACCAGGTCTAGTTCCCTCAAAATGTAAACAAGGTAGGAGTACTACTTTTGTAAAAAAATAACTTAATAACGTTGGAATAGAATAAATCAATGTAGTGTTTTTTCACTAAAGTGCGCACCTGCAGTACTTACCTTTAGAAAACTGAGAAGACGACTCCAGTGGTACTGTTAATGCCCATACCAATTGCTCTTCCATTACTGGACCTCTACTCCACCCAACTTGGTGTTATTTTTCTGTATTACAATTTTCTACTAATATAAATGTAGATCACTTGATAAGAAAATTTTATGGTAAATACTCGTATAATATGCGTGAAAATAAAGGCAAGGAACATTATATACCTAGCTTGATAAGCTTCAGCTGTTGTTATTGTAATAAAAACTGTCGCGACTTGATAAAAACCTTGTAAGTGTCTAAACATTTAACGAATATATTTACAATGAATTGTGCCAAAAATTGTCATCCGCGGGATAACGCAAACTTCTTATCACACTTCCTGTTCTGGTAAGTAACGACGCGAATGATCCCGCATAACTCACTTGGGATCCAGTTGGCAGTTAAAAATCCTGGCGAGAAGAAGAAAAGGGAAGTTTTCAGTGGAGGACGTGGTTGTACCAGTCAAAGAACACGAATCCGCACGACTCGGAGACAAACTGGAAGCTCTCTGGGACGAGAGAATAAAACTCGGCAAAAACCCTTTGATACTGGTTCTGGTAAAAATGTTCGGTGTGGAGTTCGCCTTGTACGGGTTGCTCTACTTCCCTCTGGACCTCGCCGTCTGGTAGGTGCAAACACAATTGGTAACCACCAACTCACAAAATAATTTCAGTCTCCTTCCACCAATATATTTGAAAAATATAATCAACTATTTTACGCCGAATCAGACGTCCACCACTCGAGAGGAGGCCTATATTGGTGGTTTGCTAATAGTGTTGTCAATTTTCCTTCGAGCTCTCATCTACCACATTATGATCCTGGAACTGTCTTCTTTTGGGATGAAGATACGAATCGCGTGTTGCTCTCTAGTCTATAGGAAACTGATGAAGCTGAGGAGCACCACACTGCAAAAAATCACTTTGGGCCAGGTTGTCAATCTCTTGTCAAACGATGCCGGAAGATTTGACAACGGATTTGCCTACTGGCACCATATCTGGACCGCTCCAATAAAAATGATCATCATAACGTATTTCCTCGTGGTCAGTTATGGCTACAAACCTACTGTTGGTTTGTCAGCACCTCTACTGTACCTTCTGATACAAAGTAAATCGATTCTTGTCCCTCTTAGTCTCGTCTACACCAATCATGTTTCAGTACTTATTTACAAAAAAATCTTTGCCGAGAGAATGCGCGTTGCTGAAAGAACTGACTACAGGATTCGCTTATTAAGTGACATGCTTAACGGAATCAGAGCTATCAAAATGTTTGCTTGGGAAAAGCATTTTGCCACATTAGTCAACGCCGCTAGACGGTACGTACCTGGTTGGGGGCCACCAAAAAACTACAATTTTTTTTCAGATTTGAAATGAAGGAAATTGCGAAAGCGAATGTGTGGCGCCTCACTTATTACTCCTTCAGCGCCTATTTGCAAAAGATTTCTGTTTTTCTGTGCATCACAATTGTGATGACATCGCACTCTCCACTCACCCCCCAGTATCTGTTTCCCGTGGTGGTGATCTTCGACGCTTTGAGATTCAACATCTATCTGATGAGCTGGGGTATTGTTCAGTTTTCGGAGTTTATGGTGTCACTTCGACGAATCCAGAAACTCTTGCTTTTGGAGCCTTCTAAAAAGAAGAATTTTGACGCAGTTGTGGAACGATATAATCAAACCACTGAAACTGGAGTACGAAAGGTGTTTGGGGTTTGTCTCAATAACGTCAACGCCAAATGGGAGTTGTCCTTGCCAAACAATACCTTGAGCGATGTTAGCCTTGAAGTTAATTCCAGCGAGTTGGTAGCTATTGTAGGTGCAACTGGCAGCGGAAAATCTACTCTACTGCAAGTTATCTTGAAAGAACTGGAAGTCTTGAGTGGAACGCTTCACGTCAAAGGCTCTGTATCATTCGCACCTCAAGAACCGTGGATTTTTTCCGGTACCATCAGAGACAATATCTTGCTTGGAGAGAAAATGGACGTCGCAAAATACAGAGAAGTGATCAATTTGTGTTGTTTGGAACACGACCTGTCACATTTATCCCACGGTGACAACACCATGGTAGGGGAGAGAGGTGTGAAGCTGAGCGGAGGACAAAAAGCTCGAGTCAATTTGGCCAGAGCTGTATACAGAGACGCCGAAATATATCTCCTAGATGATCCTCTATCAGCTGTGGATGCTCGCGTTGCCAGTCGAATCTTCCACCAATGCATCCAAAGTTATCTGAAGAGCAAGTGCGTCATTCTGGTCACTCACCAAAAGCAGTTCCTTCAAGATGTTGACAAAGTACTTCTTTTGGAGAACGGAAGAGTTGCGGCGTCTGGAGGGTACGACACTCTTGAAAACATGATAAACATAGTGGAAAGCGACGACAGCCAAGAGATATCTGAGGAAACTGCACAACTTGCAAAAGGTGACGTACCAAGTGAGGTAGACGAAGATCAAGGTATCGGTGCTGCCAGTTGCTACAGAAAGTACTTCCTGGCGGGACACGGTTGGACAGTCACAGGCCTCGTCTTCTTGGTCTTCGTTTTGACTCAGCTCGTCGCGAATCTCTTCGACTACTTTTTGTCGTTTTGGATCAACATCAGTCAAGAAACCACAGATTATGATGCGAAAATACGAAATTTCTTTACCGACGTGAATTGCTTGTGCATTTGCGGTATTTTAATTGTGATGCTGATTGCTCTGAATCATTTGAACGCTTGGGCTTTGGCGGTGTACAGCAAGTGGGCTTCGAAAAGTCTGCATGACTCGCTCTTTGGCAAGATTCTTGTCGGTTCGTTAACATTTTTCGACAATCACTCGTCAGGACGCATTCTCAACCGGTTTTCCAAAGACATGGGTGCTGTTGACGAATTTATTCCCACCTATCTGTCAGGAGTATTGAAAACAAGTCTACAAGTGAGTGGCGCTGTGGTTCTTATTCTTGTTTTTGACTACACCATGATAATAGCCACGGGTGTGTTTTTTGTGCTGATTTACATTTACTCTCGAGCTTTTAAACCAATCATCAGCCACACCAACAAAGTGGAAGGAACTAGTAAGTTACATTTGCGAAAATGAACCAATCATTCTAAAAGCATTTTAGGAAGAAGTCCACTCTTTACTCATGTGTCAGCGTCTCTGCAAGGACTAAGCGTGATTCGAGCTTTCAAAGCTGAAAGACATTTGCAAAAGCAATTTGATAACCTGCAAAATATGCAGAGCTGTGTCTACTACTTGTACAGAGCTATGTTTTATTCTTTTGCTTTCTGGACCGACATTACCTGTGCCTTCTATGCATCCATTTTGGTGTTATATCTATTTCTCTCTGAAACCGGTAAATCAATTGGTGTGTTGTCTGGAGCATCAACAAACTCTCTGTTGCAGCAATTTCGGTTGGATATGTGGGTCTGTTTATGACGCAGCTTCTTGGACTAGTAGCACTTGTCAACGACATCATGAAGACTTGGGTGCATCTTGATCATGACATATTTTCAGTAGGACGTATAAGCGATTACACAGATGTTGCACCTGAAGCTGACGCAGCATCTTTAGTCCCTCCAAAATCGTGGCCAAGTGATGGAATAGTGCAATTTTCTTCAGTGTCAATGCGATACTCCGTCGACAAACCATTTGTAATTAAGCGATTGAGCTTGACGATCAAATCTCGCGAGAAGATAGGAATTGTTGGGAGAACTGGCGCCGGAAAGTCTTCCTTGATCTCCACCATCTTCCGCTTGTACGACTTCGAAGGTCAAATTTTTATCGACGGAATCGACATCAAGACAATCCCGCTCAACACTCTTCGTTCGAGAGTCGCGATCATCCCCCAAGTACCGATTTTGTTCATGGGAACGCTACGCCAGAACCTGGACCCGTTCCACGACTACCAAGACTGGCAAGTCTGGAGCGCCCTGGACGATGTTGGGCTGAAGGAGATCGTTTCGAGCTTGCCTTCAGGCCTCGAAAGTGAGATTTCGGAAGGTGGATGCAATTTGAGTGTGGGGCAAAGACAGTTGTTGTGTTTGGTACGCGCAATTTTGAGAAACGCCAAGATTGTCATTCTTGACGAAGCTACTGCCAGTGTGGATCAGGAAACTGATGAAATGATACAACGGACTGTGAGAAGAAAATTCAAAGATGCTACAGTATTGACGATTGCTCATCGCCTAAGTACCATTTTGGATTCGGATAAAATTTTAATCATGGATTCCGAAGATGGTGTTAAGTTTGGCAGGACTGATGAAATCCTGCAAGACCCCAAAGGATACTTTGCAAAATATATTAGTAACAATGCGGATTTGAATATTTAAATACAGGAATTTCGTAGCACAATTTTATGTATAACTGGAAAATGGGGCAATCCTTTCATACTAATTTATATAAATAGATCTAGCAAGAATATATTAAATATATTAATAACTATCAAGTTTTCCAAACCCAATTGTGTAATCTCGTCCGGAAATATATTTAAATGTGATATAAATTGTGTTTAAAACCTTTTTTAAAACGACCTCCATTCACGAACCAACGTTACCCTTGAAGACCTACTCTATCTACCACTGAAGGAATTTTGGAAATTGGTCCAGTGGTTCTCGCGTGTATTCAGACCATAAAAATATTTGTTTGTACGGACCTTAACATCCTTGAGACTTATCATTTTAAGTTTGCCACGTGCCGCGAAATTCTTATGATAAAATTTTTCTAAATGAATAGTAATTACCACTGTTTCTATCGTTTTAAGAAAAAAGTAAAAAACAAACAAAAAAAAACGTAAAGGATAAGCATTTTGCAAATATAACTGAAATGGAAAGGAAAACTACCTTTGAATATACAGTATTGATAATAAAAAAACAAAAATGATAAAATGAGAGATAAGGAGAAAATAAAAAGTAGACTGTCATAATTGTTTTTTTTTTACGATCGAATAATTTCCACAAGTCTGTGGCGGACGTGAAAAAGTAGGTAAGTCGAAAATGTTAATTTTTCAGGGCAACGATTCAAAATTCCACATCATTCCTAAAATCCTGTAATTAAATAGAAACTTCTTTCTACCTGTACTTGCTTTCAATATAAGTAAATTTTAAACTGTTTAAAACTGAATTATTTAACTCCATGTTTTATTATTAAGGTGTAAACATCGTTAACTCATTTGTGAAATTATTTGACTCAGCTACTTTTTCACGACCGCTACAGTATGGTATGGTCATAACTATATAAAAGTGCACTTCCTTACAGCTTTGAATAATATTTATTTTCGCACAGACCACTGGTTTGAATGTTGAAAATCTACTTTTTGCGTGAATCGAGATGAATTCTAACAGAAACACTCATCCCAAAAACAACGCAAATTTTTTATCACATTTTCTGTTCTGGTAAGTTTAAAATGCGACGTATTGTTTTTGAAATTGTTAATTCAGTTGGCAACTACGTATCCTGTGGAAGAAACGGAAGAACAAATTCACCGAGGACGATGTTCTCGTCCCGGTGGAAGAACATGAATCGCAGAACCTCGGAGACAAGCTCGAGACTCTCTGGTTTGAGGAAGAAACTATCTACAAAGAACCTTCCCTGACACGAGCTTTAATGAAACTGTTCGGTTTGGAATTTGCGTTGTACGGACTGGTGTACTTTCCTTTGGATCTCGTGATTGGGTAAGAGTAACCCAAATGTTGAATCACCAAGGCAAAAGAACTTTTCAGTTTAGTACCACCAATATTTTTGAAGCAATACTTAAATTATTTCCTTCCCAATGGGACGTCAACGATGAAGGAAGCAGCATTTTCCGGACTATTTATAGTACTGTCAGTTTTCCTGCGTGTCTTGACTTTCAGTTTCATGCTGTTGCAACTCTCTTCTTTTGGAATGAAAATGAGAATCGCCTGTTGCTCTCTAGTTTACAGAAAACTTCTAAAGCTGAAGAGTACGACAGTTCAAAAAATTACTTTGGGCCAAATTATCAATTTGTTGTCGAACGATGCAGAACGATTCGATAAAGTCTTCGCCTATTTGCACTTCTCGTGGATTAGTCCCTTGAAAATGACTGTCGTAGGATGGTATCTAGTTGTGACATACGGTTACGATGCTATTGGCGGAATGGTGGTACCAGTTCTGTGCATACTTATGAACAGTGGGTACCATTGATCATTCTTTGCATCATTGAAGACATCTCTTTTGTAGTCTTGGTGTCCAAAAAAATTTCTTCCACCAGACAATTCGTAGCTGGAACTACTGACAGTCGAATACGATTATTGAGTAATATTATCAATGGTATCAATGCGATCAAGATGTTCACTTGGGAGAAACCATTTGCTGCATTAGTTGATATTGCTAGAAGGTTTGTTTTTGCATTTGATATATCTTTTGTAGTTATATTCCTCTGTTACAGGAGAGAAATTGAAAAAATCGCAATAGCAAATCTCTGTCGCACTTTCAACTACTGCGTCAATATGTACCTAACCAAAATGGCCACCTATATTTGTGTTTTGTTCTTAATATTGTCTAGGGCACCGCTCACTTCTGATTACATGTTTGCACTGATCGTCGTCTACGACAATATCAGAATTGCATGTCACAATTTTGGCACAGCTCTGAATCACTACGCTGAACTTACCATTTCAGTTCGACGATTTCAAGAATTTTTACTCTCAGATCGTCAAACGTTGAGCACATCTGACAAAATTATTTTAACATCTCATCAGAGTTTGAACCAGAGTAGAGAATCTTCAGGTGTATTTCTAAGAAATGTTAGTGTCAAGTGGGACTCGTCTATGCCAAATTACGTGTTGAAGGAAGCTACATTTGCAGCAAAATCTAATGAGTTAGTGGCGGTTGTTGGTACAGCCGGTAGTGGAAAGTCCACACTGCTGCAAGTTATTCTGAAGGAAATTACAATTTTGAACGGAGATGTTGTCGTCGGAGGGTCTCTATCCTACGCACCCCAACAACCCTGGATTTTTACTGGTACTGTTAAAGACAATATTTTGTTCGGCGAACCTTTGGACAAGCAGAAGTACCAAGAAGTAATAAGAGTCTGTTGTCTAGAATACGACCTCTCACTTTTTCCTCATGGTGACAACAGTCTAGTGGGAGAGAGAGGTATGTTGTTGAGTGGAGGTCAAAAAGCAAGAATCGGTTTAGCTAGAGCTGTCTACAGAAAGGCGGACATCTATCTTTTAGATGATCCTCTATCAGCAGTGGACGCTCACGTTGCAAACCAGATTTTCTACGGATGCATACGAGACTATCTGAGAGAAAAATGCGTGATTCTGGTCACCCACCAGATCCAGTTCCTCCAAGATATGGACAAAGTACTACTTTTGGAAAAAGGAAAAATATCACCTTGTCACAAATTTGATAAGCTTGAGATGAAGAAAACAGACAAGAAGAGCTTTTCCAGTGATGTAGTAATAGAAAAGCACAACTCACAATCTGAAACTCTGGAAAACGACGGCAGCGGAACTGTCAACACCTACAAAAGTTACTGTTTATCTGGAGGCACACCCACAACTATTGCTCTCCTTTTATTGTTTTTCCTGCTGACCCAAGTACTGTCGAGTCTTTACGATTATTCGTTGGCATTTTGGATCAACTTGAAGCAGAAACCGGAAACGTTGGACAATTGGTACTTTCTTAACGATTACAACTGTTTATTTGTTTGTGGCATTCTTTTGGTGGTACTAACAATTCTGAGTCATTCGAGCAATTGGGCTTTTGTAAAATTCTGCAAGTGCGCCTCCAAACGCTTGCACGACGCACTCTTCCAAAAAATTCTTCTTGCTTCGATGAGCTTCTTCAATGACCACTCCTCAGGACGTGTTCTCAATCGATTCTCCAAAGATATTGGAATTGTGGACGAGTTTATTCCTGTGACATTTTCGGAAGTGACTAGAACAATTCTCAAAATAGGTGGCGCAATTATTCTTATACTCATTTTTAACTATTGGATGGTACTACCCACAGCAGTGTTGCTTCTCGTGTTCTATTTTATTTCTGTACTCTTCCAACCCTCAGTTCGCTACGCTAAAAAAATAGAAGGAATAAGTAAACATGTTGTTTGGAAACGGTGGTACCGCTTTAACATTAATGTTTTAGGAAGAAGTCCCATATTTACACATGTTTCTGCATCCGTACAAGGACTGGATGTGATTCGATCATTCAAAGCTGGGAAACACCTACGGCTGGAATTTGACAAGCTTCAAAATTGTCACAGTTCCGCGTGGTACTTTCACAAAGCTTTCGCCTATTCTCAAGCCTTTTGGACTGATCTTGCATGCTCTTTCTACACTTTCATAGTAATGTTTTACTTGTTGATTTTTAAAAATGGTAGGTACTTTTTTATTGTACCTAGATTAAAGCTAATACGCGTTTTTGTAGGAAGTTCTGTCGGAAATGTTGGTTTGTCAGTGACTCAATCTATGCTGATGATAGGACTGGTCCAGTATACAGTAAAGTGTTGGGAAGAATTAGAGTATCAAATGAAGTCAGTGGAACGTGTTGTCGAATACGCAGATGTCACACCAGAAGAAGACAAATGGACTTGTACTCCTCACGAGTCGTGGCCGAAACACGGAGGTATCACTTTCAGTGCAGTCTCGATGAGACATTCTGCTCACAATCCTTTGGTACTACAAGATCTAAATTTGACAATCAGAGCTGGAGAAAAAATTGGAATTGTTGGTAGAACCGGTGCCGGCAAGTCTTCCATAATTTCTACACTTTTCCGTCTCTACAATTTCGAAGGTACCATTTTGATCGATGGCGTCGATATCAAAACAGTACCATTGAACACCCTTCGCTCTAAAATCGCCGTCATACCCCAAGAACCCATTTTGTTCTTGGGGACCCTGCGCCAAAACCTGGACCCTTTCGACGAATACTCCGACTCTCAACTCTGGAATGCCCTCGAGGACGTCGACTTGAAAGAATTAGTTTCCGGTTTGCCGTCAGGCCTCGACTGTGGAGTTCTAGAAGGTGGATGCAACTTCAGCGTGGGACAAAGACAGTTGTTGTGCTTGGTGCGAGCCATTTTGAAAAACGCCAAAATCGTTGCTCTCGACGAAGCCACCGCTAGTGTAGACTTGGCAACAGATGAGACCATTCAAAGGACGATTCGGATGAAGTGTAAGGATTCTACAGTGTTGACGATCGCGCACAGGCTCAATACTGTCATGGACGCGGACAAGATTCTGGTGATGGAGTCGGGAAAAGTTGTCGAGTTCGGCAGGACAGGCGCTCTTTTGCAAAATAGAGACAGTCGTTTTTACAATTATGTTTTCAACTCTGACAAAATAAAATAAATGTCAATAAAACAAAAGTTTGATTTATAGTTTTTCTACAGTTACAATCTGTAGAAATTTCCTTGCAGTTTATCCATCTAATTATTGTTGGAAATACACAATATAAGGAACTAAACACACATTTTGTGGGACTCCACATTGACAGACTTTTTCTTGTTCTCTTCTGCCAACCTCGCGCAATAGAATTAACTAACTAACTTAACTTAATATACAGGGCTACTCACAACACTCCCCTCTTCTTAATTTAATTGCATACAGGTAGGACAATTACAAATTTAAGCGGGTGGGTGGTCCCTTTATCCTGTTTGATCGCCTAAGGAGAGGACTCTGTTCAACAGGGGAGGAGAAACGAGGGTTCTATTGGAAGTTTGGGAAAATGTTCCGGGCGAGTCACTAGGGAATTTTTGCTGAATGTTGGCTGGATCTAGCTCAGCTGTCTTCGGTTCTGAGTTCATTGGTTTACCTCGGAATTCGGATGGTTCTTCTTTTGTGTTTTCTTCGAGATTCTCTGGGTTTCTTATGGGAATGGGTATTACAGGATTCTGAATGGGGTCTAGGACAATATTTGCTTTCAGGTGATCGGCGTGTACAAATCGAATGCGAGCACAGGTCAGTACTAAATATGTACACCTACTCGCATTTTTCATTACTTTCCCAGAAAACCATTTTTTCTTTCTCTGGTATCGTATACCCACACTATTTCTCCTTCCGTAAAGACTTTAAGGTCTTGCCTCATGGTATTTTCGTAATTTTCGACTCTCGCTTTGTATTGTCTGTCCTCTTTATTAGAAAGTGTTTTGGGTTTAAACATAGTAATTTTTGTTCTTGGAAGTTGTTGAAATATCATTTCTGCAGGACTCTTCTTAGTGATCGAGTTAGGAGTAGTTTTATGATTGAATAAAAAATTATCAAGCCTTTGACATGGTTCACAAGAGCTTACCATTTTCTCAATATCTTCGTTTATTCTTGGCCACCATATGTCACTTCATGCTCGTAGTTTCATGCGTACAATGCCTGGATGTTGGTCGTGTAATAGATCAAGGACATACGTTCATCAGTCATTTTCAATGCTGATTTCGTTTCTTCTTAGAAAATTCGGTTTCAGTTTCTGGTTTGAAGAAAACACTCTTGTTTGTGTTTATTCTAATGTTGTACTTTTCTAACTGTGACAACACTTCAGTTACCCTATTATTATTTTTTTTTTTTTGCCTTTCCCCTTTCACCTAACAGGCCTATCAGGTACCTTTTACGGTCGGCTTGGTTTCTTTTTTCCTTTGTGGTGCGGCGGGGCTCCGGGGTACTTTCCCCGGCTACCTACGCCCACCCTCTCTCCTCTCCTTTTTTCTGGACGACACAACACGAATATCACAACACACAACATCCATGGGAGGCCATCCGACCTGGGATTTGAACCCTGCTGACCTCGCGGTGGTGTCGGAAGAGTGTCTCTCTTCCTTCCACCACCCTACCGTCAGCCCCTACTAGACATACACACACATCCATGGCCCGGCGGAGTTTCCTTCCTTCGAAAAAATCCTCCCCCTTCGGTGGGATTCGAACCCACTAGCACCGGGACCGCGACCTCGGAGCACTGTCTCCGACAGTCATGCGGCCACCGAGCTACCTCAGTTACCCTATTATAGCATTCATTTTCTGCTGTAATAATATCGTCTAAATAAATACCTACAGGAAGGCCCTTTAAAAGTTTCTCCATATTACTTTGGAGATAGCAGGAGCACTCGACCCTCCGTAGGGTAAACGAGTAAACTTCATCAAACCTAGGTGTGTGTTGATTGTTAACAAATGTTGACACTTTTTTTTCTACTGGTAGTGTCTGCCAGATTTCATCTAAAGAAGGAAATGGATAAGAATCCGTTCTTAGTGCAGGATTTAATGTTTTTTTAAAATAAACGCAGACCCTGATAGCTCCATTCGGCTTTGGAACAAAGACAATTGGACTGGCCATTTCTGCATGACTCACTCGAACTGATATTCCATTGTCGATCATTGACTTCAGTTCTTTCTCTAACTTGTCCTTGATTTTGTACGGAACTGAATATGCTTTGTGGAATATCATAGAAGCACCCTCTTTTAGGACCAGTTGTGCTTCTATACCAGTGATGTTTGTTCTCTTATCTTCAGCAAATACTCTTGGGAACTCAGTTTTCAATTGACAAGTGACAGGTATTTCTCCAGAAGGTGATATTGGTAACCCTGCGACAGCTTCTAAACCCGGACTGGATTTTAATGGTACATTAGAAAAATGTTTATCATAAAATTCTTCACATATTAGACTGACAGCAGCTCCGGTATCGACTTCCATTACCAGAGACACATTATTGACAAAATTTTTACAAAAGACAGGTGCTGATTCGACATTTACCTTATTAATTGATTGACTTAACTCACTATTCTCCACAGTTTCTTTTAAAAGGACTTGTTTCAATGTAAGAGCTGATGATTGTTCATCTTCGACTTCTTCTACCAAATTGACTTTATTTTTCCTTTTTCGGCAGACTTTTGACTTGTGACCCTCTTTCTTACAGACGAAGCATTCCCAGTTGATAGCTGGACACGCTTTGGGATCATGTTCCTTTATTCCACAACGAAAACATAGCTAACTAGTTTTTTCTTCGTGAGATTTACAACGTTCGGTTTTTTTGGTTAGCTTGTTGACATTTTGACCACCTTCGGAAGGCTGTAGACTTTTAGTTTGTTCCTGGGTAATCTCCATTGATAGGGCAGTAGAACAAGCATTCTGAAACGTGAGTGTTTGCTCCGACAGTAACTTCGTTTGTATGTGTTCGTTTTGAAGGCCACACACAAGGCGATTTCGAAGGGCCTCATTCAGGAATGTTCCAAACTGACATTCTGCGTCAGCTTTTTCAGTCTTTGATTAAATTCACTGATCGACTCATCTGCGTTTTGACTACAACAATAAAAATGAAACCGTTCAGCAATCACAATTTTCTTCGGGCTAAAATGTGCTTCTAATGCAGTTTTTAACTGATTATACGTTTTACTACTGGGTAAGTCCGGTGACACCAGATCTTTCAACACTGAATATGCTTCAGCCCCTATTAATGTTAAAAATAAAGGCACTTTTTGGTCTTCTTCAACCACATTGCACATGAACAGAAAGTTCATTCGTTCATAATTGCCTAATAACTTTTGAGGGACGAAATTTCCCGCGTTCGCGTTAATGAAGCACTACCTACACCCATGCTGCAAACAAAGTAATCACGCGGGAAATTTCTCTTCCCGCATAAGTTAGGTAAATAACTAATTCCGACCGAGATTACAAAACCGGAAATAACTTGTTGGACTACACTTAAAACGTGAATATTTCATATATTTTACGATCAAATAATCTCAACAAGTACAGTCGCAAACACATTAAAGTGTAGTTTCGTGGAACCTTGATTAATATCTATTCAAATTTGTGCACTTCAGACTACACGTTTGAATGTTGAGGATCTAGTCTCTGCGTGTATCGAAATGAATTCTAATAGAAACATTCATCCCAAAAACAATGCAAATTTCTTATCACATTTTCTGTTCTGGTAAGTTTTAAAATGCGATGTATTGTTTTTGGAATTGTTAATTCAGTTGGCAACTACGTATCCTGTGGAAGAAACGGAAGAACAAATTCACCGAGGACGATGTTCTCGTCCCAGTTGAAGAACACGAATCCCAAAACCTCGGCGACAAGCTCGAGACTCTCTGGTTTGAAGAAAAAAGTATTTATAAAGAACCTTCCTTGACACGAGTTTTAATAAAAGTGTTCGGTTTGGAATTTGCGTTGTACGGACTGGTGTACTTTCCCATGGACCTCATAATAGCGTAAGAGTAACCCAAATGTTGAACCACCAAGACCATTGAAGTTTTTAGTTTAGTACCACCAATATTTTTTAAGCAATACTTAAATTATTTCCTTTCAAATGGACCATCAACGATGAGGGAAGCAGCATTTGCCGGACTATTTATTGTACTCTCAGTTTTTCTGCGCGTCTTGACCTTCCATTTTATGCAGTTGCAACTCTCTTCTTTTGGAATGAAAATGAGAATCGCCTGTTGCTCCCTCGTTTACAGAAAACTTCTAATGCTGAAGAGTACGACAGTTCAAAAAATTACTTTGGGCCAGATTGTCAACTTGTTGTCGAACGATGCAGAGCGATTCGATAAAGTCTTCGCCTATTTGCATTTCTCGTGGATTAGTCCATTGAAAATGATTGTGGTAGGTTGGTACCTAGTTGTAACATATGGTTACAATTCTATTGGCGGAATGGTGGTACCAGTTCTGTGCATACTTATAAACAGTGAGAATTATGGATGATTTGTTGCATTATTGAAAAAATCTGTGTTTTAGTCTTGGCGTCCAAAAAAATTTCTTCCACCAGACAATTCGTAGCTGCAACCACTGACAGTAGGATACGTCTTTTGAGTAATATTATCAATGGAATCAATGCGATCAAGATGTTCACTTGGGAGAAACCATTTGCTGCATTAGTAGATCAAGCGAGAAAGTTTGTTATTTTCATTTTATATAATTCTTATACTGATATTCTTCTTCTAAAGGAAAGAAATAGAAAAAATCGCAATAGCAAATTTCTGTCGCACTTTCAACTACTGCGTTAATATGTATCTAAACAAAATGGCCACCTTTATTTGTGTTTTGCTCTTAATATTGTCTAGAGCACCGCTCACTTTTGATTACATGTTTGCAATGATCATCGTCTACGAAAATATCAAAGGTGGATGTCAAAATTTTGGCACAGCCCTTAACCACTACGCAGAACTTAAAATTTCAGTTCGACGATTTCAAGAACTTTTACTGTCAGATCGTCAAACAGCAAGCACATCTGACAATTGTATTTTAACATCTGACCAAAATTTGAACCAGAGTAGACAATCTTCAGGTGTATTTGTAAGAAATGTTAGCGTCAAGTGGGACTCGTCACTGCCAAGCTACGTGTTGAAAGATGCTACATTTGAAGCAAAATCAAGTGAGTTGGTGGCGATTGTTGGTACTGCCGGTAGTGGAAAATCCACATTGTTGCAAGTCATCCTGAAGGAAATTTCAATTTTGAGCGGAGATGTTGTCGTCGGTGGGTCTCTGTCGTACACACCCCAACAACCCTGGATTTTTACTGGTTCTGTTAGAGACAATATTTTGTTCGGCGAACCCTTGGACATGCAAAAATACCAAGAAGTGATAAGAGTGTGTTGTCTAGAACACGACCTTTCAATTTTTCCTCATGGTGACAACAGTCTAGTGGGAGAGAGGGGTATGTTGTTGAGCGGGGGCCAAAAAGCAAGAATCAGTCTAGCTAGAGCTGTCTACAGAGAGGCAGACATCTATCTTTTAGACGATCCTCTAGCAGCAGTAGACGCTCAAGTTGCCAACCAGATATTCTACAGATGCATACGAGACTATTTGAGAGACAAATGCGTAATTCTGGTGACCCACCAGATCCAGTTCCTCCACAATGTGGACAAGGTACTACTTTTGGAAAAAGGAGAAATATCAACTTGCTCCAAATTTGATAAGCTTGCCATAGAGAAAACAGATAAGAGTCTCTCCAGTGATGTAACATTACAACAGTACGACTCACCATCCGAAATTCTGGAAGACGACGGCAGCGGAACTGTCAACGCCTACAAAAGTTTTTGTTTAGCTGGAGGTACACCCACAACTATTATTCTTATTTTAATTTTTTTTATGCTGACACAAGCACTGTCAAGTTTTTACGATTATTCTTTGGCATTTTGGATCAATTTGAAGCAGGAATCAGAAGTGTTGGACAAGTGGTACTTTCTCAGCGATACCAACTGTTTAATTGTTTGCGGCGTTCTTCTAGTTGTACTAGCAACTCTGTACCATTCGTGTGTTTGGACTTTTGTGACTTTCTGCAAATGCACCTCCAAACAATTGCACGATAGACTCTTTCAAAAAATTCTTCTTGCTTCGATGAAATTTTTCAACGATCACTCTTCAGGACGTGTTCTCAATCGATTCTCCAAAGATATTGGAATTGTAGACGAGTTTATTCCTGTGACATTGTCGGAAGTGGTTAAATCAATTCTCACAATAAGTGCCGCAATTGTTCTTATAGTCATTTTTAACTATTGGATGGTACTACCCACAGCAGTGTTGCTTCTCGTGTTCTACCTTGTTTTTGTACTCTTCCAACCCTCAATTCGATACGCTAAAAAAATAGAAGGAATAAGTAAATATGATGCTTGGAAAACGTGGTACCGCTTTGACATTAATGTTTTAGGAAGAAGTCCCATATTTACACACGTTTCTGCGTCGGTGCAAGGACTGGATGTGATACGATCATTCAAAGCTGAGACACACTTACGGCTGGAATTTGACAACCTTCAAAATATTCACAGTTCCGCGTGGTACTTCCACAAAGCTTTCGTTTATTCTCAAGCTTTCTGGGCTGATTTTGCATGCTCTTTCTACACTTTCGTAGTAATGCTTTACTTGTTGTTTTTTAAAAATGGTACTTTTTAATTGTAGCTAGATTAAAACTAATACACCTTACTTGTAGGAAGTTCTGTCGGAAATGTTGGTTTATCAGTGACTCAGTCAATAGTGATTGTAGGACTTGTTCAGTATGTAATGAGATTTTGGGGCGAATTCGAGTACCAAATGACTTCAGTAGAACGAATTGTGGAATATGCAGATGTCACACCAGAAGAAGACAATTGGTCTTGTACTCCTCACGAGTCGTGGCCGCAACACGGAGGTATCACTTTCAGTGCAGTCTCGATGAGATACTCTGCTGACAAACCTTTGGTACTCCAAGAAGTAAATTTGACAATCAGAGCTGGCGAGAAAATTGGAATTGTTGGTAGAACCGGTGCCGGCAAGTCTTCCATAATCTCCACTCTTTTCCGTCTCTACAATTTCGAAGGTACCATTTCGATCGACGGCGTCGACATCAAAACAGTACCATTGCACGCTCTTCGCTCCAAGATCGCCATCATACCTCAAGAACCGATTTTGTTCTTGGGGACGCTGCGCCAAAACCTGGACCCTTTCGACGAATACTCCGACTCTCAACTCTGGGACGCTCTCGAGGACGTCAACTTGAAGGAAGTAGTTTCCGGTTTGCCTTCGGGCCTCGACAGTGGTGTTCTAGAAGGTGGATGCAACTTCAGCGTGGGACAAAGACAGTTGTTCTGCTTGGTGCGAGCCATTTTGAAAAACGCCACAATTGTTGCTCTCGACGAAGCCACCGCTAGTGTAGACTTGGCCACAGATGAGACCATTCAAAGAACGATTCGGATGAAGTGTCAGGATTCTACAGTGTTGACGATCGCGCACAGGCTCAATACTGTCATGGACGCGGACAAGATTCTGGTGATGGAGTCTGGAAAGGTTGTCGAATTCGGGAGGACAGGAACTCTTTTACAAAATAGAGACAGTCGCTTTTACAATTATGTTTTCAACTCTGACACAATTAAATGAATTCCAATAAAACATAATTTTGATTTATAGTTGTTCATTTTGAGATAATTCTTCACCTTTTCTCCTCGGGTGATATTTTTCATTTAATTAACGTTCTGCGATAACTCAGAAGAGTCAAATAAAACGATTGAACACACTCCGTTTAAATTTTATTTAACAAGCATCTAATCGTGTCTGGTGGTGATAAATCGTTTCATAAGGTTATAATTTTTTGAAGCATAACACATTATTTTTGACTCTGTTATGACTTGATGCCTTCTCGGACCGTTATCGTCGCCCATATAACCCTGCCAGTCCGACCCTCGATAGAAAACCCCTGGTTATGAGAAGTCTGCCGCCGGTGGGACACTGTCAATATCAAGTGCTTTCATAGGATGTGGTCAATGTGGCAGCATTTGCTTCCCTGCGAATGAGGCCGCAGGACTAGAGTAGAAAACCTCTGAAAAAAAACTCTTCCAGTCACAATCCGTCCTGGGATTTGAACCCCGAAACTTTTGAATTTAAACCGGGACCGCTTGTCAAGCGGCCACAGATCTCGTTTAATTTCTGGCTCCAAATTTGAATTGATTTAACGTGTATCAACCGTGAGCCGTTTGGTTGGACTCCTAAAGAACCTCGCCCGCTCGTTCGGTTGTCGTGCTTGGTTCCCACTTTCCGATAAATAAGTCTGCGTCTGCTACCCCGGTGTTAATAAAGGCCCCAGTCAAGAAATCTTGACACCGGTCCTGAAGATGGAATCGACAATTCAACCGCTCCCGAGTAAAAAGTAAACTAAGAAGTGGAGAATAATGAGTAAAGAAACTTTTGTTAAAGACATTTTGGTATAAAGTTTATATTTACGGAAATACTTTTGACTAACCTTGCATGCAGTATGTTTGTAAGTTCCAAATAAACTCGAGAATCACTATACCGATTTCAAAATTTCTTTTAGTTCTCGATAGAATGATTCTACACCTGTAACATTAATCAGTGTCATTGTGCAGTGTTGTAACCAGAAGTCGTGAATATATTATTTAAGTAATTCAAATATATTTTACAAAGAAGATTATAAAACGGGGTTTCAAAAATTTAATAGTGTAGATTTACAAAATGAATTATTTATATATTTTTGGATTTACTAGTTTAAGAAACAATTTAAAAAATGATAGTTAACAACTTGCAAATAATTACATATTTATTTCCCATTCCACTACTTAAGAAAGGAGATCCTACACAATGTAACAACTACAGAGGAATCATGTTACTCAACACAACATATAAAATACTAACATCCATTATCAGGAAGAGACTGACAGAACACACAGAAACAAAACTAGGAGAATATCAGAATGGATTCAGAAAAGGCAAATCAACCATAGACGCAATACATGTTATGTCACAAATAATGGAGACGAGCTACGAATACGACATAGAGTTACATATATTATTTATAGACTTCAAACAAGCCTTCGACAACATAAACAGGGGCAGTCTAGTAGAGCAAATGCAACAAATGAAAATACCGGAGAAACTAATCAAACTAACGAAAATGACGATGGACAACTCAAAAGCAAGAATATCTACAACAGAGGGTGTAACAAACGAAATAAACATAGAAAGAGGAGTCAGGCAAGGAGACGCACTGTCCACAACGCTCTTCAACATCGCACTCGATGGTGCAATAAAGGCTGCAGGACTGGACAGAGCTATTACGGTGAGTGCAACTCAAGTAATAGCTTACGCAGATGACATAGCACTTATAACAAGAGATAAAAAGAGTCTGGGAGCGGCTCTGCAAAAGCTAGTTACAGAAACAGAAAAAAGAGGTCTACAACTCAACCAAGATAAGACTAAATACATGATAATCTCGAGAAGAAAGACAGACCATATTAAAGAAACAAACCTAGGGAGTTACACGTTTAAAATAGTAGAAAATTTTAAATACCTGGGAGTGAACGTGAACGAAGCGCCGAAATCAAAGAGCGAATACAAGCAGCGAACAAGGCTTACTGGAAGTATCAAAGATACCTAAAGGACCATCACATTAGCAGAGCAACAAAGATAAAAATCTATAAGGCAGCAATTAGACCTGTAGCGACTTATGCAGCGGAAACAATGCGACTCACTAATACAGACGAAGAGAACCTCGGGATATTTGAAAGAAAGGTACTCAGAAAAATTGCAGGGCCAAGAAGAACAGAAGAAGGGAAATACAGGACACTAATGAATCATGAAATAAGGGACATGGTCGAGGGAGAAGAGATTGTATGATTTGTGAAAGCACAAAGGCTACGGTGGTTCGGACACGTACAAAGGAGGGATACACAACACATACTAAGAAAAACCCTAAATTGGAGACCAGTAGAAGGAAGACCAAGAGGCAGACCAAGGATAAGGTGGGAAGACCAGATACACGAGGACATTAGAAGGATAGGAATAGAGGACTGGAGAATCAAGATTCAAGATAGGAAGAACTGGGAAAAAAACATACGAGCAGCCAGGGAGCAAGGCAGAATCTAACGATAAGAAGAGAGAAGAACAAGGCGGAGTGATTCAGCGCAGGAAAAACAGAATCGAAAAACTCCACCATAAGAGTAGCGTAAATTCGGCATCGAATAATCGCTTATATACAGGCTGTCCCAAAAATGGCGCCCAATCTCTTGAGGGGTTAAACTATTTGAAGAGTTGAGTTCAATTTCGTTGTGAATTATTTTTCCTTTGACTATTTTCTAAGTTATACACATTTTAAAATAAGCAAATTTGGCAACATCGGTTGGTATGCACAATCAACTAAACCAATTCTCCTTTGAGGTCAATGTTGCCACTGTTATTTTAGCGTATTTTGGTAGGTCATTACTCTAAAAAGAATTACTTCGGTGTTGTTCCATTACCTAAAGGGGTCTTGGAAAAAGTAACATTGTAAAGTAATTTATAATTCAGCCGTAAAATTTGGTAATAAAGGAGATACATCTCTTTGAAATGACCATATTTAAGAGCAAGTTATACAAAATCTGTTGGTCCGATCAAATTTTGTATTGAGATTTACCTTCCCAGACTTCTATTCTTTAAGACCCTTAGAAGATTGGGCGCCATTTTTGAGACACCTGTATATATATATTTATTTCCCAAAGTTGGAATCCAATGTACAGCATTACAAACATTACTAGCAAAAATACATAAATAAACTAGGCAAAAATAAATAGGGAATTTTTCAATTTTTGATTTTTTTGTTAATACAGTTTAAAATGTATAATGAAATGTGTTAGAAATAAATAAATATACACATTAAATATAATGTTTCAAGTACCTGTAACATTTTAAATTTGTCAAGTGTTTAAGAATACGTGGGAGGATTGGGGCAATTATTTTGCTTTCTAAGAAAAAATGTGGAATTCCCTATTCATTTTTGCCTAGTTTATTTACACATACTTATAATTAACTTTATTAAGATATTAAGATGTTCCGAATAAACTCGAGAAACACCAGACTGATTTCCAAAATTCTTTCAGTGTTAGATAGAGAACTTCTTCAATAGTAACATTTGGTAGTATCGTGAACACAAGTCGTTAAAAAAGCGTTGTAAATACTATTTCATAATTTAAATATATTTTCAGACCGACATTACAAAACTGGGTTTGGAACTTGATGGTTTACATTTAAGAAATGAATTTTTCATATATTTTACGATCAAACCACTTCAACAAGTACGGTCGTAAATATATTAAAGTGTTTTTGCTTTCAACCTTGAGTAATATCTACACAAATTTTCGCCTTTCAACCTACTTGTTTGAATGTTGAGCATCTACTTTCTGAGTGAATCTAAATGAATTCTAACAGAAACATTCATCCGAAAGACAACGCAAATTTCTTATCACATTTTCTGTTCTGGTAAGTTTTAAAATGCGATGTATTGTTTTTGGAATTGTTAATTCAGTTGGCAACTACGTATCCTGTGGAAGAAACGGAAGAACAAATTCACCGAGAACGATGTTCTCGTACCGGTTGAAGAACATGAATCCCAAAACCTCGGAGACAAGCTAGAGACTCTCTGGGTTGAAGAAGAAAATTTCCACAAAGAACCTTCCCTCACAAGAGCTTTAACGAAACGGTTTGGTTTGGAATTTGCGTTGTACGGACTGGTGTTCTTTCCTTTGGATCTCGTCATTGCGTAAGAGTAACCCAAATGTTGAACCACCAAAATAATAGAACTTTTCAGTTTAGTACCACCAATATTTTTGAAGCAATACTTAAATTATTTCCTTCCCAATGGACCATCAACGATGAAGGAAGCAGCATTTTCCGGACTATTTATAGTACTCTCAATTTTTCTGCGCGTCTTGACCTTCAATTTCATGGTGTTGCAACTTTCTTCTTTTGGGATGAAAATAAGAATCGCCTGTTGCTCCCTCGTTTACAGAAAACTTCTAAAGCTGAAGAAAACGACAGTTCAAAAAATTACTTTGGGTCAGATTGTCAACTTGTTGTCCAACGATGCACAGCGATTCGATCAAGTCTTCGCCTTTTTGCACTTCTCCTGGATTAGTCCGTTGAAGATTATTGTGGTAAGTTGGTACCTAGTTATGACATACGGTTACAATGCTATTGGCGGAATGATGGTACCAGTTCTGTGCATGATTATAAACTGTGAGTACTATCGATGATTTTTGCATTATTGAAAACATCTGTGTTTTAGCTTTGGTCTCAAAAAAAATTTTTTCCACTAGAAAAATCATAGCTGCAAATACTGACAGTCGGATACGTATACTGAGCAATATTATCAATGGTATCAATGCGATCAAGATGTTCACTTGGGAGAAACCATTTGCTGCATTAGTAGATATCCTTAGAAAGTTTGTATTTAGAATTTAATTTATTCTTTATAGTTATATTTCTCTATTACAGGAACGAAATTGAAAAAATCGCAACAGCAAATCTCTGTCGCACTTTCAACTCCTGCGTTGTTATCTACTCACAAAAAATGTCCACTTACATTTGTATTTTGTTCTTAATATTGTCTAAAGCACCGCTCACTTCTGATTACATGTTTGCAATGATCGTAGTCTACGAAAACATCAGACTTGCATATCACAATTTTGGCACCGCCGTGAACCAGTACGCAGAACTTCAAATTTCAGTTAGACGATTTCAAGAATTTTTACTCTCAGATTGTCAAACATCAAGCACATCTGCAAAAACCCTTGACAGTTGTATTTTAGCATCTCACAAGAGTTTGTACCAGAGTAGAGAAACTTCAGGTGTATTTGTAAGAAATGTTAGCGTCAAGTGGGACTCGTCTCTGCCAAATTACGTGTTGAAAGATGCTACATTTACAGCAAAACCTAGTGAGTTGGTGGCGGTTGTTGGCACTGCCGGTAGTGGAAAATCCACTTTGTTGCAAGTCATCCTGAAGGAAATTACAATTTTGAGGGGAGATGTTGTCGTCGGAGGGTCTTTGTCGTACACACCCCAACAACCCTGGATTTTTACTGGTTCTGTTAGAGACAATATTTTGTTCGGAGAACCCTTGGACAAGCAGAAGTACCAAGAAGTGATAAGAGTGTGTTGTCTAGAACACGACCTCTCACTTTTTCCACATGGCGACAACAGTCTAGTGGGAGAGAGAGGTATATTGTTGAGTGGAGGTCAAAAAGCAAGAATCAGTCTAGCTAGGGCTGTCTACAGAGAGGCAGACATCTATCTTTTAGACGATCCTCTATCAGCAGTAGACGTTCACGTTGCCAACCAGATATTCTACGGATGCATACGAGACTATCTAAGAGACAAATGCGTAATTGTGGTGACCCACCAGATCCAGTTCCTCCAAGATATGGACAGAGTAGTACTTTTGGAACAAGGAAATATATCAACTTGCCCCAAATTTGATAAGCTTGAGATGAAGAAAACAGACAAGAAGACCTTTTCCAGTGATGTGACAATACAACAGCACAACTTACCTTCCGAAGCTCTGGAAGACGACGGCTGCGGAACCATCAACGCTTACAGAAGTTTTTGTTTATCTGGAGGCACACCCACAACTATTGCTCTTGTTTTACTGTTTTTTGTGTTGACCCAAATACTGTCGAGTCTTTACGATTATTCGTTGGCATTTTGGATCAACTTGAAGCAGAAACCGAAAATGTTGGACAAGTGGTACTTTCTCAACGATACAAATTATTTATTTGTCTGCGGCATTCTTTTACTAGTACTAGCAATTTTGAGTCATACAAGCAATTGGGCTTTTGTAAAATTCTGCATGTGCGCGTCCAAACGCTTGCACGACGCACTCTTCCAAAAAATTCTTCTTGCTTCGATGAGTTTCTTCAATGATCACTCCTCAGGACGTGTTCTCAATCGATTCTCCAAAGATATTGGAATTATGGACGAGTTTATCCCTGTGTCATTCTCGGAAGTGACTAGATCAATTCTCAGAATGAGTGGCGCAATTATCCTTATACTCATTTTTAACTATTGGATGGTACTACCCACAGCAGTGTTGCTTCTCGTGTTCTACTATATTTCTGTACTCTTCCAACGATCAGTTCGTTACGCTAAAAGAATAGAAGGAATAAGTAAGAGTGTTTGAAAAAAATGATACCGCATTTTCATCAATGTTTTAGGAAGAAGTCCCATATTTACACACGTTTCTGCGTCGGTACAAGGACTGGATGTGATTCGATCATTTCAAGCTGAGACACATTTACGGATGGAGTTTGACAAGCTGCAAAATTGTCACAGTTCCATGTGGTACTTACACAAAGCTTTCCTCTATTCTCAAACATTCTGGATTGATCTGGCATGCTGTTTCTACAGTTTCATAGTGATGTTTTACTTATTGATTTTTAAAAACGGTACTTTTTGATTGTAACTAGATTAAAACTAATACACCGTGCTTGTAGGAAGTTCTGTCGGACTTGTTGGTTTGTCAGTGACTCAGTCTATAATGATAGTAGGACTAGTCCAGTATGCAGTCAGGTGTTGGGGAGAATTCGAGTACCAAATGACCTCAGTGGAACGTATTGTCGAATATGCAGATGTCACACCAGAAGAAGACAATTGGTCTTGTACTCCTCACGAGTCGTGGCCGCAACACGGAGGTATCACTTTCAATGCAGTGTCGATGAGATACTCTCGTGACAAACCTTTGGTACTCCAAGAAGTAAATTTGACAATCAAAGCTGGCGAAAAAATTGGAATTGTTGGTAGAACCGGTGCCGGCAAGTCTTCCATAATCTCCACTCTTTTCCGTCTCTACAATTTCGAAGGTACCATTTCGATCGACGGCGTCGACACCAAGACAGTACCATTGCACACTCTTCGCTCCAAAATCGCCATCATTCCCCAAGAACCCATTTTGTTCTTGGGGACGCTACGCCAAAACCTGGACCCCTTCGACGAATACTCCGACTCTCAAATCTGGAACGCTCTGGAGGACGTCGACTTGAAAGAATTAGTTTCCGGTTTGTCTTCGGGCCTTGACAGTAGAGTTCTAGAAGGTGGATGCAACTTTAGCGTGGGACAAAGACAGTTGTTGTGCTTGGTGCGAGCCATTTTGAAAAACGCCAAAATCGTTGCTCTCGACGAAGCCACCGCTAGTGTAGACTTGGCAACAGATGAGACCATTCAAAGAACGATTCGGATGAAGTGTAAAGATTCTACAGTGTTGACGATCGCGCACAGGCTCAATACTGTCATGGACGCGGACAAGATTCTAGTGATGGAGTCGGGAAAAGTTGTCGAGTTCGGAAGGACAGGAACTCTTTTACAAAATAGAGACAGTCGCTTTTACAATTATGTTTTAAACTCTGACAAAATTAAATGAATTTCAGTAAAACAAAATTTTGAGTTTTTTTACAGTTACACTCTGTAGAAATTTTGCCAGCGCCAGCGCCCTCCGTAAACTTTGCTATTATTGAGCATTTGTAAATGTAAGGAGAATATTTAATTAAACAATGAAGAACGTTTGAGATTTGAAAACCTGAAATCGGTGCATCAGACTATGTAGCAATTCAAATAAATGAATCCGCCAATGGTTCTACAAAAACTCAAGTGGTGTTTATTATTATATATTGAACCTAATGATTTTTGATTTGGTCATCCTGGTCACAGCACCAGTGTAAGCCTACCAAAGTGCTGGAAGAATCATTTTGAGATTATTCTTCATCTTTTCTCCTTGGATGATGATTTCACTTAATTAACATTCTACGAATGTATCGAGTATCGAGTGTCGAGTAAACACGATGATTTTCCGCTCCGCAATGAACCTATAATTTTGACCGTTGCGAGCAGAAAGAAAAACCAAAAGACAGTAGCGATAGATAAAGCAATAAAGGACGATCGTGTGAATGTTTAATTAGTAATAATAAAATTATCGCAAGTTAAAAAATGTAATTTAACACCCTGTATAAAAAGGGGGATAGATTAGACTGCAATAACTACAGAGGTATCACACTCTTGAGCGTAGTAGTAAAGACGTACGAAAGGATACTAGAAAAAAGACTTAGAAGAGAAATAAAAGAACAAATGACAGACTCACAAAGTGGTTTTAGGAAAGACCCCAGTATTCAAGACTACGTCTTCAGTAGTTATATAGTGCTGGTTCTGGCTCACTCAAAAATCACGTTTTAGACTCATGTGTTTTGCGTGACCTTCAACTGTATCAGTCATGTCGCGATCAAAACGCTAGTTTTAATTTGCGTTTGTAGATTAGTCAAAACATAGTTTTTGATTCAGAGTAAACTATCTGATCATTACATCCGTTTTGGTTCCATCAAATACATGGTTTTTGATTAATGTAAGTAAGCGGTATTTTGCGTGACCTATATTTTTCCAAACAGGTGTTGTGTGTATGTGTTCATGTACATAACATTGAGGTAGGTAATGGAGTTTCATATCTCTGTGCGTGCATTGCATTTTATAGTAAGTAAATCATAAAAAATATTTTCAATCTAATTGTTGAATTCTAATAAAAGATAAAAAATTTGCATTGTTTGTGACTTGGAAATGTGTTTTGTTTGAGGGTAGGGTATTGCGTAAGAAATAGTGGGCGTTATTTTGTTAACAAGGAGGGGATATGGAGTATTAATTAAGGAAGATTTATCGTTTGATATTAGTTTAATATCAACAGTAAGAATATTTTGCTAAAGACTTTTAATATGAGTTCATTTTTGCAAAGTGTTAATGAAGCAACTTTTTTCGTGCCGTTTGTAAAATCAAGCCAGCTGGAAGTTAATAAAAAATTTCAAGTTAATCGGTTTAGTAAAGAGGATTCACAGTTTGGTAAACAAGTTGTGGTTGATTGTGGGGATTTTAAAACATCCTTACCCCAGCGTTTTACATCGCAATTCACTGAAGAGGCCATTACAACTCTCAACCAGGAGTTAAGAGACGGAAAAACAATTTTTATGATTAGTCGGGGGAACGTTGGCAAAACAACAAATATATCTTTCATTGAAGAATAAAGGTGACAACAATGAAAAATCAGAAGAAATTTGTTCAAGATCTGAAAGTAGTGAATAAGAAGAAAAATTTGTTATTATTGTCACATATACAGTCAATAAAAAACTTAAAATATTTAATTGCAATGTATGAAATTAATAAAAAAATTCAAAGTGTTAAAATATAAATAAACTTTTATAAAAGTGAATATGTGGTGTTTTGTTTGTTTATGAGTGGGGAATAAAATATTAATTAGATACGTAAAATTTGATTATTTTATCTTAATTAAATGACAAGAGCTATAATCACAATAGAAAAAACAATCAATAATGAAGAAAGTTAAATTTAGTGATAAAGTTATTATTCATAATTTAGATGACACTGATGACTTTCGAAAATCAGCCTGGGAAATGTATGCTAGAGATAGATTAAGATTTCAAAAACGAATTAGTGAATTAAGGAAAATTATCGATCCTGTGTTAAATAATCTATTAATGAAACAAAAAATAAAGAAAGATGTCAACAAAACACTGTGTTAAATAAGAGCCACAGCATCCGGCTGTGTTGGGTGAAATAAAAAGCGATGACAACAAAACATCACATGAAATAGGAGACACATTATCCGGTTGTGTTGTTTGATTTTTTTTTATATTTTAATAATAATTTTTAATTGAAAATTCTCTGTACTTTAGGTTACAAACAATGTAAAATAAAACAAATTTATTTTTTAAGTATATTTTTTATTTATACATAAAACTATACACTAAAACACATTTTATCTACTATTTTTTCTAATTTTTCTAATTCTACCAAATTTTGTTTTTTTTTCCTAACTAATTGTTGCTTTACCACTAAATATTTGTTAATTTTTTGAATTTTTATGTCAATTTTTTTATTCATTTTTATAATATCCTGGTACATATGCTTAACTTTAGTTTCAAATTCTTGTTGAATTTGATCAACTGAAGATTTTTCATCCTCCATATAAAATGAGGAAGTCGAGGAACATGGAGACGCCTCTGGAGGTGTTGTAATTGTTTTACCCTTGCCCTTGCCCTTGCCTTTACCCCTAGTTGGCGGCTGGGTGGTAAAGGCCTCCGCTTCCTCATTGTCGTCCACCTGTTCCATAAATCCAATCTGAAAATAATTAAGTTTCTATTATTAATAAAAATTACAATTTTAATAAATATAAACTTATCAATAATCGGAAAAAATTTGAATAAAAAAATTACCTCTTGCAACAATGATTCGGAATCAATCAATGAAGGTAGACTAAAGTTAGTTTCCTCATCCTCCATAGGCTGTTGATAAATTTTATTATTAGTTATTAATTTAATAATAATTAAAAAATACATACCTTAATAACTTTATTTTGAAGGATGTTCACTTTTTGAGTAGACATTTTTTTTTTCGTGAAATTACCAACAATTGAATAAATGAAAACTAGTAATTGAAATAAACAAGAATCATGATTTATATAATAAAAAAATGCAAAGTTTACAAAAAACCCCCACAATTTTTCTGCATGTGCCTTGGTCGTTTAAGTCTACCTCTAAATGGGTGGGGGCTAAGAGTGAACGAATGAAACGTCTTATGTGATAACGCCTAGATGAACAGTGGGAGAGAACGTTAATTACTCATTTGTAGCATAATTTTTTATGTTACCGCCCACAGACGTACAGAGCCATTACAGAATGATTTCTTTTGTATTTATTTTGAATGTGACCAACCCCCAATAAAAGTTGCACCAAAGAAGATGAATGCACCCTTAAATGAAGAGATTGAAGGAAAGAAAAATGTGCCAATTAACACAGGACAACATAAAATGTTTACAATTGAAAATGAATTAAATGCCGATATTGGCAAAAGTTTATTAGGAAATAATTTTGATTTTTATTTTGCTTTTATGGCTGTGTACATTTTCAATTGGATTGGATATTTATTGGTGATAACATTTTGGCACAAACTTGCAGCAAAATTTGGTGCTCTATCAGGACTTGGATTATCAATATCAAAGTGGACGTTTTTGATTCAATATTCAACAGACTGGATATTAAAAGACTACAGCTGGTTTTGTTGGCTTTTAATAATTTTAGGATTAATCGTTTGCATATTTTCATGTAAACGATATTTAAAAATAGTAAGGAACTGGGACATGCTGTCTGTTAATCAACAAATAACTTTAATTTTTAATTAAGTTTCAACCAATGTACCTAATATTTATAAATGTCATGAATAAAATATTAAAAACAAACAATCGTTTAATTTTTTCTTGATTTTTATTCGTAATATGTATTTGTAATTTTTCACTATACAAAATTACATTTACAATATAAATTCAAACAGCAAATATATTTGAAAGGGTGGTTTAAGATCAAAAATAATAAAGGAAAAAAAGCTGCATATAGACGATTGAAATTAAATGAAACAAAATTGAAGTTAATAGAATCATAAATATAACCTCAAATTATATTTTAAAGAAAATTTTTTGAAACTTTATTTCGTAAACGGTACGTTGGAGCCCAAAATAATAGAGGAAAAAAAGTTGCAAAAAGTTGTTATAAATCGAATGGTAAAAACTAAAAGTTGATTGATTCACGTGCATAAGCTCAAATTACAATTAAAGAGTAAAATTGTAAAACTTTAATAGCGTTTATCTCAAAAACTATTCGTTTTATTGAAAAATGATCTATGTAAAAAAACATGCGCAAAGAAATGGAAAATCGATTTATTTAAATCAAAATTTTTTTAGGGTTGATCATTTTGTATTTTCTACACCGTTCAATATTTTTTGAATTTGAGTTCTTATTTAAATTTGTGAGTTTAAGCGATGAAGTTTGATATGCAACTCGATATGGTTCTGACAACATTTAAAAAAACTACCCTTAGCTTAAATTAATTTAATTTTGAGATAAAAATTTGAAATTAAAACCACAAGTAGCATTTTTTATGGAGAATTCAAGGATTTAATTAAAAAAATTTTAAAATGTTTTTAAGTGCCTTTTTTTGGTAAAAAAACATCACTTTTTAAAGAAAAAAAATTAAAAAAGTAACAATTTAAAAACATGAATTTTTCTAAATCCAACCATCATAAACATTTTAAAAAATAAAAATGTTTTAAGTGCCAAAAAGTATAAAATTAAAGTCATTTCCGCCCGACCAAAAACGGGGGTTAAACTTTGTTACTGATGTAGGTTCTCCTAAGATATGTCTCATAGCTGGATTGAAAAGTCAGGACTCTTTTTTTTTTTTTTTTTTTTTTTTAAATAGGGGTGTTATATGGTTATTTAATAATAATAACAAAGATAAAAGTATAAACATTTATTTATTTATTCTCAAATACATTATTTTCATCGCAATCATCCCAATTTTCATCATCGGGAGTGTAATTTACTTGAGGGATGACAATTTTTGGTCTCTTCTTCATTTCTTCCCATAATCTTTGCCGTTCCGCAGCACCCTCTTTCCACTTGCGGTCCATGTCTTTCATGTACTCCTCACGATGAGCCTTGTACATGTGGATCGACAAACGATGCTCCAAGCATTTATGGAAGGGGTTGTAGGGACATTGAACAATTCCTTTAAAATAATAAATATATGAAATACAGTTTTATATTAAAAAAAAAAAACTTACCATTTTGATTATTGTAACTATCAAAATTTTGGAAATTCATGTTGTAGTACTCGCAAGTTGACAATTATCAAAGTGTATAAAACTAAGCCAATTACTGCTATATTTATTTCAATGTCCCCACTCTTGTTACATCCCTCTTTTTGTCTCCCACCAACTTTTAAAGAAAGAAACATTTTGCTTATCTTCGGCAAAATATATCCCAATTTATTTTTACTTTAGGTAATTAACATGTTATCACCATTATTTTATTCTTTTTATCTCACTATAAATAAGAATCTTTTTTTGAATATTGACATTGTTTGTGCAGCTTCTTTATTAAACTTCAATGGAAACCGTCACACGTTTATGTAAAAGAGTCTTAAAAGTGGTACGTGAATATTTCTCAAAATTAAAAACTATAGATGAGTTAAATAAATTTCAAATTCATATAAATAATACAATCAAAATTGTTAATAAAGCAATAAAAAACAAATTGCATAAAAATAATGTTTTAGAGTCACTTCATTCTTTAGAATCTAGTTTATCATATTTAAAATATTATCGTTTAAAATTAAAAAAACTTAAACAAAATTTAATTTTGAAAACGGGAGGAAAACTTTCAACTAATTTAAATCGAAATTGCTCTAATGTAAAATGGGAAAATATTGAATCAGCTTTTAATGGAAGAATTCGTACTGGTTTTATATCAACATTAAATATAAAAGACCCTTTAATTTTTTTCAATAAAGCTTTTAAGTGTTTTTCAATTAAAATTAAAAAAATCTTAAAGGAGTCTATGATAAAAGTGAATGTTATTTTCTCCGCTTATTTCATAAAACCTCAAACTGGTGAAATTGACATAAAAAGCTTTTGCACAAAAAATGTTCCAATTGACACTTCAACTAATTTAAAACGGTGGTACAAAGAAAATGTTACCGATAAATTAATGAATAAATTAGAAGAGTTTGCAGAAAAGGATTCTGGATGGGCTCTTCATGAAGTTGTAGGGCTTAAAGTAAATATTAACAGGTATGATCCATTAAAGATAGGTTTTTCAACGTTTGTAACTGTACCAAATTTTATTAAAAAAAAACATGCAGTAATTAATGTTGAAAATGATGATAATTTTTGTTTTTTATGGTCAGTTGTATCTGCTTTGTATCCTGCAAAGAAAAACGCTAATAGAATTTCTTCTTATCCACATTTTAAAGATGTGTTAAAATATCAAAATATCCAGTTTCCAATTACAATTAAAGATGTTAGAAAGTTTGAAAAACATAACAATCTTGCCATTAACTTATATTGTTTTGAGCGTTCAAAAATTTTGCCTTGTTCTTTAAGTTCACAAACACATAAAGCTGATATTAAAGTTATCAATTTATTAATGTTGCCAATTAATACTAAACCAAATTTGTCTTTTGCTTCTAAAAAGTCCTTACTTTATCACTTTGTGTGGATTAAAAATTTATCTCGTTTGTTATCTAAACAATTATCAAATCATAATAATAAATGTTTTGTTTGTGAGAGATGTTTAAATTCTTTTACCACTGACAATCTACTCCAAAATCATTTGCGTTATTGCCTAAAGTCAAATCAATGTTGTGTCAAATTACCTGATGAAACAAAGAAATTTTTGCAGTTTGAAAATCATTCTTATAAAGAAAAAGTTCCCTTTGTTATATACGCAGATTTAGAAAGTATTTTAGAAAAGGCATCAGACAATAATTACTCTACCAAATCTAATTCTAAAATATATCAAAATCATGTTGCATTTAGTGTAGCCTATTATCTAAAATGCTCTTATAACGATTCATTCTCTAAATTTAATATTTATCGTGGTAAAGATTGCATTCAGTGGTTTGTTAAAGAGTTGGAAGAAATTTCACAGTTTTGTGATGAACAGCTTAAAATAATTTTACCAATGACAACAATAACAACAACAACAACAACAACAACAAATGACAATTGTCACATCTGCAAACAAACATTTCAACCAAACCAAATGAAAGTACGAGATCATAATCATCAAACAGGAGAATTTCGTGGTTTAGCGCATCAAGTTTGTAACTTAAATTATAAAGATGCTCATTACATTCCTGTTGTTTTTCACAACTTGAGTGGATATGATGCTCATTTTATAATTAAAGAACTATCAACACAGTTTCAAGGAACAATCAAATTGCTACCTATAAATAAAGAAAAATACATTTCTTTTACTAAATATGTTGCAGGCACAAATGTATCTTTACGATTTGTTGATTCTTTTCGTTTTATGTCTCAAGCTCTAGGAAAACTTTCATCAAATTTACAAAACGAACAAAAATCTATAACAAAATTATTTTGTAATACCGAAGAAGAATTCTTGTTATTAACAAAAAAAGGTATATTTCCTTATGATTACATTGATTCATTTGAACGTTTAGAGGAAACCGTTTTACCTTGTAAAGAAGCATTTTACAGTGAACTTACTGAGGAACCTATTAGTGACAGCGACTATTATCATGCTAAAAAAGTTTGGGACTGCTTTCATATTAAAACAATAGGAGAGTATGCTGATTTGTATTTAAAGACTGATGTTCTTTTACTTACAGATGTTTTTGAAGCTTTTCGTGATACATGCAAAAAAACATATGATTTAGATCCTTTACATTACTTTACTACTCCCGGACTTACATTTGATGCTATGCTCAAAACCACAAATATAACATTAGAACGTTTGATGGATATTGATCAAATATTATTTATAGAAAAAGGAATAAGAGGTGGTGTATCACAGTGTTCAAATAGATATGCAAAAGCAAATAATAAATATATGAGAGAAAATTTTATACAAAATTTAGACAGCAAGTACTTAATGTATTTTGACGTGAATAATTTATATGGTGCAGCAATGTCAGAATATTTGCCATATGGTGAATTTGAGTTTTTAGAAAATTTTAACATTCAACAAATATTATATACCTCCAATACTTCTCAAATTGGTTACATACTTGAATGTGATTTAGATTATCCCATTTGCATACATGATATGCATAGCGATTTACCATTGGCGCCTGAACATATGGTGCCACCAAATTCTACATCCAAAATTAAAAAACTGCTTTTAACATTATTTCCAAAAAAAAATTATATTATTCATTATAGAAATTTGAAAATGTATTTAGACCTGGGAATGAAATTAACTAAAGTTCACAAAGTTTTAAAATTCAAACAATCACCATGGCTTAAACAATATATTGACTTAAATACCAAACTCAGGCAACAGTCTAAAAATGATTTTGAAAAAGATTTCTATAAATTAATGATTAATGCTATTTATGGTAAATGTATGGAGAATGTTAGAAAACATAGAGACATTCGATTGGTAACGAAATGGGGTGGAGGACGCTGGGGACTACGCGCATTAATTTCAAGACCTAATTTTCATAGCTCCATTATTTTTGATGAAAATATTGTTGTTGTTGAAATGAATAAATTAGAAGTTTATCTGAATAAACCAATATACGTTGGTTTTAGTATCTTAGATATTTCGAAAACTTTCTTATATCATTTTCATTACAACTATGTTATTAAAACCTTCCAAAACTCTGCAAAATTACTTTATACCGATACTGACAGTTTAATCTATGAATTTAAAGTTTATGACATATATGAATATATTAAAAAAGATTTTCATCTTTTTGATACCTCAGATTATGAAACTAACAATATTTATAACATTATACAAAGAAACAAAAAAGTACCCGGCCTTATGAAAGATGAAAACAATGGAAAAATTATGTTAGAATTTGTTGGTTTAAGATCAAAAATGTATGCTTACACTGTAGATGACGATAAATCAAAAGAGTATTTAGTTAAAAAATCAAAAGGATCTACAAAATCTTCAATAAAAGCCATCACATTTCATGATTATAAAAATTGTTTGTTCGATCAAACAATTTTAGAAAAAGTGCAAAAGTTAATAAGATCTAAAAACCACAAGGTATCATCTATCAAACAGAAAAAAATTGTCTTAAGTCCATTTGATGATAAACGTATTCTTAATTTTGATACAACTGACACTAAGCCTTGGGGCTATATGTATCAAGCGACACCTAACGGAGAAAAAGAAGAAGAAAATATTAATTATGAGTAAAGTACATATGTGTACATAAGTAAATAATGGAAGGGATATCAACTACAAAATGAGGTACTGCATACAAACTAGCAACACAAATAATTTTATTTTATTGTTGTTGCAGTGCTAACCAGTGTTTCCAAGATGGATCTTTTGTTACAAATCAAAATCGAAGCCCAAGATGCTCTACAGAAAATTTATATGAAACATTTAAATAACCTGATCCTGTATGAAGACACTCATCAAACGAAACTTAAACTTTTTACTCTGATGAACCGAGAAGACTTTATTATTCCAAGTGAAATTTTTCCAAAAATGTCTCTTTACATAAAAAATGCTAATGTTGAAATATTTGTAAAACTGTTACAGAAAAGAAAATTTTTAGATAAGTATGTACACACATTTGTAGATATCTGTAGGAAAGAAAATGTAAGTTTGCTTTCTTATTCGAAATTATATGCCTTGTTAACTGCTCATGGTTTAGAGAAAAATGTATCACATATTTATTATCTGTTAGAGTTATTGTCCAACAACAATTTGCAAAACATTTGCACAAAGGAATTTCCATTGTTGAATATTTTGCAAAACCATCAAACTGTTGTATCATGCATTGATCAATTTGTATGTAATGTTTCATACATAGCTGACTACAAAAAGCTTCAGATAGCGATTTTGTCGTTGAAATTAAATAAAGATGTTTTATATAGATTTAAGCCTCATGAAAATGTTAAACACTCCCAAATATTACAATGGGTAAAGGAAAACATATTCAAAGGAAACAGCGATCCAGAGGCTCAGCTAGGTTGGACTTGCGGTCCAGACTCAGCGAGATGGCCATCAACAAAGCTCCAGGATTATAAAGAAACTTTGACTCTGTTAACATTATTATCATCTATTCAATAAAACACTTTTCATATTTTTTTTGTCTTTTATTTATAAATTTTCTTACATAATTAAGGTGCTACAACTATTTATCTTAAATACTACCTAAGTAATAATAACAATAACTAAATAAATAAATAAATACATGGGTACCTACTTATAACCTATCTAACTAAAGATATTATGTTTTTAATTGGTATATATTTAGCTATTCTATCATGCAAAATTAAACAATAAGCAGTTGTTTTATCAGGTATATTTACACTTGTTTCAAATTCTATTCTAATATCCACTGCACTTCTTTTTAATTCTTCGTTTTGTTTAGAACAATCAATCACTGCAATTGGTGCAATATCTTTAAACTCTTTTGGAGTAAAAATAGGTTCACTTTCTTTGTAAAGAAAAGAATTTTGAAAATTAGTAAACATTTCATATAAGAGAGCATATTGATTGTTAACAAAATTTATATTTAAATTGTCATATGGATAATGTGTATCATTAAGGAAAACTTTAATATTTCTTAAATAACAATGATCAAAACGACTACAGTTTTTAGTAAGTTGATTTTTTCGATCTGTTTGTAATGCAAACATTACATATTGAGGTTTTTCTATAGCAGATTTAATAGCCCATGTATGTTTTTGTGTTTGAGGTAAAACTGGATATTCATGTAATTCTCGACTTCGAAAAGGAATGTACAATTCTTTTGCACTTTTAACAATATCCAATAATTTTAATTGTTCTTTTATTGTTGTTGTAATATGAGGAACTCTCCATGATATTTTTTCTAAAGACAATTTTACTGTCTTATCTAAATCATCATCAAGCAAAAATGCATTACTATCATCACTACCGCGACGTAGTACTAATTCTTGTCGAGCATTTACCAAAACTTTTTTAAAGTCTTCACACAAACCCAAAACCATGTGAAGTGGAATTATAACATCAAAACTACCACTCACTCCATCAATAATAGTAGATTGTTCTTTGGGAAACCAACCACTGTTTTGAAGAGCCTTACTTTGTGATTCGTTGTATGTTGCATATCCTTTTAAAACAGACGCAATTCCCGGATTTCTAACAGTATCAATGGAATCTCCTGATATTTCATAACGTATTTCATTAAACAAAAATAAAATTCCCATGTTAACAAATTCAACGCTTGAAGGTGGTAAAACAGCATTATCTTTACCATACACTTTTACTTTTCCTTGAACATGTAACGTACTGTACCAAGGTAAAGTGTATATGTCTTGTTGTTGTATTGGAATTCTAATTTCATCATTGTTATTAAAAGAACTAGATGCATAAGGTGGATGAGTACGTTTTTCAGCATAAGCAATTGTCATATCAAACAACGGTGGTTCCTGAACATTCAGAATTTCAAAATTCATTTTGCTAAATTTATACTTTTACTCGAAATCCTAAAGATTTTAAAAACAAACGGTTTGCTGTAGTTAACACTTTCACGTTTTTCACTCGACTAGAAATTTTATTTGTTTTTGAGATATTTATATTTTTACCCTTGTATGCTGCACCAATTTTACTATTAACATTAAACACTATTCCCATTGCAGGATCGCTATTTTACTTTACGCAAATGCAACCTTACTGTTAGCACTTCTCCTCTAAAATTGACAATATTTCCATCTTGATCAGTTATTTTAATTGTTATCTCATCTATTTGTTTAGTGTTAACTGGTAGATAAATAACACTAGAAGGTGTTTCTATTATTTTGTATCCAGGAGGTACACAAGGAAAAAATTCATGAATAACATGCACTTCTTTACCATTGCGATACGCACCAGATACAATATTACACTCCACACATAATGCATTTACTTTGAATATTTTACAAGGATTATCTGATATATGTTTTTTGTTTGCTCTAAGTGTATTACTGCTGAAACCTAGTAAACTACCAATAGTGTCTTTTTTTGTAAAGTCAATATCAAGACTACATTTAATTTCACATTTTAAGGTATTGTTATTTCCTTCTATAAGTAAAGTAGGTTGTTGCATGTAGTGATTTGTTTTTAATGATTCGTTTTTAACATATCTAATAAGTTCTTGACTTAAAAAAGCATTGAGTTCATCAATTTCATAAGAACCCTCAGGAATTTCAATAAAACCTTTTGTTTGATTTGTTAAGGTAAAATAAAATTTGTTATTTGAATTAGTTACGTTTGCTATTGAATTAAATGTTTCTAAGTTTATTAAACCTAAAGCGTATTCACTGTTATCCAATACTAAAGGAGGATAATATTTACTTGAAAGTATTGAACTTGTTCCTGTTAAAGTAAACGTAACAGACATGATACAAACACATACAAAAGACTGTGCTAAACTAAAAACTATCTACATCCGTTATTAATTATTATAGTTGTACAAAAATTTTAAACACAAATGTCCACAAATTACTGTATCAAACTTTTGTAATGTTTGATGATTATATATTATTTCACACTTATTGTTTTTGTTTAAATATTTAACTAATTCTGTAGGTGGCGGTAAGTTGCCAAAGCTATCAAAATAAATGACCTGGTTATTAATTTTTTTATAAGCAGTCCAGTGAGTTCCATTACCTTTCTGATCATCTAAATTTATGAGACCAGTTTCGTTAACTTTGGCTCCTGATTTAGGCAATGAATCTTTCATAAATACTCCTCTAAAATTATGAATTTCTAATAGTTTTGCAAATTTTTTTAAATCAATATTTGTTAAGGCACGTTTTGGAAGCTTTATAGGAATGTCCTTGGTGATTTCCATGGTCCTAAAAAAAGACCGAATCCCTTTTTATAAGGTTTTAAAAACAATCCTTTTCCTGATTTAGACTTATTTAATGCAATGGCTTCCATATTTTGATTATGTCTTTGAGTTTCTTTAAGTTGTTCTTTAGCTGCTTTAGTATCATTTACTGCTTTTGCAATTGCTGCAGCACCACCACCTAAAGAACCTAAGGCCCCTAATGCAGCAAAAATTGGAATAAGCGGTAAAAATCCACCAGTTTTTGGTATAGGAATAGTGCGTGTATGTTTAATAGGACTTTTGTTTTTTACTGATTTTACAGCTTTTACTGCTGCTTTTATAATATCAATGTTGTTTTTAAACTTCTTTCCTTTAATTGCTGTTTTTGCAATTTTTCTTAGTTGGTTAAACCCTAATCCTTTTTTACTTTTCTTAAATTTAGTTTTTGAGCGCTGAGATTTTTTTGCTGATGAACAACCCATTCCAAGTGTTAATTTAGCTTTCATTGCAGATGCAACACCCAAAGCCGCAGTTTTTTCTCCAAGTGAAGAATTAGAAGAACGTAATCTAAGCTTTGCTTTCTCTAATAAGACACGGTCTGCTTTATGTCTATTGATTAGATCTAAACTCTTATTATAAGCGATATCATGTTCCTTGCAGGCTTCATCCAAATCATTAACTCCTTTATCGCCTCTGGAAAGCCGTTTTGATAGTTTTGTTCCTGGTCCACAATAATTATAACCCGGAATATGAAGTTCTACGGGTAGCTTATTTATCACCGAATTTAGAATACCACGCCCACTATATCTCTTTTTAACCGTTTTTACTTGACTGTTACGCTTTCGTTTTTTTACTGCCATATATAGACTTTATGAAGTTTAGGTTTTACCAACTAAAACACAACTAAAACAAAACAGGTTTGGATAAGAATATTTATAGTTTACAGAAAATTTTCTCATTAGTTTCATGCAAAATGCGAATAGTACAACAACCAATAACACTACAAGTTTCAAACAATGATTTTAAAACTATTAACAAAAAAAGACATGGAGGACTTTTTCCCTCAACTATACGTTGTCTTATTGTAGGACCATCAAACTGTGGTAAAACCAATACAATGATAAGTTTAATTGAACATCCTAATGGATTGCGATTTGAAAACGTCTATGTTTTTTCAAAATCATTATTTCAACCAAAATATCAGTATTTAGAAACATTATTAAAACCTATAAAAGGAATGAATTTCTTTGCATTTAATAATCTAGAAAATAATATTCCCTCTTCATCAGAAGTTAAACCTAATTCCTTAATAATTTTTGATGATGTAGCTTGCGATAAACAAAATGTTATGAGAGAATATTTTAGTATGGGTAGACATAAAAATATTGACTGTTTCTATTTGTGTCAGACTTATACCAAAATTCCGAAACAATTAATTAGAGACAATGCAAATTTTTTAATAGTATTTAAACAAGATGAGTTAAATTTACTTCGCATTTATAGAGACAACGTTAGTTCGGAGCTCACTTATGAACAATTTAAAGAAATGTGTCATTTATGTTGGCAGGATAAATTCAATTTTTTAGTAATTGACAAAGAAAAAGATTTCAATAGTGGAGGTTATAGAAAAGGTTTTGATTGCTTCATACAACCTTAATTTCAGTAAGAAAAACTATATAAACAAAACAAAGTACCAAATTCCACAGTTTTAGAAGCAGTTTGTTAACGCTTTGTAACGCTTTTACGGTTTGATAACGTTTTGCGTATTTGTATTAACTATGAATTTAAAAAGTAGAGTTAATGATACAGACACAGACAATCTAAAAAAATTAATTAAGAAAAGAGATGAAGTAAAGCGAAAAATGACTTTGCTAAAACAAGATGAGTCTATTTATGAAAACACCTTTTCTCCTATTACCAAAAGACTTGAAACAATATCCAATCAGTTACAAGAAAAAGGCATTGTCAACAACTTTAAACCTAAAGAAGAAAAACAAGAAACATTTAAACAAATTATTCCCGTCGAAAATAAGCTTACTCTTTCGGATAGAATCTCTAAACTTCAAAAAAGAATGGATTCAATAAAAGATGATAAAGTTGATTTGAATGAAATTGATAAGCTACTTCAAAGTACATCACATGATGCATCAGTTTTAAAAAAGGAGGTAGAGCCAGAAAGTTTTATAGAGGAACCTGAAAATGTAGACAATATAGAACTAGATGAGTTAATTGAAAATTCAGTTGAAGAAAGTAAAAATAATATTTCAAATATTGTTGGAACAGATTTATTTACTGAGTACTTAGAAAGTTTTGATGAAATACCACGACAATATATAAGTGCTATGATTCTTGATAAGAAACGAGAATTTGATCATAGGACTGGCATAAGACACGACAGCTTTCAAGAGAAATTCTTCATTGGTTCATCTGTTGTAGAGTTTATGGGCAAAGACATTAAAGTAGATAACAACTTTTATAAAACAACACCGGGACTCTATGAACTTTTATTTAAAAACAATCCTAAAAAGTATACACAAAATGACTTGAGTACATATAAAGAGATTTTGGATTTAGGCAATGCTTGTCGTCCTAACTTTGATCCTTCTGCTCCAATTCGCCTTAGATCTGATAAATATAAATCAGTTATTGCTCCCTTATACTTTCCATCTCAAAATTATACTGAAACTCCTAAAAGACCAAGAAAAGCCATCGGTAAAGGTATGATAAAAGAAACAAATAATTATCCAATAAATTATGTTTACTGGGATGATCCAAATGAATTAGTCGAAAGACTTCGGTTATTAGTTGCTTCGCAGACAGCGGGACATTCGGGTCACAATAACGAAATAGTTTCAATTGTAGAAGAATTGCGTGAATCTGGTATTATTGAATGATGACGCTTGATAAATTTGGACGTCACTTAGTTAAAAATCCACAATTGGTATTGACAAAGTTTAGTGACAAAGAAATTCTTTCATCCTCATATATGTTTTATAACGTAATTTTAAAATTTGAAGCTAATGCCATTGTAGATAATAAATATATTATAGGATTTGACAGAGTTGATTATAAATTTCCATTAGAACAGGGTACCATTGAAAAGATTCTTCTAAACAATGAAGAGGTTCTTATAAGTTTAAATGATAAATTATTTACTAAAGAACAAGCTTTGAATTATCAAATGCAATTTGGAACAAGTATATCATTTGTTGTTAAACAAAGTACATCGAAAACTAAAAACAATAAATTTAAATGTTTATTTGCGCAAATAATTGTTAAATGTCCAATAAAATTTGAAAATCAGTCAGTCAATGATGAAAAAGCGATTATAAAACATTAATAATAAGCATGGTTTCCAAATTAAAAGATAATGGTTATAAACCTACTTCCATCAAAATGGATATCGTAAAAGAATTACATAAGCCTGCAAGAAAAAAATTCCAACGTCGTCGTATTATAATTAAAGGACTAAATGAAACATTGCAAGCTGATCTTGTGGAAATGATTCCATATGCCAAAGAAAATCAACAATTTAAATACATTTTAGTTGTAATTGATTGCTTTTCTAAGTACGTCTGGATGGCTCCATTAAAGACAAAAAATTCTATTGATGTGAGTACAGCAATGGAGAATATTTTACTAAAAGTAAAACCACCACCTAAAAACTTACAGACTGACAACGGTAAAGAGTTTTTTAATACAAAATTTCAAAGTTTAATGAAAAAACGTAAAATTAATCATTATAGTACGTTCAGTTCTATTAAAGCATCTATAGTTGAACGGGTCAACAGAACGCTAAAGCAATTAATGTGGGTACAATTTAGTTTTCAAGGAAATTATAAATGGGTCAATATATTAGATAAAATCGCCAACGAATATAACAACAAATATCACAGCACAATTAAAACTACACCCGCAAATGTTAAAAAAAGCAATGAAAGATCAATATTGAAATCAATTTATACTCATATAAAGCTTGCAAATGTACATAATAAATTTTCTGTTGGTGATCATGTACGAATAAGTAAACATCGTCAAATTTTTGATAAATCTTATACAGCCAATTGGTCAAACGAAATTTTCATTGTTAAAAAAGTAAAGCTAACTAATCCAACAACATATTTATTAAAAGATGTACAGGGCGAAGATATATTAGGAGGATTTTATGAAGAAGAATTGCAGAAAGTAAAACATTCGGATATTTACTTGGTGGAAAAAGTTTTAAGAAAAAAAGGAAAAAAAATGTATGTCAAATGGTTAGGACTAAACAACACACACAACAGTTGGATTGATAAAAGTAGCATCACATAATACATTCAAATGTAATTTATATTTTTAATAAAATTATAATAAAGAATCTAGTGTTTTATTTCATTATTTCCTTACTTTGCAGTTCATAATCATCCGGATAGAGATGACTAACCTAAGTCAGCATCTTCAACCTTCACATAATTGTGATTAAGCAATATTTTACATCACAATATGGTAGTGATAGTAGCAATAAAACAACATGAATATGTGAAAGTTTATTTATATTTACATTACTACAAAATATACAATTTCAAATAAATAATAATAACATTTAGGAACACACAAATTCACTCTTTAGTTCTATATTCTCGTAAAAAATGTTTAAAATGTTGACTCTTAATTAAATCGTGCATGGCGCAAGGAAGACATCTGACACCTTCCATATCACTTTCACCTTTGCATGATGGACACTTATATTTAATCGGAACAGGCATTTTTTTTTCTCGTGTAGCTCCAGAAAAATTTATTCTTCTGTCTGTTCAACAAACTTGATATTGGTTGTTCTTCCAACTATTCCTTCACTAACCATAAAAATGTTTTTTCCTTGTTTCAATAAATTGTTTAAAGTTTGAATAACTTTTTCGCTAAATTTTTCTGTAAACCGTTGTGGAAGAGGCGTTTTAAATTCACTACAATCAACGACTACTTGTTCACCAAACTGAGTTTCCGTCTTAATAAATCTTTTAATGGGGAATCTTCTATCAATTTCTAAATAACTTGGCCTCACATATGGCACAAGATGAGTTTCTTCGTTTATAGATTTTAAGAAATGACTCATCGTTTAATTTTGATACTATGCAGCTGCTTTAATACTATGAAAATGTAAGTTCAGCATACAATTATAAAATGATCCCCCACTACCTCAATGTTTAGATGAATGAAAACACAATGACCCCTTCAGAAAAATAAAGATCATGCAAAATACTACTTATTTGCATGAATCAAAAACTATGTTTTGCAGAGAACACAGAAATATGAAACTTCAATATCTTCCTCAATGTTTCTAGCTTATAAAAATATAAGTCACGCAAAATACCGCTTATTTACCTGAATCAAAAACCATGTTTTTGATGGAACCAAAACGGATGTAATGATCAGATAATTTACTCTTAATCAAAAACTATGTTTTGACTAAACTACAAACGCAAATTAAAACTAGCGTTTTGATCGCGACATGACTGATACAGTTGAAGGTCACGCAAAATACATGATTCTGAAACTGGCGTTTTGAAGAGATCACGCAAAACACATGATTCTAAAACGTGATTTTTGAGTGAGCCAGAACCAGCACTATATAACTACTGTCTTCACAATCAAAGAGAGCATATATATGTAAAACAATTCAAAAGAACTCAGAATTATACCTAGGATTTATTAATTTAAAAATGGCGTTCGACAGGATACCGAGGGGAAAAGTATGGGAATGCGTAGAAAAAAAAAGGAATAGACCCACAACTCATAACAGCTACAAAAAGTTTGTATCAAAATAGCCGTAACTATGTCAGGAGTAAAAACAACAGATCGAAAGACTTCATAACCGTAGATGGTCTTAGACAAGGAGGAGTACTGAGCGCGCTATTCTTCATAACAATGATGGACGAAATAATTGAAAAGACCAAAGAGAAAGTGAAGCAAGTAAATATCGGACACTACAAATTAACAACAGCAAAAAAAAAAATTAGCCGAAAGACAAAAATGAGTCTGTCAAACAATGAATCTTGGGTAATGACTAATGAGTAATGACAAAGAGACAAAAAAAAACAGAATGCAAGCAATTGAAATGAAATACCACAGGAGAGCACTAGGAGTAACAAAAAGAGACCATTAACGAAATGATGACATAAGAGAATAATTAGAAATAGAATGACGCCGGCCTGCAAACGGCTATCTTCTTCGACGGGAGGCATCTGCTTCCCCGGTGTTAATAAAGGCATCGGTCAACAAATCTCGACACCGGCCACGAAGATGGAATCGACAGTTCGAGAGCTCCGGAGGGCCGCACAGTGGGCCGAAATCCCAAAAACCTGGTCACAAAGGTTCGCTGATTATTCGCGCTGTGAATAGTTGGTTTTTAATGGAATCTTGTGTAAAGAGGTTTTCAAGGTTGCTGGTTATGAATCTACAATTTATTTTGCAAAAAAACAAAATGGCGGACCCGAAATGGCGACAATTTTTTTTTAAATTAACAGAATTTTATCAAAATCAGTATATGAGGTTTTTCGAGGTCGCTCAATACGATTTGAATATTAACTTTTCGAAAAACAAAATGGCTGATCCAAAATGGCGAAACTTATTTTTTAAAAGTTAACAAAACGTCACCAAATCCGGTATTTGGTGCATCTACTTGTCAAGAAACAAAATTGCGGATCCAAAATGGCGTAGGTACATTTTTGTCCAAAAGTTAACAAAACCCCACCAAACTCAGTATTTGAGAGTTTTCAATGTCGTTTAATATTAATACGAAAAGAACATGAACTTCTTTTACAAAGAAAATGCCTACATTTTTTTAAAGTTAAGCAAATTGAGTTTATGGAGATTTATAATGTCATCTATAGAATATACTGGTATTCCATTGACATATTCATTTTATTCTTAAATTGTATTTTTTGTACTCATAGCCTTGAAAGCAACGCTTCCAACATCCAACGCTCGCTCCGAAACGAGTGCTTCCCGGTCGACTCGAATGTAAAAATCGCAAAAAACACTGGCCCTTTGAGGCATTCAAAAAAAAATCTGTCTTGATAATAATAAAATTTAGTTCATAAAATACAACTTCCCTGGGTTTTCCTCCATTAAAAAATTACGGAAAGATTTATAATCGTTGAAAATTGTTCCTACAAAATTGACAAATTATTGCAAAAATTGATATAACAAGTGAAGCAATTGTTTCCAATAACCAAAGATCACTGCCTATTTGGTTTTGTGTTCGTTTATGTTTAATGTATTAAAACAAAAAAATTTAATTTAATTTTCGTACAAAAAATATTGTACGAACCACTTGCGTGAAGACATCTTCCGTTCATTCGCGCTTTAATTAAAGGCACTCGCTCCTTCGTCGCTCGTGCTTTAAAAAATGCGCTCATGCGGGAACATCGTCTTCCCGCACTTGGTTCGTAAATAACTATTACAAGCTTCTTGTTGTCTACTGTAAATTTATAACTACTAAAAGTCAGTAAAATCGTACATTAAATCATTAGTTTACATTAAAAAAGGTTTCCTTCATTTCCTACTCATTTCATTTTCAACAACTTTTTCCGCTTCGTTGATTCACACTATTTTTGAAAAGAAAAAAAATTATCTTCTTTCCAAACAATCATCTCCCATAGTTTCTGTAATATCATACAAGTAATACAAAATATTAAAAAGTTTTAAAAATAAAGTACTAAAAATAAACGGTGGATATAAGTATGTATTTATATAAAAAAAAATAGCAAAATAAAAAATGTATTATTCATTGTTTATGCAACACCGGTTCCCTGTTATCAGTATTTATTCAAAAATGGACTTTATATACACATACGATGTATGTACATGCGAAAAAGCATTTATATACATCGCCCGTTAAACGCACTTGAATATTCGTTTGTTACACGAGCGTGCAAAATTGTGGCTAGAAGGCAAAAAGGCAGGTAAAGGCAGCTGCATTTTTGTATATTAAAAGGTAAACGTGTAATTAACATTAAGAAATTAGTTTGACCGTGGGACTCCGTGGGACTTTTGACTTAGCATCACATTTATCACAATTATCTAAGGCGCGCTCTCATTTAGTTACTGGACAGTGAATTGGTAATAACAAAATCAGTTCGGGTTAAAATACATTTCACAATAGAAACTAGATTAATTAAAAATTATAAATTGTGCTTTTTGACACCCCTAACTAACACAATCGCTGGAGAGCTTTTCCACAGATGAGTGAAAAATGGAAAATTAAAAAAAAATCAGGGATGTCCAAACTACTTTTTGTCAAAACATGATTTATTACACATTTATTACAGTTACTCATGGAAATAGAATATTGGGTTGCATTTTGAGGTCATCAGGCTCGTACTCTTATGTGAAACATGTTGTATAACGGGGTTTAAAAAATTTGATAGTTTACATTTACACATATTAGTAGTTTATTTAACGAGTTCGTGTGTAATCTGGGCTTTTTTTGGCATGAGTGGGCAAAAAAGCCCAAATTACACAAGAACGAGTTGAATACAACGTTTTTTTGTTCGACGAGACCCCCAAAGGCTCCAAATCGCTGAAAATCTTTAAAATTAACTTGACGTTTCGTTTTGACAAGTTGTCAAATTTATCAAAATCCGTTCACACAGGAGAAAATTCTTAAATTCTGACAGTGTCGAACAAAAAAATATATTTTTTTAAATACAGATATTAAGATGTTCCGAATTAACTTAAGAAACAGCGGACTGACTTCCAAAATTTTTCCAGTGCTAGACAGAGAACTTCCTCAATAGTAACATTGGGTAGTGTCGTGAACAGAAGTCGTTAAAAAAAACGTTTTAAATACTACATGATAATTTAAATATATTTTCAGACCGAAAACTGGGTTTGATGGTTTAGGTATTTACTTTTAAGAAATGCATTTTTCATACATTTTACGATCAAATTGCTTCAACAAGTACGGTCAAAAAGACATTAAAGTGTTTTTGCTTTCAACCTTGAGTAATATCTACTCAAATTTTCGTGCTTCAGCCTACTTGCTTGAATGTTGAGAATCTACTTTCTGCGTGAATCGAAATGAATCCTAACAGAAACATTCATCCCAAAAACAACGCAAATTTCTTATCACATTTTCTGTTCTGGTAAGTTTTAAAATGCGATGTATTGTTTTTGGAATTGTTAATTCAGTTGGCAACTACGTATCCTGTGGAAGAAACGGAAGAACAAATTCACCGAAAACGATGTTCTCGTACCCGTTGAAGAACATGAATCCCAAAACCTCGGAGACAAGCTAGAGACTCTCTGGTTTGAAGAAGAAAATTTCCACAAAGAACCTTCCCTCACAAGAGCTTTAACGAAACGGTTTGGTTTGGAATTTGCGTTGTACGGACTGGTGTTCTTTCCTTTGGAACTCATCACAGCGTAAGAGTAACCCAATAATGTTGAACCACCAAAATAATAGAACTTTTCAGTTTAGTACCACCAATATTTTTGAAGCAGTACTTAAATTATTTCCTTCCCGATGGAACATCAACGATGAAGGAAGCAGCATTTTCCGGACTATTTATAGTTCTGTCAGTTTTACTGCGCGTCTTGATCTTCCATTTTATGATATTGCAACTCGCATCTTTTGGAATGAAAATGAGAATCGCCTGTTGCTCCCTCGTTTACAGAAAACTTCTAAAGCTGAAAAGAACGACAGTTCAAAAAATTACTTTGGGTCAGATTGTCAACTTGTTGTCCAACGATGCACAGCGATTCGATCAAGTCTTCGCATTTTTGCATTTCTCCTGGATTAGTCCGTTGAAAATTATTGTGGTAGGTTGGTACCTAGTTACGGTATACGGTTACAATGCTGTTGGCGGAACGGTGGTACCAGTTCTGTGCATACTTATAAACTGTGAGTACTATGGATAATTTTTGCATTAAGATAATTTTTGCATTATTGAAACCTCTGTGTTTTAGTCTTGGTGTCCAAAAAAATTTCATCCACCAGACAATTAGTAGCTGCAATCACTGACAGTCGGATACGTCTTTTGAGTAATATTATCAATGGTATCAATGCGATCAAGATGTTCACTTGGGAGAAACCATTTGCTGCATTAGTAGACACCGTTAGAAAGTTTGTTTTTTGCATTTAGCATATTCTTTACAGATATATTTCTCTATTACAGGAGAGAAATTGAAAAAATCGCAATAGCAAATCTCTGTCGCACTTTCAACTACTGCGTTAATATGTACTCACACAAAATGTCCACCTACATTTGTGTTTTGTTCTTAATATTGTCTGGAGCACCGCTCACTTCTGATTACATGTTTGCAATCATCGTAGTCTACGAAAACATCAGACTAGCATATCACAATTTTGGCACCGCCATGAACCACTACGCAGAACTTAAAATTTCAATTAGACGATTTCAAGAATTTTTACTATCAGATCGTCAAACATCAAGCACATCTGCCAAAACCTTTGACAATTGTATTTTAGCATCTCATCAGAGTTTGAACCAAAGCAGAGAAATTTGTGGTGTATTTGTAATAAATGTCAGCGTCAAGTGGGACTCGTCTCTGCCAAATTACGTGTTGAAAGATGCCACATTTAAAGCAAAATCTAGTGAGTTGGTGGCGGTTATTGGTACTGCCGGTAGTGGAAAGTCCACTCTGCTGCAAGTCATTCTGAAGGAAATTTCAATTTTGAGCGGAGATGTTGTCGTCGAAGGGTCTCTATCATACACGCCCCAACAACCCTGGATTTTTACTGGTTCAGTTAGAGACAATATTTTGTTCGGCGAACCCATGGACGAGCAAAAGTACCAACAAGTGATAAGAGTGTGTTGTCTAGAACACGACCTCTCACTTTTTCCACATGGCGACAACAGTCTAGTGGGAGAGAGAGGTATGTTGTTGAGCGGAGGCCAAAAAGCAAGAATCAGTCTAGCTAGAGCTGTCTACAGAGAGGCAGACATCTATCTTTTAGATGATCCTCTATCAGCAGTGGACGCTCACGTTGCTAACCAGATATTCTACGGATGCATACGAGACTACCTGAAAGACAAATGCGTAATTCTGGTGACCCACCAGATCCAGTTCCTCCAAGATATGGACAAAGTACTACTTTTGGAAAAAGGAAAAATATCAACTTGCCACAAATTTGATAAGCTTGAGATGAAGAAAACAGACAAGAAGAGCTTTTCCAGTGATGTGACAATACAACAGCACAACTTACCTTCCGAAGCTCTGGAAGACGACGGTTGCGGAACCGTCAACGCTTACAAAAGTTTTTGTTTATCTGGAGGCACACCCACAACTATTGTTCTCGTTTTATTGTTTTTTGTGCTGACCCAAATACTGTCGAGTCTTTATGATTATTCGTTGGCATTTTGGATCAACTTGAAGCAGAACCCGAAAATGTTGGACAAGTGGTACTTCCTCAACGATACAAATTATTTATTTGTCTGCGGCATTCTTTTGGTAGTACTAGCAATTCTGAGTCATTCAAGCAATTGGGCTTTTGTAAAATTCTGCAAGTGCGCATCCAAACGCTTGCACGACGCACTTTTCCAAAAAATTCTTCTTGCTTCGATGAGCTTCTTCAACGATCACTCCTCAGGACGTGTTCTCAATCGATTCTCTAAAGATATTGGAATTATGGACGAGTTTATCCCTGTGACATTATCGGAAGTGACTAGATCAATTTTCAAAATGAGTGGCGCAATTACTCTTATACTCATTTTTAATTATTGGATGGTACTACCCACAGCAGTGTTTCTTCTCGTTTTCTACTATATTTCTGTACTCTTCCAACGGTCAGTTCGTTACGCTAAAAAAATAGAAGGAATAAGTAAACGTATCTGAAAAAAGTGATACCGCATTTTCATCAATGTTTTAGGAAGGAGTCCAATATTTACACACGTTTCTGCGTCGGTACAAGGACTGGATGTGATTCGATCATTCAAAGCTGAGACTCAGTTAAGGATGGAGTTTGACAAGCTGCAAAATTGTCACAGTTCCATGTGGTACTTACACAAAGCTTTCCTCTATTCTCAAACATTCTGGATTGATTTTGCATGCTGCTTCTACACTTTCATAGTGATATTTTACTTGTTGATTTTTAAAAACGGTACTTTTTGATTATATCTAGATTAAAACTAATACATCTTGCTTGTAGGAAGTTCTGTCGGATATGTTGGTTTGTCAGTAACTCAGTCTATAGTGATAGTAGGACTAGTCCAGTATACAGTAAAGTGTTGGGGAGAATTCGAGTATCAAATGACTTCAGTGGAACGTATTGTCGAGTACGCAGATGTCACACCAGAAGAAAACAATTGGTCTTGTACTCCTCGCGAGTCGTGGCCGCAACACGGAGGTATCACTTTCAATGCAGTGTCGATGAGATACTCTCGTGACAAACCTTTGGTACTCCAAGAAGTAAATTTGACAATTAGAGCTGGAGAGAAAATTGGAATTGTTGGTAGAACCGGTGCCGGCAAGTCTTCCATAATCTCCACTCTTTTCCGTCTCTACAATTTCGAAGGTACCATTTCGATCGACGGCGTCGACACCAAGACAGTACCATTGCACACTCTTCGCTCCAAAATCGCCATCATTCCCCAAGAACCCATTTTGTTCTTGGGGACGCTGCGCCAAAACCTGGACCCCTTCGACGAATACTCCGACTCTCAACTCTGGGACGCTCTCGAGGATGTCGACTTGAAGGAAGTAGTTTCCGATTTGCCTTCGGGCCTCGACAGTAGAGTTCTAGAAGGTGGATGCAACTTCAGCGTGGGACAAAGACAGTTGTTGTGCTTGGTGCGAGCCATTTTGAAAAACGCCAAAATCGTTGCTCTCGACGAAGCCACCGCTAGTGTAGACTTGGCCACAGATGAGACCATTCAAAGAACGATTCGGATGAAGTGTCAGGATTCTACAGTGTTGACGATCGCGCACAGGCTCAATACTGTCATGGACGCGGACAAGATTCTGGTGATGGAGTCGGGAAAAGTTGTCGAGTTCGGGAGAACAGGAACTCTTTTGCAAAATAGAGACAGTCGTTTTTACAATTATGTTTTCAACTCTGACAAAATTAAATGAATTTCAATAAAACAAAATTTTAATTTATAGTTGTTCCACCGATACAATCTACAAAAACCTTCTTGCAATTTACCCCTCTAATAATTTTACTTTAATTTTAGAGAAACAAAGCACTGGCGCCCTCCATTAATTCTACTATTATTGAGTATTTCTAAACATAATCACAATGTTTAATTAAACATTGAAAAACGTTTGAGAGTTAAAAACAGTGAAAGGCTCATATCGAAACGGAATATTTTATTGTCTTTGTCTTTGAGAAATAAAGTTTATATATACAGGCTGTCTTAAAAAAAAACGGCCCACGCTATAACTTTGCTACTGATGACCCAAATGGAAAAAAATATACAGGAAGCGAAAAGGCTCTAAAAATACTACCAACCTGAATGAGCATATAATTTGTATACCATCTACCCATTTATGGGCTAAAGGCAACTCTTATTTTTCAAATGGTAACCTATCAAAATTTTTATTGATTATGTTACAGTTTTTTTTTCTGATTTTAATGGGATAAAAAAAATCTACTCTTCGATAACTAAAAGGAAAATATGTTGTATCAAAATAATCAAGTTCGTGAACAACCAGAGCTACCATGGCAAATCTACGGTGAAAGGTTTCCTCCTCAAAGGAGATTGCTAATGCACGAATCTTTGTAAATGATATTATGCGATATCCGGCGTTTCGAAATGAATAAGCGCAGTCTTGGCCGCCAACGGGAAGATCGCTTTTAGTTGCAAAAGAAGAAATTTTTCACGAAATTGACAAATAAAAATTAAAAATAAATACCTACAACCGCCAACTAACAAATAAGCTGCAATGCACAAAATTTGCAAATTCAAATAACAATTACAATTAAAATTGCGGTTTTGCTGCAAAGTCGCTTAAAAATTAATCGCAACATTCCCAACATTGGCATGTCTTCGGTAACTTACTAACTTTTTCTGTATTTTCTTCCTCTTGTCTACCGTTCAGTGTTACCATTCTTTATTGTTTCGTGTTCGAGAGTTCGATTTCGTGTTCTTATCCTTGTCCTTGTCTTTAGTAAAGAAACCTAGGTGTAAGTAACGTGATGTAATTCTTGGTTGGTTTTTTAAAATAGATATTATTTTAGTGAAAACAGGTACAGTAAAACGTCTCTGGTGCCAATGCCATTTTCTTGTATAGTTAATGCATCTTTGGAAAAAAATTAAAAACATTTTTATTTTTTGTTCTTAGTGACAAATATGGCAGTAAGTGATGACGAAGAGAACGAGAATGACTTTGATGAGCATGTTATGGTTAGTGTTCCTTCAATCAAAGAAATGCCACAGAAAATGACCGATACTCGCATTTTTTGCAATCACGCAAGGTTCCAGAAAAAGTTTGGAATGGTTTTTGTGACCTTGAAAGCTATATACTCGTAAATAATTCATGTCCAATATGTAGGTACATATGTCCATACATACATATGTGCTTTTTAAATGCATAATTTATAAACATACATGAAAATAAACTTAAATAAACTAGGCAAAAATGAATAGGGAATTCCACAATTTTTCTTTGAAAGCAAAATAAGTGCCCCAATTCTCCCACGTATTCTTAAACACAAGATAAATTTAAAATGTTACAATTACTTGAAACATTACATTTAATGGGTATATTAATATATTTCTAACACATTTCATTACAAATTTTAAACGTTATTTATAAAAAATTCAAAAAAGAAAAAATTCCCTATTCATTTTTGCCTAGTTTATTTTATTTTCCTTTTTAGTGAACCTGAGATATAGTGAACCAGTTTTTATGCATTTTTCAAGTTCACTATGTCAGGACTACACTGTATACCTAATAAAAACAACAAAACATATGTTAAAAACCTTCCATCCGAAATTGCTCGAATCCATAAATGATTTGAAAAAACAGTGTTCATATTTTGTGCGTGATGATGTTTTTTGTGCATCAAAGGCTTTACTGCATTCGCTTGCGTCTCGGCGTAAAAGATCTTTTCGTGTTCATTTCCTGAGATATATAACCGGGAAAGTGGTATATAACTAAATATATAAACTTTCCCGATTATATACCTAACTTGACGTCTGTCAAAGATAACCTCAAAATGTACAATAAACGAACACGAAAAATGTTACTCAATATTCGTGCGCTGTCAGTTTTCAGGTATTCAGCCTGTTTTGCAGCACTTGGCTGACGCCTCGTGCTTCAAATTTCGGCCTCATCCCTGAAAAGTAATCTGACAGCGCTACTCATATGAAAATAACTATTCCATGCACAAAAAAGCTCATGTCACGTACTTAATATAAAAATAACAATTTCGGCTTCCCTAACTGTAAAACGCCTTTACTTTTCAACTCAGGTTAAGGTGGCTGCGATTTACCGACGCATGTTGTAAATCTCCGGAGGAGTGCGGTAGCAGCACCGTTAATTTACTCTTTTTACAGTTACTTTAAAATTAATGTCTTCATAATATGTTACTTTACAAAAACATATTTACATGAATTATTTATTCACTGAATTTTTATTAAGCAATAAATAATCATAAACATATCGGTTTGGTAGCTCCGCACGTCAAAAAGTTTGACATTTGTTATTTCATAAAAATCTGCAAAAGTCCAAAATAAAACATTCAGCCAGCTGAAAAATGTAATACCAATGTCGTAAGGTACGTATTTTACAGCGCTTCAACTAATCAGGCAATCGGCTTTACCCCGTGCCTGAAACCTAGTTTTCACGCTGTAGATTACCCCTACCGTACTCGAGTGTAAATAACTGTTACAACCAAGATTGCAAAACTGAGTTTGGAACACTTGATAGTTTACATTTACAAAATGAATAATTTATGTATATTTCGATTTAATAGTTTCTAAACTACCTAAAAAAAATTGTAGTAAACAACTTGCGAATTGAAAAATTCAGAATTAAAATTGTGAATCATGTCTGTTACATATTTATTTCCCAAAGGTGGAATACAATGTAAAGCATTACATATATTACTTTGCAAGAATACATACATATTTACATATATAAGAAACATACTTAAATACAGATGTTCAGATGTACCGAATAAACTCGAGAACCACTGACCACATTTCCAAAAATCTTTCAGTGCTAGATAGAGTAATTCTTCAGGAGTAACCTTGGGTAGTTTGCTGAACGGAAGTCGTTAATAAAAGCATTTTAAATATATTTTTTGAGAGAGATTACAAAACTTGGTTTGGAAAACCTGATGGCTTACGTTTAAAAATGAATATTACATATACAGGGTGATTTACGAGGAATAATGAGCCCCATCAGGAGAAAAACCCGGACATTTACCGCTCCGATGTCCGGCTTTTTGTTGCAATGTATTGTGGGTTGCATTTTCTATTCCGTCGGGCTTATTATTCCTCGTAAATCACCCTGTATTTTACGATCAAATAATTTCAGCAAGTCCAGTCGTAAATCCATTAAAGTGTATTTCTTTGCAATTTTGAGTAATATCCACTCAAATTTTCGCACTTCAGATTACTTGTTTGAAAAAAATAAAATGACGTTGTCGTTAAAGTTTAACGGGCATAATCAAACGGTTTGCAAAAAATCTCTATAATAACCTCCTGGGGCGTTGCGACGCAATTAATCCATTAATAAATAAATGACACTGACAAGAAACGCTAAAAATCCTCCTTTAGGTAAGGTTTATGGAAAAATAACTATAACAGGTGGCTAAAAAAAGATCAGCAGCGGAACAGCCGCGGCGAAACGGCCGCGGCGAACTGGCCCAGTGGCGAAACGGCTGGCGGCGAAACGGCTGCGGCGAAACGTCATAGACCCCCCTGTATAATGTTTGTATGTTCCGAATAAACTCGAGAACCACTATACCGATTTCAAAAATTCTTTTATTCCTGGATAGAATGGTTCGTCAGCAGTAACATTAATCAATGTCATTGTGAAGCGTTATAACCAGAAGTCTTATACGTATTTTATTTACGTAATTCAAATTTATTTTAGAAAGAAGATTATTTTAAACGGGGTTTAAAAAATTTGATAGTTTACATTTACGAAATGAATTATTTATATACCTACTTTTGGATTCACTGGTTTTAGAAACAACAAATAAAAGGTAGTTATCAACTTACAAATAACTGAATAAATTAACGAACTGTAAATCATGTCTGTTACATATTTATTTCCCAAAGGTGAAATCCAATGTGCAGCATTACATAAATAAATAGCAAAAATCAATCAATATTTACACATATTATTAACTTTTACAAGAAATATATAATATATATACACGAGTATATTATAAACGCAGATATTAATATGTTCCGAATAAACTCGAAAAATACCGGACCGATTTCCAAAACTTTTCCAGTGCTAGATAGAGTACTTCTAACATTGGGTAGTGTCGTGAACAGAAGTCGTTAAAAAGCGCTTAAAAGCTATTTAAAAATTTAAATACATTTTAAGACCGACATTACAAAAGTGGGTTTGGAACTTGATTGTTTACATTTAGGAAATGAATGTTTCATTTATTTTACGATCAAATTGCTTCAACAAATACGGTCGTAAATACTTTAAAGTGTTTTTGCTTGCAACTCAAATTTTTCCGCACTTCCGCCTACTTGTTTGAATGTTGAGAATCTACTTTCTGCGTGAATCGAAATGAATTCTAACACAAACATTCATCCCAAAAACAACGCAAATTTCTTATCACATTTCCTGTTCTGGTAAGTTTTAAAATGCGATGTATTGTTTTTGGAATTGTTAATTCAGTTGGCAACTACGTATCCTGTGGAAGAAACGGAAGAACACATTCACCGAGGACGATGTTCTCGTCCCCGTTGAAGAACATGAATCCCAGAACCTCGGAGACGAGCTAGAGACTCTCTGGTTTGAAGAAGAAAATTTCCACAAAGAACCTTCCCTCACAAGAGCTTTAACGAAACGGTTTGGTTTGGAATTTGCGTTGTACGGACTGGTGATCTTTCCTTTGGAACTCATCACAGCGTAAGAGTAACCCAATAATGTTGAACCAACAAAATAATAGAACTTTTCAGTTTAGTACCACCAATATTCTTGAAGCAATACTTAGATTATTTCCTTCCCAATGGACCATCAACGATGAAGGAAGCAGCTTTTTCCGGACTGTTTATACTTCTGTCAGTTTTTCTGCGCGTCTTGACGTTCAATTTCACGCTGTTGCAACTTTCTTCCTTTGGAATGAAAATAAGAATCGCCTGTTGCTCCCTCGTCTACAGAAAACTTCTAAAGCTGAAGAGAACGACAGTTCAAAAAATTACTTTGGGTCAAATTGTCAACTTGTTGTCGAACGATGCACAGCGATTCGATCAAGTCTTCGCCTTTTTGCATTTCTCCTGGATTAGTCCGTTGAAAATTATTGTGGTAGGTTGGTACCTAGTTATGACATACGGGTACACTGCTATTGGCGGAACGGTGGTACCAGTTCTGTGCATAATTATAAACTGTGAGTACTATCGATGATTTTTGCATTATTGGGAACATCTGTGTTTTAGTCTTGGTGTCCAAAAAAATTTCATCCACCAGACAATTAGTAGCTGCAATCACTGACAGTCGGATACGTATATTGGGTAATATTATCAATGGTATCAATGCGATCAAGATGTTCACTTGGGAGAAACCATTTGCTGCATTAGTAGACATTCTTAGAAAGTTTGTTTTTTGCATTTAATATATTCTTTATAGTTATATTTCTCTATTACAGGAGCGAAATTGAAAAAATCGCAACAGCAAATCTCTGTCGCACTTTCAACTACTGCGTTAATATGTACTCATACAAAATGTCCACCTACATTTGTGTTTTGTTCTTAATATTGTCTAAAGCACCGCTCACTTCTGATTACGTGTTTTCAATTATCGTAGTCTACGAAAACATCAGACTTGCATATCACAATTTTGGCACCGCCATGAACCACTACGCAGAACTTAAAATTTCAGTTAGACGATTTCAAGAATTTTTACTCTCAGATTGTCAAACATCAAGCACATCTACCAAAACCCTTGACAGTTGTATTTTAGCATCTCACCGGGGTTTGTGCCAGAGTAGAGAAACTTCAGGTGTATTTGTAAAAAATGTCAGCGTCAAGTGGAACTCGTCTCTACCAAACTACGTGTTGAAAGATGCTACACTTACAGCAAATCCTAGTGAGTTGGTGGCGGTTGTTGGTACTGCCGGCAGTGGAAAATCCACTTTGTTGCAAGTCATTCTGAAGGAAATTACAATTTTGAGGGGTGATGTTGTCGTCGGAGGGTCTTTGTCGTACACACCCCAACAACCCTGGATTTTTACTGGTTCTATTAGAGACAATATTTTGTTCGGAGAACCCTTGAACAAGCAGAAGTACCAAGAAGTGATAAGAGTGTGTTGTCTAGAACACGACCTCTCACTTTTTCCTCATGGTGACAACAGTCTAGTGGGGGAGAGAGGTATGTTGTTGAGCGGGGGCCAAAAAGCAAGAATCAGTCTAGCTAGAGCTGTCTACAGAGAGGCAGACATCTACCTTTTAGATGATCCTCTATCAGCAGTGGACGCTCACGTTGCTAACCAGATATTCTACGGATGCATACGAGACTATTTGAAAGACAAATGCGTAATTCTGGTGACCCACCAGATCCAGTTCCTCCAAGATATGGACAAAGTACTACTTTTGGAAAAAGGAAAAATATCAACTTGCAACAAATTTGATAAGCTTGAGATGAAGAAAACAGACAAGAAGAGCTTTTCCAGTGATGTGACAATACAACAGCACAACTTACCTTCCGAAGCTCTGGAAGACGACGGTTGCGGAACCGTCAACGCTTACAAAAGTTTTTGTTTATCTGGAGGCACACCCACAAATATTGTTCTCGTTTTATTGTTTTTTGTGCTGACCCAAATACTGTCGAGTCTTTACGATTATTCGTTGGCATTTTGGATCAACTTGAAGCAGAAACCGAAAATGTTGGACAAGTGGTACTTTCTCAACGATACAAATTATTTATTTGTCTGCGGCATTCTTTTAGTGGTACTAGTAATTCTGAGTCATTCAAGCAATTGGGCTTTTGTAAAATTCTGCAAGTGCGCCTCCAAACGCTTGCACGACGCACTCTTCCAAAAAATTCTTCTTGCTTCGATGAGCTTCTTCAATGATCACTCCTCAGGACGTGTTCTCAATCGATTCTCCAAAGATATCGGAACTCTGGACGAGTTTATCCCTGTGACATTTTCGGAAGTGACTAGATCAATTTTCAAAATGAGTGGCGCAATTATCCTTATACTCATTTTTAATTATTGGATGGTACTACCCACAGCAGTGTTGCTTCTTGTGTTCTACTATATTTCTGTACTCTTCCAACGGTCGGTTCGTTACGCTAAAAAAATAGAAGGAATTAGTAAGTACGTTTGAAAAAAGTGATACCGCATTTTCATCAATGTTTTAGGAAGAAGTCCCATATTTACACACGTTTCTGCGTCGGTACAAGGACTGGATGTGATTCGATCATTCAAAACTGAGACACATTTACGGATAGAGTTTGACAAGCTTCAAAATTGTCACAGTTCCGTGTGGTACTTACACAAAGCTTTCCTCTATTCTCAAACATTCTGGATTGATTTTGCATGCTGTTTCTACAGTTTCATAGTGATGTTTTACTTATTGATTTTTAAAAACGGTACTTTTTGAATATACGTAGATTAAAAGTAATACACCTTACTTGTAGGAAGTTCTGTCGGACTTGTTGGTTTGTCAGTGACTCAGTCTATAATGATAGTAGGACTTGTCCAGTATACAGTGAAGTGTTGGGGAGAATTGGAATATCAAATGACTTCAGTAGAACGTATTGTCGAGTACGCAGATGTCACACCAGAAGAAGACAATTGGTCTTGTACTCCTCACGAGTCGTGGCCGCAACACGGAGGTATCACTTTCAGTGCAGTCTCGATGAGATACTCTGCTGACAAACCTTTGGTACTCCAAGATGTAAATTTGACAATCAGAGCTGGCGAAAAAATTGGAATTGTGGGTAGAACCGGTGCCGGCAAGTCTTCCATAATTTCCACTCTTTTCCGTCTCTACAATTTCGAGGGTACCATTTTGATCGACGGCGTCGACATCAAGACAGTACCATTGCACACTCTTCGCTCCAAAATTGCCATCATACCCCAAGAACCCATTTTGTTCTTGGGGACGCTGCGCCAAAACCTGGACCCCTTCGACGAATACTCCGACTCTCAACTCTGGAACGCTCTCGAGGACGTCGACTTGAAGGGAGTAGTTTCCGGTTTGCCGTCAGGCCTCGAGTGTGGAGTTCAAGAGGGTGGATGCAACTTCAGCGTGGGACAAAGACAGTTGTTGTGCTTGGTGCGAGCCATTTTGAAAAACGCCAAAATCGTTGCTCTCGACGAAGCCACCGCTAGTGTAGACTTGGCCACAGATGAAACCATTCAAAGAACAATTCGGATGAAGTGTAAGGATTCTACAGTGTTGACGATCGCGCACAGGCTCAATACTGTCATGGACGCGGACAAGATTCTAGTGATGGAGTCGGGGAAGGTTGTCGAGTTCGGCAGAACAGGAGCTCTTTTACAAAACCGAGACAGTCACTTTTACAATTATGTTTTCAACTCTGACAAAATTAATTGAATTTCAATAAAACAAAATGTTGATTTATAGTAGTTATTGAATTCTTGCAATTTTTAATTTAACTTTGAAAAAGATTTGATGTTTAGAAACGCTGGCAGACTCCTACCGAAACGGAATATAACGAAAACGACAAAGCGAAAGTTAAAAACACTTCATCGTTATTTTCGCGACTCCATGAATAATTTGTGTAAGTGGAAATGTGGATTCTGTGAGAAAGATATGGTTTTTGTTTGTCGTGTATATTATTTTCTGGCTTCTTATATTCGTAGCAGAACTAGACGTTATTTGCAAAGAACATTTACAAACCAACTTAGTTTACGATGTTGTTGTCTTTTAAAAAATAAAGTCCAAGCCAACTTGATGAACATTTCAATTGAACACTTGTTATAACGACCTTCTGGACTACTTACTTATCGTTTACCCACAAAGAATAAAAGTCTGGAATAGATGCATCAGACAATATAGCAAATCAAATAAATGAACCTGCCACGATATTTTTCAAAATTTTGGGTCGGCGGTTGGCAATTGTTGCCGGTAGCTCAGTCTTGGGCGGGGTAAGCGAACGAATCAGCCAGACCCGAAAGACAAGAGAGTAAAGGGCGCCAGGATCCTCCGGCACTGATGCTTCGGGAGTATCCGGATCCGATGATACTCCGGGGCCGATACCCGAAATGAAACGCACGTGTCCCAGTTAACCAATTTAATCAAATTATATTCCCTGGTACAATATTTATTTACAATAAGTGAAAATTAAAAGGATAATTTGTACAATTAATTGTTGGTAAAAAAAAACTAAATTATTGTTCGATGTGGCCAAAGCCAAATATAATTGCAACAAACAAACAAAAAAATTCAATGAACGGTCCTGACCGGTAACGCACAAAATAAAAAATTTCGGTACCTGATTTTTTTTTTTTAATAAATTATTTTGAATAAAAAGGATTGGAAATAATGCGTTTGTTTTCATTCTATTCAGGAAATAATCAGCCGTATACCCCTCGTGTAAAATTTTAATATCGGCAAATTTTTTGCTAATGAACTCAATAAATGAGGTCAGAAGACCAATTATTATCAAATAAAAGCCTTCGACTTCGTCTCGTGCTCTTATTTGATAATAATTGGTCTTCTGACCTCATTTATGGATGTTTTCGTTCATTAGCAAAAAATTTTCCGATAAAAAAATTTGCATTTGGGATATAATATGTGAAAACATTGTCTAGCGCAAACAGGCTAAATACGCTTTTTTCATTAAAAAATTTATCTACAATTTCAGAAGAAACATTCTTTTTACAATACGGCAAATGATAGAAACATTAAAAAAAATAGCAATCCAAGGACAAACAAATTAAACCAATATTTAATATGAAAAAAGAGAAAAATATTGCTTGCTATATTACTTTCTGTTTACTCGTATTGCCACTAAACAGAAGATAATTTTTCAAGTGAAAAATGTAGTATCTCTTAGAGATAATCAGAATTGTTCTATTTCTATCTTTATATAAACAGATAGATGTCAATGAGGACAGCACAGTCTCAGTTGAACAGCAACATGTACCAGTTAACAATATTTTTGTTTACATTTCTAGGTGTCTCTAATTTGGTACTATCATTACCGACCGTTACCCACAATGTGAGAATAATCAGTGGAACCACAGCTCAACCGGATCAATTTCCTTTTGCTGTTTCAATCCAGTCATTTGGCAGCCACTTGTGCGCTGGTACCATTATCAGCAAGAACTCGATCGTCACAGCAGGACAGTGTATGATGTGAGTGCGAAATTATTTCTTAACCCCAAATTTTCTAGCAATACGCTTTTGCAGTAACTTGCTTCCGGAAGACGCGGTCATAGTCGCTGGTACCACCGACCTCAGACGAGGTGGTACCGTATACAATATATTCGAAATAACTATTCACCCTACTTTCAATGAAACCAACTGCATCGATGACATTGCCGTAGTAAAAATCGATGGCGAATTTGACATTAATGACATTAGCGTGCAAATCGTCGAGATCGGAGAGGTTGCAGACAATGATACTTGTACGGTGTTGGGATGGGGTGCTACTGTAAACACCTGGGGATCTGCTACCCTCATGTTTGCAAATCTGCGAGCTTTGTCAGTTGAAGAGTGTGACAAATTGGCCGAAGATGGATGGAATGATTTAGAAAGAGGACCTGGACAAGTCTGTGGGTTTGGAGATGGACTAAATGCAATTTGTATAGGAGATGTGGGGGATTCGTTAATTTCCAATGGACAATTTGTGGGGATTGCTTCTTATGGAGTGAGTATGTGTGAAAGAGAAACACCAGATATTTACACTCGAGTTGCCTATTACAAGGACTGGATCAATACAATTATTTAAATATTTAAGTAGGTACCACAAAATGTTTGTATTGAGTTTTATTAATAAACCAAAGAATATTGTGAAGACTGAGTGGTTTTACGCTCTCGCCGTAACCGACTATATTCTAAATTGATTATTGATCAATATAATAAACCAGGAGATAGTACCTTTTTCATTTAATTTTCAAAAAGCACTAAAATTTGAACTAGATTTTACACTTTGCAGAAGCTTTGAGGAATTACTGCACAAATCTAAAAATCTGAAAGAAAAAAGCAAGAAACTAGACATTTGATAAAAATGAAGAAGTATATCCGGCAGAAATAAAATACAGAGGGAGATCGTATACGCGCACGCGAGAAATCGCGACTTCTAATTAAACAAAATTGTTGAAATTTTTCACACTTACCTGGCTATTGGCAGAGTACATTTCATAATTTTTTGATAATTTTCCACTTACAAACAAAACCAAAAGAAAAATCAAGTTTAATGAAAATCAATGGACCCTTGCTTTACTTCCTATTTCAAATGGTGGTCTTGGTATTAGGAAAATTGAAGATATCTCTCTCCCAGCCTTCCTTGGTTCAATACATGACCTAGTCTTTCAAATATTACCAAAAACGGACAAACAGGTTAGTGTTCATTTTGCTGACGAAGCTATTGGATTATGGATTGAATTAAATGGTAAAACATTTCCACCGGAGACATTTTGACAAAAAAGCTGGGATATAATCAATACAACAAGAATCATCGCCAATCTAATTAATCTTTCTGATAAAATTGATTCAGCTCGTTTTCTTGCCGCACAAAGAAAGGAATCCAATGCTTGGCTTCATGCCTTTCCCTCAAGAAACATTGCTACATTTATGGACAACAAGATTTTACAAATATGTCACTTATGGGTGGCGTGACTGTATTTAATACTCTGCGCCCGACCGCAGCTAGTTGAGTACAATTGACATTGGCGGAGCCTCCCCGACTGAGAGATCCCCAAGGAACGAATCATGATTGGAAAATCTTTTCTTTAAAATATTGTAGAAAAGATCGCCTTGGCGAGAATGTATTTCCCCAATCGAAAAATGCAAAAAGATCACGAACTTCGCGGTAATGAATTTCAAGTAAATTAAATGAAAGACTTTGAAATGAAAGCGCTTTTTTATAAACGAATTCCCAAAGAAAATAACTTACTTTCACTTTAGTGCATGTTATGTTTATTTTGATAGGTCCGCGTGTCAAGCACTTTAGTAACGGAAATCAAACAGTGTGTCCAACGTTAAAAAATAAATCATGGTCTCCCATTATGCCAAAACAACGTGAACGTTGTTTACTTATCTATTTCCCAAAAGTGGAATCCAAATTACTCCATTACATACATTATTTGCAAAAATACATACATAAATATTTACATATACATACATACTCGTGTAATTGGCATAGATAAGAAACATACATAAATACGGATGGTTAGATGTTCCGAACCATTGGACCGATTTCCAAAATTCTTTCAGTGCTAGATAGAGTCCGGAAGTCATTAATAAAAGCCTTTTAAATAATACTTAATTATTTAAATATATTTTTCCGACAGAACTTACATCACTGGGTTTGGAAAACTTGATGGTTTACATGTAAAAAATGAATATTTCATATATTTTACGATCAAATAATTTCAAAAAGTACGCTCGTAAATACATACATACAAGTGTCTTCCTTGCAACCTTGAATAATAACTACTCAAATTCTCGCATTTCAGACTACTTATTTGAATGTTGAGAATCAACTTTCTGCGTGAATCGAAATGACTTCTAACAGAAAAATTCATCCCAAAAACAACGCACATTTTTTATCACATTTTCTGTTCTGGTAAGTTTTAAAATGCGATGTATTGTTTTTGGAATTGTGGATTCAGTTGGCAACTACGTATCCTGTGGAAGAAACGGAAGAACAAATTCACCGAGGACGATGTTCTCGTTCCGGTTGAAGAACATGAATCCCATAACCTCGGAGACAAGCTTGAGACTCTCTGGTTTGAAGAAGAGAATTTTTGTAAAGAACCTTCCTTGACACGAGCTTTAATAAAACTGTTCGGTTTGGAATTTGCATTGTCCGGACTGGTGTACTTTCCTTTGGACCTCGTCATAGCGTAAGAGTAAGCCAAATGTTGAACCACCAAGACCATAGAAGTTTTCAGTTTAGTACCACCAATATTCTTGAAGCAATACTTAGATTATTTCCTTCCTAATGGGCCACCAACGATGAAGGAAGCAGCATTTGCCGGACTATTTATAGTACTGTCAGTTTTTCTGTGCGTCTTGACCTTCAATTTCATGCTGTTGCAACTATCTTCTTTTGGAATGAAAATGAGAATCGCCTGTTGCTCCCTCGTTTACAGAAAACTTCTAAAGCTGAAGAGTACACAAGTTCAAAATATTACTTTGGGCCAGATTGTCAATTTGTTGTCGAATGATGCAGAGCGATTCGATAAAGTCTTCCCCTTTTTGCATCTCACGTGGATTAGTCCTGTGAAAATTATTGTTGTAGGTCGGTATCTAGTTATGACATACGGTTACTATGCTATTGGCGGAATGGTGGTACCAGTTCTGTGCATACTTCTAAACAGTGGGTACTATGGATGATTTTTTGCATTATTGAAAACATCTGTGTTTTAGTCTTGGTGTCCAAAAAAATTTCTTCCACCAGACAATTCGTAGCTGTAGTAGACATATTTTTTATAGTTACATTTCTCTATTACAGAAGAAAAATAGGAAAAATCGCAATAGCAAATTTTTATCGAACTTTCAACTACTATGTTAATATGTATTTACACAAAATAGCCACCTACATTTGTGTTTTGTTCTTAATATTGTCTATTGTCTTCTGATTACATGTTTGCAATGATCATCGTCTACGAAAATATCAAATGTGCATGTTACAATTCTGGCACAGCACTGAATAATTACGCAGAACTTAAAATTTCAGTTCGACGATTTCAAGAGTTTTTACTCTCAGATCGTCAAACATCAAACACTTTTAACAAAACTCTTTTAACATCTCGCCAGAGTTTGAACCAGAATAGAGAATCTTCAGGTGTATTTGTAAGAAATGTTAGCGTCAAGTGGGACTCGTCTCTGCCAAATTACGTGTTGAAAGATGCTACATTTAAAGCAAAATCTAGTGAGTTGGTGGCAGTTATTGGTACTGCCGGTAGTGGAAAATCAACTTTGTTGCAAGTCATTCTGAAGGAAATTACAATTTTGAGGGGAGATGTTGTCGTCAAAGGGTTTTTATCGTACACACCCCAACAACCCTCGATTTTTATTGGTTCTGTTAGAGACAATATTTTGTTCGGCGAACCCATGGACAAGCAAAAGTACCAAGAAGTGATAAGAGTGTGTTGTCTAGAACACGACCTCTCACTTTTTCCTCATGGTGACAAGAGTCTAGTCGGGGAGAGAGGTATGTTGTTGAGTGGAGGCCAAAAAGCAAGAATCAGTCTCGCTAGAGCTGTCTACAGAGAGGCAGACATCTATCTTTTAGATGATCCTCTGTCAGCAGTGGACGCTCACGTTGCTAACCAGATATTCTACGGATGCATACGAGACTATCTGAGAGACAAATGCGTAATTCTGGTGACCCACCAAATCCACTTCCTCCAAGATATGGACAAAGTACTACTTTTGGAAAAAGGAAAAATATCAACTTGCCACAAATTTGATAAGCTTGAGATGAAGAAAACAGACAAGAAGAGCTTTTCCAGTGATGTGACAATACAACAGCACAACTTACCTTCCGAAGCTCTGGAAGACGACGGTTGCGGAACCGTCAACGCTTACAAAAGTTTTTGTTTATCTGGAGGCACACCCACAAATATTGTTCTGGTTTTATTGTTTTTTGTGCTGACCCAAATACTGTCGAGTCTTTATGATTATCCGTTGGCATTTTGGATCAACTTGAAGCAGAATCCTAAAATGTTGGACAAGTGGTACTTCCTCAACGATACAAATTATTTATTTGTCTGCGGCATTCTTTTGGTAGTACTAGCAATTCTGAGTCATTCAAGCAATTGGGCTTTTGTAAAATTCTGCAAGTACGCCTCCAAACGCTTGCACGACGCACTCTTCCAAAAAATTCTTCTTGCTTCGATGAGCTTCTTCAACGATCACTCCTCAGGACGTGTTCTCAATCGATTCTCCAAAGATATTGGAATTATGGACGAGTTTATCCCTGTGACATTATCGGAAGTGACTAGATCAATTTTCAAAATGAGTGGCGCAATTACTCTTATACTCATTTTTAATTATTGGATGGTACTACCCACAGCAGTGTTTCTTCTCGTGTTCTACTATATTTCTGTACTCTTCCAACGGTCACACACACTCACCTTCCGAAATTCTGGAAGATGATGGGAGTGGAACTGTCAACGCCTACAAAAGTTTTTGTTTCTCTGGAGGCACACCCAGAACTGTTTCTCTTATTTTATTGTTTTTTGTGCTGACCCAAACACTGTCGAGTCTTTTCGATTATTTGTTGGCAATTTGGATCAACTTGAAGCACAAATCAGAAGAGTTGGACAAGTGGTATTTTCTCAACGATAACAATTATTTATTTGTTTGTGGCGTGCTTCTAGTAGTACTGGTAATTCCGTTCCATTCGACCATTTGGGCTTTTGTGGCTTTCTGCAAATGCGCCTCCAAACAATTACATGACACACTCTTTCAAAAAATTATTTTCGCTTCGATGAACTTTTTCAAGGATCACTCCTCGGGACGTGTTCTCAATCGATTCTCCAAAGATATGGGAACTGTCGACGAGTTTATTCCTGTGACATTGTCAGAAGTGACTAAAATAATTCTCACAATAAATGGCGCAATTTTTCTCTTACTCATTTTTAACAGTTGGATGATACTACCAACAGCGCTGTTGCTTTTCGTGTTCTACGTTGTTTTTGTACTCTTCCAACCCTCAGTTCGATACGCTAAAAAAATAGAAGGAATAAGTAAACATGTTGTTTGCAAAAAGTGGTACCGCTTTGACATTAATGTTTTAGGAAGAAGTCCCATATTTACACACGTTTCTGCGTCGGTGCAAGGATTGGATGTGATTCGATCATTCAAAGCTGAGACACGCCTACGGCTGGAGTTTGACAATCTACAAAATGGCTACAGTTCCGCGTGGTACTTCCACAAAGCTTTCGCCTATTCTCAAGCTTTCTGGACTGATCTTGCATGCTCTTTCTATACTTTCATAATAATATTTTACTTGTTGTTTTTCAAAAATGGTACTGTTCGATTTTTCGTGTATCTAGATTAAAACTAATACACCCTGCTTGTAGGAAGTTCTGTCGGACATGTTGGTTTGTCAGTGACTCAGTCTATAGTGATAGTAGGACTAGTCCAGTATGTAATGAAGTGTTGGGGCGAATTCGAGTACCAAATGACCTCAGTGAAACGTATTGTCGAATACGCAGATGTCACACCAGAAGAGTGTGGCCGCAACACGGAGGTATCACTTTCAGTACAGTCTCGATGAGATACTCTGCTGATAAACCTTTGGTACTCCAAGAAGTAAATTTGACAATCAGAGCTGGCGAAAAAATTGGAATTGTTGGTAGAACCGGTGCCGGCAAGTCTTCCATAATCTCTACTCTTTTCCGTCTCTACAATTTCGATGGTACAATTTTGATCGACGGCGTCGACATCAAGACAGTACCATTGCACACTCTTCGCTCCAAGATCGCCATCATACCCCAAGAACCGATTTTGTTCTTGGGAACGCTGCGCCAAAACCTGGACCCCTTCGACGAATACTCCGACTCTAACTCTGGAGCGCTCTCGAGGACGTCGACTTGAAGGAAGTAGTTTCCGGTTTGCCGTCAGGCCTCGACAGTAGAGTTCTTGAAGGTGGATGCAACTTCAGCGTGGGACAAAGACAGTTTGTTGTGCTTGGTGCGAGCCATTTTGAAAAACGCCAGAATCGTTGCTCTCGACGAAGCCACCGCTAGTGTAGACTTGGCAACAGATGAGATAATTCAAAGGACGATTCGGATGAAGTGTCAGGATTCTACAGTGTTGACAATCGCGCACAGGCTCAATACTGTCATGGACGCGGACAAGATTCTGGTGATGGAGTCGGGAAAAGTTGTCGAGTTCGGCAGGACAGGAGCTCTTTTGCAAAATAGAGACAGTCGCTTTTACAATTCTGTTTTCAACTCTGACAAAATTAAATGAATTTCAATAAAAATTGTTTTATTTTACAATTGTTCTTCAGTTACAATCAGCAAATACACTTACTTTCGCATACATAGGTATGTACCTGCGCTGTTGTCTGTTTGGTCAAGTTTCGGTAAAATTTTTCAAATTTAAATTGAAACATGTATAGGCAACCAAAAATACTTCCATGCATCCAGGGCATCTAAACATATAAATTTAAACATACGTCCAAAATCTAAAAGGCTTCTTTGATTGCACGGTATATTGTTATACGAGTTGCATAAAAGCATAAGACAGTACTATGGCGGCCAAAAAATTTTGGCCGTCACTTGACATTCTTGACATTCAAGTAAAGTATAAATAAAACTGCCAGCTGTGTTCCTTGTCTCATAACCGACATAACCTAATTTTTTTTTAATATCGTGTCAAATTAAAACATTCTGTCAGTGGCAATTAGGTACCTACGAGACAAAAAAACACCAATATTGTTCAATTGTTTCATTGCCAACAGACCAGTCATTGTTGATCACGTTGTAGATTGTCGAACGACAGGAGCTTGGCGCATGACGAGCGTAGCGAGTAACGGAACGTAACAAGTTTTAGAACACATTTTGTAAAACGAGTGTAACATGCAATTTTTTCTATTTCCCCTTCATTGCTTTAATTTTCTTTTTTTAAATAAAAAAATTATCTAGTGACTTTCATTTTAATGGCATTACGTTGGTGATAATGAAGCAATTACAAATTAAATTTCAAATTGTCTCCACAATTTTGTTACTATACAATAATAGGTAATCTACCCCCTTATTACTTTATTTTCATCTTACAATAATTTTTTTAATGTAATTCTACTACCAACCCCATACTCAATAATCACTAAAACAATGATACAAAATTGAACTTTGTGGAACTGTTTTCAGTTTTATACACAAAATGCTCTTTGTGACACTGAAATAGAAAAACATAATGTTTTCCGTTGAATTTTTTGATATCTCTTTTAGTTTCCAATGTATAATTAAAAAAATTCAAAAAACATGGATTACTGGGTTGTAGGACGGCCCAATATGTGACCGTGGTTTTTCCGTTTTTGCTTCCTTTTTCTTTAATGGTTTTTAAGACGCTAGACGTTACGTGAGTGCTATTTATTAGAGCTCTTTCTTAGGAAAGCGTTCATGAGTTTGGAATAAATAATTGTTCTTAAACAAAACTGGATCGCTGTTTATATTTTCAACCCATTTTTGTGCAAAAGTTGGTTATTGTGTAAAAGTGTATTCAATAAGGTGAGTGTATCACTGAGTCACCTGTTTCTGTTGGTGTTGTGGTGAGTTTACCTATTTTAATAATTGATTTTGATAACGATCATCGCCATAATTAAATACAATTAGTATTGCGAGTCTTTAAATGTTTTATAATTAATCGGGGGTCGCTGACTGGGATCAGCACTGCCCATGATTTATAAGTAATTGAGGGTTGCTGACTGAGATCAGAGGAAAATTCTTTGTTCTGTCAGGTCCTGTCGTGAGGACAAACAAAAGTACACTCCCAATCTTATACATTTTTATTCAACAAAGAGAAAAATAATACAAAAAAAATTACCTATATTTTTAAAAACCGCATGATAATGCCGGGATCGTATAAACACCCCCCTCATTCGTTTAAATCTTATTGGCTAAAATTCGAACAGTTTCGAACCTAAAAGAAAAACCAAGGGAACAGGTTGTATCTTAAGTTTATTGCAAGACTAGACCCATCCTGTGTGGGGACATGCTCGGACACTTCCAATTGTACAAATAGTATTGCAGATTTCCATCTCCGATGCCGAACTTCAGCATCTCGAGGAACTCCCGGTTGTCCATCAGGTCGAGGGCGTTGAACACGTCGAAGTTCAGCTGTTTGGCGGAGATGAGGGCGTCGTTCATCAGTTCCACCCACGTCGTCTCCCCCGACACGTTGTAGAACGAGTAGGCCGCCTTCAGCGTCTTGTGCACCGGGTGGTGCATCACCGTCGACGGCAGCGTGTAGTAGCTGACGAAGTCGACGATCTTGCCTTCGCGCTCCACGACGAAGCTGTCCACGATGTCCGGGCGCGGCAGGAACCAGTGCACGAAGTCTTCCTCGGTGAACTCGGGCGACAAATCGAACTTCTTCAAGTACTGCAACAGCAAGCGCTAATTAATTGTTTTTGGTAATTTTGGACGCTTCCCACCTCCGCCAGGATCTTGTGGGCCTGGGGCACGTCCCCCTCCGTGAGCTTCCTGAACCCCGGGGTCTTGGGGCTGTCGTGCAGCTTGTACAGCTTCAGCGTGCGCTGCATCGTCATGTTCCTCGAGAGATGCGAGAACTTCACTTCGATCAGTTTCTTTGGGTTGAGCGAGCGGTGCCAGTAGCGACAGGTCCCCACGGGCTTCGGGAGGACGATCCCCGCCGTGTAGACCGCCTGGAAGAGCCCCGTCAGGTGGACCCGCCTCGTGATCTCCCTGATCAGCACCGGGGCCACGCGCTTCGAGCGCAGCTTCTTGTGGACGCACAAGAAATTGATCTCGACCATTTTCTGCGTCTTCTCGTAGATCTTGAGCGTGGCGGGGATCGCCGAGATGAAGCCGACGAGGCGGCCGCTCTTGACGACGCGCACGCCGCAGTGCCACTCCTTCTTCCAGCCGGGCGGCTGCAGCGCCCACTTCAGGAACTCAGGCTGGTAGTCGAAGCGGAACATGCAGTCGTCGTCCTCCACGTAGTTCTCGTTCAGGAGGGTGTACAGCTCTTTCAGCACCAGCGGCTCGTTCAGGTTTAGGGTGTCCCACGCGAAGCCGTCCGGGAGGCTGTAGGGCTCGGCGCGGATCTCGCCGACTTCTCGGTCGGGCTCGATCGCCTCGTTCACGGTGATTTTCTCGTCTGCAACCATCAAATACAAAGAGTTCTCGTCACGCGAACCACGCTTTACCCATCTTAGGCACGGGCTGGGTGTTCCAAAATTGGTACGACTTGGTGAGGGCCTCTTCGGGAGTCTTGGCGGGCTTTTGGTTCATTGTTAAGGCTTCCATTGCAGCTCGTAAGCTCTGAACTGAAATGGTGTTCAAAGGCTTGGTAAAATTTGATAACAGTTCCGTTTCTTGCTCGTTTTCTTGCTTGATTTCTTGGTGTTTCTTGCCTTTGTTTCGCTTCTTCGCACTAAAAAATCCAATCGATTTTGAGGCTGTTGTAACACGACCAAGAGAGACGTCTTTGGACGCCTTTACGACACTCACAAACCCCACCTCTCTCCCTTATCCCCTCGACAACTTTACAAAACATCCATTTACCTTTTAGTCTGTGTGTTCGCCTCCATATTTCCGTCGGTTTGCACCTTTTCGTCCGGCGAATCTTTTTTACTACCTTTGTCCGACATGATGACAGTTGACATAGTGACAAATAACCAAACCAACTACCAACCCAAATCCTAAACCCAACAAAATCGATCAGACACCCTCAATTAATTAAACAACAACCGACAATCTTTCACTTCCTTGCACAACACACAAATTATCATTCCATTTTCACGATTAATTCACAATTTATTCAAAACAACAATAAACGTGACAACTCAAAAGTACCTACACATATACCGTGCGTGATGACAACTACCAACCGAAACCCTAAACCTCACGAAACTGATCAGACACCTGCAATTAATTACTTAAAAATCGACGCCCCTCAAGTTCATTTCGCAACCCACAAATTGTGATTTGTATTTTTTAAATTGATCCCAAATTGATTGAAAACTTCAAAAAACGTGACACGTCGAAACTCCCTAGAAAGGTACAGTGTTTGGTGAGTTGAGTGCACCTAAATTTTGGAAAAATGTCTCAAGACGTTTCTGTTGGTGTAATCGCAAAATTGAGCGAATCCGTAGGCACAAATGAGCCTGCTCTGCGCTTGTTGTTAACAGTTTTGGCAGGTATGTGGAAATAAAGCTTGCCGAAAAACCTAACCTCAAAATTACGTTTTGTTCATTTAAGTCATTATGAGACGGTGATTTACACTTGCACGCAAAACATTTATTTGTTTGCAATGCACTCGTCGTCAGGACACGCATTCGATTGATCATTAATTCATTCGGTCAATATTTAATGGTATCGATTTTTTAGGTTATCCCCTAGCTCTAGTCCACCGCAAATTCGTCTACAACAAACCCCCAGCTGTCCAGCACTTGTTCTCGATAATCTGCGGCTTCTCGTTGGGCTTTTGGAACTACGGCTGGGACATATTCCACACCGTGTTTGCCATAACTGTGACCTACGCCGTTTTGTTGGTCGTAGGGGGCACAGCCCTGAGCGTCGCTCTAGTGTTCATCTTCAACATGACCTACTTGCTTTTGGGGTACTACTATATGGGGACGGACACTTACGACATCAACTGGACCATGCCCCAGTGCATCCTAGTGCTGCGCCTGATCGGTATCGGGTTCGACCTGTACGACGGGCACCGCCCCCCCGAGACGCTCTCCGGGGAGAACAAAAAAGTAGCGTTGGAGAGGTGCCCCACGGTTTTGGAATTCTTCGGGCACACTCTCTTCCCGGCTAGTTTCATGGTGGGGCCCCAGTTTCCCATGAAGCGGTATCAGGATTTCGTCGCGGGGAAGTTCGGGGAAGGGGGCGAAGCGCCGGACAGTGTGAAAGCGGCGGTGACCAGGTTCGGCTTGGGGCTGTTGTATTTGGGGATTTTCCAGGTGTTGGGGTTGGTGGTTTCCGACGAGTACATCTACTCAGAGGAGTTCGGACAGTTGGGTTTCTTCCGCAAGATGGTGCTGATGGGGATCTGGGGCAGGTTCACCCTCTACAAGTACATATCCTGTTGGTTGCTCACCGAGGGGGCTTGCATCTTGTTCGGTTCGTTGTCGGTTCCCTTCGACTTGACACGACTTGATGGGGTGGGTTTCAGGGTTGGCGCACAACGGCAAAGACGAGAACGGGGTGGTGCTCTGGACCGGAGTCGAAAACGTGAAGTTGTCCACTTTCGAGAACACCACCGAGTTCACCCACTACATCCTGTCCTTCAACATCAACACCAACCAGTGGTCGGGGCAGTACATCTACAAAAGGCTCAAATTCCTCGGCAACCGCCTCGTCAGCCAATTCGCGACTCTGCTGTTCTTGGCCGTCTGGCACGGGTTCCACTCGGGCTACTACGTCTGCTTCTTCTTCGAGTTCATGGTGGTCTACATGGAGCGAGACGTGAGTGAGTCTTTGCGGCTCAACTTCCCACTAAACGAACATTCCAGGTCAAAACGATCGTCAACAGCAACTCCCAGCTGAGAGAGTTCTTCGCCAACCCGACTGTGACTCTGGTTGTTAATCTGCTGCTCAGGATCTACACTTTTGTCCTTATGGGATGGTGTCTGATGCCGTTCGCGCTCTTGAAATTCGACAGGTACTGGGCTGGCTTCAGCGCCGCCAATCACGTCGGCTCCATCTTGTTCTTGGTGTGGCCCATTGTGTACAGTCCAATCGTCAAAACGCTGTTTCCCAAAGATAGGAAGAGTCGAAGCGAGTAGACTTAGTCGTACTCAAGTGCTGAGTAATTTCTGCGAAATTGTTGCCACAATCACACCGTACTTATCTACACTTAAACATTTTTTAAAGATGGTCTTATCGGTGATTTTATTCACGGCACAATCATAGTTTTATTTGGATGTAATTTATTATACATTCTTGTTATCAATAAACATGTTACAAAACAATTTGAGGCGTTGTTTTTTGCCAACCACACTTTAAATCGGTACTGTTGTACAAATACCTAGTTCCAAAAGAATTGCAAAAAAAGTTGTGACTTGGGGAAAAACGAAACTCGCTTACCTAGTCGTTGTGGTGAGTTTTTGATGTTACAACACTTGCTAATTTTGACGTTTTACTCGTTTCACAAAATGACAATTGTAGAGAAAACGTATTGAGCTCGAATCCAATTGATCAAAATGCAACAAAGCGTATTGAAGTCTACGATTTTAGCATTATTTGTTGCAAATTGTCCTCGAAACCAGATTTAAATTATGATTTAATTCAAATTTCCCGCCAAATCGCCTGGTGCACGTGACTAATCGAAGAGTTGTTACTGCAACCGTGCGACGGCACCACTGAACTTACCAAGGGTTTGACTGTTCTGTGGTAGTTACCCCAAAAGATTTACGCAATGACCCTTGCGGCGATTTTTCATGAGTGGGACATGAGGAAACTCATTTTTTAAATTTGCAAGTCGAAGCTATGACAATTTACTAGAAGTTGTTAAATTTTAAGGTAAATTAAAGAAATGCAAATATTTTTAGAGAAACATCAGCAGAACGTGTAGAGTAAAACTTTCATTGACTAAATTTACTTTTGCTGTTAAAATAACGATTTGTTTTTAGTCGGAGAATAGGGGCTATTCTGTAAGAGATCCGATAAATTTAGCGCAGCGTTAAAATACTCGATTTTATCGGAGCGTTAAATGCACAACTTTAAATTTCTATTCTGTAACTCGAATTTAACGGAGACCGGTAAAATACCAAGTTTTAAGGCATGTACGTTAAATCAGTTGTGAACACACCACATTTGTAGGCCGTTCATCCCGCAGTAGATATAATGCGCACGTTTGTTTTGAAAAACCAGACTGGAAATTCACATGTGAGGTTAAGTTATACCTACTTCAACTGTTAATGAAAATGTGATCATTTAATAAAATGTGATTAACAAATACGTAAGTATTACAAATCATCTGAAGAATTTTGTTATGAAATATGAAATGTGTTTTGCAGACGCAGACATCTGTCGCATCTGAGAAAATTTCTCTAGGCCTGGGCAGTAAAATGTAAAACAGTTTTTACAGTCAAAACGTGCGGATTTGATTTGATTTTAGTTTGTTTCCAGCGTTTAAGGAAAAAACAACATAAATGTTTCGAGGTCCAAGAACAACAAAAAAGCAAAAGGAGCTCCTCGTGTGCCTCCTAGAAAACCAACGATTTCAGTTAGAAGGGCGGACGAAAAATGCTATTGAGTTAGAGTGATTTGAGGAAAAGTGGAAAGAAGTGGCTGCATAGTTAAATAAGATGGAAGCGGCTCGGAAAACTGTTAAACAATGGCGGGAGGTAATGAGTTATTTTTTAAAAAAATTTATGTAATTTAAAATGTTTTAAGACGTTAAATGACTTCAAAAGCAGCACGAGAAGTGCCTGGTGTCGTTGGCCAACGCAAATATTAAATTGGCCCAATCAGTTTTGGAGTTGGCAACAAAATTGAGGAGGAAGAGGCCAAAATGTGCTGCACTACGGTTAAAAATTTGATGTTTTTTTGTCATTTTAAATAAAATAAAAGTATGTAAGATGAACATGTAGATAATTTAATTTTCAACTAAATCCAAGCAACATCGTTTGTTTAGTTTAAATAATTTTAAAAACATGCAATTTGGCAGAGTTAATGCGTTACTAGTGTCCCTCAGTTGTCGATGCATCATCCATGCTTTATTTCTAAATACATAATTGTTATTTTAATCATTCTATGCAGTTAAAACAATTGGCCTGTTTTACCCGTAAACGATGACGTTGCTGTTCGACAATTCCCAAATAAATTAAACCATTAAATGCCAAAGTGCCCACAGATACCATAAATTTTGCCACAAATCTAAATATAAGTAATAAACGAGTTAAAATACTTTAATAGAAGTAACAGAACAATTATACGTTATTCGTTTACCGCTCTTTTAATTTTAAGGGTTGGTCTGGCCTAGCCGATAAAATTTTCCCCTTAAAAGTCAGATTTAACGCACTTGCTTTAAAATTTTAACGCACCTACGAGATACAGAATAGCATTTTCGTTTTAAGACATCCTTAAAATTTTAAAGCAGCGTTATTTTTATCGGACCTCTTACAGAATAGCCCCTAATGTTGTAGAAGAGCGACAAGGTCGCAAATGTCATTTGTCGAGTAAAAATCCGTTCATCTGATATTATCACTTTGTGCAGAGTGCATTCATTTTATTTATTTCCGTGTTGTGGTGATTAAAAATTGTAGATTTGAAATATTATCTTGCCAGCATGAATAAAGACGATAAAAGACAGAAAGGGTTGTCAAATAAAATAATTTCTAAAATTATTCAAAATACTTATTAGAAAAAAAATTTAGAACTCTTGAGTAAAAGCAAATTTTGAAATACAGTAAAAGGTGAAATTCGATAAAAATGGTAAGTCCAGAACAAATACAGGGTCATTATAAAATATTGTATCGTCGTAGTTGGCGTTGAAAAGCCACACAAATTTTAGATGTGCCGCCAGCCTCACACCGTTAGATAAACTAGACAGATTTCCACTACCAAGGTTGGTAGAACTGATTAATTTGTATAGTAGGTTGCCTTGTTGCCATTTAAAACAATAGTTTGAATTTTTTTCCCCTGCAAAAGTTACTCGTGACGTCACAATGTACTAAACTTTTACGGCAGAGTCTGTTGATCGTGCATTAGGTGTTCCCTGGCTAGAATAAAGCCCAAAAAGGTACCCAATAAACTCCACGGAGCTTATAAACCTTGGGTTCTATTCAAATACACAAAATTTCTGGATTGATATTACGTCACGAGTTACTTTCCCCGCGCCCCCCAATATTTAACAAGGCAACCTACTGTACAAATTAGTCAGTTTTACCAACCTTGTCCACTACCGCCAGGAGCGCCACCTTTCGGCGATACTAGTCTCACTCATGTTATGAAGCTTGCGGCACATTCTACTAAGCCACCAACACCTACTACCATGGTACAATAATTTAAAATGACCTGTACATATTTTTTTAAATCTACTTTTTAGACCTTTTGATCGAAGTTTTCAAAATGAATGTGACCCAAAATCGCTTTTTGAAGCTTCCAAAGTTGTTTTTGTTTTGTTTTTTCTTACAAAGTCAAGGTTTTATTGTTTTTACAAGCATTTTTTAATCTCTCAATCTCATTTTTATGATCTTTTGAAGATTTGATACAAGATTGTTTAAACAATGAGATTTGTTGATTCTTAATTGTTTTGATGGGTTTTAAGCATTTTTTATAGAATTTTTTTAACTGGCCAATATTCTTAAGCACAATTTGATATATGTACTTTATTTCAATTCAGGAAAGCTTAGTGAGGGGTCTTACGAATCCAGAATTCCAGGGATGTACAGTAGTAGGAAACGATATTTGGAACCCATTATAAAATAAACCGAGTGCCTCTTACAATGGTTCACGTTTGTAGCTTGATGGTCCGTAGGTCTTGTTATTTTACCTGCGATAAAATTTGGAAAGAAATTGGGTTTGTCTTCTTTTGCCAATGAAATAATAATACTCATAAATATTTTTTTTGTGCTCTTTTGCTCAGTTAGGTACTTACCTACTTTTTCAAAAACTTATCATTATTGTTTTCTATGATTTGTTCAGTTTTTATTCCAAATTGTGATTGGGAGTCATAGTTAATCCCGTCGAATAGAAAATATTTGTGAAATTTTGGTGAAGGTTTGAAGAGAAAACGTTGTAAAAATGCAGTAGCGTCTATAAAAAAATCGTCTTTTTATTTGGCTGCATTTAATACTCTTTAATAGACTTACATACATAACAAGTTGAATGATTCATTACAATATAGTGAGTGTTCGTTGATATTACACTTTGAATAAACGATCGGCGCATACATTTTGAAAGAACGAAACGAACGGATGCGGAACGGCAAGCCACGAGAAGAAGGTACAAAAATAACTCGCAGATCGGCCACCGGCGCTGGCGTCGCAGCGCCATCTACCCCGCGCTGTCAGCAGCTTGTGCGTGATTGTCGTAACGAGAACAGAAATCGAAACCTGAAAAAAGGACGGAGGAACAGTTGAAAGCATCGAAATTATCGCACAATTCCAGGGCTTGAATTCTGATCATCTCATTTAATTTTAAACAATAAACAAAGTCAACAAAGCGAAAAATGAGATCGAAGAAACGTGGGTGGCGGGGGCGCTGCTGGTGTCTTTGATGGTGGTGGTGAGGGCCTTCTCTCGCTCGCGGAACAAGTTCTTGGCCAGCATCCGCATCTTGGTGATCTTGTCGTCGAAGATGGCGTTAGAGGAGTTGGTGGGGACGTGGATGTTGCAGTAGTCCTGGTCGCAGCAGGACACGCACATCTGCAACAGGACAAACGTCTGCCCAAGAACGTTCAGCGTATCCTTCGGAATGCACCTTTTGCGAGTCGATCTCGACGCAGCCCACCTTGTTCCTCTGGCACTCCTTGTCGGTGGTGCACTTCTTGTTGACCAGCACGCTGGTGCCCTTCGAGTCCATGATGTGCAAGGTGTGGCAGAAAGTCTCTCCTGCAAATCGAATTACCACTTTCAATTAGGCCTGATTGGATTTGTCAGTTTGCATTAAAACCGGCAAGAATTCCGCGTAATTTCGTTAAGGACGGCGACACGGGGGCGGAAACTTTTTTAATGAAACCCAATCCGCTCTGATCCCGCTACCTGAAGGAGAATTTCCATTTTAAATGTGCCTGGACAATTAATCCGTTAAGCTTTTAAAAGTTTACAATACAGTTTTGATTCGAGCGACGCCGACGTTGATTGCTGAACCGGAAGCCCTGTGTTTCTCGCTAATGAAGAGTCGACGTGAGGATTTTAACGGGTGTTGTGACGCGAACAGAAACTTGTTATAACTTGCGACGTGCAATTTCGAATTGCATAATGGACGTAACTGGCTCACAAAGGAGGCGAGGCAGCACGACAGATTGGAATTGTATCGGGGTACTGCAGGCTCTAATTACACAAAATCTAATTACAGAAAGTGTTACATTTCAGACAGAACCAGTTTTCACTTATTGCATTAAAAAATCTTCATAGGAATATGTATTTGGAAAATTTAAATACGTTGTATGAACGCTGCAATGAAATTTTACGACCTACAACCAAATTTAGAATAGTATATAGTATTCTCAATTTGGTTGTAGGTCGTAAACTTTACTTTTATTTTACGACCTACAATGAAATTGAGAATACTATATAATTATAACGCGATGCCACACGCGCACCACGGTCCCCTTAACATGTATAAAATGAAAAGCAACAACTTGTCAGAACCGGTAGACCCACTTTATATCGTTTTAACTCGATAAGTTCGAAGAGGGAGCCACCCCTGCAGATTTATTTTTATTATTGTCTGAACTACTAGCCCGATTTGTCCCCGTCCTTCGGCTTTTATTACCGGGAAAGTCTGCTAAAATATGGACTCTTTTAAATTGTAAAGAGAGGGTTTTGACGGGGATCTCCCCAAGATAAATTGAGAGTTCAGCAAGAAACTCGCACATGTAAAATAATGTCGGCCTAAAAAGTCGACGTGTTACAACCGTTCCCGACACGGCGTCCCTTCATTATTGGAAGCGAGTTTTCTTTTTATGGGACGGCTAAGTTCCGCCGCCCCCGAGAAGCGGAATCAATAAATGCACATGTCAAACAACGTGCTCGGGACCGTTTTTATTTCGATGGTGTTTTTATTGTGACATAAATATAGGGGCCGCTTTAAACATTTTTGCCAGTTTATGCGTTGGGGTGAGGCGGCGGCGGTATCCTTTGTGCGAGCTTTTCTTGATCGCGCGATAAACTTTTATTTTTCTTGTTACTAACTCCCGAACAATTTTAGCTCCCTCTCACGAATCTGCCGACTGGATTATTTCCGGGTGCATCGTTTTCCTCCTGCAACTCCTACAACTTATTGAAAATCTAATAACGCGGTATTGCAGACATCTCTGTCCGCATAAAATTCATATTGCTCGCGTTTTGGGAAGTGGCTACTGTGGAGGGTTTTTGTCGGAAGCAGAGCACAGAAAGCCACGTCACTGGCGGAAAGTGAGAATGAAAGGATTTCGTTCGAGCGAGTTCCTTCGTCATTGATGACAGTTTGTGATAATTCTCGTGTGTAAACGGACCGTTTCCGGCGGCGGCGACACGGGATCAAATAATTGGGGTAATGCAATACTCCCGGCATTAACTCCACATCCGGCGAGCTTAAAGCTCTGACCGAAAACTCCTAATCAATTCCAACTTACCGGGTTTGCAGGGTCGGTCGATGGCGAACTGGTTGCACACGAGATTGTCCGAAACGTTGACGCAGATATAACAGGTGACGGAGTATTTTTCGAAATCGGGAGAAACCTCTCGTTTCTCCAGTAAAAAGTTGGAAGCCAAGTTTTTCTCGTCTAAAGCGGTATTAGTCATGAAAATGCAGCTCAACAACATGCTCAGTCTCAACATCACAATCTGGAAAAGAAAGAGATTGTCAGTGGACTAATGGAATCCGCTGTAATTCGCCCCAAAACGATGGAAATTGCTCGTTATCGATCACGGGGCACGGCGCGACGCTCTCGGAGGCTGTGCCCCTTCGGGTGACAGCGACGAGCTAATGCGTCTTACGGTGGGTTTTTGAGCTTGTCGAACAACCGTGCTTTTGCTCGATTTTTCTCAACTCGATAAATTACACCGACTGGCGTCTCGAGGCCCCAAGGGCGAAATTATTCCAAATCGACATACACAATTTTTACAATTTATCAGCAAATTCTGCGTTTTGCCTCTGTTAAACACTCGGTTTCCCAAGTAGATGTCAATTCGAAGAGAGGGACAAAGTAGGTCACCACAGGAGCAGGATCGAATTTCATCGAAACACCCCGACTGACCGTCCCCGCCGCGACTTTTATTTTGAAAAACGTGCAGGTGCACCGATCAAAATTCAGGTCAGGCACATAATCCCATGCGTTCTTTTATGGAGGTTCAAGATGGCGTTCAAGGCCATATGTATGCTTGCATGTTAGGGTGGGATTTTGGGCTACAACGGTACAGTTTATCTATTTGTACAATCTCTTGTACTCCTTTTATTTTAATTGAGTTGAGTAAACCGGGGTTACTATAATAAATAAATAAATATTTTCATAGTAACCATAGAAAGGACAAGCCAATTTACATTAGCGAAAAAACATTGTCCTACATTTTTTGTCCGCGACTGTATCTTCCATGCATAATAAATATGATAATTTGGATTCAATTGTTTTGTCAATTCGGATGTTAAATTCATAATCAATTATATCGGACAGTGAATTAATACCCAAACAAAATCTTAAGAGTCTTTAAGACTAACTTCGAAAATTCCTTGTTCTGATTTTAGATTTTAACTTTCAACATTCCCATTGGAAAGAGTTTGCTCTGATTTCATTACATGTTGGAAGGGGGAAGGCGTTGGAAATCGTTAATTGTTTTTTAAAGTGTAAATTGACAGTTCTAATAAGGGCATGTTGACAGCTAACCTAAAATTTACAAACAAAAAAATCTTTCTGCTTTTTCTTCTTTGCAATGTTTTGTTTTACATTAAAAATATAATATAACTAATGATTCCTACTGTCGACAAATATTCAAGAGAACTTTTTGCCAGAAGTAAACATGTCAATTATGTGCCGATTAAACATAAAAAATGTCGTCAAACGGCGGGAAATTCAAACTTTGCACTGTTCCAAATAGTTTACTTTTTCAACGCCTACGCAGCCCAGGTTTTCATTTGAACGCATGATACTATACAATATTCGGGAAATTCTGAAAGGTCTCGTTATAAATCTGTTTAATAAATTCAGAATGTATTTCTGGCGGACACTAAAATTTGTTAATCCAAAAGAGTTGAATTTTATTGTTCTCGGGAGTTTTGTAATTATTTATTTATTATTGTTATATGATTTCATTATTTATAATCATTAAACATTGACAGTTTTATCGTCCCAGAAGTTATTCTATTAATTATTAGAAATTATATTTTACCAAAAATTCAGTCAATTCCGTTGAATTTAAAATTTGCTTCTCCGCCCCAACCACATTTTGGTTAGCAAAGGTACAACATTCAGATTAAAAATTGGCAACACAAAATTTGAAATTTTATTTTTGTAGACACAAAATCTGATTTGGATGATCGTTTGGTAACTAATTATCCTTCATTTATGGCTTTGGACAATAACTGTGATGAAGAAATATAAAGAGAATGAAACCGCATTCCCTCAAGATATCTGCGTCTCAAGCTTACTCAGATAACATTGCTAGTTAAGTGGCAAATATAACACATTTCGAAAAAGAAAAAAAAAATTGAATTAAAGTGAATTGGTTCAGATCCTGAAGGTGACCAAAATAGTATATTATATACAGAGTGTCTCAGCTAAGACTTTAGAGCCTAATAACTCAGTTATTTTCCAGCGAATTTTTGTGAAATTTTAAATGCAGATATTTTAAACGGTGAAGAATAAAATCCCATTGCAATCACCCAAGTCTTAAAAACGTAATTTTTACATGTCTTTTTAAAATGTTGAATCAATTAAGATTTACATAAAAAATTGATCGTCAATAAAAAATGCTGTTGGGAAAAACTCGTCTTTGAAAGACGTCTGGTTTGCAAGAAAAAAGCAAAAAACTGTGTTAAACGTGGCTGCAAATGCAAAAACGTAGACGCGTATGAAACAAACGCGCAATTTTGCAGAATTTTGGTCATCCCTTTTCGCAGAAGCGCAGGTGACATATTTGACGTTTATCTTGCTAACCTTACAAACACTTACAAAGTTAAAGACAACATTTGGACGTAATTTATTATACTGGATGCATTAATTCTTCCATAAAGGACTAAAACACGATCGGGATATTTTAGCAAAGTAATTTAGTTGACGTAAGCTTCCTGTGTCTTCAAATAAATTGACGACTTTCTTAACCTTACATTTTGTAAAGCCTACATTTGGATAGTGTTTTACGAGAAAGCGAACTGTGTCATTGAAGTTCTTACGACACTCTCCATAGGCAAAATTTTTTTCCTTTTTCAACAATATTGAAATTTTTGCCGTTGTAGTCTATTTTTAGAGTCTTTTCAATAAATTTTCACAATTTGACGTTTCTAATAAAGCGCGCCCAATTTTGACAGACTTTAAAGGGTGTACAAAATGTTGCTTCAATTGTTTCAAAAGGTAACTGCTCAAATACCTTTAAATTTTACATTAAATTTTTAACGACAAACTCTAATCTTTTCGTTGAATCAGACAAGTGATTTACTTAATTGTTTGTGTAGACCCCTATTTTTTAATGTTTAACAATCTAGCAGAGCCCAAACCTTCGATATCTCCCATTGTTTAATTAGTTATTTAATTGCATCGAAAGCGGTCACATCTAGTGACGAGCGGTCATACCTAACCTACAACAATAATTTATAATTCTTCCGCTAGCGGACTCAGAAATTTTACCTATGTGGCCGCAGCCAGACATTTTTCATCGGCAACAGTTATGTAGAATTTGTACACTTTTCGCCCGGGACTGTGGCCGGATTAGATCTGCATCGAGTTTGCCGCGATCTGGATCAATTCTGGAACCATCGTCGTGCATTTCGTTTTCAATAGCATCGGATATTCTTCGATATTCGCTAAATGTAACAAACTTTATCCAAACGTAAACAGCAAACGATTAAATTATAATTGTTTACTTATTAACACTGAAAGACAATGTTGCGCTATTTTTGATATTTGTCATCTGATTTGATATCCACGGACACGCTCACAACAATTAAATATTGGAAAATAATTTCATTCTTTTGCTTTTTTAGAGGCTTTATTTTAATGGGGATATTTAAAGAAAAAAAAATTGCATTTTAACCGTCGCTATGGAGATACACAAAGGCGGGATTTTCGACCGCTTGAAGGTAAATGATATTTTGAGCACTGATTTTTTTCCACAAACGCTTGAACTGTGTCGTTTGGAGTGTTTTTTATTTCTTTTTTATCTAATTATGAAATTCCGTCACTCATCTCGACTGGGTGTTCTTTATTTAAATTTTTATTTACATTACCCAGAAGCATTATTAGGTGTATCGATCGATCAATTTAAGAAATTACTAAGAATAATAGAATCGATTTCGACAGTTAGTTATTGTCGTTTGTTGGAGACTGTTTCTTTGAAATTAAATGATGAATCCAAAACTTATGCATTGTAAGTTTGTTAAATATAAATAAACAAATTCTTGTGGAATATTTTCAGATGACTGCCTAAAACCACTCCGTGTGTTAGGCAGCAGCATTTATCAATTCACATTCGTCAAACGCTTGCTCAAGCTAACGCTCATCACCCACTCGACACTCTTACTCCTCCGGCTTTATTACTTCTTTCAAACACCTAACATGGAAGACCTGATCAAATACGGACCACTCTTCTTGCAAATGTGTTTTGTAATTTGCACCGACAAGTGTCACACATGTATGCAAGAAATGATTTCAGGGCGTTTTTGTGTTCATCGTTCTCTTGCTCAAAAACCACTTGGTCGATGATGTTATGAACATTCTAGACTTGTGGGACATCAGTTCGGCCGGAAACGACGTCAAACTGAGAATCCTAAGTGAATCGAGGAAGCTTCACACGTTCGTCGTGATCAACACAGCTCTACCTCTACTGTTGGTCACCCAAATGCTGTCTTCACGTGAACACGACAGCGAAGAGATTTTTGTTCAACACATTTTCGACAAGTGGTGTCCCCGTCAAGCGAATTTTTGGGTTCTCATTTTCAAAATGTCGCTGTATTTACCATTTCTTGCGATGGTGGCACACTCCTATCAAGTCATCTATTGCACACAACACATCAAATTTCAAATGTACATGCTTAACGTACTCGTCGAGAGACTGGGTAGTGATGTTGAAGATTCACACAATCTCATTCGTAATGAAGTTTATCAAAAACAAATTGAGTCGAAGCTGAAGATAATAATAGACAGACACTGCGATCTTATTCGGTAATGCTTTTGAAAAACACTTTTTTCCAACATCGATTATGAAAATGATACTTTCAACATTCAATTTAGTGAGGAAAATAGCCGTTTGCATCACTAGTGAGGAAAATGGAGAAAGTAAACTCACTAGTGAGGAAAATTTATTTAACAATCTACTACCTACTAATTAATATAAAAATTTAAAACGCTGTTATTTGCATTAATTGAAACTCCAGATCCGGAAAATTAAAAAAATATGGGAGTAAAATAATTATAAAGAAATTTAAAATTGAGACTCATTTTCATAAGCTATGTCGGAAAAAATAGTATACACAACTCGTGATCAAAGTGCGATTTTTCAACTCGCAATACTATCCTCACTCGGTGGCGCTCGAGAGTATATCATGTATTGCTCGTTGAAAAATCAAGCACTTTCATCACTTATAGTGTAATATGCTATTTCTCTTCTACTTTTTTTACATCAATACTTGTTGTTCACTTTGTTATCATAAATCGTAATGGGGTTGGAAATTTGTGTAGTGTAATGTATATATTTCTTGTTTGTAGATGGAAAAGTAACGCTTTGATACAGATGAGTAATTTGATAATACCCTTTGTCATTAGTGGAATCGTGGCTGGCACAAGTATTGTACTTTTATTTTTGCAAGTAAGTAGTCATCATAATAAATATTTAACCGCAACGTTCGCAAAATCAGTAAGAAATTGACAAGCAACGAAGATAGATTTCTCCTTACAGATGATTACATTTTGACAAACATTTTGCAAATTGTAGGAGGTAATTTTGTGGCGTTCTTTCGTGGCAGCCGTTTCTGTACTGTCTATCATGTTAAGTATAGCTGCAGCTGGACAATATTTAGAAGACGAGGTAAACCAACGTACAGTTCAGAATCTGAGGTAAAATGATGTTTGCAGTCGGAAAATATGTTACTAAGATTAGTCACAACGAATTGGTACAATTGGAACACCCGCAACAGAAAGACATTGGTTCTGATTCTGATGAATGCCGCCAATCCTATCCAAGCGAAATTTTCGGAAGGTTTCATCGTAAACTTTAAACTACTGATGTTTGTGAGTCACATTTTGGAAAATTTTGTCGTCAATTTTCATTGTGTTTAACTTCACAGATATTCCAGGCTCTTTACTCTGTCATGTCGATTCTTGCAAGAGTCGCACTCAATAGAAATTGAAACAAATGATGAACAAACTACTCAAAATGGATCAATTTGCGAAAGGATGTATTACCTTAGAAATAGGCACATGCATTTTTCCTACTTAAGATAGTTACGTAATTAGTATTAGAATGTGTTTTAAAATTTACACAGAACAATTAGGCTAAAATCTGTATAAATAAAAATGTAAGTGTTCGTTTGTTCAAAATCTAAGAGTTCCGAAAGTTCTTCACCGATTGCTTTGAAATTTTGACACAACGTTGCATTCGAATAGGCTCGTGTTGTTATAATATTATTATCTTGATGTTGCACCTGTGACAGGTAAAAACATGCTTTTTGAACAGCTCCATCTATTTAAATATTAAAATCGAGTTTGAATGTACGCGATTGGGACCGATTTGAAATATAAAAAATTTCAAGTGAGACGGCCTTATAGACATCAAAGTGTACACGAATGAAGTTGCCATGATACTATAGTTATTTACGAACCAAGTGCGGGAAGATGATGTTCCCGTATGAGCGAATTTTTTTAAAGTACGAGCGCCGAAGGAGCGAGTGCTTTTAATTAATGCGCGAATGAGCAGAAGATGTCTTCACGCAAGTGGCTCGTACAATATTTTTTGTACGAACATTAAATTAAATTTTTTTGTTTTAATTCATTAAACGTAAACGAACATAAAACCAAGTAGGCAGTAACCTTTGGTTATTAGAAACAATTGCTTAAACGTGTTTTCTCCTTCAGATTGTTTAACACTTCAACACTATTTATTTCAAATTAACCAAATAAACATTGTACTTAAAACAAAAGTGATGTTTTATTTTTGACACCCCTAGCCCCAAATAAATATATCTCGTCGAGTGACATTAGAAATAAAAAGTTTCGGAAAACATTTATAGTTTCTTCTTTGATTAAAATGTTAAACATAGCTCATGCTAAGATGAAATTTTCTCGCTGTTCCGAACATCGGAAATAGTAAAACGTTTTTCTCCCCCCGAGTCCTGTTTACCGATTTTCTAATCAAGCAATATCGATTTGGAATTACGTCCACATTAACAACAATCATTTTGAAATAATATGTTGATTGGTCCAATTGCAAAACAACTGTTAATAATGCTTCCGAAGTAGAATTATGTGCTCTCAATTCTCTAATCAGTTTTTTCGAACGTTTGTTCAATATTTTTCCGACATATACAGGGTGTGTCAAAATTCAACCCACAAATTTTCAGGGCTGATTCTTTGATTAAAAATTTGCATAAAACTGTCAATACGTATGGGGTCAAAAACTCTTAGTTTGCTAAATAATCGGCAAACAACGTAAAAACAATTAGGTGAAAGGAAAACTGACATGGTTTCTGATAATTCTTGATTCAAAATATTGACATTTGACAAAGTGAAATGGTGTAAATTTATTGAAAATACTTTTTTGAAGATAGAATACAATGGCAGAAATTTCAATATTGTTGAAAAAGCAAACAATTTTTGGCTATGCAGGGTGTCGCAAGAACTTAAATGACGCAATTCGTCTTCTTGTGGAATTGGTTGGGTTTTTTTATCTAATTTTTATTTACTTTACCGAGAAGCATCATTAGGTGTATTGATCGATCAAATTAGGAAACAATTACGAATAATATTTCCAAAGCAGAATCAATTTCGACAGTTATAGTCGTGGTCTTTTTGTTAGAGACTTTTTCTTTGAAATTAAATGATGAATCCAAATCGAATGATCTGTAAGTTTATCAAAAATTCTTGTAGAATTTTTTCAGATCACTGCTTAAAACCAGTCCGTGTGATTGGCAGCAGCATTTATCAAATCAAATTTGTCAAACGCTTGTTGAAGTTAATGCTCATCACCTAGTCGACACTGTTACTTCTTCAGCTTTACTACTTCTTTCAAACACCCAGCATGGAAGACCTGCTTAAGTACGGACCACTCTTCTTGCAAATGTGTTATGTAATTTTTACCCAGAGGTGTTACAATTGAATCTATGAAACGATTTCAGGCGGCCTTTGCTTTCTTTGTTCTTCTGCTCAAAAACCATATGGTCGAAAATAGCATGAACGTCATAGAGCTGTGGTTCAGCCGGAAACGACGTCAAACTGAGAATATTGAGAGAATCGAGGCAAATCAACACGTTCGTCGTGATCAACACAGCTCTACCTCTGGTGTGGGGCACCCGTATTATGTCTTCACGTGACAACGACAGCAAACTTTATTTTTTTCAACATATTTTGGACAAGTTGTGTCCTCGTCAGGCAAATTTTTTTGTTCTCATTTTAAAAATGACGCTGTATTTAGCGGGGCCTACCAAATCATTTATTGCACACAACACATCAAATTTCAAATGTACATGCTCAGCGCACTCATCGAGAATAGAGCTGGGCCGATACCGATACTCAGTATCGGTTATCGGCCGATACTGCAGGCCTTCAGATACGTGCCGATACCAAAAAACTTTCAGATACTTTTATCTGAAAAATATCTGAATTTAATTGAGCAACCGGCAAGCCGGAAAGCGCCCACGCTGGTTTTCCAAGAAAACTGGCTAGACAATAACTTGTGGACGTGTTACACTTACAGTGGCGTTTTCAGTGGTGTTTGGAATCTGGATGCATGCTGGTTGATCTTAATTTTGTAAGTTGTGACTTAGGTTTAGGTACTAATTAGTCTTTATACTTTATTACTTATTACTTGTTAGTATTACAAGTTTGAAAATGTCGCACGTGTGGAAGCACTTTACAAAAACAACCGACAAGAACAAGAGTAACACAGTAAAGTGCAACTATTGTGGAAATCAGTATTCGAGAGGAGGTAATAACAGTGGTAATTTTAATACTTCCAATTTGACGAAACATTTAAAGCGATGCTCCAAATATAACACAGAAATATCAGCAGGTAGGATAGCCTATTAAACATTAATAATTTGAATGATTAAGTTGATTTTACCTGACATATCGTAGTTATTATTAGTTATTATTTATTTTAGCTATCAAAAGAAGCTTAAGTAGTGCCCAAACTTCTCAATCTCAAACTTTACATTCTAAATTTGATGCTCACAATGCAGAACTAGAAGAAGTAAACCCACACGATGCTGACGACGCCCAAATGGAAGATGACCCAACTACCAATTTGTTTGTGCCTGAAGGTAACAATTTTTATTGACAGTGAGATGTTATATTTTTTTATTTTGCCTTTTGTTTTGATTCAGAATCAGATCATGATGATAATATGTCTTTATTATCGTTGCCGTCTATTGCTAGTACAAGTTCTGTTACTCTCACTACTGAGAGCAGGGATACAACTGTCATGCAACCTACTTTGCAAACATTCCTAAACAGAACAAAAAAATTTGACATTAATAATCCAAAGGCACAAGCTATCCATAATGCCATTACTAGGATGATTTGTACAGAATCACTTCCCTTCAACTTTGTCGAATCCGATGGCTTTAAACATTTAATTAACAAATTATGTCCTAAGTACCAAATACCAAATCGCAAATATTTTCCCGATAAGGTTGTACCCAAATTGTATCGACGAGCTAAAGAAAAACTTCGGGAACATCTGAATACTGTCACCGCATTTGGTTTTGCCGTCACCACAGACATTTGGACAGCTAAAGGCAATCACGACTATATTAGCGTAAACGCACATTTCATTGATAATACTTTAAAAAAAAATCATGTCGTGTTGGATGTAATTGGCTTTGAAGGAGCAACACACAATGCGGTTTCAGTAGCCGAGAACCTAAGAGAAGCTTTCAGAGAATGGGGTATAGAACAACGGGTGAAAATTGTACTTTCCGATAACGCCGCTAACATGAAAGCCGCGATGAGACAGTTACACTTAGAAAATATAGGTTGTACCGTACACACCTTGCGATTGTGAATTCTGGATGCCTTAATAATTTTGGGTCTATTAAAACTATGCTGCATTCAGCAAGAGCAATAGTAACACACTTTAAATATTCAGTTTCTTCAATGAAATCCCTTCATTCTGCACAAAAAACGTTAGGAATGAAGCAGAAGACTTTGCTACAAGATGAACCAACAAGATGGGACTCCACTTATATGTATAATGTTGGAGAGATTATGGGATCAGAAGAGCGCTATTTCTATGGTTTCATCATCTGCTAATTTTAAAAATATGAGTAGGGCTGAGTGGTCACTAGCAGAAAATGTACTAAAAATTCTAAAGCATTTTTATGAGGCAACTAAAAGTTTTAGCAAACATAGTTCGGGTCTGTCTGATGTATGGGCTTTAATAGAATCACTAAAAACCATAATGAAAGATTATTTGACTGAAGATGATGCTGATACAGATGTTACAGCGGCAACGAAGGAAATTTCATCCCAAATCTCTAAGAGGTTTGGCGAAATAAAAAACAACGAAACATATATTCTAGCCACTGCTTTAGACCCACGCTACAAAGCGCAACTATTTTCAGATGAAACAAAAGACGAGCTTAAAGATTTGTTGAAGGAGAATTACCCTTTGCGTTATGCTGATGATCATGAAAGATCACCACAACAGTATCAAGAGTTTAATACTCTTGATAAAACCGAGGAAGCGGGCACAATTACATTATTTTCTGTTACCAAAAAATTACTTCTTTCTAAAAACAAATCAGACGAACATTCAACCGGTACAACTAGCAAAAATAAAAATATTGATCGCGATATTGAAAATGAAATCTCCGTATATTTACATGAGAGGACAGAACCATTGGAGTCAGATCCAGTGGAATTCTGGAAAAAGGAAATAAGGTTCCCTCATTTAAAGAAACTAGCCGCATATAACCTAGCTATTCCAGCTGGTTCCGTATTTTCCGAACAAATATTTTCGGAAACCGGCTGTATTGTAACGAGTAAGAGGACGAGTTTGACTGCAGAACATGTGAAACAATTGATTTTCCTTAAAAAGAATTGGATGATCTTGGAAAAATAGGCAAAGGATTTTAAATTTTTCGCAAAATATTGAAGGAGAATTACCCTTTGCGTTATGCTGATTTAAATTTAACTATTTTATTTTATTTTTCATTATTGTGTACCTTTAATATTCCTACACCCATAATTTAGAAATGTGTTTTTGTTTTAATCTTCATTCTTCATTTGTGTAATAAAATAAAATTAAATATATTAATTTATTTATCCATAATCCATTTTTCTGTTTCATTTACTACTCAATCTAGTTCAAGAATAATGGTTTTTACATGATATTTACATTGTGATGTAAAAACAAGGTGAAATAAAATTTCAGATGCATTTATCTGAAGTATCGGTATCTGAAAGCTAGTATCGGAGTATCGGTATCGGTATCTGAAATTCCGGTATCGGCCCAGCTCTAATCGAGAAGCTAGGTCGTGATGTGGAAGATTCACACGATCTCATTCGTGATGAAGTTTATTAAGAAGAGATTGAGTCAAAGCTGAAGATGATAATAGACAGACACTGCGATTTTATTCGGTAACGCTTTAAACACACTTTTGTAACAATTACTGTTTCCACACATTTTCTCGTCAAGTTTAACTATCAAATCACTAATTGTTGTTTACATTGGTATCTAAAATTATCAAAAATGTCTTACGTGCTTATGTTTCAGACCAATAATTGGGTTAGAAAATTGTCTAGCGTTGTTGAATTATTAGACCAAAAATATCAACTGATATGCTTTTTGTAGTGTTATTATCAGTATCACACTACAGGGTGTTTCCTAAAAAATGCTGCAAACCGTAACTCCATTATTTATTGTCAAATTTTAATAAACAAAAAAGGCAATACAATGGTTAAAAAACATTACAAAATGACTGCATTTTTTATTTTTCCAACATTAATTATTAGGTAGGTCAAATAAGTGTCAACTTTCTTTTTTTAAATGGAAACATATGTTTTTTATTTTTATTCTGGTTAAAATTTTTTTTATGATTTCAATGATATCTAACACGTTGACTTTTGTGAAATAAATATTTAGGAAAATAAATAAAAATTTATATTAAGTATAACATAATTACATAAACATTTTTGTTTTATAATACAAAAATTTCCGATAATATTGCGGAATCTGGAAAAGTGCCCCGAATGCTTGCAGCGTTTCCACACGTTGAATGGCAAGGGAAATCCTCTCGAAAAGGAATTTCTTTGATTTTGAATCGCCTGATTCCGCGATAAGTCGGTTTCCGATGACATTAATGAAATCGATGGCTTCTTTGCACCAAGGGCCTAAGGTTTCAAATGCTAAACCTTTAAACACGTATTTTGACGAAATGATTGAACTATATTTGCTATGTTTGCGTTTGCAAGCCATTTCAGCGGCAAAACCTGAGACTTCAGATGATTTCAATACGTAACTGTCTGCAAGTGTATCTACAACAGTAACGTCCCAAACCAAAGGTTGACCTTTAATCCACGGTACTAAAGTCATCCCATCTGGGCGTTTTCCGTCATCCCGAGACAGTCCGTTTGGTTCTAAAGTTGAATTCACATGAATTGAAGTTAAAGACCGATTGATAATGGAATTAATTTCAGTGTGTCTTGAAAATCTACCACTGCTTTTGAAACAACTTAGACCGTGGGTGCCAATTTCGTCAACTTTCGCATTGCATTTGCAAATATGAGGTGTACAAAGATTACAACCCAATCTTAAACCAATACAAACTTGGAAGGAAGTGTTATCTAAAAGAGTACCAATATTAGGAGAAGGTATTGCATGTAACCAAGATCCTGATTCTCTGCATTGCAAAGCTTTAAAACGAGCCAAGTCTCTAGGTGAATTAAAGATTAAGTCATTGGCAATTATTCCTTTGATATTAATATTATCACAATTTTTCTGAAATTGTGGAATTGTTGGTATTTCGTTCTCATTTGCTACACCCCAGGCTGCTAAAGCTTCATCATAATGGTGAATATTAAGCTCATTATCCTTTGAGTTTAGTAATAAAGAAACAAGCTTTTTAACCCCATTAATTGAAGATAGGAAAGCAGGGAGGCAAATATCGGAAATGCGACGAATTCCCAGACCACCAAATCTAATCGGTAAAGTGGACTGACGCCATTGTAAATCAGTTAAACGTAAATTAAGTATTCTCTCTAAACAAGACTTTAAAGAAGAATCAATTGAATTAACATAATTAGAAAATTTCCAAAATGGAGTTGTTCTTAATAAAAAATTAAATTTTGGTATGAAAAGACAGTTTTTGATTAAAGTATAAGCCACGTGTCTGTTAAGGAGTTCAGCTTTGTTTAAAAGATTTTCAACTGTAATTATAGTTTTTTCGACGGTGTTTTTGAAACCTTGGTCAAAGATTGGAGAGCCTAAAAGAGATAAACTTTCTCGGTCACAGATTTTAATGCCTGGTGCTAAATTTTGAAATTCCTTTATGACTTTTAAATCTGTGTCTCCAGAACAGCAAAAGATCTCGCATTTGTTAAAGTTTAATTCAAGGCCAATTTCCTGAGATAAATTTATAACTTTCTTAAAGTCGGATAAAACTACTTCTGGGTAATCAGCTAAGGTTCCATCATCTAAATACCATATATTCATTTGAGAATCCAAAGATAAAATAATTGGTTGAATGGCAAGACTAAAAATCATGGGACCGCAGGGATCTCCTTGCTGAGCTCCAACAGAAGAAGAAATTAAATGATTACCGAAAAATAAAGTTGAAGGATTTCTATAGCATTGATAAAGATAAAGGTAAAGAAGTGGGGTATGACATTGGACTTCTTTCAGAATACAATCCCGTTCGACTGAGTTAAAGGCATTTTTGAAATCTAATTTAAGAAGAACTTTGCCACGGTTTTGATCGTTATTAACAAAGGTTCGTGTGGTATGAATTGCTGCTTCGCATCCTAGTTTAGTTGCAACTCCAAGTTGGTGTGGAGATAAATACGAATTTACAATATTTCGACTTTGAAAACAGGCTAGCTTTGAGGTCAATCTTCGCAAACAGTTTCCGATAGCGATCGGTCTAATTCCTCCATCTTTTTTGTTAAGGGCACATAAAGACGCGCCATACAATAAATGGCAGATTTCTGAAGGAAGTTGCCCAGATAATAAAAAATTGCACAGTTTGGTTAAAGCTCTTAGTGCCTTCTGACCTGCTTCACCCGCTGACAAAGATATGATATCTTTCAAGTATTGTGGTCTCATGCCATCTGAACCTGGTGAAGAACCGGCAGGAAATGAATTGATAGCTTCTCGAACGTTTTGCTCATTGACTATTAAACTAATGTCTCCTGGTTTGAAAGGGTCTGGGAAAAAAAGTTCGCGAGATGGTGAAGGATGTTTTTTTTTAAGTTCTTCAGCAACATCTTCGTTGAATGAAGCTAATGAGTCATCCGAGGACAATAATAATTTACCAGCTCCTCTGATATCAAAATCGGCTACTTTTGCTTCTACTTTCTTAGCTAATGATAAATTTGTACGTTTCTTAGAACCAGTTCGTATTTGAGGTACTTCAAAATTAGAAAGATTTTCTTTTATATGCTTATTCAACGACTTATCAGATTTCTCTGCTACATTGAAAGCTCTATACGAAAAAAGCAAAAGATTCTCAAAGGATGATAATGATTTGGTCGAAAGACAATTATTAATAATGTAACTTAATTTATCTGCAGCTAAATGTCTGCAAGCTTTTGGAATTCTTCTAATAGTTGGTAACTGAAGTTTCAAATTAATTAGCAATTTTGTTATTGAATCGGTTGAAGAAGAAGTAGAAAAAGTTGATAGATTATTATCGACATGATACTTATCTACGTGAATTTTCAATCTGTAATTATCCTTAAATGATTTTCCAGGACATAGAGTACAACGTAATCGTTGAGATCCATCAGGTTGACTATCTTGTGATCCGGGTTGTTTCTCATAGTCCATGGAAGTAGGTATAGATTGATGGATTGTTTCATTTTTCCTTCTTGTTTTATCAATTTTTGAGGAAAATGATTCACACAAAAAAGATTGTCCCATAATAAAAATTTTATTCATATATTTATTTTATTTTCTTGAATTTTTATTGGATAAAAGGCAACATGTTAGACATCATTGAAATCAAAAAGAAACTCTACCAGAATAAAAATAAAAAAATATGTTTCGAATTAAAAAAAAATATTGAGACTAATTTGACATAAGAATTATGTAATGTTGAAAAAAGTCGTTTTGTAGTGTTTTCTTAACCATTTAATTTTTTTTTTTGCTTATTAAAATCGTAAAATAAATAACGGAGCTACGGCTTGTTTAAGAAACAGCCTATATATAAAAGTGTCCAAGTTGTGGTACTAGGTAATGCATAAAGTGCATAATATTTTTTTGCATATCGTAATGAAAGTGGCACTGTTTTACACGCAAAATCGTAGTGAAAGTAGCACTTTTTTTGCACGAAAAATCGTAGTGAAAGTAGTACTTTTTTGCACCATTTTATTCCGTCTCCTTGGAGATGATTATTAAAGCATACCTATTATTTTTGTAATTTTTCATAAATCTTTTTAGACCAAATTTCTCAACTTTTTTAGATATGCAAAAAAATAGTTTGTACAACACGTTATGAAAGTCTATTTTCTTCACTTATTTGCTTGATTAACCCGGGCTACGCCCTCGTTAATCAATCTGCAAATACAGTGAAAATGTCTTACTTGCTTTCTTTTCATAAAAAGCGCAGAAATATAAATCTTGGACTTTATGGTCGACATTTTCAATGTTATAGAGGTCTCCAGATTTTTTCGGAAGCAAGTCTTGTTTTTCAGCGCTTGCTTCGTCTGCAATGTCCGGCGGCGTATCAGTCATCGCTTCGTCAATTTCACTGTCGCTATCGACTCCGTCAACGTTCATTTTCTTACTTTCTCGCCAAATAACCACTACCAGAAGTAAACGATACATCACTTGCAATTTGGTTAGGTAAATTTAACTGTCAAATATTCGTTTCTTTTCAGTTGGTTTACTCGGTTTTGTCGGTTTCGTTGTTAACTTACTGTCACAAGACATGTTGTGGAACCCGTTCCTCGCTGGGCTCGTCGTGCCTTAAACGCTTAAACCAAAAGACTGTCTTGTGCAACTCCTATAACACTAAACTAATTTATTGGAAAATTTTATGCCACAACTTTGTTTCTATCACATCATGTGAATCAATTTGTTTGAGCTACTTCCGTAAAATCAATACAACAATTATTTATTTCTTGTCACTCCAAGACATCACCATTGCGATGACGTCAAAATAATGTATATATTTCTTGTTTGTAGATGGAAAAACAACACTTTGATGCTGATGAGTAAGTTTATAATACCATTTACCATTGGTGGTATCGTTATTGGCATAAGCATTGTACTTTCATTTTTGCAAGTAAGTTTTAATCATTCATGATGAAGGCCTTATCATCTCGTTTCATTGTGATTCGATCTACTTATTTATTTTATGGCGTTTTAAATCTTAATAAAGCACTAGTGCGGTCTTCATCAATATAGGCCGTATGTATATTTTTAGATTGAAAATTAGCATTTTTAATAGGTAAGACATTAACTAATTTAGTATGAAGAAATTTTATATAACTATTTTTTCTTTGACTCTAACGTTGGCAAATTCATTAAGAAATTGGCATGATTCTGAGGACAGATTTCTTTTTGTAGCTGATTACATTTTTATTGTGTTGATTATCATTTATTCTTGCTAATTTTGTACATTGTAGGAAGTGATTTTGTGGTATTTTTTTGTGATAGCCCTTGCTGTCTTTTCTACCATGTTAAGTTTAATTGCAGCTGCGCAATCTTTACAGGACGAGGTAAAGTAACGACCTGTTCAGAACGCAATGTAAAATCATATTTGCAGTCGGAGACTATGTTTCTAAAATAAGTGACAACGAATTGGTATAATTGGAACACCAGAAACAGAAAGACATTGGTTCTGATTCTGATGAATGCCGCCAATCCCATCCAAGCGAAATTTTCGGAAGGTTTCATCGTAAATTTTAAACTTGATGTTTGTGAGTCACATTTTGGAACGTTTTCTGGACTATTTTCATTGTGTTTATCTTCACAGATATTCAAGGCTGTCTACTCTGCTCTGTCGATCCTTATAAACGTCGCATACAATAGAACTTAAAACAGACATACGTTCAATGATGCACAGACTACTCCAAATGGATTCGTTTCTTACCCAAGAAATAGGCACATACGTCTTTGATGTTTTTGAAACTTTCTCCTATTTAAGATAGTTAGGTACACTAGTATTTAAAATCAAGCACAGAAGATTTAGGCTAAAATTGAAAGTAAAATTGCATTTTGCAAAATTAAGAAAAATTGTTGGCTATTTAAAACAATTTACAGAAAATTGTTTGATGTAACAATAAAGACGGAACAATAGAAGGATTAGCTTCAATAATTTGTAGGTTTTCATTCGCGTAATGGGTGGAGTACCACATGGGTCGCGTGTGGGTCCGACGTTCTTCTGTCTTCTCCCATTGATTTATTCAGAATTCCGTCGTGCTCCACTTTTGTTCTGTGCGACTGATTCAAACCTGTTTCTCTAAACAACACAAAACATACATATTGTCATTTATGAATTGTAGGATGTTGGCAATAAAACCATAAAAGGTTTTGATTCGAATACGGATTTGCTTTTCTCTTTCAGAACGATAAATACGTTGATTGTTTAACACTACAACACTATTTGTTTAAAACTGATCAAATAAATATTGTAAAATAAAATTGATGTTATGGTTTTTCATCCCTAGTCACAAAATTATCTCGTGGAATCACATACGAAAGAAAATATAATGTCTGTTTTTTGAAAAAAATAAGATTGGCGCCTCAGGCAAAGACTAAAAGTTTTATTAATTATTAATTTTTTAATGAAGCTCTGCAATCCTGCTTTTTTGTGAAAAAGATGACATTGGTCAAAAACGATGACAGATAAGTATTGAAAAAAGGACATTCTAAATTTAAAATTTAACATAGAATCGAAATTTGAAATCAAAATGGGGCCTCGTTCCGATCACCTCAATCACTAAAAAGTTGCTGTTTACAGATTTTTTCCAACATAACTCTCGATTGTCCACGTTAACAATAATAATCATAATTGGGGAAACCATTGAACACATCTTCCTTCTTGCACCGTTTTGGCTCAAAGCGAATATAAGAAACGTCATGATATATTCGCCAGAATTATACACACGAATTTAGCTGTTAAATTCAATTTATTAAAGAATACACAACCACATTATAGTTATACACCAGAAAGTTGTTTGGAAAATGGCAATTACAAATTATATTTTGATCGCACAGTTTTAACTGACATTCATATTCAGCATAACAGACCAGACATTATTATTTTAAATAAACAACAAAAGCGAACTTTTTTTTCCAGGACGCTTTCAAACCAGGAGAATTTTCTTTAATAGTCAATGAGCAATTCCTTTCCTGTCGGTTCTTCACCAGGTTTAGATGCCATGAAACCACAATACTTGAAAGATATTATATCTTTGTCAGCGGGTGAAGCAGGTCAGCAGGGACTAAGAGGTTAACAAATCTTTTTTATTGTCTGACCAACTTCCTTCAGAAATTTGTCATTTATTATATGGTGCGTCTTTATGTGCCCTTCATAAGAAAGATAGACGGATTAGACCGATCGCTACAGGAAACTGTTTACGAAGATTGACTTCAAAGCTAGCCCCCAGCAAGGAGATCCTTGCGGTCCTATGATTTTTAGCCTTGCCATTCAACCACTTATTTTATTTTTGGATTCTCAACTGAATATTTGGTATTTAGATGATGGAACCTTAGCTGATTACCCAGAAGTAGTTTTGTCCGACTTTAAGAAAGTTATCAATTTATCCAGAAAAATTGGTCTTGAATTAAACTTTAACAAATGCGAGATCTTTTGCTGTTCTGGAGACATAGATTTAAAAGTCATATAGGAATTTCAAAATTTAGCACCAGGTATTAAAATTTGTGACCGAGGAGGTTTATCTCTTTTAGGCTCTCCAATCTTTGACCAAGATTTCAAAAACACTGTCGAAAAAACTATAATTACAGTTGAAAATCTTTTAAACAAAGCTGAACTCCTTAGCAGACACGTGGCTTATACTTTAATCAAGAACTGTCGTTTCATACCAAAATTTAATTTTTTATTAAGAACAACTCCTTTTTTGGAAATTTTCTAATTATGTTGATTTAATTGATTCTTTTTTCAAGTCTTCCTTGGAAAGAATATGTTTACGTTTACCTGATTTACAATTGAGTCAGTCCACGTTACGTTTTGAAAACTTTTGAAATTTCAGGTTTTGCCGCTGAAATGGTTTGCAAACGCAAACATAGCAAACATAGTTCAACTATTTCGTCAAATTACATATTTAAAGGGTTAGGCTTTGACACCTAGGCCCAAAGAACCCATCGATTTCATTAATGTCATCGGAAATCCTTTTCGAGAGGATTTCCCTTGCTATTCAACGTGGAAACGCTGCAAGCATTGGGGGCACTATTCCAGATTCCGCATTATTATCGGAAATTTTTGTATTGTAAACCAAAAATGTTATGTACCTACTTACGAATAAATCTAATTTCCATAATAGAGCACTGACTGACGAAACTTCGATAAATAGTGAAAAACTCGACTGGTTCATTATCAAGTGTATTGATTAATCGAATTAGGAGACAATTACGAATAATAGTTCCGAAGTAGAATCAATTTCGACAGTTAGTTGTGATCGTTTGTTGAAGACTGTTTCTTTGAAATTAAATGATGAATCCAAAACGAATGAATTGTAAGTTTGTTAAATATAAATAAACAAATTCTTGTGGAATATTTTCAGATGACTGCCTAAAACCACTCCGTGTGATAGGCAGCAGCATTTACCAATTCACATTTGTCAAATGCTTGCTGAAGGTAACGCTCATCACCCACTCGATACTCTTACTCCTTCGGCTTTATTACTTCTTTCAAACACCTGACATAGAAGACCTGATTAAATACGGACCACTCTTCTTGCTAACGTGTTATGTAATTTGCACCGACAAGTGTCACACATGTATGCAAGAAATTATTTCAGGGCGCCTTTGTGTTCACCGTTCTCTTGCTCAAAAACCACTTGGTCGATGATGTTATGAACATTCTAGACTTGTGGGACATCAGTTCGGCCGGAAACGACGTCAAACGGAGAATCCTAAGTGAATCGAGGAAGATTAACACGTTCGTCGTGATCAACACAGCCCTACCTCTGCTGTTTGTCACCCAAATGCTGTCTTCACGTGACAACGACAGCGAAGAGATTTTTGTTCAATACATTTTCGACAAGTGGTGTCCCCGTCAAGCGAATTTTTGGGTTCTCATTTTCAAAATGACGACGTATTTATCGGGTTTTGCGATGGTGGCACACTCCTATCAAGTCATCTATTGCACACAACACATCAAATTTCAAATATACATGATTAGCGTACTCATCGAGAGACTGGGTAGTGATGTTGAGGATTCGGAGGATCTCATTCGTAATGAAGTTTATCAAAAACAAATTGAGTCGAAGCTGAAGATAATAATAGACAGACACTGCGATCTTATTCGGTAATGCTTTTGAAAGATTTTTTCTCTTCTACTTTCTTTACATCAATAATTCTTGTTCACTTTTTCATCTAAAATGTTAATGGGGTTGGAAATTTGTTTAGTGTAATGTATATATTTCTTGTTTGTAGATGGAAAAGTAACTCTTTGATGCTGATGAGTAATTTTATAGTACCCTTTGTCATTTTGGGAATCGTTGCCGGCACAAGTATTGTACTTTCATTTTTGCAAGTAAGTAGTCATCATAATAAATATTTAAACGCAACGTTCGCAAAATCAGTAAGAAATTGACAAGCAAAGAAGATAGATTTCTCCTTACAGCTGATTACATTTTGACAAAAATTTTGCTAATTGTAGGAAGTAATTTTGTGGCGCTCTTTCGTGGCAGCCGTTGCTGTACTGTCTATCATGTTGAGTATAATTACAGCTGGACAATCTTTAGAAGGCGAGGTAAACTAACGCACTGTACAGAATCTGCGGTAAAATTATTTTTGCAGTCGGAAAATATGTTACTAAAATTAGTGAATACGAATTGGTATAACTGGAACACCAGAAACAGAAAGAAATTAGTTTTGATTTTAATGAATGCTGCCAATCCAATCCATCTGAAATTTTCGGAACGTTTCATCGTAAATTTTAAAGTACTGTTGTTTGTGAGTCACATTTTGGAACATTTTCTCGTCAATTTTAATTGTGTTTAACTTCACAGATATTCCAGACTCTTTACTCTGTCATGTCGATCCTTGTAAGAGTCGCATACAATAGAAATTGAAACAAATGATGAACCAACTACTCAAAATGGATCAATTTGCGAACGGATGTTATTACTTACTTAAGATAGTTATGTAATTAGTATTAGAATGTGTTTTAAAATCTGCACAGAACAATTAGATTAAAATCTATATAAATAAAAATGTAAGTGGTCGTTTGTTCAAAATCTAAGATTTCCGAAAATTCTTCACCGATTGCTTTGAAATTTTGACACAACGTTCCATTCGAATAGGCTCGTGTTGTTATATTATTATTATCTGGATGTTACACCTGTGACAGGTAAAAACATTCTTTAGCTTGAACAGCGCCATCTATTTAAATATTAAAATAGAGTTTTAATGTACGCGAATTGGGACCGAATTGAAATGTCAAAAATTTCAAGTGAGACGGCCTTATAAACACCAAAGTGTATACGAATGAAGTTGCCATGATACTATAGTTATTTACGAACCAAGTGCGGGAAGACCATGTTCCCGCATGAGCGCATTTTTTTAAAGCACGACCGCCGAAGGAGCGAGTGCCTTTAATTAATGCGCGAATGAGCCGAAGATGTCTTCACGCAAGTGGGTCGTACAATCTTTTTTGTACGAAGATTAAATTAAATTTTTTTGTTTTAATACATTAAACATAAACGAACATAAAACCAAGTCTGGTTATTAAAAACAATTGCTTAAACGTGTTTTCTCCTTCAGATTGTTTAACACCCCAACACTATTTATTTCAAATTAACCAAATAAATATTGTGCTTAAAACAGAAGTGATGTTTTATTTTTGACACCCCTAGTCCCAAATACATCTCGTCGAATGACATTAGAAATAAAAAGTTCCAGAAAATATTTATAGTTTCTTCTTAGATTACAATGTTAAACATAGCTCATGCCAAGATGACATTTCCATTTCGTTGTTCCAAACATCGGAAACAGTAAAACGTTTTTCTCCCACCAGTCCTGTTTACCGATTTTCTAATCAAGCAATATCGATCTGGAATTACGTCCACATTAATAAGAATCATTTTGAAATAATATGTTGATTGGTCCAATTGCAAAACAACTGTCAATAATGCTTCCGAAGTAGAATTATGTGCTCTCAATTCTCTAATAAGTTTTTTTCGAACGTTTGTTCAATGCTTTTCCGACATATACAGGGTGTGTCAAAATTCAACCCACAAATTTTCAGTGCTGATTCTTTGATTAAAAATTAGATGAAAGGAAAACTGACATGGTTTCTGATAATTCTTGATTCGAAAAATTTGACATTTGACAAAGTGAAATGGTGTAAATTTATTGAAAATACATTTTTTTATAAAATACAATGGCAGAAATTTCAATATTGTTGAAAAAGCAAACAATTTTTGGCTATGCAGGGTGTCGCAAGAACTTAAATGACGCAATTCGTCTTCTGGTGGAATTGGTTGGGTTTTTTTATCTAATTTTTATTTACTTTACCGAGAAGCATCATTAGGTGTATTGATCGATCAAATTAGGAAACAATTACGAATAATATTTCCAAAGCAGAATCAATTTCGACAGTTATAGTCATGGTCTTTTGTGTTGGAGACTTTTTCTTTGAAATTAAATGATGGATCCAAATCGAATGATCTGTAAGTTTATCAAAAATTCTTGTAGAATTTTTTCAGATGACTGCTTAAAACCAGTCCGTGTGATTGGCAGCAGCATTTATCAAATCAAATTTGTCAAACACTTGGTGAAGTTAATGCTCATCACCTACTCGACACTGTTACTTCTTCAGTTTTACTACTTCTTTCAAACACCCAGCATGGAAGACCTGCTTAAGTACGGACCACTCTTCTTGCAAATGTGTTATGTAATTTTTACCCAGAGGTGTTACAATTGAATCTATGAAACGATTTCAGGCGGTCTTTGCTTTCTTTGTTCTTCTGCTCAAAAACCATATGGTCGAAAACAGCATGAACGTCATAGAGCTGTGGTTCAGCCGGAAACGACATCAAACTGAGAATATTGAGAGAGTCGAGGCAAATCAACACGTTCGTCCTGATCAACACAGCTCTATAGTTCATTTTTTAATGCTGTAGAAAAAGTCAGGCAACCCAATATACAGTCATCAAGGCTGCCTAGATACATTAAATTCATTTATAATAGATATGGATCCATGATGCCGCTAAGAATTCTGTTTGTCAAAATCTCCGTCAGTCTGACAAGGTTTTGACATTCGATAAAAAAATTTAGTTGAAATGAGAAAACGTGTTTAATAATGTGTTTAATCTAGAATTCATGAATAAAAAAAGCAGTAAGTTAGTACTTAAATAGAAACAATCATTAACGATAACTCAGACATATTATGGATTTAAAAAATCAACTCTCATCTTCGAATTCTTCCGGTTAATCCGAATCGTCATCAGACTCTCCAAGGTGTATAATCAGTGGTTCCACAGTCACTTCAATACCTACATCCAATTCCCACATCTGCTCTTCTTTATTTTAACCGTATCACCAAACTTAAGTTCCGAATGTTCATCACAGACATGTTTGTAAATGTTCAAAATCATGTTTTTCCTAATACGGATGAGGGTGACTTTTTCGGTGAACATAATTTGTTCTGTGCAGTGTGCAGCCCATCGAAAATCAAGTATAAAAACCCTTGACCAAACTAGCCTCTAAATTAATTGACAGTGACACGAATTGACATTAATGCATTTATTGTGGCATATGGCATCATGGATTGAAGTAATTTACAAAATTGAAATAGTAATCTAGTGAACTATTGAAAGTGTATATTTGGCTGCCTGACTTTTTCTACAGCATTAAAAAATGAACTATACCTCTGGTGTGGGGCACCCGTATTATGTCTTCACGTGACAACGACAGCAAACTTTATTTTTTTCAACATATTTTGGACAAGTTGTGTCCTCGTCAGGCAAATTTTTTTGTTCTCATTTTAAAAATGACGCTGTATTTAGCCGGGCTTGCGATGGAAGTACACGCCTACCAAATCATTTATTGCACAAAACACATCAAATTTCAAATGTACATGCTTAACGTACTCCTCGAGAGACTGGGTAGTGATGTTGAAGATTCCGAGAATCTCATTCGTGATGAAGTTTATCAAGAAGAGATTGAGTCAAAGCTGAAGATGATAATAGACAGACACTGCTTTAAACACACTTTTGTAACAATTACTGTTTCCACACATTTTCTCGTCAAGTTTAACTATCTTTTATTTATTCATATATTAATTTTATTTTCTTGAATTTTTATTGCATAAAAGGCAACATGTTAGACATCATTGAAATCAAAAAGAAACTCTCTACCAGAATAAAAATAAAAAAATATGTTTCGAATTAAAAAAAAATATTGACACTAATTTGACATAAGAATTATGTAATGTCGTTTTGTAGTGTTTTCTTAACCACTTTTTTTTTTTTTGCTTATTAATATCGTAAAATAAATAACGGAGCTACGGCTTGTGGCGTTTTTTAAGAAACAGCCTGTATATAAAAGTGTCCAAGTTGTGGTACTAGGTAATGCATAAAGTGCATAATATTTTTTTGCATATCGTAATGAAAGTGGCACTGTTTTACACGCAAAATCGTAGTGAAAGTAGCACTTTTTTGCACGAAAAATCGTAGTGAAAGTAGCACTTTTTTGCACCATTTTATTCCGTCTCCTTGGAGATGATTGTTAAAGCATACCTATTATTTTTGTAATTTTTCATAAATCTTTTTAGACCAAATTTCTCAACTTTTTTAGATATGCAAAAAAATAGTTTGTACAACACGTTATGAAAGTCTATTTTCTGCACTTATTTGCTTGATTAACCCCTCGTTAATCAATCTGCAAATACAGTGAAAGTCTTACTTGCTTTCTTTTCATAAAAAGCGAAGAAATATAAATCTTGGACTTTATGGTTGACATTTTCAATGTTATACAGGTCTCCAGATTTTTTCGGAAGCAAGTCTTGTTTTGCAGCGCTTGCTTCGTCTGCAATGTCCGGCGGCGTATCAGCCATCGCTTCGTCAATTTCACTGTCGCTATCGACTCCGTCAACGTTCATATTTTTACTTTCTCGCCAAAAAACCACTACCAGAAGTAAACGATGCAACACTTGCAAATAAAACAATTTGGTTAGGTAAATTTAACTGTCAAATATTCGTTTCCTTTCATTTGGTTTACTCGGTTTTGTCGGTTTCGTTGTTAACTTACTGTCACAAGACATGTTGTGGAACCCGTTCCCCGCTGGGCTCGTCGTGCCTTAAACGCTTAAACCAAAAGACTGTCTTGTGCAACTCCTATAACACTAAACTAATTTATTGGAAAATTTTATGCGACAACTTTGTTTCTATCACATCATGTGAATCAGTTTGTTTGAGCTACTTTCGTAAAATCAATACTACGATTATTTATTTCTTGTCACTCAAAGAAATCACCATTGTGAATGACATCAAAATAATGTTATTATTTCTTGTTTGTAGATGGAAAAACAACACTTTGATGCTGATGAGTAATTTTATAATACCATTTACCATTGGTGGTATCGTTATTGGCATAAGCATTGTACTTTCATTTTTGCAAGTAAGTTTTACTCATTCATGATGAAGGCCTTATCATCTCATTCATTGTGATTCCATCTACTTATTTATTTTATGGCGTTTTAAATCTTAATAAAGCACTAGTGCGGTCTTCATCAATATAGGCCGTATGTATATTTTTATATTGAAAATTAGCATTTTTAGTACGTAAGACATTAACTAATTTAGTATGAAGAAATTTTATATAACTATTTTTTCTTTGACTCTAACGTTTGCAAATTCATTAATAAATTGGCATGATTCTGAGTACAGATTTCACTTTGCAGCTGATTACATTTTGATTGTGTTGATTATCATTTATTCTTGCTAATTTTGTACATTGTAGGAAGTGATTTTGTGGCATTTTTTTGTGATAGCCCTTGCTGTCTTTTCTACCATGTTAAGTCTAATTGCAGCTGCACAATCTTTAGAGGACGAGGTAAAGTAACGACCTGTTGAGAACGCAATGTAAAATCATGTTTGCAGTTGGAGACAATGTTTCTAAAATTAGTGACAACGAATTGGTATAATTGGAACACTAGAAACAGAAAGACATTGGTTCTGATTCTGATGAATGCCGCCAATCCCATCCAAGCGAGATTTTCGGAAGGTTTCATCGTAAACTTTAAACTATTGATGTTTGTGAGTCACATTTTGGAACTTTTTCTGGACAATTTTCATTGTGTTTGTCTTCACAGATATTCAAGGCTCTCTACTCTGCTCTGTCGATCCTTGTAAAAATCGCATACAATAGAACTTAAAACAGACATACGTTCAATGATGCACAGACTACTCCAAATGGATTCGTTTCTTACCCAACAAATAGGCACATACGTCTTTGATGTTTTTGAAATTTTTTCCTATTTAAGATAGTTAGGTACACTAGTATTAGAATGTATTTGAAAATCATGCACAGTAGATTTAGGCTAAAATTGAAAGTGAAATTGCATTTTGCAAAATTCAGAAAAATGGTTGCCTATTTTTTAACAATTTACAGAAGATTGTTTGATGTAACAATGAAGACGGAACAATAGAAGGATTAGCTTCAATAATTTGTAGGTTTTCATTCGCGTAATGTGTGGAGTACCACAAGGGTCGCGTGTGGGTCCGACGTTCTTCTGTCTTCTCCCATTGATCTATTCAGAATTCCGTCGTGCTCCACTTTTGTTCTGCGCGACTGATTCAAACCTGTTTCTCGAAACAACACAAAACATACAGATTGTCATTTATGAATTGTAGGATGTTGGCAATAAAACCATAAAAGGTTTTGATTCAAATGCGGATCTGTTTTTCTCTTTCAGAACGATATATTGATTGTTTAACACGTTAACACTATTTGTTTAAATCTGATCAAATAAATATTGTAAAATAAAATTGATGTTATGGTTTTTCATCCCTAGTCACAAAATTATCTCGTGGAATCACATTCGAAAGAAAATATCATTTCTGTTTTTTGAGAAAAATAAGATTGCCACCTCAGGCAAAGATTAAAAGTTTTATTACCCCGTTCCGATCACCTGAATCACTAAATAGTTGCTGTTTACAGATTTTTTTCCAACATAACTCTTGATTGTTCACGTTAACAATAATAATCATAATTGGGGAAACCATTGAACACATCATTCCTTCTTGCACCGTTTTGGCTCAAAGCGAATATAAGAAACGTCATGATCATGATATATTCGCCAGAATTATGCACATAAATTTAGCTGTTAAATTCAATTTATTAAAGAATACACAACCACATTATACTTATACACCAGAAAGTTGTTTGGAAAATGACAATTACAAATTATATTTTGATCGAACAGTTTTAACTGACATTCATATTCAGCATAACAGACCAGACATTATTATTTTAAATAAACAACAAAAGCAAGCATATCTTTTAGATATAGCTGTTCCAAATTCAAACAGTATAAGACAGACATATAACACAAAAATTAATAAACATTTGGAGCTCTTCGTTGCTATGAGAAATCTTTGGTGTTTAGAAAAAATTTCGATTTTACCACTTATAATTTCAGCAACGGGAATAGTACCGCAATCTCTTTTTAAAGATTTTAAAAAACTGGAATTAGGGAACACATTGGTTGTTGAAATTCAAAAAGATATATTATTATACTCATGTCATATCGTGAGGAAGTTCCTTAACATTGACACAGAACATAATATAAAAACACAACATAGTCAAAATGTGGAGGGGAGACGTCGGTAATTATGTTGATTAGCACTGTACTATTACTTGATAGTAATATCCGTAATAGTGTATGTACTTCGGCAAAATTGCCGTGCCGCCGGCGCCGGGTGGTGGAGGGTTTAGAATCAATATATCAAACGAATAATTGCCAATGACTTAATTTTTAATTCACCTAGAGACTTGGCTCGTTTTAAGGCTTTGCAATGCGGAAAATCAGAATCTTGGTTAGATGCAATTCCTTCTCCTAATATTGGTAATCTTTCAGATAACACTTCCTTCCAAGTTTGTATTGGTTTAAGATTGGGTTGTAATCTTTGTGCACCTCGTATTTGCAAATGCAATGCGAAAATTGACGAAATTGGTATCCACGGTCTAAGTTGTTCAAAAAGCAGTGGTACATTTTCCAGACGCTCTGAAATTAATTCTATTATCAACCGGTCTTTGACTTCTATTCATGTTAATTCAACTTTAGAACCAAACGAACTGTCTCGGGATGATGGAAAACACCCAGATGGGATGAATTTAATACCATGGATTAAAAGCCAACCTTTAGCTATTGTAGATACACTTGCAGACAGTTACGTTTTGAAAACTTCTGAAGTTTCAGGTCTTGCCGCTGAAATGGTTGGCAAACGCAAACATAGCAAATATAGTTTAACTTTTTCGTCAAATTACATATTTAAAGGTTTAGCCTTTGAAACCTTAGGCCCTTGGTGCAAAGAAGCCATCGATTTCATTAATGTCATTGGAAATCCTTTTCGAGAAGATTTCCCTTGCTATTCAACGTGGAAACGCTGCAAGCATTCGGGGCACTATTCCAAATTCCGCATTATTATCGGAAATTTTTGTTTTGTAAACCAAAAATATTATGTACATGCGAATAAATCTAATTTCCATAATAGAGCACTGACTGACGAAACTTCGATAAACAGTAAAAGACTCGACTGGTTCATTATTAAGTGTATTGATTAAATCAAATTAGGAGACAATTATGAGTAATAGTTCCGAGGTAGAATATATTTCGGCAGTTGGTCGTGGTGTCTTCGTTGGAGACTGTTTCTTTGAAATAAAATGATTAATCCAAATCGAATGAACTGTAAGTTTAACAAAAATGAATAAACAAATTCTTGTGGAATATTTTCAGATGACTGCCTAAAACCACTCCGTGTGATTGGCAGCAGTATTTACCAATTCACATTTGTCAAACGCTTGCTGAAGCTAACGCTCATCACCCACTCGACACTCTTACTCCTTCGGCTTTATTACTTCTTTCAAACACCTAACATCGAAGACCTCATTAAATACGGTCCACTCTTCTTGCTAACGTGTTTTGTAATTTGCACCGACAAGTGTCATATTTTTATGCAAGAAATGATTTCAGGCCAACTTTGCGTTCACCGTTCTCTTGCTCAAAAACCATATGGTCGATGATGTTATGACCGTTATAGACTTGTGGGACATCAGTTCTGCCGGAAACGACGTCAAACTGAGAATTCTAAGTGAATCGAGGAAGATTAACACGTTCGTCGTGATCAACACAGCTCTACCTCTGCTGTTTGTTACCCAAATGATGTCTTCACCTGACAACGACAGCGAAACGATTTTTGTTCAACACATTTTCGACAAGTTGTGTCCCCGTCAAGCGAATTTTTGGGTTTTCATTTTCAAAATGACCATGTATTTAGCGGGTCTTGCGATGGTAGCACACGGCTATCAAGTCATCTATTGCACACAACACATCAAATTTCAAATATACATGCTTAACGTACTCGTCGAGAGACTAGGTAGTGATGCTGAGGATTCGGAGAATCTCATTCGTAATGAAGTTTATCAAAAACAAATTGAGTCTAAGCTGAAGATAATAATAGAGAGACACTGCGATCTTTTTCGGTAATGCTTTTAAAAAACACTTTTTCTCTTCTACTTTCTTTTTATCAATAATTGTTGTTCACTTTGTTATCTAAAATGTTAATGTGGTTGGAAATTTGTTTAGTGTAATGTATGTATTTCTTATTTGTAGATGGAAAAGTAACGCTTTGATGCTGATGAGTAATTTTATAGTACCCTTTGTCATTGTTGGAATCATTGCTGGCATAAGTATTGTACTTTCATTTTTGCAAGTAAGTAGTCATCATAATAAATATTTAACCACAACGTTTGCAAAATCAGTAAGAAATTGACAAACAACGAAGATAGATTTCTCCTTACAGCTGATTAGATTTTGACAAAAATTTTACAAATTGTAGGAGGTAATTTTGTGGCGTTCTTTCGTGGCAGCCGTTGCTATAATGTCTATCATGTTAAGTATAATTACAGCTGGACAATATTTAGAAGACGAGGTAAACTAACGCACAGTTCAGAATCTGAGGTAAAATTATTTTTGCAGTCGGAAAATATGTTACTAAGATTAGTCACAACGAATTGGTATAATTGGAACACCAGAAACAGAAAGACATTGGTTCTGATTCTGATGAATGCCGCCAATCCTATCCAAGCGAAATTTTCGGAAGGTTTCATCGTAAATTTTAAACTATTGATGTTTGTGAGTCACATTTTGGAACGTTTTCTGGACAATTTCATTGTGTTTAACTTCACAGATATTCCAGGCTCTTTACTCTATTATGTCGATCCTTGTAAGAGACGCATACAGTAGAAATTCAAACAAATGATGAACAAACTATTACTCAAAATGGATCAATTTGCGAACGGATGTTATTACCTTAGAAATAGGCACATGCATTTTTCCTACTTAAGATAGTTACGTAATTAGTATTAGAATGTGTTTTAAAATCTGCACAGAACAATTAGGATAAAATCTATATAAATAAAAATGTAAGTGTTCGTTTGTTCAAAATCTAAGATTTCCGAAAATTCTTCACCGATTGCTTTGAAATTTTGACACAACGTTGCATTCGAATAGGCTCGTGTTGTTATAATATTATTATCTTGATGTTACACCTGTGACAGGTAAAAACATGCTCCATCTATTTAAATATTAAAATCGAGTTTGAATGTACGCGATTGGGACCGATTTGAAATATAAAAAATTTCAAGTGAGACGGCCTTATAAACACCAAAGTGTATACGAATGAAGTTGCCATGATACTATAGTTATTTACGAACCAAGTGCGGGAAGATGATGTTCCCGTATGAGCGAATTTTTTTAAAGTACGAGCGCCGAAGGAGCGAGTGCCTTTAATTAATGCGCGAATGAGCAGAAGATGTCTTCACGCAAGTGGCTCGTACAATATTTTTTGTACGAACATTAAATTAAATTTTTTTGTTTTAATTCATTAAACGTAAACTAACATAAAACCAAGTAGGCAGTAACCTTTGGTTATTAGAAACAATTGCTTAAACGTGTTTTCTCCTTCAGATTGTTTAACCCTTCAACACTATTTATTTCAAATTAACCAAATAAACATTGTACTTAAAACAAAAGTGATGTTTTATTTTTGACACCCCTAGTCTCAAATAAATATATCTCGTCGAGTGACATTAGAAATAAAAAGTTTCGGAAAACATTTATAGTTTCTTCTTAGATTAAAATGTTAAACATAGCTCATGCTAAGATGAAATTTTCTCGCTGTTCCGAACATCGGAAACAGTAAAACGTTTTTCTCCCCCCGAGTCCTGTTTACCGATTTTCTAATCAAGCAATATCGATTTGGAATTACGTCCACATTAACAACAATCATTTTGAAATAATATGTTGATTGGTCCAATTGCAAAACAACTGTCAATAATGCTTCCGAAGTAGAATTATGTGCTCTCAATTCTCTAATAAGTTTTATTCGAACGTTTGTTCAATACTTTTCCAACATTCATATTCAGCATAACAGACCAGACATTATTATTTAAAATAAACTACCAAAGCAAGCATATCTTTTAGATATAGCTGTTCCAAATTCACACAATATAACACAGACATGTAACACAAAAATGAATAAATATTTAGAGCTCTCCGCTGCTATGACAAATCTTTGGTGTTTAGAAAATATTTCGGTATTACCACTTATAATTTCAGCAACGTGAATAGTACCGCAATCTCTTTTTAAACACATTGGTAGTTGAAATTCAAAAAAGTATATTATTATACTCATGTCAAATCGTGAGGAAGTTCCTTAATATTGACACAGAACATAATATAAAAACACAACAAAGTCAAAATGTGGAGGCGAGACGTCGGTAATTATGTTGATAAGCACTGCACTATTACTTGATAGTAATATCCGTAATAGTGTATGTACTCCGGCACAATTGCCGTGCCGCCGGGTGGTGGAGGGAGATAAAATTCGAGTTGATCTCAAAGATTACCTTGTATTCTATGTCCTGGAAAATCTTTTAAAGATAATTACAGATTGAAAATTCACGTAGATAAGTATAACATCGATAATAACTTATCAACTTCTTCTACTTTTTTTTTCAACCGATTCAATCACAAAATTGCTTTTTAATTTAAAACTTCAGTTACCAACTATTAGAAGATTACCAAAAGCTTGTAGACATCTAGCTGCATATAAATTAAGCTCCAATAATAATTGTCTTTCGACCAAATCAATCTCTTCTTTTGAGAATCTTTTCTCCTATAGAGCTTTCAATGTAGCAGAGAAATCTGTTAAGTCATTGAATAAGCATATAAAAGAAAATCTTTCCAATTTTGAAGTTCCTCAAATACGAACCGCTTCTAAGAAACGTCCACATTTATCACTAGCTATGAAAGTGGAAGCAAAAGTAGCCGATATTGATATCAAAGCAGCTGTTAATTTTTTGTCTTCGGATGACTCAGTAGCTTCATGCAATCAAGATGTTGCTGAAGAATAAAAAAAAAACATCTCTTACCATCTCACGAACTTTTTTTTCCCAGACTCTTTCAAACCGGGAGACTTTTCTTTAATAGTCAATGATCAAAACGTTCGAGAAGCTATCAATCCCTTTCCTGACGGTTCTTCACCAGGTTTAGATGGCATGAAACCACAATACTTGAGAGATATTTTATCTTTGTCAACGGGTGAAGCAGGTAAGCAGGGACTAAGAGGTTCAACAAAACTTTTTTATTGTCTGGCCAACTTCCTTCAGAAATTTTTCATTTATTATATGCTGCGACTTTATGTGCCCTTCGTAAGAAAGATGGAGGGATTAGACCGATCGCTACAGGAACCGAAGATTGACTTCAAAGCTAGCCTGTTTTCAAAGTCGTAAATTTGTAAATTCGCATTTTTTTCCACACCAACTTGGAGTGGCAACTAAGCTAGGATGCGAAGCAGCAATTCATACCACACGAATCTTTGTGAATAATGACCAAAACTGTGGCAAAATTCTTCTTAAAAAACAAACCAAAACGCCTTTAACTCAGTCGAACGGGATTGTATTCTAAAAAAAGTGCAACGTCATACCCCACTTCTTTACCCTTATCTTTATCAATGCTATAGGAATTCTTCAACTTTATTTTTCGGTGATCATTTGATTTCTTCTTCTGTTGGACCCCAGCAAGGAAATCCTTGGGGTGCTATGATTTTTAGTCTTGCCATTCAACCAATTATTTTATCTTTGGATTCTCAACTGTATATTTATTATTTAGATGATGGAACCTTAGCTGATTACCCAAAACTAGTTTTGTCCGACTTTAAGAAAGTTATCAATTTATTTAGAAAAATTGGTTTTGAATTAAACTTTAACAAATGCGAGATCTTTTGCTGTTCTGGAGACACAGATTTAAAAGTCATACAGGAATTTCAAAATTTAGCACCAGGTATTAAAATTTGTGACCGAGGATGTTTATCTCTTTTAGGCTCTCCAATCTTTGACCAAGGTTTCAAAAACACTGTCGAAAAAACTATAATTAGAGTTGAAATTTTTTTAAACAAAGCTGAAATACTTAGCAGGCACGTGGTTTATAATTTAATCAAGAACTGTCTTTTCATAACAAAATTTCATTTTTTATTAAGAACAACTCCTTTTTGGAAATTTTCTAATTATGTTAATTCAGTTGATTCATCTTTAAAGTCTTCTTTAGGAAGAGGACAGTAACGGTCCGAATCGGTTCGATAAATTAAGAATTTTAATTTTAAAATAATTTCACAGGAAATATTTTAAATACCGTTCATTTGCGACGTAAATGCTGGTCAGTTGTAAATTTTATTGATGCCGTGTCGGTACCACAGTCCTCAAGTGAAATCTGCCAACCTTTCTTTGAAAATGCAGGTAGGGGTCCTGTCCGAACACAACACAAAGATCACAGTTTTCATGGGAAAAAAACATTGCAAAATTTACTCGTTCGACAATTTGGGGAGTCCAGTTGAGAGAACCACCAAATCAATGTTCATTGGGTTAATTTACTTTTTTTTATCATTCTCAAATTTGTGGCATATTTGTAATTAAAGGGCGAGAATTGCAAATTAGAAACAGAGCGCTTTATCGTAGAAAATAACTAGAATCGTTTGCACTTTTGGTTAGAAAATTAACAAAGCAAAGTAGAAAGGGAGTCGGTAGAAAACAGAGACAACAGGGTAACGGTAAAGCCAGGTAGTCGTAGAAATCAGAGGTGTGAGTGAGAGACAGAGAACGAAATTACGAAGTAATTATTAATTAGAAAGTTTTTGTGGAATCAAACCAATGTAGAACAATTTTCAGAAGTAGCAGATCAACGTAATTTAGTTGCATGACATGACACTTACGTAACAGCGTTTCAAGCCCAATTTAGGTTTCAAAATAATGTTAATTTGTTTCATTTTTAATTCTGTTTGTTTCATTTTAACTCTGTTTGTTCCATTTTTAATTGTGTTTGTTTCTTGATGTTGAGGTTTATTATTGTATAGAGTCAGTAATTTAGTGTTCTTTTTCAGAGTTCTAATTCAACAACAAATTATGTACATTCGGTCTGGTCCTAACAAAAGTCTAAATTTAAACATTTAAAATAATGGTGGAAAGCGGAAACTGTAATTTCAAAAGTTCTAGAGATATCGAAAGGGTGTCGTGATCGGCGTAAAGTAGAACCGAGCTGATTGGTCACTTTGGTCAAGTAGGGGTTGCGAAAGTTGGGTGCGCCAGAAATGATAAAACCGAATGCGGAACGGGAAACGGGGCTTTTTTGATTCACTCGGGGTTTGATCTCCAAAGTGGCCGAAGGTACGTTCAGTACTTCCAGCAGCCATTTTGTGACCACATGCTTTACATTTACAAGGTACATTATTTCTCTAATTCTTGTACATTATTTGTAGTCGTGATTTAATTAGTCAAACAGCATTTAGTTCTTTACCGTTCTAAAGTAAAGATTATATTATTTTCTTTGAGCTTTTCATGACCACGTGACTCTTTAGAATCCTGAATTAAATTCTTTATCGCGAAGTATATGATCTTCTTGCATTTACCGATTGGGGAAACGTGCTCTCGACAAGTTTAAATTATTATTAAAAAAACGGACATCTTAATTCATTATTCGTCGCTTTGGGACTTTCTAGAGTCCGGCCTAGAGCACAAAGAGCCATCGCCAAATTTAGGTGGATAGTGACCCTTTAGGTACAGCTGACGCGTAGAGAGGTACCCTTGTAAGTCTGTTAGAACCTTTGCCCCTTTTATTTTACCCTTTATTAGACCAGGCTAGCCTGAGAGGTTGCAGGGCATCGCGTCGGGTTCAAGTTAATTGGGGAGATAATTCAAATCTAAATCAGATCACATAGTTCGCATCTCAAACTCGTATAATGCTATTCGCGCCAGAGACTTCTGTATTTGCCCAGCTTAGTCATTTATTCATGAGTCAGATCTCAATTCGTGGGCCGCGAGTCAAATCTCATTGGGTCTAATTTCCACAAACTTCTGTCATTCAATTCATTTATTTATTACTATCATTTGTTGGGACCAAACACCACCATACCCGATTATTTGTTAAATAAAATTTAAGTGAAGTGTGCTCAATCGTTTTAATTCTATTTACAAAAAAAACCTTCCGAAGATACGGTCTCTCGTTAGAACCTAATTAAACAAACTGAAAAATAAAACACAACGTAGGATCAATAAAAATTTTTTTTTTCATTATTTTTGTTTAGTATTTTTCCGCAAAAATTTCATCCGAGAGAATGCGGCAACCAATAATACACCAAATGAGGGAGGAAAGTTTCATCGAGGAAAAGTGAAGGAAGTCGAAACGTTTCAGTACTTAATTTACGTTTAACTGATTTACAATTGTGACAGTCCACTTTATCGATTAGATTTAGTGGACTGGGAATTCGCCACATTTCCGAAATTTACCTTCCTTCTTTCCTATCTTCAATTCATGGTGTTAAAAAGTTTGTTTCTTTATTACTAAATTCAAAGGATAATGAGCTTATTATTTACCATTATGATGAAGCTTCAGCAGTCTGAGAAAATGAGGACGAAAGACCAACAAACCCACAATTTCAGAAGAATTGGTATAATATCAATATCAAACGAATAATTGCCAATGACTTAATTTTTTATTCACCTAGAGACATGGCTCGTTTTAAGGCTTTGCAATGCAGAGAATCAGGATCTTAGTTACATGCAATACCTTCTCCTAATATTGGTACTCTTTTAGATAACACTTCCTTCCAAGTTTGTATTGGTTTAAGATTGGGTTGTAATCTTTGTACACCTCATATTTGCAAATGCAATGCGAAAGTTGACGAAATTGGCATCCACGGTCTAAGTTGTTCCAAAAGCAGTGGTAGATTTTCCAAACACACTGAAATTAATTCTGTTATCAACCGGTCTTTGACTTCTATTCATGTTAATTCAACTTTAGAACTAAACGGACTGTCTCAGGATGATGGAAAACGCCCAGATGGGATGACTTTAATACCATGGATTAAAGGTCAACCATTAGTTTGGAACGTTACCATCGTAGATACATACACTTGCAGGCAGTTACGTTTTGAAAAGTTCTGAAGTTTCAGGTCTTGTCTCTGAAATGGTTTGCAAACGAAAACATAGCAAATATGGTTCAATTATTTCGTCAAATTTTGTATTTAAAGGTTTAGCCTTTGAAACCTTAGGCCCTTGGTGCAAGGAAGCCATCGATTTCATTAATGTCATCGGAAACTGACTTATTGCGGAACAAGGCGATTTAAAATTCCTTTTCGAGAGGATTTTCCTTGCTATTCGACATGGAAACGCTACAAGCATTCGGGGCATTTTTCCAGATTCCGCATTATTATCGGAAATTTTTGTATTGTAAACCAAAAATGTTATGTACTTAAGAATAAATCTAATTTCCATAATAGAGCACTGACTGACGAAACTTCGATAAATAGTGAAAGACTCGACTGGTTCATTATTGTGTATTGATTAATCAAGTTAGGAGACAATTACGAATAATAGTTCCGAAGTAGAATCAATTTCGACAGTTGGTTGTGGTCGTTTGTTGAAGACTGTTTCTTTGAAATTAAATGATGAATCCAAAACGAATGAATTGTAAGTTTGTTAAATATAAATAAACAAATTCTTGTGGAATATTTTCAGATGACTGCCTAAAACCGCTCCGTGTGATTGGCAGCAGTATTTACCAATTCACATTTGTCAAACGCTTGCTGAAGCTGACGCTCATCACCCACTCGACACTCTTACTCCTTCGGCTTTATTACTTCTTTCAAACACCTAACATCGAAGACCTGATTAAATACGGTCCACTCTTCTTGCTAACGTGTTTTGTAATTTGCACCGACAAGTGTCGTATTTTTATGCAAGAAATGATTTCAGGCCAACTTTGCGTTCACCGTTCTCTTGCTCAAAAACCATATGGTCGATGATGTTATGACCGTTATAGACTTGTGGGACATCAGTTCTGCCGGAAACGACGTCAAACTGAGAATTCTAAGTGAATCGAGGAAGATTAACACGTTCGTCGTGATCAACACAGCTCTACCTCTGCTGTTTGTCACCCAAATGATATCTTCACCTGACAACGACAGCGAAGAGATTTTTGTTCAACACATTTTCGACAAGTGGTGTCCCCGTCAAGCGAAATTTTGGGTTCTCATTTTCAAAATGACGATGTATTTAGCGGGTCTTGCGATGGTAGCACACAGCTATCAAGTCATCTATTGCACACAACACATCAAATTTCAAATATACATGCTTAACGTACTCCTCGAGAGACTGGGTAGTGATGCTGAGGATTCGGAGAATCTCATTCGTAATGAAGTTTATCAAAAACAAATTGAGACGAAGCTGAAGATGATAATAGACAGACACTGCGATCTTATTCGGTAATGCTTTAGTAAAACACTTTTTCTTTTCTCCTTTCTTTACATCAATAATTCTTGTTCACTTTGTCATCTAAAATGTTAATGGGGTTTGAAATTTGTTTAGTGTAATGTATATATTTCTTGTTTGTAGATGGAAAAGTAACTCTTTGATGCTGATGAGTAATTTTATAATACCCTTTGTCATTATTGGAATCGTTGCTGGCATAAGTATTGTACTTTCATTTTTGCAAGTAAGTAGTCATCATAATAAATATTTAACCGCAACGTTCGCAAAATCAGTAAGAAATTGACAAGCAAAGAAGATAGATTTCTCCTTACAGCTGATTACATTTTGACAAATTGTAGGAGGTAATTTTGTGGCGTTCTTTCGTGGCAGCCGTTGCTATACTGTCTATCATGTTAAGTCTAATTGCAGCTGGACAATATTTAGAAGACGAGGTAAACTAACGCACAGTTCAGAATCTGAGATAAAATTATTTTTGCAGTCGGAAAATATGTTACTAAGATTAGTCACAACGAATTGGTACAATTGGAACACCAGAAACAGAAAGAAGTTTGTTCTGATTCTGATGAATGCCGCCAATCCAATCCAAGTGAAATTTTCGGAAGGTTTTATCGTAAACTTTAAACTACTGATGTTTGTGAGTCACATTTTGAAACTTTTTCTCGTCAATGGTCATTGTGTTTAACTTCACAGATATTCCAGGCTCTTTACTCTGTCATGTCGATCCTTGTAAGAGTCGCATACAATAGAAATTGAAACAAATGATGAACAAACTACTCAAAATTTGCCAACACGGATTTTATTACCTAAGAAATAGGCACATGCATTTTTCTTACTTAAGATAGTTACGTAATTAGTATTAGAATGTGTTTTAAAATCTGCACAGAACAATTAGGCTAAAATCTATATAAATAAAAATGTAAGTGTTCGTTCGTTCAAAATCTAAGATCTCCGAAAGTTCTTCGCCGATTGCTGGGAAATTTTGACACAACGTTGCATTCGAATAGGCTCGTGTTGTTATATTATTATTATCTTGATGTTACACCTGTGGCAGGTAAAAACATTCTTTAGTTTGAACAGCGCCATCTAATTAAATATTAATAGAGTTTTAATGTACGCGAATTGGGACCGATTAGAAATGTCAAAAATTTCAAGTGAGACGGCCTTATAAACACCAAAGTGTATACGAATTGCCATGATACTATATATATACTATACTATAGTTATTTACGAACCAAGTGCGGGAAGACGATGTTCCCGCATGAGCGCATTTTTTTAAAGCACCTTTAATTAATGCGCTAATGAGCGGAAGATGTCTCCACGCGAGTGGGTCGTACAATATTTTTGTGTGAACATTAAATTAATTTTTTTTGTTTTAATACATTAAACATAAACGAACATGAAACCAAGTAGGCAGTGACCTTTGGTTATTAGAAACAATTGCTCCTTCAGATTGTTTAACACCCCAACACTATTTATTTCAAATTAACCAAATAAATATTGTACTTAAAACAAAAGTGATGTTTTATTTTTGAGACCCCTAGTCCCAAATTTATCTTGTCGTATTATATTAGAAATAAAAACTTCCGGAAAATATTTATAGTTTCTTCTTAGATTAAAAGGTTAAACATGACTCATGCTAAGATGAAATTTTCATTTCGCTGTTCCAAACATCGGAAACAGTAAAACGTTTTTCTCCCACCAGTCCTGTTTACCGATTTGCTAATCAAGCAATATCGATTTGGAATTACGTCCACATTAACAAGAATCATTTTGAAATAATATGTTGATTGGTCCAATTGCAAAACAACTGTCAATAATGCTTCCGAAGTAGAATTATGTGCTCTCAATTCTCTAATAAGTTTTTTTCGAAAGTTTGTTCAATACTTTTCCGACATATACAGGTGTGTCAAAACTCAACCCAAAACTTTCAGGGCTGATTCTTTGATTAAAAATTTGCATAAAACTATCAATACATATGGGGCCAAAAACTCTTAGCTTGCGAGATAATCGACAAACAACGTAAAAACAATTAGGTGAAAGGAAAACGCACATGGTGGTACTAAGATCAATAGCCGAGAGGTTGCAAGGATTTGTAGAGAACCATTTCCGAGTAGGCAGCTGCCTCCTCATCATACACCTTTTGCAATTTCCTAATGCAATGATCAGGACGGTGTCTGATAATTCTTGATTCCAAAAATTTTACATTCAATTTTAGAATGACAACTAATATAAAGTGTACAACAATCAATTAAAATTTCCACTTGAGACTAGTTAATCAGTTAATCACACAAAACGACTCGTTTAGTAAAAATTAGGGGAAAACTTTTGCGAATTTCGCAAAACGTTATAGAAAAAAGTTTCATAAATTGGCGAGTTCTTAAACTAGTTAAAATTAAGACACGTATTTCAGATGCACCCTATATACAAGGTGTCTCACCTAAGACACTCGAGCCTAATATCTCGGTTATTTGCCAACGAATTTTTATGAAATTTAAAATGCAGGTATTTTGGGCGGTGAAGATTCAATTAATAACAACGAATTACCTCAAGTTAAAAAATGTAATTTTAACACATGTTTCCTTTATTGAAAAATTAAGCGCAGTTAAATATTAAAGAATAGGTGTCTACACAAACAATTAACTAAATCACTCCTGTGACCCAACGAAAAGATCAGATTTTGTTGTTAAAAATGTGATCTAAATTTTGAAGGTATTTGAGCTGTCACCTTTTAAAACAATTGATGAAACGTTGCCAAGCAGCATTTTGAAATGTGTCAAAAGTGGGCGTTCTTTAGTAGAAAAGTGAAATTTATTGAAAACAATTTGAAGATATACAGTGGCAGAAATTTCAATATTGTTGAAAAAGGAAAAAAAAATTGCCCATGAGAGTTTCGTAAGAATACGAAGAAATGACACAGTTAGTCTTGTGGAATTGGTTGGGTTTTCTATATCTAATTTTTATTTACATTACCAAGAAGCATTATTAGGTGTATTGATCGATCAAATTAGGAATAATTACGAATAATATTTCCGAAGCAGAAGCAATTTCGACAGGTATAATAGGGCGGCTAATCTATAGTGAATTTTTTTTAATAAACAATTGTCAGTGTCAAAATGAAGTAAAAAACCATACTGTACCACCCTAAAATTTGGACATATGGACCAGCTATATAACAATTTGACAACAAATCATGGTTAAGGTTATGTTCACTTCACTTCCCGTACCTTTCTTCCGTGAATTCATTTTCGAAACAAATTTAATGAGAAATCAGGAGGAACCTTTTCGAATTTGAAATAAACTCTCGCTCGTTAGGGCGCAGGCTCAGTTACATAAAAAAATGTTGACACTCAATGTGACCAATCGTATTATCATGAAAATCACAGTTTGGCTCATACCAACAAGACAACGTTTTGACAATTGTTTATTAAAAAAATTCAACTATATCTAATAACCGTGGTTACGAAGTTGTTTACTTTTTTCAAAAGTGTTCCAATGAAAGCAAGTTGCAGTGTCAGTGCAAAAATGAGTGATTCAGAGGAAAATTTGCCTTCTGATATAGAATTGGCTGCTCAATCTGCTATAGATACATTAATTCCTGCCAAATCCAAAGAGCGGTATGAGATAGTGTACAAATATTTTGAAGAATGGATGGAAATCAAGAAAATTCGTGAAGTCTCTGAAAAGGTGGTCCTTGCCTATTTTGCGGAACAATCAGAGAAGTTAAAACGATCCTCCTTATGGTGCCAGTATTCTATGTTGCGGACGATGGTGTCGATTAAGATAAAGATTGACATTAGTCAATATCATCAGGTTGTGGCTTTCTTGAAGAGGAAATCAGAAGGATACCGACCTAAAAAATCGTGCATTTTTTGCAAAGAGGAGATACACCAATTTCTTAAGGAAATGAATGATAAAGATTTCTTATTTATGAAGGTGAATTGGAGCTGAGATAATAAAAAACAATCTTAAACGTATTATGCTTTCAGGTCGTTTTGATATTTGGAATTTTTGGTGCTTGTCGACGCGAGGAGATCACAAATTTGATGAGACGAGACGTTCAAGATAAAGAAGAATTTATCTGGATCACCTTACCGAATACAAAAACTAAAATTACACGGGAATTTGCCATAACAGACGGAAATATTCAGGGAATAAGTTGTTTGCATTTATTTCGAAAATATATGGATTCGCGTCCCAGTCAGACCAAGCACGATAGATTTTTTCTTACCTACAGGGGAGGTAAATGTACCCAGCAGCCTGTTGGAGTGAATACAATCGGAGGAATTCCAAAGAAAGTCGCTACTGCATTAGGATTATCTGAACCAGCAAACTATACAGGACATTGTTTTCGGAGATCCTCAGCATCATTATTGGCAGATGCAGGGGCAGATGTGCATACTCTCAAGCGTCATGGAGGCTGGAAGTCTGACAATGTTGCAGAGGGATATGTTGAAACATCAGTTCAAAATAAGAAAATAATTGCAATGAAAATAATGGGCTCTTCAGATAGGTACTCTACGTTCAACAAGTAACGTCATGGTGGAAAAGCCCAGCATTAACTTGGGGACAGCGTCTGGGGTCAATATTGAAAATGTCTCAAACTGTGTAATTTATGTTAATAAATAGTTGTAAAGTTTGCAAAATTTAGTCTCTTTACTGCACTAGTGCTTTATTACCGCACTAGTGCCGTAAAAACTGCCATTACGACACTTAAAAAAATTGTGAAATATGGCACATTACAGTATGAAAGTAGATAAAAACTTTTGTAACAATTATTGTTTCCACACTTTTTCTCGTCGACTTTTATTATCATATCACTAATTGTTGTTCACTTTGGTATCTAAAATTATCCATATTGTAGTCGTTCAAGAAATTACCATTGTCAATGACATTACAATAATGTATACATTTCTTGTCTGTAGTTGGAAAAATAACCTGTTGATGTTGATGGAAAATCTTATAATACCATTTACCATTAGTGGTTATTGGCATAAGCATCGTACTTTCATTTTTGCAAATAAGTTGTCATCAATTACTCTTCTACTGGATCATCATGAAGGCAGCATCATCTCATTTTAATCTAACTCCATCTTCTAATTTACTATATTTATGTCGTTTTATAACTTGATAAAGCACTAATTCGTTCCGACAGAAAACAATATAATTTTGTACATTGTAGGAAGTGATTTTGTGGCATTCTTTTGTGATAGCCCTGGCTGTCTTTTCTACCAAGTCTAATTGCAACTGCAAAATCTTTAGAGGACCAGGTAAGCTAACGCACTGTCCAGAATCCAATGTAAAATCATGTTTGCAGTCGGAGACTATGTTTTTAAAATTAGTGACAACGAACTGGTATAACTGGAACATCAAAAACAGAAAGAAATTGGTTCTGATTCTGATGAATGCCGCCAATCCCATCCAAGCGAAATTTTCTGAAGGTTTCATCGTAAACTTTAAACTATTGATGTTTGTGAGTCATATTTTGGAACTTTTTCTGGACAATTTTCATTGTGTTTATCTTCACAGATATTCAAGGCTGTCTACTCTGCTCTGTCGATCCTTATAAACGTCGCATACAATAGAACTTAAAACAGACATACGTTCAATGATGCACAGACTACTCCAAATGGATTCGTTTCTTACCTAAGAAATAGGCACATACGTCTTTGATGTTTTTGAAACTTTCTCCTATTTAAGATAGTTAGGTATGTACACTAGTATTTAAAATCATGCACAGAAGATTTAGGCTAAAACTGAAAGTAAAATTGCATTTTGCAAAATTAAGAAAAATTGTTGCCTATTTAAAAGAATTTACAGAAAATTGTTTGATGTAACAATCAAGACAGAACAATAGAAGGATTAGTTTCAATAAGTTGTAGGTTTTCATTCGCGTAATGTCTGGAACACCACAAGGGTCGCGTGTGGGTCCGACGTTCTTCTGTTTTCTGCCATTGATTTATTCAGAATTCCGTCGTGCTTCACTTTTGTCCTGTGCGACTAATTCACAGCCGCTCCTCGAAACAACACAAGACATACAGATTGTCACTTATGAATTGCAGGCAATAAAACCATAAAAGGTTTTAATTCGAATGCGGATCTGCTTTTCTCTTTCAGAACGATAAATTCGTTGATTGTTTAACACGTCAACACTATTTGTTTCAAACTGATCCAATAAATATGTAAAATAAAATAGATGTTATGGTTTTTCATCCCTAGTACGTAACAAACTTAACAAATCTCGTGGGATCACATTAGAAAGTTATCAATTTATCCAGAAAAATTGGTCTTGAATTAAACTATAACAAATGCGAGATCTTTAGCTGTTCTGGAGACACAGATTTAAAAGTCATAAAGGAATTTCAAAATTAGTTACCAACTATTAGAAGATTACCAAAAGCTTGTAGACATCTAGCTGCATATAAATTAAGCTCTATTAATAATTGTCTTTCGACCAAATCAATCTCTTCTTTTGAGAATCTTTTGCTTTTCTCCTATAGAGCTTTCAATGTAGCAGAGAAATCTGTTAAGTCATTGAATAAGCATATAAAAGAAAATCTTTCCAATTTTGAAGTTCCTCAAATACGAACGGCTTCTAAGAAACGTCCACATTTATCACTAGCTATGAAAGTGGAAGCACAAGTAGCCGATATTGATATCAAAGGAGCTGTTAATTTTTTGTCTTCGGATGACTCAGTAGCTTCATGCAATCAAGATGTTGCTGAAGAATAAAAAAAAAACATCTCTCACCATCTCGCGAACTTTTTTTTCCCAGACGCTTTCAAACCGGAAGACTTTTCTTTAATAGTCAATGATCAAAACGTTCGAGAAGCTATCAATCCCTTTCCTAACGGTTCTTCACCAGGTTTAGATGGCATGAACCACAATACTTGAAAGATATTTTATCTTTGTCAACGGGTGAAGCAGGTAAGCAGGGACTAAGAGGTTCAACAAAACTTTTTTATTGTCTGGCCAACTTCCTTCAGAAATTTTTCATTTATTATATGGTGCTACTTTATGTGCCCTTCATAAGAAAGATGGAGGGATTAGACCGATCGCTACAGGAACCGAAGATTGACTTCAAAGCTAGCCTGTTTTCAAAGTCGTAAATTTGTAAATTCGCATTTTTTTCCACACCAACTTGGAGTGGCAACTAAGCTAGGACGCGAAGCAGCAATTCATACCACACGAATCTTTGTGAATAATGACCAAAACCGTGGCAAAATTCTTCGTAAAAAACAAACCAAAACGCCTTTAACTCAGTCGAACGGGATTGTATTCTAAATAAAGTGCAACGTCATACTCCACTTCTTTACCCTTATCTTTATCAATGCTATAGGAATTCTTCAACTTTATTTTTCGGTGATCATTTAATTTGTTCTTCTGTTGGACCTCAGCAAGGAAATCCTTGCGGTGCTATGATTTTTAGTCTTGCCATTCAACCAATTATTTTATCTTTAGTTTCTCAACTGAATATTTGGTATTTAGATGATGGAACCTTAGCTGATTACCCAAAAGTAGTTTTGTCCGACTTTAAGAAAGTTATCAATTTATTTAGAAAAATTGGTTTTGAATTAAACTTTAACAAATGCGAGATCTTTTGCTGTTCTGGAGACACGGATTTAAAAGTCATACAGGAATTTCAAAATTTAGCACCTGGTATTAAAATTTGTGACCGAGGAAGTTTATCTCTTTTAGGCTCTCCAATCTTTGACCAAGGTGTCAAAAACACTGTCAAAAAAACTATAATTAGAGTTGAAAATCTTTTAAACAAAGCTAAATTGCTTAGCAGATACGTGGCTTATATTTTAACCAAGAACTGTCGTTTCGTACCAAAATTTAATTTTTTATTAAGAACAACTCAATTTTAGAAATTTTCTAATTATGGTAATTCAATTGATTCTTCTTTAAAGTCTTCTTTGGAAAGAATAGTTAATTTACGTTTAACTGATTTACAATGTGTCAGTCCACTTTACCGATAAGATTTGGTGGACTGCATTTCCGCTATTTGACTCCCTGCTTTCCTATCTTCAATTCATGGTGTTGAAAAGCTTGTTTCTCTATTACTAAATTCAAAAGATAAGGAGCTTATTATTCACCATTATGATGAAGCTTTAGCAGTCTGTGATGTAGAAAAAGAGAACGAAAGACCAAAAATCCCACAATTTCAGAAGAATTGGGATAATATCAATATCAAACGAATAATTGCCAATGACTTAATTTTTTATTCACCTAGAGACATGGCTCGTTTTAAGGCTTTGCAATGCAGAGAATCAGGATCTTAGTTACATGCAATACCTTCTCCTAATATTGGTACTCTTTTAGATAACACTTCCTTCCAAGTTTGTATTGGTTTAAGATTGGGTTGTAATCTTTGTACACCTCATATTTGCAAATGCAATGCGAAAGTTGACGAAATTGGCATTCACGGTCTAAGTTGTTCCAAAAGCAGTGGTAGATTTTCCAAACACACTGAAATTAATTCTATTATCAACCGGTCTTTGACTTCTATTCATGTTAATTCAACTTTAGAACCAAACGGACTGTCTCAGGATGATGGAAAACGCCCAGATGGGATGACTTTAGTACCATGGATTAAAGGTCATCCATTAGTTTGGAACGTTACCATCGTAGATAGATACACTTGCAGGCAGTTACGTTTTGAAAAGTTCTGAAGTTTCAGGTCTTGTCTCTGAAATGGTTTGCAAACGAAAACATAGCAAATATAGTTCAATTATTTCGTCAAATTATGTATTTAAAGGTTTAGCCTTTGAAACCTTAGGCCCTTGGTGCAAGGAAGCCATCGATTTCATTAATGTCATCGGAAACTGACTTATTGCGGAACAAGGCGATTTAAAATTCCTTTTCGAGAGGATTTCCCTTGCTATTCGACATGGAAACGCTACAAGCATTCGGGGCACTTTTCCAGATTCCGCATTATTATCGGAAATTTTTGTATTGTAAACCAAAAATGTTATGTACTTAAGAATAAATCTAATTTCCATAATAGAGCACTGACTGACGAAACATCGATAAATAGTGAAAGACTCGACTGGTTCATTATTGTGTATTGATTAATCAAGTTAGGAGACAATTACGAATAATAGTTCCGAAGTAGAATCAATTTCGACAGTTGGTTGTGGTCGTTTGTTGAAGACTGTTTCTTTGAAATTAAATGATGAATCCAAAACGAATGAATTGTAAGTTTGTTAAATATAAATAAACAAATTCTTGTGGAATATTTTCAGATGACTGCCTAAAACCGCTCCGTGTGATCGGCAGCAGCATTTTCCAATTCACATTTGTCAAACGCTTGCTGAAGCTAACGCTCATCACCCACTCGACACTCTTACTCCTTCGGCTTTATTACTTCTTTCAAACACCTAACATGGAAGACCTGATTAAATTCGGACCACTCTTCTTGCTAACGTGTTTTGTAATTTGCACCGACAAGTGTCACACTTGAATGCAAGAAATAATTTCAGGCCAACTTTGCGTTCGCCGTTCTCTTGCTCAAAAACCACTTGGTGGATGATATTATGACCGTTATAACCTTGTGGGACATCAGTTCGGCCGGAAACGACGTCAAACTGAGAATCCTAAGTGAATCGAGGAAGATTCACACGTTCGTCGGGATCAACACAGCTCTACCTCTGCTGTATGTCACCCAAATGATGTCCTCACGTGACAACGACAGCGAAGAGATTTTTGTTCAACACATTTTCGACAAGTGGTGTCCCCGTCAAGCGAGTTTTTGGGTTTTCATTTTCAAAATGTCGATGTATTTAGCAGGTCTTGCGATGGTAGCACACGGCTATCAAGTCATTTATGTCACACAACACATCAAATTTCAAATGTACATGCTTAACGTACTCGTCGAGAGACTGGGTAGTGATGTTGAAGATTCACACAATCTCATTCATAATGAAGTTTATCAAAAACAAATTGAGTCGAAGCTGAAGATGATAATAGACAGACACTGCGATCTTATTCGGTAATGCTTTTGAAAAACACTTTTTCTCTTCTACTTTCTTTACATCAATAATTCTTGTGCACATTGTTATCTAAAATGTTAATGGGGTTGGAAATTTGTTTAGTGTAATGTATATATTTCTTGTTTGTAGATGGAAAAGTAACGCTTTGATGCTGATGAGTAATTATATAGTACCCTTTGTCATTATTGGAATCGTTGCTGGCATAAGTATTCTACTTTCATTTTTGCAAGTAAGTACTCATCATAATAAATATTTAACCGCAACGTTCGCAAAATCAGTAAGAAATTGACAAGCAACGAAGATAGATTTCTCCTTACAGATGATTAGATTTTGACAAAAATTTTGCAAATTGTAGGAGGTAATTTTGTGGCGTTCTTTCGTGGCAGCCGTTTCTGTACTGTCTATCATGTTAAGTCTAATTGCAGCTGGACAATATTTAGAAGACGAGGTAAACTAACGCACAGTTCAGAATCTGAGATAAAATTATTTTTGCAGTCGGAAAATATGTTACTAAGATTAGTCACAACGAATTGGTACAATTGGAACACCAGAAACAGAAAGAAATTAGTTCTGATTTTAATTAATGCTGCCATTCCCATCCAAGCGAAATTTTTGGAAGGTTTCATCGTAAACTTTAAACTACTGATGTTTGTGAGTCATATTTGGAACATTTTCTCGTCAATTTTCATTGTGTTTAACTTCACAGATATTCCAGGCTCTTTACTCTATCATGTCGATCGTTGTAAGAATCGCATTCAGTAGAAATTGAAGCAAATGATGAACAAACTACTCAAAATGGATCAATTTGCGAACGGATGTTATTACCTTAGAAATAGGCACATGCATTTTTCTTACTCAAGATAGTTACGTAATTAGTATTAGAATGTGTTTTAAAATCTGCACAGAACAATTAGGATAAAATCTATATAAATAATTGCTTTGAAATTTTGACACAACGTTGCATTCGAATAGGCTCGTGTTGTTGTATTATCTTATTATCTTGATGTTACACCTGTGACAGGTAAAAACATTATTTTTGAACAGTGTCATGTATTTAAATATTAAAATAGAGTTTGAATGTACGCGAATTGGAATCGATTTGAAATGTCAAAAATTTCAAGTGAGACGGCCTTATAGACACCAAAGTGTATATGAATGAAGTTCCCATGATACTACAGGGTGATTTCGAAGTTGAGGGGTTCCTTGTAACACGAGATACTATACATTATTCTTAAGAATTTTAGCCTAAATCTTCTTAGTAAAATGTTTGTATTAACGGAGATAATTGATTGTATATTTTTATTGTTTTCTAAAATTTTGAGTCCGGTCCTGTCTATTTCTCCGCTGTCCTAGATTAATAACTGACGTGGCCCAGGATGGTGTCTTTCTGGAAATCGCTCTGCGTACTCTCTGGACGCCGCAGCTGCATTCTGATAACGTGATAACATTGCCCATACATTAGCAACATATCTGTGAGTTCATTATTTTCGTAATGATAAAGCCATTCCGACTAATTAGATGACAACTCTGACATTATTTTTGATTAACGTCCATGCTCATTTGACTTTTTTTGTCAATTCTAATTTCTAACAAATCAGCGCAAATTTGAGCAGGACCGGTTTCAAAAATTTCAAAAAAATCAACTTGTTGTATCTTCATTGCCGTACACATTTTACTAAGGTGACTTTGACTAAAACTCTTTAGAACAACGCATACTATCACAGATTAAAACGAACACCTCAACTTCGAAAACACCGTGTATAGTTATTTACGAACCAAGTGCGGGAAGACGATGTTCCCGCATGACCGCATTTTTTTAAAGCACGAGCGACGAAAGAGCGAGTGCCTTTAATTAATGCGCGAATGAGCGGAAGATATCTTCACGCAAGTGGGTCGTACAATATTTTTTGTACGAACATTAAATAAAAAAAAATTGTTTTGCTACATTAAACATAAACGAACATGAAACCAAGTAGGCAGTGCTTTGGTTATTACAAACAATTGCTTAAACGTGTTTTCTCCTTCAGATTGTTTAACACACCAACACTATTTATTTAAAATTAACCAAATTAAATATTGTACTTCAAACAAAAGCAATGTTTTATTTTTGACACGGCTAGTCCCAGATTTCTCTCGTCGAATTACATCAGAAATAAAAAGTTCCGGAAAATATTTTTAGTTTCTTCTTAGATTAAAATGTTAAACATAGCTCATGCTAAGATGAAATTTTCATTTCGCTGTTCCAAACACCGGAAACAGTAAAACGTTTTTCTCTCCCCAGTCCTGTTTACCGATTTTCTAATCAAGCAATATCGATTTGGAATTAAGTCCACATTAACAAGAATCATTTTGAAATAATATTTATGTTGATTGGTCCAATTGCAAAACAACTGTCGATAATGCTTCCGAAGTAGAATTATGTTCTCTCAATTCTCTAATCAGTTTTTTCGAACGTTTGTTCAATACTTTTCCAACGTATACAGTACGTAGCTGCTGACAATGAAGAAATGGATTATGACAATAGATAAGTAAATTATGACAATGAAACATCTAAAACTTTAATAAAGATCATTGTGGAAAACGATTATTAAGCTTTTTATCTATTAGGAAGAAGTGGTTTTTGTTTTTCAATCGTTTTTGTGTCTTCTTAACATGATATACAATATATTTTTATTTTCATAAAATACTTAAAGTGGGTACAGGTTGCAAAGACACATTTGTCATTTGCAACAGCATTTTTTCAATATTTCTGACCAAATAAAGGCATAAAGGGACCAAAAAATCATAGTTTGGATTGAATATTGTCCATATAAGTACAGTTTTAAAGTAATTTCAAATGACTAATGCCATAAAAGGGCTGTTGCAAATGACAAGTGTGTCTTTGCAACCTGTACCCACTTTACCTACTTTTTTAAATTCTAAACGAATGTTTAAGTAACGGGTGTTTTTTTAAATCTGGCGTCGAAGTAGGCGTTGAACTGTCGATTGTGAATGCACTATACAGGTTACGGATCACAGATCAGCTGTTTAAATCTTACGCTTTATACGAGTGGTGCGATCTCAATCGACTCTCCAACGCCTACTTCGACGCCAAATTTAAAAAAACACCCTTTATTTTAAAAGGAACTAAAAAACTGAAAATACACACACACACAGTTGTGTTGAAAGTTTTAAAGCGTTTTAAATTAACAAAAAGTTCAAATTCAAACAAATATGTTAAAAAAAAACAAAGTATAACTTCAAACAATTCAAACTTAACCTCACTTACACAATTTTAGAACAATAATTTATCGATCAATAAATCTTATAAAAAATGGAATTAAGAACCATTATTTGGTATTAAAATAATCCTTGACATTGAAAGAATCATTTTGTGATGTTTAACTAGTTCCTAATTTTTGACCAATAATGACTGGTAATTGACCGATCAAGGACCGGTCAACTTTGACCAAAAATAAATGACCGGTCATTTATCCTACTATTTTTCATTAATCAACGATTTTTGCGATTTTGACGTTTTGATGATATTTTGATGTATAAACAACCTAGAACATGCATTGTTTGCACTTACCAACACTGCAGCAGGTAGTGTAGCAGAGTTTTCTATATTTTATATCTCCATAACTGCACAATTACGAATTCTCTTTTTCAAAAGCCGACCTTTTTGGTTATAATTCGCACATCATATTTTTCAAACGTTACTAGGTTTTCTTAGCAACCGTGATTTTACGTGAAATTGAATGTGAATGGAGTTGACGTCTTCTGACACTCTTTGTGAAAAAGTGAATAGAAAGTGTTGAAAAATTTAAAAATGTCCTACCTTGAGTACAAAAAAAGGATGAAGGTCTCATCTTTGATTTGAAATTTTGTCACAAAAAAAAATTTGCGGTCAACGAAAAAATTTTGTAGTCAACTCGTTTGTTAATGGTCGATTAATAATCTCAACTATTAAAGGCACTCACTCGCTACACTCGTTCGTGTTTCGTTTCGATTATTAATCGCCTTCATTAACAAACTAGTTTATTAAATAACTATTATTTATCTATTATTTGTCTGGAGCACCGCAAGGGTCGCGTGTGGGTCCGATGTTGTTCTGCTTTCTGCCATTGATTTATTCAGAATTCCGTCGTGCTCCACTTTTGTCCTGCGCGACTGATTCAAAGCTGTTCCTCGAAACAACACAAGACATACAAGATTGTCATTTATGAATTGTAGGATGTTGGCAATAAAACCATAAAAGGTTTTGATTCGAATGCGGATCTGCTTTTCTCTTTCAGAACGATAAATACGTTGATTGTTTAACACGTTAACACTATTTGTTTAAAACCGATCAAATAAATATTGTAAAATAAAATTGATGTTATGGTTTTTCATCCCTAGTCACAAAATTATCTCGTGGAATCACATTAGAAAGAAAATATAATAATAAATGTTTTTTGAAAAAAATACGATTGTCACCTCAGGCAAAGATTAAAAGTTTTATTACCCCGTTCCGATCACCTGCGTTGGAAATTAAAATCGCTACACCCCTTGGAGATTTTTCTAACAAATTACTATCAACGAATTTACTGAATTTATACGTTACTTAATTTCCACACTGTATAAAAGAATATTTTAAACAATGAATCACCATCAAAGACTTTTAGATTGAAATTTTATCATAGACAAAGTCAACTTGACATTTGGTGCGATTCTGTTTTAAAATTTACCAATATTGCTATACAGGGTGTCTCAAAATTCGCGAATTTCGAATTTAGAGCGGGGTAAGGAAGGACCCAGTGGAGCTCGAAAAATACTTAGAAAAAAAATTCGCTCTTCCTGAAGAAGCTATAAGCACTTTAATTTTGTTCAATACATATATAGCAGCCTTCATATCCACAGTGACAAAATATCGCGCGTTCAAATGAAATCCTGGGCTGAGTAGGCGTTGGAAAAATTAAACCGTTTAGAACAGTGTAAAGTTTGAATTTCCCGCCATTTGACACGAATGACATTTGTTTATGTTTAATCGGGACATAATTGAACATGCTTGTTTTCAGCAAAAGGTGCCCTTATATATTGGCTTCGAGAATAGGAACCGTTAAATTATTCTACTTTTAATGTAAAACATTGCAAAGAAAGAAAAACAGAAAGATTTTTTTGACTCTAAATTTTAGGTTAGTTGTCAACATGTTCCAATTAATCTACGCTTTAAAAAAGCAAAACAATTGACGGTTTCCAACGCCTTCCCAGCCCAGGATTTCATTTAAACGCGCGATACTATTCGAGCTGTTTCCGTTCCATTTTTAAGAAAAATTACAAAGATTTAAGATTTTTTATTTCAAAGTAAATCTATTCTTCAAATAATTGTTTTACGTTATTATTTTCCATAATCATCTACATCTCTAGAAAAATAAAAGAAGCAGACCCACCACGTGCTTTCACTCGATATTATTTGCTTACAGAATAGACAAGAAATTAATTTAATTTTTTCAAATAACCAAAACGTTGCTACTTTGTGACAAAATGGAACCCCGTTTTATAAAAAGAATAGATTGGGAGTTACATTTAATCAGTTCTTGAAGGTGACAAAAAATGTTACTTTGAACATCATTTATTTTCCTCAATGAATAGTGTCGTCTTCAGTGATTTTGTTTTTTTTAAATCTGATTTTGACATTCCGTTACTCTTATTTGTAAATTAATTCGCGAGCACTGACGTACGAAAGTTCAATAAATAGTAGAAGAATTATCGACTGGTTTATCTGCTGTTCAAAAAATCTAATTGGTTGGGTTTTTTATGTCTAATTTTTATTTACATTACCGAGAAGCATTATTAGGTGTATTGATCGATCAAATTAGGAAACAATTACGAATAATATTTCCGAAGCAGAATCAATTTCGACAGTTACAGTCGTGGTCTTTTTGTAGGAGACTCTTTCTTTGAAATTAAATGATGAATCCAAATCGAATGATCTGTAAGTTTATCAAAAATTCTTGTGGAATATTTTCAGATGACTGCTTAAAACCCGTCCGTGTGATTGGCAGCAGCATTTATCAATTCAAATTTGTCAAACGCTTGTTGAAGTTAACGCTCATCACCTACTTCACACTCTTACTCCTTCAGCTTTATTACTTCTTTCTAACACATAACATAGAAGACCTGATCAAATACGGACCACTCTTCTTGCAAATGTGTTTTGTAATTTTTACCCAGAGGTGTTACAATCGAATCTATGAAACGATTTCAGGCGGTCTTTGCTTTCATCGTTATTTTGCTCAAAAACCATATTGTCGAAAATAGCTTGAACGTTATTGAGCTGTGGGACATCAGTTCAGCCGGAAACGACGTCAAACTAAGAATATTGAGAGAATCGAAGCAAATCAACACGTTCGTCGTGATCAACACAGCTCTACCTCTGGTGTGGGCTACCCAAATTTTGTCTTCACGTGACAGTGAAAGCCAAGGGATTTTTGTTCAACATATTTTGGACAAGTTGTGTCCTCGTCAGGCAAATTTTTGGATTGTCATTTTCAAAATAACTCTGTATTTAGCAGGGCTTGTGATGGAAGTACACGGTTACCAAGTCATTTATGCCACACAACACATCAAATTTCAAATATATATGCTTAACGCACTCATCGAGAGGCTGAGTAGTGATGATGAAGATTCACACAATCTCATTTGTGATGATGTTTATCAAGAACAGATTGAGTCAAAGCTGAGGATGATAATAGACAGACACTGCGAGCTGATTCGGTAACGCTTTAAAAAGACTTTTGTAACAATTATTGTTTCCACACTTTTTCTCGTCGACTTTTATTATCATATCACTAATTGTTGTTCACTTTGTTATCTAAAATTATCCATATTATAGTCGTTCAAGAAATTACCACTGTCAATGACATTACAATAATGTATACATTTCTTGTCTGCAGTTGGAAAAATAACTCTTTGATGTTGATGAGTAATCTTATAATACCATTTATAATTTTTGGTATCGTTATTGGCATAAGCATCGTACTTTCATTTTTGCAAGTAAGTTGTGATCAATTACTCTTCTACTGGATCATCATGAAGGGAGCATCATCTCATTTTTTTCTAATTCCATTTACTTATTTATTTTATCTACGACCATTAAATAATACGTGTATTATTTACGTAACTATAGGTACATTATGCTAGTCATAAATTACACCCGTGACTTATTATAAATGGTGATTAAAAATCTTGCCTGCGGCTCGTTTTTTAACTTTCACCCTCGTGGATTATGATAGGCATTATTAGCTCGTCAAATAATATACTATTATTTATGTCGTTTTATGACTTAATAAAGCACTAATTTGGTCCGACAGAAAACAACATAATTTTGTGAATTGTAGGAAGTGATTTTGTGGCATTCTTTTGTGATAGCCCTTGCTGTCTTTTCTACCATGTTAAGTCTAATTGCAGCTGCACAATCTTTAGAGGACGAGGTAAACTAACGCACTGTCCAGAATCCAATGTAAAATCATGTTTGCAGTCGGAGACAATGTTTTTAAAATTAGTGACAACGAACTGGTATAACTGGAACACCAGAAACAGAAAGAAATTGGTTCTGATTCTGATGAATGCCGCCAATCCAATCCAAGTGAAATTTTCGGAAGGTTTCATCGTAAACTTTAAACTACTGATGTTTGTGAGTCACATTTTGGAACTTTTTCTCGTCAATTTTTATTGCGTTTAACTTCACAGATATTCAAGGCTCTCTACTCTGCTCTGTCGATCCTTGTAAAAGTCGCATACAATAGAACTTAAAACAGACATACGTTCAATGATGCACAGGCTGCTCCTAATACATCCGTTTCTGAATCTAGGTTACTAACTAAGATATAGGCACATACCTACGTCTTTGATGTTTTTTCAAACTTTCTCCTTAAGATAGTTAAGTACATTAGTAATAGAATGTTTTTTAAAATGATGCACAGAAGATTTAGGCTAGAATTGAATGTAAAAGTGTTGCCTATTTAAGACAATTTAAAAAAAATAGTTTGATGTAACAATGGAAGGTGAGCATTAATTTCGATAAATTGTGGGTTGTGTAATGGGCTCGTGTGGGTCTGGCTTTTTTGTTTTTTGTCAACAATGAAAGGTTCTGATTCGAATTTGAACCTGCCTTTCTCTTTTAGAGCGATAAATACATTGATTGTTGCAAAGTGATCAAATAAATATTGTAAAATAAAATTGAAATTTTGTTTTTTTTATTCCTAGTGACTAAATTATTTCGTTGAATCACATTCGAAATTTAAAGTGCCAGAAACTATAGTTTATTTTCAAACGGTCGAAAATCGCGTCTTTCTGTAAATCCATAGAAACGGTTAAAGTGGCATTTTTTTCTGAGCGGAGTAGAAATACTTCAAGTCCTAGGAGTAGAAGTGTCCCAGAGGCGGCTCGACCGAGTCAAGTGCAAAGTCAGTTGAAGCATTTGTCACACTTTATTTGCAATTACAACTATCAATAAGGTACATGAAATATTTAACAATTAAATTATCCCTCATAAAATATAGCCTCTAAGAAAGCGAAATAACGAAATTATTATCCAATATTTAACCGGTGCCACTGTGGTATGTAACGAGCCGTTCGTTGTGGGCGTGTCCATGCAGTCAGATGTGATGTCAAAATTAGAAATAGCGCAAGCAAGATGATCGTTCAGTGTTAAAAAGTAAACAGTTGTAAGTTGTAATCGTTTGCTATTCACGTTTTGATAATTTTTGTTATATTTAGCGAATGTCTGAAGTATGTCCGATGCCATTGAAAACAAAATGCATCGCACGGTTCCAGAATTGACGCAGATCGCGGCAAACTCTATGCAGATCCCACCACAGTTCCGGGCGATATCTACATAATTGCTCCTGATGGAAAGTATATGGCTACATAGATAAAATTTCTGAGTTCCTTAGACTACAGGAAGAATTATAAAGTATTACTACTCTTTATGCTATAATCTATTATTCTGCTTTTTGAAAAAAATACAGTTGCCTCAGGCTAAAATTAAAAGTCCTATTACCCCGTTCCAATCACCTGAATCACTAAAAAGTTTCTGTTTACGGATTTTTTCCAACATAACTTTCGATCGTCCACGCTAACAATAATCATTATCAAATTATATGTTGATTGATCCAATTGCAAAACAACTGTCGATAATAATGGTTCCGAAGTAGAAAGACGTGCGTTGGATTCCGTGACAACATTTTGTGAAGCGTTTGATCAATTCTTTTCAGACATATGTAAAGGAGAGAAATTACGAATTCAATTGAATTGATTCAGTCCTTCAAAAGTGACAAAAAAATGCTGCTCGAAATTTCGATTCCGCGACTCTTTTTTATGATCATGGAAAAAATCAGATTCAACACGCATGAGCAAATGTGCACTTAATCACTTGTACGTTTGCGGTCCTCGCCTTCGGCTCAGACGCCCAACCTCCGTACTCGTGATTAAACGCACTACTTTGCTCACTTGTATTGAAAATAGCTATTATATCCTCCATTCATAATAAATGTGATAATTTGGATTCTACTTTTTGTTCTTTCTTAGGTTAAATAAATAAACAGAACTATCAGGTTTATCGGGCAAGGAATTTATAGCCAATAAAAACCACAAGCGGACTTCAAGGGTCACCTTGACAAATTCCTCTTCAATTTGACACTGACTCTGATTATAGATTTTAATCGTGATCTGGAGACCAGTTGAGAAGAGACCCAGAGGTAGACCAAGGATAAGATGGAAGGACATTAGAAGGGTAAGAATAGAGGACTGGAGAGGAAGACCTGGGCAAAAACCATTCGAGAAGCTAAGGACCACGGCAGAATAGAGAGGAGAGTTACAAGGGAGAAGACCAAGGCAGAGTGATTCTCCGCAAGAAAAATGGAATGGAAAAACTCCACAAGATGGGCTGCCTCAATTCGATATCGAATAAACGCTTATTTATATTGTCGGTAAAAAAGTAATTGATCCATATTTGAATGAATCTTTTATATCGGAATCATCTGGTTTTAAACCAAAAATTCCGGCAATTCTGAAGATTTTTTGCATCTAATTAAAACGTTGCTGGCAATGTAGCAAAATTTAACATACTTGGAAAAGAGAACAAATTGCGAATTAAACTGAATTGGTTCAGTTCTGAAGGTGACGAAAAATGGTACTTTTTTCCAAACAACCACTCATATTAATTGTCACTGTCACGCTTGAACTGTGTCGCCTTCGGTGACCTTTAAGTCCTTTGTATCGCATTTTGAAAATACGCTACTCTTGTTTGCAAACTACTTCTTGAACAAGAAAAATAGCACAAAATGTTCGACTGGATCATCCTACTCTTCGAAAAAGCGAATGGGTTATGTGTCCTTTATCTATAATTTTTTTCCTTAACAAGAAGCATTATTATTTGATTATTTGATCAATAAAATTAGGAAACAGCTACCTACGAAGTTCCGAAGTAAATATAATCAATTTCGACAGTTGGTTGTGGTCGTTTGTTGAAGACACTTTCTTTGAAATGACGTGATGAATCCAAATCGAATGAACTGTAAGTTTGCAAAAATGAATAAACAAATTCTTGGGGAACGTTTTCAGCCGACTGCCTAAGACCAGTCCGCGTGATCGGCAGCAACATTTATCAATTCAAATTTGTCAAATGCTTGCTTAAGTTAACACTCACCACCTACGCCACACTGTTACTCCTTCAGCTTTACTACTTCTTTCAAACACCCAGCATGGAAGAGCTGATTAAATACGGACCTCTCTTCCTGAAAATGTGTTTCGTAATTTGCACCCGCAAATGTCACACATGTATGCAAGAAATGATTTCAGGTGTCCTTTGCGTTCGCCGTTCTCTTGCTCAAAAACCATATGGTCGATGATGTTATGACCGTTATAGACTTGTGGGACATCAGTTCGGCCGGAAACGACGTCAAACTGAGAATTCTGAGAGAGTCGAGGCAGATTAACGCGTTCGTCGTGGTCAACACAACGTTGATGGTGCTGTGGAGCACCAGTCACGTTTTGTCACGTCAGAATGACCCCGAAGTGATTTTTATTCAAGTTATTTTCGACAAGCTGTGTCCCCGGGAGGCCAATATTTGTGTTTTTATTTTCAAAATGACGCTGTATTTGGGGGGGCTTGCGATGGTAGCACATACGTATCAATTTATTTATGCCACGCAACAAGTCAAATTTCAAATGTATCTGTGTAACGCACTCATCGAAGGGCTCAATGGTAAATTAGAAGAACCTGAGGATCCCATCCGTGATAAAATTTATCAAAAGGAAATCGAGTCAAAACTGGAGATGATAATAGACAGGCACTGCGTATTTCTTCAGTAAGATTTCTTCATTTTTGGGTTCTCAGAAAGTCGATACAGGAACACTCCCAAATGCATTTTTCAATTTTTGTTCTTTCATCAGTTTATCAAAAACAAATTATCAAAATTTTATTTTAATTGAAATGTATCATTTGATAACTGCATCAGATAAGCTTACTGTGAAAAGAAATACTTCTATTATCCACTTCACTTATAAATTTAAATTGTTTACAGATGGAAAAATAACACTTTGATGCTGATGAGTAATCTGATAATACCATTCACTATTTGTGCTATCCTCGTCGGAATAGGCATTGTGCTTTCATTCTTACAAGTAAGTTGTTTTGCTTCTGCCAACTTATTTATTTGATCTATAAATAATCAATTAATAATCAAAGAAACTGAATTTGAAATTTTTTTCTTGTAATTTTGTAAATTGTAGGAAGTGATATCGTGGCGTTCTTGTTTGGTTGCTGTCGTTGGGCTCTTTACCATATCAAGTCTGATCACGGCGGGTCAACGTCTCCAGGACGAGGTATACGTAAGTTACACAATTATTTTATATGCAGGTTCTTTTACAGTCAGAAAACATGTTCCTAAAATTTACGGCAACCGAATGGTACACTTGGAACATCAGAAACAGAAGGAAACTAGTTCTGATTTTGATCAATGCAGCCAATCCCATCAATCTGAAATTTTCGGAAGGTTTTGTTATAAACTTTGACCTTCTGATGTTCGTGAGTAACATTTTAAAACTTTTTCTCGTCAGTTTTTCATTTTGTTTTGCTTTACAGATATGCAAATCTCTCTACTCCATACTGTCGATTCTTGTCAAGGTGAAATATAATTAAATCTGACTGCATTCAATGTGTAGAAATGATTCTAATGGTTATTTGTGTATCACGGTCAAAAAGTGCATCTTTATTGTCCGAGTTTGAGTTTTCTGGTCGAGGCGCAGCCGAGGCTTGAAAACAGACGACAAGAAAAGGCACTTTTTGATAGAACTACAAAGTAAAAGATATTATTGGAAACATTCCAAACTGATTTTGTTTCTACCTTTTCCAAATAAATAAATTTATTAATATATAGGGTGTCGCTGCAAAGACTTTCGAGCCTAATATCTCGGTTATTTTTCAATGGATTTTTGTGAAATTTAAAATGTAGTTATTTTAGACGGTGAAGAGTAAAATCCCATTAATGCAATTACCCAAGTCTTAAAAACGTAATTTTTACATGCCTTTTTAAAATTTGGATGGTGTTCCACGAGAAAACGAACTGCGTCATTGAAGTTCTTACGATACTCTCCATAGGCAAAAATTGTTTCCTTTTTCAACAATATTGAAATTTCTGCCATTGTAGTATATTTTTAGAGTATTTTCAATAAATTTACACAATTTGACTTTTCTAAAAAAACGCGCCCACTTTTGATAGATTTTAAGGGGTGTACAAAATGTTACTTGACAACTTTTCATCAATTGTTTCAAAAGTTAACTGCTCAAATACTTTCAAAATTTAGATTCATTTTTAACAACAAAACCTAATATTTTTGTGGCAAAAAAGTGTGTCATGCCTCTGTCAACATCATTTGATAATTCTCTTGACGAAACTAATAGTTGTCTGAATCTAAATATCCTCAAGACACAAGATTTCGTCCACGAACAACACATTGAAAAATTAGTGACAAAGATTTAACTGATGCAGATCCTTGGAACGCTAATTTTAATGTTGAAAAGAAATTCGGAAATGTCAAGAAATGCCATCATAAAATTTCTGGAGAAAAATTAGTTTTTCGATGTGAAGATTGCAAACAGGAATTTTAAAAACGAAAAGGGCCTTAAAATTCATAGAACAAGAATTCATGGACTAATGACCTAATCGTTTTCGTTCAAATCATTTTCTTCCGAAATTAATAAAACAAGAAGGAAAAATAAAGAAATTAATAACACTCTATCTAATCCATCTAATTCCACGTTTTATGAGAAGCACTTTGGATCTCAAAATAGTCATTCTAGTGGACCTCAAAGATTACCTTGTACTTTATGTCCTGGAAAATCTTTTAAGGATAATAACAAATTGAAAACTCGCGTAGATAAGTATCATATCGATAATAACTTATCAACTTCTTCTACTTTCTCTTCAACCGAATCAATCACAAAATTTCTTATTAATCTAAAACATCAGTTACCAACAATTAGAAGATTACCAAAAGCTTGTAGACATTAAGCTGCTGATAAATTATGCTCCATTATTAATAATTCTCTTTCGTCCAAATCAATCTCTTCCTTTGAGAATCTTTTGCTTTTCTCTTATAGAGCTTTCAATGTAGCATAGAAATCTGATAATTCATTGAATAAGCATATAAAAAAAATCTTTCCAATTTTGAAGTTCCTCAAATACGAACCGCTTCTAAGAAACGTACACATTTATCACTAGCTAAGAAAGTGGAAGCAAAAGTAGCCGATTTTGATATCAAAGAAGATGTTAAATTGTTGTCCTCGGATGACTCATTAGCTCCATTCATTGAAGATGTTGCTGAAGAATAAAAAAAAACATTCTTCACCATCTCGCGAACTTTTTTCGGGCTTGCTTCCTCCAGCTTGCCTTGGTTCACCGCCGGGAATCGGAGCACGAAGCAATACTTCATAAGGGAACTTAAAAGTGAAATAAAAAGATACAAAGGAATGAAATCGTGTTACTTCATGATGTTTGCGTCTCAAGCGTATTTACATTTGTTGCTTACAGAATAGACAAGGAATTAATTTATTTTTTGCAAGTGACGAAAACGTTGCTACTTTGTGGCAAAATGTAACCCGTTTAAAGAAAAGAAGAGTTTGGGAGTTAAATTTAATCACTTCTTGAAGGTGACGAAAAATGCTACTTTGAACACCATTTATTTTCCACAACCACTGTCACGCTTGAATTGTGTCGTCTTCAGTGATTTTGCTTTTTTTTAAATATGATTTTGACATTCCGTTACTCTCAGAGGTGTGAGTGAGAGAGAGAGAGAGAGAATGTAAATTACGAATTAATTAGAACAGTTTTGGCTAATCAAATCAATGTAGAACAATTTTTAGAAGTAGCAGATCAACGGAATTTAGCTGCATGACATGGCACTTGCGTAACAGCCTTTCAAGCCCAATTTAGGTTTCAAAATAATGTTAATTTGTTTCATTTTAATTCTGTTTGTTTAATTTTAATTCTGTTTAATTCTTGGTGCGTCTTTACTAAATTCACACTGTTTGTTAGGACCAAACGCCACCACACTCGATTATTTGTTAAATAAAATTTAAGTGAATTGTGTTCAACCGTTTTAATTCCATTTTTTGAAAAAACCTTCCGAAGGTGGGGCCTCTCGTTAGAACCTAATTAAACAAAATGAAAAATAAAATACAACGTGGGATCCATAAATATTTCTTTTCTCATTATTTTTGTTTTGTATTTTTCCAAAAAAATTTATCCGAGGGAATGCGGCAACCAACAATACACCAAATGAGGGAGGAAAGTTTTATCGAGGAAAAGTCAAGGAAGTAGAAACGTTTAACTACTTTGTGGAAAAATGTAACCCGTTTCAAAAAAGAAGAGATTGGGAGTTAAATTTAAGCAGTTTTTGATGATGACGAAAAATGCTACTTTGAACACAATTTATTTTCCACAACCACTGTCACGCTTGAATTGTGTTGTCTTCAGTGCTTTTGATTTATTTTTTTTAAATCTGATTTTGACATTTCGTCACTCTTATTATTAATTCGTGAGCACTAACGTACAAAACTTCAATAAATAATAATTGGTTTTCTACGTCTAATTTTTATTTACATTAGCAAGAACCATTATTAGGTGTATTGATCGATCAAATTAGGACACAATTACGAATAATATTTCCGAAGTAGAAGCAATTTCTACAGTTACAGTCGTGGTCTTTTTGTTGGAGACTCTTTCTTTGAAACTAAATGATGAATCCAAATCGAATGATCTGTAAGTTTATCAAAAATTCTTGTGCAGTATTTTCAGATGACTGCTTAAAACCCGTGCGTGTGATTGGCAGCAGCATTTATCAATTGAAATTTGTCAAACGCTTGTTGAAGTTAATGCTCATCACCTACTCAACACTGTTACTCCTTCAGCTTTATTATTTCTTTCTAACACCTAACATAGAAGACCTGCTTAAGTACGGACCACTCTACTTGCAAATGTGTTATGTAATTTTTACCAAGAGGTGTTACAATTGAATATATGAAACGATTTCAGGCGGTCTTTGCTTTCATCGTTATTTTGCTCAAAAACAATATTGTCGAAAATAGCATGAAAGTTATAGACCTGTGGGACATCAGTTCAGCCGGAAACGACGTCAAACTGAGAATCGCGAGAGAGTCGAAGCAAATCAACATGTTCGTCGTAATCAACACAGCTCTCACTCTGCTGTGGGGCACCAATATTATGTCTTCACGTGACAACGACAGCGAACAGATTTTTTTTCAACATATTTTGGATAAGTTGTGTCCCCATCTGGCCAATTCTTATGCATTCATTTTAAAAATGACGCTATATTTAGCGGGGCTTGCGATGGAAGTACACAGTTACCAAATTATTTATATCACACAACACATCAAATTTCAAATGTACATGCTTAACGCACACATCGAGAGGCTGGGTAGTGATGTTGAAGATTCACACAATCCCATTCGTGATGATGTTTATCAAGAACATATTGAGTCAAAACTGAAGATGATAATAGACAGACACTGCGATCTTATTCGGTAACGCTTTAAACACTTTTGTAACAATTATTCTTTCCACAATTTTTCTCGTCGACTTTTATCATCACATCACTAATTGTTGTTCATTAAAAATTATCAAAAATGTCTTATGTGCTTATTTTAGGCCACTAACGGGGTTAGAAAATTGTCCAGCGCTGTTGAATTATTATTGGACTAAAAAATATCAACTGGTATGGTTTTTGTAGTACCGTGCCTTCAAATAAATTCGGAATTAGAGTAGGCTGTGATTTATATATTTCATCTATTAATGGTTGGTAGACTGTTTACCACTAACAGTTCTCAACAGTTCTATGCCACGATCAGAACACGTGTACTGTGCTGTCCAAGGTCACTGCTGTGGATCAACAAAATTCCAAACAAAAGAGGTTATGTTGTTAAGCTTTGCGTGTTTGTGATTGGTTTACTTATTTTAGTTTAATCAGTGATACCAACACATAATGCATTTAGCATGAATTTTTCCAGAAGTTTACCCCAAGCAATTTCAGGTTTTTTCGTCAATTGAAATCTGAATAACAGGTTAAAAATTTAAATAAGTCAAAAATAATACAAGCTTTAGTTATTAATATTCAAAAAAAAACGATTAAAAAAATTCAGTACAACATATTTGGCGCCCTCTATCGACAAACTCGCAAAACATTCACTTTACTCACTAGTGAGAAAATATTGTTTCCTCACTAGTGATTCAATTGCCATCTTTGCTCACTATTTTCAGTGAGCAAAGACCACTGAAATCAATGATCATGGAAAAAATTATTTATTTGTAACTGAAAGAAATCACCATTGTCAATGACGTTAAAATAATGTATATATTTGTTGTCTGCAGATGGAAAAACAATACTTTGATGCTGATAAATAATTTTATAATTCCATTTGTCACTGGTGGTATCGTTATGGGGATAAGCATTGTACTGTCATTTTTGCAAGTAAGTTGTCATCAATTACTCTGCTACTGGATCATCATCAAGCAAACGTCATCTTGTTTTATTCTGATTCCATTCACCTATTTATTTTGTTTACGCCGTTAGATATAAAGCACTAATTTGGTCTTCATTAATATCGGCTATACGAATTTTTTGAGAGCCAAAATTAGCACTCTTAATAGGTAGGAAATGTACTAAACAATTACGAATAAATTCGATTTAACTACTTTTTCTTTAAATGTTACGTTCGCAAATTCAGTAACGACTCTCAAGATAGATTTCTCTTTGCAGCTTATTGTTGATTTGCATTTATTCTTGCTAATTGATCAATCCGACAAAAAACAATGTATGTAATTTTATGTATTGTAGGAAGTGATTTTGTGGCGTTCTTTTGTGTTAGCCTTTGTTGCGTCGTGTAGCATGATAAGCCTAATTGCAGCTGGACAATCTTTAGAGGACGAGGTAAACTAACGCACTGTCCAGAATCTGGTGTAAAATTATTTTTGCAGTCGGAAAATATGTTACTGAAATTAGTAACAACGAATTGGTATAATTGGAACACCAGAAACAGAAAGATATTGGTTCTAATTCTGATGAATGCCGCCAATCCAATCAATCTAAAATTTTCGGAGGGTTTCATCGTAAACTTTAAACTACTGATGTTTGTGAGTTACACATTTTGGAACATTTTCACGTCAATTTTCGTTGTTTTTAACTTCACAGACATTCCAGACTCTTTACTCTGCCCTGTCGATCCTTGTAAATGTCGTATACAATAAGACATAAATACTTATTTACGTGACGCGCTTAGTAAGTTAATCTTTACGGGTGAGCTGGAAAGTTTGTGGGACGAGCGACGAAGGAGTGAGCCCAACTACATCGAATAATTTAGACACAGCATTGTAGACTATACTAATATTATCGAAACTTCAAGACCAATAACAAGGGAAATAGAAATTACTAGTGCCTTAAAATTTGAAAACTGCAAATTTGAAGATTGTAATTTTCATGTAACTGAAGGAAAAGAGAAATAAATGAGTTCATGTCCAATTTTTTTTTATGATCTGCTTGAAGATAAAATAGTATATATCATTCAGAGTAGAAGGGCCTTTTGTGCTCCTAGTTGCCAATCTCTGGGCGTTGCACAAAAAAACTCACTTTTACTCTTAATAATAAAATCTACTATTTTTTGTGTGTCGTCAGCAAAGACCGAGGGAAAAAGATATTGTAGGAAAAAATCAGCAATAGAGGAGAGACCAAGAGACCAACAGAAGCAGAAATTTACTATTTGCAATACAATAACAGGACAATTATCGGTTTTGTCGGTTTCGTTGCTAACTTACTAAACAGGCAATTGCTTAATTATAACAGAATCAATAGAAACTCTGATATCTTTGTTCGAGATTTTCTGTTCAAAGGAATAGTAAAATGGTTTCTCATTATATTACCTAAATCATCCATTAAATATCTTAACAAAATGTAGTTCACTGAACGTAGTAATAATAATCTAGCAGCTATATTAATATGAAAGCAGTGGTATCATTCTATCAGTGCAGTTAAGCAATTTCAGCCGTCGACAGTGTTTGGATGGGTGACCGCCGAACGAAACCACAACGTCAATACTTCGTAGCTCTTTACCTAACTTTTATTATTGTCTGTAATGAAGTAAATGATAATAGGACAAAGACAGTCCTTTCAAAGGAATTATCACTACTTGAAGGAAGTATCCGTAATGATAATTAAGTAAGCAAAGTTGTGTAGTTGTAGCTCGAAAAAAATCAATATCCCTCGTGATTATCTGCGTCTTAAATTAACGAGCAGGGTTGTTATATTGATTGATCAAATTACTAAACAACTTTCGACAATGGTTGCCATGAAGAATTAAATTCAGGCAGTTATTGCGATTGATTTGTTCTTTCTTCGAACATTTTCTTTCTTTCAGTTGTCAAGAACGGTTCAAAGACCTAGCAGTAGCTGTTTTGATCGGATGAATTTGTAAGTGTATCAATTATCAATTAACAAAACCTTGTGCAACCTTTCCAGTCAACTGCTTAGAACAGGATCCTGTCTAGACCGCGACATTTATCAATCTACCCAAGTTAACACTCACCATCTACTGCTGGTCATCCGGTTTCGTTTCTTCTATCAAACATCAAACATAGAAGACCTCAACACACTTCGTGCGTTTCGTAGTTTTGACCAACCAGTATCAGTTGAATCTTGAAACAAAACAAGAAGGATCTGATTCTGGTTTTCGCGGAGGCTCCCAAACCTATCAATTATTCAGATGGTTTGGTGGTTATCAATTTTGATATGCTGACGCTTGTGAGTAATTTTAATTATCATACATAGATAATTCTGTCTGGTAGTAAATGAATTTAATTAAATTATGATTGATTAACCAGAAATAGACCACTAATAAAAAATACATCTGTTTCGGTGGAACATTTAGTAAAGTGGATCATTATCTTTTATTGGTAGGGGGATAATGGTTGTACATGTAGGATATTTCTGTTCAAGGTCGTTCGTCCAAAGCTGTAGTACTCATTATTCATTACTCATAAATTAATTGTCTATTAAATATTTTAACAGTGTACCTATCGTTGCGGCGCGCAATTTTATTTTCCAAAATTACTCAATTACTTTTTGAGTACAGTGAAAGATCCTCGAGCTGAAGTTTCGTCATGAACTTTAACCCACTAGTGTTGGTGAGTAACACTTTTGACAGTTTTGACAGATATGTAGGACACTTTACTCCGTTCAAAGTGAAATAAAATCAAATTTCAAATGAAACGAAATAATGACGAAAGTGCCACTGATGTTTATCTGTTGTCTTTGTTACTTTATATTTGTTTATATGATATGTTGCACCAAAAAAAGTTCGTCCGAAAAAGAGTTACTTTTCGCCCGCTTGTGAGTACGTAAAAGTACCCTTTTCTTTAAAGGTGCCTTAAAAAGCTTTTCATGGTCTAGATTATACCGTATTGTTAGTACCTTTTCCCGATGCATGCAGTAATTTAAGATGTACCCCAAGGCTCTACCCTTGATCCAATCCTCTTTCAGTATGGTCTACAGACCCAACAAAATTCGAATAACATTATTTGAAGCGCCATTGTTGATCACATTATGCTTTGTTTGCCACAAATCCTTCTTACTGAACTAGGTTCAAAGTATTTTTTTTATAATTATCAAAGTTCAATTCGAGTAGTTTTGTTTCCCGTTTGGTCTCGATCAATATCTAAGTTGGTTAATTAGTTACTGATGGCAATATAATTATGCAAATAAATGTTTCAAAACTATTATTCTGCTCAAAGGGATTAACGACCATGTGGGTTGTCCAGTTTGTGTTTTAGAGCCAGAAGTGTGCTATCAAGAAGCAAATTCCTCTGCTTGGCTTGATACTGGTCACGTAATGATTGAAGAAAGATCGATTTCCACCGGGAATCATCAAAACTGTAAGCTTGTTGCCACACGATGAACAAATCTTCACCGATCCTTCCAGATGATTGCTTGAAAACGCTTCGCGTATTAAGCAGCGACATTTTTCGTTTGCGATCCGTGAAAATAATACTGAAACTGATTGTTTCCCTATGCTCAACGATGTCTCTTCTGCAACTCTATTTCTTCTTTTCGTCACCCAGCATAGCCAAATTACTGAAGTGTGGAGCAGTTTTCTTTTACATGTGCTACGTAACACTCAGAAAATTGCGTCGCGCTAGATTTTGTATGGACCAATTTCAGATGTTACTAAGCAGCAGTGTTCTTCTGGCCAGAAACGATATGGTCGACGACATCATGAAGGTGATCGAGTTGTGGCCATTGGACACGTCCGACGACAAAACCAAGAATCACATTTTAAAATGGTCGAGGTGGATAAATAGGTTTGCTGTCGTGAACTCGTCTCTGATTCTTCTGTGTACCGTTATCGGTTTTTTTTCTCGTGACGAGGATAACGGGTGGACTTTTATTAGATACATTTTTGAGGAGTTGTTTGACCAATGGGGCCAATTTATTTTCGTCTTTGGCAAATTGACGCTCCTTTCTATAGCCCTCTTAATACCGGCGCATGCGTATCAAGAAATTTACATCACACAACACATCACATTTCAAATAATGTTGTGCACGATGTTCACTAGAAGAATGTCGAGCGTTTTGAGAATTACCGAAGAAAATCTGATCTATGACGAGAACTACCAGGAAGAAATCGAAACCAAGCTGAAAATTATAATCGACAGACATAACGACTTCCTCCGGTAACTTTTTGAATGTTTTCATTGACTTATAGACCACTGTCTAAATGCAAATCTAATCTACAGTGAGTACAGTTATAATTCACACGTGAGTTATGACTTAAGACACACGCGTGACTTATAGACCACTTTACTGGTCTGAAATGAGAACAACTATGACTCTATAAGTTGCAGGTGGGAACGAAACGCACTGATGAATGTGAATTATCTCATAATACCATTTGTTATGGGTGCAATCATCTTGCCTCTAAGTTTTGTATTTTCCTTGTTGCAAGCACGTAACAAATTGCGCTTTTCGAACAATTTTTTGACCGTTGCATTTGTAGGAAATGGTGTGGTGGCCTAATTACATCCTGTTCATTGTTCTTCTTGTAAACATTTGCAGTTTCATTGTGGCAGCACAACTCCTTGAAGATGAGGTAAAATTTCACCAAGAATTAAATCATATAGTGATATTCTTCCAGTCTGAGAAGATGGTACTGGAGTTGAGCGCCTCGAAATGGTACACTTGGAACAACAAGAATAAAAAAAACTTATTAACGATTCTATCTAGGACTGGTAGACCCCTAAAAATAAAATTTTCGGAAAATTTTGTCGTCAATAATCGCATATTACTTTTTGTACGTTAAATTCTTCTTTTTGTTGTTGTCACTGTGAAGTTGCATTTTTCTTGTTTTCCAGATATGCAAAACTGTCTACTCGATTGTTTCAGTTGTTCTCAACGTGCAGTGAATCGAACTGACGTATTATCTAATCTATTAAATAATACAATTTTATATTTATAGAGAAGTCAAGAACGAAATTAGAACTTGGATAGCAGTACCGAAGACTTTCTTTCTTAAAAACAAAAATATCAATTAGACACACCTAGCTATATAATGTAAATCATTTAGTAAGCAATTATTGTTCATTATATTTAACAAGATAATTGAGTAAAACGTTTGTGTTTTCTTTTGTCTCTCTAGGCAACAAAACTTTATAATAGAATTACGTTTTTAAGATTTTGACAAATAATAGCCTGATACGTGTCTCGGCTTTGTTCGGGGTACTCCGTTCGTGCCGAGTTTGGTCCCAATTGGATAAATATGTGACGTGGGCCGAAATTCGTTCACGCTCTAAACGTGTTCGTTTCGATCACTGCTCTATCGAGCATCGTGGCCAAGCGCCTAGCGCGCCACTTTGCATTCTAGACGTCCAGGGTTCTAATCCCGGGGCCGCCTGATCTACTGATGTGGTTTTTTTCATAGGTTTTCCCACACCATCACATCGTGGTATGAGCACAGGTCTCATATCACAGATAAGGCGAATGCTGGGTCAGTATTTACCCCTATTTAGCCTACCCGAATCGGGTAGGGGGGAATGAATAATGTACCCTTTCATTTCACTCCTCTCTTTTCCCTCTACAAAAACTGCGGCTCCGTAAAAGCGAGCTGGACAAAAATACAATGCTCTGCCTTGAAATGACCTGCCTCTTTCCAGAGTACCACAGGGATAGCATTTGGGTCCGTTGCTATTTTGGCACACCATCTGCCACACAATTATTATTGTGTCTAAACGGACTAATTGATTATTTACGTTGATACATTGTAATTGGAATTGAATTGTCTACTGAACATTGATGTTGTCATTATTTACTTATGTTTACAATACGATGGGAAAACTTTCAGATGGCACCACAATTTGAAGTAAAAACGCTTTATAGATATTCCAATTAGGTTTTTTCAGTATGTGTAGGTGGTAACTCAACATATTTTTTGTTCTCATGGTAACCACCTTGAGAGTAATGATATAAAAACGTCAAGTCTGTTATAACTTATAACAAACATTTAAATAGCTCATTGCAAAGTATTTAGAGATTCAATATCTTGACTTGTTTTTACCTCTGTTTCCATCATGAATCCTCGTCATCACAATGGTAGAAATTCTATGATCAATTTCACACGACAAATAATTTCTATTCGATTTTTTAGACTGTTTAAATTGGATTCGCATATTGGGCAGCGACATTTTTCAATTGAAATCCGTGAAAATAGTACTGAAAGTGATGTTTTGCATTTATTCGATATTGTCTGTTTTGCAAATTTACTTCTTTGCTTCGTCACCGAGCATGGCAAAAGTATTCAGTTGTGGAGCAGCTTTCTTTCAAATCTGCTACGTATTCTTCAGTGAAAGGTGTCACACTTGTGGCTAAATCTACAACTTCTAGATTGCATTCGTCACCAGTATTCTCCTGCTCAAGGACCATATGGTCGACGATGTCGTGGCGGTGATCGATTGGTGGCCACTCGATTCTGTTGGCCACGAAACCAAAAATAAGTTTACCAAATTGTCAAAATGGATAAACAGATTTGCTGTTTTGAACATATCTATTCTTCTAGTATTCGCCACCACAATTTTCTTTTCAAGCGATGAAGATAACGGATTGGCGTTTGTTCGGCACATACTCGACCAGATATTTTCCCACTGGAGCAAATTCTTCTTTGTCTTCTTCAAAATTACGGTTTTCTTGCCGAGTTTCATGATGTCTGCGCATATCTACCAGTTGTTTTACTCAGCACAGCACATCATATTTCAGATGAAATTCTTGAAGATGTTTATCAGAAGAATGGCAAGCACTTCGAGCAGTACCGAAGAAGATCTGATGTATGACGACAGTTATCAAGAAGAAATCAATGCGAAATTGAAAATTATCATCGACAGACATTGCAATTTCATCCGGTAATTTTTTCATACACCTCTGATAGAAGTCTTGGATTTTCTCATGGGATATGAATCACTCAAGTAGGCACTGCAAACCGACCGGAAAACATCGTCATTCGCCTTTTTGTATGGATTTGAATTTGGAAATAGTCGACATTTTCAGTTTTCATTTACAGATTTTTCACTGGTTTATCCTTTCGCCTTCGCGCAGATATTTCCAATGTCACAGCCCATGAGAAAATCCAACACCTCTACTAATGTAATCGACAATGTCAATACAATCTTTCAGTTCTCACTGCCATTGTAACAAATTGTTTGATTGTCACAGAGCTTAAGAAGCTCTGGAGTAATCCTTTTGTGAACACTTATTTATTTAACCATGTGTACTAAGTGTTATTTATTTTTTCTTGACAACCTATCTTGTTCCCAAAAGCGATACTATACTAAAAACTACTATGATTTCCTTACCTAGGTGGCAACAAATGACATTGATGACTATGAGTAATCTCATAATACCATATCTTACGAGTGCAATCCTCGTGGCTCTTAGTATCGCGTTTCGTTTTTTACAAGTATGTAAACAGATTGACAATAACAGTTTCATAATAAGTGATATTTTTAATTTATAGGATGTGCTGTGGTGGCCTAACTATGTGATCGCCGTTACTCTTCTTGCAAACATTTACAGTATCATTGCTGCTGGACAGACCTTAGAAGATGATGTAAAGGTCTCTGTAAATCAAGATATGCGGTGTATTATGTCGGAATGATTTTTCAGTCAGAGAAGATATTCGTAGAGTTGACTACCTTGCAATGGTACAACTGGAATTTGAAGAATAAGAAAATTTTTTTAACGATTCTTACTGCAACGACTCGACCTATTAACATAAAATTTTCTGAAAAGTTTGTGGTCAACAATCGCATGTTACTTTTTGTAAGTGAAATTTTTCGGATATATTTTCGCAGGAAGTTTATTGATATTTTCTTATTTTTTAGATTTACCAAACTCTCTACTCGGTCCTTTCAATGTTTCTCAGTATGAAGTGAAAATTACATTTTCTCAACACATTATTAATTAATTAAAGAAGATTAGTGTTCGACTTTAGAAAAACCACCAAAATCTTGTGTAAAAGCATATTTTTTAACGTTGTTCAAAAAACACAGCACATTTTGAAAAAAAAGTAATACCTAAGGAAATGCTGGAGAGAAAAGACAAAGAAGACGGAGAAGAAAGACACAGAGAGAGAAATATCACCAAGGAAACAGGTATGCTAGTGAAGAAGAAGAAGAAGAAGAAAGAGGAAGAAGAAGTGGAAAGATTGAGAACAGAAGGAAGGTGGATGAATGTAGAGCTGGGTGAAAGGGACAAAGACACAGAAAAACAAGAAAGAACAAGGAGTATGAGAGTACTTGGGGAGAGAGAGTGCAAAAGAAAGAAAGATGACGGCGGGATTTAGATGTGGGAAGGAGGAGAGAGAACAAGGTACTGGAGGGAAGGAGAAGAAAGAAGGGAAATGAGAGTGATGGAGAGAAAGAAACAACGACAAATACCGAATGATGAGAGAAAGGAGATAGAATGGGTGAAAGAGATATGGAAGAGGAGGGACAGAATGGAAAAAGAAAGGGGTGGGGGATAGAAAGAAAATTTTTTTCTGGAATTTTTATTTTTTAAATAAAACTGTATTGACAGTAGGGCAAATAAAGCACTATCTAAATTTTCGTGTTTTCTTATAACTATTAAAATTTTCACTTGGAGATGGCTTTGAACGAGTCTTTATTTTTTCTGTTACTTTAGATACACGCAAGAACGAACGACAAGTGTCAGTCAGTACAATTGAAACATAACCTATAAATTTTGCGCTGCATCAGCATAACGTGAAATATATTTGATTTATTTTTTTAATGTCCTTCAAAAAAAATGCAAGTTTTTTCATTCGTTTGCGTTCATAAAATATGTGATTTTTGAATCGGTCAAGAAGCGTTAAAAAAAGCGCCGTAGCGTGTCATGTTTTAACGCAATTATAAAATTTTTCTTTCATAATTAGTAGTTCGTATGTAAATTGGAATTTTTTTGGCATGAGTGGGCTAATATAAAACGCGAGTAAAACGAGCGTTTTAAAGGTCCACGGGTTCACACAATTTTCCTTCTCGTAAAAAAAAAGTATTACTTTACTCACTTGTTACATAAATAACTATTTCCCTTGACCGCTTGTTAATTTCAATATTAATGAATTATTTTGTCTAAAATATAGTGTATTAATGGACTTCATTAATACACTATTTTTCATTAATCAAGGATTTTTGCGATTTTAACGTTTTGATGATATTTTGATGTATAAACAACCTCGAACATGCATTGTTTGCACTTACCAACACTGCAGCAGGTAGTGCAGCAGGGTTTTCTATATTTTATAGCTCCATAACTGCACAATTACGAATTCACTTTTTCAAAAGCCGACCATTTTGGTTATAATTCCCATATCATATTTTTCAAAGATAACTAGGTTTTCTTAGCAACCGTGATTTTTACGTGAAATTGAATGTGAATGGAGTTGACGTCTTCTGACACTCTTTGTGAAAATGTGAATAGAAAGTGTTGAAAAATTTAAAAATGGCCTATCCTGAGAACAAAAAAAGGATGAAGGTATTTTATAAGATCTCATCTTTATCGAGAAAGATAAAATTGGTTTTGATTTGGCTTTAATTTGAAATTTTGTCACAAAAAAAAAGTTTGCGGCCAACGAAAAAATTTTGTAATCAACTCGTTTGTTAATGGGACATTAATAATCTCAACTTATAAAGGCACTCACTCGCTACACTCGTTCGTGCTTTAAACAGTTTCGATTATTAATCGCCTTCTAATGTTCGTTAATACGAACTAGTTTATTAAATAACTATGTATAAAAAAAATTTGAAATGTCAAACTTGTCAGTGTCTAAGGTGCAACGGAAAACAAAGAATGATCCATAGTCAACCCTAAGTGAAAATTTTAATAGTGACCCGTTGTTTCATTACAAGCAGCATATGGAAAACATTAGCAATGAAAATTCCTTCAGAGGAAGCACGAAAAGAGAATTCTTTCTTTCGTCTATTACATTTTTGGTAACTAATACAATTTAAGATTGGTACACTAATCTGTACTAAATACGAAAAAGAAGAGGTCATGAAATAGTACCCGGCGGCACACCTAAATTTAAATCATCGCTTTCACTCCGTGAGATTTATTCGGTGGTTTATTGGGTTTTATTCTAGTGAGGGAACATCTAATGCGTGATCGACAAGCTCTGTAGTAAAAGTTTAGTGCATTATGACGTCACGTGTAAATTTTGTGCGGGGAAAAAACCAAACTATTGTTTTAAATGGCAACGAAGCAACCTACTATACAAATTAGTCAGTTCTACCAACCTTGCAGTACAACATTTTTGGCGCCCTCTATGGACAAACTCGCAAAACATTCACTTTACTCACTAGTGAGAAAATATTGTTTCCTCACTAGTGATTCAATTGCCATCTTTGCTCAATATTTTCAGTGAGCAAAGACCACTGAAATTCAATGATCATGAAAAAATTATTTATTTGTTACTGAAAGAAATCACCGTTGTCAATGACGCTAAAATAATGTATATATTTGTTATCTGCAGATGGAAAAACAAAACTTTGATGCTGATAAATAATTTTTTCTTCAAACGTCCGTAAAATATTACTTTGCACTGCTGCTTGACAATGCTAAAGTGTCACTTCATTGTCATGACATCTAACGAGCTGACCAGCGTCCGTGAAGTTATTATCTCCGCTGATGAGCGGCAGTAAAGTAAACTAGCTAAATCATTTGAAATTCTTACCTGGTCTCTTAACATGTCTTAAATAATTTGTTATGAAGGTTTGAAGAAAAAATAGTATATGTTATTCGGAGCAAAAATGGTTTTATGTGCTTTGGCTGGTTTGTCTGCGTCACTGCGTTCGGCAGCCAATCTACCAGCCGCAGCACATAAAACTTCATTTTTGCTTCTCATAACATAATATACTATTTGCAGTCGGAAAATATGTTACTGAAATTAGTGACAACGAATTGGTATAATTGGAACACCAGAAACAGAAAGACATTGGTTCTAATTCTGATGAATGCCGCCAATCCAATCAATCTAAAGTTTTCGGAGGGTTTCATCGTAAACTTTAAACTACTGATGTTTGTAAGTTACACATTATGGAACATTTTCTCGACAATTTTCGTTTTGTTTAACTTCACAGACACTCCAGACTCTTTACTCTGCCCTGTCGATCCTTGTAAATGTCGTATACAATAAAACATAAATAGTTATTTACGTGACGCGCTTAGTAAGTTAATCTTTACGGATGAGCTGGAAAGTTTGTGGGACGAGCGACGAAGGAGTGAGCTCAGCTACATCGATTAATTTAGACAGCATTGTAGACTTTACTAATATTATCGAAACTTCAAAACCAATAACAAGGGAAGTAGAAATTACTAGTGCCTTAAAATTTGAAAAACTGCAAATTTGAAAATTGTAATTTTAATGTAACTGCAGGAAAAAAGAAATAAATGAGTTCATTTCCAATTTTTTTTGTGATCTGCTTGAAGATAAAATAGTATATATCATTCAGAGTAGAAGGTCTTTTTGTGCTTCTTCCAGTTGCCAATCTCTGGGCGTAGCAGAAAAAGACTCACTTCTACTCTTAATGATAAAATCTTCTATTTTTTGTGTATCGTCAGCAAAGACCGAGGGAAAAAGATATTGTAGGAAAAAATCACAATAGAGGAGAGACCAAGAAACCAACAGAAGCAGAAATTTACTATTTGCAATACAATAACAGGACAATTATCGGCCTTGTCGGTTTCGTTGGTAACTTACTAAAGAGACCTCAATACTTCACAGCTCTTTGCCTAATTGTTATTATTGTCTGTAATGAAGCAAATGATAATAGGACAAAGATAGTCCTTTCAAAGGAATTGTCACTACTTGAAGGAAGAATCCGTATTGATAATTAATTAAGCAAAGGTGGTGTAGCTGTAGCTCGAAAAAAATCAATATCTCTCTTGATTATCTGTGTCTTAAATTAACGAGCAGGGTTGTTATATTGATTGATCAAATTACTAAACAACTTTCGACAATGGTTGCCATGAAGAATTAAATTCAGGCAGTTATTGCGATTGATTTGTTCTTTCTTCGAACATTTTCTTTCTTTCAGTTGTCAAGAACGGTTCAAAGACCTAGCAGTAGCTGTTTTGATCGGATGAATTTGTAAGTGTATCAATTATCAATTAACAAAGCCTTTTGCAACCCTTCCAGTCGACTGCTTAGAACACTCAAGTGTTAACTCTCACCATCTCCACTGCTGGTCATCGAGTTTCGTCTCTTCTATTAAACATCAAACATAGAAGACCTCAACACACTTCGTGGGTTTCGTAGTTTTGACTAACCAGTATCAGTTGAATCTTGAAACAAAACAAGAAGGATCTGATTCTGGTTTTCGCGGAGGTTCCCAAACCTATCAACTATTCAGATGGTTTGGTGGTTATCAATTTTGATATGCTGACGCTTGTGAGTAATTTTAATTATCATACATAGATAATTCTGTCTGGTAGTAAATGAATTTAATTAAATTATGATTGATTAACCAGAAATAGACCACTAATAAAAAATACATCTGTTTCGGTAGAACATTTAGTAAAGTGGATCATTATCTTTTATTAGTAGGGGGATAATCGTTGTACATGTAGGATATTTCTGTTCAAGGTCGTTCGTCGAAAGCTGTAGTACTCATTATTCTTTACTCATAAATTAATTGTCTATTAAATATTTTAACAGTGTACCTATCGTTGCGGTACGCAATTTTATTTTCCAAAATTACTCAATTACTTCCTGATTACAGAGAAAGATCCTCGAGCTGAAGTTTTGTCATGAACTTTAACCCACTAGTGCTGGAGAATAACACTTTTGACAGTTTTGACAGATATGTAGGACTCCGCTCTATCAGTTTTCAAAGTGAAATAAAATCAAATTTCAAATGAAACGAAATAATGACGAAAATACCACTGATGTTTATCTGTTGTCTTTGTTACTTTATATTTGTTTATATGATATGTTGCACAAAAAAAAAGTTCGTCCGAAAAAGGGTTACTTTTCGTCCGCTTGTCAGTACGTAAAAGAACCCTTTTCTTTAAAGGTGTCTTAAAAAATCTTTTCATGGTCTAGATTATACCGTATTGTTAGTACCTTTTTCTCGATGCATGCAGTAATTTAAGATGTACCCCAAGGCTCTACCTTTGGTCCAATCCTCTTTCAATATGGTTTACAAACGCAACAGAATTCGAATAACATTGTTTGAAGCGACATTGTTGATCACATTATGGTTTGTTTGCCAGAAATCCTTCTTACTGAACTAGGTTCAAAGTATTTTTTTATAATTATCAAAGTTCAATTCGAGTAGCTTCGTTTCTCGTTTGGTCTCGATCAATATCTAAGTTGGTTAATTAGTTACTGATGGCAATATAATTATGCAAATAAATGTTTCAATACTATTATTCTGCTCAAAGGGATTAACGACCATGTGGGTTGCCCAGTTTGTGTTTTAGAGCCAGAAGTGTGCTGTCAGGAAGCAAATTCCTTCGCTTGGCTTGATACTGGTCACGTCATGATTGAAGAAAGATCGATTTCAACCAGGAATCATCAAAACTGTAAGCTTGTTGCCACACGATGAACAATTCTTCACCGATCCTTCCAGATGATTGCTTGAAAACGCTTCGCGTATTAAGCAGCGACATTTTTCGTTTGCGATACGTGAAAATAATACTGAAACTGGTCGTTTCCCTATGCTCAGCGATGTCACTTCTGCAGCTCTATTTCTTCTTTGCGTCGCCCAGCATAGCCAAATTACTGAAGTGTGGAGCAGCTTTCTTTCACATGTGCTACGTAACACTCAGAAAATGGTGTCGCGCGAGATTTTACATCGACCAATTTCAGATGTTACTAAGCAGCAGTGTTCTTCTAGTCAGAAACGATATGGTCGACGACATCATGAAGGTGATCGAGTTGTGGCCATTAGACACGTCCGATGACAAAACCAAGAATCAGATTTTAAAATGGTCGAGGTGGATAAATAGGTTTGCTGTCGTGAACTCGTCTCTGATTCTTCTGTGTACCGTTGTTGCTTTTTTTTCTCGTGACGAGGATAACGGGTGGACTTTTATCAGATACATTTTTGACGTGTTGTTTGCCCAATGGGGCCAATTTCTTTTCGTCTTTGGCAAACTGACGCTTTTATCTGTAGCCCTCTTAATGCCGGCGCATGCATATCAAGAAATTTACGTAACACAACAGATCACATTTCAAATGATGTTGTGCACGACGTTCACTAGAAGAATGTCAAGGGTTTTGAGAGTTACCGAAGAAAATCTGATCTATGACGAGAACTACCAGGACGAAATCGAAGCCAAGCTGAAAATTATAATCGACAGACATAACGACTTCCTCCGGTAACTTTTTGAATGTTTTTATTGACTTAAAGAACACTGTGTAAATGCTAATCTAATCCACAGTGAGTTACAGTTACAATTCACACGTGAGTTATGACTTATAACACTCGCGTGACTTATAGACCACTTTACTGGTCTAAAATGAGAACAAGTATGACTCTATAAGTTACAGGTGGGAACGAAACGCACTGATGAAGGTGAATTATCTCATAATACCATTTGTTATGGGTGCAATCGTCTTGCCTCTAAGTTTTGTATTTTCCTTGTTGCAAGCACGTAACAAATTGCGCTTTTCGAACAATTTTTTGACCGTTTAATTTGTAGGAAACTGTGTGGTGGCCTAATTACATCCTGTCCATTGTTCTTTTTGTAAACATTTGCAGTTTCATTGTGGCGGGACAACTCCTTGAAGATGAGGTAAAATTTCACCAAGAATAAAATCATATAGTGATATTCTTCCAGTCTGAGAGGATGGTCCTGGAGTTGAGCGCCTCGAAATGGTACACTTGGAACAACAAGAATAAAAAAATCTTATTAACAATTCTATCTAGGACTGGTAGACCCCTTAAAATAAAATTTTCGGAAAATTTTGTCGTCAATAATCGCATATTACTTTTTGTAAGTCAAATTCTTCTTTTTGTTGTTATCACTGTGAAGTTGCATTTTTCTTGTTTTCCAGATATGCAAAACTGTCTACTCGATTGTTTCAGTTGTTCTCAATGTGAAGTGAATCGAATTGTGGATCACTTAGAAACAAAAGATTTTATTTAACGTACTATTTGAAAATTACTTTTTTTGTTTTTGGTCATCGTGTGCAAAATGGATGCAGTTGGAACTGACGTATTATCTAATCTACTAAATAATACATTTTTATATTTATAGAGAAGTCAAGAACGAAATTAAGACTTGGATAGCAGTACCGAGGACTTTCTTACTTAAAAACAAAACAAAAATATCAATTAGACGCACCTAGATAAATAATGTAAATTGTTTAGTAAACAATTATTGTTCATTATATTTAACAATATAATTGAGTAAAACGTTTGTGTTTTCTTTTGTCTCTCTAGGTAACGAAACTTTATACTTATATTAATTAAATTGCGTTTTTAAGATTTTGAGAAATAATTGCCTGATACGTGTCTCGGCTTTGTTCGGGGTACTCCGTTCGTGCCGAGTTTGGTCCGAATTGGCTAAACATGTGACGTCGGCCGAAATTCGTCCACGCTCTAAACGTGTTCGTTTCGATCACTGCTCTACCGAGCATCGTGGCCAAGCGCCTAGCGCGCCACTTTGCATTCTAGACGCCCAGGGTTCTAATCCCGGGGCCGCCTGATCTAGTGATGTGGTTTTTTTCATAGGTTTTCCCACACCATCACATCGTGATATGAGCACAGGTCTCATATCACGGATAAGATAATTGGATCAGTATTTACCACTCAATACCTACCACCTTCCTTCCGCACCCATCCTCACCATACCCCCATCCCGAATCTTGCCTCCTGATGCTTTTCTTCGAGACGACCTGCAACCGGCTCTTTCCAGAGTAGGTACCACAGGGATCGCATTTGGGTCCGTTGCTATTTTGGCACACAAACTGGCACACAATTATTATTGTATCTAAACGGATTAATTGATTATTTACGTTAATATATTGTAATTGGAATTGAATTGTCTACTGAACATTGACGTTGTCATTATTTACTTATGTTTACAATACGATGGGAAAACTTTCAGATGGCACCACAATTTGAAGTAAAAACGCTTTATAGATATTCCAATTAGGTTTTTTCAGTATGTTTTAGTATTACTTCAAATGGTACGCTAAACTTGTGGTAACTCAACGTATTTCTTGTTCTCATGGTAACCACCTTGAGAGTAATGATATAAAAACGTCAAGTCTGTTATAACTTACAACAAACATTTAAATAGCTCATTGCAAAGTATTTAGAGATTCAATATCTTGACTTGTTTTTACCTCTGTTTCCATCATGAATCCTCGTCATCACAATGGTAGAAATTCTATGATCAATTTCACACGACAAATAATTTCTATTCGATTTTTTAGACTGTTTAAATTGGATTCGCATATTGGGCAGCGACATTTTTCAATTAAAATCCGTGAAAATAGTACTGAAAGTGATGTTTTGCATTTATTCGATATTGTGTGTTTTGCAAATTTACTTCTTTGCTTCGTCGCCGAGCATGGCAAAAGTATTCAGTTGTGGAGCAACTTTCTTTTACATCTGCTACGTAATCCTCAGTAAAAGGTGTCACACTTGTGTCTGAATCTACAATTTATAGATTGCATTCGTCAGCATTATTCTCCTGCTCAAAAACCATATGGTCGACGATGTCGCGGCGGTGGTCAATTGGTGGCAGCTCGATTCTGTTGGCGACGAAACCAAAAATAAGTTTATCAAATTGTCAACATGGATGAACAGATTTGCTGTCTTGAACATAGCTATTCTTCTAGTATTCGCCACCATAATCTTCTTTTCAAGCGATGAAGTTAACGGATTGGCGTTTGTTCACCACATACTCGACCAGATATTTTCCCATTGGAGCAAATTCGTGTTTGTCTTCTTCAAAATCACACTTTTCTTGCCGAGTTTTATGATGTCTGCGCATATGTACCAGTTGTTTTACTCGGCACAGCACATCATATTTCAAATGAAATTGTTGAAGATGTTTATTAGAAGAATGGCACGCACTTCGAGCAGTACCCAAGAAGATCTGATGTATGACGACAGTTATCAAGAAGAAATCAATGCCAAATTGAAAATTATCATCGACAAACATTGCAATTTCATCCGGTAATTTTTTCATACACCTCTAATTGAGGTCTTGGATGTTCTCATGGGCTATGAGTCACTCAAGTAGGCGCCACAAGCCGACCGTCATTCGTTCCGTTAGTTTCGTCTCTCTCTCGCCTATTTGTATGTATTTGAATTTGGAAATAGTCGACGTTTTCAGTTTTCATTTACAGAATTTTCACTGGTTTATCCTTTCGCCTTCGCGCAGATATTTCCAAGGTCACAGCCCATGAGAGAATCCAACACCTCTACTAAAGTTATCGACATTGTCAATACAATCTTTCAGTTCTCACTGCCCTTGTGATTGTTTGATTGTCATAGAGCTTAAGAAGCTCTGGAGTAATCCTTTTGTGAACACTTATTTATTTAACCATGTGTACTAAATGTTAGTTATTTTTTCTTGACAACCTTTCCCAATAGCGATGCAATACTACAAACTACTATGATTTTCTTACCTACTACTATATTTACGTTTTTTCGAGGTGGCAACAAATGACATTGATGACTATGAGTAATCTCATAATGCCATATCTTACGAGTGCAATCACCATGGCTCTCAGTATCGCGTTTCGTTTTTTACAAGTATGTAAACAGATTGACAAAAACAGTTTCATAGTAAGTGATATTTTTAATTTATAGGATGTGCTGTGGTGGCCTAACTATGTGATCTCCATTACTCTTCTTGCAAACATTTACAGTATCATTTTTGTTGCGCAGACCTTAGAAGATGAGGTAAATGTCTCAGTAAGTCAAGATATGCGAGTATTACGTCGGCATAATTTTTCAGTCAGAAAAGATATTCCTAGAGTTGACTACCTTGCAATGGTACAACTGGAATTTCAAGAACAAGAAAATTTTTTTAACGATTCTTACTGCAGCGACTCGACCTATTAACATAAAATTTTCTGACAAGTTTGTGGTCAACAATCGCTTGTTACTTTTTGTAAGTGAAGACATTTTTCGGATTTATTTTCACTGAAGGATTGTTGCTATCTTCTTATTTTTTGTAGATGTTCCAAACTCTCTACTCGATCCTTTCAATGTTTCTCAATATGAAGTGAAAATTACATTTTGTTCAATACATTATTATTAATTAATTCAAGAAGTTCAGTGTTCGACTTTGAATGCACCTAACAAAGCCACCAAGATATTGTGTAAATGCATATTTTTTACTTTGTTTGTTCATACATTGTGGAGAAACTAACACAAATTTTGAAAAAAAGTAGTACTTTAGGATTAATGTAAATGGTTTATATATACATTCATTGAAACAAATGTATATGCTGTAAATAACCGTAACAATAAGATAATAACTGTTTATTACAATAGCGATGAAGAGACATCTGCGAATCACTTGGTAATAGTGGAAAAGAGTGAGAGAGAAATTAAAGAAATTATGAGGAGCTGAGAAAGTATGTGAGGAAGTGAGAGATCTGGGTATGGAAAAAAAATATTTGAGGGGGGTGCTAGGAGTGGGCAAAGAAACGTCAGGGTACACAGCGAGGGAAGGGTGCAAGAGGAATAGGATGAGAGTGAAAGCGGGAAATGAGTGGCAAAGTTTAAGGACAAAATGGATGAAAGGGAAGGGTGCAGGATACTAGGAATGACAAAGAACACGGAGAAGAAGGAGAAAGAGAAGTACTACCAGAGAAACGGGTATGCCAATGAAGAAGTGGAAACATTGGGAGCAGAAGAAAGATAGATGAACGTTGAGCTGAGTGACAGGAACAAAGACACAGACAAAAGCAAGAAAGAAGGGAGAGAATCAAAGAATCCAGGGAGTATGATAGGTGCATGACAAAGAATATTCCGGAGTCCCTGGGGAGAGAGTGCAAGACAAAGAAAAATTATGGGAATTTCAGATGTGGGAACGAGGAGAGAGAAAACAGGTATTGGACGGAAGGAGAGGACAGAGGGTGCAGAATGTGCTATGAGGAGAGAGATAATTGATCACATGTGGAGGAATGTAGCGCCATGAGAGAGAGGGAGAGAAAGGAACAGGGAGAAATACCGAATGAAGACGGAAAGGAGAGAGGAAGAAAGGGGACAGAATGGAAAAAAGACAGGAGTGGGAGATAGAAAGGAAAATGTTAATTTTTTTGAAAGTATAATTTTTTAGATAAATCTGTATGCAGGAATCAGAAAAATAAAGCATTATCTAAATTTTAGTGTTATCTTATATTTCTCAAGATAGTTATTGTTTCATTACAAGTAGAATTTGGAAAACATTAACAACGATACCTTAATTCCCTGAAGCGTAGCAAGCAAAAATGATTTTAAAACATCTTCGTTAATTATTCGTTCCTTGGGGCCCTCGCGGTCAGGGGAAGCTACGGTCAGTCTCAAACGCTCTCAATTAGCTGTGATCCGGCGTAAAGCACAAAGAGCTCCGTCATATTATTTAGATGGATATGCAGCATTGGAAACATCTGACACGTGAAGAGAGGTACCCTTGTAAGACTTAGTACCTTTCCAATTTTATTTTCACTATATTGGATCAGACTAGACTATATAGCGTCGTCGGGTTCAATTTGGTTATTATTTTTTCATCATAATTGAGCATTTGTCTGCCTACTGTTTTGTTCAATTTTGTTTGAGTCAATATCTAGCATTTACTTACACATAGAATATTTAATGTGAATTAATGCTTCATTAATTTTCGAATAAACATTACAATTAGCTGACGAGTTAACGACTTTATAGGTGGTTTAGTTTGTGCTTTAGGCTCGACAGGAACGGAGTGTCAGATTTTGCGGTGTCCCAAATTATTATTAGTTCTCGTATAAAGATTACTTAACAGCAGTGTATTTCAAGTATTCATAAACGTCATTTCTAGTACAATTAATAATAGAACAGTTGAAAAAATTGGTCAAGTGCTCATATGTTGTGGTTTAATTAATAAAAAACAATGAAAGATTTCTTTCCACGTCGAAGCACCGTCGTCAAAATCTTCAAAACCGTAAGGCCGTTGATTGGGATCAAGGTATGTAAGTACTTTGAAAGAGTGGACGTCATGTCTTCTATTGCCATCATGAACCCTCGTCATCAAAATGGTAACAATTGTATGATCAGTATCAAATGGCTAATCATTATTTTTCGTTTTTTTAGACTGCCTTAAAACGGTTCGCATTTTAGGCGATGACATTTTCCGATTGAAATTCGTCCAAATAATCATGAAATTGATACTTTGCACTTATTCGATACTGTGTGGTTTGCAAATTCACTTCTTCATTTCGTCGCCGAACCTGACACAATTACTGAGTTGTGGAGGAGTTTTCTTTCGAATGGCCGCAGTAATATTTTGTAAAATGTATGGCAATTGTTTAAGTCGACAACTTTTAGATTGCAGTCGCCACCAGCGTCCTTCTGGTCAAGAACGCTATAATAGACGACATCATGGATGTCATCGATTTGTGGCGCATCGATTCCGCTGATGATAAAACCAAAAATGAAATTACAAAATTGGCAAAATGGGCGAACAGATTTGCTGCCACCAACACATTAGTATGTCTATTATGTGTAGCCACAATCTTTTACTCGAGTAACGAAAATGATGGATTTGAGTTTGTTCGCGACATACTCGACCAGATATTTTTCCAATGGGGCAAATTCGCGTTTGTCTTCTTCAAAGTGACGCTTTTGCTGGCGAGTTTCACGATGCCGGCAGTTACTTACCAAGTGTTTTACGTAACGCAGCACGTCACGATGCAAATGAAATTGTTCAAGATGTTTATCAGAAGACTGGCAAGCACTTGGAGCAGTGCAGAAGAAAATCTGATTCATGACGACAATTATCAAGAAGAAACGCAAGCTAAATTGATAATTATCATCGACAGACACTGCGCTTTCATCCGGTAATCCTTTTCATTTTACCACCTCTGATAAATCAGATTCACTTAATTGGTTTACATCATTTCCAGGTGGCAACAAAACGCAATGATGATTACGAGTAATCTCATAATGCCATTTGCTATGGGTATAATCGTCATTGCTGTAAGTTACGGGTTTGCCTTTTTACAGGTATGTGCATGGATTGACAATGATCGTTTCAAAATAACTATTATTTTTATAATCTATAGGAAGTGATATGGTGGCCTAACTATGTACTTTCCGTTCTTCTTGTTACAAACACTTATTGTATCATTACAGCAGGACATCTCTTAGAAGATGAGGTAAACATCTCAAAAGGACAAGAAATATTAATTAGGCATATTTTTTCAGTCAGAGAAAATTTTTCTCGAGTTGACCACCTTGCAATGGTACACCTGGAATATGAAGAATAAGAAACTTTTTCTAACGATTCTTACCGCAGCCATCAGACCTATTAATGTAAAATTTTCGGAAAACTTCGTGGTGAACAATCGCATGTTACTTTTTGTAAGTGAACTTTTTCATATTTATAATCATTTGAAGTTTGTTACAATATTTTTGTTTTTTTATAGATATACCAGAGTGTCTACTCGGTCATTTCAGTTTTTCTCAATGTGCAGTGAAACAAATTATATCTTATTCAACACATCATTAATTAACTCAAACACTTTAGACGCACCAGAACAACCAACTATGTAAAAGAATGTGTTCCATCGTTGATTAATATTTAACAAGCCTAAAGAATAGTTCAGTAGATTTCATTGAAACAAATGTACATGTTGTTGAAAACCTAGGGTAATAATTGTTCACTCAATATATATACACCATTGTGTTTACTGTAACCAAGAACTATCTTTGTGTTTAGTTTATTTTCCACGAAATTAGAGATATTGTTGGCACTGTAGGAAAATTTAAATAGTGATCTTCTTGCATTCTTCGATTGGGGAAGCACGTTCTCGTCAATGCGATCTATTCTAAAATTGTTCTAAAACATCATCGTTCATCATTCGTTCCTTGGGATTCTCGCAGCCGGCGGAAGCTACCGTGTCCATCGCTCTCAATTAGCTGTGATCCAGAGCAGGGCATAAAAAGCTGCGTCATTTTAAATGGATCACTAAAATCAGCTGAGACGTAAAGAGAGCTGGATCACATAGTTTGCATCTCAGATTCTCATAATGCTGTTCACGTTCATGTATTTATGTCTTTATTAACCGGGTTATTTATCTATTATTATTTCAGTTCACGGCCCTCAAATTCACCAGAAAGTTATTGGTGAATGGATCTATGTATATTACTTTGAGCGTCGACGCAGAGCACACAGGAGCCACCTCACAAATTATAATGTATCGTGTGTTTTGCGTGAAAGAGAGTGCAGATCTTTGTTAATTTTATTATTAGTTTTCAACAGAAAATAATTTAGACTAAATTGCTTCACTCATTTATATTTTTGTTAAATAAAATTCTCAAAACCAAAACACAAATGATTTTTTTCTCCTTCACAACTCGTTGCACAATTTATCTGGACATCAAAGCACGTGGCCGCGTGGCTCAGGAGTTCAAAACCCTACAACATGCGTCACGTAATAGTATATTAAAAGACAAGTTTCATAAGACCAGTCTTGAAGCACGAATTCAAGATTAAAAAACGAGTGGCGTAGCCACGGGTTATTTTAAAGAATGAGTGCTTCATGGTCTTATGAAACGTGTTTTTTATACTCTTTTTTGTAATTTGCCCTTTTTAAGCCGTTTTTAAACAAAAATGTTTACTTTCCTCGATTTAGGGATTTTTGTGGCGGTTGGTAATTTCTTATTTTAAAAGTGAAAATTTGATCAAGTCTTCAAAGTCGCCTTTTGTTTTATTCAAATTTTGTCACAAAACACGAATATGAAAGATAATCTTTCATGTACGCCCGCTGAAATACGTGAAATTGCCAAAAATACGGTCGCGAATTTGTTCCCTGATAAATCCTGATAAATAATTCTTTGCACATTTTGTAATTTAAACTGACATGCATGAGGGATCAAGCTTTGTCAACGTAAAAATTTTCGTAAAATGTTCCGTGAAATAATGCTATAAGGACATCCCAGATGATGACGTCGCGTTCGTTAATATGTCTATTAGAGAATCAAAATGGAGGCAAATTACAAAAATAATTTTTGAACATCATTGGTTTCCATTTTATCTAAATGAACATCTAATCAGATAATTTCACTACCTACTTTATTTATGAACTGACATCGAGGTTTAGTCTTGTAATGGTCACAATAACAATGATGATAATGATAATGATAATGATCATTGCAAGTGGAATATGAGAAACATTAACACTGATAATTCCCTCAAGTGTAGCAAGCAGAGACAATTATTTGTGATGGTGAAACAAATTGTTTTAAAAAAAGAAATTATATCTTCGCCGATTACATTTTTGGTGACTCAAGTACAATTTAAAATAAGTGCTTTAATCTGCGCTATATACAAAGAGAAGAGCCGATAATATGGTACCTTGTGGCACACCTAAAGCTCCACAAAACCGACTTGCTCTTAAAGGGATTTGTACTAAGTTCAACGCTTCAAAAATGTCCACGCTGACGTCAAGTTATTCGAAAATCTTCTTATGAATTTTTCATCATAATTGAGCATTTATCTGTCTACTGTTTTGTTCCATTTGATTTGAGTTAATATCTAGCTTGATCATTTAGCTACACATGGAATTATACATGTAGATTAATGTTTCATACATTTTCGAATAAAGACTACAACTGGCTGACGGATTAACGCCCATGAAGGTGGTTTAGTTTGTCCTTTAGTGTCGACTAAAATGGAATGTCAAATTCTGCGATGTCTCAAATCATTAGCTCTCGTATAAAGATTATTTGAAAGCAGTGTATTTTAAGTATTTATAACAGGTTCAAAACATGGTTTAAGTGCTCTCTTATTGTGGCTTAATTGATTAATTAATTTGTGTGAAGAAAGATTTCTTTCCAGATCGAATTACCGTCGTCAAAATCTTCAAAACGGTAAGGCCAATTCCATACAGTAAACAATTTTCCACTGAGTTTTGTAGATAGCCCACATACTAGGCAGTGGTACTTCTTGTGTTCAATTTGTCAAAATAATACTTTACACTTATCCGATACTGTGTATTCCAAATTTATTTCTTTGCTTCGTTTCCTCAACACATCATAATAGATTCAAAAATATTCATTGTTTCACTTTAAATATATCGAAACAAGTAAGTCTATATTTTTCTTCGTTAATTTTCATATTGTACAAAAATATATAAACAGTAATCTGGCTCAATTTATTGTGTGTAGGATCAGAGACATGTTTGAAATTTATTTCATTAATTAATTTCCTAATTGATACAGTATCATATTTAAATTTAAGTTATCATGAAATAGAGAAAAAAATTGGAAACTAAACGCAAGCATAGAAAACTTAGGTAATCAAGAAAACAGAAGAGACTTTCCATTTAAACAATTGTAAAGTATGTTCTCAGTCAGTATGTTGGTCAGAATTGCACAATTTAAAATCATTGCACATATGTCAACGACACCGAGCATCGTGGCCAAGCGCCTAGCGCGCCACTTTGCATTGGGGAGGTCCCGGGTTCTAATCCTGGGACCGCCTGACCTGGTATGTGTTTTTTTCAGGGGTTTTCCTACACCACCACTTCGTGATCATAGATAAGGCCACTGCTGGGTCAGTATTCACCCCACAAAACCATACCACCTTCCTTCCGCACCCGTCCCCTCCGTACCCATCCCGAATCTTCCCGTCAGTGTGACTGAAAAGACTCAGTATTCACCCCACAAAACCATACCACCTTCCTTCCGCACCCGTCCCCTCCGTACCCATCCCGAATCTTCCCGTCAGTGTGACTGAAAAGACTCTGGAAAGCCTCAGCAGGCTGTCTTCCTTCGGGGAGTAATGAAAAATTCTTCCTTTCCTTGACAACGAGAAAGGGTCCTAAAATGCAATTCTGTAGGACACCTTCTGTTAATTACTTTAAAATTAGATGAACACTGACGAATAATTTTGTAATTTCTAATCATAATTAGGGATTAATTTGTGTACACTTATTTGCCGTTTTGAGTGGTAACATATTCATTATGTTTATTCAAGGTACGTACCTGCCTTAAAAGAAAGAACAAAATATCTTCTAAACATCTAAACAAACAGTTATGCAATCCATACCAAACAGATTATTGGTTCAATATCTTGACTGGTTTTTTACAACTGCTACCATCATGAATCCTCGTCATCAAAATGGTAAAAATTGTATAGTCAATATCATACCGCTAATCATTTTTCTTCAATTTTTTTAGACTGCTTGCAAATAGTTCGCATTTTAGGCGACGACATTTTTCGTTTGAAATTCGTCCAAATAATCATGAAATTGATTCTTTTCACTTATGCGATACTGTGCGTTTTGCAAATTTATTTCTTCATTTCGTCGCCGAGCCTGTCAAAACTGTTGAGTAGTGGAGAAGCTTTCTTTCAAATGGGCGCAGTAATATTCAGTTAAATGTACGGCAATTGTCTGAATCGACAACTTCTAGGTTTCAGTTGCCACCAGCGTTCTTCTGGTCAAGAACGGTATGATCGACGATATCATGGATGTGATCGACTTGTGGCGCGTCGATTCCGCTGACGAAAAAACCAAAATCGAAATTAGAAAATTGGCAAAATGGGCGAACAGATTTGCTGCCACCAACACATCCGTATGTCTATTATGTGTAGCCACAATCTTTTTCTCGAGTCATGAAAATGATGGATTTGAGTTTGTTCGCGGCATACTCGACCAGATATTTTTCCAATGGGGCAAATTCGCGTTTGTCTTCTTCAAAGTGACGCTTTTGCTGGCGAGTTTCACGATGCCGGCAGTTACTTACCAAGTGTTTTACGTAACGCAGCACGTCACGATGCAAATGAAATTGTTCAAGATGTTTATCAGAAGACTGGCAAGCACTTTGAGCAGTGCAGAAGAAAATCTGATTCATGACGATAATTATCAAGAAGAAACGCAAGCTAAATTGATAATTATCATCGACAGACACTGCGATTTCATCCGGTAATTCTTTTCATTTTAACACCTCTGATAAATCAGATTCACTTAATTGTTTACATAATTTCCAGGTGGCAACAAAACGCACTGATGATTACGAGTAATCTCATAATACCATTTGCTATGGGTATAATCGTCATTGCCGTAAGTTACGCTTTTGCCTTTTTGCAGGTATGATGTGCATGGATTGACAATGATTGTTTCAAAATAACTATAATTTTTATAATCCATAGGAAGTGATATGGTGGCCTAACTATGTACTTTCCGTTCTTCTTCTTACAAACAACATATCATTAATGAACTCAAACACTTTAGACGCACCAGAACCCACTATGTAAAAGAATGTGTTCCATCGTTGATTAATATTTAACAATCCTAAAAGATAGTTCAGTAGATTTCATTGAAACAAATATACTTACATGTAAAACCTCGGGTAATAATTGTTCACTCAATATATTTACACTAATGTGTTTACTGTAACCAAGAACTATCTTTGTGTTTAGTGTATTTTCCATGATAATCATTAGGAGAGGATTGAACTAAAATTGGGTTTTCAGAAATTAGAGATATTGTTGGCTCTGTAGGAAAATTTAAATAGTGATTTTCTTGCATTCTTCGGTTGGGGAAACACGTTCTTGTCAATGTGATCTATTCTAAAATTGTTCTAAAACATCATCGTTCATCATTCGTTCCTTGGGGCCCTCGCGGTCGGGGGAAGCTACCGTGTCCATCGCTCTCAATTGGCTGTGATCCGGAGCAGGCCATAAAAAGCTGCGTCATATTAAATGGATCACTGAAATCAGCTGACATGTGAAGAGGGGTGGATCACATAAATAGTTTGCATCTCAGATTCTGATAATGCTGTTCACGTTCATAAATTTATGTATTTATTCACCGGGTCATTTATCTATTATTAATTCAATTCACGGCCCTCAAATTTACCAGAAAGTTGTTGGTGAATGGATCTATGTATATTACTTTGACGCAGAGCACACAGGAGCCACCTCACAAATTATAATGCATCGTGTGTTTTGCGTGAAAGAGAGGGCAGGGGACTGATCTTTGTTACTTTTATTATTAGTTTTCAACAGAAAATAATTTAGGCTATACTATTTTACTTATTCATATTTTTGTTAAATAAAATTCTCAAAACCTGAACACAAATGATTTTTTCTCCTTCACAACTCATTGCACAATTTATCTGGACATCAAAGCACGTGGCCACGTGGCTCACGAGTCCAAAACCTTACAACATGCGTCACGTAAGTAATTTTTGAACATCATTGCTTTCCTTTTTATCTAAATGAATATCTAATCAGATATTTTCACTACCTACTTTATTTATGAACTGACATCGAGGTTTAGTCTTGTAATGGTCACAATAACAATGATGATAATGATAATGATAATGATCAATTCAAGTGGAATATGAGAAACATTAACAGTGATATTTCCCTCAAGTGTAGCAAATTGTTTTAAAAAAAGAAATTAATTATACCTTCGCCGATTACGTTTTTGGCGACTCTAGTACAATTTAAAATACGTGCTTTAATCTGCGCTCTAACAAAGAGAAGAGGTGATAATATGGTACCTTGTGGCACACCTAAAGCTCCACAAAACCGACTTGCTCTTAAAGGGATTTGTACTAAGTTCAACGCTTCAAAAATGTCCACACTGACGTCAAGTTATTCGAGAATCTTCTTATGAATTTTTCATCATAATTGACCATTTATCTGTCTACTGTTTTGTTCCATTTGGCTTGAGTTAATATATAGCTTGATCATTTAGCTACACATAGAATTATACATGTAGATTAATGTTTCATACATTTTCGAATAAAGGCTACAACTGGCTGACGGCTTAACGACCATGAAGGTGGTTTAGTTTGTGGTTTAGTGTCGACCAAAATGGAGTGTCAAATTCTGCGATGTCCCAAATCATTAGCTCTCATATAAAGATTAGTTGAAAGCAGTGTATTTTAAGTATTTATAACAGGTTCAAAACATGGTTTAAGTGCTCTCTTATTGTGGCTTGATTGATTAATTAATTTGTGTGAAGAAAGATTTCTTTCCAGATCGAATTACCGTCGTCAAAATCTTCAAAACGGTAAGGCCAATTCCATACAGTAAACAATTTTCCACTGAGTTTTGTAGATAGCCCACATACTAGGCAGTGGTACTTCTTGTGTTCAATTTGTCAAAATAATACTTTACACTTATCCGATACTGTGTATTCCAAATTTATTTCTTTGCTTCGTTTCCTCAACACATCATAATAGATTCAAAAATATTCATTGTTTCACTTTAAATATATCGAAACAAGTAAGTCTATATTTTTCTTCGTTAATTTTCATATTGTACAAAAATATATAAACAGTAATCTGGCTCAATTTATTGTGTGTAGGATCAGAGACATGTTTGAAATTTATTTCATTAATTAATTTCCTAATTGATACAGTATCATATTTAAATTTAAGTTATCATGAAATAGAGAAAAAAATTGGAAACTAAACGCAAGCATAGAAAACTTATATACCATTCACGATGTTTTGGCATAAGGGGAGGCTATGATTTCCTTTTTTAACGTTGGATACATGTTTGATTTCTGTCATCTCTACTGTCACTAAAGTGCCTGACATGCGGACCTGTCAAAATGAAAGTAACATGTTGCCGAATTTACCGTAATCATAATTAAGCGACTTTAAAACGTATTGATGGTGTTTGTATTAGACTGCAGAACATATTTTCAGTAAGTTACAATGAAGTCAAGTTTTTTTTTTGTGTATAAATTAAATCGTAAGTGAGTACAAGATAAATATGTAGCACGGATAGTGAATCAACGACCCAATTGAAATGGCACAGGGGTTTTGTAAGACCTATTACAACTTCGCGATAAAGTTGTGAATTTATGGCTTGAGTCTATTTTGAAATGTACTCCTGAAATTTGCCAACATTTTTGTAGATATTGTAAAGAACTTATTTCGGAAGATTGGGCAAAATTAATGTGAAATCTTTCATTTGAAAACGTTCTTCCTTTAATAATTTTATTAGGAGAATCTGACTCGGAATTTGATTGGGATTTTGATGCAGGTAATGATGATTTAGAATTTTCTAATGAAATTATGGAAGTTGAATAGTTTTGTTCTTTTTTGTCATAGACGATGGGTGTGTAAATATTTTGTAGAAAGATTGGAATAAAGTAAGGCTTAATAAGTAGGTACAAGATTTTATACAATCTAGTTTTAGGAATGTTTTGGTTAAAATGAAAAATTCATTGAGAAGTTACTAACTGGTCGGTTAAGACACTGTATAGGTGGGTTATCTAAGTGGTGCATAAATTAACAGGAGCCACTTTAACTTTCGGTCCCGGTCCCTACTATTCTGTAGTCTGTTCAAGTCAGTTTCCTGTTTTGTTAAATTGGATTAAAAATGTGTGAGTATTTTATATTGCAAACTAGTAAAACTGACAACAATGCACTAGACAATGACGCAGTTTATAACCTCAAACTTAGAAAAAAAATAACCTAATTCAACAGACAGCTTTACTGCCAACTTAAATGGACTTTTTCCATGGCCTCCCCTTATGCCAAAACATCGTGAATGGCATATAGGTAATCAAGAAAACAGAAGAGATTTTCCATTTAAACTATTGTAAAATATGTTCTCAGTCAATATGTTGGTCAGAATTGCACAATTTAAAATCATTGCACATATGACAACGACACCGAGCATCGTGGCCAAGCGCCTAGCGCGCCACTTTGCATTGGGGAGGTCCCGGGTTCTAATCCCGGGACCGCCTGACCTGGTATGGGTTTTTTCTGGGGTTTTCCTACACCATCACATCGTGATCATAGATAAGGCGACTGCTGGGTCAGTATTCACCCCACAAAACACTTCCACCTCCTTCAGCACCCATCCTTCTTCCCGTCAGTGTGGCTGAAAAGACTCTGGAAAGCCTCAGCAGGCTGCCTTCCTTCGGGGAGGAATGAAAAATTGTTCCTTTCCCTAGCAACGAGAACACCTCTGTTAATTACTTTAAAATTAGATGAACACTGACGAATAATTTTCTAATTTCTAATCATAATTAAGGATTAATTTGTGTCCACTTATTCGCCGTTTTGTTTGGTAACTTATTCATTATGTTTATTCAAGGTACGTACCTGCCTTAAAAGAAAGAACGTAATATCTTCTAAACATCTAAACAAACAGTTATGCAATCCATACAAAACAGATTAATGGTTCAATGTCTTAACTGGTTTTTTACAACTGCTACCATCGTGAATCCTCGTTATCAAAATGGTAAAAAATTTATGGTCAATATCATACCGCTAATCATTTTTCTTCAATTTTTTTAGACTGCTTGCAAATAGTTCGCATTTTAGGCGACGATATTTTTCGTTTAAAGGTCGTCCAAATAATCATGAAATTGATGATTTGCGCTTATGCGATACTGTGTGTTTTGCAAATTTATTTCTTCATTTCGTCGCCGAGCCTGACTAAACTATTGAGTTCTGGAGGAGCTTTCTTTCAAATGGGCGCAGTAATATTCGGTAAAATGTATGGCAATTGTCTAAATCGACAACTTCTAGGTTTTAGTTGTCACCAGCGTTCTTCTGGTCAAGAACGGTATGATCGACGATATCATGGATGTGATCGACTTCTGGCGCGTCGATTCCGCTGACGAAAAAACCAAAAACGAAATTAGAAAATTGTCAAAATGGGCGAACATATTTGTCGCCACCAACACATCCGTTTGTCTAATATGTGCAGCCACAGTCTTTTTTTCAAGTGATGAAAATGATGGATTGGAGTTTATTCACCACGTACTCGACCAGATATTTTTTCAATGGGGCAAGTTCGCGTTTGTTTTTTTCAAAATGACGCTTTTCGTGGCGAGTTTTACGATACCGGCCGTTACCTACCAAGTGTTTTACGTAACGCAGCACATCACAATGCAAATGAAATTGTTCAAGATGTTTATTAGAAGCTTGGCAAGCACGTTGAGCAGTACAGAAGAAAATTTGATATATGACCACAATTATCAAGAGTCGATCCAAACTCAGTTGAAAATTATCATCGACAGACATTGCGATTTCATCCGGTAATTCTCTTCATTTTAACTTTTATCATACACCTCTGATAATCACATTGACTTAACTTATTTACCTCATTTCCAGGTGGCAACAAAACACTTTCATTATTATGACTATGAGCAATCTCATAATGCCATTTGCTATTGGTATTATCATCTTTGCTCTAAGTTACGCTTTTGCGTTTTTACAGGTATGTGAATGGATTGACAATGATTGTCTCAAAATAACTATAATTTTTATAATCTACAGGAAGTGATATGGTGGCCTAACTATGTACTTTCCGTTCTTCTTCTTGCAAACACTTATTGTGTCATTACTGCAGGACATGTCTTAGAAGATGAGGTAAATATCTCAATAGGACAAGAAATATTAATTAGGCATATTTTTCAGTCGGAGAAAATTTTTCTCGAGTTGACCACCTTGCAATGGTACACCTGGAATATGAAAAATAAGAAACTTTTTCTAACGATTCTTACTACAGCCATCAGACCTATTAATGTAAAATTTTCGGAAAACTTCGTGGTCAACAATCGCATGTTACTTTTTGTGAGTAGAAATGTTCGTGTTTATTATCATTTGCAGTGTGTTACAACATTTTTGTTTTTTATAGATATACCAGAGTCTCTACTCTCTCGTTTCACTTTTCCTCAATATGAAGTGAAACAAATTATTTTTTATTCAACACACCATTAATTAACCCAAACACTTCAGACATTAGACGCACCAAAACAACCAAAAATGTTTTTCATCGTTGATTAATATTTAATACATAAAGAATAGTTCAGTAAATGTTGTTACGAAAATAAAACTCAGATTTCATTGATACAAATGTGCATGTTGTAGAAAACCTAGGGTAATAATAATTGTACACATTAATTCTTTATCGCACTAAAATAAAGGTAGATTTCTTTCTTTGATAACTCGATGATAACAAGACTACCTTCACAATATTACATTTAATTAGTGTAAATTTCTAATCGCGAAGTATGTGATCTTCTTGTATTTATCGATTGGGGAAACGCGCTTTCGCCAAGGCGATCTATTCTAAAATTGTTTTAAAACATCTTCGTTCATCATTCGTTCCTTGGGGCGCACGCGGTCGGGGGATGCTACCGTGTCCATCGCTCTCAATTAGCTGTGATCCGGAGCTGGCTACAAAGAGCCGCGTCATATTTACATGGATCATTGAAAACAGCTGACACGTGAAGAGAAATACCCTTGTAACTCTGTTAGTACCTTTCCACTTTTGTTTTCTCTATATTAGACCAGGGTGGATTGAGAGGTCCCAGGGATATCGTGTCGGGTTCAATTTAACAGGGGATCACATAGTTCGCAACTCAAATTCTGATATTGCTGTTCACGTTCATGAATGTATGTATTTATTCAGCGAGTCACTTGTCTATTAGTCGTATTTCAATTCACCGCCCTCAAATGCACCAGAAAGTTATTGGTGAATGGAACTATATTACTTTGAGCGTAGACGCAGAGCACACAGGAGCCACCTCACAAATTATAATGTATCGTGTGTTTTGCATGAAGAGAGTGCTGATCTTTGTTAATTTTATTATTAGTTTTTAACAGAAAATAATTTAGACTAAATTGCTTTACTCATTTATATTTTTGTTAAATAAAATTTTCAAAACCACGCCACGCTTGTCCTTCTGCTCAAAAACGATCTGGTTGAAGAGGTGATGAAGGTGATCGAGTTGTGGCCTTTGGATTCTCCCGGCGACAAAACCAGAAGTCATATTGCGAATTTGTCAAAGTGGATAAACGGTGTTGCCGTCACGTGCACATCTCTCATCCTATTGTGCACTGGTTTTTGCAGACGACCGCGACAAGGGACTGGCGTTTATCAGATCCATTTTTGACGAGTTGTTTACCACGTGGGGCAAAATTCTTTTCGTCATTTTCAAAATGACGATTCCCCTCGTGAGCTTCACGCTGTCTGCGCCAACGTACCAAGCGGTTTACTCGACACGACACCTCACGTTTCAAATGAAATTGTGCAAGCTGTTTATCACGAGTTTGTTGAGCATTTCTGGAGACACTGAAGACAATTTGATCTACGACGAGCGTAATCAAGAGGAAATCGAAGCGAGGCTGTACGTTATAATCCGCAGACATTGCGATTTCCTAGCGTAATTTATTTTTATTTATTTATTGAATTGCAGAAACCCAAAATAAATCCATCCGGAAATTATCCCAAGAAACTAACCTATCATTTGGTACAGTTCAGCTTCTCCTTAAAAAGATTTGCACTTTTGTCCCTATCGTGTGTCTGTTGTGCATGAAATTAAACCCCTTGGCAATAAGAGCCCCCCAACATAACCTCTCTGACTATTGATTGTTGAATCGATTTTGAATAAAGGCGCGGGAGTTTTAAATCTCATTGTTTCATTGCACTAGGTGAGGAAATTCTTTGACAACCGACAGGTCACACATAATTCACACCTTTGTGAAAACCAAGATTTCAACGTTCTCAAAACTACTAACCTAACTTTTAAGACTGACATCTGATAATTGAAATCTTAACGAATTGCCAACTGAAATTTTTGGTCACAAAATGATTATTTTATCTAAATAGTTAATTTGATTATTTACGTTGTGGCACACCTCAGGGACCACTAAATTTACTTGCAATACAATGTTCGTAGCACATCCTCTTAACGAAAAATCAGATTTTGTCGTAAATTTGTACCACAGGAGAATTTTGTTATTAATTTTTCATCATAATTGAGCATTTGTCTCTCTGCTGTTTTGTTCCATTTAGTTCCAGTCAATATCTAGCTTGATCATTTACCTACACATAAAATTTTTAATGTGGATTAATGTTTCATAAATTCTCGAATAAACATTTAAACGTTATTGATTTATTTTTATTTAAAGTATTGAATACAAAGTTACAGACTCACTTTTTGAAGAGGTATCAAACAAAACCAAATACAGCACTCGAGGTTAAAGCCGCTTTCGTTCACTTGGATTGTATCGTGAACTCAGTTCTGCTTCGTGGACGAACACCCAATGTCGCGTGAACGAAAGCTTTGCCTTCCTCACTCTTACTGTAAATAACTATTACACTTATCCGAAACTGTGTTTTACAAATTTATTTCTTTGTTTGGTTTCCTCAATACGAAGTGAAACAAACACATCATGATAAATTCAAAAATGTTCACAATTTCACTTTAAATGTATCAAAACAACTAAGTTAATAATATTGTAAACAATATCCTTCTCATTAATTTCTGCCTCAATTTATTGTGTAGGGATCCAGGTCAGAGACATGTTTAAAATGTATTGTATTAAATAATTTCCTAATTGATACAGTATGTTGAAATTTAAATGATGATAAAGTAGAGAAAAAATTAGAAACTAAACGCAAGGATAGAAAGCTTAGTTAACCAAGAAAACAGAACTGTTTGTTCATTTAAACAAATCTGAAATATGTGGTCAGTACTGTAATTATTTCAGTTTTTCTCGATATTCTCTCAATATTGGAATTTTTAGAGTTTCCACAACAATCAATTTAAATTGTATTACTTTGTGAAACGAATTTGCAGTGTAGCAAGAAAGAGAAGGGGGTCCTAAAATGTTATCTTGTGGAACACCTCTGTTAATTACTTTGAAATTAGATTGACACTCGAAAATGTTCCCAATTTCTATTCATTATTAAGGAGTAATTTGTGTACCCTTGGTTTCCGATTTGTTTGGTAACATATTTGTTGATGTCCATAGTTGCATAGTTACATTTTTTTATGTAAAAAAAGGTTGTAATCAAGAAAGCAGAGTAGAATGAAAAATATATGTCAATAAATTTGTGCAATTTTCAATAACAAAAAAAAGTGTAATTTAACCAAAAGGCAAACCATTGCCTTATCAGCATCATTGTGGTCCTTCGAGCGCCGGATACATCAGTGCATTAATTGTGCAAATCGCAAACAAGGAAGTAAAGGTAAGTGGTCTTCTTTTAACTGTGTTACTTCGTCTGTACAATGGCTGAACTCACTACTTTATTGAGACAAAGAGGGCATGTAAAATCAAAACTAATTGGTCTCAAACGACTAGTTGACAGAATTTCAAGTTCCGAAGCAAAGGAAGAAGATATATTCGAGCTAAATCAATATTTAATCGAAGTAGAAAATCTTATTCGAGAATTTGATGACTATCATATGAAGATTATTCTTAAAGTAGAAGACAGTGAAATTGAAAAGCAAGTGGAAAAAAGGATACAATTCACAGCGTCGTATCACAGAACCGTGGCGATGGCAAAAAGAATAATAAATTCTGCAAATCAAGCTAATATCACTACAGACGATTCCAGTGTATCAATAAATCAAAATAATGCCATAAATGTCGGTCAATCTGTGCGATTACCAAAAATTGATATACCAAAGTTTAATGGTCAATACGACAATTGGTTAGAATTTAGAGATACGTTTTCCGCGCTAATTCACAACAATACAAGTGTGGCAGAAATCACAAAATTTCAGTATTTGAGATCCTTTTTAGTAGGAGATGCAGCTCAAGTCATCAAATCATTGGAACTTTCAGCAGAAAATTATGGTGCAGCATGGCAGTTGTTATGTGAAAGATATGATAATCGAAGATTATTGATTGACAACCACATCAAAGGACTTTTTAATTTAGAAAAAATCACAAAGGAATCTGCTTCAAAAATAAGAAAACTCATTGACGATACTTGGAAGCATTTGAGAGCACTGGTATCGTTAGGTGAAGATGTCTCTTCGTGGGATACGTTGATAATCTACATGATTACTACGAAGTTAGATAATAGAACCAGTCGTGAATGGGAACAATACAATCACAAAAGAATGTACAGTGGCGGCCAAAATAAAGTAGGACAATGTTTTTTCGCTAATGTAAATTTGCTTGCCCTTTCTATGGTTACTATGAAAATATTTATTTATTTATTATTGTAATCCCGGTTTACAAAACTCAATTTTGGCTAAATTTCTTAATAAGACTTGTCCTACTTTATTTTGGCCGCCACTGTACCACTTTAAATCAGTTAAAAACTTTCCTTGGAACTCATGCAAACTTATTAGAAACCATAGATCAAAATGAAGCACAAAAATTCAGAACAAATTTCAACAATCCAGCAAGGAAAGAAAACAAAACATTTATAACATTCACAGAATCCAGTTGTCCTGTTTGTAATGAACATCATGCCATATATTCATGTACAGCTTTTTTCAATTTAGATATCAATAACAGGATAAAAAAGATCAAAGAACTGAAGCTATGTCTTAATTGCCTCAAAGGAGGTCATTACACCGCAACGTGCAAATCAGGATACTGTAAACAATGCAAAGGCAAACATAATTCCCTTCTTCATTTACAAAAAAAGGAAATTAGAACAACAGTAGACAATTCGGCAAGTACGAATTCCACAACCTTTGCGTCATATTCAGAGCACAACAGCTATGTGTTGTTACCAACAGCTGTTGTTAACATCAAGGACAATGAGGGAAATTATAAAGAAGCCATTGCTTTACTAGACACAGCATCACAATCGAGTTATATCAGCGAAGAACTTCACAAAAAATTAAACATTCGAAAGTTTGAAGACAAAACGGTCGTTTCAGGCATCAGCGATATGAGTCTTACAATTTCAGGCGCATGCACCGTAGACATTCAATCCTCAAATGTAAAATTTGGTTTTAGAGCAAGTTGTTTGATAGTTCCTCAAGTGACAAGTTGTATGCCAACTATCAAACTTTACACATCCAAGATAACAATTCCAAGTCATATCAAGTTAGCAAATCCTCGTTAAAATTGATCTACTCATAGGTGCAGATTACGTGTGGGATTTATTTTGTGTAGGAAGAATAAATCTTGGAAAGGATGCTCCGATACTTCAAAAGACACGATTAGGGTGGATAATCTCGGGTCCTTTACAGATGAAGACATCATCTAAAACAGTACACTGTTATTTCCTACAATCAAGCGATATCCATACTCAAATGAAACAATTTTGGGAAATAGAAGACATCTCCAGTACTCCATTAACATTATCGAAAGAAGATCAGTTAACAGAAAATCATTTTGTTTCAACTACAAAAATTCATGAAGATGGAAAATTCATCGTAAAAATTCCATTAAAGGAACCATTAAGCAAGCTAGAAGATCCTTATGAAAAGGCAAAAGCACGTTGTTTATCACTAGAAAACAAACTTCAAGCAAACCCTGAGTTGAAAGGGAAATATTTAGAGTTTCTTGAAGAGTACGAAACATTGGGCCACATGAATTTATGTAATGCAAATCATTCTGGTGTAACATATTACTTGCCACATCACGGTGTCTTCAAAGAAGATAGTTTGACGACCAAACTAAGAGTCGTATTCGACGCATCAGCACCTACGACTTCGGGATATTCTTTCAACGACCTACAAAGAGTTGGTCCTACTCTTCAAAATGATATCTTTTTAATATTACTTCGCTTCAGACAATATACATATGGATTATCAAGCGACGTTCAAATGATGTATCGAATGATATGGGTAGATCCAAGTCAACATTTGTTACAACGGATTCTTTGGAGAGCAGATCCGTCTAAACCAATACAAATTTATGAATTAAAAACAGTGACGTATGGTACTACATCGGCACCATATTTAGCCATTAGATGTATGCTTGAAATTGCCAATCAAATAGAAAATGAACAACCAAACATCGCCGAAATTATCAGAAATTGCTTTTATGTAGATGATTATTTAGGAGGAGCTGATGGCATAGAATCTGCACAACAAATATGTAAGACTCTTACAAACGCATTAAAAACACGGGGATTAATTTTGAGAAAATGGGTCTCAAATGATCCAACAACATTAAAGGAATTGGACCCAAAACTTTTAACTTCAAGCATGTCTAATTTAGGCTCAGATGCAAATACAAAAACGTTAGGTATTCTTTGGTCACAACAAGAGGATGTTATCAAATGCAAAGTGTCAAAGACACCATCAACAACCAGATGGACTAAAAGGTCAATATTGTCTTGTATAGCTCAAATTTACGATCCGCTTGGATTATTGAGCCCATGTATCATACAAGCTAAAATAATGTTACAAAAAATTTGGTTAGAGAACCTAACATGGGACGAATCTCTACCTAGTAATATCTTCACTGAATGGAGAAAGTTTCACAGCGAACTCAAATATTTACAAGAACTTTCTATACCAAGACATGTTTTAATTAATAGTCCAACAAGATTAGAACTTCATGGATTTTCGGATGCATGTTTAACTTCTTATGGAGCTTGTATTTATGTAAGATCTGTCAAGGATGAACAGGTAGTTGTACGTCTCTTGTGTGCAAAATCAAAGGTTTCACCCTTGAAAGGAATGACGATTCCGAGACTTGAATTACAAGCAGCTTTGATGTTAGCTAAATTAGTCACAAAGGTTCGTACAGCTTTAACTATTAAAGTTGATACAACAATTCTATGGTGTGATTCTACTATTGCATTATGTTGGATCAAAAGTGAACCACGAATTCTCAAGACATTCGTCAGTAACCGGGTGAGTCAAATTCAAGACTTGACAGAAAACGACCTGTGGAGGTATATTTCTACAAAACAAAATCCCGCAGATTTAGTAAGCAGGGGAATTAGTCCAAGACAATTAGAAAATTTAAGCGTTTGGTGGAATGGACCATCATTTCTTTCCGAATTGCATTACGAATTTCCCCTACAACCTCAAATTCAAGAAGATCCAGTTGATTTCAAAAAAGAAGTTCGCACAGTAACGCTAATGTCAACATCCCAAATTGAAAATAGAATTCCCATCGAAAACGAAATTACAACGGCAACAAACGAACTAATCAAAATTGCTCAGAGGGGCTCTTTTTCAGAAGAAATCAATCAGCTAGAACAAAATAAGCCTCTTCGAACTAAGAGCAAACTGTTATCGTTAAATCCTTTCTTGCATGATGGCATCCTAAGAGTTGGCGGAAGACTTAGCAACTCTCAATATGACTTCCATAAAAAGCATCCAGCAATCTTACCTCATAATCACAGGTTAACAAAACTGATTTTAGAACACGAACATAGAGCACTATTTCATGCAGGTCCTCAGTTACTCTTATCTCAAATTAGAAATAGATTTTGGCCTATTTCTGGAAGAAACCTGGTAAAACAAACAGTTCGAAATTGTGTAACTTGTTTCAAGGCAAATCCAAAACCAATGCAACAGCTAATGGGTGATTTGCCTGCATCAAGGCTCAAACCAGCACCACCATTTAGCATAACAGGAGTTGATTATGCAGGACCTTTTATAATAAAGGATCGAAAGGGGCGAGGCTCTAAAACATCAAAATGTTATTTATGTCTTTTGATTTGTTTTGTAACAAAGGCAGTACATTTAGAGCTTGTCTCAGATATGACCACAGAGGCCTTCATTCTTGCATTGCGACGTTTTGCATCGAGAAGAGGAATGCCTCAAGAAATAAATTCTGACAATTGAACGAACTTTCAAGGTGCAAAATCTGAACTTGAAGAGTTAGGAAAATTTCTCCGAAATAATGAAGACGAATTAGTGCAAGCTTACGCTCAAGAACAATGCAACTGGAAATTTATCCCTGCATATTCCCCTCACATGGGTGGCCTTTGGGAGGCAGGCGTTAAAGCAACTAAATATCATTTAAAAAGAGTTATGGGTTCAACCATTCTAACATTTGAACAGTTATATAGTCTCATTGTACAGATTGAAGGTATACTAAATGCAAGACCACTTTCCCCTTTATCACAAAATCCTAACGATCTAACGCCTTTAACACCATCGCATTTTTTAATTGGTCGATCTCCATCGTATGTTCCCGACTTTGATTTCACCCATTTACCAGAAAATCGTCTAAATTTATACCAGCATATTCAGTACATGACGCAACAATTTTGGAAGAGATGGCAGATTGAGTACATTTCAGAATTGCAGCAAAGACGCAAGTGGAAATCTCAGTCAAACACCATCTTAGCGGTTGGAACTTTAGTCATCATAAAGGAAAACCAAGTGCCAGTGAACCAGTGGAAGCTTGGACGAATCCTTCAGTTGCATCCAGGTCCAGATGGCATCACGCGTGTCGTCACCATTCAACTCAAGACAGGAATCAGCAAACGAGCTGTGACAAAAATATGTGCATTCCCTAATTTGGGTTTGTCGGAGTGATATTAAGTGAGTGCATTATTATGGCCTGTCTTTTTTGTTCAATTTGTTTATTGAAGTGCTATTGTTTAGATTAGAGCTGCGTGAACTGATGTCGGAAAAAATATGTATTAATTTAAGTTAATTACATAATTGTATTGTTCGTTTAGAAAAAAAAAAAGAATAGGTTTTTTCAAGGCGGGCGGCATCATATGTTGATGTCCATAGTTGCATAGTTACATTTTTTATGTAAAAAAGGTTGTAATCAAGAAAGCAGAGTAGAATGAAAAATATATGTCAATAAATTTGTGCAATTTTCAATAACAAAAAAAAGTGTAATTTAACCAAAAGGCAAACCATTGCCTTATCAGCAACAATATTCGTTATGTATCCCAAGACCTCTAAATATCATTGAGGATAATTTTTTCATGTTTTCAGTGACCTAAATAGAACAAAATGATTGTTGTCTCTAAATAGTTAATTTGATTATTTACGTTTATACATTGTAATTGAGATAAATTCAGTACGATGAGAAAGTTAAAAGCACTTTATAGATATTCCAATTTATCTTTCTAAGTTTCTCTTTCAGTATAGGTTCAACTGCTTTGGTAAAAGTGTGCTAATCCAAATTAATTGTTATCAAGGTACGTACCTACTTTGTAAGAAAGAACGTCATGTCTTCTAAACAAGCGGTTAAACTAGGTATCCATACTAAAGAGATTAACGGTTCGATATCTTGACTTGTTTTTAACATCTGTTTCCATCATGAATCCTCGTCGTCAAAATGGTAAAAATTGTATGATCAATATCAAACCGCTAATCATTTTTCTTCGATTTTTTTAGATTGCCTGAAAATGGTTCGCATTTTAGGCGACGACATTTTTTGTTTGAAATTCGTTCAAATAATCATGAAATTGATTCTTTTCACTTATGCTATACTGTGTGTTTTGCAAATTTATTTCTTCATTTCGTCGCCGAGCCTGACAAAACTAATGAGTTCTGGAGGAGCTTTCTTTCAAATGGGCGCAGTAATATTCGGTAAAATGTATGGCAATTGTCTAAATCGACAACTTCTAGATTTTAGTTGCCACCAGCATTCTTCTGGTCAAGAACGGTATGATCGACGATATCATGGATGTGATCGATTTGTGGCGAGTCGATTCCGCTGACGAAAAAACCAAAAACGAAATTACAGAATTGTCAAAATGGGCGAACATATTTGTCGCCACCAACACATCCGTTTGTCTACTATGCATAGCCACAGTCTTTTTTTCAAGTAACGAAAATGATGGATTGGAGTTTATTCGCTACGTACTCGACCAGATATTTTCCCAATGGAGCAAACTCGCGTTGGTCCTTATCAAAATGTCGCTTTTCCTGGCGTGTTTGACGATGCCGGGCGTTACTTACCAACTTTTCTACGTAACGCAGCATATCAGAATGCAAATGAAATTATTCAAGATGTTTATTAGAAGTCTGGCAAACACTTTGAGCAGCACAGAAGAAAATTTAACACATGACAATAATTATCAAGAAGAAATCCATACTCAATTGAAAATTATCATTGACAGACATTGCGATTTCATCCGGTAATCCCTTTCATTTTACATTTTAGCATACACATCTAATAATAATCATTAATCAGTTATTTTCAATAAAAACTTTCAATTTTCACTATCATCACAAAACATTTTATTTGACTCTCATTGAGCTTACAAATCTCTGGAGTAATCATTTTGTATTCATTTACTTATTTAAAAATATTTAGGTTTTTTATTTTGTTTTTTGTTTTGTTTCTAACCGCGACGCTACATAAATTATCATTACCTTTTTCGTTAATTTATTTACGTCATTTCCAGGTGGCAACAAAACCTATTGATGATCATGAGTAATCTCATAATGCCAATTGCTTTTGGTATTATCATCGTTGCCCTAAGTTACACTTTTGCCTTTTTACAAGTATGTGAATAGATTAACAATGATTGTTTCACGATAACTATAATATTTATAATCTATAGGATGTGATATGGTGGCCCAACTATATGCTTTCCGTTCTTCTTATTGCAAACACTTGTTGTATCATTGCTGGAGGACAGGTATTAGAAGATGAGGTAAATATCTCAAAAGGACAAGAAATATTAACTGGGCATATTTTTTAAGTCAGAGAAGATTTTTCAAGAGTTTACCACCTTGCAATGGTACACCTGGAATTTGGAGAATCAAAAACTTTTCCTAACGATTCTTACTGCAGCGACCAGACCTATTAATATAAAATTTTCGGAAAACTTTGTGATCAACAATCGCATGTTACTTTTTGTAAGTAAAAATGTTCGTGTTTATTATCATTTGCAGTTTATTACAACATTTTTGTTGTTTATAGATATGCAAGAGTCTGTACTCGGTCATTTCACTTTTCCTCAATATGAAGTGAAACAAATTATATTTTGTTCAATACATCATTAATGAACTCAAACAATTCAGACATTAGACGCACCAGAACCACGAACTATGTAAAAGAATGTTGTCCATCGTTGATTAATATTTAACAACCCTAAAGGATAGTTCAGTAGATTTCATTGAAACAATTGTACATGTTGTTGAAAACCTAGGGTAATAATTGTTCACTCAATGTATTTACACCAATGTGTTAACTGTAACTAAGAACCATCTTTGTGTTAAGTGTATTTTCCACGATAATGATTAAGAGAGGATCGAAGTAAAATTGCATTTTCAAAAATGAGAGATATTCTAAAATTGTTTTAAAACATCTTCGTCCGTCATTCGTTTCTTGAGGTCCTCGCGGTCGGGGGAAGCTACCGTGTCCATCGCTCTCAATTAGCTGTGGTGCGGCGCAGAGCACAAAGAGCCGCGTCATATTTAGATGGATGTAGACATGCGCAGAGAGGTACCCTTGTAAAACTATTAGTATCTTTCCACTTTTGTTTTCCATATACTAAACCAAGCCCGACTGAGAGGTGCCAGGAATATACACGTTCATAACTTTATGCTTAGTCCATTGCAGTCACGCAAACTTAAATCACTCAGTCTCACTTAGTCTGTTACTAAATTCACTTAGTTATTTACACCGCTTGTTGGGAGCAAACACCACCATACAAGATTACTTGTTAAATAAAATTTAAGTGAAGTGTGTTCGATCGTTTTAATTCCATTTTGAAATCCTTCCAACGCTACGGCCTCGTTTAGGACTTAATTACATTAAACTATGAATAAAACACACCGTAGAATCAATAAGAAACTTTTTCTCATAATTTTGTTATATATTTTTTCGCCAAAATATCATGCGAAGAAAAGTGGCAATCAAAAATACACGGAATAAGAGCGAAAGGTTACATTGTAATTTGTACTAGTTTCTACGCTTCAAAAATTTCCAAATTAACGCCATCATGGAGGAATTTTGTTATTAATTTTGCATCATAATTGAACATTTGCCTGCCTTACTATTTTGTTCCATTTGGTTTGAGTCAATATCTAGCTTGATCATTTATTTACACATAGAATTTTTAATGCGGTTTAATGTTTCATAAATTTTCGAATAAACATTAAAAAATTGGCTGACGGATTAACGACTTTGTTGGTAGTTTAGTTTGTGTTTTTGTGTCGAATGGAATGAAGTCTCAAATTCTGCGGTCTCCCAAATTATTAGTTCTCATATAAAGATTAGTTAAGAGCAGTGTATTTTAAGTATTCATAAACGTAATTTCTAGTATAATTGAACAGTTTAAAAATAGATGAAGTGCTCACTTATTGTGACTTAATTGATTAATTAATTTGGGTGAAGAAAGATTTCGTTCCAGATCGAATTACTGTCGTCAAAACCTTCAAAATGGTAAGGCCAAATCCATATATTAATTTAAGTTACCGTGAAGTAGAGAAGAAAATTGGAAACTAAACGCAAGCACAGAAAACTTAGGTACTTAATCAAGAAAACAGAAGTGATTTTTCATTTAAACAATTCTAAAATATGTTCTCAGTCAGTATGTTGGTCAGAACTGCACAATTTAAAATCATTGCATTAATGTGTATTATATGGCAACGACACAGAGCATCGTGGCCAAGCGGCTAGCGCGCCACTTTGCATTGAGGAGGTCCCGGGTTCTAATCCCGTGGCCGCTTGACCTGGTATGGGTTTTTTCAAGAGTTTTTCCACACCATAACATCGTGGTATGATAATAGGTCTCATATCATAGATAAGGCGATTGCTGGGTCAGTATTCAACCCTCAAAACCCTACCACCTTACTTCCGCACCCATCCTCACCGTACCCATCCCGAATCTTCCCGTCAGTGTCTGAAAAGACTCTGGAAAGCCTCAGCAGCCTTCCTTCGGGGAAAATGAAAAATTGTTTCTTTCGTTGACAACGAGATATGCTATTCTGTACGACACCTCTGTTAATTACTTTAAAATTAGATGGACACTGGGCGAATAGTTTTCTAATTTCTAATAATAATTAAGGACTAATTTGTGTACTCTTATTTGCCGTTTTGTTTGGTAACATATTTATTATGTTTAATAAAATCTATAAATATACATAACTGAGGATAATTTTTTCATCTTTTCAATGATCTAAATAGTACAAAATGATTATTGTAACTAAATAGTTAATTTGATTATTATTTACGTTTATACATTGTAATTGCGACAATTTTAGTACGATGGGAAAACTTACATATGGCATTCCAATAATCGAAGTTAGAAAAATTTTATAGATATTATAATTTAGCTATCTAAGTTTCTGTTTTAGTATGAGTTCAAATGCTTTGCTAAGAGTTTACTGATCCAAATTAATTGTTATCAAGGTACGTACCTGCCTCAAAAGAAAGAACGTAATATTTTCTAAACTTCTAAACAAAGAGTTATACAATCCATACCAAACAGATTAATGGTTCAATATCTTGACTGGTACCACCATGAATCCTCGTCATCAAAATGGTAAAAATTGTATGATCAATATCAAACCGCTAATCATTTTTCTTCGATTTTTTTAGACTGCCTGAAAATGGTTCGCATTTTAGGCGACGACATTTTTCGTTTAAAATTCGTCCAAATAATCATGAAATTGATGCTTTGCGCTTATGCGATACTCTGGGTTTTGCAAATTTATTTCTTCATTTCGTCCCCGAGCCTGACAAAATTATTGAGTTGTGGAGGAGCTTTCTTAATAATGGGCGCAGTAATATTCGGTAAAATGTATGACAGTTGTCTAAATCGATAATTCTAGATATCAGTTGCCACCAGCGTTCTTCTGATCAAGAACGGTATGATCGATGATATCATGGATGTGATCGATTTGTGGCGCCTCGATTCCGCTGATGATAAAACCAAAAACGAAATTAGAAAATTGTCAAAATGGGCGAACAGATTTGCTGTCACCAACACATCCGTATGTCTACTATGTATGGCCACAACCTTTTTTTCAAGTAATGAAAATGATGGATTGGAGTTTATTCGCTACGTACTCGACCAGATATTTTTCCAATGGGGTAAATTCGCCTTTGTTTTCTTCAAAATGACGCTTCTCCTGGCGAGTTTTACGATGCCGGCCGTTACCTACCAAGTGTTTTACGTAACGCAGCACGTCACAATGCAAATGAAATTGTTCAAGATGTTTGTCAGAAGCCTGGCAAGCACGTTGAGCAGTACAGAAGAGAATTTGATACATGACGACAATTATCAAGAGGCGATCCAAACTCAACTGAAAATTGTCATCGACAGACATTGCGATTTCATCCGGTAATCCCTTTTATTTTAACTTTTACCATACACCTCTGATAATCACTTTGACTTTTGACTTAATTTATTTACCTCATTTCCAGGTGGCAACAAAACACATTGATGATTATGGGTAATCTCATAATACCCTTTGCTATTGGTACTGTCATCATTGCCCTAAGTTACGCTTTTTCCTTTTTACAGGTTTGTGAATAGATTGACATTGATTGTTTGACAATAAGTATGATATTTGTAATCTATAGGATGCGATATGGTGGCCTAACTGTGTGCTTTCCGTTGTTCTTATTACAAACACTTGTTGTATCATTGCTGGGGGACATGCATTAGAAGATGAGGTAAATATCTCTAAAGGACAAGAAATATTAATTAGACATATTTTTTCAGTCAGAGAAGATTTTTCTAGAGTGTACCACCTTACAATGGTACACCTGGAATATGAAGAATAAGAAACTTTTTCTAACGATTCTTACTGCAGCTACCAGACCTATTAATGTAAGATTTTCGGAAAACTTTGTGATCAACAATCGCATGTTACTTTTTGTAAGTTTGGTATTTATTATCGTTTGAAGTTTGTTACAATATTTTTGTTTTTTATAGATATGCAAGAGTCTGTACTCGGTCATTTCAGTTTTTCTCAATGTGAAGTAAAACAGATTATATTGTATTCAACACATCATTAATTAACTCAAACACTTCAGATATTAGACGCACCAAAACAACCAACTACATAAAATGTTTTACATCGTTAATTACTATTTAATACCTAAAGTGTAGTGCAGTAGATTTTGTCACGAAAACAAAACTAAGAGTTCATTGAAAGAAATGCGTATGTTCTTAAAAACCTAGGGTTGTAATAATTATTCATTACATTTATGTGTTAACTGTAACTAGGAACCATCTTTATGTTTAGTGTATTTTCCGAAATTATCATTAACAAAGAGTTGAAGGTAAAATTGCATTTTCAGAAATGAGAAATATTGTTGGAAATGTAAGAAAATTTAAATATTTTTGTCCAAAACACAGGGAAAGTGAGCAGAAACAACGCACTAGAGAACCACTCCACAAATGGAAAAATACTGACATGAGAAAAAAATTATTAATTTGTTATTGACACGTAACAAAACAATACATTGATGCTACAGAGTGATCAACAAGAATCCAAATCAGAGCAAGCGTTGCAAATTATCGGTCACGTCGTAGCAAAATCATATGCACATAAGCGGTCAAAACATGGGCGTAGACAATTTATGGTCTCAAATGCTACTTAATAAAAAATGATACTTTATGAATTTTAGACGTTGGAATTATAATTGTGGATTTTATTATTATTATAAGATAAGGGAAACAATTTATAAGATTAACAAGAGCAACATTTTACATTTGTAAGAGTAAGTAAATTATCATCTTTATTGCCAAACGCGACGCTACTGGTACGGAGATGCTTCGCTGAAATGTCACAAATTCAAGGTTGTTGTTGTTGACAATTTAAGTGATTTAACCTAGAAAACAAATCTTCGATTTCGGCAAAGTTTACAGACGTTTATTGAAGTTGTAAGCAATAATTATCCCAGAATAAGTTGTAAAATGGGTTTTACCATTAAAGAGAAGGCATTTTTATTAGATTTTTTTCGAAAGAGGGTGAAACAAGAAAATGAAGACTGGCCTTACTTTGTACCCCCTTACACCAAAGAATTTTAAGCCAGATGTCCGAACCTGATGGTATTGGTTATCAACAAGTTTATCAATGTCTTAAAATTATAGTGCCTAATTTTAGCAAATCATAACCCATCATTAAGAAGAAGTCAGGTCAGTCCTTAGTTCAAATTTTAGAAATGGTGCAAAATGTTCAACAAATTATTAAGGAACATCCCTCAACTTCCATAAGGCGTTTAAGACAACAAGTTAAATTGTGTTATGGCACTTATCAGAAATTTTTTAAGAAGGAAATTAATTTGTTTCCCTTTGTGCGTTGCAAAAAATAAAACCCACACATTACCCTAAACAAACTGACAGCTTCATAAGGGTTTTTGAATTATGAGAGGCGAGTTTGATTCTGTCTGGACCACAATGGAGAACATTTTGAGCAGTTTTTGTGAAAACTTATTTTTTGACCTTGGAGTAATTTAAATGTTTTAAACACTGCTAGAAAAGATACGAGTAAGTTCTCAATTACCCAAAAATTAGAGAATAATAACTTTTACACTTTTCTTACAGAAAACAACAAAACAAAGAATTGTGAAAAATAATTATTTTTAAAATTTTGTAACTCAAGATTGTGCCTTATAAAGGAATTTTGTGTAACTGTGTGTTTTTTCCTTAATCAATAATAAATAATAATTAATTATAACTTGCTTTTAAATCTATTATTCATGAATTACAAAAAATTTATAAAGGCAATTAATGATAGATTTTTGAGAGGTAGGCAACCAACAAAACGAGTGGCCACAGCAAGTAAATAAAAGCGGCTGATCCATGATAGAAATACGTTTCGATAAAACAAAAGATGAGGTAGCACTCTTGATTTGGTTTCTTGTTGATCACTCTGTATATTAATACATAGTAAGTAATATAACCCCATCTATCATGGGTGTCGTTACCGGTGCAACTAAACTGTTTTATTTTTTACTTAATAAAAATAGAACATCCTTAATTGTTTAGAGTTGGTACTTTCCCATTTCGATGGAACATTGAAGAGACAAAAGTTTTCATTTATTATTATTATCGTGTGGAAATCAAGTAACGCATAAATTCAGTAATTCCGTCGATATTAATTTTTTGGAAAAAATCTCGAAGGGGTGTGGCGATTTTAAATTCAGCAAATTTTTGGATTTTGGAAGTACTTTTTATTCTGTTTCCAACCGTATAAATTTTTCAATATTCAAAAACTCAAGGTGTAGAATGGGACCATTCGCCCTTCTCAAGTCTTTCTCCATTTCTGAAGTAACACTGCACAATGAAAATTGTTTGCTCTAAAGTGACATATTGTAATTGCAAATTTTAATAGTCAATAATAAATAATGACATTTACTATTGTAATGACATTTGAATTAAATTTTTACGTGTACGTAAAGCGTATTAATTACGGTTTTCTCGATTTTTTTTAATTTTCGATCGCACTGTAGAATATGGAAAACATTAATAATGATAATTCCCGCAGGCGTAGCAATTACATCTTCGCCTCTAATACGTTAACAAGATTAGTGCAGTAATCTGTAATATAAAAAAAAGAGAAGAGGTCATAAGATGGTACTATTGGGAGCACGGAATTTCGGGCAGCAATTTATATGTCATTTAAAAAAAACCAATATAGTCGAAGCTTTATTGTCATAAATGTCATAATTGTTAATTTCCAAAGTTTAATAAAATACTGTTCAGTTCAGAAAATCACATCTAACCACTTGCAACTTTTCAGTATTGATTAATGCAATTTTCCAAAATGACATGTGACAATAGTAGAGGTTAAAATGAGGTTATTAATACGTCTAAAGCCTATTTCACCTCTTATATCAGTCAAATTTCAAATCTACCCGAAATTCCGTGCTCCCAATAGTACCTGGCGGCACATTTAAAGCATCACTAAACCCGCTTGAAATACAAGGTTAGGGACGACACCCTCTTATTGAAACATCAGATGTTGTCGTAGATTTGTAGATACTAATTTTAAAAATTTTCAAACTCACGCCTTCATGGAGGAATTTTGTTATTAATTTTTCATCATAATTGAATTGAGCATTTGTCTGTCTACTGTTTTGTTCCATTTACTTCCAGTCAATATCTAGCTTGATCATTTATCTATACATAGAATTTATAATGTGGATTAATGCTTCATAAATTTTCCAATAAACATTTAAATTGGCTGACGGATTAACGACTTCGTAGATGGTTTAGTCTGTCTTTTAGTGTCGACAGCAAAAATGGTACATTTTGGTGTGTCCCAAGTTATTAGTCCTAGTATAAGGATCAGTTAAAAGCAGTGTATTTTAAGTACTCATAAACGTCATTTCTAATACAATTAATAATCGAACAGTTTTAAAAATAGGTTAAGCGCTCACTGCTTGTCGCTTAATTGATTTATCAATATGAGTGAAGGAGACTTTTTTCCATATCGAATCACCGTCGTCAAAATCTTCAAAACTGTAAGGTCGATTCCATACAGTAAACAATTTTCCATTGAGTCTTGTACATAGTCCGCATACCAGACAGTGACACTTCTTGTGTACAATTTGTCAAAATAATACCGAAACAATACTTTGTTCGATACCTCCGTAGAAAGTCAGTCTGCATCCATAGTTACCAGTGGGTGAAGGTTTCTCTTTGTTCACTTCACTTTCGCCCACTGTGTTTCACTCATCGTTTTTCGCTCACTGTGTTTCACTCATAGTCCTTATTCACGCATAATACAAATTCGATTTTATCAAAAGAATTTGTGTGTTACATTTAGTACATTTGATACCTCGCGGCAATTGCTTCTTCCATGACACCATCAAGAACATCTCCACGACGAGCACTCAACCACTTTATTGACGTTACAGAACCTTGTATATTTTGTATTTTATTTTTTCCATAGCAACAGATCCGTCCAAAAATGTAATATACAAATTTTAATTTAAAATTTTGAATACAAAGTTACAGACTCACTTTTTGAGGAGGTATCAAACAAAACCAAATACAGCACTCGAGAGTAAGGCCGCTTTTGTTCACTTGGATTGTATCGTCCATTCAGTTCGCGTGAACGAAAGCTTTGCCTTCCTCACTCTTACTGTAAATAACTATTAGACTTATCCAATACTGTGATTTACAAATTTATTTCTTTGTTTGGTTTCCTCAATACGAAGTGAAACAAACACAACATGATAAATTCAAAAATGTTCACTGTTTCACTTTAAATGTATCAAAATAACTAACTTAATATTGTAAACAATATTTTTCTCATTAATTTCTATATTGTACAAAAAAAAAAATATTAACAGTAATCTGGCTCAATTTATTGTATACGGATCCAGGTCAGAGATATGTTAAAAATTTATTGTATTAATTAATTTCCTAATTGATACGGTATCATGTTGAAATTTAAATGATGATAAAGTAGAGAAAAAAACTAGAAACTAAACGCAAGGATAGAAAGCTTAGTTAACCAAGAAAACAGAACTGTTTGTTCATTTAAACAAATCTGGAATATGTTGTCAGTATTGTACGTATTTCAGTTTTTCTCGACATTCCCTCAATATTTCAATTCTAAATTGGAATTTTTAGAGTTTCCACAACAATCAATTGAATTTGTATTACTTTGTCAAACCAATTTGCAGTGTAGTAAGAAAGAAAAGGGGTCCTAAAATGTTATCTTGTGGGACACCTCTGTTAATTAGTTTGAAATTAGACTGGCACTCTCGAAAATTTTCCCAATTTCTATTCATTATTAAGGAGTAATTTGTGTACCCTTGGTTTCCGATTTGTTTGGTAACATATTCGTTATGTTTCCCAGGACCTCTAAATATCATTGAGGATAATTTGTTCGTGTTTTCAGGATTCTAAATAGAACAAAATGATTGTTGTCTCTAAATAGTCAATTTGATTATTTACGTTTATACATTGTAATTGAGACTATTTCAGTATGATGAGAAAACTTGCAGATGGCATTACAATTGAAGTTAAAAGCACTTTATAAATATTCCAATGTATCTTTCTAAGTTTCTCTTTCAGTATAGGTTCAACTGCTTTGCTAAGAGTGTGCTAATCCAAATTAATTGTTATCAAGATACGTACTTACTTTGTTAGAAAGAACGTCATGTCTTCTAAACAAGCAGTTGAACAATCCATACTAAAGAGATTAACGGTTCAATATCTTGACTTGTTTTTAACATCTGTTTCCATCATGAATCCTCGTCATCAAAATGGTAAAAATTGTATGATCAATATCAAACCGCTAATCATTTCTCTTCGATTTTTTTAGACTGTCTGAAAATGGTTCGCATTTTAGGCGACGACATTTTTCATTTGAAATTCGTAAAAATAATCATGAGATTGATACTTTGCACTTATGCGATACTCTGGGTTTTGCAAATTTATTTCTTCATTTCGTCCCCGAGCCTGACAAAATTATTGAGTTGTGGAGGAGCTTTCTGTATAATGGGCGCAGTAATATTCGGTAAAATATATGACAGTTGTCTAAATTGATAATTCTAGATATCAGTTGCCACCAGCGTTCTTCTGATCAAGAACGGTATGATCGACGACATCATGGATGTGATCGATTTGTGGCGCGTCGATTCCGCTGATGATAAAACCAAAAACGAAATTACAAAATTGTCAAAATGGGCGAACAGATTTGCTGTCACCAACACATCCGTATGTCTACTATGTATGGCCACAACCTTTTTTTCAAGTAGTAAAAATGATGGATTTGAGTTTGTTCGCGACATACTCGAGCAGATATTTTTCCAATGGGGCACATTAGCGTTTGTTTTCTTGAAAATGACGCTTTTCATGGCGAGTTTTACGATGCCGGCTGTCACTTACCAAGTTTTGTACGTAACGCAGCACATCACAATGCAAATGAAATTGTTCAAGATGTTTGTTAGAAGCGTGGCAAGCACGTTGAGCAGTACAGAAGAAAATTTGATACATGACGACAATTATCAAGAGGCGATCCAAACTCAACTGAAAATTATCGTCGACAGACATTGCGATTTCATCCGGTAATTCCTTTTATTTTAACTTTTACCATACACCTCTGATAATCACTTTGACTTTTGACTTAATTTATTTACCTCATTTCCAGGTGGCAACAAAACACATTGATGATTATGGGTAATCTCATAATACCCTTTGCTATTGGTACTGTAATCATTGCCCTAAGTTACGCTTTTTCTTTTTTACAGGTTTGTGAATAGATTGACATTGATTGTTTGACAATAAGTATGATATTTATAATCTATAGGATGTGATATGGTGGCCTTACTGTGTGCTTTCCGTTGTTCTTATTACAAACACTTGTTGTATCATTGCTGGGGGACATGCATTAGAAGATGAGGTAAATATCTCAAAAGGACAAGAAATATTAATTAGGCATATTTTTTCAGTCAGAGAATATTTTTCTAGAATGTACCACCTTGCAATGGTACACCTGGAATATGAAGAATAAGAAAATTTTTCTAACGATTCTTACTGCAGCCATTAGACCTATTAATGTAAGATTTTCGGAAAACTTTGTGATCAACAATCGCATGTTACTTTTCGTAAGTTAAAATGTTTCGTATTTATTATCATTTGAAGTTTGTTACAATATTCTTGTTTTTTTATAGATATGCAAGAGTCTGTACTCGGTCATTTCGGTTTTTCTCAACATTAAGTAAAAACGATCACAATTTATTAAACACATCATTAATTAACTCATACATCAGTCGCACCAAAACGGCTAACTATGCAAAACACTGTTTTTCATCGTTGATTAATATTTAATAGATGTCTTGGATTCTCTCATGGACTGTGACCTTGGAAATATCTGCGCGAAGGCGGAGCGATAAACCAGTGAAAAATTAATTATACCTAGATATATTTTGGTCAAATACAATTTAAGCGACACCCTTTTACTCCCAAAACCCCAAGACAATTATTTTTCTTCCTTCACAACTCGTTGCACAAATTATCTGGACTGCAAAGCACGTGGCCACGTGGCTCACGACTCCGAAACCTTACAACATGCGTCATGTGAGTGTTTACACTGTTTTAATTAAACCAAGATGCAAATTGGTGTGGAGTTGTTTATCGTGACCCAAGGGGTTCATCGTGATACATTACAGCGTACAAATTTACATAAGTTACACGTGGAATATGGAAGACATTAGCAGCGATAATACCCTCAGGTGTAGCTAGCAGAGACAATTATTTGTTGTGGCGAAAATTGTTTCGAAAGCGTAAATTGCATTTGCATAATTTAAATTCCATTTTTTGGATTCAAATCAATCCAGTTTTGTGCATTTAAGCTTGTCGAGAACGTTCCTGAAGTCAAATTGCCTCTTCTTGGTGTGTGAAACTGACACAATCTACGATTTGTACAAAAATCTACATCAGAACGGAAAAAAGATGGTCCTAAGATGGTGCCCTGCGGCACACACAATTAATTTTGTCGAAATTTGTTAAACCAACTAGATTATTGTTTATTGTTCTTCATGCGCAAATCTCTCTGATCCGCCGCATCCCGATGAGCCCCCCAGGTCCTCATAAACATCTCAACACCATCTCCTTCTTCGTTTAATTGGCGCCCTATCGCTTATTACCCAGCGCTAAATTATTTACATAATCAATTTATTAGGAGGGTTGTGGGGTTTTACTACCTCACAGATATTTAATTAAACCGAAGAGTGGGTTTCACACCGCACGACCCGTTTATATGGCCACTTTATTATTTTCATATTAGTCCAAATTGGGGTTCAATTAATTTGAAAATATTCGACGCAATTGTTAATTCCACTTTGTCCGTAAATTCTGACGGTCGTAATTTTTCTCGGAGGGAATTCACTCCTCTCAAATATTTTGCGCTACGAAATAACGTCCAATTAATTTTAATCATTTATTAAGCTCCAAGAGCGAATTTGACGCTAAATTTTGTATAATGCCCGGGAATAAGAAACTGCCACGCTGATACTAATTACTCTAATTGGTTCGACTCAATATTGAACGTTTCTTGAGGCAATTAAAAAATCTCAAAGATTGTCCGGCATTTTATAGACGTACGGAATAACACCGGTACCAAAGCGGCACCTTGCGGACCACCGGAAACAAGTCCCATTAATCGTTTTTGTTCGCAGTTTCCACCGTTTCATGTTTTAATAGGTCTGCAGCGCTTTGACGTCTACAAAGTAACAGAAATCGGGTCGATTGCATAAAAAGCGCATTAAAGGAAGCTTCTGGAATTGAAGTTTCAGATATTATGCTTCGCATTGTGCAATTTCACGCCTCAACTTGTCTCGATGTGCATTTGAGTGCTCCGGTGCATAAAGTACTAAAAGTGTAAAGGCTCCAGTCGTGCAACATGCAAATTTCTCCTGAATTATATCCGGAGAATTTATGCAGGGAGGGTGATAATGTTAGCGAAATAGTTTCACAGCCAAAACAATCCTTTGTACAATCCCTTTGGCCACATTTTATTTATAGAAATCGCTTCATTAATCTCTATTATATAATTTTAGGCAACCCTAATGAAAACGGTAATTTTACGTACTCGCAAGCGGACGAAAAGTAACTCTTTTTCGGACGCGCTTTTTCGGACGCTGACCATAGCGTCATCTGTTGGTCGGTTTAGTAAGTTTGCAACCGATAATTGTCACCATACATTATGTAAATAAATAATTGTACTGCAAATAGTGAATTTCTAGTTTTGTTGGCAAGTTTATAACAAATGCTATAAAAAAAAATTGTTAATATGTATTAATAAATTGATCTATTTGAAAAAGATAGATGCAAAAGAAATTTGTAATTTTTGTCCACTCCTGTGTCAAGCCTCGGCTGCGCCTCGGCCAGAAAACTCTGACCCGAACGAAAAAGATGCACACAAATAACTATAGAAAATGTATGTTCAGACGATAATTTAAAAATCTAATTTATTTTAATTTGGTGCACCGCGAATGCCCGCTTTCGCGTGACTTACAGATTCGTCAGTTAATGTTGAAAAATTCTGAAAAAATTCACACAGTATTTCGACACTGTAAGGATGTCTTTAGTCCCAATTAGAAACAATCTCGGATGATTTTTTATTTTCAAGATGATTTTTTCAATTGTAAATTTTTTGTCCTTTCACTTGTTGTTTCTTACAACTGCTATTGTAACATATAAAAGACAAATAAAAAGCCAGGACCGTTATAGTTTCTTGAACAAGCAATCTGGAGGTGTTCCTCAGCGCTCTACCCGCGACCCTCTGTTTTAAAGATCTTAAATAAAAAAAAACTACTTTGAAGCTTCTTACTGGCATCCTTCGTCACATCTCTTCCTTCCCACCTCCTGTCCCTGTTTTCCCTCTCACTATCACTATTATTGTTGGTCTAATTTAACCTTCAGCCCCGTATACTGCGGCAGCGCGGCCTCTTCCCAAAAATAAACAACCCTGCGGACCTTTCCGGGTGAAACATTGCGGCATTATTCCGGCTCTCGCCTCTGCGACTCTAATCCGGGGCCTTACTTAAGACAACTGCGATTACAATACAGCCGACCGGCCTCTGACCAATTATCATAGCTCCACACTCGAAAAGGGTCGGACCGTGCGTGGAGTGCGAAGGGCAAAGATTTTTGGGGTCTAAGCGATTTTTAATCTCTGCGGATTGGAGGTCGGAGCTTCACACGAGGACGTGTTTAACTTTTGAATATTAGACACAGCCGGAATGGGAAATTGTGTTAAATTGGCCGTCGCTGAACTGCTTAATTATACGAATGGGGGTTAGAGTAGAGCCGAGAATCGCGCCAGCGGAGTTTGGGAATGCCAATCAATGGCGCCATAATTTTATGGCGCGCCATTAAAATAATCGCAGGATGAGGACAGCGCTGCACTTCCGGATATCAAAATCGGGAAATCTCGCGGAAGGGAGGGACATTCAGATTGGCAGAGAGGTGAGGCGATGCGGTTGTTTAAGGAAAGTTTTATAAAGAATGTAAAAATACAGAGCAACGGTCGCGTTCGGCATACTAAGAGCGCCATAACGGCAGCAAAGCTTATAAAAAGCCTAAAAACACTGCGGAAGAGACGCTCGCGGCTTTGGAACAAGCACGGGAACGTATTGTGATAAGAGGACTGTGTCAGATTACAAATTCAGGAAGGCAACTACACCTGAGCTCCGTAGACTTACAAAGGGCTCCGGATGGATTAGGACCCGGGTTTTAACTTTGTGCGCCTCCGGGTCCCACACTTTGTGCTGTCTTTAGCTCAGAACGTCACTGGTTATTATTAAATTAGATTAATTTCTGCCTGGTTGCGAACGGGTTGATCCAGTTAAGGTGGGTGGAGGAAATCGGGAGGAGCTCATGGGGATAGGACTTTCTTGACATTGATCATACAGGTGGTGTCAAAAGTGTCAAAAAGGCGAAAATCTTTTCAAGATTGATATATTCCCTCACTTTTACCATTTTTGTTTTTTTTTTGTATTTTTGTCTTCTCCAGTCGTTTAGGTCCATTTTGGAATTTTAAAAGCACTGCAAGACACATTAACAACCTAGAGGAAAAACGCGACCGAGTCAAAGAATAATCTCCAGAAAAAAAATTATTTCATGACTAAATGTACACTTACGTTTTTTTTTCATTGGTGCTAAAGATTGATCAACGCATCTTCTTTCAATTTAATTTGTCATAATATACTCTACAAAAGCCAATTCGTAGATTTGAAATCATCATGTCTTGAATTTTAATTAAAAACTATCCCGGCGCCTCCACCATTCTGATAAAATATATTTTTAAATTTCCTAATTAGTGCTAAGTATGCAGTTTTCTGCTTTGAACTCTCTACGATTAAATCTATAAATCACAGTTGTTAGGTTTAATTTTGCTCAAAATATAACAGACGTATCGCTAGTTTTAGCAAAACAACATCGCGGCGCCTCCACCATATTTGCACGATACATTTACAGTTTCCTTCATTTTTAATAGCATAAAGCAATGCAACTTATTGCATTTAATCTGTCATCATTATATTTACTAATGGCGATTTATACATTAAATTTAACTCAAATGACAACAGAGATAAGGTTTTTTTTTTGGTGGAAAGATATTCCTTCACATTTACCATAATTGCTTCGTTTTGTATTTTGTTTCCCCAACTCTTTTAGGTTCATTTTGTAATTTTAAAAACATTGTAAAATAGATCAACAACTTTGAGGAAAAACGCGACCGATTCAAAGAATAATCTCAAAAAGGAAAAATATTTTACTAAATTTACATTTACATTTTTTTCTCATTGGTGCTAAAGATTGATTAACGCATCTTTTTTCAATTTAATTTGTTACAATTTACTCTACAACAGCCAATTCGTAAATTTGAAATCATAATTGACATGTCCTGCATTTTAATTGGAAACTATCCCGGCGCCTCCACCATTCTTGAAAAATATATTTTTAAATTTCCTAATTGGTGCTAAATATAGAGTCATGCAGTTTTCTGCTTTCGACACTTTACTATTAAATCTATAAATCACAGTTGTTAGATTTAATTTTGCTCAAAATATGACAGAGATATCGCTAGTTTTAACAAAACAACATCCCGGCGCCTCCACCATTTTTGCACGATGCATTTACAGTTTTCTTCATTTTTAATAAACATAAAACAATGCAACTTATTGCATTCAATCTGTCATCATTATATTTACTAATGGCGATTTATACATTAAATTTAACTCAAATGACAACAGAGATAAGGTTTTCTTTTTGGTAAAAAGATATTCCTTCACATTTACCATATTTGCTTCTTTTTGTATTTTGTTTTAGGTTCATTTTGTAATTTTAAAAACATTGTAAAATAGATCAACAACTTTGAGGAAAAACGCGACCGATTCAAAGAATAATCTCAAAAAGGAAAAATATTTTACTAAATTTACATTTACGTTTTTTTCTCATTGGTGCTAAAGATTGATTAATGCATCTTTTTTCAATTTAATTTGTTACAATTTACTCTATCTACAACAGCCAATTCGTAGATTCGAAATCATAATTGACATGCCCTGCATTTTAATTGAAAACTATCCCGGCGCCTCCACCATTTTTGCACGATGCATTTACAGTTTTCTTCATTTCTAATAAACTTAAAGCAATTCAACTTATTGCATTCGTTCTGTCATCATTATATGTATAAATGGCGATTTATACATTAAATTTAACTCAAATGATAACAAAGATAAGGTTTTTATTCGTAATAAATATTCCCTCACATTTATCATTTTTGCTTCTTTTTGTATTTTGTCTTCCCAAGTCTTTTAGGTTCATTTTGTAATTTTAAAAGCATTGTAAAATACTTTAACAACTTAGAGGAAAAACGCGACCGAGTCAAAGAATAATCTCCAAAAACAATTATCTTACAAAATTTATATTTACATTTTTTTTTTCATTGGTACTGAAGATTGATTAACAATTTTTTTTCAATTTAATTTGTCATAATTTACTCTACAAAAGTCAATTCGTAGATCTGCAGTTATAATTGACATGTCCTAAATTTTATTAAAAAACTATCCCGGCCCCTCCACCATTCTTGAAAAATATATTTTTAAATTTCCTAATTTGTGCTAAATATCGAATCATGCAGTTTCCTCCTTTCGACTCTTTACAATTAAATCTATAAATTACAGTTGTTAGATTTAATTTTGCTCAAAATATAACAGAGATATTGCTAGTTTTAGCAAAACAACATCCCGGCGCCTCCACCATTTTTGCACAATGCATTTACAGTTTTCTTCATTTCTAATAGACGTAAAGCAATTCAACTAATTGCATTCAATCTGTCATCATTATATGTATAAATGGCGATTTATACATTAAATTGAACTCAAATGATAACAGAGATAAGGTTTTTTTTTGGTAAAAAGATACATATTCCCTAACATTTACTATTTGTAAGCATTGTAAAATAGATTAAAACCTTAGAGGAAAAACGCAATCGAGTCAAAGAATAATCTCAAATAAAAAAAAATTTACTAAATTTACATTTACATTTTTTCTCCATTGGTGCTACAGATTAATTAACGCATCTTTTTTCAATTTCATTTGTTACAATTTACTCTACAACAGTCAATTCGGAGATTTGAAATCATAATTGAGATGTCCTGAATTTTAATTAAAAACTATCCCGGCGCCTCCACCATTCTTGTAAAATATATTTTTAAATTTCATAATTAGTGCTAAATATAGAATCATGCATTTTTCTGCTTTGGTCTCGTTACGATTAAATCTATAAATCACAGTTGTTAGATTTAATTTTGCTCAAAATATAACAGAGATATCGCTAGTTTTAGCAAAACAACATCCCGGCGCCTCCACCATTTTTGCACGATGCATTTACAGTTTTCTTCATTTCTAATAAACGTCAAGCAATTCAACGTATTGAATTCGTTCTGTCATCATTATATGTATAAATGGCCATTTATACATTAAATTTAATTCAAATGATAATAGAGATAAGGTTTCTTTGGTAAAAAGAGTGTCCCACACATTTACCTTTGTGGCTTCTTTTTGTGATTTTGTCTTCCCAAGTCTTTTAGGTTCATTTTGTAATTTTAAAAGCATTGTAAAATAGATTAAAACCCTAGAGGAAAAACGCGACCGAGTCAAAGAATAATCTCAAAGAAAAAAAATTTTACTAAATTTACCTTTACATTTTTTTTTCCATTTGTGCTAAAGATTGATTAACGCATCTTATTTCAATTTCATTTGTTACAATTTACTCTACAACAGTCAATTCGGAGATTTGAAATCATAATTGAGATGTCCTGAATTTTAATTAAAAACTATCCCGGCGCCTCCACCATTCTTGTAAAATATATTTTTAAATTTCCTAATTAGTGCTAAATATAGAATTATGCAGTTTCCTCCTTTCGACTCTTTACAATTAAGTCTATAAATCACAGTTGTTAGATTTAATTTTGCTCAAAATATAACAAAGATATCGCTAGTTATAGCAAAACAACATCCCGGCGCCTCCACCATTTTTGTACGATTCATTTACAGTTTTCTTCATTTCTAATAAACGTAAAGCAATTCAACTTATTGCATTCAATCTTTCATCATTATAAGTATAAATGGCGATTTATACATTAAATTTAATTCAAATGATAACAGAGATAAGGTTTTTTTGGTAAAAAGAGAGTCCCTCACATTTGTTGGTTCTTTTTGTGGTTTTGTCTTCCCCAGTCTTTTAGGTTCATTTTGTAATTTTAAAAGCATTGTAAAATATATTAACAAAACGCGACCGAGTCAAAGAATAATCTAAAAAAAAAAATTTCTAAATTTACATTTACATTTTTTTTCTTTGGTACTAAAGATTGATTAACGCATTTTTTTTCAATTTAGTTTGTCACAATTTACTCTACAAAAGCCAATTCGTAGATTTGAAATCATAATTGACATAATATGCTAAATTTTAACCACAAATCGTCATTTTTAAAAATATCCCAGCGCCTTCACCTTTCTTCCAAAATAATTTTGTGTGTTTCTGAAATACTGCCAGAGATGGTATCAAAGGGACTATTGTATTTGAATCTTCTTAACCAGGTCTTTAAAGTCCAGGTTCTGGATTAATAATAACTGGGAAATCGTGGTCCCGGCGCCTCCACCATTTTACTATTTGGATTACTGCGAGTATTTGGAAGATATTTTTTAACTGTTGTAACATGCATAATTGGAACGTGGTAAAAAAAAATGAAGAAGCTAAGTAACTCAAGTCTTTTCTCCAGGTTCTTTGAATGTGCACGTTGCTAGTTTAGGATTCTCTGGAAACAACTGAAATGTAAATTACACAAGATTTACCCTCCCTAGATGCACTGGAGAAAACAAATCGTCAGTTAGTTGTTAATTTAAATTTAGCTCTACGAATATATTTTACATTGTTTCGGTATTACTCGTGCAGAAGAATTTTTCAGTGAAGAAATATGTTTGCTTTTTGCTCCCCACTTGGGAATATTAAAATAACATTTTTGTTTAAAAATATGGCGTACGTTCCCCCAAATTGTGAGCAACGCACCGTTGCATGTTTATTTTAAATGTGGAGTCGACAATAACCAACCATCATTTTTCACGGAGCGTCCTTAGATTTCCTGTGGGAGCTCCCGTTTCCGATCCAGGTACAAACCCGTTTACAAACAAACCGGCTCCCATTTATTGGCAATTTCATTAGACCCCAAACAGCGAGTGCGAACTGAAAACATAACAACCCTTTCATTCTTGGCTCGTCGCGCCGCTCCGGGACAGTCGGGGGCGGCTAATTAAACCCCGAATCTAACTGAATTTAAGCGACGTGTTGCAAGCTCGGATGTTTTTCCTTCGTTTTAATTCGCTCGTGTCCTGCAGCAAGACGGATATCCTCCGCGGAGATCGATAGCTCTTATCTCGCCCAAAACAGCGGGATATCCCCAGTGCGACGTGGCGGATCCGATGCCGGGCCCATATCGGATGATTGCGGCGGCGGCGCCGCCCCCGACTTTATTGCGTTCGCCGGCTATTCCGCCACCGTTATGCGCTTGTGAGGGAATTGTGACGGGTTTTAGCTGAAAGGGTGATGTCGATGAGCGCGGGCGGGGGCGGTCAGTCGCCGCCGGCGTTGTTTCTTAAAAGCCCGGATTTATTAGATTTATTACGGAAATTCACGGGAAAAATATGAGTACACTCGACCTCGTAAACTTCAGACTGGAGATGTTTGAGAACTATCTTGACGAGGGTGGCGCGCTCCAACTTTGAAGGGTGATCAATGGGAAAGTGAAAAACCGAACTGGGAGGCGAAAAACAAAAGTAAACGTCGAGGACCCTTCTACTACTTTGCGCCTAAAAAATAAACACTTTGAAGCAATCATTCATCAAGCTGGAAAATTGCTGAAATTTATAACGGAAACAAATATATCAAAATTACGATATCTCTCTCTTATCGGTTGAGCTGGACCAAAACTAAAAACCATCATTCATACCCTTAAGTGTGACAAATAAAATTTGAAAAAATGGTGGAGGTGCCGGGGTAGTTATTATAAAAAAATAATATCTCTGTTATAGCTTGAGCTAAATTAAATATCCTCGTAGGGTTGGGGTCCTCGCCTTCGGCTCAGACGCCCAACTTCCGTACTCGTGATTAAATGCACTACTTTGCTCACTTGTATTGAAAATAGCTATTTAGAAACTGGCAATTTTTCTCGAGTGTGCTTTGCTTTGTGTAACGCATCCAGAGAAAGTAATCCTCTGTGATTTACTGTCGAATTATTTCCACACAATCCTGATATATCAACGCTTAGTTGCAAAATGTCTCGAAAAATGATTAAAAAATTATATTAGGTTTCTCAAATTTTAATTAATAACATTTTATTTTGTAATTATACTTAAACCTCTTAAAAATATGTCACGAAGTCTTAAGATTTGACATATTTTGAGACGAAAACAGCGAATATAGAAAGCTGCATCGCTCTCCCCCTCTCGCTGCATTCAAAACAATGGAAAATATTTTGTAAAAATGGTGGAGGCGCCGGAATACACTTTGACAAAATTCAGGATTTCTCCATTATCGTTTGCGCTGTTTCTAAAATAAAAACACTATTTTATAGACTGTACTGAGACGACTCCATTGCAGGAAGTCACATGATCTCACCTCTAACAGTAGCTGAGAAAAGAACAATATTCTTTGTAAAAATGGTGGAGGCGTCGGGATATTCCTGAACACACGATTTTATCATTCTTGCTTGAACTATTTCTAATCTGAGAAGCATTACTTTTGAAGGAAGGTTGGGGTAATTGAGCAAACTGCAAATAGGTGGATAAGCTAAAACCTTTCTCGTCGAAATAATTCTTCCACGTCGTTTGCTGTTTATTGACAAGTAATATAATGAGAAATGTATTCTTACCGCTAAATTTATTTTAGTAAATGGCAATTTGTTTTGTCTGGTGTGCTATTCCTTATGTAATGCATCCAAAGAAAGTAATCCTGTGTGGTTTACATTCCAGTTGTTTCCGCAGAATCTTGAAATATCAACACTTGCATTTACAGAATGTCGAAAAAAAAATGATTACGTTGTCTATTAAGTCTCTTAATTCATTACAAATATGTTAAGAAATTCTAAGCTTGGTATCATTTTAAGACATGGCTGGGAATGCAGAGGGACACATTTCTCTATCTCTCGCAGTAGTTAAAAGAATTGCAAGAATTTTGCAAAAATGGTGGAGGCGCCGGGATTATTCATCAACAAAATTCATGATTTCTTCATTATTGTTTGAGGTATTTCTAATATAGTAATTGTATTTATTACATATAATTGAAAAGAATCGATTGTCAGTATCCTCAAGGTTCTATCTCAAGCAAAATACAAGATATTTTACAAAAATGGTGGATGTACATAAAAATCAGTTTTAGTATATTTGAGTATATTTAGCAGCAACTGAAAAAATTGCAAACGCAATTAGGTACAAGATTATTAGAAAGAATCAAAATTTCTTGGACATATTTTCCGGTGTTTTCAGTTTTGCCTCATTTCGAGACGAAAGCTCGGAAGCTTTCAAGCATAGGTGAAGAACCAGCCGCCAACAACAAACCCGACAATCAGTCTAAAATTTATTGTAACGACTGTGTAGTCGGAGATAAGAGTTTAACTGCGGCTTATTACGCAGAGCTAATTAGAGCGATACTAATGAGGGAAGTCACAACCAAAATGCCTGAATGTGAACGAAAAGCTTGGATTTTACGTCAGAACGACGCTCTGGCACATGGCGCGTAAATTACGCAAGATATCCTTGAGGAATTTCCACCGGATAATCGAGTAATCTGGTTTGTTCCACGGATTTAGGCCCGAGCGATTTTAAAATTACTTAAACCGTCCCATTTAGCTTCGGGAAAGGATTAAGTACAAAAGATGCATCACGGCGCTTGTTTCAGTCAACTTTAGTTTTGCACAAGTGGTGACGCAGAGCACGTAAGAGCCACCCCATAAATTACAAATACATTTTTTTTTACTATTGATCGTTTTGTTTTGTGATTACTTTATTCGAGCACAATGGATGTAAAAAATTATTTGCGCCCCCACCTTCATTTACGACTCGCACGCACGTACTCACGCACGCTACTTTTACGCGGTCGTCCCGCCGCAGGACGTAAAATTCCAGGACGAAGGACAAAAAGGCTACGTCGCATACGTCGTAATTATTATGTTAATGTCACCCTGGGCCAGTTTTTTCGTGGCGGATGGCACGAAATCCCGTTAGGAGATATATCGGTCCCGCGGCAATGCAGCTTTTAGAAGCGAGCAACGCAAAGGACGAAATTTACGAGTGGAGCCGGCATAAAGCGACGCATTATATTGCCTCCAGGTATATGGACCGAAGCGTCGGCGACGTCGCGGCGCTAATATACGTGGGGGCAGCGGAATTTCCAGCGTGGGCTTTACGGTCGGGCTGAAGTGGGGCTGAATTATCTGCAGATGTCGAAATAAAATTATGCTGCGAGGGCTGCGCTGAAGACATTGCGACAAAAGTATTGGAAACAGCAACCGACTATTTTTGTGGTTTCGGTCAAAAAATTACTATTTTTTACCACTACAGACAGTCATTGTTGTCTCCACTTGTTGTAAAATTACAAAGGAAATTATTCCTCAAATTTTTTAATTCAAGATTTAAATACCAGGATCACACCATTTCTTGCGCCGAAAAACAGTAAATCATTTTCTTTGAGAATTAATTTAGTAGGTTTTTTTTCCAAAATGTAATTTGTTAAGCTGTAGGCCGGCGCAGAGCATGAAATGAATCCACAACACCCATAAATGGGTCGACAAAAATATCATCCCAGGAAAAAGTAACAGCGACTATACCAATCGCGAGACGAGCTCATTACACCGCAATATAAAAAAATATGTTTGATATTTCATAAGTACCAACATAAATAAAAGTTTCGATTATTAGGTTCCCCCACTTTTTAAAAGCAATAAAGCTGAACAGTTTGGGACGTTTAAATTTTTTATGAACTGTTAAAAGCTCGAGCTTAATCTTGCTCACATCAGACAATTAAATTCCAATCAGGAACGCCCCCTCCCGCCTGAAAACGCAAGCTTCCCCTTTAATAATCTTAACACCTCCATAAATAATAATGTCAGTGATAAATACAAGCCGGGAATAATCACGCGACAACAATTCCACTTGTGACGTAAATCACCGATCCCGGGAGAGCGCCCTCTAGGCGCTCAGATAAAAAAAATCACGATCAATCTTCATAAATCACGACAATTAATTAATCCGTTAACAACGCCTGGATCGACACAGATTTAAATTACTTTTCGTTGCCACTAGTTCGGCCATAGCTAGTTTAATTGAAATAGTTCGGTGGAGTTGTTTCTTTCCGTTGATACGTTTATAATTGAATTAAATATAAAGTGGAAGAAGTGAATGGGGGAACGGAACGGTTGAAATCACAAAATGAATTTAGATGAGTCGTAAACAGGAAGTGGCCCACGGGGAGCAACCAGAAAAATATCATTTCGCTGCGTTTCGTTGCTGCAACAAATAAAACAGGTTAAAAATTTAGGCGGATTTTTATGTGCTTTTGGTGCTTATTATACGCAGGTGTGGCGAAACAGGCTTTATTTTCTCGACTTGTTGTAATTCAAGGCAGGGGAAATGGAGGCCGAGATCATAACATTCGTCGAAGTGATATTATTTCGGATGGTGGTGTATTCTCGAGGGGAACAAAGTTGTCTTGTATTTAATCTGCAGGAAGAGAAAATTTTATTAACTTGTTTCTGTCTGCAAAACTTTATTAATTTGGGAAACATGTTTATAAAAACTATTAAATAATGTTGTTAACACCAAAATGACAGAAACGAGTTGAAGGAAATTAAAAAACAAAAAGTTAAATAAAATAATCCTATAGGGAAATCGCTCGTCGTGTGGGACAAAATGTGGCCACTGTGTTACGGTGTTGTCATACCTGATTTGAAGACCAATGTTACTAAAATGTTTACTATTTTATCTTAGTTATGGCCTAATTATTGTACAAAATATCATCAAAATATGCTATTTCTGGGTGTTGCATTTTCCATGAAAAGTAGTATATTAATCGGACAGAAAAAAATATGTTGAAGCTACTTTTTGCATGAGAGAGTATTAAGAGAAGGTAAAAAAGAGTAAAAAAATATTGTATTATCTTGCAGAAGAAAGCACAAAAAATGAAATGTGTTTTAATAGGCGTAATCTACAGGGTGTCCCCAAAAAAAAAGACGAGTCCATAACTCCCTTATTTATTGGAGGATTTTAATTATCTATACACCAAATTAAATGGTTTTTAATAGGCTACAAAACGGGTTAATAAATTGACGTATAGTTCCAAGGGCTTCAAGGCTAAACTGTCAAAATATTTTTTTTCAAATGGGATTACATACTTTTTTTTAGTAATTCTGATAGAGATTTTAATTCTAAAAACAACAATGTGTCACAAGTATAACTTCACATAAAAAAAAATAACACTAACTTTTGAAACAAATGACGACCACCAAGCGAAAAGCTATCAAAATGCATTGCGTTACAATGTAATAACCAAATTAAGGTAGCTGGAAAAACAAATGACAAATAATAACATGTGGGATTGCGCAGATATGCCGCCAATGTTTAGCGCAAAATGGAACATAGACGACAGTAGCGTTTTTTACATTTTTTTTTTGTGAATTTTTGGTATTTAAGTGTATACTTGTGATACACTGTTGTTTTCAGAATAAAAATCTCTATCAGAATTACTAAAAAAAAATATGTAATCCCATTTGAAATTTTTTTTTTTTGACAGTTTACCCTTGAAGTCCATGGGGCTATACTTGAATTTATTAGGCCATTTTGTAGCCTATTAATAATCATTTAATTTGGTGTACAGATAATTAAAATCTTCCCATAAATAACGGAGTTATGGACTCGTCTTCTTTTTTGGGGACACCCTGTATATAAATAAAATGTTTGTATGTTTGTTCTCTATAAAGTCAAAAACTACTCGACCGATTTCGCTGAAATTTTCACAGTTTGTTCTTATTAGTACCGGGATGGTTTAGGGATCATTTAATATCGTTTAATATAGCTTAAACAGGAATACAGTAAAGTCGATTTTTGTTGAAAAAATTTCTCGGCACCTCCACCCCTTTTACAAAATATTTTTAGTAGAGCTACTAGTAGAAACCGAGTCATGTTATTTTGGTTATATTGGTAACAGAGAAATCGTGATTTCTGTTGGAAAATATTTCGGCGCCTCCGCCATTCTTATAAAATTTATTGTAGATTTCTCGATGGTCCACAAGGATATAGAATCAATTGCATTTGATTCGTATCAATGAAGTCTATTAACAACAGTTTTTAGATTAGAAATTGCTCAAACAGTAACGGCGAAATCAAATTTTTTAAATATTTCTGCAAGATATTTTTTGGAGTTTTCTCAAAGATTGCAAAAGATAGAATCTGGAGTTTCCTACATTCGGTTCGTCACAAATGGATCTATAAAATCCAGTGTTTAGATTTGATTTAACTCAAAGAATAATAGAAAAATCACAATTTTTATGAAAACGGTATCCCGGCGCATCCACCATTTTTGCCAAAGATTTTAATTGTTTTCTCAACTATTATTAGAGATAGCATCATGCGGTTTTTTTGCCATCGATTTGCCACAATTAAATCTTTCAAGCACCGTGTCCAGATTTGATCTATCTCATATGGCATCAGAGAAACTTCTTTGTGTGGAAATAGAATTCTTCATAAAAAAGTTTCTCAGTGTCTCAACCATTTCCACAAAATATATTTACGCAATTGTCGTAACTACTGCTAGACATCATTGTCCCATGCAAAGGATCGCATTCGATAAAATTTAACCTGGTTCAAACGACAACAAAACAATCGTGATTGTTATCGAGAATATCCCAGCACCTCCACCATTTTTGTGAAAGATTCTTCTTATTTTCTCATCTATTAATAGACACGGAATGATGAACTTTTTGCATTTGATTCGTCACAAATACGTGTCTAAAGGACAATTTATGGATTTAATATATCTTAATCAGCAATACAGTGAGGTCGTTTTTGTTGAAAAAGTTTCCCGGCATTTCCACCATTTTTACAAAATATTTTACGATTTTCTCTTGTAGAGCTACTAGCAGAAACCGAGTCATGTTATTTTCTGCATTCGATTCCTCATACTAAGGTCCGCAAAACTCGATTTTTAGATTAGATTTAGTTTAAACGGTAACAGAGAAATCGTGATTTTTGTTGGAAAATATTTCGGCGCCTCCACCATTTCTATAAAAGTTATTGTAGATTTGTCGATTGCCCACAAGGATATAGAATCAATTGCATTTGACTCGTATCAATGAAGTCTATTAACAACAGTTTTTAGATTAGAAATATTTCAAACAGTAACGGAGACATCAGATTTTTTAACTATTTCTGCAAGATATTTTTTGGAGTTTTCTCAAAGATTGCAAAAGATAGAATCTGGAGTTTCCTACATTCGATTCGTCACAAATGGGTCTATAAAATAAATAATACAAAAATCACAATTATTATTAAAACAGTATCCCGGCGCATCCACCATTTTTGCGAAATATTTTTATTGTTTTCTCATCTATTATTAGAGATAGCATCATGCGGTTTTTTGCCATCCATTTGTCACAATTAGATCTATCAAGCACCGTGTCTAGATTTGATCTATCTCATATGGCATCAGAGAAACTTCTTTGTGTGGAAATAGAATTCTTCATAAAAAAATTTCTCAGTGTCTCAACCATTTCCACAAAATATATTTACGCAATTGTCGTAACTATTGCTAGACATCACTGTCCTATGCAAAGGATCGCATTCGATTAAATTTAACCTGGTTCAAACGACAACAAAAGAATCGTGATTGTTATCAAGAATATCCCAGCACCTCCACCATTTTTGTGAAAGATTCTTCTCATTTTCTCATCTATTAATAAACACAGAAATTTGAACTTTTTGCATTTGATTCGTCACAGCTAAGTGTCTAAAGCACAGTTTTTAGATTTAATATATCTTGAACAGGAATACAGTAAGGTCGATTTTTGTTGAAAGAGTTTTTCGGCACCTCCACCATTTTCAAAAAATATTGTATGATTTTCTCTCGTAGAGCTACTAGTAGAAACCGAGTCATGTTATTTTCTGCATTCGTTTCCTCATACTAAGGTCTGCAAAACCCGATTTTTAGATTAGATTTAGTTTAAACGGTAACAGAGAAATTGCGATTTTTTTGAAAAATATTTCGGCGTCTCCACCATTTCTTTAAAATTTATTGTAGATTTCTCGATTGTCCACAAGAATATAGAAACAATTGCATTTGATTCGAATCAATGAAGTCTATTAACAACAGTTTTTAGATTAGAAATATTTCAAACAGTAACTGAGAAATCAGATTTTTTAAATATTTCTGCAAGATATTTTTTGGAATTTTCTCAAAAGATAGAATCTGGAGTTTCCTACATTCGATTCGTCACAAATGGATCTCTAGAATCCAGTATTTAGATTTGATTTAACTCAAAGAACAATAGAAAAATCACAATTTTTATTTAAACAGTATCCCGGCGCATCCACCATTTTTGCGAAATATTTTTATTGTTTTCTCATCTATTATTAGAGATAGCATCATGCGTTTTTTTGCCATCGATTTGTCACAATTATATCTATCAAGCACGGTGTCCGGATTTGATCTATCTCATATGACATCAGAGCAACTTCTTTGTGTGGAAATAGAATTCTTCATAAAAGTTTCTCAGTGTCTCAACCATTTCCACAAAATATATTTACGCAATTGTCGTAACTACTGCTAGACATCATTGTCCTATGCAAAGGATCGTATTCGATTAAATTTAACCTGGTTCAAACGACAACAAAAGAAGCGTGATTGTTATCAAGAATATCCCAGCACCTCCACCATTTTTATGAAAGATTCTTCTCAGTTTCTCATCTATTAATAGATACAGAATGATAAACTTTTTGCATTTGATTCGTCACAAATAAGTGTCTAAAGCACAGTTTTTAGATTTAATATATCTTAAACAGCAATACAGTAAGGTAGATTTTTGTTGAAAAGTTTCCCGGCACCTCCACCATTTCTACAAAATATTATACAATTTTCTCTAGAAGAGCTACTAGTAGAAACCGAGTCATGCTATTTTCTGCATTTGATTCCTCCTAGTAAGGTCTGCAGTACACGGTCTTTGGATTAGATTTATCTCAAACGGTAACAGAGAAATCGAGAGATTTCTCCAACTATTTTGTAACATTTTCTTGAAGATTTTTCAGCTGTTGGTGGAGACAGAATCGCGCGGATTTTGTGATTCCATTCGTATTAATTAAGTCTTCCAAACACAGTTTCTAGATTACAGATAGCTAATGCAGTAACGGAAAAATTTAAATAAAAAAAAATACCCGGCATTTATATCACCTCTATAAGATATTTTTGGAGCTTTTTCAACTGTAGAAGAGGAAGTAGAATCATGGGGTCTTCTACATTCGATTATATTTAATTGGGCCTTTAGAATCCAGTTTTAGATTTAACACAACTCAAACAGCAACACAAGAATTTTTGAAAAAATACTCTCCCGGCGCCTCCACCATTTTAAAAAATATTTCGCTCCATTTTTTTTCCAATTCTACACATGTCTAATAAAAATTTTCATTAAACATATCTTCACTGAACCTCCTATCTGTAATAATTTATAACGTAATAAATTGAAAATCTTGTTACGAGGAATATACTGGGAAAATTGTTTAATTAAAACCCTTCCAGAAAATATATGTACATGAGTCATTTAATTATTTGAAAGTGTCTTAACGCTCTAAACATAATTAACAGAGCCAATATTTACATTCTCGAATTTTACAAGGCTTATCCACTTTTACGGCGGAAAGTGTACACGAACTTTCCACCAGAGCAATAATTTCCCATCGCTTGATCCATAAATAAAACAATTCCTACTCCAGCGGCGCAAACTGCAACTTGATAGTTCCACCCGAAAACTTCTGATTAAATTTATGTGTCCTCTTGACACAGCAGCAAACTTTTACTGAGAAAAAAAATGCAAGGAGCTCGCCACAATAGGAAAAAACCGCGATTAGATCTGCGTCACTATTTTTTGTAATGCGGAATTTCCCGGGAAAAATGCACAAAAAACAAAGATTACCTACACACAATAATCACATTTGCATATCTCGCTCGCGCAAAACTAGAGGGCGGTTGTGGGGCGCTGTTTACATTTAGAAATTACCATCGTAAAATATTCGGGGCGAAAAAGCGAGCTTGAGGCGAGCTCGAGATTAAAAATCCGCGATCAATCTTCATAAATTAACCTAATTAATTAATTCGTTTACAACACAAGGGGTTCGAATCGTGTTCAACGAGAGCTCTCGACGACTCTCTCTTTAAATTTTAAACGGAAATGTCATCGTCGGCTCGCCGTGGCTAATTTAATTGGGATAGTTGGCGAATGTTTGAAGGAAATCTGGCCGAGGAGCAGGAGAGAAATAGAAATTGGGAGAGGAAGTGAGCGAAACAACGATAAATAGGTGATGATCTAAAGTGGGAGGGAACAAGCAGAAGAGGACGTTGAAATGAAATATAACACGACGAGTAGAGTTAATTGTGACAGATCTAAATCGAAAATAAAACGCAATAGAACTCTATGTGTAGAATTAGAAAAATAAGAGAAATATTTTTTTAAATGGTGGAGGCGCCGGGAAAGTATTTTGTCAAAAATCACAATTCTTGTGTTACTGTTTGAGTTGCGTTAAATCCAAAAACTAGATTCTAAAGGACCAATTAAATATAATCGAATGTAGAAGACCCCATGATTCTACTATCTCTTCTACAGTTGAAAAAGCACCAAAAATATATTATAGAGGTGATATAAATGCCGGTTTTTTTTTTATTTAAATTTTTCTGTTACTGGATTAGCTATCTGTAATCTATAAACTGTGTTTGGAAGACTTAATTAATATGAATCGAATCCAAAAATCCGCGCCATTCTGTCTCCACCAACAGCTGAAAAATCTTCAATAAAATGTCATAAAATTGATGAAGGCGCCGGAGATCTCTCGATTTCTCTGTTGTCGTTTGAGATAAATCGAATCAAAAAACCGTGTATTGTAGACCTTACTAGGAGGAATTGAATGCAGAAAATAGCATGACTCGGCTTCTACTATTACCTCTACTTGAGACAATTATATAATATTTTGTAGAAATGGTGGAGGTGCCGGGAAACTTTTTCCACAAAACTCGACCTTACTGTATTGTTGTTTAAGATATATTAAATCTAAAAACTGTGCTGTAAACACTTATTTGCGACGAATCAAATGCAAAAAGTTCATCATTCTGTGTCTATTAATAGATGAGAAAATGAGAAGAATCTTTTACAAAAATAGTGGAGGTGCTGGAATATTCTCGATAACAATCACGAATTTTTTGTTGTCGTTTGAACCAGGTTAAATTTAATCAAATGCGATCCTTTGCATAGGACAATGATGTCTAGCAGTAGTTACGACAATTGCGTAAATATATTTTGTGGAAATGGTTGAGACACTGAAAAACTTCTTTATGAAGAATTTTATTTCTGCACAAGGAAGTTTCTCTAATGCCATATGAGATAGATCAAATCTAGACACGGTGCTTGATAGATCTAATTGTGACAAATCGATAGCAAAAAACCACAGAATGCTATCTCTAATAATAGATGAGAAAATAATTAAATTCTTTGGCAAAAATGGTGGATGCGCCGGGATACTGTTTTAATAAAAATTGTTATTTTTGTATTATTCTTTGAGTTGAATCAAATCTAAACACTGGATTTTATAGACCCATTTGTGACGAATCGAATGTAGAAAACTCCAGATTCTATCTTTTGCAATTTTTAAGAAAACTCCAAAAAATATCTTGCAGAAGTATTTAAAAAATCTGATTTCTCCGTTACTATTTGAGCTATTTCTAATCTAAAAACTGTTGTTAATAGACTTCATTGGTACGAATCAAATGTAATTGATTCTATATCCTTGTGGATAATCAAGAAATCTACAATAAATTTTATAAAAATGGTAGAGCCGCCGAAATATTTTCCAGCAAAAATCATGATTTCTCTATTACCGTTTAAACTAAATCTAATCTAAAAACCGGGTTTTGCAGATCTTAGTATGAGGAATCGAAAGCAGAAAATAACATGACTCGGTTTCTACTAGTAGCTCTACAAGAGAAAATCATAAAATATTTTGTAAAAATGGTGGAGATGCCGGGAAACTATTTCCACAAAAATCGACCTTACTGTATTCCTGTTTAAGCTATATTAAATCTAAAAACTGTGCTTTACACACTTACTTGTGACGAATCAAATGCAAAAGGTTGATCATTTTGTGTCTATTTATAAATGAGAAAATGAGAAAAATCTTTCACAAAAATGGTGGAGGTGCTGGGATATTCTTGATAACAATCACGATTTTTCTGTTGTCGTTTGAACCAGGTTAAATTTAATCGAATGCGATCCTTTTGTGGAAATGGTTAAGACACTGAGAAACTTCTTTATGAAGAATTCTATTTCCACACAAAGAAGTTTCTGTGATGCCATATGAGATAGATCAAATCTGGACACGGTGCTTGATAGATATAATTGTGACAAATCGATGGCAAAAAACCGCATCTATCTCTAATAATAGATGAGAAAACAATAAAAATCTTTCGAAAAATGGTGGATGCGCCGGGATACTCTTTTAATAAAAATTGTGATTTTTCTATTATTTTTTGAAGTAAATCAAATCTAAACACTGGATTTTATAGACCCATTTGTGAAGAATCGAATGTAGGAAACTCCAGATTCTACCTTTTTCAATCTTTGAGAGAACTCCAAAAATATCTTGCAGAAGTATTTGAAAAATCTGATTTCTCCGTTACTCTTTGAGCTATTTCTAATCTAAAAACTGTTGTTAATAGACTTCATTAATATGAATCAAATGCAAATGATTCTAAATCCTTGTGAACAGTCGAGAAGCTTACAATAAATTTTATAGAAATGGTGGAGGCGCCGAAACATTTTCCCACAAAAATCAGGATTTCTCAGTTATCGTTTGAGCTAAATCTAATTCGAAAACTTTATCTTAGAGACCTTACTATGAAGAATCGACTTTATTGATCTCTGCCAGTTGTTGAAATATTACAAAAATATAATTCTTTTACAAAAATGATGGAGGCGCCGAGTTACATTTTTCAGAGCTTGAGCTAGATCGAATATAAAAACTTGCATAAGTTAAGAGAAAAGAAGATCATATAATAAGAAACAAAAAAAAGTATATAGGAGAAATCTTAAAGTAGGAAGAAACGAAAACATAAAATTTACAATAAATGCTAAAATAGAAAATTTCAAAAAATAGTAAAAGAATTATGCAACATGCATATCATATTGGTTTAGGTTTTTTTTTGCAAAAGCTTGTAGATTATTTTTATTTCAACATTCTTTTGCAGAGGCAATAATTAATCAAAATTAAAAATATCTGCAACACAAAGAATTAACCATTTAAAATATTCTTCGTTGTGTCAGTAAACATTTGACCTTTTAGATACTACAAAAATCACTCGATTTATTATTTTGAAAATTTTTACATCCTGATTTGCCAAAAAGACTACTAATTTATTTTTTAAAGAAATTTTGCAAGCAATGTATCAAGATGTGGATCTATAGTTGACGCTATAAAAGCTCATTCAAGCGAAGCTTTAGATAAAGCTGACCACAATTTTATTGCAAGATCTACAGTTAGATTTATGACGTTCAACATCTTACTACTCTTTATACGGCTTTAACTGAACGCATTTTAGACCGTTGCAGCGCCATAAAGTCCTTTATTTCACATGAAATATTGGTAAAATTGAATGTTTTACATCTTCTCCCCAGCAACTACATTCCTATTTTCTGTACTTTTCTTAAAACGATAATTTTTTTGTTTGAATTTCTCTTACACTTGGACCAACACAACTTCATTAAAAATCTCTCAAATCTCTCTCCGGAAAAGATTTTTTGGATTTTCTTGTCGCCAAGATCTGCCCGAGCTTGCCGGATTTCCGGGGCAAATTGGCGTCCCTCGCCCTCCCAAAATTTTATAAACTTAGCAAGTTCGTTATTCCAGGGCCGCGCCACTAAAAACTGATTTATGCCCGGCCATAAATTCCGCCGACCGACATGAACTTTGCCGAGGCAGATTTTCCAAAACGTTTTTTAAAAGGCGCTTTATGCCCGTCAATCCCAAATGAGAATTTATTCCGCCGCGAAAATTATTTGCGTTCCCGGAATCGGACAGCGAGTCGCGCAAGGATATCCCCGGAACATATTAACCTGACACATTATTAGCACGTCGGGATGCGGCATAAGTCCCTTAACGAAATCAAATTATCTTTTTGTGTTTCGAGGTAATGGGTCTGATCCCTTATATGTTCCCGATAATGACCCAACTCCTGGAACTTTACGCGGCAATAAATACGGAAAGGATACAGATAATACACTGCCGCAACCCCGTTGTTTTCCGGGCGGTGGAAAACTCGGCGCATAGGGTGGGATCCCGATTTTGTGGTGTGTTAAAGATAAAGATTTCCACAAAAATTGCAACATCGGAGGCTTTGAGATTTATACAAAACTACGATTTTGCTAAACTGTGATAGGTATTTAGAATTATCCAATCATTTTAGGGGTTTTTGCTCACTGAAAATAGTTAGCAAAAACGGCAATTGAATCACTAGTGAGGAAATAATATTTTCTCACTAGTGAGCAAAGTGAATGTTTTGAGAGTTTGTGGATAGAGGGCGCCAAATATATTGTACTGAAAGTTTTTTAATCTGTTTTTAAAATACTTTTTGAATATTAGTAACTAAAGCTTGTCTTATTTTTGACTTATTTAAATTTGTAACCTCGCCTTCGGCTCAGACGCCTAACTTCTGTACTCGTGATTAAATGCACTACTTTGCTCGCTTGTATTGAAAATAGCTATTATATTTCCTACTCTTTTGATATTTTATTTTCTCTTCTTTCTATTTACACAAAACCTGTTTTGAAAATAAGGTTTTAGCAGATAGAGCAAAATCCTTTAGTACCTTCTTTGTAGAACACGATATATTCTATAGAAAACGAGAAAGGAGCATATTATAGCTGTTTGCTGAATAAAATTTTTTAGTGATGAAGCCTGGTTTCTTCACAGCACCACCCTCCACGCGCACCAAATGCACTCCTAATCGCACTAAAACTCCCTTTCCAAGTTCGGGCGACATTGAGCGAACACGTCGATCGCTCAAATTGCCTTAAGTGACTTCTTGTGACGTCCGAAAAAAGTTGGATGGCGTCTTCCAGGTCTAAGCCCGGACCTGAGATGACAGCCCAACTTTCGCACCATTAAAAAGTTAACGAGATTGCGTGCTCGAAGTGCCAGTTTACAAGCTGTCACCGTGCAAATCGTTATCTTTATTTTATTATCACCGCCAGTTTGGGGGATTTACTGAATTGGCGTAACCCCAAAACGGACAGTCCTCTCCTTCCAGACGAAATATTAAATTACATATTTTTCTCTTGCGCAAAACGTGGAAGTTTTGCGTTTTAATCAGAAAAGTTAAATTAGATTTCCTGGAGAGAGAATATTTCTTAGATATTTTCCGGGGGTTTGCATATTTACATTGTCCAAACTTTAATTATTATTATTATTTGAGTTGGGACACCCAGTACAGTGCGGTATCGATCACCACCTCCAGTTTAGGCCATCGCCGCCACCAAAGTGTCAGACGTCGCCGACCGAGCCGCACCGGCGTCCCTCAGCGTTCAGCCCTAGGCCCGCTGCTGTCTCTCATCTGTATGCCAGCGCCGCCGCCCCCGTAAGAGAGTCAGGGTCTCGCGTGTCGGTAATTGTAGCGAACACGTTCCGTAACAAGTAAAGCGTCTCATTTGGCGCGTATCAACATTCAGGCGGCGTAGGGCGTCGCGACGCGAGTTACATCCCGCCGCCGCCGATACTTCCATTATTACGGAATTCCGTGACCGTTCGCGTCTAAGCCGCCCTGATCTATTCGAAACAGTCGCGCCGGAATTCGACCGGAATGTTGTGCGGAGGCGGCGCTCAGGTCGGGACACGCAAAAATCCGCCCGGGGGCGGCGGGGGGATTATTGCCAGCCGGACGGGATGGTTGTGGCGGGCTCCAACCGAATCAGAGCCAGCGTTGCTTAACTTCTCGAATGACAATCAACATTATTATTATTATTATTTCGGTGGGGGCAGCTCTAATCTTGTTGTAAATCTTGCAGGAGCTCAAAGCTTTCCTTTCTCGAGACCTTTCACATTTTAACACCCCAATCCTTTAGAAAACATTCCTTGCAATCGCGTACGAGGATACGTAGATTTTAAAAATACGACTGTAATATCCTATTCCTGAAAGGATCATCATGCACATATACGGCATATTAATGATTATTTTATTCATACGTCGAAGCCAATAAAAATGAAGAATAAATCTAGTCCTGTGCAGATTTAAATCGATAATACGTGGCAGGATTTCTAGTAGATTTATTTTCGGCGAACATTTTGGAGATTTTCTTTTATTAATCCTGGGATGCGTATCATGAGTCTCGGTACCACGGTATTCAGGCCGGATCAATTTATCAAGTGTTTGTTTTTTTTCGCTGCCGCCCCTCGGCAAGTGACCGCACTACACCCTGTTCATTACCGCAAGCGTATCCGGCCCTTTGTTTATCGAGCTTACATTCATAAACAATATTTTAAGGGTCATTAATATAAGCAGAGAGGCGGAGGTGGACACGCGGCGGTTCGCCGCAAGTGTGTTTTATGTCGGCGGTGGCGGTTGCGAGGGAATTACTTTTATGGGAGGGTTAAGGAACGGGTATTTTTTTAAATTTGCCGGAAAATTAAACGGAATACGGCGGCAATAAACAAGACGGACGGGTTAATTTGTGAAGCAATCCGGAAAATATGGAACGGGGGCCATGTTAATGATGCAACTCGTTACGTCGCGTGGATGACTGGTTGCATACTTTTACAATGACGCTCGGCCATTTTGTAATTCCGGCTGGCGTCTGGATCGTGTTAATTAATGTGCGGTGATAAACAGGCTCGCAGTTGCGAATTAATTCGATGGCTTTTTTCGAGATGAATCGTAAATAAAGGAAGTGAGCGGAGGCCAACCGTGGCGTGCACGGCGAATAAATTTCGGCTTATTTACAGTGTGAAGCGGAGGGTTACATTAAAAAAAAATCGAGGGGAAGGTAGTGGGGGCTCTTGCTAATTTATTTTTTAATGTCGATCCTTACCATTAATAGCTATTTTCAATACAAGTGAGCAAAGTAGTGCATTTAATCACGAGTACGGAAGTTGGGCGTCCGAGCCCAAGGCGAGGACCCCAACCGTACGAGACTTTTTAAATTTTATCTTTGCTTTTACTTCGTCAGTATCATGTTTTCATTTGCTGACATGTTCTTAATTACAAAAAATAATTACAGCAGTTATTAATGAAAACGAGCTTTTCGTTAAAAAAACCCAATTAAGAAGCATCAGTGCCAGGAGAAAAACAAAAAACTCATTTGATCAAAAATAAATGCTTGACAATGAAGAGAATTATCACCTGTAAATATCGAGCACTCTAATCGTTATTTTATTCATCTGTCGAAGGCAATAAAAATAAAAATAAATCTAGTTGTTTGCGAATTAATCTATGTTTTGTGGCAGGATTTCTAGTTGTCGCACAGTTTTCAGATTTGATTTAGCTCAAACCGTGCGGAAAATATCATCGTTTCCGAAGAAACATATTTTTCCGTCAGCTTTATTGTGTTTTATTCTTTTTCGAGCAATGTTAGAGACAGTGTTAAGGAGTGTTTCGTCTAATTGGGCATAACTAAACCAATAAAATTCAATTTGAGATTAGATCTGGGTCGAACCATAAGAAAAATATCATAGGATATCATATTGAAAACAAGCCCGGCGCCTCCACCATTTTTGTGAGACATATAAATTCAGTTCTTGGCCGATATTACAGAAGAATCATGTGCTTCCTTCACAAAACACAGCTTTTAGACACGATTTTGCTCAAACCGTGAGGCAGATATGGTTGTTTCCATTGGAGAAAATTTAAATAAAAAGGTATCAAACCTTAAGGAAGATATCACAAAACATCATACTGAAAAAATTACCCGGCGCCTTCACCATTTTGGTGCAATAATAAATTCAATTCTCTGTTGGTATAACTGATAGAGATATACCATTTCTTCAGTTTCATTCGTCACAATAAACTCTACAAAACTGTACTTTCAATTTTGATTTAACTCAAACCGTAGCAAAGATACGATTATTTTTATTTTAAAAATATCCCGGCGCATCCACCATTTTTGCGAATTCAATGAATGTAATTTTCTCAACTTTTCAGAGACCCAGACCCATGGCATTTTTTTTGTTCGATTCGTCTTAGTTAAGTCCATCATACACACCTTTCAGATTTGATCTATGTCGTTCGAACCGTGAGAAAAATAGCATAATTTCCACGAAAAAGAATATCTTACATCAATTTTTTTCTTTCTGGAAGAAATAGAGATATATTTTCCGTCATTTAATAAAGCTGAATGAGAGGAATAAAATACATACAATTTTTGTTTTGAGGTAGTCTAACCATTAAGAAGATATTATAAAATATCACACTGAAAGATATCCCGGCGCCTCCACCATTTTTGTGAGATATAAAATTCAAAAAAATTTATCCGCTTCGTTACTTTTAAAATTTTTTACAGCGATTTTGGGGATGGTGTGAAAAAGTCCTCTTTATGTAATAGAGCATAATTAAATCTATAAAACACAGTTTTTAAATTTAATATAGTTCAAGAAATATATCATAAAATATCATAGCCCGGCGTTTCTACCTTTTTGATATTTCTTTCTTTCTTCCATTCCTCATGATTAAGTCTACAAAATGCAATTTTAAGATAGGATCTAGGTCAAGCCCTAAGGAAGATACGAGTATGTTTATTTCAACCAAAAAATTAATACATATTAGGTAAATGTATCATTTTTGCAAGCTAGACAAATGCAGATTTCTCGATCATTACTAGAGATAGAACGAAACAGTTTATTGCATTCGATTCCTTCCACTCAAAGCTACAAAGCTAGGTTTTCAGTTTTGATTTAACTCTAGCCATAACGAAGACATTTTTATTTCTATTTTAAAAATATCCCGGTGCATCCACCATTTTTGCAAATTACATAAATGCAATTTTCTCGATCTGTCAGAGACCCAGAGCCATGGCGATTTTTTTATTCGATTCGTCTTAGTTAAGTCCATCATACACACTTTTCAGATTTGATCTATGTAGTTCGAATTTTGAGAAAAATACCATAATTTCCACGAAAAAATATAGTTTTTCAATTTTTTTCTTTCTGGAAGAAATAGAGTTATAATTCTATTTTTCGTCATTTAATGAAGCTGAATGAGAAGAATAAAATACAATTTTTGTTTTGAGGTAGTCAAACCATTAGGAAGATATCATAAAATATCACACTGAAAGCTATCCCGGCGCATCTACCATTTTTGTGAGATATAAAATCCAAAAAAATGTATCAGCTTCGTTATTTTTTAAATTTTTTACAGCAATTTTGGAGATGGTGTTAAAAAGCCCTCTTTATGTAATACAGCATGATTAAATCTATAAAACACAGTTTTTAAATTTAATATAGTTCAAGAAATATATCATAAAATATCATAGCCCTGCGTTTCTACCTTTTTGATATTTCTTTCTTCCTTCGATTCCTCACGATTAAGTCTACAAAATGCAATTTTAAGACAGGATCTAGGTCACGCCCTAAGGGAGATACGAGTATGTTTATTTCAACCAAAAAATTAATACATATTAGGTAAATGTATCATTTTTGCAAGCTACAGAAATGCAGATTTCTCGATCATTACTAGAGATAGAACAAAACAGTTTATTGCATTCGATTCCTTCCACTCAAAGCTACAAAACTAGGTTTTCAGTTTTGATTTAACTCAAGCCATAGCGAAGACATTTTTATTTTTATTTTAAAAATATCCCGGCGCATCCACCATTTTTGCGAATCACATAAATGCAATTTTCTCGATCTGTCATAGATCCAGAGCCATGGCGATTTTTTTATTCGATTCGTCTTATTTAAATCCATCAAACACACTTTTCAGATTTGATCTGGTTCAATTGTTTCATATTGAAAAATTCGTGTGCATAAAAAGTGCACTTTTCCAAATTTATTAAAATTAAAACGTTCTTAGAAGAAGTTTGTGAGAAGGAAGATAAAAGTACGTACAATAAATGTAAATATGAAACCATCTCATAAAAGAATAATTGGTAATTTAGTTTCCTTCAGTTCATTGGAAATAATTCCACGAGACTTTTGAATGACGTTTTCCATTTGTCAGTCTCCACATGAGAGATTTAATTTGTTGCAAGGACAACAAGAGCAATAAATCGTGTTTGTTGGAGTCTTGGCACAGGAAAGTTCAGCGACAATAATTCGTTACAGTCAACAGACCAGAGTCATGCACGAACTCATGTAAAATCTAACATCTCTCAGTTTTCTTCTACGATCCAGCGGAAAACATGAAATAAATCTCTTATAACGTCATTTGGCTGCACAGATAAGTACATTTCCTTAAATATCAAATCATATACGGTAAACAGCAACGGTTCAAAAACAGAACCCTGCGGTACACCAGAACTACAAACCAAGACTTAAATTAAAGCGTTTAGTCCTAATTCTACATGACAGAAATTTCTTAATTGCCCCGAGAATTTTTTACGATACGGCCTGAATGCCGTGTCACCGGCTGCGCCAGCTCGACAAAACTGGCTCCGTCGGCGTTTTTGATCTTCGTCTCAACACCCCAGAACAAAACTACGCCACAACAAGATCATGCCAGTCCCTTTGATGAATATTTAACGAAGCCACCCCTGAAAAAGTGGACAAACAGCGGAACCGTCTGTCGGGTCACGCCCCCGCCCCCGTAAAGCGTCGTACGTTTTCATTACCCTTGCAGTTTTTCAAGTTTTAGAGCGCCCCTCGGCGACGATCATCGATCGCGCCATCGATCCTGGAATATTTCAATTTGGGAGCGGCGTCGAGTGGGAAAAGGACGAGAGGGAGATAACGAAAAGTACAAAACTCGAGGCCCGGATTGATCGCTACGTTTTAATAAAGGCGCCTTGAATGAAACATTTGCGGAGGGAGGCGAGATCCTTCCGCTCGGCCGGCTAGTGCCTTTTAATTTAGATTTATATCCTGAGTCCTCTAATTCCTCGTTGTAAACACGCCGCCGAAGCGGGACGATGCGATGGGAAACCGGATTGGAAAAATCCCGGGATTTGCGGTCGCGGGGTTCCCCTAGAAAAAGAGGGTGGCGAGATCGTGCTCTGCGCCGACGCCCCCCCGCTAACAATTATTTTTACATTTAATCTCCAACTAATTTTCACGCTGCGCAAATAATCCGAACGAGTCTCGCTCATGCACCTGTCAACAAAATTATTTTTTACATCAGATTTTACTTTTACCTAAAAGTATTTACACAAATTTAAATTGGGCTTTCACTTAATCAACTGAAATCACGACTGAAGAAGGCTCTCTTGGCAAACACGGATCTGGAGACGAACAATTTCATTTTTCAGCAAAAATAAATTATTCCTAGTGTTTTTTCTTCCACTCGACAGAATATTTCTCCATTTTTTTAAAATCTCGATTCATTGATTTTGCCTCTCGACAATCGCCTTGCAAATGTCCTTTTTATTAATGTTAAAGGACGTAGGACATCAAATATTTATAAATCCCAGAAGTCGGTGTAAAATCCACATCCCCATTAATTTTAAATGACATTCTTAGGATTTTCAATTTTTCAGGAAATTCCTACTGAAATTTTCACGAACTACAAATGCGAAATGTGTTTTCACTGATCCCGAAACAATTTTTTTGGATACCTTCTATTGTGCCATAAGTCCAACGGCACGGCATTCAGGCCGGATTAATCAATGCGTACGGCTATTAGAAGTTTTGGATTTTCTCATGGGCTATGAGTCATATCTACGCAAACGGCGCAGTCGACGTTTTCAATTTTCATTTACAGATTTTTTACTGGTTTATCGCTCCGCTTCGCGGAGATATTCCCGAGGTCACAGCCCATGAGAGAATCCAACACCTCTACTACAATCTACCAGTTTGATTAAGCATAGTTGTCATTATTACCGGTGGAAGATTTTTAGTGATCGGGGTGAAAAACGCGAAGCTGTCGAACGTCCCGGTCCGGGGGCGGCGTAATTAGGTCGGGTGGCAGAAGTACGTCGCGCTCGGATATAATTAGGAGGAGACGTGTGATTGGTTGCGCTTTTACAGTTGACAGTTTCAGCACGTTATTAATTCCGCGTCATCGGGAAACGACCCAAATTTAATTTCCCCCGATGGGTCGACGCTGCTTAAAATTCTCCGGCGGTGGCGGCATTGACTTTTGTGAATTAGACGCGAGGAGGCGGCGAGAGCCGTTATTATTTTGGGCGGCGGGGAAATTGAGGTTGATTTATCTGTTGCTCTGTGCCGCCGCCTAATTGCTAACGCGATGGACTTTCTTTTAATTAAAGTCGCCGCGGCGGGGGTGGCGACAAAGTGGAACTTAATAGATGACCATTTGTTTTTTCTACCAAGAACAGCTAAAGCAACAGATTTCTACACTTTCATTCGGCTAAAAATGCACTTTTCACATGATCGAGGCGAGCTCACTATACCGCAATGTACTGGACACAGATTTATGGTTATTGCGGCGCTCCCTGACGTCATATCGTGACGAAACGAAACGCAAAACACAATAACCAAATTGTTACACAAGTATCCAGAAGAGAAATTCTCACTTGATTAATAGATTTCTACTTTACCCACATCCTCCTGCATTCTCTTTTATTTTATCTCTTAACTTATAATCCTCCTTGTCCTCACCGTTCCCACCAAAACCTTTCAACTCACTCCATTTTGGCGAATTGAGTCGTCAAAAAAAATCCTTAATTTGCCATCAGAAGGCTCTCCAATCTTATTTCGTCAGAATATTTCATCACCTTTTGATTTGCAATCTTTTGCGACAGTAAAACAAGCGAGAAAATTCAATTAGCGAATCCAATCGAGAGGACAAAAGTTCAGCTATGCAAGCAGGGCAAACGTCGAGAATTCGGTGCTAAGCTCCGAGAGAACATTGTTGCCAACTTGGGAACAGGCAATAGTTGCGTAGATTTGCAAGAAATAATTTCCAAACTATTTCAAACGAAAACAATCCCCGAGTTTTATGTGCGGTCCTCACCAGTTTTAACTGAACCCGAGACGAATAAATCTCGCTGGGAACGACTCACGAGATGAAAGAGCTTTCGCGATATTACGGAATGTAACCCTAACTGGGGCGAGTTCGGCGAAAGACACCCCAAAGTGAGCTCAGAAAGGGATTTTTCATTGTTGCTGCCAATTATATAAAAACGCGCCGCGCAACATTTTGGTGAGCTGCGCCGCCCCCTGGGGCGGTAGCGTGACGATACTCGCCGATGGCTCTCCTGAAGGATCAGGCTATCCAACAGTGAAAGAATTTTGAAAATCGGTCGAGCGGTTCTCGAGTTTATCCAAAACGTGTAAACATACACGAATACAAATATGTATAGGTAAAAACGGTTGTAACTTTCTGAATTGCGATTTTCACGAGCCTCAAAAATGAGAATGGCCAGAAAGGTCAAATAGGGACAAATAGAATTATTATATAAAAACAACTAGCGCGTCGCGCAACATTTTAGTAAGCTGCGCCGCCCCCTCCAGTGTTAGCGTGACAATACTTGGGGATATCACTCCTGAAGGATCAGGCTATCCAACAGTGAAAGAATTTTGGAAATTGGTCAAGCGGTTCTCGAGTTTATCCAAAACGAACAAACATACATGAATACAGATAGAGGTAAAAACAGTTGTAGCTCTCTGAATTTCCATTTTCTCGAGCTTCAAAAACAGAATAACACTTTTTTGGTCAGAAAGGTCAAAGACAAATGGAATATTTCTTTTGGGAGATGAAACTTTGCCATTCGAATTTAATTTGATTATCTTTCGGATCTCATTAACCTGGCTTCAAAAGCAAACACGCCGACTTTGCAAAGTATTTGTCCCAGCTGACATCACAAAGTGAACACGTTCTCGATTTTAATTTGGTCCGGATGAAAAAGCTGCAAGTCCGCCTTAATGAAACCAAAACAGGAGCGGCGCCAATTAATCCGCCAAGGTAAAAATAGCTTCCTGCGGTTGACATTCAGGATGTTCGCATGTAATTCGACTCCTTTCGCTCCGCCCTCGACAAAGGATAATTCCGACACGAAACCGCTAATTCCGTTCGAAACAAGTCCATTTGTCTCCTGCCGGCAAAAATTCCCACACAATCCTCCTCTATTTATTCTGGCAATTAATTTTTTTCCCCGAGCGATCACTTGTTTATTCTGGAAGTTGCGTGGACTTCCCGCCCGACCCCGACGTATTTTTTTAAGCCGGGGTGTTAGGGAGAAGCGAACCGCTTCGGAACTTTGCCAATCTATTAAGCTCCGTCTCCTACATCCTTTTAACGTGTTTCTAATCTTTTTTGCGGGGTTAAGCTGATGCGTGGTGTGCCGCCAGGGCCGGACTCGGAGCACCAATGATGACGGTGAGGACTGAGGGAACAAAGGAACTGATAAAAAATACAAAGCTTACAAAAAAACACACAAGAAAGTAAAGAACACCGAGAAAAATTTTACTAGAGGTTTTTCGTAAATAGTTTGTTAGAGGAGGGCGCCAGAGTTATCTTTCTCTAATAGTTATTTGTGTATCAAGGTCAGAAAGTGTCCGAGTTTGGGTTTTCTGGCCGAGGCGCAGCCGAGGCTGAAACAGGCGAGGACAAAAGACACTTTTTGTCGGTTTTATTGCCAACCTACTAAAGGGACCAACAGCGTCCGAAAAAGTGCGTCCGAAAAAATGCGTCCGAAAAAGTGCGTCCGAAAAAATGCGTCCGAAAAAGTGCGTCCGACAAAGTGCGTCCGAAAAAGAGTTACTTTTCGTCCGCCTGTGAGCACGCCAAATTACCGTTTTCATTAAGGGTGCCTAACAAATATTTAAAAGAGGGCTTCAGCTGGATGCTTTGTCTTTTGCATCTGGGAGATGATGTTGCAGATCGTCTCCGTTCTTGAGATGCCGTAGCGGATGTGAAAATCCTGATCCGTCCCTGGCCGCCATCATCCCGTTCGTCTTCGAACCCGTCGCCATTACCTTTTTACGTCCGTCCTGGGACCAAAGGATATCTCCGAGGAAACGGTTTTACTGTCTAGTTCGTCCCGTTTTGTATTCATGGACAATTTAACACGTTTTTTCTCCGGCTCCTTCGGTGTTTACATAATCAAGAAAAAACCAGCGATGAAGCCGTCCCTCGTTCGCAGGTGATGATCAAACGACAAACGAAGAAACACCGCCGCCGACGCAACCCAATCCCTCCAGGATCCGGGATTAATCCCGGCCGGCCATATTTTACACCCTTTTAAGGCGTTCTTGTTTGCTGTTTAAATAAATTTTCTATTATGGAAGTTCGGCGGCAAATTGAAGGAGCGGGCGGGGGCGGCGAGATTCGTTTCCATATCGCCGACGTTTCGAAATAATTTCATTTCGCAAAATGCGCTTTTTTATTTCCGGTTTATCTCCACCTCTTCGTTTCGCCGTCTTGTAATATACAGGGGGTGGAAAAATCGACGCTCAAAGGAAATTAGCGGTTTTGTGTCGGTGTCGTCCTTTGTCCTTTGAATGAGAGTGCCGAATTAAATGAGTAACATCCTGAATGCCGGCCGCAGAATGTGGGTGCCCTATCTGAAACGAAAACTTTCGACGTCTTTCCCTTTTGTATTGCGAAACTGATTGCGTCAATGTTTTCGTTATTTATCTCCGTTTTCATGTCACATTGCCCCGAATTTCGAATCTTTTCCCCGTTTCGATTTCAACTCGTCAACCACATTTTTTCTTATTGCTTCGTTGATCCTCAAGAACTGCTGCTCTTGTATGTGATCGCCTAGCCCGCATTCATTATTCGTTCCTTGGGGGCTCGCGGTCGGGGACGCTACCACCAATATCAAGTATCTTTGCTCAGGCGCAAAGCACAAAATAAAGTCGCGCCACCCATTAATGGAGAAATGAGTCATTGACACATTGTGGCCTCCCTGGTCAGACAAATTATTATTATCAACAAAAAACTGAATTGAAATCTCGACACCTTTTTATGACGTCGTACTCATCCACACTACATCACGTCACACATTTTGACTCACCGTGTAGAACCCTTTTTGTTCAACTGACATCGCTGACTCTGACAGCGAGGACTTTAAATGAATGGACAAGAATGTTAAACAGGCATTTTAGTCACAAGATCTGCATTTGTTGGTGGCGAAATACACCGGAGACATATTTTTAAGCCGTAAAAGCTTGACCCACGAAAAAACCAAGATAAATATTTAACGAGGTTTAATTGAAACTGAAAATGTTTCGGCGATAAAATTATTTTTTCACGATTTTATTTCAAGATCTGTTTGGGTTTCTTGGCGAGGACGTAACGATATCAGATTTCACAAATCAAATAAACTGATACGAGCTTCGTGTTCCTTGGAGAAAAGATATGGACATGCAGCGATTCAAAACCAGCTCACATCCACTAGTGTCTTGTGACACCCTCCAGACGAAAGACGTCGAGGAGCGTCAATTTGTGGTCGCTCCAGAAGCAATACTTTCATTGATGATTCTTATCTCGTCTCTTGTGTGAAGGTAAAACATTTAGGAATTGATTTCTTGGTGAAAAACATGTTTGGAATTATGGAAGGCAGTTAAATTTTATTTTTGAAAATTAATTAATCCAAAACAAGCTGTATGATAATCACGTTCCTGGAGAGGGTCAGCGAGAGCTTTGATTATAAATTAAACAAGTTACTCCCAAAGATTTAAAATCTACCGCTTCATAAATCCCAAATTATAAATTTCTTAATAAACTTCTTGATCCGTACCCGGTGGGCTTTTACCTCTTTAATTCTGTATTTCCACTCCAGAAATCCCTCTGAAATACCATGCATTCTAAGCCGTTAATCTTGCTTTGGGTAGAACCGAATCGGAATCTGTGGTAAATTTTTAAACATAGTTATTTATTTATTATCTAAATATTAAAAGTCTCACTCGAGGAAATGTCAAATGCAATAATAATTTGGGATTTTATCAAAGCTGTAATTTGAAAAAAGAAAACAGGAAAAAAATCGATAAAAACGTAAAATACATGAGGTAGAATGAAAGAAGAGGAATGTACTAAACAAATTTTAAAAATAATTTTGAAAAAATTGAAATAATAGATAAGAGTGAAAAATGATACAAAGGAAAAATATAATAGTTAGTGGAAAATAAAGTAGTATTATCAGAAAAGATGAATAAAAAAGATAAATACTTAACTGAAATATGAAATTAAAGAAATAGAAAAAAAGAAGAGGAATGGGTAGGATTTTTTTTAATAATTTAGAGAAATTTCAAATAGTAAATGGAATTACAACATCATAGGAAGGACAAGTAGTAGAATAAACTGAATAATGATAAATAAAAAATAAAATATATTCGCGAATGAAGAATGAAAGGGGTAAATACATTTTTTGTAAAATAAATTATGAAGGTGTAAAAACAAAACAAAAAACAGAGGAAGAAATACGAAACAGAGTGCTGACACTACAGTTAAAGAGAAAAAGAGAAAAATTTCGTTGACTTTCTTTAGAAACCCTGTAAGTCCCATTTTGATTATTAATTTATTTAAATAATTATTTAAATGTTTCATAATACAATCAGCAGACTCTTTTGATTAAATACTATACAAAACTTTAATGCACATTTTTTGCACCTTAATCCAAAAAGCTAACATAAAAAATAAGAACTTAAAAGTTTTCCAGAAAAATTTTGATAATTAGACATACACGGTTTCTAAAGAAAGCCGACGATTTGTAATTTGGAAATGGAACAGAAAAAATAATTAAAAAAGAAATGTCGAAGGTAATATTGGTAAATCCTTGGCGAGAATTAGAAAGTCTAAATTTTTTAAATACTTTTAAAGACCAGCAAGAAAATTAATAAACTTTCTTATCAAAGATTAAAGAGACGATAAAAAACAACAATAACAATAATATGTAGAGATCAAGGATAAGGATTTGAAGACGAAAAGAAGAAAGTTGAAAAATTATTGCTTATATTATTACTAGATATTTGACGAAACTATATGTAGGTAGAGGTCTTGGATTTTCTCATGGGCTATGAGTCATATCTACGCAAACTGCGCAGTCGACGTTCTCAGTTTTCAATTACAGACTTTTCACCGGTTTATTGCCCCGCCTTCGCGCAGATATTTCCAAGGTCACAGGCCATGAGAGAATCCTCTATCACGGTATATCTCAGGGATTTGTTCTCAAACAAACATTATTCCAAGTCTATTGTCATTTTTATATTACGATTCAAATCAATTTTACAGGATTTATTTTATTTTAAATATTTAAAATATTAAAAATAGTTATATCTACAATTTTAATATCCTCATTGTACTTTCGAAAAAGCTTCGATTTTTTAAATATTGTTGCGACATTATGAAAAATAGATAATAAATAATAGGGAAAATACAACCTATCGGTTAGCAACTCGGAATGTCAAAAAATTTGACGTTTGTTATTTCATAAAAATCTGCAAAAGTGCAAAATAAAACATTTGGTCAGCCGAAAAATCTAATACAAATGTTGTGCGGTAGATATCGCTCCAGCTAATCAGGGACTCGGCTTTGCCTCGTGCCTGAAACCTAGTTGTCGCGCTGTAAAATACATCAACCGCACTCTAATGTAAATAACTATTAATTAATCAATAGTTCTCTCCTTACCCCTCATCGGAATAATTTTTAGAACTATATATTTTCAAGCGAGAATTTCTAGATTTAAGGCAATAATACTTTTAAAACTAATAAAAATTTTCATAAAGCGTGGTGGCAATTTGAGGCTTCATCACGAAAACAATTAGGCGGAAAATCCTGACAGAGGAAGAATCCTTGTTCATTTTTATACCAATCCTTTTTTTTCTTCATCATTTTACGCAGAAATGAAAATTAGTGACATTTTCATAAAAAAATTAAAGTCCTCCGAATCACGTGGATCGTAGATTTATAGATAATAGCGCTATTTTAAGTCCATCGGTGCAATCAATTTTTCGATATTCCGACCAGGTGGAGTCTTCTCCAGAATCGACCGTAACGCTATTTCTCAGGAACCATGGAGGCTTTTTGAGGCTTTGTCACAATCGAACCAGCAAGGCTATGTTAAAAACAGTCCCAGAAGCGGATTTCCCGTTCTTTTCTACATAAGTGTGAAATTTTTTGGAATTTTTGAAACCCCCATTAATTCGTGGTGATCGGTCAAATGGGGTGGTGTCCACGGAGGGACAAAATGTAAAAAGTCGATCAGAAAAAATTAATTTGTTGCCATACTCCAAATTGGACCTCATTGTCGTATTTTCAACACTAAAGTACGTCAGTGAGTCAAATTTCCCCGCAAAATCTGAACGGATAACGGATTTTTGGGTCATTTTGGTGGAAATCGATATTACTGGAAATTTTCGAAAAATTCTAAAAAAATAAAAATTCCACAATCAAAATGGATTGTCGTCATTTTTTGGGTAACGGGGCCATTTTGGATCGATTAGTGTAGTCAGTTTTTCAATATTTTGCTCGACGGGGTAGGAATCGAGCGTGACATTAATTTTCAGAAATTTTGAGGGCAATTTGAAGCTTCCTCACGATGCACCTAACGCGACAATCTCAAAAATAGCGATAGAGGCGCATTTCTAATTCTTTTCTATATTAGTGTGAATTTTTTGAGATTTTATTGAGCTTTCATAAGCGCGGTCCATCAAAGGAGGTGGTGTTTGGAAAGGGATGAAGAGTCAAAAGACGGTCACAAAAAAAATTTGACACCGTACTCAAAATTATGTTTGTGTTTTTTTGCCTCAAAATAAGTTCGTCTGTCAAATTTTATGAAAAGTTTTCTGGAACGGGAAAATTTTGAAACTGAAAGAATTTTTTGAAAATCATTTCACCGTTTGTTATTATTATAGTTCAAACAAATCAAGAGTCAATTTAAGTTGAAACTTCAATATTTTGAAGGACTACAAACATTTGTAAATAGGTTTTCGATAATTTCAAAATATGTAGGTCAAATCTAGCCCACACAAAAAAAAAAACATATTTTGATATTTATTAGTGGACTATTTTTGTAATCCTATTGTAGAGCGTAATTAATTAATAAAATGTCGTCACAGATAACATAAAAAAAAATAATAAAAAAATGGTTTGCCACAAGTACGTACACAGTGAGCGAAACTCGATGTGTCAGCTCTATTCATCGAATTTTTTTTCCCAGAAACACCTATATTTTGGCATATTTAAAAAGAGCAAATATTTCTGAACAAATTTTGTAAAGAAAAAAATTTGCTATCTTTTCCCGTTAAAAAATTATAAACAAATTTGTAAAAAAAAAGTATTATCAAAAATTCGCAATCGTCACGATTTGAACAAGATAGCAAATTTTTTTCTTTACAAGATGTGTTCAGAAAAATTTGCTCTTTTTAAATACGCCAAAATATAGGTGTTTCTGGGAAAAAAAAATCTATGACGTCATTACTTCAGTTTCCAAATATGGAAAAATTAAAATATGCAAGTTTGATTTAAAATGGACCTTAATCAATCCCATTTAAGAACATCTTTTCAGATTTTTTCTATCGTCTTTCCTTTTCTTTTAATAGAGTTGAGTTACGCTCACCCTGTAGGTTCGAAAAAAAAACTCATTTTTGCAATATTTTGTGGTGATTAAAAGGCAAAGTAACAATTAGTATTGAGAAAAGAATTCCTTGTTAATTGTCCTAATTAAAAAATAAACAGATTCTCCAATTTTAAGTATTTTTAATTAACGAATAGCGCTCACCTTTCGCCTCGTCGGAATCATAATATTTATCAGAAATATTTTCAAGCCAGAATTTCTGGAGAAATAAGTCAATAATATTTTGCAACTAATTAACATCGGCGAAGTGATTCTGAAATGAAGCAAAAAAAAAAAATTGTCCCTAAACGTGCCACTCAATTTGCCCCAAATGCACTCCGGGCCGAACAAAATAGCATCAAACCGGAATTATCCGGTCCGTGCAAACCGCAGTGGTGCGAATTTTTTTCCGGTCGCAAATTTCCATTATCCGAATTATGATTTCCCATTTTCCCGATGCGGCCGGTCCGTGTTTCGAGTTTATCATCCGAGCAGAAGTGAAAATAAATTTCCTGCCGTCGCTCCAATTTAATCATGTCCAAGAGAGCGTGCCGGAGTGGCGCAAGAGAAAAAATTTATACCTGCACAAAACCCAATAAATCGGCGATAACGTCGCCGTTAACAATGGCAGGCGAAAATGTGTATTTTTCCGGGCGCCATCGATTCCCGGAGGAAAAGCGTCGGTTCGGGACAAGCGACACCACTCACCTCTCAAACATCTTTTGAGTGAAGAATAAGCTTGTCCATCGATGGGTAAAGTGTGGGATGTTAACTATCGCTCAACTAAAAGAAAATCTCAATTCCTTGGATCACTGGTTCAGTCGGCACGACTCAGTCACATTGTTTTTCACATGACCGGTGCGCGGCCACCGTCCATCGCCGAAGAAAACATGGAAAAAGCTCGCCCACTGCGATTACTTATGCGACGAGCTTTCCATCGCCTCCACTTGACGTTCCTCTCGCACTGTACACACACGAAAAGCGTTCGCAATATCCAGAAGCCCTGGGAAAATCGGAATCGGACGAAAAGCGGCGAATACAAACGACCGAAAAAAAGGACAATCGCCTGATTGCCTTTCAGGACCGTTCTGAAATATCGCTTTTGATGTTTTAATTATTGTTGTGGACGGATTTTCGGATGGAAATTCGCGTTTTTCCCAGACTCATCCATTACCAACGCAAATATTTTTCTTGGGGAGCGCCCCCTAATTGGGATAAATATTTCGCTAATTAGATGCGGACGGCCCGACGCGAATAAATTATCGGGGAAAACTGGAATTTTCTTTCACTCATTTTCTCCACCAGGAATAAATAATAAAAAAAATTCAACCGTTTCAATTCAAACATATATATTTAATAATAATAACTGGAATAATAATACTGTGAAAAGATCGTCATTATTTGATCGGTGGGGTTAAGCTACGACGAATGTGGTCAGTGTTTGGATGGGTGGCCGCGACCTTCAACGCCTCTAGAAAAATAAACGACAATATACATAGATTTTTTAATGGAATTATTATTATTCGATAGGAGTATCCGTAACGATAAATAAATCCGACCTGAATACCGTGCCGTCTCTTATATTGATAGTGAAGTTTATGCGTAAATTTTAATTAAAAATATTTTAAAATCGTACAGATTACTACAATTTGCAAAAAAGTAATTGTTAAAAAATGTATATCGTGCAAACACTTCGTCAAAAATGGCCATTTAAGATGATTTATCAAATAATTCAGTATTTGAAGTAGAAATCTAAATTTGCAAATATATTTTACAGAAAAATTCAAATTTTCTACTTTCATATTTCCCATTTTGAAAAGTGGTAAAATCTTGCTGTCAGAATTCATAACAAGTATTTTTATTTACACAACGCCGAGATGGTGCTGTGAAATTTGCCACAATGACGTATTTTATCCTAAAAAGTACCCCAATGAATTCAGATTTGAAATACGGTGACAAATCAATTTTTTCCTTTTTGTCCCTTTCCTGTCACCACACCTTTTGATCGCTCACCTTGAACTTATGAGGACTCCAAAAATTCTCAAAAATTTCACACTTATTCAGAAAGGAACTGGAAATCGCTTTCTGTAACTCTTTTCAATCTAGCGGTGCTGGTTCGATCGTGACTAAACCTCAAATTGCCCCCATGGTTTCTGAAAATTAGTGTCACAGTGAATTCCAAATTTACCAAGCAAGGTATCGAAAAACTGACTACACCAATCGACTCAAAATGGCCCTATTACCCAGAAATTGATAACCCACTTTATTTGGAATATTTTTATTTTTTCAAAAAATTTTCCAACGCCTAAATGACTAAATTCCTTATAGGCGGAAATTTTTCGTTGAAATTTAACACATTGACGTATGTCGACGTGAAAAAGACGAAAATGAAGCCGGATTGGAAGTTGTATTTGAATTACGGCAAGAAATATTTCTTTTGACCGAATTGTGATTTTTCTTACCTTTCCAGACACCACTCCCTTTCACTGGTCTCCATGTCCTTATGAGAGCTAGATAAATTCCCAAAAAAATTACACCTGCCTATAAGAGAACTGAAAACCCACCCCTATCAATATTTTTGACATTGCCAGGCTATTTCCATGATTACAAAGCTTCAAATCGACTCCATGATTTCTAAAAATTAGTGTGACGGTCCATTCCTACTTTATCGGGCACAGTGTCGAAAGCCTGACTGTACTAATCTACTCAGAATGGCCCCGTTACCCAAAAAACGAAAACACACTTCAATCGGTAAATTTTTATTTTTTTCAAAACATTTCCTGTCTCGAAAAAATCGATTTCCATCAGAATTACGAAATCTGTTATCCGCCGAGATGGTCCTGTGAAATTTGCCACGTTGACGTATTTCAGCCTGAAAAGTACCCAAATGAACTCAAATTTGAACTACGGTGACAAATCAATTTTTTCCTTTTTGTCCCTTTCCGGACCCCACACCTTTTGACGGCTCACCTCGAGCTTACGAGGACTCCAAAAATTCTCAAAAATTTCACACTTATTCAGAAAGGACCTGGAAATCGCTTTCTGTAACTCTTTTCAATCTAGCCGTGCTGGTTCGGTCGTGACCAAACCTCAAATTTCCCCCATGGTTTTTTAAAATTAGTATCATAGTAAATTCCTACTTTACCAAGCGAGGTATTGAAAAACTGATTACACCAATCGACTCAAAATGGCCCCATTACCCAGAAATTGACAATCCACTTAATTTGAAAAATTATTATTTTTTCAAAAATTTCCCTGACGCCTAAATGACTAAATCCTTATAAGCGGAGATTTTTCGTTGAAATTTGACACACTGACGTAAGTCGACGCGAAAAAGACGAAAATGAAGTCCGAATGGAAGTTATATTTGAATTATGGTAAGAAATACATATTTTCTTAGACAGACCTGTGACTTTTCTCACCTTTCCAGACACCATCTCTTTTGACCGCTCACAACGAACTTATAACTACTCAAAAAATTCCCAAAAAATTCACACATGTGCAGAAAACAATTGCCAATTCGTTGCTACCGTTGTTTTCCAGCTACCTCTTCTAGTTCCATTGGAACGAACCCTCAAAATACCTCCTTAGTTTCTGAAAATTCGTTCCTTTCCAGACATCATCTCTTTTGACCGCTCACCACAAACTTATGTGTACTCAAAAAATCACCAAAAAATTCACACTTGTACAGAAGACACTAGCCAATTCGCTGCTGCCATTGCTTTCCAGCTATCTCTTCTAGTTTAATTGTAACAAACCCTCAAAGTACCTCCTTGGTTTCTGAAAATTCGTTTCTTGTCGATTCCTATTTTACCTGTCGGAATAGCGGAAAACTGACCACACCACTCGAGTCAAAATGGCCCCATTACCCAGGACTCCTCGGTTTACTTCGATTGGAGAAGTTTTATTTTTTATGAAAATTTGAAAAATTGAAAAATATTCTGATTTAACCAAATCCGTTATTCTAAGAGATTTTCCTTTGAAAACTTATACAGTGTTCTTAACTCATTGTTTTCATCCTGTATTCTTTATTTTCTCTTCCTTTTTTCAATTCTTATTCATTTGTTTTGGATGCGTTTTTTTATTTTTTTTAATTATTTCACAATTCATATCTCGTTATCTTCTTTTTATTCCAAACTATTTCTGTCCTTTTTCAAGGCGAAACACTAATTTTGAATTTTTAACAAACATTTATAAAAATATTAAAATCTGAATATTATCTGATCTGGAAAATTTTTAAATGTTTCTTTCAAGTCCGTTACCAAGAAAAATGTTTTTTTAAAGGGAACGGCATCCTAATTGAGGATAAATATTTAACTAATTAGAAGCGAACGAGACTGATGGAAATAAATTATCGGCGAAACACTTTGCCAGTTTTTTTTTCAAAGGGGAAGCGCGCCGGGGATGGAAATGCTTTCAGGATCGACGACAAATCTGTTTTTATTTTGGAACGAATCAAAACATAAATTCGCTGATGATTTACGAGGTTTGGCCAAAACAAAATTTAATATTGTCGATTTCCAGAAGCGCACATGATGTCCACCACTTTCTCCTCCTGATTTATCACCCTGAAAAAAATTTTCCTTTTAATTACGCACAATATCCACTTCGCTCATTTCTCCCAAAACTTGTTAAAATTACAATTTGCTCGCATTTGTCCGGAATCAGCAGAACAAACGGAATTGCATGTCCAGGAAATTTTTAAATTAGCACGAAGAAGACATTTATTTGCGAGCTTTGTTAAAAAGCTCGCTTCCAGACGAATTTTGCTCTCGTTCAACAAGTGTTACATAAATTTATCCAAATGAATGCAAAACCGATTTCACTATATTAATTATCGATTTAAAACCCCTTTATAGTCAATTAAAACTTCCATATATCATCCGCGACAAAGGGATTTTCATAAAAATAACAAAGGAAAATTACACGACCCCATCCGGTAAACAGGCGAATAAAGGAGGGTGTAAATGGTGTAAAATGTCATAGTCAATAGAGGTTTACGTAAAATACTCGCCGAGGGTAATTCTCAAACGTTCTCACCTCGGATTTACTCTTTATTTATCGCTGGGGAAAAATGGAACAGGAAATTCGATCACAAGCGACAGTTTTGCACGCAAGGTTTGTCGGCAGTGAACTCAACTTCCTCCGTTGTTGAAACATTGTTAAATTCTATATTCTAATCGAGGTAAACAAGACGATGCGTGGGTTCACACGGCATCCACGCTGCACCGGTGTATAACTGGTTGCCCACCCGCCGTATTAATTCCTCCATCTAATAACCTCTTAAAATCCCATTTGAAAGGTCATTGCCCACCGCAAATGACCGAATCAATCATCTTTTTTAATCCGACACCAACATTCACATAGTTTTATAATTTTACCAGAAACGTCTAGTTTTTTTCTCCGAACATAATGAAGATTTGATTGCTTCGCGTGGTTTTTCTTCGGAACAGAAGTGTGCTCTTGTCGGAATCCGGCTCATTTTCCAAACGCAAACAACGCTAGATGTAAATTAAGAGGAGGCGAGTTGCGTGTGCAAATCCATTTGCGTAAATTGAATTAATGGAGCTTGTTCTGCAGTTTAAGCGGCTAATGATACCTCTTCGATTTTTAATCCGAAATTAAATGGTCGCCGACGTCGTTTCCATAAATCCCTGCTTTGCAAGAATTTTATCTGGGTGTTTTTTGTTTGGTTACGTTGTCGGCGTGAGTGGTAATGTGTCAGAGTGTTTGGGTGTTGGATTTCAGCGCGATTGCGTTTTTGCAAACTTGGTTTTTATTTTTGACCGCAGAAATTGTTGCATCGTGTCGTGTTGTTTTTGTCAGCACTGAAATTAATTGACGTTTCTTATATTCAGAGGTGGCTCTGGAGTGCTCTGCGCCTAATCCCAATGATCTACACTAAATTGTTGGACTTGGAAAGACAAACAAAAACATTTTTTATCTGTTCTAAAAATGAGCTCAGTTAACTTTTTATCACAGCATTTCATTTAAAACTGTCTGAGAGAAATAATGCCAACAGCATTTAATCGATTATCAAGTTAGGATTTCTCCATTTGTTTTTGAACTTCCAAGAAGTTCTGCATTTATAATGACTCTTGAAATAAACAGTGACACGCCGAAACTTTACTCAAAGATAACTTCTCGTCATAATTGCTCAAGAAAGCAACGCCAAGAAGATTTCAAACACATTTATTGTGTTTTTTAGAAAAAAAATTGACATTAAAAATTGTTTAAACAATAACAACCGTCAGGGACAATAAACCATGAACAACCCTTGTACACAGGTCATAAATAAATACCCCCACATAATCTTCGGGGCCCCAACTTTTCCACTTCCTTTATTCGACATTTCCTTATTCCATCTACCCTAGATTTTCTCGTCAAGTGGGTGATTTTCTCCGACAAATCGACCACGAAATCCCCGTCCCCGCCGGCGGCGAGACCGGAAGCGACCGCCACCGGCCGCCACAAAATATAAACAGAGACGATCATTATGCATTATGAATTTCAATAGGTCCTCTCGTCTCAATTCGAGCATGGAGAATTTTCCGGCGAGCTGGCCGGTCGGTGGCGGCGACCTTTTACAGATTTCACAGGCGATTAGGCCGGGGGCGGAAGTGAGAAAAAAAAACGCGCGGAGGAGCTGCGGCAGGGTGGAGGGACAATACGTGAATTAGCACGCGAGGGGTGGTCAGGAATGGTTGGGGCAGGCAACTGGTGCTGCGGCGGCGTATGGGCGGTTGCCTATACGTGGCGGCTGGCCGAGAAGGTTCGCGTTTGGATTGTTAAAACAAAGAGATTACAAGATTTGCATATGTTGCTCAAGTGCTACATAACTATGTATTAGCATTTTGCCGTCTGGTGTGCAAATATTTAAGGAATTGTTTAATTAACTGTCAATATTGACAGGAGCTGTAGGGAGTAAAAGTACAAACGTCAAATTGACATTTCTCGAAAAAAATCACACTTTAATTAATTATAATAACACTAAAAACTGATTCCAACATATTTTCTTTACCGCCAGCGTTGTTCTTCACATTGAATATAACTTTATCTTTTTTTTTTGGTAATTAATAAATCCAACGATGCCGTCTTAGCCTGAAGATATCTTGGGGAAGCATTTGTTCACTACCGGAATCCATGATTAAAACACTACTAAAAACGGGACAGAATCAGCGAGGATAAAATGAATTGTTACGAAACAGAACCTTGGGAACGGCAAGTGTGCTTACTTTGATTCTTTAATTTTGGGAAAATTTCGTTTGAGTTGAATGTAGCAGGGAAAAAAGTAGATGTACACCTCGGGAGTAAAGTGTCATTTCCTCCCTTGTGAGAAAATGACACATTTCTTCCTTTGTCGTACAACTAAAAGTATTTTTTTAAATATTTTTTTCTATCTTTGTCGTCCATTTTTCCGTTGCTGTAGTAAGGAAAAACTTACTTCAATTTACTACATAGTATTATTCATTTTTAATAAATAAAATGCAACGTACAATATGCAAGTATGTAAGTACTGCATTTTTATTCTATTTTATATTTTGTTTATTTTCTGCAAATATCTATTTTTGCTCTGCCACCTTACATTGTCATTTTCTCTTTATAATCGTTTCTTTTATTCGCTAGGAAAAAATTAGTAGTATTAATGGACATAAAAAAAAACTAGAAAAAAAAATGTAACTGAACATTTTCATCTTTTTGAATTTCGAGCTGTTTTTATTTTATTCTATTTTCACGATCACAAAACAAAAATATCCCGGAATGTTTCTTATTCTTTTCTTTCTTCTCTGTTTATGTTTTCCTTTGTTTCCAACCCTTGTTTTTGCTGTTTTCTATCTAGACATATTGTTTCTTCTTTCTTTACCTGCTGCATCGCTGGAGCACTTGTCTATCACCTATATATCGACCACGAAATCCCCGTCCCCGCCGGCGGCGAGACCGGAAGCGACCGCCACCGGCCGCCACAAAATATAAACAGAGATGATCATTATGCATTATGAATTTCAATAGGCCCTCTCGTCTCAATTCGAGCATGGAGAATTTTCCGGCGAGCTGGCCGGTCGGTGGCGGCGACCTTTTACGGATTTCACAGGCGATTAGGCCGGGGGCGGAAGTGAGAAAAAAACAAACGCGCGGAGGAGCTGCCGCAGGGTGGAGGGACAATACGTGAATTAGCACGCACTCGCACTCTTCTTCTACATCTTCTTTTTCTTCACTTCTAGCAAAAAAGCATAACAAATTCTATACTGCTTTTAATCCGGCTTATTTTGGAATGTTTCTTATTCTTTTCTTTCGTCCCTGTTTGTGTTTTCCTTTCTTTTTGCTATTTTCTATCTAACTATATTGTTTTTTTCTTTCTTTACTGTTTTCTTTTCACTTTCACAACTGTCTTATATCCTTCGTTTCCCAGTATGCATCACTGGAGCACTTCTCTAATTTCTGAGTTCTATCACCTATGCTACGCTTCTTATTCTTCTTCCACTTCTTCTTTTTCTTCACTTCTAGCAAAAGTATCTATAACAAATTCTATACTGCTTTATTCCGACTTATTTCGAAATGTTTCTTATTCTTTTCTTTTTTCCCTGTTTGTGTTTTCCTTTCTTTCCAACCCTTCTTTTTGCTGTTTTCTATTTGACTATATTGTTTCTTCTTTCTTTACTGTTTTCTTTTCACTTTCATAACTAGGTATCTTATCATCTTCGTTTCCCAGGGTGCATTAGTGGAGCACTTCTCTAATTACTCTCTATCACCTATGCTATCACTCTTCTTCGTTCTTCTTCTTCTTCTTCTTCTTCTTCTTCTTCTTCTTCTTCTTCTTCTTCTTCTTCTTCTTCTTCTTCTTCTTCTTCTTCTTCTTCTTCTTGCAATCTTCTTCTTCTTCTTCTTCTTCTTCTTCTTCTTCTTTTTCTCCACTTCTAGCAAAAGTACAACCAATTCTATACTGCTTTTAATCCAGATTTAAGATTAAGATAATAACAAGAGATACCAACAATGTGTCTTCTTTTATACACTCCAACTTTCTCTTCTTTTAACCTTTCTTTTTGGCACCTTGTTTTTTTTGGTTCCTTTTCTGCTTTTCTTTTTGTTTCTCCACTCTAAATTCGCTACTTCCCATTTCTCTATCGTAGTTAAATTTTTGTGTAAAATGATTCTTTTGTTCTGTTTTTTCTTTATATTTTCTTAAATTTACTTATTTTTTTTTAATTTTTGCTTTTAGATTTTTCACTTTTCTATTAAACATCTATCTTTTCTCCTTTCTTTTTCAATTTATATTTGTTCTGCATGTAACGTTGTCGATTTCTTCTCTTTTTTTGGCTCCTTTCATTCTCTTCACAAGCATCGACCAACTTTTTTTCAATAATTGTTTTGTTTAGTTACAGAATAATCGATTTCTTATTTCTTCTTGAGGACGTACCAGGTGTGTATTTTTTGTATTGAATTTTTATTGCTTTTTTCCTTTCTTTTTCTTCTTTTCTTTTCTTTTGTTAACTTATGTATTACAAACCTTATTTCCACATTCACAAATTATTCTCTTAGATTCTTTTTTCTTTGAACCTCTTGAACTTTTTCATTTTAATATTTCTTTTCTTCTTTTTTTTATTGTTTCTTTATCTACATTTCAAACTATATTTGCTCTTTATTCCTTGTTCCTCACATGTCCTCACAAGGTTCATCCATTTTCGTTAATAACTATTCCGAGTTGCTTGTTTTCTTTCTTCTCATTATTATTTGTCATTCCTTTCTTCCTCTTATTTTTTAATATTACCTAAATTTTGTTCATTCTCACATATTTTCTCAAATATTGCTTTTTTTTTTCATCTAAGCGTAAAGTTTTTCTGCTTTTTTTTACCTCTTTTCGTCGATTCATATTTTATTTCTCAATTCCCCTCTTTTTGTGCCACCTTCGTTTAAAATTTTCTTCCATAATCTCATTTCGTGGCATCATTTTTTTATCCACCACATGCTCAACTACTCTCTCCTTTTATTCAACAAGCTTTTCATAAGCACCTCCACGATCGCTCAACAGATCTCAAATCCGCCCTTTTTGCTGGCCACCCCTCAAACAACAACAAATCAAGGTCGTCTCGATCGCGTCGACGTCTTTCCAATCAACCACCCCACCCCCAAGCATCCGCGCGCCTTCCCGGTTCGGACTAAACCCACCCCCGCACCCCTCCTTTTCTTGTCATCCCCCTAATAACTCATTTAAATATCCACGTACGCCACTGCGTGTAAGTTAACGAACCCCACTTCTCGGTGAACTTCCGTGAACGGTTGTCGACTCGGAAAGGGTTGAAACCCTTAAAAGGCGAAAATTAGTAGGGCCCAGCCGATGTGGCAGGATCGTGACGGACCGTTCCCCGTATTTTTCCATATCATTCATTCCGTAACTAATTCAGTTTCCTAAAACCCTTAAACTCCCGCTGCGCGACCCTTTCTTTGTCCCCCGGCATAATGCGCACAATACACGGCTACCAACTTGGTCGTCACAACTATTCTAATTCATTTATCATCCTTAAAAAAAACTTACACGGAAAAATGTAAAAAAGCCGTTTAAAAATTTCTTAAACACGATTAATCACCGACACTTTGACAGCAGAAAATCGGTCCCTCGAACCGGGCGGCGTGCCCAAGGTTTACGTTTTCGATTGCGAACAGGCGGCCGTGAGAATTGATGGTCACGTGGACGGGTGACAGGCCGGGTTGCTAATTGACCGGGTAGATGGCGCGCAGATGTTAGGTTAGGAATGCAAAACTTCCTTATTGAAATACGTAACCAAATTTAATCAGCGTATAGCGTATTAAAAAGAAAACAAAACAAACCAATAAAAAATAAGAAAAATAATTAATACATAATTAATCGTTTCCCTCTTCAAAATCAATTTCCTTTTTCATTTCATTTTAGAACTTTCCTATGAATTCTCAGTAAAACTTAATTTACTTAATAATGATATGCAAGACAGTATTTTTTTTTGTTTTTTACGGATGAGTCGTGGTTTTCCCCATCTGGTTTTTTTTTCCTCTCGAAATTATTAAATTTGGTCCAATTGCATCCAATTCTTCCAAGTCAAATTGATAAGTGTAGGGGTGTTGCCAAGCCCATCACCTGACTTGACTCCTCTTGATATCAAAAGCTCAAGAACTGCAATAAACAGTTGAAGACGCCAGAGCAAATGTGAGACCTGAAATGCTGACGAATGTTTTTAATAATTTAAACAGTTCAGTGCTGTTTCCAGCAAGTTGGTTGCACTTTAGAGCAAACATTTTTGGTGGTTGTTTATTTTTTTCAGCACCTAGCACCTTCGCCAACGGTTTCAACAATCTACAAGAGAAATTTAATCACACTTAATGCGCCAACCAATGCTATTATTAAATGAAATAAATGTTGAAAACCAGATATCAGACGCATTGTCATATGAATATGACCCAGATTTTTGCGATAAATAATTGAAGTGAAGTAAAAGTGTGAAAGTAAAAATTCTTCTAAATTACGTGCACTTAAGGCGGCTAATTAAAATAATAAGCGTGCAACTTTCATTAAAGATGACGCTTTAATGCAAAAAACTGCAATAAATTATGAACAACTTGAAAATAAAATTATTATGCTAATGGGGGTTATTCCGTTTTGGTAAATTATTAAATGCAAAGCGACGAAAAAATCATTTCACATTTCACAGTCGATGAAAACTTTCCAAATTATTATTATTATTGCAATGACAGAAAAAATTACACAAGGAAATTACACAAAGACTACAAGAGGTTCTCTCCAGTCCCTCAAGGCTCTACTTGGGGCCCCTTAATATTCCGCATAAATAAAAACAGTTCGCTACAGCTTCGCGTTTTGTATTTATTTGTCCTCTGGTGTTTGCCAACCTGGAAAAAATCCTTGTTTGTATTTTCCTCAACAATTTTTTCTGGGTTGACGTCACGCGCCAACCAAACAATCCGAAATTACTAATTTATCTTGAATTCCGTTGTTGACTTTTCCAGTCCGTTCTTCGCGTTGAGGACACTCGATTTTGACAAGTGGCTCGGTGGCCCACATCGAACGCTTAATTTTAAAAGAAAACAGCTTTGTCGTTGCGACATGTCACCGTTAATGAAATCCGATACAAAGACCGTCGAAAAAAACGCAATTTCGTAGCTACATCAGAAAGTAATGTACACGAGTGGGTCATACGGACCGTTTCGAATATTCAATTAATTAACATCTGTCAGTTTGAAGAGACTGAGAGTAATTGACATTGGGTTTAACATCGACCAGTCGCTGGGAGAGTGCTAAAAGTTTTTAAATGAACCGGTCGCTATTTGAATTTTAAATTTTTTCGAATTGGCCGCCATAAATCGCTGCTTTTGTTTTGTCGGGCCGGCTGCGGCCCCCACGAATTGATCGGTGATGGGCGATGGGCATGGAACGACGCCAGGAGAGCTTCCTGGGGATTAGCGACGGTTGGAAAGGGTGGAAATGCAGCCCGGGGGAGCTGTTGCAGTTTGAGAAGACTCGCTTATCAGTTACTTAAATCGATACAAATATTGGCCGGATTGTTGTGACAAATTCGAATAATTGAGGGTGAAATTAATGCGTAGAAGCGCGCTTTGTTCGGCAAAATACGGAGTGCTTCAGGGTGTCGTTTTAGGCCCGTGAATTTGTTTGATTTTTACGAATAGAAGGAAAGCAAAATAAGTGAGAAATGACAGAGAGAGCAAACGATGTGGTACAGAAGAAAAGTAAATTCAATGAGAAAGAGAGAGTAGAGAAAGAAGTATATGTAGTAATAAATTATCAAAAATATGGGAAAGAAGAATCATAAAGTGCATAACAATATAAAATATTACATTAGTATTATTATTATTGTTATTTTGGAAATTTTGAGACGTTTTTAAGTTGGGGGACCATATTTTTTGTAATATTTAGGTATTTTGGGTACTTTGATAATGGAGAAGAAATTAAAGAAAATTCGATATTTAGCCACAATTAGAGCAATATATACAAAACAAAGAGATAGTAACACAAAATGACAAAAGAAAAATAGAAAAAATTGTGTGATAAAGGATAGAGGCTAAGAAGAAAAATGAGAATCTTAAAGAGAAAGTATAAAATGTAAAATGAAAGATGTACAAAACGACAGGGCTGGACAAGAAAGAGCGAAGAAAAAAAAAGTCATATCATGATACGCAATGTTCGATTTAAAAAATCAAACAATTCTCAAAATAAAAAAAAAAAAGATTTTATATTTTTTCCTTTTTTATTTTTTTGAAAGATTTTTCAGGGTTTGAAATACATAATTCAAACAGTTTTCGAAGACTTATTGTTATTATTATTATTGTTAAAAGCAGCAATAGACAATAGAAGAAAGAGTGTTAAGAAAAAGATAAAGGGTGAGTAGTATCTACAGATTTTCAAATTTAAAAAAAAAAACGAAATTGACAAGAGAAAATATTTAAAGGAAATGAAACATGTGGAATAAAAGAGCAAAATAAGTGAAAAAAGAGAAAAGAAGAGAGAGTAATATGTGGGATACTGTAAAGAAAGTTAAAGTAACTTGTTAAGAACAAAAAACAGAAAAAACTGAGACCCAATTATAAAATACATAAAAATTAAAATTAAGATAGTACATATTACTACAGGGTGATTTTGAAAATTGTGCAGATATTTTAATCACGAGCTACTGGCTTCATGTAGAACTCGGAAAAAATGTTTAAAAAATTCTATGTCAAAAAATAAAATGACATTTATTTTTTGAGCTAAATTTTTTTTAAATTGCTTTTAGTTTTCTACGTTGTCCTACAATCTCATAGGTAAAATTTCGGCACATTTTAAAAATACACCCTGTATATCATATTTTATAAAACGTACACCAATGCGGTTTCCTTGTTTTAAAGCAAATTCCCATATAGGTTACTTCGCATTGGCGTACATTTTATAAAACACGATATATAGGGTGTATTTTTAAAATGTGCCGAAATTTTACCTACGAGGTTGCAGGACAACGTAGAAAACTAAAAGCAATTAAAAAAAAATTGTAGCTCAAAAAATAAATGTCATTTTATTTTTTGACATAGTGTCTGAAAGTGTATTGTTTGTTATATTTAGATAATTTAAGAACTGGATGAAGAATATAAAAACCATACCAAAAATAGAAGAAATGTTGTGAAACCAAAAAGAGAAATGATAATCTGGAAGTGTAAGTGTGAAAATAGAAAAAGAATGATATGTCTGAGATTGATGAATGAAAGATGTATAAATAAAAAAGAGAGGAGTAGAGAATAAAGAACGGAGAAAAAGAAGAAATCATGATCATGACAGTGAATTTTTGTATGTTTTATTTCATGTGGCTTTATATTTAAAAAAATTTAGAAAGCCAGAAGAAAAATAATGGAAAAGAGGAAAGAGGAATATGTGAAATACTACTGATAAATGGAAAAAGCTTGGAAAGCATAAAACACGGGATAAAAGACGATAAATGGTTAAAAAAGAGTCATAAACAAATATATTACAATATAACAATAGTATTGTGAGAATAATTAAGTGAAAATAGCATGTTTTTGTTAAATTTAAATATTTCAAGCATTTTGGTAGGGGAGAAGAAATTTTGAAAAGAGGAGGGACAAATACAAAAAAATAAAGTTATGGCACAAAATAACAGGTACAGGACGGAATGTGATGATGAAGAAAGGTGAAGAGAAAAATTGAAAAATGTAACGGGAAAAAGAAGAAATCATGCTCAGGATAAGAACACTATGTAAGAAAAATGTCCAAGGAATGATAAAATGAAAAAAGGTAGGAACAAGAAGAGGTAGAGAAAGTACAAAAAAAATATTTCAGAAAGGTGCTAGGAGTGGACAGAGAAACGCAAGGAGAAGAAAGAGAGACAAGTACTACCAGAAAAATGGGTATGCAGTGAAGAAGTGGAAAGCTTGAGAGCAAAAGGAAGATAGATGAATGTATAGAGCTGAATAAAGGGGACAAAGACAGGAACAAGCAAGAAAGAAGGGAAAGAATCACAGAGAAAACAGGCATTGGATGGAAGGAGAGGAAAGAAGAAGGTGCAGAATGTACTATGAGAAGAAAGAGAAAGAGACAATCGAGCACATGTGGAATGGATGTAGCGAAAAAAGAGAGAAAGGAGAGAAAGGAATGAGAGAAACACTGAATGAAGGCGGAAGGGAGATAAGAAGGATTAAAGAGATATGGAAAGAAGAGGGGAAGAAGAGAAAAAGAAAGGAGAGGGGATAGGAAAACATGTTAATTTTTGGAATTGCTTGTAATCAGGAATCCGAAACCCCAGAGGGCAAATATAGTATTTTACATTACAAGCCAGGTAAAATGGTTTTTACTGGCGAATGGAGGATATAACTGACGAGTCGAAGACGAGTCAGTTACCTCCTTGAGCCAGTAAAACCAGTTACCTGGCGTGTCTTGTATAATATTTTATTTGTTACTAAATTGTAAACAACTAAATAAAATTAAAAATGATCAAATTCTGTTTTCTTCCAAATTATTGCTCAAAACTCAGAAACCTTAGAAGTACAATTACTATGACAACGCGCCGTTTGTTCAAATTGTTTATTTCCGTCAAGATTTTTTCTCAAATGAACGTGCCAGAAGAAATCAAAAAGGAAGCTATAAACGTGGCTTCCAGTTTACTGCCAGCGAAGTCTTTAGCAAGATATGAACGAGAATATGAAGAATTTAAAAATTGGCAGAAAAACAATAACGTAACTGGTGTAACGGAAGACGTTCTTTTGGTGTATCTTCACCAACTATCAGACAAATTTAGCCCCAATTCTTTGTGGTCGAAATGGTCCATGTTAAAAAGCTGCCTGGAAATTAAAGAAAATGCTGAAGTTCGTAGGTTTGTTTTCCTATTACAGACGTTGTCAAAAAAGTGATATTTTAACTTGACATTTGTAGATTTCATAAGGTAATTGCTTTTCTCAAGAGAAAGAATGAGCGTTACGTGCCGAAGAAGGCAAGGGTTTTAACAAAAGAGCAAGTGGAAAAATTTCTTGTTGAAGCTCCTGATGACTATTGGTTGTTATATAAAGTGATTACAATTTTTGGAATTTTTGGTGCTTGCCGGTGTGACGAGCTTCTCTCGTTGACGGTGAAGGACGTAGAAGATGTTGAGAAATATATTATCGTCACTTTACGGAATACAAAGAATTTAACAACAAGGAGATTTACGATCACAGATGAGGGCTGCAGTTTTCAACCTTGTGTTTTGTACAGAAAATATGCAGCTCTTCGTCCTCGTCAAGCAGACCAATTACGTTTCTTTTTAACCTACCGTAATGGCAAATGTATTTCCCTCAATGTTGGCCAGCACACTATTGGCGGTGTACCGAAAAAAACTGCAACATACTTAGGGCTACAAGAACCTGAATTATACACAGGTCACTCATTTCGCCGATCAGCAGCAACAATGGTTGTGGATGCAGGTGGAGATATTTTGACACTAAAACGTGTGGGAGGATGGAAAAGTAGTGGAATTGCGGAAGGTTATGTGGATGATTCTATCAATAAAAAAATTGAAATTGCGAAAAAAATGTTTCCTGGACGAAACTCAACAGATGTGGCTTCCACTTCGGGAGGTTCTACAATTAATTGTCCAATGACGAGCGAATTCACTTCCGCTTCAGGAATGTTCGACATTAGCGGAAATTCTAATTGTACATTTAATTTTAATTTGTATGAAACAAAGAAATAAAAATGTTCAAATGTTAAAAACGCTACTATCCTTTCCAAATTTCAAATTTCTCTACTAACTTGTTAAATTCATAACTGGTCTGCTGTCAATTTAACGCTACTAGCCAGTTAAAATGACTTTTCAACGTCAAGTGACAGTTCGAATAAATGACGTTTACAATTTAGTAACAAATAAAAGCATTTTAGACAAAACGAGAAAAGAAGAAATTGAAGAAAAATGTTGAAAGCGAAAAAGTGTAGAAAGAAAAGAAGGACCACAATAGAAAAAAAAAGTTTTGTATAGATGTTATTTACAGGAGAAAGTAGGAAAAATATCACAAATGGAATAAGAAGAATAAGGATAAGTAAAGTAAATAACAATACTGAGAAAAAAGAACGTTTGGAATGTTATGGACACGGAGAAAGTACGATTTTTATGTTTCCAAAAATTTTTAAAGCAAAAGAACAAATAATAAAACAGAAAAGACATAAAAGGAGAAAAGAATAGGAAGAAAACTGAATTTGATTTTTATTTAATTTCTTAGTTAACTTATTTTTCTCTGTGATTCATCAGATGTTACTTCTCTTGTAATTTTTTTGTCTTGTAATATGTATTATCGTAATTATTATTGTAAAATTCTATGTTCATTACGCTTCTCTTTTTTACTCCTTTAATTTTTTAATTTTTCTTTTCGTTATTCAATAAAATAATAATTCTCCATTTATTTCTAAAAATGGTAATTGTTCACTTTAACTACTTCTGGAATGTTCGCTTTTTTTCTGGCTAGACAGCCTCAGCGCGTCCTCCTACATCGTTTCCCACCATTCAAACCTTGTGCAAATGAATTTTCCTTACCCTTTAGTTATACTAAGACATTGGCGCGACCTTGACGCGACCTTGAAATACAACAAGAGAGAAAAAAAAGGCATTTGCACAAGGTTTGAATGGTGGGAAACGATCTAGGAGGACGCCCTGAGGCTGTCTAGCCAGAAAACAGGCCAAAATTCCAGAAGTAGTTAAAGTGAACAATTACCCTAAAAATTTTTCATCTGCCATCATCAAAACATTCTCCTTTTACTCCATGGATCTCTTTCAAAATTTCTTCAACGTCTTTCCATCAGCCAGAAACACGTTCTACACACATTTATTCCCTTTTCACTGTCATCATTTCGACAATGACTTCTTCACTGATCAATCATAGTTTCACAGTTCTTCTCCTACTCTTATACACTTAATAGCAATTTCTCATTTCATTTTCAGTTTGTTTTGTTCTTCCTTTATCATTGTCATTCATTACGCACCTCTTGCCATCTATTACGGACACACTTAATTTCCACAAAAGTTATCAAAATAAAAAAAATTGAACCGAAAGTATAACAAAACAATAATAAATTAAATAACGACGACGCTGGTGAAGTTAATAAATGATAAAAACAAATCAATAAGTACCAGAGTTGTCGTATCCGCGTAAACTCGAGCCCTTGTCCACCCCCAGGGCGCGCCGCCCCCAACCCGAACATCGCGACGTAATCGTCCGCGGTCGTCGAATCCGTGGCGGCGTAAATTTCGTGTGACACCTCAGCGGCGACAAGTTGTCCTCTCCGAAAAGTGACATGTCCCCGTTTATTAGTTTATTGAACCCTCGACGGAGCTTAGACGGCGGCGCGGCCCGAAATTCCCACACTCCCGAAGGGGGTGAACTGTTTAAACATTAAACAAGAATCCGGCTGTTTTTTAGGTAAAATCCTTAATAACGACGTCCGTCTGGTGTTGGGTTTCATAATTCTAAAATTTCAAGCTGCACCACCACCAGGTAGAAAAAAATCTTCACTTTCCCTTAAAAACATCACAGGTAAAAAACGAGTCGCACCGTCTCGAGGAAAGAGAGACGGACAAGGCCGTAAATCACATCTCAACGGATTGAGTATATTAAAAATAGAAAAAGGAAGAAATCACCGGCGGGGTTGTAGGGCCAGAGGTACCCAAAATGTCCCGAGAACGAGCTCGGAATCTTCCAGAGGGATGCTCAGGCGGGACCGTGCGGAGTGGGGTGTCGCTGGTCGAGGGTAGCGATACAAGGGTTGCGATGGGTGCCCCGGCCTAATGATCGGCGGTGATTGATTGTATTGGTGTGATCGATGATTTTCTGATAGCGCTAATTGTGCGACGGAATCAAGTGGAAAATTTTTAATTTTTGTGGGAAAACGGCTTGTGAGAAACGCAACGGTTCCCAAAAAATCCCAGATGATTGATCGACGATTTTTACAAATTTCTCTATTAAGTAAAAGTTCTTTTATCGCCCATTAAAATCTGGCAGCGCACACTCGATTGCATCACTCACAATAAAAATATTCTCGGTAACAGTTTTTTTATTGGGTTTTATCGAGGCGGCGACATGTGTGATGGAATTTTACGCTGATTTTTATTTGAAATATTGTTGATAAGCGTGGTGCACATCTGACGGCGCTGGGACAACGGCTCTTGGCAGATTTACAACAACTGGCAAGAATCTGGAAACATTAAATCGAGAAAAAAGATAATGCGGCGATGCTGACGTGATCGAGAAATGTTTCAAGATTCGGAGGTTTTGGATACTTTTTGGTCAAAAGTTCTCAATCTGATTGTTTCCAAATTTACGAAAACAGTATATTATGTAGTTAGGAGCAAAAATGAAGTTTTATGTGCTGAGCCAAAGCACATAAAACCATTTCTTCAAACCTTCATAACAAATTATTTAAGACATGTTAAGAAACCAGGTAGGAATTTCAAATTATTTAACTAGTTTACTTTACAGCCGCTCATCAGCGGAGATAATAACTTCACTGATGCCCTCAGCGAAGATAATAACTTCACGGACGCTTCTCAGCGGAGATAATAACTTCACGGACGCTGGTCAGCTCGTCAGATGCCATGACAATGAAGTGACACTTTAACATTATCAATGCAGCAGTGCAATGTCATATACTATTTTTTCTTCAGACGTTCATAACAAGTTATTTAAGAAACTAGGAATTATTTCGAAGCAGAAGATTGGGTACATTGATTTGTTAAAATTTGAGTTGGGAATTTCAAATGATTCAGCTAGTTTACTTTATCTGCCGCTCGTCAAGGAAGATAATAACTTTATCTGCGCCTCGTCAGCTGTTTTGGAGAAAATTTGAGATAATTTAAATTTAGATACAGGAAATACTTCGGTATTGCAGAAGAAAGTAGAGAAAAGAAAAGAGATGCAAGGGTGTGATTAAGACAAGAGAAAAATAAAGAGAGAAATAAATCGTAGATGGAGAAGAGTAAAAGGAGACATGTATAGAGAATGAAGAACGAAGAAAGACCTAGGGAATGTGTGTAGGTAAAAGCTTGACCGGGTATGTCATTGGTGGGAAGAGATTGAGAAGAAGATAAAGGGTTTAGTATGAAGAGAAGTAGAGGTGTTGGATTTTCTCATGGGCTGTGACTTTGGAAATATCTGTGCGAAGGCGGAGCGAAAAATCTATAATGGAAACTGAAAACGTCGACTATTTTCAAATTCAAGGGAATTTATCTTTAGAGAGGGAAAAAATTAACAAGTAGAATAACCAAACAAGTGGAAAAAGTAGAAAAGATGTTTAGATTAAAAAAAAAAATAGTAAAGAAAACAGAAGGGGAGAGAGGGAATAAAATGTGAGGAAAAAGAAAAATTCATGATCGATTATTGTTATTGTTATTTTTCAATCACAAGCGCTTTTTTGTTAGACTAATACTACCGCAAAAAATACTAAATAAAAGAAAGAACCGGAAGAAAGGGTACAATGAAGAATAAAGACTGGAAGGAAAATAAAAAATTAAGAGTAAATGTATAAAAATAAAAAATAGAACAAGTAAAAAAGATAGGGACAGAAAAGAAAAATCGGAAATAAAATGAAGACAATGAAAGAATAAAAAACGAATCGATGAAATAAAAGAAAATAAAAATATTCCAGTAAAATATGTAATAAAGATAATGAAGGAATAAAAAATGCCTAGGAAGGTTTATAATTAAGATTTTGAATGAGAATGTTACTGATGGGAAGAAATTGAAGAATGAATTTGAGGATCCAGAATAATTAGAAATTGAAGAATGAACAACAGAAAAGATAAACAAAATTAAACAATTTGCAAACAACCAGAACGTGGGAGAGAACAAAAGCAAAGCAAGGGAAAGAAGAGGAAATATAAGAGAAGAAAAGTAATTTATGGAAAACCGTAGAAGAAGACAAAATAAAATATTTTTATTAGTGTTATTACTATTATTATTATGATTATTAAAATGTTGCGGCAATTTTAAATCAAATGTACATTTTTTGTTAAATTATTACCCTTTAAATTTAAATTATTTAATAATTAATATTACAGTAACAAATACAAAAACAGAAGAAAGGATGTGAGGAAGAAAGAAGAAGAAGAAAAAAAAATCTCAAAGTAAATGTATAAAACTAGGAGATATAACATGTATAAAAGTTAGGAATAGAGAATAAAGAACCCAGAAGAATGAAAAGGAATGATTAATAGAAAAAAAATAAATAAAAAGATTCACCGACAACATATAGGATAGAACAAAATCAAAGCAAAGGAAAAATAAGATAAAACACTGTAGAGCGAGACAAAAAAGCATGAGAAAAAAACGGCTAAGAAAAAAAATATAAAATGCTTATAAATATAATTAAAATTAATACTACGTTATTATAAAAAAAAAGAGGGTGAGGCATCGAGGCCGAATTTATTTACCATTACGGATGTTTCAATAATGTAATGATAAATTCCTCGGAAAGCACTATTTTAGAGGATAAAGAACAGAGAAAAATAATCATGATAAGGGTGAAAATGATGAAGGAAAAAAATAGTTAACAGAATGAAGAATGGAGAATCTTGAACGTCAAACATAATGCCATTGAGTAATTTGAGGAACACTATAGTCGGTTTTCAAACTAAAAGGAGTAAATGAAAATGTCCCATTTACACTATAAAAAGTTACTAGAAAAATCACTAAATAATTTCTGGCGGTCAATTTAAATTATTATTACCACTTTATTGTTAACAAAAATTGCATTTATTAATTATAATAAATGTTTTCAGTTCATCAATTATAAAGGTAAAGAATTTTATTTAAAAATGTAAAAAAATATACAGGGTGTCTCAGCTAAGACTTTCGAGCCTAATAACTCAGTTATTTTCCAGCGGATTTTTGTGAAATTTTAGATATTTTAGACGGTGAAGAATAAAATCCCATTAATGCAATCACCCGAGTCTTAAAAACGTAATTTTTACATGCCTTTTTAAAATGTTGAATCGATTAAGATTTACGTAAAAAATTGATCGTCAATAAAAAAATGCTGTAGGGAAAAAGTCGTCCTTGAAAGATGTCTGGCTTGCAAGAAAAAAGCAAAAAACTGTGTTAAACGTGGCTGCAAATGCAAAAACGTAGACGCGTCTGAAACAAATAAATAAATGCGCAATTTTGTAGAATTTTGGTCATCCCTTTTCGCAGAAGCGCAGGTGACATATTTGACGTTTGTCTTGCTAACCTTACAAACACTTACAAAGTTAAAGACAACATTTGGACGAAATTTATTATACTGGATGCTCTAATTCTTCCATGAAGGACTAAAACACGATCGGGATATTTTAGCAAGGTAATTTAGTTCACGCACGCCTCTTGTGTCTTCAAATAAATTGACGACTCTCTTAACCTTACATTTTGTAAAGCTTACATTTGGATAGTGTTCCACGAGAAAACGAACTGTGTCATTGAAGTCATTACGACACTCTCCATAGGCAAATTTTTTTTCCTTTTTCAACAATATTGAAATTTCTGCCGCTGTAGTCTATTTTTAGAGTATTTTCAATAAATTTTCACAATTTGACGTTTCTAATAAAGCGCGCCCAATTTTGACAGACTTTAAAGGGTGTACAAAATGTTGCTTGGCAGTTAATCATCAATTGTTTCAAAAGGTAACTGCTCAAATACCTTCAAATTTTACATTAAATTTTTAACGACAAAATCTAATCTTTTCGTTGAATCAGACAAGTGATTTACTTAATTGTTTGTGAAGACCCCTATTTTTTAATGTTTAACAATATAATAATAATCGCGCATAATTTTCGATAAAGGAAACATGTGTTAAAATTACATTTTTTAACTTGACGTAATTTTATTATTACTAATTGAACCTTCACGGTCTAAAATATCTGCATTTTAAATTTCATAAAAATCCGTTGGCAAATAACCGAGATATTAGGCTCGAAAGTCTTAGCTGAGACACCCTGTATGCTGCGTTCGGCAATGTGCTCAGGATTTAGATTTGGTTATTTTTGAGCTGCCTAAAACCGACCGAATTTGAACCAATCATAGACCGCGACAAATTTAAAACATTCCTTTTATTTTAAAAACATAATAATGATAGCAAAAAGAATTTAGAAAGAAAAGAAGACCGACGAAAAGGAAATCATAAAAAAATAAAAAAGGATTGTATAGATGTATTTATAAAAAAATATATGTAAAGAAAAAATCAAAGTTTACAAAGGCACAAAGGAAATATGTATGAAAAAAAAAGAAAAACTGAGTAAATGAACAGAAGAAAAAGAGAGCGATATTTGGAATGTTGTGAACACAAAAAAGTGGAATCTTTAGTATTTGTAGACGAAACAATTTAGAGAAGAAAGTAGAGAAAGACAAAATAAACAATGTATTGAGAACGAGAAAGAAAGTAAAAAAATTAGTACATACAAGAAAAAAAATCCTCAGACCACATTAATATTTTATTAGATTGTTACACTGTCATATGTATCATTACAGTCATTGTCATTCCCATGATTACTATCCCACCACATTTTTCATGATTACACCGCCCGCTCTCGTTTCGGAACGAAATCCAAATCCGTAATTCTGCCCCCATTAACACCACCCTCGCCGCCCATTCCGCCCGTTTAAACAACAACATCCACACCGACCTAATCGTTACGACCCCCCTAACACTCCTTCGCAAATTTAACGCGCGTTAAATAACGCGACAGCGCCTCCAACCTTACGCAACACGCGTCACCAGGAAGTCAACAAAAGTGGAATAAACAGCAAAGGTTGCGGAAGATACATGAACTAGGAGTGACCCAGATATTGCATAAAAATTGGTAATTCGATAGTCATAGTTCATGGCACACATGTAAATAATATTGATCCGTTAGAGATGTAAATGTCGACAGATAGAAACAGTTTCCGTTCGCTCTCCGGATTAATTGGCGGACGCCATCTGGCGGTTGCGCCGTCGCGACGCCTACGAAATCTGTAACTGATCGCTGCTGATTAGACGGGAACGGTCACGTGGCACAAATCAAACACAAACAACAAATGCATCGGGGATTTGTTTTTGCATGCAAAGGGTTGCATAGCCAACAGTTCTCCTACGAAGTACTTAGTCTTTTGTATACTTATTATTATTAACAAGATGATGCCCCCATTCACACTGCTGCATCATATGTTTATTGTGCAGAAAAACGTAGCAGTAAAATGGTTAAAAGAATCTCTTCCAAATTGATAATAAATCCAAGTTTGAAATAATCAGTCCAACTTCCGCGTGAGCGCAAGTTTTGCTCCGGGTCGGGCAATAAATAACGAAACACGGCAAAAAGTCCGTTAAATGGATCTCGGTTGTACATTACGCAACAAAAGCAATGACTCGGTCGTTGGTAGTAAATCGGTAATACCCGCGGCTTAAGCCGTCTGGGAGAGCTATTAATAGAGAGAGGATGTATTATCGTCGATAGACATAATCACCTAATACGTGCTGTGAGATATACATACTGACCACGCTTAAGACAGCTTCACAACATCGATTATGTCCCCATTCAGAGGTGTCTACGACACTTGAAAATTTTATAGTTTTATTGGCTTAATTAAGACATTTTTATCTGTTTAGTTAGAACCGCGTTAATTAGCTCCGATCTGGAGGAAGCCATTAGCGGCACCATGGGCGCCTCGTCGCGGCCGAACCGCAAAGAACCACATTTAAATTCACCGTAAATTATCACTCTTCAAAAACATTATAATTGAACAGACGAAATCGGTGTGATTTGATTCCAATTTTTTTAAATCTTAAAACCCCTTGCTTTTAGGCAACCAAGTAATCACAATACAATTTGTCTTCAGCATAGTGCAGATACGCAATGGTCAATTTCACAGCCGACTACGATGTAAGAAATAGTTGTAACAACCCTGTATAAAGACTTGGCTGATTTGTGGCTCATATACAGGTGTCCCAACAAAAACGAGTCGATTTAAATAGCTTCTGAAAGATTAATTTTTTGAAAAATGCAAAAACACTCAAAAAATATCAAATGGGGATGTATTTTGGCGTATTTGGGTTTGACTGAAATTTCACCCCCAGAGCCACCCTGTATTTTTTTCAAACAGGAACATATCGTGTGACACATCATTTGAAAGCTAATTTAAAGAGGATTTCAGTGGTGTGGTCATTTTTGAAATTCCACGAAAAATAAGCGAGTCATGTTTAAAAACGTAACGAGTTGTATTTTTATTTGGCGGAATTGCCCCAAGTAATGAATAAAAATAAAAATATGTTAAATTGTGGCCAGAATTTGAGATTAATATTAATTAGGTCCAATTTGAATCGGCCTGAATGCCGCGCCACCGGGTGGGCCAGCACACAATACATTCAGTACGATTCCGATTCGTTGAAACTGAAACTTCTGATTTGTGATTATTTCCGCCCCCGGATCGCGCCACCCCCAGAGTTAATTGGCACCGTCGGTGGGAACGGTACCGCGCTCATTAAGAAATCTCGTTTTCGGAGGATTCCCGGTTCCCACCGGTACAACCCTTCCTTTGAGAAAAAAACGAGGACACATGTACGGTGGAAAAAAGCCGGGCTGAGAAACGCCGAAGAATTTTTTCACCCTTTTCCTTGTTATTATGAAAAAAATATGCACCCTTTGGGCCCGTCATGTGTGTGTTTTGTGTAGTGTTTCCACCCTTTCTTCGCCCAAAAAAGCCGAGTAATTCTATCTCGAATTTTAAACCCTTTACGGATAAACACAGCTGCAGAATTTCGGATATAATCGCGAAAGGGTGACACCTGAGGGGTGGCGCGCTGAAAAAACGCATCCGACAAGGAACCAGACGAGTCATTGCCGGTTCATTTCTTGACAGATTTTTTCTCGAGTCTTTGTTTGGAATAAACATTTTTGGAATTTTTCCGAAAAAGCGAACCGTGTTTTGTTTTTGCAGGGTTGTGTCAACCACCTGACAAACATGAACGAGATGTTTCAGTCTTGTGGAAATAAACACACCACGAAATATCTTGAAAATCGTAACGCAAAGCAAAATACATACATTTTGTATGTATGTATGTATGTACGTATGCATGTATTGCATTTCGCTCAAGTTTTAATTTTTTTCCATCGAGACAAATCCGTTTTATGTGAAGCTCTTTTCAACTCTAAAAGGGTATTTTGTGAAATGCGTCTGGGATTTGACCTCACCATCTGTGGATATAATTCCTGTCTTTGCGTCAATACAAAGCTGAACGGTTGGGGAAAGATAATAAAGGCTCTTTGATTTCTTTAAAGTCTATTGAGCAGGTAAAAAATTGTGATATCTTTGTACAGCGCTTTAAGGGATTTTATACATCACATTAAAAAATAAAAACTAGATTGTGGAAACAAGTTTTAATGTAGACACTTTGTAATCCTATACTGACGTATTTAACAGACGACGAGCGGAGAAATCTGTACCTGAAGCTACAAACACCAGTATTATTATACAGAGTGATTACGAAACACTAAAACAACAAACCCACATTTTATAATAATTAAAATTGTATTTTGACGCGAGAAAAATTAATAAAACTGTCACAAATCGCACATGTGTCCGCACCCTCACTTGATACAGGACGGCTCATTTAAATTCAGTTGTGGGGTGGGCTATTTGCAAATGAAACAACAGAAACACGCTTTGTAAACTCAAATTAATTGGACGTTAAACCAAATATTTTTTATGACATATTTTCCATTTCGAAAATTTTAGTTTCTTTGTTGTTATTTTGTGTTTCGCTGATTTGTTTAAACTTTTTTTGGTGTTGTATAAAACACCAATTCCTTTTTATGTCCTTGATTGACTGCGTAAATTAATTTAAATGTTAAAGAGAAACAATAAACGAGATTAAAAAAATTGGAATGTGGAAATAACAAAACGAAGGATAAAGAACTGAAAAAAACTCAATGGGAAATTACGGAGAATAATTACTACAAATTTTTATATTTTAACAAAAAGCTCTGCATTTGGTTCTTTGTTTGAACAAAATCTTGGTTTCTTCATTGTTATGAAAAAGGTAATAATACTGGACAAAAATGATAAATAAAATGACTTCGTGAGAAAGAATTATTCATTTAATTTTATTGTGAATGAGGTGTTAGATATTTTTATCAGAATATACAGTGTGGACACTATTTTTGGAATAAATTCAGTAATTTCAAAACTAATGACATCATCCATTTTTGAGCTATGACGTCATCACCAATTTTTTTAAAACAACCCCCACTTTTTTGTTCTCTTTCTGATAGACCTTCCTAGTACTGAAATAAAGAATAAAAAAAAGTGGTACCTTACATAACAAATGACAGATTTTACTTAAAAAATTTAATTTAATAGTTATTTTTATTTTAGATTAATTCCCACGTACATCAAACGCGCGTGTTCAGCCAATCAGAGCGTTTGCTTTCATCCAATCAAAAATGTTTATCGCGATAAAACGTCCTACTACTCTGTCATTTGTCAAAAGTGATTAAAATTGCGTGCTACTCCTGTCAGATTCTCAAATTGTTTTTAATAATTGTGTTTTTAATAACTGTATTATAAATAAATAATTTCCTAACGTTAAAGTTTGTATTCTAAAATTCATCTTGCCAAAAATAGCACGACCTAATTTTATATCTGAAAAATTTCCCAATTTTCAGTTAAATATTTTTGCTTTAGACAATTTTACTCGTTGATATTTGGGCATTTTTATTCAAAGGTTAAACCCTCGAGCTAAAGCTCTCGAGCCTAACCAGAATAAAAATGCCCGAATTAAATTAAAAAATTTGATCTTGTTATTTTAATTGGGAATCCCAAAGCTCGTTGGGCAAATCAATTCTTGATACAGCTTCTGACGTAGGTTCTGCAGCAGCAAAAAGTATATTTTGCCACCTTGTGCCCATCTTCCAACAATTATTTAATCTTGTTCAATCCATTTCTTGTCATTTGATCCTGTCTTTTGCATGATTTATCATGGACATGACAACAAAGCCTCGAATAATCAGTTCAAACTAGATATTACTTGGAACAATAGAGGACCCAATGTCGAGCGTTGCGGTACTCCTACTGCCATTGCTAACTTGAACTTAAGTACTCGACCGTAACGATGTATTATATTTTTTTTAGAAACTATGTCGATTACTCGAAGACAATCCTGATAAGATAAGGAGTTTTTAAAAATAAGGTAGGTTAGTTGACGCCTCTTTAAGTATCAACTTATTAGTTTACCGATCAAAACTAAATCGTCACGTGCGCAATGACTGTCATTTTGACAGTGCTGTTTGTGTTGCCAACAGCGCAAAACAAATCGCAAAAGTAACTGCGTGCGATCAGATCTCTTGTAAAAAATATGTTGAAAGAATAGAGTTTGATTGGCAACTGGTGAAAAATTTGCAGCGTCATAGCCTTAAAAAATGCAAAAATTCCACATACTTAATGAAACAGAAGAGAATGAATTAGGATATTCAGAAATTGGTAATTAAGGAACTGTACAAGGAATAAAAAATGCGAAATGTAAAATGATTGAAGAGAGATTTGTAGCGATGCGTGGTTGTGTTTTTATCTCGTAAACAATATCATTGTCAGCGGTAATTAGAAGAAGATAACGGTGCCGATAACGATCTGTAAAAATCGCCGAAAAAGCTCCATCATCATCACGTGTCTTCGGATACCAATCGGTAATCGGATCCCGCTGGTCGCGCACGAATAACAACAATTTTTTCCTCCCGGATTAATTAATAAACGACGCAGAATCGCGAATTTGTTGAAATTAATTACACTAGAACTGTTATGCAAGAACCAGTCCGGGTCACATTTTCTCCATAAAATTTAAAATGTTTTCTCACCGCTAGGGCGACGTAAAAATAGAAGTTTGTCAACCCTTGCCGGAGTGTATTTCTCGCCGCACAAAAAACTCCCTCTCTATTAATTATCCCACCCCTGTGACGGGTTATTGTTTCACGAAATTTCAAACATCGCGGCTTGTTCTCGATGTTTGACACAAACTGGGAATTTTTATGCGTAGGGGGTTGGGGTGATTTATGTGGGAGAATCCCGGCTAAAAAATCGCTTACGGAAACCGGCGATTTTTAAGGAGACGGATGTGGACGCTTTACAAAGGGGAAAATGAGGGAAAACGTGTGGTGCGTTATTAATTTCCGCGAGTAATTAACGAGGACACGTTCGGGGTGAAAAAAACCGTCTGGGGATTATCGAATCGAATTGTTTTCTCGGCCCAGATGTGTTGTGGAATTGTACCGAAGTGGAGCTTCGCCCAGAAGTGATCTTTATCTAACCGTTTCTGGTGGAATTATCGTTTTTTTCCTAGCTGAGGTTCAGGTTTTACTTAATTATGGTCCGTTCTAATTATGGTTTACCGGATATTTCGACAAACTGAAATTAATCATTGCAGACTCGGGTTCTTTTACCGTCAGCCGTCATTATGCCTGTCATATTTTTTGAAAATCTTAAATATAGAAACGTGTCCCGAGGGAGCGCTTAAAAAATTCTTCGCATTTTTTCACCGCTATTTACACGCAATTGCGTCGGGATTCTTTAATATTTTCTCACTAGTGAGGAAATAATATTTTCTCACTAGTGAGCAAAGTGAATGTTTTGAGAGTTTGTGAATAGAGGGCGCCAAATATGTTGTACTGAAAGTTTTTTTAATCCGTTTTTAAAATACTTTAATAATTGTGAAAAAAGCAGATTATATCATCAAGAGTAGAAGTGAGTTTTTTTGTGCTCAGCTCAGAGATTGAAGACCGAGGCGAAGTCGAGGCCGCAACTGGGCGACGTACAAAAAGACCTTCATTTCATAATTTTTAACTCACCCTGTATACAATAATGAACCGAGCTCGTTTTCACGAGAATAAAAATGTAATTTGTAAATTTTTCGTCACAATCGTATCGATAGCTAATTTATCTTACTCCGGAGCCAATGTCAAGGTTTTCCTACCAACGACACCAACTCCAATTAATTATCACCAACAATCATACAAACTTGAAATCCAATGTCACATGATTTATACATTCCTTAATCCAATTTTTACAATACCTTATCAGTGAAACGATCTGCGTTATCACGAGTGTCTGGCTATTATTTATTTAAACAGTGAGTCGACAAAAAAAATTGCACGTCCCGCGATAATTTCTCCCTAGTTGTGGCCACGCCACTGGCGCACCCTCATCCCCGGCAAATATGGAAAGCGTAATCGCGTCGCATTAAGCCTCTCCTCCGGCGGAGTCTGTCCCACTTCCGGTTTGATTAACCCTTTTACGCACACACATCTGTAATGGTCGAAAAAACTTATCCCGAAATAAAAAATTTATAAAATAGACCATATGTCGGCGTGTTCCCTCAGGAACGGGAATAAGTGGTTTTATTTTTAAATTTGTGCATACGACGCGCACTCATCCACCGATGATTCTCTTCTAACCTCGCCTCCGAGACGATGATAACCTTGACGTGAGGAATTATCATATTTTTTGCAAAATTTATAAAATTACACACCGAATCGTCTGCTAGATTAGATAAAATCCAAACAATATTGAGTCGATTCGGGAGATTCTCGCCCAAAAAGATCGAGATCGGACCACTCGAAACTTGTTTCCGAATTGGGTTTGCCAAATTTGTGAAAATTCAGACGATCGCGATAATTCGAGAGAATTCCGCGCGATTTTTCGAGTCGTGCTGGTGCTGTGCAAGGGTGATGAGTGGTGGATGTGCCGCGGTGAGTATTAATATCGACGATTTATGCTTAATGGGGTTGGGGGAGGCGACGGAATAAATCTAAGCTCGATCGGGTAAAAATAAACCTGAACTTATGATGAGGCAGCGGAAGTATCACGATTGTGGTGGCTCGATGGAAATTCTGGAAAGTCGTGCTTTTCTATTTTGCTAAGTCGATTCGGCGTCAGTTTGTGCCAAAAACGACAATCTTATCAAGGTTGGAGTGGCGCGAGATGAACTGGAGGCGATATCCCACGAAAATTCAATAGGGTTTAGATGTGGACTGATATCAGTTCGTTCACGATCCTAACCGCATCAAAGTAGTTTCTGATTGCTAAATTTGGTGTCGTTTTTAATGTGCCTCGATCTAGTTCTGAATAATGAATAGTTGCTATTATTATTGTTATTAATTTGAGTAAAACACTATTTATTGAAGAATTAAATTAAAATTTTGCTTTAAAATATCGAATGAAACTAATTTCAACAGGTCAGATATCTAATCGTAAGTCTTTAATTTTTTAATTAAGTACTTTGTCAACTTTTGGTTTTATCAGAAATTAATTTTGTTCGTTTATCTTCAATTCAAATGTCATAGCCGATATTGAGAAATTAATATTATTTGATATTTAAAAAAAAAATTAGCAATAGGGAACAAGATCTGAAATCTTATTTTATTCTTATACTCGTATATTTTCAAAAAAATATGTGAACGAGTATTCTCAAAATATTTCTACTTTAGAAAGTAGGAAATCTCCAAACAGAAATTTTAATTAATGTATTTTTGTATGTCTATACATTATCTATTTTCTGTTTTCCAAAAAATTTAATTTTTAATTTTCTAGAATTTTCAATACATACATAGATACATATTTACATATATTTTTTTAGTTTTATTATTTTTCCGATAAATTTGTTTAACTAATAAATAATTATAATGATAATAGGGAAAATACAACCTATTGGATTGGCAGCTCTGTATCTAAGTCAATCTAATAGAAATATCATGCGGTAGGTATCGCTCCAAGTAATCAGGCACTCAACTTTGCCTCGTGCCTGAACCTAGTTATCGCGCTGTAAAATACACCTACCGCACTCTAATATAAATAAGTATTAATTAATCAATAGTTCTCACCTTACGCCTCATCGGAATCATATTTTTTTTTTTCAAGCGAAAATTTCTAGAAAAGGCAATCATATTTTTAAAACTAGTAAAAATTTTCAAAAAGCGTGGTGGCAATTTAAAGCTCCATCACGAATAGGACTAGGTGGAAAATCTTGACAGAAAAAGAATCCTTGTTCTTTTTTATACAAATCTGATTTTTTTTAAATGTTTTTATCATTTTACCAAGAAATGAAAATTAGTCACATTTTTATAAAAAAATAAAAGTTCTCCGAATCACGTAGATCGTAGATTTATAGATAATAGCGTCATTTTAAGTCTATCAGTGCAATCAATTTTTCGATATCCGACCAGGTGGGGAAGAATCGACGGTAACGCTATTTCTCAGGAACCATGGAGGCTTTTTGAGGCTTTGTCACGATCGAACCAGCAAGGCTATGTTAAAAACAGTCCCAGAAGCGGATTTCCCGTTCTTTTCTACATAAGTGTGAATTTTTTTGGAATTTTTGAAACCCCCATAAATTAGTGGTGATCGGTCAAATGAGGTGGTGTCCACAGAGGGACAAAATGTAAACAGTCGATCAGAAAAAATTGATTTGTTGCCATACTCCAAATTGGACCTCATTGTCGTATTTTCAACACTAAACTACGTCAGGGTGTCAAATTTCCCCGAAAAATCTGGACGGATAACGGATTTTTGGGTCGTTTTGGGTGGAAATCGATATTACTGGAAATTTTCGAAAAATTCTAAAAAAAATAAAAATTCCACAATCAGAATGGTTTGTCATTTTTTGGGTAATGGGGCCATTTTGAATCGATTAGTGTAGTCAGTTTTTGAATATTCTGCTCGACAGGGTAAGAATCGAGCGTGATACTAGTTTTCAAAAATCTTGGGGGCAATTTGAAGCTTCCTCACAGTGTCAAAAATAGCGATAGAGGCGCATTTTTAATTCTTTTCTATATTAGTGTGAATTTTTTGGGATTTTGTTGAGCTTCCATAAGCGCGTGTGGTCCATCAAAGGTGATGTCTGAAAAGGGGTGAAAAGACGGTTACAAAAAAAAATTGTCCCCGTACGTTTTTTTGCGCCAAAATAGCTTTTCTGTCAAATTTCCTGAAAACATTTTGAAATCGAAAAAATTGAAAAGCATTTCACCGTTTATTATTATTATTATTATTCAAACAAATCAAATGTCAATTTAAGTTAAAACTTCAATATTTTAAAGGACCTCAAAATAATATTTTCAAATAGATTTTCCATAATTTTAAAATAGGTCAAATCTAGCCTTAAAAAAAAAGCTATTTTACAGCGCTCAAACTAATCAAAGCCTCGGCTTCGCCTCGAGCCTGAAACCTAGATTTCGCGCTGTAAAATACTCCTACCGTACTCTAATGTAAATATGTAACTATTCCATAATGTCTAAATCAATTAAATTAATTAATACGGCATGTTTTACTCAGTTCTACGGATTTATTTATTTTTTTAGTAATTTCTGTACTTTTTTCACTTCTGAAGAAGGCATTTTTATGTCATTTTTGTTTTGATAACAATTCTTCAATTTTTTCTTTACTATATTTTCTATTAAGTAATTTTGCTTTTATGATTCTCGCCTACAAGTCTCTGCTTTTTTAAATTTTGCATACATTTTGAAACTTGGGGGAGTAATTTATATTTTAACGTTATATGGTTTTTTGTTTCCCTTTTCTGTTGTTATTTCTGATAATTTTATGTGATTTGAATATACATACTTACTTTTCTGTTACGACAATAATCATATTCACCTATTTCTTTTGAATAAGTTTTATCTGAAAATTATTTTTATTCTTCATTTTTGTTCTAACTGTTCTTTTTATTTGTGTGACATACTCGTACCAGTGCAGTGCAAAAACGTACTAGTTTCAATTCTTTTTTGACAAAGTAAACCAACTGGAATTTTTCGTAATACTTTGTTTTGGTTTTTCTAAGAAGTAAATTCTTTCAATAATTCCAAATTTTATTTTTTTTTTTTTTTTTTGGAAAAATATGTAGAACCAATCCCATCCAAGTGAAAGAGTGAAAGAGAAATGAAAGAAATGATGAAGAGCCTGGGAAAGTATGTGAGCAAAAAAAAACTGGAAGGGAATATTCAGAGAACCAAACTCAAAAATTACGAACCAGTATTCACATTTTGAAGTTTTTTGAAAATTTTTGGATCCATTCTGTTAAGTTCAAACATTTTTTTCACTACGCAAAAGCGCAAACTCTTGTTCGCTGCTTAAGCACAATAAAATAACAAACGTCAAAAATTATTTCCATTTCAGAATTTTTCAAAAACTGTTCTCTTTCGTCCAACAGCTTTCGAAATCCTCAAAAATTCTTCAATCTGTTTCTTTTTTGTAATCCTGTAATTCTTACTTCATTATTTTGTAACAGCATAAAATTAAAAAAAATCTCGTTGTAATCTACTATATAATGTATTTCTACACTCAAATGCGTAGATGACGACATCGCAAGTACCAAATTTAATATTACTTATCAAAGTAATTAATCCAAACACTTAATAAACATTCTAGAGAATAGCGATAACAAATTATGTGATAATGTGTCGACAGTTAAATGAAACAAAATACATAATCCAATCAAACCACCTTCTCTAAATTCTCTAAAATCTTTTCCAAGATTCTTTCTTATTATTTGTGAAGATTTGTCCAATTTGCACCAAGAATTTGCCTATATTTGCTCCACTCGGGACAACGAGAGTGTCGCAAACCGAGCCCTGCGGGACCCCCACACCCAGTCCCGCAAAGTACTCATCGAGCCGGCCCTGGACGAATCTATGATGATCACGGTCGTCGATATAGATATCATTGCGGCCTAGTTGGGACGGGACCGGTCATTATCGTTATTACGGTTTCGTATCTGAACGCGGCCACAAATAACTAAAACAATAGGAACAGAAGAATGGCCAGAACCGGTTCCGACGATATATACCTATTATAATTGTTGGAGAAAAATGCCTCGGATGTGGTCTTATATAAAACTGAAAACATAGATTATCAACTGCGGTACTTAACGTACTGGTTCTGGGTTGGAGCGTGGCGTTGCACAACGGAGGAGGTCGGGTGCATTCTGTAATGCTTATATCATGGCCCGTATGCACTCATTTGCATACCGGGTGACAGCAATTAATTTTACCCACTTATCGATCAAGTACTGATTAATTTGGAAGTGGCGTGTTTGTCATCGCTTCTCGTACCTGCTCGTCCCAAAACCAATTGATCAATAACGACCCAAAAAAATCGTGTTGGACGCTTTTTGCTGCACCAAGGTAGTACCGCAAGTGCAATCAGTACATTTGCGTCGAGAAATCAGTGAAGGTACCACCACACCCCTTGGAACACGTCAGGAAATAATATTTTTGTTTGGTGGTGAAAATGACCCGGTGGTACCTGCGGTACTGCAAGTTGATACTTTTCTTTCCAACGAGTCCGCATTTGATTTTTTTTTAATTTGGACGCCTCACTAATTTCTTACCTGGTCGATTACGGATAAAATTGGAATAACAGAGGTCCAAAACTGGGCCACTGCGGCACTCCAGATTGTACGAATTGTCCTTTTGTTTACAAAACTAATCTGGTTTGTGAATAATGTGATTAAATGTCTAAAAATATTTTCCAGACCTGAACTTTGAATACTTTTCGTGACATTCTGCAGTTATGAAAGACAATTTTGTCGTTATCGTGACTGGATAAAAATGACATTGACCTTGCTCAATTTTGATCGTATTCCAAAAATGTGAAAGTGGTCACAATTTGACGCCAAGTTTGGGGCATTCTGGGTGATTATCTGCACCGAATGTGCAATTTGGATTTTTGCAATTCAGAAGCAATTCCCTCGTTTTATTATGCACGGTTTTGGTTAGCTGTGACTATATACAGTAAACACGACATATCTGTACCTCGTAAAATTTTATGGCTGGTAGCATATCAGGAGTATTGTAATGAACTATAATCTCATTATTCGTGTGGGTCGAAAGGGGAAAAGTCCTGAGCAAAAAGTTTCTCACTGCAATGGTTGTCACAAAATCGAAAAAAAAATTGTGAATTGGGCCCATGTGTGTTGGAAGTAAAATCTCTAGCGAACCGTTGATCGTGATAGTGTGCTTGACCAAAACTGACTAATAGTTTGACGTTTTGGATGCGATAGCATCGTTTTAAATTACCTATTGTCTTGGTAATGTCTTGACAAAATATTTAATTGGTGTACATACCTACGACAATTCAACGCTTGGATTGTCTAGTTATCTGTGATTTCTTACGATACCTCATAAAGACTGGAAATGTTTCCAAAAAAAATTTTTTTATTTCTGAAAAAAATTATTTCCAAAAATTTTTTCAACGATTTTCGTCGTTGCAAACATTTTTTTGTGGAGCAACCAAAATGTGGAAAGCAAATATTATTGTGTTTGTCTTTTCGGAGAAATATTTATTTTCAAAAGATAAGCATTTGAATCAATTCTAGATACAAATCGCTAAATTTGGAGGAAAAATAAACAAAAAATTATTAGGAATTTAATTATTGAATGAAAACAATATTTTTTTTATTGTTCACTTACTTTTAATTTTTATAAACAATTTGTTAATAATAATGCATAAATATTTGTTTTTTCCTTTAAAAAATATTTAGTATAGAAATTTAAACAATTAATTTAACATAAAAGAAATTTATAAAGCAACAAAAAGTGAAGATTTCGTTTTAATTTTTTTCTGATGTCTTGATTTTGTCTCTAATAGAAATGGTAAAAAAGATTAGGTAATTATTCTCTACGTTTATCTCAAATCCATCTTAATTGTTTATAAGATTGTCGCTCTGAAGCAGTTTACGATATGAAAAAATGTATAGAACAAAAAATGCTTATCTACTTATTTATTATTTTTTCTACATTTTTTCGATATCTCCAATATTTCTATAGATATTTAAGTGTTTGCAGTATTTGGTAAACTAAAAATGAACATTAGGCTCTAGCCAAGTTTAATTTACAAATATGTATCTTGAGAAATAATGGAGATATCGAGAAAATGGAAGAAAAATTTTATTCAGCAAATAAAAAAATGAACATTTTTGTTTTATAAATTTTATCATGTTTTGAACAGTTTCCGCATTGCAAGCTTGACAATAAAAAAAACCGGATTAAACAGTTATTGGTGTACAAGACCAAAAGTGCATTTTTTCGTCCGAGTTTGAGTTTTCTCGCCGAGGCGCAGCCGAGGCTTAACAGGCGAGGACAAAAGGCACTTTATAGCAGAGGTGCACATTAAATTTTTTAAGTGATCACACGAACTACAAAGCAAAAGACGTCATTGGAAAAATTACACATTCATTTATAACCCTAGGGAGCATTTAAATAAAAAACGAGATATTTTGAAAAAAAAAATTCGTTGAATAGAAAAAATCATTTAAAACCGAATCTTGTTTTTAGTTCTATTAAAAAACTTATCAAAAGATTTTAGAAAATTTTTGCGAATTTTGCCAAATGTAGCGAAAAGTTTCATAAATTGACGAGTTTTCCATTGGTTAAAATTAACAAACGTATTTCAGGTACACCCTGTATACATTAAAAAAAAAATACGTCCGGAATGGACAAACATTTGTTGTAACATTTTTTGTAACAAATTGTTTATAAAACCATTTAACAACAAAGAAAACAAAAATTGTTGCATCTTTGGAAATAATAAGCAATAAAATTCATAGTATGTACATATATTTTTTTATTTTCCTTAACTAAATAAATAACTAAAATTTGATGATTTTCATTTGTTATACAGGGTGTCGCAAAATTAACGTATTCCAAATCGGGGGTCTTGTAGGAAAAAATCTCAGGAATCTCGAAAAAATAAAATAAAAAATATAGGGGGGGTCTTTGCAAAGATATATGGTTGACATTCATTTTGAAATATGGTGAGGATGATTATGTAAAATATTAAAATATAAATGAAGACATTTCTTGAAAAAACAGCTTTATTTCGAAAAAATAAAAGTACGTACTTAGAAAGGTGAAAATCTAAAAATTATATTTGTCAAAATAAGAAAAACCTGTATATTTTAACAAACATACAGAAGTGATTAGAGAAAATGTTTGAAACGATGTTCCCTTTGCATTGAATTCTTCTATTTAAACTATTATTAGAGGTGTTGGATTCTCTCGTGGTCTGCGACCTTGGAAATATCTGCGCGAAAGCGGTGCGATAACCAGTGAAACACCTGTAAATGAAAACTGAAATCGTCGACGAAAACGAATGAAGATGTTTTCCGGTCAGTTTGCGCACATATGACTCACAGCCCATGATAAAATCCAAGACCTCTAAAAACACCCAGGTCGCACATTTCTTGCTTTGTTGCACCTCTTGCAAATTGTTAATCGGATTTATAAATGGGGAACAAAAAGAAATCAAGAGGAGTCAAGTCAGGCGATGGATTTGGCCACTTATCAGTCACTCCTCTAAATCGTTAATGCCGTGCCGTGTGAGCAGTAGCCAAATCTTGTTAGCTCCACACCATCCAGTGGAGTTATAATTCAAGAACAAATCTTATGATATCTTTGAGCTTTAATAGTTTTATTAAAGAATATCACGCCAATTGTTCTCCTTCCGGACATTGCAACCCAAACACCAATTTTGCTTGGACGCGTGGGCACTTTAATAACATTGTAGGATTATGTACTCTATGATTCACCGGAAAGGTGAAACCAAGCTTCATCACAAAAAAAAAAATGTCTCGTATGTCACCATTAGGTAATTTGTAGATTCGTGAATCAAAAAGAAGCGGTAGGGGTTGTTGAAGCGAGGAATATTTGTATTTGATTGACAGGAAAGTGAAAATGGGACGAAAAAGGGTTAGGTATTGGTGATTTTTGATTGATAACAAAACTGTGTTATGATGTAAGTTTGTTTTATAAATTGCGCACCACTGTTGTTGTAGAAAAGGTCGTTTGGCGTAAGGTAATTTTTGAAAAAAGAGAAAAACGTGTGAACCCCGGGCGGTCCGAATTTTTCTCTTGGGGCCGTTAAGATAAGTTCCCAACCGTCCGTCTAATTAAAAGTTAAAGGAAAATCATGATCGTTTCCAGCCAGAGAGCCAGAGTACACGCATCTCTGCTCGCTTTAATGTTTCCCAGTAACTATGAATAAATTTAGCATTAGCATTATCTGGCCGGTCGGGGAAAAAAGGCCGTGGGTCGGGGGCAGCGGGGGCCGTTCTCAATTAACTCCGATATTATTACATCCATAAATCTATTTTTTGCCGGCGGAATCGCGCCGGAATCACGAAAATTGAATGAAAAATACCCCACCGAATGCTATCACGTACCACATAAATATAGAGTAGAATTTTTAAAAATCGAATTCCGAAATTATAGTCCCGGACAGCCATAAAAATCGAAACCACGACACAGACAACAACGAAAAAACCACCATCCTCTCCATAATCAGATACATATTTGACGGAGGAACAGGTTAGAGTCGTTATTAATGTTCGATGTTCAATTATTTTTTCAGATGTTTCACGGGGAAAACAAAAGAAGGCGCGCGGCCCGCCGACCGCCTTATTACGTCGCAGTGGGCGATGCTCCGTTCAGGATTTTCGGACACCCTCCCGGCCCTCCTCGCCCCACACACAAAAAAAATATAAATCGTGAAAGCTTTTAGTGATGGAGAAACGCGTACACATGTTCGGATTCTTGAATTCGAGACGTTTCGCCTAGTCATCATCACGGAACGATTAACGAGAATCTCAGCTAATTATGGCCCCGGGAACAACTCCAAAAATGCTGCCTCAAATCACCCCAAAAACACGCTCGCCGCGCTCGTTCGGGGCTGTTTTGTCGTACCCACCATTTTTACTTTCTCAAGGTCACTCCGCCATTTTGAATGAAGTATTTAACTCGTAAATCGTACTATTGTGCTTTGGAAAAAGGGACAATCTTCACTGTAGCCACTTGGAAAAAGCTTCGTATTTGCGCGTGGTACCACAAAATTGCTACAAAATGTTGGTGGTACCGAGAGTCGGCGGCGGTAAGAAGTTCTCCATTATGGACCAACAAAGTAAAAAATCCAAAAATATTACAGATTGTAACTTTTTTGTCGATTATGGCAGTACCAAAATTATGGTACCGGAGTCTATACAACCATGCCCAGACAAAGAACCTCTTCGTGCTGACACAACCAGAGCTATTAATTGTTCAGATGAAGAAATCTTAGGTCGTACTTGAAGGTACCTTGCAATTCTAGACAATTATAACATACGCAGATAAAGATTAAGACCAGTAAAGTCCTCTTCAAACTATTGTATTAACTTGAGCACAACCTCAGATTCTTGGAACGAATAAATGTTTTACCAATTCAAACCTTCTGATGGTACCGCATCCAAGAAATTATTACACATTCTGACAGAACCTAATCTCTTCTGGACCCACAAACTCGTACACTACCTAAATATCCTGCTGAAGAAATACTGATAGTTATCGTTATTGTTTGGGTACCATCCAGTACCCCAAGAAACTATACTAGAAACACTTTTCCATAGTTTCAACGAACTGACCGGCTTCTTTTGTGTTTCGCATTGGTAAAATTAAAATCTGATCAAAAATAGTACTGGTTGTTTTTAGCCCAAAATGTCGTAGTACCACGCAAAAAGTGTAAAAGCTGCACTACTCATCTTGGTACCGAGAGTACCGAATCAGTTAAAGACTTGTGGTGTCAGTACCGTAGCACTGAATCATTTATTTCAAAGGTAGTACCTAAATTGGTAGTCTAAAAAGCGCACAGGACTACATCAGGTCTTCTTAAAGACATCGGTGGATATTTCAGGGCTTAGCGATGACAAAATTGCGTTTTAATCATTTCACACAATATGAGTACCTCAAACAGGTTTGATTTATTTATCATAGTACCACGCAAAAAGTATAAACGCCACACTACTCATCTTGGTACGGAGAGTACCGAATCAGTTAAAGACTTGTGTTGTCAGTACCGTCGTACTGAATCATTTATCTCAAAGTAGTACCTAAATTTGCTAGTCCTAAAAGCGCACAGGACCATATCATGTCTTCTTTAGGACATCGGGGCTTATCGATGACAAAATTGCGTTTTAATTATTTCACAGACACGAGTACCTAAAACACCACACACACAGTACCACGCCAAAAGTATGAACGCCACACTACTTATCTTGGTACGGAAAGTACCGAATCAATTAAAGACTTGTGTGGTCAGTACGTTATATACATCCAACCATTTATCGTACCATCTCGGTGGTACCTAAATTTGCTAGTTCAAAAAACGCACAGAACCACATCAGATCATCTGTGGATGATATTTCAGGGGTTATCGATGACAAAAGTGCGTTTTAATCACACAGTACTCGTACCGGAGTACCTCGAACCCGTTTGATTTATTTCCGCAAACACAATTATCTCACTTTCAGCCAGATTACGCGTTTTACAGTGTACTACACGCGGGAGGAATGCGAGAAATTCCCGAAAATCGGCGCCGGACAATGCTTCTAAATGGAGGAAATATGTTCTGGTACCCCGACCGGGGGATTTTTTTCTGTTCACAATGAAGTTGTTTTGTGGTCGGATGGATGGTCGGGCTTTGTGTCGGGCCAGGCAACGGAACAGAAAGAGACAGATGGTGGGTCGACGTGACCCGAGAACCATCCGGAATTTGTTTTATTTAAAATTCGAGGCTTATCTGTTTTACTAAGTTCATTTGTCTTTTTTGGACGTGGAGAGAGATGCGAGATTTACTTTTGTAGACGAACTGAACCAGAATGGGTTAAGAGGATGGATGCGAGGTTGCTCTTAAAACGGTCATTACTTTTCGACAATACCACAAGTTGAACACACTCGGTATATGGTGTTTTTGCCATTTTCGCGCGCGATTTGCTTCCAGCGAGATACGGAAGAGCACAAAGGTGCTAATTAGGTGCTTTGTCCAGTCCGCCAGACGGTTCTTCAGCGAAATTACACCAAATATTGTTACATTCCGACCCACCACGCGCACCCGTGACGCGGCATTCAGGCCGGAGTAATTTATCATCGCGGATATTATTCTCGTTACTTCACAAGTATTTGCCTAGCAAATTTACAAAGTATTATTAAAAAGTGGGCACGGCATCGAGGCCGGATTAATTTATCATCATGGATGTTTCCATCATCCAGTGACAATGAAGATACAACGGTACGGCATGGCCACCCATCTCAATGCGAACCGCCTCCAGCATCAAAAGATCTACCAATGTAGAAAGAAGGAAGAAATTCTTCCAAATGTTTTTCAGTATTTTTTTTGGAGAATTGTAGTGATGTTTCAGAAAATGAAGAGCGTTTTGCTATCTATTATTCTTTTTGAATTATCCACACATGCTTTCTTCTTTATTTTTTCTTACAAATAAATCTTCAGTTACTCTCCAATCACCAACTGAAGATCAGAACGACGTCATTTAACATCGTTGCTCTTCCCTGGAGCCAGTTGCTATGCTATTTGTGAAGAAAAGTATTCTTTCTTGTTCTTCTTCTGTACTATTGCGTTGCTTAACCCTCCTGATCGAACGACACATTTAATTTCTTCACTAATACATCAATTAGCCAACACAAACAAACAAAGCAACACGAAATGAAAACAAGTAATTTAACTAAGAGCACCAATCAATAACGACAACAGTACAAAGCTAGAATTCGATCATGACGTTCCAACTCTTGAAACTCCTCTTCAAAACTGGCAATTTTTTCGCGATCACGCCTCCAACACTCCAACAAAAGAAGCAAACCCTTTGGTCAAAAATTTGGGCAACAGTTTTGGTTCTTGTCTTGACTGCTTTCACTATGATTTGGTTCATCGCACGGAGTCGCCTCTACATGCACTTCATCCACATCAAATTCGTGATGCGAGTACTGCGCCACCTCATCAAGTACTTCTTCTGTTGTTACGTCATAGTGACGGTGAATTTCACGAAGAGAACGCGTTGGTTCAAGCTGGTCAAGAAGTTGGAGTCTGTCTCCGAAGCACCCATACCAACGTCTCGATTCTACTATCTGGAATTCTTCTGCGCCAATGTGATCTTCTGGGTGGTGATTTCCGTCTCCGGTTACATCCTCAACCGCTATTTCGACAACAACATCGTCGAAATTTTCGTAATGATTCTTTTCGCATGGTACTGTCTCTTCTTCTACAAGTACCTCTTCTACACCATCCTCAAGATGTTGCTGCTGCGGTACCAACACCTCAACAGTCTCGTCAAAGAAGAACTCCGAAAAGAATCTGCTTCTTCCGGTTTCTTGCAAAAAGTCGAGTTCGTTCTCTACACCTTGAAAGACGCCGTCGACTGCTTCAACGACATCTTCGGATGGCCTCTCCTCTTCGTCATCCTTCATTCAAGTCTTCTGGTCCTCGACTATGTCGACGACTTCTTCAACATGTCTAACTACAACGACGAGAAGTTGCGCATGGTGTTCGTCATCAACATTAGTCTACTCTTGATGCTTTTTGTAAGTTGTTGCGGTTTGTTTTAACAACTCCCAGATGAGTACCTACTTGTAGCCCGCGATGGGGGTACCGATTCTGTTCTGCGACGCGATCAGAAGCGAAATGAAGAAGATTGTCAAGAAATTGTTTCAACTTCGCAGGAGGTTGTCACCACAGAGGAAACAACAATTCCATGAATTTGTAGATTACTGCTTGTGCAACAGCTTTCCGGAATTTTCTGCTGCTGGGTTCTTCACACTAGACAAATCCACGATTTTTACCATTCTAGGAACCATCACGACTTTCCTTGTTATCATGGTGCAGTTTGACACCTGCAATTAGCAAGCCAAGTGCTTCACTCATCTGTCATAATTTTTACATCATTCCAATAAATTCATAATGAAGCCATATGGTACCACTTTATTATTAAGTACTTTTTAACCACCCTATATGGTTGGCACACGTATTTTTAGGTGGAAACAAACGAACGGGTGTACAGGTTATCGATGACGCAATTGCAAAACTGTCAAGAAAAATAATGGAAGAGGAGCAGATGTTGTATAATAAATTTTAATAGCTTCCAATTACGGTTTAAAGTAAAACAGTTTTGTGCACGCATGGGTATAGCGCGGACGGAGTTTAGAACGGCCCCGTGACTGTAGAGAGGGCGGCTATTGGCCGACGTCGCAGCGGCGGCCTTGAAGTTGGGCGCCAGGCGGATGGTGCGTCATGAAATGGGTAGAAACTCCGGTAGTGGAGAAGAAAGAGTGTAGATGCGAGAGGTGAAGTCCCAATCAGCGGCGGCGATCAGATCCGTCCTTCCATGTGGGTTCAATAGGCTGTATCGGTGTTATAAAGAGATTACCAACAATGATTTTTGATATTGGCCCCGCCATCCCCCCGCCGCCGGGGCGCGAGCTGATAGGCGTCAAAGAAGAGCTGAATCATCGTCCGGAGCTGACGGGCCATTGTTGTAATGGAATGCCCACGAGAGGGGGCGGCGGCGGCGGCGTCGTCGTCCGAAACGCGGTTTCGTCCAAAAATCGCGGCCATAATGAGCGGCGAACAATAGCCGAGGATGAATGACATGCGAGAGAAGTGGGGCCACAAAAAGACTCGCATTAACAATTATAATACATGATTGGAACATTTTAAGAAAATATACCCATAAATCGAAGAAATTCCATCTCGGTCCGGGCCGGGGCCACGGAAGGCGGCGACGGAGACGGAACGATGCGACCGGACGGCGTTGGAAAGACAAAAGAATATCGGGCACGTGATCCGAGCCGATGGCCGCGCTATGAATATCTCGATAAATATCTCCGAGATGACTTGAATTTTCAATACATACTAATTATCTTTTCGATCAGATAAGGAATATTCATTTGAAAAGGAATAAAATCCGAGCTAAAACCTCCGTCAAAAAAAATTTATGACAGCTCACATGCCTGCGCGGTCCACCGAGGCCCTAGCACCAGACCACTGCTACGCCAAAAATGACACAGTGGTAATAGATGGCACCAGTAGTGGACGCGTGACAGTCACAAGACAAGTGAAATGTCACAAAATGGCATAGGGAATTTTTTGTTTCTTCCAATGAAGATTTTTGAGATCTTGAAACTTTTCTGCAGAATCTTGAAAGAACTGGAAAATTCTACATTTTTTTTAAACCTGCATTTGTAGTTTCTTTACCAACCCGCAACGATTCAAGATTTTCTTCTTTTATAGAAGCACTCTAGCATCTTGCAAATTGTTTCTTCTTCTTCTATCTAACCCTAGCAAAACTTCTGTCCGTAATATAGAAGCAGTGAGAACCATTTGAAAGTGTTTTAATATCCATGTCCAAAGTGTTCTTCTTCTTCGACAGAAGAAGCTTTCTTTATTTTTTTTTACAAATAAATATAATAAACCAATTGAAGATCAGGGTGACGTTATTTAACCTAGATAAATATTCTTTCTTCTTCTTCTTCTTCTCTGCTACATTACTTAGTTAGTTTCTTCATCAGGTAACTTTTTTTTTTATTTGACTTGTAGTATCCACGACCAAGTGTTCTTCCTGAACACTTTCTTCATTTTTTGTTCCAAATATATCTTCAGTTCTCCAATCACCAATTGAAGATCATGGCGAGATCATTTAGTTCTTCTGTTTAAAGTGAATGTGTAAATGCCATTTGTATAACCTTTCTTCTTCTTCTTCTGTTATTCTTCTATTCTACTTCCAATTTTAGAAAAATCTGCTCATTTGCTTTGCTTTATTACTTCCTTTTTATCACATTCCGCTCAAGCTCTTCCAATTTGCTGTATAAGTACCTAATAATTTATTCAAAAATCCCGCCTCGCCCTTGAAACCTACGAGTTCATCGTCAGATGTCGCTAAACTCGCTTTAAAAAAACCGCGACATTGTCTCTTCCACATAAATATCTTCGTCTGTCACTGTTTGAACCCTTTCAGCACAGCCATCCTAGATTCGCGCAACATAGGTGGCCCTCTCTCTCCATCTCTCTCCCTCCTCCGCCCACCGTCGCCCCATCTCTCTCTCTGCGTCCACAACGACGCAGCATTTTTCACTTTTATAATAACTATTCAAATACAAAAACTTGAAATTTACTTTGAATAAAAAAATTAAATATCATCTGGGATCTAGTCGGCGGCGGTCGCGCGTCGACGTCCGTGCTATCTTCCGTCTCTGTCGGACACACGCGCTGGAGCGTTGTACGTGTCGGAGTGAGGTCGTGGAGGTGCACACCGTAAACCCGATGATTTTTCAAATTCAAGAAGAATGACTTGACTCATTTTTTAAAGTCTCGAGGTTAGAATGTGATCGGGCGATACGGGCCGCGCTGGGGGTACGGTCACATTCTCGTGTCATAATAATAATTATTTTAAACAATAGGTGACCCGCTGTGAATAATATTTGAGATGGACGAGTTGTTCTTGTGGTGGAGTCGTTTAGAGGCGGTTTTACCGTGGAATATGGAGCTATTGTGCTGCGGATTATTCGAAATTTTATTACAATAAAAAAGTAAATAAGAGGAACGTTCGGAATAAGTCGAGGAATGTGAAAGAGAGAACAGATTTATCATACGTGTGTGTGTGTGTTATGTATATGAATTAATCCACGAAAGATTGATGGATTCTCGTCTCGGGATTCTCAAGCATTCAACACGGTTTTTTCATAGGAAATATTTCTTTACTAATTAATTTTTCGGTATTGACGGGTTCACCGGCTTCGCTCGTCCTCTTGGTAAACAACGAGAGCACCACGAACCCATCCGACTGATCGAATTCGATCTAAAAAATTCAAAAGTCTACTGCACACGCGAGACCAAACGCCAGTCGCGGATTGATTCGTACGGCTGCAACTGTCAAACGGACACTTCATTTTTTCGGTTTTACCGGAACAACACAATGGAGGCAGTTTTGGGTTAGCGCCGACAGTGGCGCTGCGTGTCACGCACAAGAGCAACATAACCTAAAAGCAAGAAAATGCGAGTAATTTTTGGCGATCAATGTGTTTTGTCCGGGGAAATATTTCTAGAAATCCGCGATTGGTGATTCAGTTTGTTGTGTGGTTTAGCCGCACGGTCTGACTTCCATAAAATAATCGCCCAACCGCAGAGTGACACTTTTATGTGATAATAGTGAGCACACTCTGCGGTTTTACTGCAGTCTTGAGCGAATACTATTTTTATTTGTGTGACTGAGAGGGGAGGCCAAGATGGATCAAGTGGGGTCAGGTCAGGGCGATTCGAGGCGTCGGGTCAGTACGGAGGGGCCGTTGAGGGTTTTTTGAAAAATTGCAGAATTCTCTATCAAATTTGAGCGGATAAAATTGTTTTTGAAAAATAATTTCAAAAATTTGACAAGGTTGCTTTTAAGAATTATGAAAGGGACATTTTTTTTGGAATGAGAAAAGTCGTCCAAGTGTCTTAACAAAGTAAAATTTCAAAATTTGCAAAATTTTACATTTTTTATTTTTGCTACTGTGGTGAACAAATTTTTTTTTGAAAAATAATTCCAAAAAAAAAATGCTCGATGGAATTACAAAGGACAAAATGCTGGTTCGGAATCACAAAGGTCGTTCAGTTTGTGACAAACATCTCGCTTTGAAAATTTCAAAATTTGGATTTTTGCTACAGAGTGTTACATAAATATTTTTTTTAAATATGTAATTCCAAAAATATGAATTTTTCGAAAAAGATTTTGAAAATCGCTTGGGATTGGGACAAAATGTTGGCTGAAATCCCAAAAATCGTCTGTCCAGTTTGCTACAAAAACCAAAATTTGAAATTTTGCGAAATTTCAGATTTTCATTTTGTCAAGGTGTTGCTCCAAAATCATAAAACTTGTAAATCTGCGTCAAGAACAGTTAAAAAACTACAATAAATTTGTTTTCAATTTGATACAAACTCGAAACTGTTCGATCCAGCGATAAAATTCCTTCCGAGTAAATGACAAAAATTTGGAATCGTCGAGATAACTCTGGGCTACCTAAACTCGTCGACTTTATCTCATCTTAATGATTAATTGATTAAGAGCATGTCAACCATTAATCTTCCCGTTTAAGGTAGGAGCCACAGCTGTCAGGCGCCATGCTAGACCGTTCCATAAATTTTCTGTGGGATTCAAATCCGGATTTTGTGCTGGACGAAATAATTAACGGCGTTTGCGACAACGTCAAGACTATTTTCTCAACACATATCTGCGATCACGTAGAGCCACTTTTGATAAAAACGAACAAAACAACAAACTGGAATTTAAAGGTGAAGTATATGAGAGTGTTTCAAGAAGGTCAAAAAGTGTTTGTTTTTGACCACTCGAAGTTTGATTGTTTTAAGTGAAAAAATGAGGAATAATAAGAGAAACAAATGTTGTTTCAAATTATCTGTGTGAGACTTGAAACATCATATACAAGAAGTTTGGGAAAAAAATGTCAAAACCAAAATTTTAAAATTTTCAAAATTTCACATTTTGTGTTTTTATCAGATAAATATGTTTTTTTAATAACTTAAACGAGAGTTTTTTGAAAAACATTGCTGTTTAGAATTGCAATAGAATGTGTTTCAAAATTTTAATTTTTGCCGAATTTGACACTGCGAAGATAATCTAGAAGTGGTAAAACGTGTAAACATATCATCATTAAAACAGATCATTTTGTCAAGTTTTGGAAACTGGAAAAATATTTGTAGCACTTTTGCAAATTTTCAAAATCAAATTCTGCTTGTCTCGCTTCATCTGTGAAAAAAGCCCATTGGCTAAGAATCTAGAGGTGGCTAAAGGTGTAAAAAGATTAATCATAATCTAAACAGATCATCTTGTCAGGTTTTCCAACTCGAAAAATATTTTTAGCACTTTTGCAAATTTTCAAAATCAAATTCTGCTTGTTTCGCTTCATCTGTGAAAAAATCCCATTGCTCAAGAATCTAAAGGTGGCAAAACGTACAAGAAGATCATTATCATCTACAGAGATCATCTCATCTTTTCAAGTTCTGCAAACTAAAAAAATAATTTAGCACTTTTGCAAATTTTCAAAATCAAATTCTGTTTGTTTCGCTTCATCTGTGAAAAAATTCCATTGCATTAAAATCTAGAGGTGGGAAAACGAATAAGAAGATCATTATCATCTACAGAGATCTCATCTTTTCAAGTTCTGCAAACTAAAAAAATTATTTAGTACTTTTGCAAATTTCCCAAATTTCATTCTGCTTCTCTCTCTTCATCTGCCAAAAGAATCTAGAGATGGCTAAACGTGTAAAAAGATTAATCATGATCTAAACAGATCATCTTGTCTGGTTTTGCAAACTCGAAAAATATTTTTAGCACTTTTGCAAATTTTCAAAATCAAATTCTGCTTGTCTCGCTTCATCTGTGAAAAAATCCCATTGCCCATGAACCTAGAGGTGACAAAACGTGTAAGAAGATCATTATCATCTACGGATCATCTTTTCAAGTTCTGCAAACTAAAAAAAAAATTTAGCACTTTTGGAAATTTTCCAAATCTCATTCTGCTTCTCTCGCTTCATGTGTCAAAAGTATCTAGAGGTGTCTAAACGTGTAAAGAGATCAATCATCATCGAAACAGATTATCTTGTCAGGTTTTGCGAACTCGAAAAATGTTTTTAGCACTTTTGCAAATTTTCAAAATCAAATTCTGTTTGTCTCGCTTCATCCTATTGCCCAAAGAATCTAGAGGTGGTAAAATGTGTAAGAAGATCATTATCGTCTACGGATCTTTTCAAGTTCTGCAACTAAAAAAAAAAAAGCACTTTTGCAAACTTGCCAAATCTCATTCTGCTTGTCTAGGTTCATCTGTTAAAAAAGCCCTTTGGCTAAGAATCTAGAGGTAGAAGATCATTATCATCTACAGAGATCATCTCATCTTTTCAAGTTCTGCAAACTAAAAAAATATGTTAGCACTTTTGCAAAGTTTCAAAATCTCATTCTGCTTCTCTCGCTTCATCTGTCAAAAGAATACAGAGATGGCAAAACGTGTAAAAAGATCATCATCATCTAAGCGACTCATCTTGTCAAGTTTTTGGAAACTCGAAAAATATTTGTAGCACTTTTGCAAATTGTCGAAATCTCAATCTGCGTCTCTCGCTGCATCTGTGAAAAAATCCCATTGCCCACCACCCAATTAAAATACCATTTCCACTCCAGCGCCTCGTTTACCGTCGATTTTACACAATGTAAACAGTGAAAAAATTCAAGACACCACTTATCCCCATTTGTCCCAATTAGTCGAAATGACAACGCTTCCAGCCCGCATTCACCATCACCAAGAATTATAAAATTAACTCGAGTGCTGGCCCCCAAACGCTTCTTCGCTCTTCTTGCGGAGAGCACGTGCGCCGCCTCCACACAGCCTCGCCGCCACCGACCCTCCGAGGACCAAGCAGGAGCCGACTCGCTCCGCGCGCCATTATTAATCTAAACATGGATTCCAGCGATTGTTTTGTCCGAAAAGGTGTGGTATTAAAGTGGAAAACAGTTAGGCGTGACGTCACATCCGTTTAATAAAAATTATAATAACGCTGTTCGACTGTCGAATTATCGAGTTGGTTTCGGTGGGAACGATCGAAATCGGGGATTTTATTCGTTTTTTGATTTATTTGGTGGTTTTTTGCGGCGGACTGATAGGCGCTTAATTGGTGGCGTACACGATGCAAATTCTTGAAGGGGGCAGATTTGCTAAGTGGGATCGTTCTCGGAAAGTGATAACGACTAGGTGATAAAGACCACCGCGTAGAGGTGCGAGCAGGATATCACGTCCCAATAGAAAGATTTATATTGGAAATTCGTCGTAAATTCACCGTTAACGGATTATTTGATATTCATATAGAGCAAGCATATGGTGATATTTGACCAAAATCTCTCTTTTATGGTGTAGCGGTAAATTTATTGTGAGGCAGTGGCGGCGCCAATTCGCACCAAAAACAACAATTCATTTTTGTACTTTGTACATTCTACACACTTCAATAAAAACAAATTGGCGGACTCGGACACATTTTTTCAATTTTTGGAATTTTTGTCAGTTTGTTTGTTTCCACTTAACTCAAAAACTAACCGAGCGATTTTCTTCAAGCGAAGTTTACCAGAAAAAGAAGACTCCCGAGTGTGTCCTCCTCTTTGTTTCATCACGATACGACGTCAGGAAGCTGCGCGGTAGCGATAAATCTGCGCCGAGTCTATAGCATAATGGTCAGTCTATTTGTTTCCACTTAACTCAAAAACTAATCGATCGATTTTCTTCAAACAAAGTTCACCAGAAACAGAAGACTTCCGACTGTGTCCTCCTCTTTGTTCCATCACGATACGACGCCAGGAAGCTGCGTAAATCGAAATTGAATTGATAGAAATAAATGTGAGGATTGTGTCCCACCTAAATTGATTCTTCCAGCGCACACCTGTTTTCACAAAAAACCATCGACTCCGTTGACCTGTAATCTAAACCTCTTATCTGCGGCGAGATCTCCTAAAATCTATAATAAGAATCTGGTGGAAATCGTCGAGTTTCCTCTGGCTGTCACTCACTGGAAGGAATCCAGACCTGGTGGAGTAATTATCGGTCCCGGTCTCGGAGCGCACATCTGCGTCCGCGTGCGTTTCCCTCTCTAAACAAATCCGATAACGTTAATAAGTCGTAAAAAAATCAAATTAAAATATTTCCACAAATTAAGTTACCAAACTGAATCCGATGTTTATGTGAACGGCGGAGCAGACGTTTTGTTTATTTTAAACTGTCAAGTAACCATCACGTTGCTTAAACTGCCATATCTCCTCCATCCCGGGCGGAAGCGTCCGCACGCCGCTCCCGGAGGCGCGCCGCCTGCGGCGAGACGGAGACGGAGAGGGTGGACGCGGCGGCGGCACCAGTCTCACTAAAATAACATTTTATCTGAGAAAGCCACGTGGTGGATTCCTATTTTTTACGCTATCGGTTATTCCATTAGGGTCATCGAGAACGGTCTTCCGTTGCTTTTGAACGATATTTCCACCGATGATGGATTCCGCTGTTGGGGTATTTATAAATGCCACTTTCTCCCTGGTATCGTCCAACACCCCGGCCTAGTTCGAAGCAACGAAAGATGCTCTCGTGAGGTCGTAACGCTTAATTTCGATAATTAATTTCTCAAGGAATTTTACTTGGTTCAAGGTCGCCGAATGCTGCGTGAAAATTTCGGGGTCAGGACGAGAATTCATCAACAAAAGATTCAGACAAAAAGAAATTCAACAGCAGCTGCTGATGAAAAAAAAAATCAGATGAAAAATTTTAGCGACCAGGAAAATATTCAGAAAACATTCCGGTACAAGCACTTAAAATATATCCAGTGATTCTATCACCGTTCTCTCCAAAGCTCGCAGAGTAGTGTCATAATTGCGTTATTTTGAAAAAAAAGTGATTTTGAGCAGTCGGACGATTCCACCACTCGCCTACGGCTCGTGTTGGAATTTTCACCCCCTTGAATAACAGCCATCAATATATGCTCGAAGAATGTACTATTTTCTTTGCACATTTGAATATAAGTTATTTACATGTACATAAAGTAGCACTATGTTTTACAAGTGGGAAGTTTGTACACACGAGAGCAGCGAGTCTTGCATTTCCACGCCTTCTACACAAGTTGGATGCATAAAAGAAATTCGAGAAATAAAAATAAGATTGTTGTAAAACAATAATTAATACAATTTCAAAATATGGACCAAAAAGGCCATTTTAAAATCTAAGATATTATTTTAAAATTTTAGAATGTCTAGAAAACATTGCATTTCGGATAAAAAAAACATTCGAACTATACTGAGTGATTCTTTCACCAGGTCCTCCAATAAATTTGGACAACTGTATTATTTTCAGAAATAATCGTATCCGAGTTCCTCTCGGCGGTCACTTCTTTACCTGTACCTATATCACCGCGGCAGATCTTCAACAGGTCAGGTCAGGTCAGGTCAGGTCAGGCGAATTAGTTAATAATTATTTTTCTTAAAGTAAGACTTGGCAATAAATGCGCTGATAAGAAAAGAAACAATTTTATTTACGATATTTACAAGGATAAATTATGATAACATGCCGTATTTACAAATTGTAAAGAATCTTGTTTTTACTGTATGTTGGATCTAACAACATTTTTGACCGCCGGAGAACTCGGCTGCGCCCAAAAATTACTTAATTTTAATTTGTCAAATTAACACTCATTTGCGTGAATTTAGCATGTATTGTTGATGGTTTATAAAGATTCTACGGTCTACGATAACAAAAAGTTAAATTAAAATTGTTTTATTTATTTTTTGCATATTTAAATGTAACCACGAGGATCAAATCTTGCACTAGATATTTATGAATTGTTCGTACTAGTTTTTTACAAGTGGAAAGTTTACATACGTGAGCGCAGCGAGTCTTGTAATTCCACGCATAAGAAAGGAAGAATAAAAAATAAAAATAAAATCATCAGGAAAAAATAATTCATAAAATTTCAAAATGTGGACCAAAAGGACCATTTTAGAATCTCGCAGATTATTTTTAAAAAAATTATTAAAGTGAAAGATGTCCACATTGCGTTTTGGATTAAATAAAAATAAACATTCAGAATATACCGAATGATTCTTTTACTACCTCCAATAACTTGTAGAGTAGTGTGATAACTATTTTTTTTTTCAAGCTTTTCTGTTAATTTCTTGCATGATAATCCATTTTTTCGGAATGAAAAGATCAAAACACAAAATCAAAAATAGCCTAATTGTCATTCTAGAACACTTCAATCAAAAATATATCTATATCTCCATACCAATACATAAAATTGCTTGTGTGTATTTTTTTATGTATGTATGTTCCGGATTAACTCAAAAACCACCGGACCCACTTTCAAAATTCTTGCATTATTACATAACTTGGTCCTTCAGGAGTAACATAAGATGTGTACTGTCACTCTATCGCGTAATGGCGCTGAGCAGTAAAGCAAAATGTTGAGCAATTGCTACAACTGCTGCTCGCGCTTGCTACCTTATTTATAAAAATACTCTGCATGGTCAAGAGATTGAAAACATTTAATTAGTCTGTTTTTTCCTCTCAAGAAAACTAGTAAAATTCTGTTATTACCTAACTCTGAGTATATATTTTTTCATCACAATGTAAATTCCTCCGACGGCTAGTATTCACGTGATCCTTAAATACAAGTTCTTGTTCACTTGATGATGTAACAATTGTTTTTATTACCATCAACAGTTGTTTGACAACAAATTGAGAATCTGACAATCTTAGTTAGTACATCTTTTTTCGTGTTCGTGATGGTTTTGGTGTGATAATTTGGCGAACACGAAGATGAGTCAGTCCGTGCAAGAATAGAAATGATTTGGTGGTAAAAATCGTGCTTTCGGCAAGTTTTCAAGTTTGGGTGCAATTCCAGAAAGTCCTGATTAATGGCCCTCGCCTGTGCTTCTCTTGTAAAGCCCAACCGCCAATCAAAACCGAACGTAAACCATCCGGTCCCGGTTAGAACAAGGTGCACCACCTTGAAGATTGATCGCAATAAATCAGAGCATGTTCTTGAACCTGAGCGAGGACACCCCACGACGCCTCCCACACATCCGCTGTCACTCCGGCCCTCGTGCGCGTCGCGCAACCCTCCTCGCCCACCTGTTGCTCGACGACGACTCCCAGCACCACAATCACCGGACGATATTTCGGCGGAACTGTACCCGACAACAGGTTTTCTGAAATTTCGGTCGAGAATCTAAAACATAATTCAAAATTTCAAATAGAGAATTATTAGGAAGATATTGGACTGACTTATAATTAGTAGCCCGGTTTTGTCAGTTATGATATATTGCGGGCCGAGCGGAACAGGACGATGCTGCGCCCCACCGGTCCGACGAGGACGGCAGAACGCCGTGTGGGTTTGTCCGGTATTTTATTTATATAGAAACTCGGCTTTTGAATGATTTGTTTTAATGCGGCGTGTTTTTAGTTATAAACGGTCGAAAAGAAAAAAAATTGGGCTGATGGGAATGGATTTTATCGATCGACCATCGGAATTCGGACGATCGTTGTGGCCACGCTGGGATGATGCGATCTTCGATTTGTTCCAATTATTGTTAAACTTGCACACTTTGATGTGGGATTCACGGATGCGACTGTAATGTCTACTTCCAAAAGGCGCATCTCGTTTAAAATACTCATCAATGTCTCCAATGCAATAGATTCTATGAATCGATAATCAAATTAGCCTAAATGCGACACATATCACTCCAATTTAACATTTCTGGCGTCACAAAATGACTAACTCGGATTTTATAATGATTTTCTAACAAGAATCTTCTTTATTTGTAATAATAAATGTCAATCATTTTTTTCTTGATATTCACATTTTGTAACATCACAAAAAGATAAAATTCAGTCTCAATTTGTTCTCGAATTTTATGATGCATTTGATGATTGTCTAACAAGAATCTTCTTTATTTGCATCCTAAATGTCAACCATTTTTTCTTGATTTTGACATTTATGATATCACAAAAAGATCAAATTCGGTCTCAATTTGTTCTAGAATTTAATGATGCATTTGATGATTTTCTAACAAGAATCTTCTTTATTTGCAATAAATTTCAACAATTTTTTCTTGATAATAACATTTGTGATATCACAAAAAGATCAAATTCGGTCTCAATTTGTTCTAGAATTTTATGACGCATTTGATGATTTTCGAACAAGAATCTTCTTTATTTGCAATAAATGTCAATCTTTTTTTTTTGATTTTTACATTTCTGATATCACAAAAAGATCAAATTCGGTCTCAATTTGTTCTAGAATTTTATGACGCATTTGATGATTTTCTAACAAGAATCTTCTTCATTTGCATTAAATGTCAACAATCTTTTTCTTGATTTGACATTTTTGATGTCCCAAAAAGATCAAATTCGGTCTCAATTTGTTCTAGAATTTTATGATGCATTTGATGATTTTCTAACAAGTATCTTCTTTATTTGCAATAAATGTCAATCATTTTTTCTTGATTTTGACATTTGTGATATCACAAAGAGATCAAATTCGGCCTCAATTTGTTCTAGAATTTTATGATGCATTTGATCATTTTCTAACAAGAATCTTCTTTATTTGCAATAAATGTCAACCATTTTTTCTTGATCTTCACATTTGTGATATCACAAAGAGATCAAATTCGGCCTCAATTTGTTCCAAATTTTCTCTTGAAAACAATAGGTACATTTTTGAAAATTAAATTTCTAATTTTCATTAAGTGTTCTTCAATTTTCTTCTTCCACTTTATGTTATTTTGTCTTCTCTCACTACATTCTTCTAAACATTTTCTTTTTCCTATCCATATTAGATTTCATTCATTTTTCTTTTCTTCTTCTTCATTTTTTTCTTTCTAGTAGGCTTTCTTATAATTTATTGTAATTTCTTCTGTTCCACTGTTTTATTTCACCCCATCAATTTTTTATTAGCTTTGTCAATTTCTTTCTTTTGTTTCTTAGGATCCATATCCATTTTGTTTTAAAGGAAGAATTTCTATTTTCTGCGGTACTATTCTGCATAATTCGATATATGTATCTATTGTCCTCTTATTGTTCCTCAATATTAAAAAGAATATACAGGGTGTATCTGAAATACGTGTGTTAATTTTAACCAGTGGAAGAACTCGCCAATTTATGAAACTTTTCTCTATAACATTTTGCAAAATTTGCAAAAATTTTCCAAGATTTTTTACCCCCCAATTTTTACCAAACGAGTCGTTTTATGTGATTAACTAGTCTCTATTTTTTTTTTTTTCGTAAAAATACAAATATGTAATTAACACGCATTTTAGATTCACCCTGTATATGAACTTTTTTCTTATGTTTTTTGACATGTAAATAGTCTTCTTCAATTTTTCATCTATCTCATTGTAGATAGTTTAGTTCCATTATTTGTTATTTTTTACATTCTCCATAATTTTTCTTTGTTTCGTTTGTTTTTTCCTCCATCTAGTTGTATCGGGTGTTCATTTAAATTTCTCTTCAAAGTTGGCGTGGAAGAGTCAGTCTGCAAAGTGAAAATAGAAATAACGCAAAAAGTGAGGTTAGATTTAAACAGCTGATCCGTGATGAGTTCACAATCGGCTCTTCAACGTCAACTTTGAAGAGAAAATTAAATGAACACCCTATATAAATTATAAACATAATTCAATTCCATAATTTTCTTTTTTTATTTATTTTATTGATCTAAAGCACGAAAGAAGAATAATGTTTTTACATCCTCCTTAATTTTTCTTAGTTTCTTTTGTTTTTTCGTTTAACTAGTTGTAAATATTTTAATTTCGTTATTCCTACATTTTTTTTTAAGTTTTATTGATCCAAAAAAGAAAAAAAAGCGTAGTTATTCTTCATCTATTTTGCTTCGCAGAAGAAAGAAAATTTGAAGGGACATCTTAACACCCAATGAAACACAACTTAGTAAAAAAATAGAAAATACGAGTACATATATACATATTTAGAAGAAAATAATCAGTCTAGAAGAACTAAAGAAAACAAGAAAGTTATAAAAAAATGGAAGATAGAAAAATACATTAGGATGTTTGGCAATCAGCAGACAAATACACAGAAGAAAAAAAATTGTAGGAAAGGGAAAATAAAAAATAAGAAGTTGGAATGTTGTTTATTAACTTTGTTGGTGCAGAAGGTGACAAATTGCTTCCTAAGAAACAATGAAGAAGAAGAAGATTACGATGGGAAGGACCAACTATTTTATTCTTTATTTATTACACAAGGCATATACGAAGGTGAAGAAACTGAAGCAATTACAAATATAACTTTGAAGAAATAATTTGAAAATGAATAATTTTGAAGAGATAAATAAACAGATTGGTATAGACGAGGAATGCCAAGAAAAAGATAAATATGAAAATATCAAATATTAAAAAAAAAAAAGTGAAAGGAAGAAGTTAGTGAGTAGAATAAAATTATTGTGAAGGGACCTGAAGAGAGAACAAAATCAAACAATGAAGAAGAAGAAAATCACGATCGGACGGACCAAGCAGTTGTTCAACTATTTTATTCTTCATTTATTACAGAAGGCAAATATGAAGGTGAAGAAACTGAAGCAATTGCAAATATAACTTTGAAGAAAAAATAATTTGAAAATAAATAATTTTGAAGAGATAAATGAAATGAGTGTAGATAAAAAATGATAAGAAGAAGACAAATATGAAAGTATCAAATATCAGAAAAAAAGTGAAAGGAAGATGTTACAGAGGGTAGAATAAAATTATTGTGAAGGAACCTGAAGTGAGAATAAAATCAAACAATGAAAAAGAAGAAAAAACGATCGGACGGATCAAGCAGTTGTTCAACTATTTTATTCTTTATTTTTTAGAGAAGGCAAACACGAAGGAGAAGAAACTGAAGAAATTACAAATACAACTTTAAAGAAATCATTTGAAAATAAATAATTTTGAAGAGATAAATAATCCAATGGGTACAGACTAGAAATGCCAAGAAAAAGATAAATATGAAAATATCACATATCCCAAAAAAGTGAAGGGAAGATGTTAGAAAGAGTAGAATAAAATTATTGTGAAGGAACCTGAAGAGAGAATAAAATCAAACAATGAAGAAGAAGAAAATCACGATCAGACGGACAAAGCAGTTGTTCTACTTTTATTACAGAAGGCAAATACGAAGGAGAAGAAACTGAAGCAATTAGGTACAAATACATACCTATCTATAACTTTGAAGAAATAATTCGAAAATATGTAAATAATTTTTAAGCCATAAATAATCAGAGGGTGTAGATGAGAAATGCTAAGAAAAAGATAAACATGAAAATATCAAATATCACAAAAAAAGTGAAAGGACGATGTTACAGACGTGACATTTGTCGTATAACAGAAAGGGGTCCAGAGTGGCGCTTTGCTGCACGCCCGGAACACCACGTCCGGAACAGAAGCCAATCTCGCCAACCCGATCCGACAAGCACTTCTTCGCAATCCCAGAGCCGACCTCGCAAACAATCACTCGAACAAATCACAATTTCTCTTTGAAAAAAGCGCGCAGCTCGTTGAAAGCTCTTATTTGTGGTCGCGCGTTCCGTACCGTATTGTGTCTCGGCGCTCTTGATAATTACACACACATTACGACGAATAAAATAAATTCCATTTCAAGCAACGTAAGTAAACACAATGGACAATAAATTTCAAACAAAATAACCTTATTTACTCAACTATAAAACCATTTTCCTATAATTCCGGCCATAATTGCCGGATACGGGTGCGCCGACGTTTCTCGATATTACCTTTATTATTATTACCATCGGCCAAGCACGACCCGGTGATTTCATTTTTTCGGACAAAAACGGCACCCTTACGGCCGATCACCGGATGGATGGCGCGGATACGGGCGGCGCCCACCGACAATGGGACAAGCCCTTGATTTCATGGGAATCCATCATACTACCATCAACAGGTCAAGGATCCGACAGGTCCCAGATTCCCCAATCTTAACAGGATAATGCGCCACCTCACCACACTACCCCCAAGAAATTTTCTATTTGTCACAATAATAACCATTCATTATGTTCAATTAACCAGTTGAATTTGCATATTTTTTGGGCCACCCGGTGTACCATCTCGACCACCTGTCAACGGCTGGTGGTACCGATCCATCACGTGCCCAGCCGAATTCTTCAGTTTCTTGTGTGGATGTTGTTTTGTTTGAAGAATGTCATCCCCCCACTCCGTTTTTCCGCAAAGATGGAAATGCCAGTTTCCTTGTTGTTGACCCCGTCTGTACTTGTGGATGCAGCGCGTGTATCAGCGCGTAGCCCCGCCCCCGCGCCAATGGCGGTCGCGGTGGTCGCGGAAGGCGTGCCTCGCTCGGAGGTTCGGCCAACGGGATCGGGGCCGGGTACAAGCAGCGCCACAAACACAGTGTCGCGGTTACGGAAGCGAGTGCGTTCTTGACGGGCTAGGCGGCGCGCGCGTCGGCGTCTCTCATAGGGGAGATCGGTCGCAAATTGGGCACGAGGGCGCACCCTTCGCCCGTTGGAATATTACCGTGATTTCTGTATAGCATCCACGATTTATAACACATAAAATATGTTAATTCTCGAATAGAAATTCGTTACGGCGGCGTAATGTATGCGAGAGAGGCCGATTTGCATACAATAAAATATGAACGTGGCATTCAAATTCGAAAAAAGGGTCATTTTGTATTAAATCGACCCGCGCGGGACGGAGGGGTTGTCGTATTCAAATTAGGGAGGACGGTCGCGGTTATTTGCATCGACGGAGCTGATTATTTGGCGTTTTCGTGACGGGGCCCTTTTTCGCCGTTATTAGCGATCGCCGATGTATGCAAATCCGTCATCGATACGGCGGAGAGGGGCCCAGGGCCCTAAATGCGCCGCTAACGAGACTACCATTCACGTGCATTCATATTCAAATCCGGTTGGCGCGTCTGACGTAATTCCTTTTCTCTTTTCCTTCATAATTTATTGGTAATTTTCGATAGGGGTCCGGACCGGCTGCTTGTTATAGAAATTAATACCGGCGACGAGTTTAATTTGATATTATGAAATATGGGAAAGCGGCTACTTGGTACCCCTCACGCGAACCAAAAAACACTACAAAACATCTTTTACCACTATTTCTTCCAAGCGTTCTTCACCTTTCAAAGCTCAAAGCTTTTTGCGGTTCTTCTCTAGAAAGCACCTTATTAATTACTAATTAGGTACCCCAATTTATTGTAACTGTACCTAAAGCTGTCACTTGTGAAGAAAAAATGTATAACTGTCACAGCGCAGTTGTTTAACTATCGATAATATTACCTATCTGAGTTTGATTGTTTTTTGTTTTCTTTCATTTAATTGTATCGGGTGTTCATTTAAATTTATCCCCAAAGTTGGGGTTGTGGAGTCGATTGTGAACGCACCACGTGTCAGCCTGCACGCTAAAAACACAAAAAAACGCAAAAAGTGAGGTTAGATTTAAACAGCTCTTCAACTTTGAGGAAAAATTTAAATGAACACCCGATACCTACATCATTTAATTTTTTTTTTGTATTTTTTATCTACAGAATCTTAATCTCAAATCTGCTTCAGATTTCTTTTTATTTTTCAATTTAAACTTCAATACCTACTTAGGTATTGATAGATATGTATCTACGAAAAACCAGGTGAGGATAAAAGGTTGTAATTATTTTTGATAGGTTGGTAATAGTGCAATGGCGTACACAAAAATCATTTTGACATTTATTACTTATAGTAGATATAATTCAGAGTAAGTGGCATCGCGGTAGGCGTGGATTATCTAAAGTGAGCTTTATCTTATGTCAAAAAAATTTCTAAACATGTGAAACCGTCATTACTTTATTTTGAGGTTATGCGTCACATTTTGGACATGGTTTTGACCCGCGACAGAGACAACCCGCAGTTTTTTTACACTTTTCCTAAATGAAACAAAGAAATTCCAAATACTATAACAAAATGATTCCAACGATAATGTCAAAACAGCGAAGGATACCAACAGCGTCGAAACTAGGGTATTACGAATCTAGATGTAGAAGAAAATATTTCCAAATTGTTCAACGAAATTCACACCTAAGAAATAGATAGATCTGAATTAACAATTATCCTTTGTCCTTCCTTATCCAAAATTAATTTCTTTTGTTTTAGGACTTCCCTACGAATCTTCAAGAAAGATCCTAAAGAAAAATTAAATTGACACGTTTACCATTCCTTGCTAATTCCTTCAGTAGCGGAGAACTGTATTAGAGAAATCTCCATTGACAATTGTCATTTTCCTTCATTTTAGAATTATTCTATGAATCCTCAAGAAAAATCTACATTTACACCCTTACAAATATTCTCTGGTCCAACAACTCTCACTCCTACTGATTTTTTTGTTTACTTAATAATGACATACAAGGTATTACTTTTTTTGTGATGAAGCTTGGTTTCACCCTTCTCCACGATGTTATTGCATCCAATTAAAATTGACCCATTCCTCTTTAATGAAACTATTTATGCTCAAAGATACCAAAAACTCCCTCTTGAACCATTTATAAATCAACTAGATGATGTGGAAGTAACACACAGCTATTTCCAACAAGATTCAGCTATTGCCCACACGGTAGAAACAACAAGTAATTATTTTGAGGTGATTGATGAGTGTGGGACTCTGACCAAACCGACCACCTGACTTGAGTCCTCTTGATTTTTTTTTGCTCCCCATTTAGAACTGCACGAAGCATGTGAAGATTTAAATAGAAGAAATCATTGTTATCGGACGTTTTCTCTAATTTCTTATTCTATAAAATATGAAATTATTTTCTCTTTTTCAGATTATCTAATATTTTATAGTGATTTTTAATGAAGAAAAAAATATTTGTACTTAATTATTTGGTGTACCTCAGAGGTCTAATGTAGGCCCCTTACTTTTACGTTTTTCATTTATTCTTTACATTTATCACCTCAATGCCTTAGATAACTTAGATTACTATTTTGTACAAATGTGAAGTTTTTCAAAAAAATAATTTTGATTCATACATTTTTTCATTCAAGACTCTGATTTCATTCTCTTGTTTTCTCTCAAAATATATAGAAACAACAATGTTTTATTATTTTTCGACTGTAGTTCCCCACGAATGCTTTCGCACGAGTCGCAGCCGAGTGCCATAATTTTGTGAACAACTACAAACCACTAGTAAAAAGAAAATTTATTTGCACGTACGAGATTCGACAAGAAAATCGCATGCACCAAGTTATTACACCCAAGGAGGTGTATTTCTTTTAAATATCACACGTGCAATCTTTTTGTGGTACCTAACAGTGTTCAAAAAAATGTTGAAATGCGCCAAACGGCACAGTGTGAAGGTGCAACAATGTGATTTGGGTTATTTTCAAGAAGTAAAAAAAAGAGCAGATTCTATTATGTATTTCTGAAGAGGTTGCCATAAATCTCACCAGACATGAGTCCCATTGATGTAGACATCTGGATGAAAAGTTTCATGTTTTTAGACGACATCTAGATTGAGAAAAGTATTGTTTCGATGTTAAAGATGTTCTTCATTTGAGAAAATCAATTAGGAAAAAGGGATAAAAAACCAAGCAAATCCTGTAGGAATTAATTTGGTTTTTTAATTTAGTTGATTAGAAGTCCAACTAGTGCACGTCCCGTCGTGCAGATACGAAAAAACACAACCGAAGACAGTTTAATCCCCAGCGCTGACCCGATCTGACCCCATCCGACTTCCACTGGTAATCCCGCAGAAACGTCCCACTGACAGCCAAACCGCCAGGAATTTCGGCATTTTCGCTTGACCTCCAACAACCACCACCTGCACCTCACACCGCACTGCTACAGTGTGTCCCAGAGAAAAATAGTCGAGTGGAAAAATCACGTCGCAATTAAACTCAGCACATTTTATAGGTAATCTCGTTGCGGATGTAATAAAAGGATTTACGATTGCTCACCTGGAGTCTTCCTTCAGGTGTCTGATACATTGTGGCTAAATGTCTCGCTACATCGAGGGCGTCGTGAACTGTCAAGGTCACAACAAATCATATCCGATTTCGCAACGGCGGAGATATAAAAGACTGGTTTTCGGCCGGCGGTGTCGAAAAAATCCGCCGGATATTTTTATTATTTTGTTTATATTGATTTTTATAATTGTGAATGGTTTTGTTATAAATTAAGCGACAATAAACGTCACGGTTTTATGTTGGCGGTGAAACTTGGGACGTCTTGAGTGCGAGCGGTGGCGGCGCAAGTGGGGCGTCCCACCCCCGAGGGCCCCCGACGTTTGGCTTCCGGTGGGTGCGCTGCCACCTGTGCCTGATAAAATTTGATTTTTTTCCGGATTTATTGACGAGGAATGCTTTCAGTGTTATTTGAAACCATAATAATTTAATGGTCGCGTCGAGAGGAAATAAACCGATTAAGAATTTTTATGTCGTTGACATTTTATAGGGAAATGTTAAATTAATATCAAACTCGTTATCGATATTTAACGATGATTGATCACAAATTAGAACGGTTTAGTGCATTGCTGTATAAATTAATTCAAAGGTTTTTAAGCAATTTTATGTCGAGAGAGGTTTTTATTGGTCCTTCGTGCCGGATACTAGGTTCTAACGCGTACAGGTGTCCCATTATAATTAAATGTATCTTCGTGTCCTTTGTGTGATTATATAGAAAACAGGAGTAGTGATGAATAAATCCGGCCTCGATGCCGTGCCCTGTATAATATTTGTAAAAACGGGAAAGATGTGACCGTATCCGTTCGCATCTCATTCCGTGCACGTTCATAACAACAAGCTCAAACAAGAGTTCCCTGGCCCCTGACCACTATTTCAAAAATCCTCATCTATTTATCCAAACAATTAACGATCTAGCACGCGTCCATCAATCCGCAGGTGAACCAACTCTCCACAAAGAAAAGTAACCAAAAGAAAGAGAAAAAGCCAAATCGTAATCGTCTCCGGCGAGGACGTGTCGAATCGGAGGGGGCGGAGCCTGTGCTCACGCGACGCCGACGGAGGCACCTTCACCGGGAAGTTTCCAATAAATAATTACCTAATCGCGGCCATAAAGAAGACATCCGTGTCATCGGCTACACAACAGTTTGACGTGACGCTCGCGCCAACATCCAGTAGGCCGGTCGGTAGTCGGGTTACCACCGCTTCTGCCCACGACTGTACCGTACATTCCAACGCAAGCACGGGCACACTCGATGCACGTGCTGGGACAAGACGTGACCGTTTTTTCCTCGGGGACGGCCCTCGCCCATCGCGGGTCACTTAACTTCGTCGCCCTTCGATCGTCATGTCCACGCCGACCCGAATCTGCGACGCTGCGGGCCCGCCGAGGGATCTCGATGGGGGATAGATGCGGACTTTGCGGTGGCCGGAACGGGAACGCCCGGGAAAGTCGGGCGTTTTCCGGGTGGAATGCGACGATTGGGTTGCTGGTACCTCACCAACGAACCCGCACGGTCACTTTCACATCTTACGTAACTAGTAGAAACAATGCGACAATTTTGATAGAAGGTGTATTTTGAAGTGAACCAGTCTCGAGAATGTCAACAACGGGCAAAATCGTGCCAAAATCGACAACACATGGGGGTCATGGGAGGGTGGTTCATCGTTTGTTGTTCCTGGCGTAGCAGGCGTTGATCGACACCAACACGCTGCTTGACTGTCGAAGAGAGTTTATTTTTTCCAAAAATTGACAAATACAGATTCCAGAAGAAGTGCTTGTTGATAGAAGAGAAGATGGAAGAGTTGCATTGCCTTGAATACTCTCAAGGTTGTATGCTTGATGGTGGCCAGAACTAGTCCCTAGTGATTTGTCTTCGTGATGGTTATTTTCTGGACGCAGAAGCAGTTACACCAGTTGTTACCAGAGATCTAAATCAAGAAATTAAATTGTTTCGTAGATCTTCGTTGCTGCACCAGAAACCATAAATGGTGAACCGTCTTGGTGTACGTATAGCATTTTCTTGATCACTAACGTTCTCAGTACACGTAAAAGGAAATTTTCTAGATTGCATTCTAGATGGCTGTTTGGTCTTGATCTTCTTGAGCATTCAGAAATGCCAAAAAATATTGGAAAAAAATTGTCTTTGTAATTTTTTCAAAAATCTGCAAAAAATCTTCCCATTACATTTTGCAGTGATTTCCTCATTTGTCGTCTTCTAGCTAGAAGATTCCTTAGACTCTATTTGGGAGTATTGCATATACTAACGCAAAAAGATTTCTTCTCGGCAGTTCTAGATCTGCTTCTGTGAATTCTCTTGTCTAAATCCTTTAGAAGATTCGCATTATTCTCCTGTGATGGTTTGACTTGTTTGTAATTTTTTGAAAATCTCCAAAAAATCTTTCCACTATTGCAATGATTTCCTCATTTGTCACATCTTCTAGCTAGAAGTTTTCTTAGATTCTATTTGGGAGCAAGTTGCATGTGTGCTAACACCTCTGATCAAAAAGCTGATAAGTTTTGCCATGGTGTAGACAGACGCGTTGTTACGACGAAACAGTCCTTTCTTCTCAGCAGTTCTAGATCTGCTTCTGTGAATTCTCTTGTCTAAAAAATGCCTTAGATTCCTTAGAAGATTCGCATTATTCTCCTGTAATGGTTTGAGTCGTTTGATCCGTAAAAGGAGACATTCACAACAAAAAAGACGCAAACCATGTTGTTTGTAACTGTTGTGAACAATAGTGGACCTAATTTGGAGCCTTGAGGCACTCTGACTGACGAAAAACCTTTGACGCAGTATCTTGCTTATTTTTTATCCGATTTGAACAAATGACACACCAAATGAAACAGTCCGAAAAACACTTCAACATTCTCTGATTCGATATTTTTTTCAACATTTATTTTTTTGGCACTTTTTTATTCAAATTTACAGAGTATGTTTCTTTATTACCGTTGCTTTTACATTTTAATCTCATTTCATATTTATCATTTTCAAAAAAATAATAAAACACTTAATAGACATAAAAAATAACATTTTTTACAATTTTAAAAAATACGTTTCATTGAAACTTCTCCCATATTTATCGGCACAAACTTCCAACTATTGGTATTAGTAACTTAATTAATTGTAATTATTGTAGACATTACTAATTGAAAATAAATCTTGAAGAAAAAAAAAAGTTCCGGTACCGGGAATCGAACCCGAGCCTCCTGGGTGAAAGCCAGGTATCCTAGCCACTAGACCATACCGGATACACACTTAGCAGTCTGCAAACTCTCTATATATCAGTGCGGGTAGCAGCGTTCATTGACAGACAAGTTAAATTGTCACCTGTCATAAGGTGTGCCGTGCATTCAATGCCCACATGAGCGTACAGTCACGTGCAAAAAAACAAAACACAAAACACAATGATCGTCGTGGGCGCGGAATCTAGTCGCCTGGGTGCACAGCTCGCGCGGCCAACTTGATTCATTTTTGTAGTTTTGCGAATTATTGAGAAGTGATGGATGGATAGGAAAAGCGTGAATGTGAGCGTGCCGGTTAATTTATTTCCACATTTGGAAACAACTGCACTTACGTTTCGTTCTGTGGCGACATTTGCAACACCAGTGCGAACAAATTGACCGGGAAATGACAGACAAATCCAGCGACAGTTTTTCATTTTGAAATTGTGCTTTTCCCGCGTCACGATGATTCTTACCGTGACAGTTGACGTTTGACAGAAAAGTCGCTTCGTTACGCTTTTAATTGCCAGTTAATTAGCGAAAGTCCGCGAAATTTGAATTTCCAAAATTGTAAAAAAATGTGCGCGATGGAACACCCGGTATGTACGGAAATGTAGCGACGTTTGGAGAAGAAACGCATGTGTAAGATTAAAATATGTGTATGGGAATTAATAAAAAGAATTTTATTTGTTTTGAAGTGTCGTAAAGGTGTCAATAACAAATATAAATCAAAACAGAATATTAAACCATTTTTTGTTTTGGATTAAACAGAGACGGAAGATCCGTCGAGAAGTATCAAGTTCGATAATTAATTATTTTGAATAAAAAATTCTCGGATTTTCTTGACACTTCATAAAAACAACTTTTTATTAGTCAGTACTACAAATCATTCAGTTGTTTCACTCCTCGTTGCAGTAAGTACAAAATTTTTTTCTACAGTCACTCTTTTTGACTTTGACTCTTTTATGCGTCACAGTCAAACATGTCGACTCTACTTATTTGCAATTTTTGCCTACACGTTTTTTTTTGGCTGGAACCATAAAAGTTATTTTGTCAATAACTGTCGCAACAGGGAAAAAATAACAACTAATGCATTCTTACAAAATAGTTGCTTTCAACGAATCGCTTTATTTATTGTTGTGTAAACAATTCCAATTGTTTTGGTTTATAAATGTGTTGAGGGTGATGTAACAGTTCTAGTTTGAATCCAAAAATGTAAAAAAAATCATTGACCCACACTTGGCACTGGCCTTTTCAAAAAAATCTTGAATTTTGAAAATACCAAAAGCATTTCTGAGAGTTCTGAAGGTGTCAAGATTGGGTCTTTCAAGATCTGCCAAGTTCAAATTTGACTGTTGGAGACTTGCGACGTCCAAGAGCGCCGCTTTCCGCTCCACCCTGTATACCAACACCGAAAAATCGTTGGCCCACACTTGGCACTACACTTTTCAAAAAAATCTTGAATTTTGAAAATACCAAAAGCATTTCTGAGAGTTCTGAGGGTGTCAAGATTGGGTCTTTAAGATCTGCCAAGATCAAATTTGACTGTTGGAGACTTTTCCCCTCCACCCTGTATACCAACACCGACCGCGTTTCCAGTAAAGTCACAATGCGATAATCTCGGAATTTCTTGTTCCATAATAAAGTGAAGAATGTGAAAAATAATACGGAGCCAGGTGGCCGCACGTTCCTCGATACCACGAAAAATCCGCAGGGCGACCTTGAATAAATTGCGTGTCGGATAAGTGTCACCTGCGAGTGATACGGCGGCGAAAAAGAAGTCCAGAGAGTCTTCCGTCGTTCCCATGGTGTCGGATTTATCGCGAAACTGTTTACAATTTGCAAATGGCGATTGTGTGTATCGTTGAGATACGAAAGTGCCCACATCGCTGATCCCGAAAATCATCTCGTCTGGAGATAAAAACGCGAAGGAGCGATTTGTCGCGGATATTTATCGCCGGGACGCGAACACTCCGCCATTGTGTACAAACAAATTGCAGACATGTAAAAAATTTTATATGCAATAACGTTGGGCAACGCTAATAAATAAATTAGTTTCCATAATAAATTTCATAACGGCAATAAAAAATTTTACCTATTCATACACCAACAATGTTTGTGTGTCATTGAATTTTTCACGTATTTGGCATAACCTCATTTATTGGGTTGTCATTCTTGCAGTCCCGAATTTACATCGTTACATTTATTGCTTCCTTGAAACTGATCCCGCCATTTTATCGAGGCCTCTTTGACCATTTTTCTAGGACGACCACACTTGCGAAATTCTCACATGTTATGGACATTTTTTACCGCCAAAAATACCATAAGTTATGTCACGAGGCTGTAAAAATGACACTTGACCTCGCCCTTTCACCGCGGTATCACTTGTGGAAGGTTTTGGGAGTTGCGCCACTGCTCTTAATTAATTTGAATTAATTGCCCAAGCTGATTAGGAAGTTGAGGAGGGTTCCGGCGAAACGGCGAGACGAAAAAATCAATCAGACAGTAATTAGCACGAATTAGTACAATTCGTGTTAATTAGTAATAATTTTTACTGATTAATTACTTGAAAATTTGAAATTAAAGAATTTACTTATGTAACATATGACAGTCGTATGCAATTATTTGTAATTTAATAAAGAAATTAAAGGTAATCCAGTTTTGATTCTTGTGATTGCAGTATTATAAATTAATTAGTTTTTCTGCTAATGACTAGTAAAAACTGTCTAAATCAAAGAAAGATAAAATTCTACTAAAATTTGATTCTGCTAATTACTGATTAGCAAAAGTAAATTAATGAATTGCGTTACAGTGTTACTAATTCGTTGCACACAAATTACTAAGTAAGTTTTAACGTACCAAATTATTTTACCAGTGTCAGTGACTTATAAAAATTCATAAAATTAATTGAGAATTAGTAGAATAAATTAGTGACTACATAATTGGATTTAAGTGTTAATTGCGGGTTCGATATAATTGTGGGCCACGTGAAATTACCCCCGACACTGTGTATTTGAGCCCCTCGCTAATGAATAATTAATTCGTGGCAAGATAAATTAATTACGAATGATTTGCGTTATTTTTGGTAATTTAGTTTGTAAATGTGCTTTGAAAAAAACACAAACAACTGACACCGACACCCCATTAAAATTTCAAATAACAGCGTTGACGTTTTCACATAATTATGTAAATTTCCGAAGGAATTAAGGATTCTGACATACCCTCAGGTCTCTTAGGAGAATAAAAAAAGCGGAATACACCTCTACGCATATGCCACCATAATTATACCACGAGCAATCCCAACTATTTGGAAAAAATCATTATGGATTCAAGAATCCAGCAGCTGGTGAAGCACTCGACTCCCCTAGCCGGGGGCGTGACCGAAGGGTTGAATATTTTTTCGGAGTAGTTTCGGAGATTGCGTCGAAGACTCGGATAGTGCACAGTAAGTATTCAAATAGAAAAGAGATTTTGTTCCATTGAAAATTCCATTACGAAGGCACATCTGCAATGATAAAGGATTTTTTTGGACCAAACCCCATTAGACACGTTAAAAAGGATTCGGAGGTAGAAACCGGCCACAAAACTGGATCCGGCGCTTTTTTATTATTTGGATAAGGTGTTAAAATTTCGTAAGAAATGGATTTTTCGGGGCTATTGTCTGGTCCGGCTGGCCAGGTAAGCGCGTGCACCTTTGTGAGAACGTTGCTTGGCTGACGTTTAATCGACGAAAACCACAAAAATACAATGACAAGGTAGTCGCGACTGATTTGTGACTGTTTCGAGCTTTTGAAATTTCAAATTTGGGGAAATCTTGGCCCCAAGCTTTGAAAGTGATTTTTTTGGAAGAAAATCTCCTGAATGTTGTGTTTGATGAGTTTTTACAGTGAGAATGAAAAATATGAATAAAATTAATTTTTCAAAATTTTCCAAAATTTTATGTTTTGGGAACAGTTTTATGCAACAAAAAATGAACAGTTCCTAGACTAGAAACAATTACAAGTTAGCTGCTGCGACCGACTTGTAATTTTTTTCTCATTTTTGAAGTTGTAAATTTTGGAAAATTTGAGAAGAGTTCCAAAATAATTTTTTTCGAAGAAAATCTTCTAGATATTGCGTTTGGGTGTCACAAAAAAGTTAAGACAAACGAATTTCTTCAAAATGTTTTCAAATTTTCCAAAATTCTATTAGACTTTTTTTTGAATATTACAAATTTTGGAAAATTTTGGCTGCAAGCTCCAAAAATGATTTTTTTCAAAGATAATCTTCTAGATATTGTGTTTGGAGAGTTTTTACAGTGTCACAAAAAAGTTAAATCAAAACGAATTTTTATCAAAATTTTCCAAAATTTCAAGTGTTTCAAGTTAAATGATTTTTATGAATTAAGAAATCAACGGTTCCTAGTTTAAGAATTCATGGAAAAAGACCCGAAATAACAATTACACCTTAACGCGACCGAATTGTAATTTTTTTCTAATCTTGGAGGTTGCAAATTTTGGAAAATTTTAGACTACGAGTTCCCAAAATTTTTCTTTCGAAGAAAATCTTCGAGATTTTGCGTTTGGGGTTTTTTTTATAGTGTCACAAAAAAGTTAAGATAGACGAATTTCTTCAAAATTTTGTTCAAATTTTCCAAAATTTTGTTTAGGTAATTTTTTTCCAGTTAAGAAAATTAATTAATACGTGACGTTTGGTTTCTTCATAAAGTTATAACTTCTTCCCATTATAAATAATTACAGGCTAGTGTTAGACAAGTCAATTATTTTAATTAGAATAATTAATTGCTTATACATTTAATTTCAAATTAATCCACAAGTAATTTAGTAGCGGCTATTAACGGTTTAATGGAGTCACATTCTTATCTACATCAATTTAAACTTCAATTATATCTGGAAGTGATAACTAAGTAATTTGGTTGATTAATTAAAGTTGGGCAAAGTTAGTAATTAAGACAATTTGAAAGAAATTTACTTAATTCCTCCATTAACAAAATTATTCTCGATCTCTATCTCTCTCTCCCTCTATTTTTTACTGAATTAAATTAATTTCGGTGAACAGAAGTAACAAAAAATATGTAATTCTTGCACAAATTATTGCAGTCCCAGCAGAAAAATTAATTGAGAAATTAACTTTCATAAAAATGGTAATTATTCAAAATTAATTAATTTAATACAGAAACAATAATTATTTGGTCGTACCTGGAGATTTTTTCCCGGCGTTTCTGATATTCTTCTGGCTTATGGTTTTGTCAGAAATGACACCAATAATTATAATTAAAACCACTTCTCTGCGAGAATTAATCTTGTAGAAAAATTAGTTGTTTTTAGTTTAATATTCATTCAAGGCTGAAAGCAATAAACAAATAAATAATTCATTAAAAAAAATTGAAAACAACAGAAATTGAACTAAAAAGATTACACAATTGTAATTTTCCCATTTACTAATAAATATAGGTTATTCAAACAATTATATTAATTAGTATAAATGATTTCTAGATTAACTTAATTTCGTCAAGTAATTAAGAGACAACAAATGATAGTCTGATTGATCCAAATTCTTAACAACACAGTTCATTTAGGTTTGAGCGTAATAAAGAAGTAATTAAGCATAATTAAGAAATTAAGGGAATTACAAAAAAAACATCAGTAAGTTGTGGCCGATTTGTACTTTTTCCATATTTCAAAATAACAAATTTTGGGAAATTTTGGATTAGAAGCTCCAAAAATAATTGTTTTGAAAGAAACTCTCCTAAATATTGTCTTTGCTGAATTTTTGTCAATGTGAATACAAAATCGAAATAAAATGAATTGTCGAAAATTTTGAAATTTTGGAATGTTCTTGTAAATCAAACAATTCTAATTCTGTGGTAATGATTCTGGTTCTGGACAAAATCCGGGAAAAACAATCACAAGGTAGCTGTGGCCAAATTGCAAATTTTTCACATTTTTGGAATTAAAAATGTTATGTAATTATTTTTGGAATTAGAACTTTTGGAAAAATTTGGGTTGAGTTCTAAAAACGAGTTCTTAAAAAAAAATTCTCCTGAAAAATGTGTGTAAAGTTTTCATTAAATGGAAAAAAATCAAATTTTTTCAAAATTTTTCAAAATTTTCATATTTTGAGACTGTTCTTGTGAATCAAAAAACTGAACGACTACTGTTTAACGCACAAAACCCTGAAAAACCAATCACAAGTCAAACTTTGGTCGTTTGGAAAATTTCCACATTTTTGAAATTACAAATTTTGGAAACTTGAGGACTACACGCTTCAAAAATCCATTTTTTTTAAGAGAAAATATGGCAAATATCGTGCTCGTGAAGTTTGCAAAGTGTGAATTCACAATTAAAATAGTAGGTACATAGTTTTTTTCAAAATTTTCCAAAATTTTTAAATTTTGAGACTATTGTGAATCAAAATACCGAACGGCTCCTAGACTATGGTTTAACGCACAAAACCCAGAAAAACCAATCACAAATCAAACTTTGGTCGTTTGGAAAATTTCCACATTTTTGAATTTACAAATTTTGGAAAATTCTGGACTACAAGCTTCAAAAATGATTTTTTTTAAAGAAAATCTGGCAAATATAATGCTCGTAAAGTTTGCAAAGTGAGTACACAATTAAAATATGTATGTATGTAGTAGCATTTTTTCAAAATTTTCCAAAATTTGCACATTTTAAGGCTATTTTTGTCAATCAAAAAAATGAACGACTTCTAGACTGTGCATGCTTTAACGCACAAAATCCACAAAAACCAATCACAAGTAAACTGTAGCCAATCAATTTGTAAATTTTTCACATTTTTATAGTTACAAATTTTGGAAAATTATGGACTACAAGCTTCAAAAATGTATTTTTCTTTAAAGAAATCTGGCAAATATCGTGCTCGTGAAGTTTGCAACGTGTGAACACACAATTAAAGTAGTAATATTTTTTCAAAATTTTCCAAAATGTTCAAATTTTGAGACTATTCTTGTGAATCAAAATACCGAACGGCTCCTAGACTATGGTTTAACGCACAAAACCCAGAAAAATCAATCACAAGTCAAACTTTGGTCGTTTGGAAAATTTCCACATTTTTGAACTTACAAATTTTGGAAAATTGTGGACTACAAGTTTCAAAATTGATTTTTTTTTTAAAGAAAATCTGGCAAATATCGTAGTCGTAAGGTTTGCAAACTGTGAATACACAATTAAAATATGTAGTAGTATTTTTTGAAAATTTTCCAAAATTTTCAAATTTTGAAATTTCCAGAGATTATTTGCAAATGACAACCTTGCTGTTGCCACACTTCTTCATCTGCGCAGATTGATTTATCCGACGATGATCGTGGTCGCAGTCGACCATATTAGGCCCAGCTAGCACTTGCATCCTCCACGTCTGCAGTTGTGAAAAATGCCGCCAACAAAACCCGGACAATAAACGTCAAACGTCCACTAAATCACCTTCGCTTTATTAGTCCCTCGGCGGGGAATTCGGCTCTGCTGCCGACATCGCCCGATCACGCCCGACCGGTTAATATAGGTTAATCGGCGTTAAAGTATTCACGGATCGAATTCCTGATCGTTTCGACTAAAAAAGAATAAATTCATCAAAGGTTGAATCACGAATGTGGAATAGTTATCGATTAAAATTCAAAACGGTGCTGGTTTCAGTAAAAGGAAGTTAAGCTAACGATGTTTGAATTTTTATTTATAATATGGTGAAATAACAGCTCGCTGTGTCCATTTCCGCCTCAAAAACAATGCCAATGCGCATTCCGAACGATTCGTGGATTATTTTTTTATGACGGGACGTGAGCGCGAAAACGAAAAAGAAAAGATGGGGTCCGGGAGCGACCCGTGAGGGACCACCGGTTCATCAAATATCATCCAAAATACAAAAAGAAATATACTTTTCGTGTTTTTAACCAATTTCTGTCTCATTTTCACTCCGAGGAAGCGAGCGCCATTTTTAAGTCAACCGACTTAAGTCACGTCGATGATATATCGATTTTAGAAAACTTCTAATCCAGTCTATAAATTCGGACATAAAACAATAACAACATAAAACTTGTTATAATAAAATAAAAAACAATAAATTCTAATTAAGTCGTTCTTGTTATGGTATTTATAAATATGATATAGTGGATATTGTAAATTACAGCGCTCAGATGTTTTCCATGTTAAGTAAGCATTTCATTAGCGTTAAGACAATACATGTTTATGCTAGTTTATAAATGATTTTTCATTTTTGAGAGAGTTCCTTTGCAAAACCGAATTAATTACAATTTCGTCTCTATTTAGATTTTCCGATCAATATTAAAATGAGATGTCGTTAAATATTCACATTCAATCTCTTTTAATGAAACAGTTATATGATCAATTAATCAATCGGTCAATCAAGCAATCAGACACGGAGTGTCACTGTCGAATGATTTTAAATAGAATTTTGTATTTTCGACTCAGTGATAGATCGTTAAAAATATGATAAATTGGTTTATCAATATTTAAACAATTGATTATTGATCGAATCAAATCATATTAATCAAATATTTGATCGGGGGAATACATTTATTTATTTATTTATTTATTTATGAATTTGTTAAATGTATTGAAGAAATACAAATGCTCAAATAAATTACTAAATATATTGTAGTGTGACTGAAACTAATTTAGTTTATTTAATTAATTATATCTTTAATTAATTTACATTGCAAATAAATTTCATCCTTAATAGATATGTAGTTAATTTACATGAAATTAATACTATAAAAAAGATCAGCCCCTAAGTAAAATTAATAAAATAGTTTTTGCGTAAAAAATAAATTACTAACTATCTAATTACTAATTTCTTCAAACCATAAAATTATTAAATTAATAAATTAACGTTCGCCAACACGAGTATTTTTTAATGTAATATAAAATTAATTAATTGGTTAATTATTACGTAAGGAAATAATTTTCTAAAAATTGTTAAATTACTAATCAGTAAAGTTACTAATATGTACTAAAAATTCTTTATACATAATTTACGAATTATTGCTTTAAAAAATAATTGTCAATGATTCATTTATCAAGTAAAGAATTAACATTCAAATATTGTTTTACTGAATGTTATGTTAATTAATTTTTCTTAAGGTTAACAACACGCGGAAACTACAAATTAGCAAATTAATTAAAAGAATTAGTAGAACGATTCTTTGGGTTGTCGTGAAGGTAGTACTGAATAATAATTCAGTTTCGAATTAAGCGTTCCCTCCATAAATTAATTCACAAATTAAATTAAAGTAATCGGTTGAAATTATGTAAATTAATAGAATTGTGTAAAAATCGTCGTGAAATGAGTTAATAACAAGAGATTCTTGTACGCTCAAGTCATTATTGTCATCCACTGTGACTGTGATTAATCGAAATTAATTAATTAATTAAAATTGAAATACACAAAGTAAGCAAATTAAATACATGATACAATATAACTGTTTGAATAATTTTAAGAAATAATTATCGCTGCTTGTGGAAATAATTATAATTAATTACAATTAGCTCCAGTCGCCTCTGCACTTGTGAATTTTCTCGAATTGTTTATATTTCCGAAGCCGCATTTTGAGTTAACGGTACATTAGACTGTGTTGTACCGGTATTAAATAACAAACAGCAGTCACGGTCTAGGCGTCCCTCCCATAAATTAATTTTTGTGAATCGACTTTTAATCGAAACAATAAAGTTTCGATCAAATTACAAATTTTGAAGGAAACTGGCCACATTCCCGTATCGGGTGCAAACCGGCACCCTTTCTCGGCGAAAGCGCACCCCTCAGCGCCGATTCCTTGTGTAACCTTAGCCTCCCCTTTACCGAATCAAAGAAACGTGCTAAAATAAAAAAATGCTGTAAACTGACCGTGCCGAAGCGATTCAGGCTTAAAAAGTGAAAATGTGCGTTCGCATTCACACACGTATAGAGTTTCCCATTCAAGGTGATCCATACGGAATTTTATGAATAATTCGCGAGGAATCGCACTTTCCGCACAAGGGTTGGAGGTCGGCGAAATTTTTTTCGCGATGGGAAAATTCCCGCCGAGGCGCTTTTAATGGCGAGGCGTATTGACGTTTTTATTGTTCGTTTCGATGCGTTTGTTTGCCTTTTTATTATTGATGTCCGTCGAGGAGCGTAAATTCTCCGGCGATGATCCGGAATACAGTTAAACACACACTATCGGTTGTGTACATAGTAACAAATTGAGGATTCTTGCTTTGGGTGAAGGTTGCCACCGATGTCTTTGTCGACTTGTGATTCGTTGACCGTAACAAATAACACGAGACTACAACTGCGCTGAGATTAGACAAAACGTTTCCGTCAAGATTACAACCAGTACATCTGTTGTTGTCGACAAAATACAAAAGAAAAAATCACCACAAAAGTACATTTTTGGGAGGATTGTTTTAAACGAGAGTCGGTGTTGTCTCACGAAAATGTTACAGATGGTGATCACACCAAAAAACATTCTAGAATACATTTTCTGCTCGAGCGAACAGAGTAGCTTAATCCTAAAAGCAAGTTTCGCACTAGAATGAGCAATTTATTGTTGTCAATGATGATTTTTTAGGTTAGAAATGTAGAGCGGAGTCGCACGTGACACAGAGAAGCGACAAGAGAGATTCTGACGTAGATTAGAATTAAAGAATCATTCGTAGGGTAGAATCTGTAGACATAGAATTGGTAACAAATTTAGAAAAGAGATTAGAATAGTAGAATAGAACAGATGCTGAGAATCAAGTTTCTACATTGTAAAATGCAACAGGAACAGAGCGAAGCAATAAGAGTTAGAGAGTAGAGTTTCATCAAACGTAGATCAGAATTAAAGAATCTAGATGTAGAATTGGTATCAAGATTTAGAATAGAGATTTGAATAGAAAACTATAAGAAATAGAGAATTTGGTTTTCTCAAGGAATCAATGTTACATTGAATTTAGAGTGAAAGTGTGCTTAGAAGAAACAGATGCCTAGAATCAAGTTTGTACGTTGTAAAATGCAACAGGATTTTTGCTATTAGATGTAGATGTAGATTATAAGTGAAAAGGGGAGCTGCGTAGCAGAAAAATGCAGTGGAATATGTAGAAGAACGTTACAGATGTAGATTATGATTATAGAATGAATTATGGAGTCAATTGTGGAGTCTAAACTTTTTAAGAAGGTTCAGACGGAGAGAATAGAATCTAGAATGCGAATCAGGTGGTGTCATCTTAAAATCTATCTATCTGCAGCAAATGCAGCTGATGTAATAAAGAATCTAGAAGTAGATTTTGTGCAGAAATCGGTATTACACGGAACGTAGAGTAGAAGTGCTTAGAAGAAATAGAAGGAAAAAATTGAAGATTGTGTTTTGAAAAATGCCATAGAACTTACAGAAGAATGTTACAGATGTAGATTATGATTAGAAAATGAATTATGGAGTCAATTATGGAGTTAAACCTTGTAAGAAGATTCAAACGGAGAGAATAGAATCTAGAATGCGAATCAGGTGGTGTCATCTTAAAATCTATCTGCATCTGCATCTGATGCAGCTGATGTAATAAAGAATCTAGAAGTAGCTTTTGTGCAGAAATCATTATTACACGAAATGTAGAGTAGAAGTGGTAACACTCTTGTTTAGAAGAAATAGAAGGAAGAAATTGAAGATTGTGTTTTGAAAAATGCGATAGAACTTAGAAGAATGTTACAGATGTAGATTATAATTAGAAAATGAATTATGAAGTCTAAACTTTGTAAGAAGATTCAAACGGAGAGAATAGAATCCAGAATGCGAATCAGGTGGTGTCATTTTAAAATCTATCTGCATCTGCATCTGATGCATCTGATGTAATAAAGAATCTAGAAGTAGATTTTCTGCAGAAATCAGTATTACAGGAAACGTAGAGTAGAAGTGGTAACACTCTTGTTTAGAAGAAATAGAAGAGAAAAACTGAAGCTCGTGTTTTGAAAAGTGCGATAGAACTTGCAGAAGAATGCTACAGATGTAGATTGGAAGTTAACAACATTTCTAGATTAAATTTCCCACTGAAACAATCAGTGTAAAGTTAGTAAGAAATTTTAAAACTTGAGGGTAGAATTAAAGGTTAGAAACACATCTAGTATTGTAGATGTAGATGATGTAAAAAAAAATCTTGCCAAAAATGTGTGTAAAGGAAGTGTAGAAGAATGCCTAGAATACACAGATGCCAACCTTGTGTATTGTAAAACAGAACAGGTCTTTGCTATTATAATGCAGATGCAATTTATAAATGTAGAATAGTGTTAAAATATTTTAAATTCTTAGAAGAAATTAGACACATATAGAAGAGTCCGTAGATTGTAAATGAATAGAAAAAATAGCAAAGCAGAAAAAAAAATGAAATACTTTCTTCGTAAATGCCTCAAATGTGACCACACAGAATATCAAGAGGTGTTAGATCCGCAAACCTGGCGGTTGGTCAATACGCTGGCGCAAACGACGGTAGAAACTTGATTTAGCAACGTTTAAACAACAGTATAACAATGCATTTTATGAAAAAAAAGAATACAAAAACAACTGATTTTTACAATATCAAGAGATTAAAAAACACTGTGTTGCGCAGCCAAATCTACCGTTTCTTTTAAAATAATAGAAAAATCCCCTTTGTCACAGCTGGACCGTCAGACAGTTAATTTATGAAACCCGAGCGGTATTCGTGTGGATAATTTCGAGATTCAGTGTCCAGGACTCGTCCGACAGGATTCACCCTACCTCGTCGCTGCACTCTTCTTTGCAAGTTGTCAGTTTGTTTTGAGGAATGTTTTTATGGAAACGGGTTGGATGGTGCGCGGAAATGATTGCGGCGAAGCCTCACCTTAAGAGCGGCACCGCAATGATAGATCGGTGAAGAGTCTGTAGATAGATAAAAATACAACATTCCACAAATCCAAAATAAATAAAACGAAATGCCAATGAAAATAAAGTAATAAAACTCGAATTTATACATGTATACCCACCTATTTACTTGTCGTTTTTAATGTATTCTTAATGCTGGAAATAACGTACTTTTAATAATTCATAAATCATCCATTTAGGTACCATAATAAAATTATTCAAGGCGACAGGAATTCTAACTAAATAATAACATGCTCAACAACATTCATTTTAATATAACATACAAATACTTTACGGATGACATATCGCTTATTAATATGGGGAATTTTTGTCCATACGCAAAGGATAATTATATTGTCCTTATGTGGGTACTAAACGTATGCGACAGGAAACGGTTACGAGCGCTTTCCAGAACCGTCTTCCTTCTATTCACTTCCCATACTCCTTATCCGACAAGTCCCGCCATATTCTCCTCGTATTTAAATTATTATTGTCATTTTCGTACAATATTTTCCACCGTGACGCTGCAATAAACGAGGCAAATATCACTTATGCATACTTTTTTGTCGCGGTGTCGTCAACTCCATCGAATCATCTGGTACTTTCCGATGTCACCTTGGCTGGACAGTACAATTTTTTTCGACACTTCATTACCATTCCGCTTTATTCTGAAGATTTGAACGAGCCAGCGCACTTTTTTCCCAGAAGCGCGAAAAGAATTGGCCCGGGAGGTGATCCTTGCGGGAGTCCATGAGTCGCAGGATTTTTTGGGACCACAAAAATCTGCAATTTTTGGTGGAAAATGATTGAAAACCTGGAGAAGGTGCGAAAGGGGGAGTCTAGTATGCCCGGGTAGTTTTTGTGAATTTGGTCTATAATTGTGGTGGTTTCGGAGCCACCGCAGGATAATATCTGAAGGACGAAGTTGGCAGGACCGGGATCTGGTCCGGGCGTAATAAATCGAGCCGGAGGCGTCTGCACGCGAAGCAGTCATGCAAAAACAAGCTTACCAACTGCGGCAAGCAACATTTTCAAGTTGATGACAAGTGGCCCACTCCTCGCCCGAATTATCATGATGATAACCGCGAGTCCCGACTTTGGAAATTACACCCTGTTGATGTCAGTTCTGCTAAATGATGTCGCGCATTAAATGGGTAAAAAGTTGCGAAAATTTAAATGTTACAGGCGGCCCGCCATCCGTCATTGTCACGAACAACGTGTACCCGACATCGCGAAAGTCCTCCTAAAACGTGTTACAACGCCTAATTAACATAAATCCGATTTGCATAAATCCGGGGGTGCCCCTTTTTTCGCGGCGCGGTGGGGACATAGCGCCTTTTCTACCAGGGCCAAAGGGCGACCCTCCCAAGACACCACCGAGGACAAGAATTTTTTTGATTCTGGTCGAAGCGCAAAAATAAAATACCTATTGTATAAGCGTTTTAGATGCGGATTGTCAAACTCAAGGTCGCTTAAAACTTATGATTGAACTGTACGTTAGTGAGAAATCTGTCATAAACTCCAAATATCTTACAAGCGCGCCTAGTTACTTTTCCCGGTACTGCCAACTTAACGACAAGTCCCCAATCCACATCTATAACGGTCCGACTATATTTCACGTTTTTAGACAACAATCAAAAAAATATCATTATTGTTACACACTTGATGCATTTTTTCTTTTCTTTTATCCTCACATGTCTGTTTTTTAATAAAATGTCTCCTTTTTATGTACAATAATTATTGTTTATTTTGTATGAGACGAGGTTAAGTGGAATAGCCTAGCCATACTTCGCCTGAATAAAGCCGGTTATTATTATTATTACTATTATGTTCTGGTCCTCCATACAAGGTGACACAGCATTCAGGCCAGATTAATTGATCATTGCGGATGTTATTATGAAGCAATGATAAAATATTTTAGCGACACTAAATCCACCCTTCGATATAGACCCTCCGCCCTATAAATCCAGGGTGAATACTATGCCATCTCGTTCCACGTTAAAACCATTTCTAACAATATAAAAATATTATTTTAAATTGTTTTTACGCCAGGAATCAGTTTATAATTTGTGACCATTTTAATTTATTTTTATTACATATTTCTATTGAGCTGATGATATTATTCTTTCAATTTACCACTATTTCATTAAGAGTATTATTTATGTTGTCTTCACTACCGTTTAAATCCCTATCACGTGGTATTAAATGTGAGAATTACAGAGTGTCTATAAAAGAATGTAGGTATATGTATATCAAGAGTCCTGTGGAATTGTGCAGCTCTGCTAATTAACAATGTATCATCACCAAACAAATTAATAAACTCAGCATATCTGCAATGACCAATTATCATTAATATACGTGATAAATTGAATCTTCCAATTGCTGGTTTCGAACGATGTATATTACATTTTGTGAATTAGGTCCTCACTTCAATGTTAATATTCCGAATATCTCCGTTTAATAAAGCCAAATGAATAAGTTAATAAATAACGGAACAGCATAAGTAGAGAGTCCTCATTACATTATTTCCAGTTAGAAGAGTCTCAAGTAAACATTTCATTCTACTATAAAATTGTTGTTCTAATTTTTGTATTGGATAATTTGGATTCCATTCCTTTGTCAATTTTGATGTTAAATCCATAATCAGAACTATTAAGTATATCTGATGATGGATTTATAGCCAAACAAAACTACAAAGGACTTAATGGGTCACCTTGTTTCATTCCGATTAGTATTAAATGTGAGAATTACAAAGTGTCTATAAAAGAACGTAGGTATATCAAGAGTCCCGTGGAATTGTGCAGCTCTGTAATTTTATTGTGCGGAACTATATCGAGGCGTTGAAGCCGTCAAATCAGATGTCAACAGTCAAATATCAAATTATTTAAACAATCTTTGTTAAAAACCTGTCACTACTGGACTTACATAACCTCTGTTTTTCTATTTGGTACCACTATATGCTACAAAGCGGCACAAATCAAATATATTCAAATTTCACATGACTCTTGACATACTTACATTCTTTTATGGACACTTTGTGGAATATATAAGCTCTGCTAAACTTTTCCTCGATTCGATTTTGAAAATTTGTGTGATAATGAAATTATTAATTACAGGAAAGTCACTACTATTTTATTATCTACGTCAATAATGTTTAGACAATAAAATTTACTACTAATTTCAATCCGTTGATCATTAATTTCACAGTTAATTTCGTTATTGTTTTGTGTTATTTGATTATGCCTCTTCATCTCTAATTTTTTCGATTATATTTTTAGATACATTTTTTTTTCTTTTTTACTTTTCCCGTTCTGCTAAATTTTTAACATTTTCATTATATTAAAATATCCGTTTCGTTTTTAAACGCATTAAATAATATCAAGTATTCATTTAAATTTATTCCCAAATTTGGAGTTTAAGAGTCGATTGTGAACGCACCATTCGTCGTCTGCAGAATGAGGTTAGGCGATCCGTGATTTGTAATCCGTTCACAATCGACTCTTCAACGCCTACTTTGTGGATACATTTTTAAATGAACACCCGATAGTAATCAGTAATTACTTTCACAACTCTCGTTGGGTATCTCTAGGCCTAGATTTTAGGCAAAACGGACAGTTTAATTTTTTTAGGCAGTACGAAACGTGTTTAAAAATTATTTCTGTCTTAATTAAAGTAATTAGAGCCATATTTGATTCCGTCGTCCTTGAAATATCTTGTACTTTTAACTCTCTGAACACCCAAAATGACCCAGAATTGCATTTTAACAAGAAGACTAAGGAAGATGTGGTGTGACGACATCTAAATAATAGGTTAAGAATCGAAAAAGAAACAGAAACACGGTGACACGGCATTCAGGCCGGACTAATTAATTATTATCAGTTTCCGTTTCTCAATTCCTTCTCTTTTACTATTGCTAATAAATATTTCTCTTTTCTTTGATCCGTTTCCACACAGTATCGCTGTCGTTACAAAAAAAATCGAAAAAAATTGGCAATTCCCTGCCGGCTGCCAATATCGCATTCATCTGGTCAGAAGTCGGCATTTCACACTTTTTTGTGTTGTGACAGGTAGATAATGCCATTAGCTCATTGTCGCCGTAAGTGGACCCTTTTGACCGTCTTGCGGTGCCCCTCGGCTCCTAAATTATCTCGACACGGTCGCCTCTCTTGCTCACCTGCTGCGAAATTTAGGGTGGACGAGGATTGTTGCGTCGGTAATGGCCATTTAACGATTATATAAACAGGACGGTGCCCTCGTCGACCTTTTTTATTCGTCGTCGTCTTTTTTAACATCCTGCGAGAGGATTTTTACGATTTCGACCGTTTTGGACCTTCGAGTGGGGCCAATGTGGAGGTCGAGTGCGACGATTTCACGGTCTGTGGGAAAAAATAAAAAACGGGGTGGCCTCGGAAACCCGCCGGGGTTGCGAAGTTTTTTACCGGAAAAAAAAATCGGTCAAAACCAACCAAGACAAATTTCGCAAATTTATTACCACCATTATTATTTTTGTTACTTTCCTCTTTCTTCTTATTCTTCTTCCTTTTAATATTATTCACACAGAAAAAAAGCATTACTATCGTCATCGCCAATACTATTATTCTTATTACCATCAATTTTTTTTTTAATTTCAAATTTCTTGTTATACAGGGTGACTCTAATAAACAAAATCCCGAGTGTTTGTTTGAGATTCTATTTCATCCCAAGCCAGAATAATTGATTGCAAATTATAGGAAGCAAACAATTATCTGAAAAAAAATAAACACACATTTTTTTCTTCTTCTTTCTTCTTTTATTTATAGATCCGGCCAATAAATTATTTTTCACACCGTGTCGGTGAGCCCGGCGCAATAAATTACTATCGGTTTCACATTTCGGGTTTTTTGACCCGCCTTATATATAAGTGGCCAACAATTAATTATGTAAATCGATTCTTCAGAATAACTTTATTATAAAGTTGAATTAATTATTTAAATTGCGAAATTAATACCCTGTTAATACAATAATTACGGGTTTTGACCTTTTTTGCGAGGGTCATTTGCATCAATATATAGGGTGTTTGAAATTAACCGGATTGGTTCGCGTGCCTTACGCGACCACATTATAGATGGAGCTGCGCGCTGACGTAAATGGTGCTAATTTGTTAATTTTGCGTTTCGCAGTAATTTATTAGGTTTCCAATTTTTTGCCAAAACAACGTCAACGGTAAAATTATTGGAATTTCATTAATATTTTTATTTAGAAAAAAGTGAAATAATTGGATAAATATTACACATGTGGTAGACTTTGATCGCGGTTAAGTTCCAAGAACGTTTTCTTTCGTTTATCAAGTCTTTAAAATTAATTAGTGTGTTTACAACTTTTCTGTGAAGACAAAGAATTGAGTAAACATCTGAAAAGAGGAATACATCAAGAAATAACAACGGTGGGTGTAACTGGAGGCTGGTAAAGGAGTGTCTCAGGGATTCTCAGTAAACCAGAGATTATTGACAGCACCACTCAATGTTCTCGTCTTGTTCTGGTACAACTCTTCAGTTGTAGAAAATGCTTGTTAAAAAGAAGAAAGAGGAAAAAAGAGAAAACTACAAAAAATAAATAAATAAGGGTGAAAAATGATTATTTGGCAAGTTCTGAGAAAGAATAAGAAGGGAAATGTAAAATGAAAATTATCGACCAAAAATTAAATAGAAGAAGAAGAATACGTGAAGTGGAACAAGAAAGAAAGATAAATGTAAGATAAAGAGAAACCAAGATGAGAAATACACCAAAAAAACATGGCACAAAATGGGAAACAAAGGGGAGATATTCAGAAAATGTTTAAGTAATGCAAAAGAAGAATGGCAAAGAAAAGAATATTACTACATATAATAGAATCGGATGTGAATTAAAAAAACAGAGAAAAGAAACAAAAGAAATCACAATAAATAATGAATAAGAAAAAATATTGTGAAAACGTAAAAGCTGCAAGAAGTACAAGGGATTAAAAGAAAGAAAAAAATAATATCTTTAAATAAAGCACGTAAATGGCTAATGAATGAGAATGAGAGAAAACGTGTGAAAAATGCGAATATAAGAGAAAATACTTTAATAATGTTAAATAAATTAAATTAAATTAAAATATGTATTGAGATGTTGCAAGAATAGGAAAAAAAAGATGTTATATTTTAATATCTTTCATGCTTGTTTGTACTATTTTCAATACATTTCAAAACAAGATGTCTAATTACATTGGAGATAGTAGCTGTAGAGGTGTTGGATTCTCTCATGGGCTGTGACCTTGGAAATATCTGCGCGAAGGCGGAGCGACAAACCAGTGAAAAATTAATATAATAAAAAAAATAAATAAATAAATTATATAATAAATAAGGGAAGAATAATAGAGCAAGAGCTTAAAAATACCACCAAGGATGCAAAAGAAAACTCAATAAAAAATGTAAAAAAAAACAGTAGAATTAGTTAGCAATGATTAGATGAATTAGGTCAATGGAAGGAAAAACCATGAATAAAATAAGAAAAAATTTGAGAGGACTCAAAAAAATTTCTGGAGACTCTAAGAGGAAAGTAGCTGCGATTTTAGCTAGTCTTGATTATTTTTATTAAAAAAAAAGATGTAGCAACCCTGCATTTTAACAAGATAATGCCTTCTGTTACACACCACCGGTACACCATATCGGTTGAAAGGGGTCAACGTTGCGAAGCTTCCCCAACCCCTTTTACAACCAGATTTGCCTCCTATTAAATATGCCTGGAACACGATTCAGAGTAACCGAAGATGATCTAAAGTTTAGGACGTAATAAAGCGAGGGAAAATACATGTTTGCTACATGACTTGTCAAAAATTTTCGAAAGGTAGGATATTGCGATATCTGACCCTCTGTACAACCAGATTTAAGTGCAATCAATTACGTTTGGAACAAAATTAATTATGTAAATGGTAATTCTGTGTCAGTATTAATAACTATGATTGGTGAATTTCCAAAGTAAAAGAGAAAATCTAAAATCACAATAAATCGATGAGGAGGAAGATTGAAGAAATAAAAATAGGGGGAAAAGAATAAATAAACGTAAACATTTTTAAAGATAAAAAATAACAATGAGTAGGATGAGGATTGAAAAGAGAGGAGGAAGAAAGATGAAAGAGAAAATTTGATGAAGAAAATTGCTTCAGCAAGACTGATGAGAAGCTATCAATTTAGCCCTATTAAGCGCCAGATTTGTGTCCAATTTGATCAGGAATGAATTTTCGTGGATAAAAAACGTACAGTCGAAAATCCGGTAGCCCGGATCGCGCAATTACCATACGCAATATAGTTCGGGCGTTGAAAAGGATCGGTCCCCGACGCGGTCCGTGCGTGCCTTACCACCAGACATGTTCTAGTTTTTGCGGTCTCGGCCCCGCCGGCCCTGTCAAATTAAAATTAATAAACCAATATAAATTCACTGCATTGTGCCCTTAAAACTCGCACAACTCATTTAAAAATGCAATTAAAACGGTCGAATTTTAAGGCCCCAGACTAGTCCCGAATGTGTAGGTATAGTCTGTTTTGTTTTTTCCCATCGCCGGTCCAAGTCGAATTCCCTCTCTCCGGTCTGCACGCGGCTTTATGATTTATTTTGTCTGCGATTTTCAGTTGTTTTTTGAATTTTTAAAACTTGTCCGCAATAAAAATGCCGTACCATAAAAATCCTTTTCGTATAGGTAATAAAGTTGGACGAGGACGGACTCTAATATTTTCGGCTCTTATATGCACACGGTCTCCTCCGGTTCTTTTTTTGGTCCTGGTCGCAGACCCATATGAGCGCTGCTTCTCTCCTCGTCTGGGCATTATTTGCGCCGGCTGTTGTCCTCCTCTTGCACCATACCACGGCCGGGAGCTTTTATATTTTTCGGCAAAATGAAATGGTTTTATATACGCTCGCTCCGACTTATTGAAATGTGTTGCGTTCGTTCGTCCGTTCGTTTCTTTTCGCTGATGGTTGGGCTCTCTCATGATGCTTTTTTTCTTCTACTACGCCACTTCGCACAACTCGGCCGACTTCTTTGTTTTTACGACAAAATATATAATAAAATGCCCAGACGGACGCCCAGGGACGGACTCCACCGCAAAACACCAATTCCATTAATTTTTAATACCCACACGTTACTCCCTTCTTCACACGATCTATCTTCATTCTCTGTCGTTCGCTTCTTCATCTCTTTCAACCACATGAAGAACGATTAAAGATTAAATCGAATCAGTTTTAAGCTGAAACTATAGTTACTTGCGTATCAAGGCCAAAAAGTGCCCGAGTCTGAGTTTTCTGGCCGAGGCGCAGCCGAGGCTTAACACAGCCGAGGACAAAACGTACTTTTTGTTGTGCGACTTGTCAACAGTAACAATAAATCTTCTAAAATATTTACGCTGACCAATTTTATCAGTTACAAGAGTTAGCTTCGAGAAAAATGAGCACCACGTGAGTGCCAACATTTCTGACATCTTTCGACCAACAACAGCAAGTCAAAAAAATCTTCTGAATTTTTCTCTAAGGTAGATTTGGACGCAGAGGATAAAGATCAAGAAGCTACCAAAGAAGATTCAAGAGCAGCGCATTTTCTATTTTCTGCTTCATTCTTATTCGTTAATTCCATGTTTAATAATTTTTATCATCGGGAAAACACAACGTTGCAGGAAAAAACTGTGACCAAAAATTCCAAACCTTCCTAATATCTTCTTTCTTCTATTTTTCTTATCTATTGCTATTGCAATTTGCTTTAATGTGATAGATGAAGTGTTGGAGATTAATAAAAAACTTGGTGATCTTCTTCTATTGTTTGGCCACGAGAAAAATAAACACCAAGGAGATGCCAAAAATTTTGACATGGCTCGACCAACCACGCCGTATCAAAAATTCCACTGAATTAATGTGTGTGGATGATTTGGGAGCAATTTGTCTTGGGAGAGTCCCCGGTTACAGAATCTAGACATGACAGGTGAAGAATTGAAGATTTGTAAATATGGCTGGGTGATATCTTCCGTCATTTAGCTTTGACAAAAGTGAGTACCACAGGTGTGTCAACAATTCTGACATCTTTCGACCAACAACAGCAAGTCAAAAAAATCTTCTGAATTTTTGTGTAAGGTAGATCTGGACGCAGAGGATAAAGATCAAGAAGCTACCAAAGAAGATTCAGGAGCAGCGCATTTTCTATTTTCTGCTTCATTCTTATTCGTTAATTCCATGTTTAATAATTTTTATCATCGGTAAAACACAACGTTGCAGGAAAAAACTGTGACCAAAAATTCCAAGCTTTCCAATATCGTCTTTCTTCTATTTTTCTTATCTATTGCTATTGCAATTTGCTTTAATGTGATAGATGAAGTGGTGGAGATGAATAAAAAATCACTTGGTGCTCTTCTTCTGTTGTTTGGCCACGAGAAAAATAAACACCAAGGAGATGCCAAAAATTTTGACAACGCTCGACCAACCACGCCGTATCAAAAATTCTCCTGAATTAATGTGTGTGGATGATCTGAGAGCAATTTGTCCTCGGAGAGTCAGCGGTGACAGAATCTAAACATGATAGATGAAGAATTGAAGATTTGTAAATATGGCTGGGTGATATCTTCCATCATTGAGCTTTGAGAAAAGTGTGCCAACAATTCTAACATCTTTCGACCAACAACAGCAAGTCAAAAAAATCTTCTGAATTTTTGTGTAAGGTAGATTTGGACGCAGAGGATAAAGATCAAGAAGCTATCAAAGAAGATTCAGGAGCAGCGCATTTTCTATTTTCTGCTTCATTCTTATTCGTTAATTCCATGTTTAATAATTTTTATCATCGGTAAAACACAACGTTGCAGGAAAAAACTGTGACCAAAAATTCCAAGCTTTCCAATATCGTCTTTCTTCTATTTTTCTTATCTATTGCTATTGCAATTTGCTTTAATGTGATAGATGAAGTGTTGGAGATTAATAAAAAACTTGGTGATCTTCTTCTATTGTTTGGCCACGAGAAAAATAAACACCAAGGAGATGCCAAAAATTTTGACATGGCTCGACCAACCACGCCGTATCAAAAATTCCACTGAATTAATGTGTGTGGATGATTTGGGAGCAATTTGTCCTGGGAGAGTCCCCGGTTACAGAATCTAGACATGACAGGTGAAGAATTGAAGATTTGTAAATATGGCTGGGTGATATCTTCCGTCATTTAGCTTTGACAAAAGTGAGTACCACAGGTGTGCCAACAATTCTGACATCTTTCGACCAACAACAGCAAGTCAAAAAAATCTTCTGAATTTTTGTGTAAGGTAGATCTGGACGCAGAGGATAAAGATCAAGAAGCTACCAAAGAAAATTCAGGAGCAGCGCATTTTCTATTTTCTGCTTCATTCTTATTCGTTAATTCCATGTTTAATAATTTTTATCATCGGTAAAACACAACGTTGCAGGAAAAAACTGTGACCAAAAATTCCAAACCTTCCTAATATCTTCTTTCTTCTATTTTTCTTATCTATTGCTATTGCAATTTGCTTTAATGTGATAGATGAAGTGTTGGAGATTAGTATAAAATTACTTGGTGATCTTCTTCTGTTGTTTGGCCACAAGAAAAATAAACACCAAGGAGATGCCAAAAATTTTGACAACGCTCGACCAACCACGCCTTATCAAAAAATCTCCTGAATTCATGTGTGTGAATAATTTGGGAGCAATTTGTCCTCTGAGAGTCACCAGTAATCTGGATAGAATCCAGACAAGACTCCATAAAGAAGAACGAAAAGCCACCAAGTTGTAGGAGCAGCACATTTTGACTGAAAACACCAAGCTTCCCAGTGTATTTTTTTCGTGATTTTTTTTATTTCTTTATTGCCGTTTATTTCATAATAGGCGACCTTTCATCCCATTTTTAATGCCCGATTTCTGTATTTCCTCATCTACCCTCTCATTTCAAAACATCTCCCCTCGAATAAATCAAACATCTTCACTTCCTTTGTCCCGTCCCCAAATTTCTTCTTCCGATTGATCCTTGATACCTCTTACCGCCGGTTTCATTGTTACTCCGCTATATCGCAGGTACGTGTTCATCTCATTTTTAGATTTTTTTCTCTATTATGCGTTCACCACCCCTTCATTAATCTGACCCCTTCCGACGAGCCAAGGGTTGCAGGAAACGTTCCCTATCTTGGTCAAGCCAGAACAGCTCTTCCACGCAAATTCCGTAGGATTCAGCTCTGTACCGATTTGTTGTCAAGTGCTTGAATTACAACCGTTTAATTCGCGTCCAAATCCAGTAGAAGTCGAATTGCAGTTTTAATTAATTCATAATATCGAAAACACTGATCGTGGTCGAAAACCAAAATGAAACCTCGAATTATACGGTCGCGCGGCTCATTTAACAATAATAATAAACTGTATTTGAGTTAAATTTTATATTAATTGCCTTCATTGTCAAACAGATTACAAGAATCCAATCGCTGGATAAGACAATGTAGAACAAATTGACGCAACAAAATTAAAATGAGCGCCGGACAAAGTGCCGAAATGTACGGAGCGGGAATAGGAGAGGTCCCGGTGGAGAGCCCTGCGCGCACCGATACTAATGGAATAAGTTGTCTATTCTGCAAATGTGACGCCAATAATTCAATCAATTCGTCATTCAGACCATAAAATTTTAATTTATTAAGAATAATGGTGCGGTCGACACGATCGAACGCCTTCGAGAAGTCTGCATGAACATCGAGCTGCTGATGAAGCATGATGAATAAAACAACTTAAATTAGTTACTGTAGACATGAGTGACAAATCGGCGACGGCGCTACTGGATGCCGTCTGAAGGGACTGGAAGAAATCTGGAGGAACAAAAAAGAAACAACACGAAAATGGCTTGCACAGTACTAGATAATTTCCAGTGATGCTAAATCAGGCGACCAAAGAGTCAGTCATCTTTGGACTGCATCCTCATGGGATGTCGTCTCCATCAAATACAGCATTATTTTGAATTTTTTTGTTCTATATTGGAACATGACTTCTAGTTTGTTTAATATACAGAGTGAGCTCCGTAAAAAAACTACACTGTATTTTGTTATTTTTTAAAAGATCAAGATCCAATGACTAGCCGTGTAGTCTTTTTTTTTCTTTTTGTCTACGAGAAGTAGAGGTGTTGGATTCTCTCATGGGCTGTGACCTTGGAAATATCTGCGCGAAGGCGGAGCGATAAACCAGTGAAAAATCTGTAAAAATTTGTGGCAGATATGACTCACAACCCATGAGAAAATCCAACACCTTTACAAATATGTATTGAAGAATCGAAATCTTTTTGATTTTGATAAATTAACGAAATTCAAGATTTTTCGATCTCGTGACTGCTTTTTTTAATTGTTCTGACACCATTCCACCAAAAAAATCTTCAACATTTTTGTTGTAGCAAGAAAAAAATATGTTTTTGTCCACCTGGTGCTATCTTCACTGGCACACTTCTGTGATCGCTTAGAGCTCCTTGTCTTGTTCATTAAATGAGATTATATTTTGTAAAAAGTAGCACAAAAAGAGTGTTGAAGATGTTTCATAAACATGACCACTGAATTACCATCGGCTCGTTTTATCAATCGACTTAATCAGCTTTCAACAGTTACAACGTCATTAGAAGTAGATTAGAAGTTACGAAATGGTGTTACACAACAGAAACATATAACGGAATGGTAATTGTCTTCAAAGGCTTTGTAAAGTGAAGTTAGTACAATATAATTGCTGTTATTTTTTTTATAAATCGAATGAGTAATGAAATAATATGTAATAATAATTTTAAAAAAGTGTAAAATATGTATTTTCAGTACAAGTGAGCAAAGTAGTGCATTTAATCACGAGTACGGAAGTTGGGCGTCTGAGCCGAAGGCGAGAACCCCAACCGTACAAGTGATTAAATGCACATTTGCTCATGCGTGTTGAGTCTGATTTTTAAAATAAAAACAACAAAATAAAAATGTAATGAAGTTACTTGAGCAATAAAAAAAAAATATTTAGATTTAATTAATTCTAAGAACTTGCAATAATTACACGTTGTTTCCAAGTCCAAAAATGTGAAATACAGGGTTGTTCAAATGAAGAAATCAACAAATGCTGCAGACTAAAAGAAAAACACCTAGAACAATTAGGTTTTCGATTCACCCGGTATACTTAATTGACTGACAGACTCCTGCACTTGTGAAAATTACAAAGTGCATTAGCGCAAATTGCAACCAATCAAAAATCGTTTTGTAATAAATTACTACAATTACCAATCTAAATGCCACCAGGATAAAATTGTTTTTGAGCTAGATTAACTTAAAATCATATTAACTGACTTAGTTAAGTAACTACAAAAAAAATTAGCTAATACATACTTGTGATTATTATGTATTATTTTTTCCGAAATTCTGGTTTCTTCTCTCATTTATTTGATTTATGCTTTGTGGTTTAGCGCTTTAACAATAATGATAATAATAATTGGTTTAACATGGTTGAGCAAGAGTTTTCACACCGAGTTTGAGATAATAACGATGATAATAATAATAATTGTGAGTGGTTTACCTGGTTGGGCAAGATTCTCTAGATTCGGTGTTTTCTTGCACAACCGGAGATTTTTTGCCCCTTTGAACCCCGTCTAAACGTATCGCACACCCCGTCCGACCCTTACCTGGCCGACATCCGAATCCTTTCCACCCTTTGATAAAAAACAGGTAAAAATGCAAATGTAGGTGCGGTTTTTTTTCCAGCCACCTGGCGTTAAGTTTGCTCATTCGTGCGATGTCACAGGGAGCATTCTTGGGAAAAACTTAGGTAGATCAGTCGGAATTTGCAAAACAATAAAAAAAAAATCGAACGGGTAGAGCAGATGGACGTCGAGGACGCCTCAAAGCTCGAAAAACTGTGATTTGCTCGGGACGAACGCCACTGGCGGTCGGACCGTTAGGCCAGTTTCCCCCGAAAAGCGGCCACAAAAAAAAAAAAATAAATAAATAAAGCGATGACACACCATCTTTTTTGTCTAATTTGTATGCTCGATGAATAATTATTATCATTATCAAGACAGGAAGCGAGCAAGCAATAAAAAGAATTTTATAATGTAGTCATGTCTTGCACATTTCACATTTTAATTGAAAAAATTACGCGTCAATCTCATTATGAATAAACAAGAGTTCTTTTTATAGATGTGCGTTTTGTACTTAGAAAATATAAAGACGAGGCGGACGTCAATGGCGGACATTTAAAATCTGCAAATGTGACACATCGTTGACTTATTACGCGCTAACGCCAGAGTTGGCGTGCATGGGGGGACGTGAGGAGAATCTCAATTGTTTGTGGAAACGTACGCGAGGAGAAAATGGGACGGGAAGGAAAACAGATAAAGTGTGGAAAGAGACGAAAAGCGCAGAATGTTGTTAATTTTCTGTTAAATTAGGTTTCCAAAAGCTTCCCAAGAACATCGTGGAAATTCTTTTCTGATCCAGTTCTATAATTTTGAGAATTATAAAAAAGGTGAAACCACGCCTCATCACAAAAAAAAAATTGCACGTTGTTATTAAATAAAATGTTGCACCGGTGGCAAAGAGAGTTCTTCGTGTTTTACAAATAAACACAACAAGAAGTAGTTTTGACAAATTTTGTACATATTTTTTGACATTCAGCTCGTTGATTGATTTTTGCCGGCGCCACTGTCCGATTCGATTAAAAAATAAATTTCATGTATAACGAAGCAGGGTAGGCAATTTCGCACGATTTACTTAACAATTCAGTTGTCGGTAGGGGAGGGTGGGGCTCGGCGGCACTCCGTCCTCCCCAAATCGGCGGCTCGGCGTGCCTAAAATGTTGTTAAAATAAACAATGGTCGTGTAATTTGACGGCTTTCGCATCGAACTTCCTGTGTTTCAATTAATCCCATTAAAATTATTTTATAATAATAAAATATTATTGTTGTTGTTATTATTGCGATACGAGCAGCGAGCGCTTTAATGTTCTTTGTCTGTTAGCTGTTTCATTACAATAAAATATAATATAACGTAGGAGAAATTCGAAATTGATTCGATTGATATTTTATTGTGTTAAGTAACCTACGTGTAGAGTGGAACAGCCTACCTACCTATACTTTACTACTGTTTTCTTCGGTTGCTTGCAAACCTGATATTCGATATGTCCCTCGACGGTATTTCGATCCGCTACCTTAGAGGTGTTGCTCGCGCTCGGTTTTCATCTCGCACCTGATACACCACGATTAACGTTCATTTTTTACGACCGACACATCTTTTATTGGTTTTGCCGGCTCCCGATGGCGGTCCCCTCCGTTCGAATTTCCCGCCGAAAAACGCGAATCTCGCGACTACGCGAAACCGGAATCGCGGTGTGCCGTGACCGACCGCATTCACCTCAAAAATGACACTAACAAATTATCACTTGGAAAATCGCGCTTCGCGCTGATATTGTGCCAGTGCATCGGGAAAAACAACTGAAAACAACTGACAATCGGGAGAAAGGCTGGACGTAAGAACTAAATCTATCCATTATTATTATTACTAACGTTTTTAAAGCCAAATAATTAATCCATCACAGCACTTATCATCATGATGATTTTTTTTTTTGGGGGGTTTTTTCGTCATTTTTGACAGCCAAGAACTTATTTTATTATTTTGACAGTTTGGACAGTTCTTTCAATCACTCTGCGGCAACCAGAAGTGTAATGAACAACCTGACACAAGTTTTTTAAGATTTTTAATGCTCCACCCTGTATATTTTTCCCAATAATCAATTTGAGCTGTTTTAATTTTGGTGCTTTGCAAATATTTAGTGGTTTGAGATTTTTCGGAAATGGGAAATAAAAATGGAGAGAAATTGTTTATTGAGGGGATCGAATGGAGCGCGAACGACTTCGTGGGTTAGTCAGTTTGCGAACAAATAATTTTAAATTTAATTCCAGATTAAAGTCAAATAATATGGTCATTACTTTACAAATAATTAGATTGTGATGTTTAATTTAAATGGCTGACTCAACAATAGAAATAATTATTAATGAATATACAGGGAGTGGTTTCAAGGTTGGACTGCCACTTGATTTATTAGGTTTCAATTGACACACTAAATTTTAATGGAGCTGACACAAAACGAATGTAAATTTTTCCCAATTCTAAAATAGGAAGTGGTTTCGCAGAGCCGGATTTTACACATCTGAACCCACACCGACTGGAACGAGACACAATAAGTCTCTCTGTGTGTTTGATTTGGATTTAAATTTCTCAACTGGCTTTATCTATGTCGGTCACGTACCGGTGGTCTCTCAGATCATTCTCTTTTCTCTGGGAAAATAAATCCGTTGGGCAATGACACTGTACCACGAGGGTGGTTCACAGGAAATTTTCTGAGCAGGAAAAAATGCACTTTTTTGCGATCCTGGAAGAAAGGAGGAAGCAAAATTGAGCCAAATCTGTATTGCCAGCTGGAGCAGCCTTCCCACTCCCCAGATCTATCCTCTAGTGCTTGCTTATTGCGTTCTACTTATTTTTTGGGCACTTTTTTTTCTTGTGACGTCAAAATACACCAAACCAATTATTATTTTAATATGACAAATAATTTTTTTATTTTTATTTTCTTAGTCTTATTTATTAAAGATGTTTTTCTTCTTCAGCTTCTTCAGCTTTAATATTTCAGACTCATAAACGAATTTGTCAAAATTTGAGTTAGGCATTTCAAATGTTTTAGCTAATTTACTTTATCTGCCGCTCGTCAGCGGAGATAATAACTTTATCTGCCGCTCGTCAGCTCGTCAGATGCCTGGCAATGACACTTTACCATTATCAATCCATCAGTATGACTGACATTTGAAGAAAAAAAAATTATATAGCAGTGTCCGAAAAGAGCTGAAGAGTTTTACAGTGTTTTAGATTTCACTCAATTTTTTAAACACTTTTCTGAAATTTCACATCTTCTTTCATGTTTCAAACTCCTAAAACATCGATTCAACGGTGTTGATAAGTGCTTTATTTACCGCTGAACCCTTTGAACCCTTAGTGTTACAACTGCCACTGCCCTTGTAATTCTCTGTCTCTCTCTCTCCCCCTCGCCAGCCAACCCATTAATTTCCTTTTAAACCCTTCTTCACAATTTGTACTTGTTTCCGTCTAATTTGTGTTGCAGTTTGCTCTCTCAAAATTATCTGGCATTTTCTTTTTTAAATTCCATTTTTACGTAAATCGACTTCTCTCTATTATTCTATGATCCTCGTGATGTTTAGAACTGTGCGTTGAATTAGGTTATGTTTTTCTAAGTTTGAGGTTATAAACAGCATCAATGTGTAGTGCATTGTTGTCAGTTTTACTAGTTTGCAATAGACGAATACTCAGACATCGCGGGAAACTCGGCAACATGTCATATTCATTTTGACAGGCCAGGCATTTCAGGAACTTTAGTGACAGTGTGTCCAACGTTAAAAAAATAAATTATGGCCTCCTATTATGCCAAAACAATGTGAACGGTGTTTAGATTTTTTACGTAAAAATTCTTTATCTATTTTCCAGCCGATAAGCCACGTTTACTGGCTGTGTAGGTCGTAAAAAATAATTATTATCAATACTGGAACAAACAACTAGCAAAAATTATTAGTCCACCTCCAGTGGAATTAAATCAGAATTAGACAATTAAATTAAATAGTCAAATTAAATACACAAGTATTATTTGGTTTCTAAATTTTATGGTAAATTGAGAAAATCGAATTAATTGGAAACGCACTTTTAATTAGTCACTGAAGAAAATTTTTTAGTTACATAATTTTAATTAAATGTTCAATTAACACAGAAAAATTTTTCTAATGAAAATCAAATCAACTGAAAATACATTGTTTATTAATAAATTACTAATTGAATAAAATGTGTAATTATAGTGGAATTAATTCGAATTACATTTTTAATTAGCACGGACCACACAAGAAATTTTATGATAAATAAAGAAACACATTTTCCGTTCATCTGTGCATTAATTACTGATTGGATTATTATTATTATTAAAAAGAAATCATTATTAAAGAAAATCCTGTGGAACGTATGAAAAAATCAAATGAAACACATTTTCCGTATATTAATTTAACATCTAGTAGAATTAATTTTATTTAATCTGAATTAGCGCAAGGTAATGTAATCGTAAATAAAGAAAATCAAATCAAATAGTGATTGAATAAAATGTAATTACAGCGGAATTCGTTTAAATAACATTTTTAATTAGCACAGACGACACAAGAAAATTTTATCACAAGCAGAAACGAAAATCTCTGCACCTTGGTGCGGCAATTAGTGACTGCACAAAATTTAATTATGATGCATTTTAATCAGTGGGTAATTAATGTAAACGGAACAAGGATTTTATCAAGTGAAATGGAATAGTTGTGGCCGAGGCGCAGCCGAGGCTTGACAACAGGCGAGGACAAAAGGCACTTTTGGCAATGCGTCCGAAATAGAGTCTCTTTTCGGTGCATTAATTAGTGATTTAATTATTACTATTCTATTGGCACAGGAAAATTCTATCGACGTGAAGAGTACAGTCCAGTATATTTTGTGTTGATTAATTTAATTACATAGTAATTGGGCAAAATGTAATCGTAGTGGAATTACATAGTTTGAATTAATTAATTGATTTATTATTATTATTATTGGTACATGAAAACTCAAGTGGACACATCAAACTAAGCATTTTTTCTGCGGGTTAATTTAATTCGTGATTGTCCAAATTGTAATTAGTTTTAATTTTTAATTAATTAAATTGGAAATCGTTCCAATCACAAAACATTACATTTTATTTAATTTATTTCCAATTTGGGTTTATTATTATTTAAATTATTTGTTGGTCGTTTTCTTTCATCGCCATCTTTATCAGCTCCTCTTTCCCAGCCCCGTTTTAATTAAATTTCGTATCAATTTTTCCCTCCCACTACCCCAAGCGAAAAAAAACCTCCTTTCCTCCACATCGTCTTTTATCATCCAGTTCCGTTTTGCGGTTGAATTGAAATAATCTGGTTTTCGAGGCAGCCAGGAATTTCGTCTGTTATTGTTATCGTTGTTATCGCGTCGAAGTTCTATAATCGCTCCATCCTCTGCGTCCAGCTTCGCGCTTCGCAACCGTCCGTCCACCTGTCGGCGGCACCTCGCCGCCCCCGGCCCCGGGCGGAATTCCAGCCGTCCACCCACGCCGAAAACGGCGAAGAAAAAATTCCGAAAAGTCGAGCACGGAGCGGCCGCGATGAATGAAAACAACAGCCGATCGCTGTCCCCCTCTCTCTCGTGCGTTCTCTCTCTCTCGTGTGGAGTACAGTCGGAATTTGCGAAATTGACGCATCCGCAGTGGCATTTTTTACGGGCGCGATGCACACACGAAATGTACCTCTATTTACGATTTCAGCCAATCTAAATCCAAGATTTGGCTGAAATTTTTTGGGGCAGGGAGGGGGCACCCGGAGCGGGAGTGGGGGAAACGTCGTATTTTCGAATTCCGTACGGCTTCAGTCGCACTCCGTGGCTTCAGCAGGGAAGTACGGGCCTCGTGTCGCACAACCCCCATTTTCAGTTCTCTTGTGTGCTTCTTCCACCCCGTTTCGTTGCCCCAGTGATTCGTGCGCCGGATTTATTTGATTTTTTTTTTGTGTTGTGGCTGAGTGCGGAGGCGGCATGTGAAGTGGACCGCCACCCCCCCCGAGTCAAGTTCAAGGTACCGACTTTGCGCCCTCACCGTCAGCGGATTCTTCCGATTGCGCGATCGATGCGGCGGACCTAATTAAAACGCTGAGTCGCCGCCAATTCGGCCGCCCCCGGGCCCCCGGCGAACCTGATGATTCGGCTGGAAGGAATTGCAAGAATCGCCGCACGGTTTGTTTGTTGGCGGTGGAAACGCCGCGGAAAATGGTGCGCTCGGTGTTTTTGTTGCGCAATGAGGCGCTGGAAACTAGGATTTCCGCGTGGAAATGTCGCGTTGGGCGCGTTGCGAATTCGGGACATTTTCATTTTTCCTTTTCTCTCCTTCGCTTCAATCCTTTTATATCGCGCAACAAAAAAATTTGCGACATTTTAAACTGAACTAGAATTCTTTCTTTTCCTTCTAAATGGTTTTAGCTGCGATTTGTTTCCTTTTCCTATTTTTCCCCATCAACTAACTGTCTTTCATAATTTCTCACGCATTTGTCACGATCAACCACTTGCTATTAGTTATTTAATACGTTTCTCGCTTACCCTGCATAATTTTTTTCTGCTTTTCAAGCTTCACTCATTTTATTTCCCAGTTCTCACGTCCGTACGATTCTTATTAAAATCTTTGTGAAATATTAAATTCCCAATTTTTTGGTGAACCCCCTTTTCGAATTAATAATGAGTAATTTTTGTTGCGTTTTTTCCCATTTTTCTTACATATTTCCTGTGCGAATTTAATTTTTTTATTTCCCCTCACACTTCCACAATTTCGTCGGTTTATCATTCGGTTCCTTTTTGTGATTATATTTAAATTATCTCGTCTAACACCCGATAGTTTTGTTTGTTATTGTTATCGCTATCGTGTTAAGTTCCTATTTATTGCTTTGTTTTTTGCTACCAGTTTTACCAACTTCTTGTTTACCGTTTCGTTCATTTATTGTTTGTTTGTTCCGTTTCGTTCCATTCTTTTTATTCTTCTCATTCTATTCTCACTTTTTCTAGCTTTGCGAGTGCAAAAATGCATTCAAATTATTGTTATTTTATTTTGCCTTTTTTCCTTTCCATATTTTTCCGTTAAAACTGTTACATTAATTGCAGATCTTCACATTTCTAAAAATCTGTAAAAAACTGTAAAGAAATAAACAAAAGTTTTGTTTTAGTCCTTTGCACATATTCTTATATTTTTCATTTTTCTTTCATCTCTCATATTCTTCTCATTTTATTTGCATTGCATAATTCTTCCTTAACTAAATAAATCTGTAAGAGAAATTGAAATTTATAAAAAAAAACAAACAATAAGAAAATCTGGCCCACTCTTTTATAGGGAAAAAAAAGCTTCATCATTGGCAATAGTAATTTTTATTGCCATTAGCGTTTTCCGTTCAATTTTTTTTTAATATTTTCATTACATGCATTTTTTTTTTAATTCTGTACAGATAGATTTTATTTTTTTACATTTTTGTGACCAACAAGGACACCAAGATAATCATACTCGTGATTTTGTAAATTATTTAATCTCTGTTTTTTTTCTATTATTTCCTCATCGTTATATTTGTTTTACATATTATGTATTGTTTATATTACGTAATTTTTAAACGATCTGCAATAATTTTTTAGGTACTTATTTATGTATTTATTAAGTACATATGTATTTATTTTCCAAATTTAAATTATAGTTGTGCTATAAATTTATATACAGAGTGACTGCAAATTTTCACTTCCAAAGAAATGCACGAAAATATTTTTTTATTTATTTCATTTCAATATTTTAATTATTTTCAATAATTCCTTCATTCTATCATTTCATTTGCAATTTTTTTAGAGTAAATCTGAAGGACTATCAAGTGTAATCTACATTTTCCAGAAACTAAATAAATTTGCTTTTTTTGACCACCTGGTTTACCACTTTTGGGCAACCAATAGGAAGAAACAACATTTTTCATTACAAAGAAAAATCAAAATATTATGTACCTACCTTGTTATGATACTTATTTTATTGTTCTCCCTTTTTCCTTTTTATTATTATTTTTCTACGTAATTTTCCAAAAAGTTTCCAAAACTAACTTAAATTTTTAACATAAGCTCTATTTACAGGGTGAAACAAAATTGTTGGTCCTTGTAAAAAACACCAAAGATAATGATTGGTCTACTGTTTCTTTTTAAATATTTTTTTTTGTCTCGAAGAGCAAGCAAAATAATCATTATGTACTTCTCTGTTTTTTTTGTCTGTCTTTTTATTTTACTTTCTTTGTATTTTTCTGTTTCTCTCCTATTCTTAATTCTTGTATTAACTCAAGTTCAAGTTCTAGACTTCTAAAATAATGACATAATTCCCCAAATGATATTTTTTAATTATAAAACCATTTTGAAATCTCAAAAAAACACTAAACAGGAAAAACAAAATCAAACAACATTTCTTTAACTTCATTTAGTATTTTTTTTTGCAATTTCGAGACTAATTAAGTAGTTAGGAATTTTTTTCCATGCTTATAAAATATGTGACTAGTCGAGGTCACTTTCGGCGAACCCATTGCAAAGACCCAAAACTGTCACAATTTATGAATGCCCTTCGACCCCGACCGGGTTTAGCAAAAGACTTGACACTTGCCTGAAAATGTTCCTTTTCGTCTATTTTTTTGTGGAAGAGGGCGTCGCCCGAAACTGGAAAAAGAACCCGAGACCGACGACTTCCTCACCGAGAATAATATTTCATAAATTTTAATTAGATGTGATGGCCACAAATTAGTTTTCAAGTAGCGATTTTTATCGTTTTAAATTAACATTTATATGGACAAATTAAAATAGCTACCATAATATAATAACCATCTCTGGCGAGTCGCCTTTCTTTCTTCAAAACTAGGAAACTGATATTTTTTTATCTTTCTCCCACGTAAATACGGATGTCCTCAATCTTTTCCCTTGATATTGCACCAATTTGTTTTATTTGTGTTTTATTGTTATTAATGGGCTAGGCCGATACGTGGCCCGTCCATTTCTCCCATTTGTCAAACCCGTCTTTTTGGACAATTTTGCCACCAAAAAATTTTTTCCCCACCCAGTCCTGGCCGCCTAATTGGATTATGACACTCACAGTGTCGCTTTAACTTCTAAGCCGGGTGCAATGGGCCTTTCCAACCCTTGCAAGACAGAAAGAGTCCCTCTTGGGGGGGTGCCAGCGATTCGTTTTGAAGACAAGCAAAGAACTACGTCCCTACCTCTCTCGCAAGCGAGCTCAATACTTCTCGCAATTTACAAAGTACCACCATATTCTGTTTCAAAAATTGTGAAACAATTGAATTTAGTGTTGTCGATGTGTGGGTCTGCAGAAAAGTGGAACAAAATCGAGAATTGCACGATGTAAAATTAACAAAAGAAAACAGAATTACCTCCGAAACCGTAAACTTTGTTGGCATAAAGCTGAATAGTGAATAAATTTTTATTTTATTGTTTTAGAAAATTTTATAGCCAGTGTGTTCGGTCTTGTGTTAAAAACTCGTTACACATGTACCTACTTTATTTTGTTGATAATTTTTCCCACCTAAAATTATATATTTTTTATAATCATTATTAAGATGTAACGAGCGTTCATTTAAATTTCCCCGCAAAGTTGGCGTTGAAGAGGCGATTGTGAACGCACCACGGATTAGGGATCACGGCTGGTTAAATCTCACCTCACTTTTTGCGTTTATTGTGCACACTGACGAGTGGTGCGTTCACAATCGGACAACGGGAAATTTTAATTGAACACCCGATAGTTGTTGAGTTCTTCCATTCTCAACGATCGTCACAGGAATATTGTAAAGATATTTAAAAGAGTTTGTATAATGTTGACGTTACATTTTTAAATGGGACACACTGTATAATATTATGTTTGGATTTTTCAATAACATAACTACTCGAGTAATGGCGTTGCCAGTACTAATTGATTTCTCAAAAACCTAAGTAATGCCGTATAATTAATATATATATAGAGTGTTTCAGTTAAAAACTGGAAGTTGAAGTCATATTTCGCAAAATCAAAATTAGGAAAAAAAAGAATTGAAATTCATTAAAACTGAGCTTATAGTTTGTTATTATTTCAAGTCACCAAATATGGTACATAGTTTTTTTTTATTATGTGCTCATTATACTCGTATTTTTTTTGCGTTTTCCCATTTGTTACTTTTTGTTCTTTCCAACTTCAATGTTTGTTACTTTCACAACATGAACCACAAATATTTTTTTTTGCCTCGTGCACAATTTGTATTTTTTCAAAATAAATTGTATTAGATTTTTTTTCAAAAATTTTTACTTTCGTATATAGCAATATCCCAAATTGTACTTTTCTATGAGCAGATTATATTATCAAATATAAACCACTCGGTATAGTGAGGTAGAACACAAAAAATATTTTCTCCACTTGGGCATTTTTTACTTAAACAAATATATACAGAGTGATTCTCAAATTGTGTTTTTATTTCCATTTTCTGACCACAAGAGTTCTGCAAGAACTTTTTTTCTTCAAAGGAACACAATGAAGCGGTTTTTTTTGCGTAATTTTGATTTTGACGTCCACAAAGGTTTAGATAAAAATAAAAAAAATTACAGAAGCATATTTTTTTGAGAAATAAATTCATAACAGAGGTAGCAATTTTTTTAAACAGAAATAAATCTAGTGGAGAGAAGTAGGACATATATTTACTTTTTTTGAAAAAAAAAGGCTTTTATTTCAAAATTATGTTGTTCAAGACCTTCAAAGTAAACTTCCAGTCTAATGAAATCACTTAGGAGGTTTAAATTACCACAACATCCTCAAAGCTAGTGCAAGTGAAGTACATAATTAAGAAATTATTATTTTTTTTAAAGGATTCTTTTGTAGTATTTTTTTAAGATTTTTGACAAAATTTTGAAATTGAATGATTTTTAAACGCTGAAAATAATTTTAAATTCAAAAACATTTTTTTTTAAACATTTTGAGTGAGTCATCGAAGAGCATTGCAGTTTCCTCTTCTGAGCTGTCATTTTTATTTTTCCAAAATTTCCCCCAAAATCTTCAAAATCTTGAAAAAAAAAACCACTGAGAAGTTATTTTTTACCACAAACTATTTCAGAACTTCTGAAGGTTAAAGAAATAATTTTCATTGTAATTCTAAATAAACACTCTGTATATGTACACCAGAAAGTTACAATGTGATTCATATAAAAATTGTTAAAATATTTATTTTTTTAAATTCTTTGCAAATACTAATATGTAGGTAGTAATAATTTTTGATTTCTGATAGAAACATATATATCGGGCGTCTCACTTACAAATCAAAATCAAGACCTCCAGCTCAGTTTCAAGTCACGATTATTAAGTTTTGTTTTAAAATAACTTGATTAAAATTACTCAACCAACAAGTTTTTTTTTTTTTGTGTTTCATCATGAAACCTAGTCCCTGACAGCAATAAATTTCCAAAAATTCGTCACGGTCCACACCCAAATTCTTCACTTTTCTTTTTAATAATTCCTCATATTTATGCAAATCAGTGTCGTACCACGTTGACACAAATTACGACCTGTCAGCTGTCATCTGGCAAAAGCTACAAATTCTTCCGTTATTTTTGAAATTGCAAGCGTAAAAATAGCCGAGGTCGGCATAAATAATGTAACGATGAGAGGAACAATGGCCGCGTCACGTGACACTGTTCAAAAAGTCAAATTTGGCGGTGACGTCCGGGCGATTTGTAGAATTTTGGGGAAAAGATCGTCGAGTCTTGACTTTCCGGCAGAAAAATTATTAATTGGTGTGTTGGAGCGGTGACCTTCACCTTTTCCACAAGTCAACAGATGGCGACCAGCGTTGACAAATTACACATACGTGCTTGCGATTTTGTACATATTTTTAATTAATTTCAGTTAATAAATCAACAGGAAATGATTTGAATAATCGGACTCGACCCACTCGGTCGGTAATGCAGGAGTCCGGCGGGGTCGCCTCCGCCACTGGTCCGTCGAGGGTGGAATAATCCGGCGCTTGTTTTGTTGACGGCGTGATCCTCTCTCTAATCCTGCGTAATTTATAATTTTTTACGAAATTCAATCCAAATATTTGCCGGCTGAAAGCGCCGCTAGAAAAACATTGTTGTTGCAACCATAAATCGGTGGTAATCTGGCTCGGCGGTCGCTTTGGATTATTTAAACAATTTTATTGGGGCCCCCCAATTAAGTTCATCCACGTTTCTCGGCTTTTAAAAATGGAAAAGCGATTAAGCTCCCCCGTTGATGATGTTATTTTATGGTGTCCGGTAAATATAGCAATAAAACGGAAAAATTTAATGCGTCCAAGGGATATAAAAACGGCGTTATCGGTGTCGTCCGTGATGTCTTTTAAAGAGCATTCCCCAAAAATTCCTCCGGTTCGTTTAAAACGTGTCCGACAAGTCGGTGCGCCGGGGCCGACACGAAATAAATAAAGGAAAAAAGCTGATGTTGCCCGGCCGAAACGTAGGAGTGTCTCCGGATTTTTGTGGCTTAATTCGCCCCGTTTCGCGACGGACGGTTCACCGCCCCCGAACCGGCCGCCGCTGTCGGACCGCTTTTATCGGGTTTTTGCTTAATTCCTTTACAAGAATTTCCGATTTTATTCGATTTTAAGAACTGGTTCTCGGACGGGGGACATAAATTCGGCGCGACCACACAGTGGCGGCGCGAATAGGCGCACAACTAATCACATACTCATGGATCACGTGATACTGCTAAACCAATGACAGTAGATTTGTTTCCTTTGAACCGCCATATTATAAAATTTCGTTCTACACTCGTTTATATAATTAATGTATACAGGGTGATTTTTATTTATGACATATTTCACATACTTTTTGTTATATAAACCAACTGAATTGTTAATTTCTGTTTTCTTTTTAAATTATATTATCAAGCCATTGAATTGAATTTATTTATTTATCGCATACTAGTTTTGTTCCTTCTTTAATGGTGCATGCAATTTTGGAGATTAATAATAATAACAATTATTATTTTTATTGTTATGATTTTTTCGTCATGCGCTGGAAACATTTCAGTAAACACTCTGTACATGTGTCGATTCCTCGAAGTGTCTTTTTTTGAAAAACTTGGCAAAACAGCATTCTTGGCGCAATTTATTCGTTCCTTAATCAATTCGCGATTCTGTCGAAATCGGCTGGCCCCCATAAATTCCGCGGGACAAGGCAGTGGCGTCGCGCGCCCCCTCCCCGCTTGAGCGCGCGCCGTACCCATTTTCTCGTTATAAATTTTGATTTTATTCAAATTTCGAATGTGGGTTTAACAACAATACCATTATCACTCCGCTTAACATAATTCCATAGCGCTAGCAGCGAGGAATGTCGAGTAACGCTGCGTTACGCTTAATTAAACATCAGACGGCTTCATTTTCAATGGGCCAGTGTCACGTGACCGATTTCGCAAGCCCCCCAGAAAATCCGTCACGGGTCACGGGTGAAGGAAAAGCGGAGAGCGAGAGCGTCGCCCAGACTTTTCCGATGATGTATGGACGCGTCAGGCGGCTATTTCGGGCGTTTTGTTTTTGTAGAAATCCAAGAAATTTTAATAAGTTGTCGTGTGTCACCGTTTAAAAACGCGGACGGAGCTCGGAAATGTTCATTTTCACATTCCACGGCTTTGTCGCGGAAATTTAATATTCACGTGGCGGCCGGAGATAACGAACGAATTGTTGCATCACGGAGAAGAATGCCAGAAAAGGGAATTGCGACGCAAAATGTTAAAACTAATCGAGCTTCTAATTAAATATACTCAAAGTAGGTTGCTCCAAAAACGTACAAAAAACTTCTTGGGTGGTATATCGGGAGTTGCAGTTCTCTTGGTTTTAGAAAAAGAATTGAAAAAGAATTTTTTTCATAACAAAATTGTGCATCAAAAACTTTCTTTCTGCTTTTGGCTTTGTCATAATAGGTTGCTCCAAAAACGTCCCAAGTGCAGAAAATGCTTCTTGGGTGGTACATTAGGTTGAGATAACTCTCTTGGTTTTAGAAAATTTTTGAAAAAAATTTTTTTTTTCGCAACAAAATAGTGCATCGAAAAATTTCTTCCTTTTTTGACAAAGAAGTACCTACATAACTGATGGTTACAACTGGTACAATGGCACCAAGTTTGAAAGGGTTTCACTTAGACGAAGAAGAATGATAGAAGATGACAATCGAGCCATGTTAGAATTAGAAGAAGTACTTTGGGCATTGGAAAGTGTGCTATTAACATGTAACACTACCACTTGGGTGTTGGGACAGTTTGTGGTGCTCCATGGTAGGACAGATGTCCAAAAACAACGCGTTAATTGATAGAAAAAAATCGTAGAAGCAATACATAGAAGATACATTTGAAGCAATCCGCAGAATAATCACTGATTAGCAGAATCGTCTTCCACGCACTTAAGTCTGTCCAGAACTGTAGGAAAATAGATGATTGCTTCTTTTTTGTCATCGTCACTTGGACAGATTGGTGCTTTAATAGTTTAATAAGTTCAAAGAAGGTTGCTCCAAAACTTCCCAAGTGGCTCTGTGAAATTGTAGACACAAGGAAAAAACACTTCTTGGGTGGTACTACATTGGCAATTGTAACTCTCTTGGTTTTGGAAGATTTTGAATGAGATGTTGCCTGGATAAAAAAACAAACAAGACATTTTTTCACGCCAAAATAGTGTTTTGAAAAGTTCTTTTGTGCTTTTGGCAAACAAGTACCTTCTGAATCGACTGGTACAAGGGAGCCAAGTTTGAAAGGGTTTCGCTTGGAGACGATTTAAGTCGAAGAAGAATTAGAGAAGATGATAATAGAGTCATGTGTAGAATTCGAAGAAGTACTTTGGGCATGGAAGAAAGAGTTTGTGATGCCTAAAAACAGTAGCGTGTCAATTGGTGTAAAAAAATCTTAGAAGCAATACATCCAAAGCAGTTGATTGATTAGCAGATGCGTCTTCCAGATTCTAGTCTGTCTAGAAGCAAAGGAAATAGATGATTGTTTCTTTTTTCTCATTGCCATTTGTAAGTAAATTGTGGTGTAACCTTCCTAGAGTCCTGATTTGGCACCTGTTGATTTGTTGTGGACCCCATGAGTGGTGAATAAAAACAAAAATAGAAAAGTAAGTGTTTCGTCAGATTGTAAAAGATTTGAGGCAACCTTCACGTGGCTCTGGAGAAAGCAAATTGTTGGATAATGCAAAACCTTGGAAAGGAACTATTTAAAGAAAATAGCGGAAACGTGTTAAAGAATCTGTTGGACATGTTGGGTGAAGATGGACCATGATGGTTGGAGCAATGAATTATTTTTGACGTTTTGTACAAACGTTTTTAGGAAAATTTGCCCAGGTGAAGGTGTTTGAAAAATGTTTGTGTTTTGTATAAAGGTCATAACTGTATATACTCCTGATGAAGGTTGATTACAAAGATCAAGAAAGTCATTGAAACTAGGAACGTCGAAGGCGTTCCAGGAACTTTCTTCACATTTTTACCAACAGATGAAATTTCTCATGAGTCAGCTTGATCTTTGTGCGATGTTGACAGTCTTGAAGTAAAAATTTGCAATACAAAATTATTGATTATAAAAATATTTGTATAGCTAACAATATAAAGACATTGATGACACTTCTAAAACCAAAAAAATTAAAACATTTAACACACCAGAATAGTTATATTTGTGTATTAAGGCCAAAAAGTGCATCTTTTTTTGCCCGAGTTGAGGTTTCTGGCCGAGGCGCAGCCGAGGCTTGAAAACAGGCTACAAAAGGCACTTTGTGGCAAAGGTGCACATTAAATTTTTTAGGCGACCGCACAAACCACAAAGCAAAAGACGGTTACGTCGGTTTCGTTTCTAATTTACTAAACAGAGGGCGCCACGGTCAGCGTCCAAAAAAAAGATACTTTTCGTCCGCGTGTGAGTACGTAAAATTACCGGTTTCAATAAGAGTGCCTAAAAAAAATGCATGACACGAGTTTTTTCGGTTTTATTTCTTTTTAGATCTAGATCTTTTTGTTTTTCCTTTTTGAGAAATCCATTACAAGTTCGCAATACGTGAAAAATCTCACAAAGTTTTGTCTAATCTGATACTCTTATTAATTTTAAATTCAAGTTTATCTTGTTTTTGCCTCGACAAACAATTATTTTTGACATTTCACCAGGAAATTGTTTACCTATTTAGAATATGTTTCATTATTATGAAAAACAATTCCGTGATCAACAAATTGTTTCCAGATTGGATAAAAAACCATCATTTTATTACCTTGTCATTTTTATTATTCTTTCATTTTAAATTTATTGCTATATCAGTTACTTGAAAAAATGTCTGAAATGCAATACACTAAATATGTGTGTGTGTGTGTATACATATCGGGTGTTCATTTCATCCGATATCGATTGTGAACGCACCACAAAAACACAACCAACGCAAAAAGTGAGGTTAGATTTAAACAGCTGCAATCTGTAATTCGTGGTGCGTTCACAATCGACTCTTAAACGCCTATTTTGAGGATAAATTTAAATGAACACCCGGTATATGTAAGAGAAAAAGTGTGTTCCATTCTAGATGTGTCCATTTGTGAAGAAACCTTCAATAATTTATTTTGGCAATTTTTGACGGATTTTTGGAATTTTTCGAAATCACTCAAAAATCCAGTTCCACCCAAGAGGGTGAAAATACCGTTCAGCCGCCCATCTATTTTTGTCCACCCTGTACACCACCACTAGAATGTGAAAAATTCTGTGTCCGTCGGCAAAAACGCGAAAAAATAAAATTGAGCCATTCTCCAGATTCCTTCTTTTGCGGATAAATCCAGGACACATTCCTCTGCCAAACAAGCAATTTTGCTGCGGGGTCACAAACAAAACCCATTTTTTGCACATATTCCGTCACACTTTCGTCATTTTCTGGATTATGAATTTAATATTCAGGTAAATGAGCAATTTTCGTCGAAAATCCCCAAAAAAACCGGCAGATCAGTCCACACAAATCAAATCCATTCAAATGATTTTTTTACCGCTCCCACAAGAATACACCTAATAAAACCTGAAACGGGTCGACAGAGAATTCGTTCTCGTCTTTTTTCCATTTGATTCAAAGGTTATGATTTATTCAAGTTTCCTTCCAGGAAGCTCCAATAAAACAGCTTATCGACTTATAATTCCAGCGCGTTTTTTCGTTTTGTTTTTTTCGGGGCCACGACGACGAAATAATCGTAAAAGCGGAATTCCACACAGATAATAAAACAGTAAAAGGTGAATAGTTGTGGAAGAGCGGCCGGAATCCGAGCCCCACATCTAGGGGGCTGGGGCGTCGACGTTCATCTGTCCAGCCTGGGGCGCTTGATTTATAGAAAAATCATTAGACTATCCGATGTTAATTCGTGACGTGGAAAAATAATAATAATGATAAAAAAAGAAGTCGTATTGTGAAGTATCTGGTCGATCATTAATCATTCAAGGGTTTTACATTTAAATAAAAGAATTGTATGCATCATTTATCAAAGCGGCTAATACAATGAACAAGCAAAACGATCGTTAAAATTATGGAAATAAGTTTTCCAAGGATTTTTTTTGGGCCCCTCGCGACACGCAATTTTTTAATTGGCCTGTGTTCATAATGAAATTATTAAACGCGCGTAAACGCCTCACGGACGCGAATAAAACACAGCCTACTTAGAATTAAAATTATATTTTATTGTATTTAAAATTTACAGTCTTCTGGGATATAAAATTTTATGGGTTTTCCGTAATAAATTCTCCATTGCAAAGAAAAATTAGTTTTATTGAAAATATGATTTAATGTTACTAGTTTACTTTTATTATCCCAAGTTATTTTATACCGGACTTTATACCATATATGTTTTAATTCCGTCTGTGAAATACGACCGAGTGCACTTTTTCTACTGACCAACAGATAATGGACCAATAAACATTGTAGTGTGCACGCACCTTAACTGACCGATGGGTATCGCCCATTCCACACTTTCCCATTACACCAAGAAACGAAGAAAATGTATTGGTTTTCTTCAGTATCCAAGGATTAGTGTGGAGAGAAGTTTTTTGCCAAAATTTTGGGACAAGTCCCATAAACTTTTACACTTTGCCAAAATTTTGGGTTCTTTCTGGTCTGGTCTTTGAAAAGCTGTTGTTGTTACTGCACGTCTAGACAAATCTCCTTTAAAACAAGATCAATATGTTGGTACTGCTTCTAGGAAAGGCCAAGATCCAGACAGGTTTCCAAACAAGAGCTTGGAAACCTGGTGATTGGATCTTTCAAGATATATTTCCAGATGACTCTCTAGTTGTTACAACTTGAATTTTTCCTGTAACGTGTAGAGTCAGGTGATCTTCCAAATAAGTCCAATATCTTAACGCAACTCCTTGGAAAAGCTGAGATGAAGATGGATTGGTACCAACGATTTGAGACCTAGCAAATGAGAATGTCAAGATATATTTCCAGATAACTCTCTTAATTTTGGACATTTCTTTTTGAAATTTTCACACCAGCTGTCTGGACAAATCTTCTTTAAAACAAGATCAATATGTTGGTGCTGCTTCTAGGAAAGGCTAAGATCCAGACAGGTTTCCAAACAAGAGCTTGGAAAACTGGTGATTGGATCTTTCAAGATATATTTCCAGATGACTCTCTAGTTGTTACAACTTGAATTTTTCCTGTAACGTGTAGAGTCAGGTGATCTTCCAAATAAGTCCAATATCTTCACGAAACTCCTTGGAAAAGCTGAGATGAAGATGGATTGGTACCAAGGATTTGAGACCTAGCAAATAAGAATGTTAAGATATATTTCCAGATAACTCTCTTGTTGTTGGACATTTCTTTTTGAAATTTTCACACCAGCTGTCTGGACAAGTGCTCTTTAAAACAAGCCCAACATCTTGGATCAACTCCTTGGAGAAGCAAAGACCCAAACAGGTTTGCAATGGACACTTTGAAAGCTGACCGTTGAGTCTTCGAAGATACTTTTCTTGTTATTGAGTCATTTATTCTGTTTGAAATTTTCGTCAAATGTATCTTGGCAAATGCTCTTTAAAACGAGCCAAACATCTTGGCACAGGTTCTTGGAATCGTTGAAATCCAATTAGGTTTCTGATGACGAATTTGCAAGACTGATGATTACCCCTCCGTAAAAATATTTATAGATAACTGTCTGGCTATTGAAGATTTTCTTCTTTTGCTTCAATAACTATCCTCGAAAGTGTTCTTTAAATCATCTCCCTGGAATAGTCAAGACACAGTGTGAAAAAAAATGACGATCCAGAGAGATTTCTGATGGCGGTGTTGAAAGTGTGGTGCTTCAAGATATATTTGCAGATAAATCTCTTGCTATTGGATATTTCTTTACAAAATGTCCACACCAGATATCTATCCAAATACTGTTTAAAACGTATATGATTTCTTACCGGAAACTCTTATAAAATCAGAGATCCAGACAAGTTTATGATGATGATTTTTGAACACTGATGGTTCAGTTGAGATACATTTATAGATAACTTTTTTATTACTGAGTCTTTTTACTCGAAATTTCCTCAATATGTATCTGGATAAGTGCTCTTTAAAGCCAGCCCAACAATTTTGTGCAGCTCCTTGGAAAATTTGAATTCCAGACAGGTTTCTGACAGATTGACAATTAAGACTTTCTAAATTGCTAATTTCTCGTCAGTGAAGATATCTCTTTCGAATCTTTACAGTAACTAGCCTGGCAAGTGTTCTTTAAAATAAGCACAACAGCTTAACGCAACTCTTTGGAGAAGTTGAGATCTAGAGCAATTTCTGCCAGGGAGTTTTGAGATCTGGAATGTAAGTTTTCTAAGATATATTTGCAAATAATCAAGATCTTGTAAAATCTTTCTTATTGACATTTTACAAACATCTATAATGCAAACAGCTCTTTGGAAAAGCTAAAATTCCTAAAAGTCTAGTGAAAATCTTGAAATACTAGTTTTTGGACTACTCTAAATATATTTGTAGATAACTTTCTAATTATTGAAGATTTCTCTTTAAAATTTCTACACTAGTTATGTAGATAAATGGTCTTTAAAACAAGTGCAGTATCTTGCCGCAACTCCTTACAAGAGCTCAGATCCAGATGAGTTTCTGACGGCGATTTTGCAAGTCTGACATTTAGATTTTCCAAGATATGTTAGCAGATAACTCTCTTCTTATTGAACATTTATTTTTTTTTTATTTGAAAATACATAACTAAGGAAGTGTTTTTTGAAACACACCCAGTATCTAACTGTAACTCTTGGGAAAAACTAAAATCGAGATAAGTTTCTGTTGGTGGCAGTTTTCGGAGCTTCTGTGGTCAGCTCCATCTAGGTGTAACTTTCCCATTTCTGCATATTTTTCTTTGAAACTATCACACGAACTAACTGGACAAACGCTCTTTAATACAAATCCAGTAGCTTGCCGTGATTCTTTGGCAAAACTTAGATCCGGACAGATTTGTCACAGCGGTTTTGTTGCACGAGCTGCCAAGACATATTTCCCGATAATTTTTTTCATATCCAACGTTTCTTTTTGAAATTTTCAGACTATACATCTGGGTAAATGCTCTGTAAAACTAGTCCAACAAAATATTTTTCTCAGTTGTAACAAACAGATGTCAGTATAAAATCTGCAAAGAATGAAGAAACAGATGTTGACAAATTTTGTCTGTTTTGGAATGTTGTATAAACAATTCGAATTTGGACCAGATCTGATGAGAATTTGATCGATTTGAACATTTTAGAAGAACAATGTGTTAATTTTGAAAGGAAAGGTAGGAGCGTTCACTCTCGCAGTAGGCAAGAAAAGTTGGCGCACTTGACACAAAAGAAGTTGTCCAAAATGTTATTAATAAAGTACCGTTAGGTCGTCATTAGAGAAGCATTTCCTTCGCGTCCTCCTCCTCTCCTCTCGTCAGCAATTGTCCAAACGCCCGAACGAAATTATGAATTCTGACAGGCGAGTGATTAATAATAATTGACGTGTTTGAATTTTTCGCGAAAGTGTCCGAGGGAAAGCGGTGAAAATGGCGGTAAAGGTGTCAACTGAGGCCTCGCCCCCTTTCGGCGCAAACTGGATCCGTCCCTGTCGTCGCTCCCGTAAGGAAACAACGAAACAATGAGGGTGATAAATCCATTAATGTCGCAAAGAGGGGCCCCCGGAAAAAACCCCGGCAATATTTCATAGTCCGCGCTCTCTTCATAAAGGAAACATTGAAAGGGATAATTTTTATTTTTTCGGGGGTTGTAATGCGGACACAGATGGCCGTATGCAAATTCGGAACCCTTGCACTCTGTGTATACAAACCGAATTTAAATAATTCAGTCGATCAGACGCGCACTGGGCCTCCCCCAGAGGGTCGCCGGCGGCGACTCCTCAGGTCCACCACCTCGAACAGTTGCTCCATAAATCAACTTTGAAAAAGTTGATATTAAAATTTTTTCGGCCCCGATTGGTGGGGATTTTCGGCCCCCGCGCCTAATCCGATTATTTATCGAAAATCGCCGTTTTCGATGCAACCGCGGTGGGGGCGGTCGACCTTCCTGCATCCTGCGCCTAATTTATGGCCGATGGTCGAGATACCACAAAGGACTTTCATTCCTCTTAGATCTAGTCGATTTGATCTGTTAATTGATTTCTCGCTTTTGTCTCCTCGTCGCACAAATCGCCTCATAAAAATTATTATAATGGAGGATGGCATTAAGTCGCGGTGATAAGCGCTGATTTGAATTTTGCCAATCAGCCGATTCGACACGGATCGATTTTCGGCGATTCCACTTTTTTCTAGCGGTCGTTGGTTTTTTTTTTATTAATCGGCGTCTGTATAATTACGGAGATAAATCATCGAATAGGTTTAATTTAGTTTAAAATTGGTCGGGCCAAATTAGTCACGCGAGGTTTCAGTCAACTAAATCATTTTTTCGATCGGCTCGATCCACCACTCGACTCGTAAATCATCAATTTGGGAAAAAAATTAAGCGATCGTTTCCGCGTTTTGACGTCGCGGAACGGGTAAATTCCATTCAGGAAATTACAGACACAGTAGTCGACCATCTCTCAAAGGAAAGAACCCATTTTTGAACACTTCTCAGATATCCCAAACGCTGCTTCAAGCGACAAATCCAAAACGAAATGTGTCCAGATTCTTATTTATTTTTTTTGTGCTGCTTGACGAAGAATTTTTGAAAAATAAAGAATCCATTTTGCATTCTTGAAAGATTTTGACATATCCAAAAACGTTCAGATTTCTTCAGACGACAAACGAAGAGCGAAATATCGAGCGATCCATTGAATTTGTTATTAAAGATGGCGCTGGAACTGGAGCCGTAGGTCTTTTGTGAATCGATACACTTATTTAAATAAATCAATAACAATCAAATCATGTTACAAAATGGTGGCAGTGAAGTTAAACGAAGGGCCCGTTTGTGTTTTGAACAAAATGGTGAAAATTTGCAACGGATGTTGTAATATTATTTAATAAAATAAACATCACCATTGTAATTTTTATCTTAATCCTTCGAATCGTTAATTCGCCATTTTCTGTTTTACAATTGTCATTAAATGTGACGTTTGTTGCGATAGTTCAAAACTAAAGTCCATTCGAAAATCAAAAAACCACCAACGTCGCATTTTCCTCGATAATTACTATCGGCAACGCTGTCTGGTGTAAAATTTGGTGAGAATTGTAACTTTTAGGTTAAGTGTCAAATTACTCAAATTTATCGGGGGTTCGTGTGAATTCTGTTCTGGGCGTGCTTACGTAAAAATAATAAGAACTAATTAATAGATGCGCTGTGCGGGAAAACTTTCAACGAAGAATTTTTTAAAAATAAAGAATTCTTTTTTGATTTTTTTTAAAAATCCAACATCTTACAGACTTCTTCAAGCAACAAACCAAAAGCGAAATGTATCTTGATTCTTAATTTTTTTTGTGATACGCCCTGCGGAAAAACTTTCAACAAAGAATTTTTGAAAAATAAAGAATCCATTTTTAATATTTTACAAATATCCAAAAATATTCAGACTTCTTCAGACGACAAATCAAGAGCGAAATGTGTCTTGATTCGTATTTTTTTTTGTGCTGCGCCCTGCCGAAAAACATTCAAGAATTTTTGAAAAATAAAGAATCCATTTTTTGTTTTTTTTTAAATATCCAACAATTTACAGACTTCTTCAAGCAACAAATCAAAAGTGAAATGTATCTTGATTCTGTTTTTTTTTTGTTGTGAGCCCTGCGGGAAAACATTCATACAAAAAAATTTTGAAAAATAAAGAATTGATTTTTGAAAACTTTTGAAATATACAGGAACTTTCACACTTCTTCAGACAACAATCAAATGCGAAATGTACCTTGATTCTTATTTTTTTATGATGCCCCGCTGCGAGAATACTTTCAATGAAAAATTTTTGAAAAATAGAGAATCCATTTGAACATTTATCAAGTATCCAAAAATGTTGAGACTTCTTCAGACGACAAATTAAGAGCGAAATGTGTCTAGATTCTTATTTTTTTTTGTGCTGCGCCCTGCGGGAATACATTCAACCAAAAATTAAAAAAAAATAAAGAATCCATTTTTGAATTTTTTTAAATATCCAACAATTTACAGACTTTAAGCAACAAATCAAAAGCGAAATGTATCTTGATTCTTTTTTTTTCCGCTGAGCACTGTCAGAAAACATTCATACAAAAAAATTTTTGAAAAATAAAGAATCGATTTTTGAAAACTCTTGAAATATACAGGAATTTTCACACTTCTTCAGACAACAAATCAAAAGCGAAATGTACCTTGATTCTTATTTTTTTGTGATGAGCCGCTGCGAGAATACTTTCAATGAAGAATTTTTGAAAAATAAAGAATCCATTTCTGCATTTTTCAAATATCCAAAAATGTTGAGACTGCTTCAGACGACAAACCAAGAGCGAAATGTGTCTAGATTCTTATTTGTTTTTGTGCTGCGCCCTACGGGAAACATTCAATGAAAAAATTTTGAAAAATAAAGAATTCATTTTTGAATTTTTTTAAATATCCAACAACTTGCAGACTTCTTCAAGCAACAAATCAAAAACGAAATGTATCTTGATTCCAAGAATGATTTTTTTAAGTTCTATACAAAATATTCTAGGAACACTCCTCTTTTTGGAATTTTTTTGATCCATTGCAGTTACGATTTGTCGAAAAAAAAGTTATGATAACCCAATTTACAAATTGTTTACTGAAAAAGAAATATTTTTGAAAATATGGAATAAAAAAAATGCGACTGATAATCACATATTATCTGTAAAAGTAAAACATAACATACCTATATTTTTTTTTATCGAATACTTGTATCTAGGATTATTTGGAACAATATTTACAATTTGTTAATAAATTATAAACATTTAAAAAACCAACAATATAAATGTATCTATTATCTAATTTTTTTATTCTGTTGAAAATAACATAAAAATAAAATTTACATACATACAGTCGCGGACAGAAAAAAGTAGGACAAGTTTTATTAAGAAATTTTGCTAAAATTTAGTTGAGTAACCCGGGCTTACTATAATAAATAAATAAATATTTTAATGGTAACCATAGAAAGAGTGAACAAACTTACATTACCGAAAAAACATTGTCTACTTTTTTCTGTCCGCGACTATACATATAATCGGACGTTCAAATGAAATCCTGGACTGGGAAAGCGTTGGACACCGTCAATTGTTTTGCTTTTTTAAGGCGTAAATTGACAGTTGTAATTAGAGCATGTTGGCAACTAACCTCAAATTTATAAACCAAAAATCTTTGTGTTTTCTCTTCTTTCTTAGCAATGTTTTACATTAAAAATTTAATAACTAACGATTCCTGTTCTCGAAACAAATATCTAAAGAGACACTTTGCTAAAAATAAACATGTGAGTTATATACTGATTAAACGTAAACAAATGTCATTCGTGTCAAACGGCGGGAAATTCAAACTTTACACTGTTTCAACGCCTGCTCAGCCCAGGTTTTCATTTGAACGCATGATACATATATGTAAAGCAATTATATTGTACAAGAATAAGAAAAAAATGTGATTATGACACTCAATATTTTAAGATTTAAGAATTTTTTAAAGGAATGTTTGCAAAGAAATAGTTTTCATAAAGGATTAATCAAAGTAGAACACTTTGAATTTGAAAATATTGAAGATCTTTTTGATCAAGATTTTTTTTTAAATTTTGTTTTATTGTTCAAAATGATTATATTTACGTACCTTACTTTCCAGTATTGGACTTACTAGTTTAGATTTGTTAATAAGTAAACAACTGAAGAACCTTGGCACGTAATGTTGTTAAAGTAAGAAAAAAATTTCAATTGACAATTTCTCTGTATAAAAAAGAAGTAGGTAAAATATTCCAATTTCATGGATTTTTCCCACCATTTTTTAATTATCAACAATTTTTTTACGCTCAACAACAAACCAACAAATTTAAATCAAGCCGGCACAATTTGACAAACATTTTTGTCAGTACATTTTGGAAAAATATTGAAAAAAGAAGGGGCAACAGTGTTTCATTTTGGTTTTTTAATCATCAACTCTTCAATTGTGAATCAATTAAGAAATCATTTTAATGGCACGATTCGTTCACGATGAACCTTTCAAATGAGTCATTTTTCAAAATTTGTCATATTTGACAACTTGCAAAAATGCAACAGAGAAAAATTCCTCTTCACAATCTGGGTTATACTTCTTGACAGTCTTTTTACCGTCACTTTCATTGCCAAATGTGTCAATTTGTCAAATTTGACAATTTTCAAAAATGCAACGGAGAAAAATTCCTCTTCACAATCTGTGTTATACTTCTTGACAGTCTTTTTACCGTCACTTTCATTGACAAATGTGTCAATTTTGTCAAATTTGACAATTTTCAAAAATGCAACAGAAAAATTCCTATACACAATCTGCGTTACACTTCTTGGCAGTCGCTTTCATCGCTCGTACTGTCCAGATCGCACAAGAAATTCCAGTTGGACCATATTGTCAAATCTGGTTCTTCCAAAAATTTTTCAAAAATGACCAAAACGAGGTTTGTCCAAAAAAGACGCGCGAATAAGAGAACTGAAGTTGGTCTCATCAAGACCGTTTGAACCTCAACCCACAGCCTCTCAAACCCATCCAGTCCAGTTCTTCCGATCGGAATGGCGCTCATTGTGATCAACTAACCACCGTAACTCGTTCCTGGGATCATTTACTCCACCTCTGATCGCCCGTTCACACCTTTTATAGCCTCTCGAATTAGCCTCGGACGCGACATCGCCAGCGCCTCCCATCCGTGCCCTTCATCGAAAAACCGTCGCTCTTAAGGGTTCCGCTTAATGGGCCACCTACCATACACACATACACCATAAACGGTCCCGCTTTCTTTTGTTTTCGATACGAAACCAGCCGTCCACGCCGCCCATGCAATAAATCCGCTTCTGCGAAAGTCCGAACGCGATTTTAATGGTTCTGGGAGCAGTAATAACGCCGGTGTCATCGTTACCGACCCGATTCGCGTCCGCCAGACCGGGCCTGGAGAGAAGAGGCAATTAAAGATTTTTAGTGTCACACCGCTAGCCTCTAATAAATATTTATGGCATTGTTTAAGTTATTGTTCTGTTCATATTAGGGCGTGTCCATAAGTTTCGAATGTTTCATTACTAACGTTTATTACATCCTATACACACACTCACACACACGCAGGATTTCTACGTTTGACCTGCTTTAGCTTGCCTACGTTTCCAGAAGTCGACGACGCGTCCGTCACGCTCGATTCCGTCACGTCTTCGGATGCGTATTTGTCGCGTGGGGAAGAAGTTGGTGTCGCGCGCGACGAATTCCGATGGGAGAAAAATGTCGCGGCGAGATCTGGGTCCGCTAGTTTTCGACAGTTTCTAAGCGCGGGACGTGATTTATGAGCGGTGGCAGTGCAACGGTGGCATTTACTGCGATTTCTAGCCGAGACTTTCTTCTTCGTAGCCGCGGCTTAATTGTTTTTCTTGAAATTTTGATTGTAATGCGGCTCGTTTACGACTGCGTGTACGGAGAAGTGGCGGCTGTTAATCTGGGGATTTTTCTGTTCCAGGGATGTCTGGATGTTGGCTACAATGGCTACAGTTACTTCCGGCCTTCTGTCTCCAAATTCGTATGGCCTGAATCCAGGTGAGGCGATTTTTCGCGGATGCAGAGCTTTTGCAAGCGCCAGAAGCTCGCTGGACTCGAGGAAAGGGAAACGAAGCTTTTTAAATGCCCGAGTCGGACAGCTTCGCGGCGAAACGTGAAGGAATGTACCTTTAAAAATGGAAAAGAGTCGTTTATAACTTTCGCGATGTTTCGCGGAATTTTTCAAAGACCACGCGATATTACTTCTGATAAATGCGACGACAGTTTTTCGAAAAAAAAAACTCAAAAATTATTGGTAATTTCGGAAATACATAGTGATAAACGACTGTGAATTTTTTCAGTTTTTGGAAAATGCTGTTTCCAGTAGTTATTTGCATTAGAGTACGGTAGGTGTATTTTCCAGCGCGACAACTAGGTTTCAGGCACGAGGCGAAGCCGAGTGTCTGATTATTTGGAGCGCTGCAAAATACCTACATATAAACATAAAGGTATGAAAGCAAATAGGCCAGATTAAACAATCTTAGTCAAAATATGTAGTAAATAAGTCGCCAAAATCAGAATATGCATGTTTTTTTTAAATGCAGTTCCCTTCCAAAATTTTGAATTTAAACATTTTTATGCTTTTTGAAAACAAACAAATTTGGAAGTTTGACAGTCGGCATCAAAAATTCTCAAAATTTCAAAATATCGACTCATTCTCTTCTCCAGAGCCACCTCGCTCAATTACTCGCGAATTTTTAAGACAGAACCCTGACCACAATTTAAATAATAGCAACGTCGGCGTGTGCGGTTTTTCTCAATTCATCAAATGCCCCCCGTGCCCCGGCGCCCCCCGCGCGGGCAAGGTGAACCCAGACAATACTATTTCTTGAGCCTCACCCACAGACAGAACCGCCGACAACAATCGGAATCATTCGAAATCAAGAGTATTGAACATTTTGGTTCTCGAGGTGGTACCCAAAATCGAATTAATCAAATTTATTGCTTCACCGTGAGAGCATTTCTATTCAAACTTGGTGATTAGGTCGTACCGTATCGGAATTAATTTTACCAGTTTCTGCAAGAATTTGGATCATTTTGCCACACCCTTTATATCCTTTTTGCTCAGCGATTTGTGGAAGTGTCAGAGGAGATGGATCTCGGGCGCCATATTAATTTTTGGTGCGTGTGTGTGAGGAGTAAGAGATTGGCAATCCGGTCACGCACTTTCGTGGAATCAACACTGACAATTATGTGCCTAGGATATCATTTAAAATTATTAAGAGAAATTCATTAGGTGCCTAAATAACAAAGCAGAAACCATTAAATTAGAGAATACAAATTGCGTCATTACGAACCATTACGGTGAATCGCGTTGGACAAACAACACGTAAGAAGACTTCTACGGAATTTTCGGGGGAACCGTTTTGGTTGTTTTCGGAAGGAAATGTTTTTGCTACTCGAACAAAATATGGTTTACTTCTCGATTGCGGTCGCGGTAAAGAGAGTACCTTAGAAGTACCAGAAGCAGAAGAAGATTAATTTGAAGTCTCTGTTCAAGCTGTGCTAGTTTCTGCTTCTTTTTGGCACTCTTATTGATTTTTTCACAACTAAGATCACCATCTTTCTCTTTTTTCTTCTTTGCTACTTCTGATGTTTATTTTAGACACAATTTACTGTTTCTTTTTCGGAAAATTGCACAAGTATACACACCAAGTTCTAAAGTTTCTCATTCTCCTATTTTCATTCTTTTTTGTCAAAATGAATCAACAGATTCTTTAAACTAGATTATCAAAGCTTCTACGAAAATCATCTTCAGAGAATTCTACTGGGAAGGTTTCGCTCTGGACAGGTTTTCCACAGTGAAGCTGCTACTCCTCCACCATTCTTCTCTTCTCTTCTTCTAAATATCAAACGTTAGACGTTTTGAAGATCTTTTGATATTAACCAAAAGCGAAAATAGAACCGTCATCATTTCTGACCTATCTCAAGTCATTTATCATTTTTTTTATTAAGAAATTCTCTGCCAAAGGCCTTTGATCTCTTACGCCCTTCTTGGTAACTCTTTCTTTGTTCTTGTGTGTACTTATTTGGTAAAAAAATCAATTCCCCCACTATTGTTCTTAACATTTTATGTAAATACGAAAAATTAAAACATTCCAAAAGAAAACACCCCAAAAAGACTTCGATTTAACAAACGTTCTATGAGCTTCACTATTCTCTTATATAGGACCAATCAGAAGTAGATTTTTTCCATTTCTCATAAAAATATGCTACTTTTTGATATTGAGCGGAATCAAAAATAGAACTGGCGTCTTTTCTGAACTTTCTATTATCCCAAGTCAATTGTCATTGTAATTTTTTATTTTGGATTAAGAAATTTTCTGCTTAGGATCTTCCATCTCTGCAACATCCTCGCTAACTCTTCTTTTCTTCTTCTTTTGATTTCTATGGTAGAAAAACCAGTTTCTCTACTAATTATCCTTAACATTTTTTTAATCAGCAGCAGCACAGTAGAACAAAGCAAAAAGAGAAGATTTCAAAAATACAAACATTTCACTTTGTTGTATTTTTTTACGTGATTTTTGCTTTGTTAAATGGTCATCACTTTCTTATGTGTCTCGGAAGACCAATTAGAAGAACGAACTTTCTGATTATTTTCTTTATCTCAAAAAATCACAAACACTTTTTACTTTTGCTTTATTGATTCTTCTTTAACCATTTTCTTGCGTGTTTCCCAGGAGCAATTGAAAGTACCTTCATAGTTCCATAAATGTAGTTTTCCCTTTCTGGTGTGACATTTTTCTTTGCAAAAGATTTCTCCATTTCTGAATGTTTGTGACATTGTTTAAGTCCTTTCTAAAACATCCTTCCCAGAAGAACAATTCTCCCGTTTATTTTGTGCCTCAGAAGACATTTTTTTCTTCGACTTGATGCTTCTTCCTTCTTCTTTGTTTTGCTCTAGTGTGTCTTCTGCCATCATTTTCCCCTCTTTAGTGTGCCTCTAGACACCATTTAGAAGTATCTTCTTCTGTGCTTGTTTGTTTTCTTCCTTTTGACATTAGTCTACCACTGCAGAGAAATTTTCAGCAAAATCTTCTTGATCTTCCGCATACTAACTTTTCCTCGACTTCTTTTTTACCCTATTCGTACTTCTCGCAACCTTTTTTTTCTTGTTCCTTCCCATCTACACTTCCAGATGTTCTTGCAAATAATATATCTTCTTATTGCTTCTAGCTCGTTCTTCAATGCATCTTCATGCCTTTTCCAAAGTTCTTTCTCCTCTTTGACCTTCTCTCATTCTTTTCTAATACTTCTTTGTTCAGTCAGTCTCAGATTTCACCCGAATTTGGGAATCTCGGTGACATTTCTTCGTCGTGATAATTTTTTGGCATTTCGCTTGGAAATATTTCCTGAATTCCTGGCAAAAAGCGTCTGCCCGGCCCGGATCCGGCCCTCTCGATTCCGAGAAGCTCAAATTTTAATTGTGAGCCGCGACGGCGGACGGATTCCGGCGAGTTTTTACCGGATTTCGTAAAACCGTCACGTCCTGCCGTATTCATTTCGAGAAATATTTCGGTAAAAACTGACGCAGACCGAGGTGGATTTTCGGCGGGGCCAAAAAACGGGCCGAACCGGCCTCCGAGCATCCTTCGCGCTCCTCTGTTTGCACAAACTCTTAGCATCGTTTCGCGCTCCGACGTTAACCAAATGTTGTTTAATGCGTCGACAACATTTCTTTTTGTCTTGTAATTACCTCAACGGTATTCCCGATTTTTCTACAAACACCGCCCAGAGCCGCATCCATGCGACATCGCTCGCATTTCCCGATTCTCTTAAATAAACTACGAACTCACCACTGACTCGCGCCGGCGAAGGCATTTTTTCGATCGCTCGCCGAGTTATAATTAATTCTGACGGTTCTATTAAATTCCGTAACAGAACGTCGCCATTTGCATATTTTTTCGCCGCCTGTCAAGTGCAGTATGGGAGACCGGCCCGATCTGGCCACCGGGGCGCACTACAACTGTCAAATTTTACCAAAAGACCGAGCCACTCAACCGGAACTGATCGTTGCGGATTCGATCACTTAATTTACATGCGAGAACGTGCTTTTCAATTCAACAACGGATTGGAGGCACGGCCGTGGCGAATTCTCTTTCACCTTTCCAAATAAAGCGATTTATGAATAATTTTCAAACGAGATGTGGAACAATATGGCACTTTCTGTTATTACGACCGTTTGTTGCAACCAGGAACTCCCACATCTCACAAAGCTCTGTTCTTCATTTTTTCTTCTTTTCCTTAATTCTTCTGCTTCTCTAAAACATGTTTTGTCAAGACGCTTTTACTTGTGATGGTAATAATAATTATGATAGTGAAGAAGCCACAAGAAAGGATTAGAAATAACATTTAAAACGGAACATAAAAAAAAACAAAACCATTTTGCGTGATATGAAAAGGTCACGGTTGCCAACATTATCAAAATTTGACTGGACGGGTCGGCTCATCCGCAAATCAATTAATCGGTCGATTAATTTATGGTATTTCCCACGTACCAATAGCGGAGAAAGTGATACCTAGACATCATTTTTAAATCACTTAAAATTGCATCAGGTCTGAGTAATTTATACCTTAAAAGTCGGTGGACCGAGAAGTGGATGTCATAATGAAATAGTCAAATAAATCGTGTCCTATTCGATGTGTGTTTCTTCGCCGAACATAAAGTGGTCCTTCGAGCCGGATCCTGGTTCTTTCGCCGAATAATATATCACACTAAGAAGTAAAAAAGCAAAAGAAATGTTTGCAAAATCTGTAGACTGGAGATTTTTTTTATACAAGTGGGCATCTGTGTTGTTTTGAATTGTAAGGAGGGGTCCGTGGGATCCTTGTAGTACACCAGATAAAATTAATTGGAATGTGTTGTTTGTGTCATTCTGAAGAAGATCCAAATCGGCTCAGAAAATGAATGTGCAAATGAGCATTTCTGTGATTTCAGAAATTTCTGAATGATTGAAGAGAGTGTATACTCTAAATTTTGAAGATTCGTTATCTCAAAAAATCACAAACTTTTTACCTTTGCTTTATTGATTCTTCCTTGCGTGTTTCCCAGGATTGAAAGTACCTACATAATTCCATAAATGTAGTTTTCCCTTTGCAAAAGCGTTCTCTCTTTCTGAATGTTTGTGATATTGTCCAAGTCCTTTCTAAAACATCCTTCCCAGAAGAACAATTCTCCCGTTTATTTTCTGCCTCAGAAGACATTTTTTTCTTCGACTTGATGCTTCTTCCTTCTTCTTTGTTTTGCTATAGTATGTTTTCTGCCATTATTTTCCCGTCTTTAGTGTGCCTCTAGACACCATTTAGAAGTATCTTCTTCTGTGCTTGTTTGTTTTCTTCCTTTTGACATTAGTCTACTACTGCTGTTATCTCCTCCGCAGAGAAATTTTCAGCAAAATCTTCTGGATCTTCCGAATACTAACTTTTCCTCGATTTCTTTTTTACCCTATTCGTACTTCTCGCAATCTTTTTTCCTTGTTTCTTCCCATCTACACTTCTGTGATTTCAGAAATTTCTGGATGTGGCAAAAATCGTTAACACTTTTATCTCCCTGCATTCCAAACATTGTTTCTTAAGCAACTTAAGAACACTAACAGTATGATTGAAGAGAGTGTATACTCTAAATTTTGGAAATTATCTGTAAGTTGTTTTCAGAAATTTCTTAGAGGCGACATTTTCAGGATGTTTAGATGTGTTTTAGTCTCATTTTGAATATTTTTTGGTAATTGTCAGCTCTTAATCTGGAACTATTTCTTTTCTACAATTTTAAAAAGCAGAATTTTCATTCTAAATATTTTCTGATTATCTCCAAGTGTCCATCTAGGTTCTGGAATAATTTTGAAATCCTTTTCTTCAGAAAAAGTGCTATTCTATTAAGAAGAGACTCATTTCTCGTTATTTTTGTAGTTTTTAGTTCGTCTAAATAGGAGAAATTTCATTTCAAACATTTTCTGATAGAGCCAGATTTCTGAAGTCTTCTTAATATTTCATTCTGTTTATTTTGAATAGAATTTTAATAGAAAAAGATTCCATTTTCATCAAAAAGACCAGTCTATCTTCATTCTGTTGCTGCTTTAATTCTTTCCTACCGATCCCATTCTAAGTGCATTTTGGTGAAGCCAAATTTCTGAATTTCTAAAAAATCTCTTTTTATTAATTGTGACTACTCACTACTTCCTAAGACTGAACAATTCTTCCCGTATAACGGAGAAACCAACCTATCCCTGCAATTTTCTTCTATTTTTGTAAATAAATAGTACAAATCACGTTCTGAATACTTTCTGATGAAACCAAATTTGTAAAATAGCCTTAAAATCTCTTTATCTTAACTTCTGGTAACTCCTTAATACGAAAAAGACATTTTTCCATCATGAAGAAACGAATTCTTCTCCATTATTTCTACTACTTCTGAATAGTACATTATGAATGCTTTCTGCTGGTACAAAATGTCTTAAGCAATTTTGAAATCTCTTTCTACTAACTTCTCTTAACTCCTTAATAATTAAAGACTAATCTACTGCTACTCCTTAGCATTAAAGAAATTCCATTCCAAACGCTTTCTGAATTAATTGTGTCATTTCTTAATTTCTGACTGCCGAACAGTTTTTCTTGTGTATTGAAGACTAATACATCGCTACTTTATCAACCAATGGCTTGCTCTTCTGTCAGTTTCAATATTGTTAAATAGCAGAAGGTATTGCCTGATTCTGAAGGAATTGTCGTCTGCTAGATTTCTGAATTTTTAGAATTCTGAGATGTTTTCTACTCACTCTCGGTAACTTCTTAATGCGAAAAAATACACTGATTGTATTGTAGTGCTTTCAACACTTCTGGAAGGCAAAAATATCACTGTAAACGCCTCAGATTCTTTCTTCTACCATCACAAAAAGACTCTTCTATTACAAAACATGGTAGAACAAAATTCCCAAAGTAATTTTTTTCTGAAGTAAAAAGACCAATCTGTTCTGCTCTCTGTCAAATTTCCACAAAACTGTGACTCGCAAATGCGAGAAACGTGATATTCTTCAGTGTTTAGAAGCAAGTTGTCAGCCATTTTTCAAAATGTCAGCACACCAATGAAAATGTCAAATTAATTGTTGTTGACTCGATAATCCATGTAAGATGGTGTTTTTCAATTGAACAACAAATTGAAGGCGCGGCCATGGCAAATTATCTTTCACCTTTCCGGACAAAGCGCTTTATGAATAATTTTAAAACAGAATAAAAGCATTTCTAAATTCTTTTGTGCCACATTTGAGGTTCCTGTTCTTTTTTTTTTTCGTTTCTGCAATAAACTTGCTTTGTTGTTCCACCAAACAAAACAATTTATCTCCTTTTTTTGTTACAAAATGTTCTTTTTCTTCTACTTTCTGGTCTGCACAAACTTTCGGAAGCAACTTCAAACAGTGTCAAATCTGCACAAATGGGAACAGGCCGACGGAAGTATCGCACCATCAAGTCTCACAACCAGTTTTCAGAATTTGCAAATTCACTAATAGAAACTCTGAATTAATCTGGTGATCTATTCATATGCATGTAAGAGTGTTTTTCAATTGAACAACAAACCGAAGGCTCGGCAAATCATCTTTCACCTTTCCAAACAAAGCGATTTATGAATAATTCTCAAACGACGTGCCGAAGAAACTTTCCAAGCGTCCCCTCTATTCTGGAACACCCTATATATCTTGTTGATTTTCCCATTAAGACAATTAGAACGTTGCAGTCGTCGCACGGGTGTAAAGTTCGATTAATTGACGTAATTAACGATTTTCTCACCTTCGGTGACGACGGAGATGACCTTAACTTACATCTGCCGCAGCCTCGATCTACGCAAATTTCTACTGTATTTTTATCACCCGGTACATCACCACACTGACAAATACGGAGTGTCACCCAAACATGTGTTATCGTGTTTTTTATTAGTCTGCCGAGTAAAAATCTTGTACATGTGTTGTAATATCATAAAAGGACATTTATTTTGTTATTCTAATTCGGTTTTGCCGGAAGTGACACCACTTTAGAATTTTAAATTGCATTGTTCGACAACCCGAATTATGGAGATCCGACAAAAATTGTCAAAACTATTTTTTTCCTCTTCACTTCGCCTGCATTGTCCTCATTTCTTCCTCCACTCGCGTCAACGTTACGCAATTTCTTCTTTTCGGTTTTATTCGATCCATTCCGTTCAAATTTCTGCCCATTAATAACATACCAGCGACCCATTAGAGATTTTTTGCGCGCTTGCTCTCCCATTTTCGCCTTATCTTATCTCTTATCGGCGAAGAAGCGACGAAAATTCGACTGCACTTCAGCTTTCCTTAATTACTTAATTTAATTATTTAATTAACTGGTGCGACTGGTTTCGGTGAATTTTTATGGCACCAGTGGCGTACCCGATTTTTTTCGCACTTTCACACGATTTTTATGTAAATACCATTTTTATGCAAATGGCGGGCCGAGATTTACCGCAAATCAGTTCTATTTGTTTTATTTATTTATTTTTTGCGCGGCGCAAACTTCCAGTTCTGACGACACCGACTGCAGCATCGATTTGAATAAATTTGGGCTAATTTTAGAACGTGCACTTTTCGAAAAAACCTCGTCTCACGTCATTCTGTAAATGGTCTGTTTATTGCTCATTGTTATGTAACGTTTGTGGTTTTTTCGTGATGAATAAACTGGGTCCCGATGTGGTGCCTTGGGGGACTGATCTCGCAAGAACTGCGAGGGTCAAGTCCGGAAGCCCAGAAATATATTTTTGGTGTATATGTTTTTGTGACAAGATGTGATCTGAAGCGGTGCTTTGGGGGACTGACCTGTAGTTGTTTGCAGACCAAGTGGCGGCGAAGATGACCGCCGAGAACGACACTTACGACCGCTACCGGACGGGCCAGGTCTTCGGGCCGTCGGCGGTGAACTCCAGCGACTCGGAGGCGGAAGCGTACCCGGCGACCTCCCCCAAGGCGTCGGACCAGCTGCCGAAGCGCAACAAGCGGAAGAACTTCAAGCCGCGCTGCTCGAACGTGGCCGCGTACTCGGAGGCGGAGGCGTTGAGCGACTTCGCCGCCAACGACAACATCAACAACAACGTGCGGCGGCGGAAGACGCTGGCCACGCGGCGGCTGGTGGTGGACGCCCGCCACTCGCCCATGGACCTGAGCAAGACCAACGACAGCGACTCGAATAGCGACACCGACGACTACAACGACGACGACGCCGCCAAGATCCCGTCGAGCTTCTCGATACACACGCTGTCGAAGCCGCACGTGGCGGAGGCGGGCGGCGCCCACCCCCAGGTCAGCGACATGCGGGAGTACGCCATGAACACGATGCGGGAGCTGCTGGGAATCTACGGTCTCACCTCGGAGGTGGCGGAGAGCATCTCGCGCCAGTTGCCGATCGCCGCCTTCAGCAGCGGTAAGTGCATTTCACGCCCTTTTAACGCAGGAAGGGTGGTCCTGAAAGGCGTAAAATCCCTCGAGAGTCCCGGAGGAAGGTTTATCGGGGCTATTAACCGTAACGGCGGCCGGAAATCGACCCCGCTCTTCTGTTTCCCAGACCTTTAGTATTGTCAGCGTTTTTTCTTATTTCTTCATCCGGATAAGTACTCGATGAGGGGATCAAAGACCCAAACCGCCACCATCTCTCTCAACACTCAAAATGAGGCACAAAACATTCAAAAAGGGGTTGATATTTGAAGATTGTTCAAATTTACAACGATTTACTCGTAAAAAGGAATCGTTATTTCTTCAAAAGTTAATAATCTTGATAATTTCAATAATTAAAATATCAAAATAATAGTATTAATAATAATTGTGATGATCGTACCAGCTTAAAAGTAGTAATTATCATTTGATCAGATAAGTTAAGCATCCGTGGGCGCGGTCAGTATTTGGATGGGTGGCCGCTGGTAAACCTTCCTCTATTCTTCTCAATTTATTGTAGTCGTTACTTCATTACTCGTTAGAAATATTCGTAATGATATTTTACGACAAAAATAATAATGTGGAGCAGAAATAAATTGTAAAATCCGGATGTGTCCTTGCCTAAATCCGGATAAAAAAAAGATAAAATTGTAATAATAACACTGATGAGTAGGACCCGGATTTTAGGGCAAATGGGCTAGTTTTATTTTTAAAGCAGATGTGTATTAAATATTGGGGAATCATTTCCTTATTTCGCTTTTTTAGAGGCTCTTTTTAATAGAGAACATGAGATTTATTTGATATTTCTAAATACGCCTGTGTTTTGTTTCTCTCTAAAGTCATCAAACTTGCGATATCGTTGCCATCTTGTACTGAATAATAATAATAATAACAATGGGAAAACATTTTTCTTGTGTCAGGAAGAAAGTTACAAAATTTTTCTAACCAAGACAAATTTCTTTCTAAAAATTTCTTGGAAGAAGTCAACTTTCTGAAGTCTTTTTAAAACAGAAAAACAAAAATATTCTCGCTTTATAAATAGACAAGTCTATCTCTATTTTATTTTGTTCACTATTTTTATGCAATACAAATCTCATTCTAAACGCTTTCTGATGGAACCATCTTTACGAAAGGGTTCCGCCATCTTTTTCTTCTTATTTCTGATTATCTTCTAAATACATAAAAGTCGCTTTCTATTAGAAACAACAACTAATACGTCGCTATTCTTCTACTTTCAGTACTTTGAAATAGTACAAATCTTTCTCTGTTTTCTGATGGAGCGAAATTTCTGAAATCATCTCTTTCTGATGGTTCTTGATAAATTATAAAATCAAAGAGAGATGATTTCATCACATCAAACGCCATTTTATTACTTTAAGTACAATTAAGCGCAACAAGTCTTAATGCTTTCTGATGGTACCAAATTTCTGAAATAGTTTTAAGAACGTTTTCTGCTAATTCTAAGCAAAATTCTCGCGCTGAAGAACGGATCTTCTGTCATGAAGAGTTTCCGTGCTTCTAAATTCTAAGTCTGTTAGTTGACTTATTCAATAATAATAATAAATAGGACAAATTTCATCCTAGATAGATCCGAACTTCTAAAATTATTCTTTTTCTGCTAATTCTTGGTAACTTCTTAAAAGAGAAATAATTCTTCGTGCACCTTGACCATGCCAATCTTTCTCTGTTGTACTACCTTAACTATTTCTATGCGGTACAAATCTCATTCTAAACGCTTTCTGACGGAACAAAATTTCCGAAAAGATTTTGACTCCTTTTCTGCTGATCCTCGAGAAATTCACAATACAGAAAATTCGTTTTCATTCGAAAAACACCCAATATATCGCCGTTCTATTACTCTCAATCTTGAGTGTTTTCTGATCCAGCGAAATTTTAAAAATCATTCAAATATCACTTTCTGGCGATTTTTAAAAGCGAAAAGACACTACTTTGTAATACCCATGACATCCAGCAATAGTAAAAATGCTTCCTGATGGCACCAAATTTCTTAAATAATTTCAAGATGCCTTTCTGCTAATCTTCAGCAACTTGTTCACACAGAAGAAACTAATCTCTTCTTTGTATTACGTTCTGAATGGCACAAATCTCATTCTGAACGTTTTCTGCTTCTAGAAAATTTCTGAAACGATCTTGAAATACTTTTTTGCCAATTCTTTGTATAAAGTTTGTTTTTCTTTTTGTCACGAAGAGACTATTGCTACTCTTCTTCGCACCCATAAATTAATCCGGCCTGGACGCCGTGTCACGAATTTTCCAAAATCATTCAAAACAGTTGTCTGACTCATATTTCCAAGCACTCGTGTTTCTTCACTCTCCTCTCAATTTATTTATCCGTTTCGCCATCGGTCCATTTCGTATTGTTTATTTAGCGTATTTTTCCCACGACACGTTAACTCCACTCTTTAGCCGTCCAGCTCGCTCTTCCTCCAACACCTCTTATCTCTGCCCCAAATATGACATTGTCTCGCGCTTTGCTCGCACCGCCAATTCTACTTCTTTTCCACAACGCAATTAATTTCGATTGGGCAAGACGCGCTGCCAAAAAACCCTGATTCGCGTACGCGCCAAAAACCAGAAGGGCGAGTGGCGGCGGCGGCGGCCACAGCCCAGCGTTCACATGTTCGTCACCCGATCCCGCCGCATCTGTTGCGACTCACCGCTTACGCAACCGGCCCGCGGTCCGGCCGGATTTGGTCCAAGCGAGCCGATCTGGTGCGGCGTTTTCGGCGTTGTTTTTAGGGGTTTCGCGTGTCCCTCATGAGCGGCGGCGTTGCCGGGCCGCGCCGTTCTCTCGTCCTCGAGGAGCAATCGGCGTTTCCGGTAGCGCTGATTGCGCCCAATTCGGATAATTCCCCGGCGGAGAGGACAAATGGAACAAAACGAGGCGCAATGTGTCCGGACACATGTGCGGAGATAGAGAGCGTCTGTATTTCGATTCGGTTTATGTTTTTCAGCTATGACCGAGCACATTGTGGGTAATATTTCTCATATTCGAGCCCAAAGTAAACAACTTATTAACGCTGCCAAGCAATTTAATGGGCGTTGCTCGTGACGTTAAGTCTGTTTTCCGTCAAAAAACCACTTGAATAGTCTCCACGACGATAAACACCACTCCTGGTGTAAAAACCGACGAAAAAATACAACACACAGACACACCATACACGTACGAGTTTAGAAAGTTTTTACGAATAATTCCGATATCATAATTAATTCGAGTTCGTTCACATCTCCATCTCGCTCCTCTGGCCCAGAGGAAGTGAAAAAATAACACCGATTCGGGCAAATTCTTATTAGCTTCCAGCACCGGAATCCGGTTGGGCTTCGGTTTGTTTAAATTGTTGATTGTCACGTTTTTTTCACGGGTTGACACTCGCTCCTTCACGAATCTTTCTCTGTGGGGATAATTGACGACAGTTGGTGGCACTGGGGTTTGAGCGAGGTTGGCACAAGTGCGCGATTGACAGCTGACTGACAGCTCGAATAAAACATTTTCAAAATCCGACGGATTTTCACTTTTCCTCACCGCAAAGAGAGACTGTTTTTTTTCAAATGTAGAAAGTGGAGGTCAATATTTGAAAACGTTTTAACACAAGAGAACACTCTTTGTTAAGTTTTTATTGTTGGTTTTTTAACAGTGTAAAAGTTTTTGCGCGGTTATTGTAACAAAGTGAAAAGTGAGATCAAGAACAGTTTGACAAATACAAAAAAAAAAACTAGTGGTTCCGTTAATTTTTGGAATTTTTCAAATATTTTGAAAAAGGGGAAAACAATTAGAAACGTGCAAAAAGGAAACACAAGTTTTCTAATTTAAAAATATGTCTATTAATACATTTTTGAAAAAAGAACTGAAGATGCTTTGAACCTTTTTTAGTGTAATAAATATTTTCGAAAATGAAACGAATTTTTTTGTGAAATTTTTTATTTTACAATGAAAGAAATAATGAGGAAAGTAATGAATTGGGAATAAAAAAATAATTTAGAAAAACAAACTTTTCAGGCTCTATATTTTTGTAACCAGTAAACAATTTCTTGTAAAAATTTTCAAAGTGAATTCAAAAACAGATTTCTGAGCAGTAAACATCATTAATGCGGTAAAAAAAATCTGATTTGTCAAATTTCAATTTTTTTTTCCACTTTCTGCAAACCAGCAGCTCGCCAAAATTTTCAAAAATTTTCAAACCATCCAACTGACGTCCACCACGATCCCTGATGCCAACTGACCGCCATTAATTTTCTATTTTTGATAATCTGATAATATATTTGAGAAATTGAAGACCTCATGTAACACTTTTACTAAAACCGCTGGGACTTGGCAGTTTGCCCTTTGGCTTTTCTCTCCCCATTTACATAAATCAGCGGACTGGAAAATTCGCAAGCCGGAAAATTCTCAATTAACTGCAGAGAAAACACAAATCTCTGACACATCCCCAAAACGGAAATATTTTCAAAAACCAAGAGACAGAATACGATCACCACACAATATTTTTGTCACCCAGTATAACAATGAAACTGTACATTTCTGAACACGCTGTATACTGGTCCCGACATCCAAAAATTTTCTTTTCTGTCACCATTTTTCTTCCGCCACGACACACCTAATTTTTTTGTTCCGCCGGATACGACTCGAACTTGTTTTTCCTTTCACCTTTAATTGTCTGGCATGGAATTCCTCGACTTTTCCACGTTAGAGATACAGTTTATGTTTCGACAAAAAGAAACAACCAAATCTTAAATTTTTGTGCCAATTTTTTTTCCATCTGGCGATGATTGAAGTAGCTTTCTTGGTTTGTGTCAGTTAAGAGAAGGATTGAACTTATTTTCTTGCTTTCTACGACGATTGAACTTGCATTTTTGGTTTGTGCGAAGATTGAATTTGCTTTCTTAGTTTGACCGACGATTGAACTTCCTTTCTTGGTTTATGCGACAATTGAATTTGCTTTCTACGATGATTGAACTTGCTTTCTATGACGATTGAATTTAATTTCTTGCTTTCTACGATGATTGAATTTGCTTTCTTAGTTTGAGCGACGATTGAACTTGCTTTTTTAGTTTGGGCGACGATTGAATTTGCTTTCTTGGTTTCTACGATGATTGATTTTGCTTTCTTTAGTTGCGCGACGATTGAACTTGCTTTCTTGGCTTGTGCGATGATTGAACTTGCTTTCTTGCTTTGTGTCATTTTCTTTCTTTTGCAATCCCAAATTTTGTTTCACCACAACACACTCCATTTTTTTCTTCCGCCGGACACGATTCCAACTTGTTTTTTCCTTCACCTCTAATTCTATGGCATCGAATTCTTCGACTTCTCCGCGTTAGAGATACATTTTTTATTTCCACAACAAACAACAAGCAAATCTGAAATTTGTATGTCATTTTTTTCCGTCTGGCAAAGATTGAATTTGCTTCTTGGTTTGTGCCAGTTCAGAGAAGGATTGAACTTATTTTATTGGTTTTTGAGACGATTGAACTTACTATCTTTGCTTGCGCGACGATTGAACTCGCTTTTTTGGTTTCTGCGACGATTGAACTTACTTTCTTTGCTTGCGCTATGATCGAACTTGCTTTCTTAGTTTGTGCGATGATTGATTTGCTTTCTAGGTTTCTACGATGATTGAATTTGGTTTCTTGCTTTGTGCGATGATTGCACTTGTTTTCTTGCTTTGTGTGACGATTGAATTCGCTTTCTTGGTTTGTGCGACGATCGAATTTGCTCTCTTGATTTCTACGATTATTGAATTTGCTTTCTTGCTTTGTGCGATGATTGCACTTGCTTTCTTGCTTTGTGTAACGATTGAATTTGCTTCCTAGGTTTCTACGATGATTGAATTTGCTTTCTTGCTCTGTGCGACGATTGCACTTGCTTTCTAGGTTTCTACGATGATTGAATTTGCTTTCTTGCTTTGTGCGACGATTGCACTTGCTTTCTTGGTTTGTGCGACGATTGAATTTGTTTTCTACGACGATTGAATTTGCTTTCTACGACGATTGCACTTGCTTTCTTGCTTTGTGCGACGATTGAATTTGCTTTCTTAGTTTGTGCGACGATTGAATTTGCTCTCTTGATTTCTACGATGATTGAATTTGTTTTCTTGCTTTGTGCGACGATTGAACTTGCTTTCTAGGTTTCTACGATGATTGAATTTGCTTTCTTGCTTTGTGCGATGATTGCACTTGCTTTCTTGGTTTGTGTAACGATTGAATTTGCTTCCTAGGTTTCTACGATGATTGAATTTGCTTTCTTGCTTTGTGCCTCGATTGCACTTGCTTTTTTGGTTTGTGCGACGATTGAATTTACTTTCTTGGTTTGTGCGATGATTGAATTTGCTTTCTTGGTTTCTACAATGATTGACTTTGCTTTCTGTGCTTGCGCGACGATTGGACTTGCTTTCTTGGCTTGTGCGACGATTGAACTTGCTTTCTTATTTTGTGCCATTTTCTTTCTTTTTGTTTCACACTCCAATTTTTTTTGTTCCGCCGGACACGACCCCAACTTAACCTCTAATTTTCCGGCACCGAATCCCTCGACCTTGCCTCGTTAGAGATACAATTAAGGAAATCTGAAATTTTTGTGCCAATTTTTTCCCGTCCGGTCAGCAACCGGATTGTTTTGTTGCCTCGATTCCGTGATCTGGCAAGGCGACTCATTAATAAATTACGAAAATGGACCGGTCAATTTATTTTCTCGTGATCCATAAACATCAGCCCGACAAATTACCGTTTCTAGCTTAGTAGAACAAACGATCTGCAAGAAGTGAGCATTTCGTGAGCGCCGATGAACTCGTTCGCCTCTTCGCCTCGTCCAATTCGGAAAATAATTTTTGGAGAGTAGCACATGTGCAGATCTCCGGATTTGTGAATAGCCACCGACAGCCGTTAATTAAGATGATTGGATTCACAGTTAAGACTCGATCTCGCATCTGCGAGAAAAATCCCAACGCCGCGGAAACTTCCAGTGTTTTTAGAAATTTAGTCGATTCGACACTGGAATGTGGTCGCCTATTCAAATTAAGAGCTAATCTGTGGGAAATGACCGGTCCAGTTATTTTTTCCGATCGCACCGAATCTCTCGATCCTACCCTCGAAAGGGGGAATAATTTCACACACTCCGTATCGGTTTCACCTCGAGCCAGACAAAGGGATGACAAAGACGTCGGGATACCCGTTTTACCCTAAACGTCGAAAAATTGCGCAATTTACCGTCGATAATGCGTTTAACCCCAAATTTTCTCATGGTCTTTAACGGCGGTAACAACATCATTTACTAATCCCGTATCATCTTCCAACCCCGGGGGAAAAAAATCGCACAAAAAACGGCGAGGGTCGTCCTTTTGGGGTGTTTGCGGCGATACCGCTTGATATGCGGTAATGGTGCGTGTGGGTCGGATTTTTTCCGAGAACCTGTTCGAAGGCTAATAAAGTCCGAGTGGATTGTGTAAGAATAATATAAAGTGCTTTATTGAAACATTAGATCACGGTGTAATATGTTCGAGTCTCGTGGTAGCCTGGTCAGGATTTATAGAAAACGTTGTTGGGGCGATAAATCACCCGGCCGGATGAAATATTGAAATCGGGGCCTTGTTTTGTTGTGCTGTTAATTGGGGTGGGGCCGAAAAAACACTTTTCCACCTCTGTCGATTCGATTTTTCGCTCGATCGCATTTTTTCAACGGACGAGGGAAAACAACACACCCGGTATGTTGCGATGTCTTTTGTTTTATCCACGGTGGAAACCGTACCGCTGCGGACCAGCTGGTTTCCGACCAATTGATCAAGAGAGCACTCCCCCAATTTAAATTCCAAAGCGAAACGCAGTAGGCGATTAAAACATTTCAAACCTATTGTGGTTGCCACTGTGGCAACGTACTTACCAGTTCGGACGCAGATTCGGCTTGCTTTCTTGGTTTATGCCAGTTCAGAGGACGAATGAACTTGCTGTTTTGGTTTGTGCCAGTTCAGAAGACGATTGAACTTGCTTTCTTGTTTTGTGCCAGTTCAGAGGACGATTGAACTTGCTTTCTTCTTTTATGACAGTTCAGAGGACGATTGAATTTGCTTTCTTCTTTTGTGAGGACTAAATCATCCTTGATTTGTGCCATTTCAAACGCGATTAAACCTGCTTTCTTGGTTTTTTTTTTGCTACCAATGAACTCGTTTCTTGGTTTCTGCGACGATTGAACTTGCTTTCTTCTTTTATGCCAGTTCAGACGAGGTTTGAACTTGTTTTCTTGACTTGTGACATTTGAGAAGACGGTTGAACTTGCTTTTTTGGTTTGTGCGACGATTGAACTTGCTTTCTTCTTTTGTGCCAGTTCAGAGGACGATTGAACTTGCTTTCTTCTTTTGTGAGGACTAAATCATCCTTGATTTGTGCCATTTCAAACGCGATTAAACTTGCTTTCTTGTTTTTTTGCTACGTATGAACTTGTTTCTTGGTTTCTGCGACGATTGAACTTACTTTCTTCTTTTATGCTAGTTCAGACTAGGTTTGAACTTAACTTCTGCCATTTGAGACGACGATTCAACTTGCTTTTTTGGTTTGTGCGACGATTGAACTTGATTTCTTCTTTTGCGCCAGTTCAGAAGACGATTGAACTTGCTTTCTTAGTTTTTGCGACGACTGAACTTGCCTTCTTGGTCTGTGCAATGATTGAATTTGCTTTCTTGGTTTGTGCGACGATTGAGCTTTCTTTCTTCTTTTATACCAGTTCAAAGGACGATTGAACTTGATTTCTTCTTTTCCGTTAGTTTTCTTGGTTTGTGCCGGTTCAAACAACCCGCTTTGATAAATTGCCTCTATTATTTTTATTATTTCCTTATCAAAATGAACTGTCAGATTTCGTCGTGGGGTGATTTAAATATTTCGGAAACTGTTCCAATTTATAGATTGTAATTGGCCATTGTTTGTACAGGAAGCGTTAATTACAGCATTGCAGTATCGTTTGTTGGTACTTGATTACAGTTAATGCGGCGTTTACACGAGTTGTGATTTCAGACGAAGAGACATTTCCAAAGCTGATTTGTTGTTGTTGTGATTTCAGAACGAAGAGACACTTCCGAAGCTGATTTGTTGTTGTATAATTTTCCCGCGAACTGTAATTGCTTTTGGGATTAATCATTTAGACGAGATTACAGTCCTCGGTTTAATAAATCTAATTGAGAGGAAACAGATCATTAGCCGATTCGTGGAGAGTGTCGAGGAAAAATGTTTTGGCTTGATGTGTGCCACATCAGTTGCCGTTCAAAAATATCTTTGAAACTTGTTGGTTTAAGGGAAGCGGTTTGTGTTGTTGGTTTACGGTAAACTGGAGTCGTTTGTGCGGTGATTTAGTTGTGTTGTCAGGTGTTGTGTAAATAAGTTGTAAATAAAAATGAATAAAATATTTGTGGTCTAGTTTTACAAATTTCATAAATTTACATTTATAGAGATAGTTGACAGTCACATAAATAAACATGTAATTAAAGAACCGTTTACCACTTCATAAACTTTACGCAACGACACATTGATATTATTAGCCACTGATATTCACACGTTGTTGCTGTGTTTCAAATTTAACTGTAACTTGTGACGCTCACAATTTCTTCATAATTTGTTCTAGCTTGAAACTTAATACATATTTCTCGAGACAATTTCAACAGTAAATGTCAGAGTTTGTTGTAAACGGTAAATTGCCAGTTCAAAATTTAGTTCCGTGGTACCATTTTGTCATTTTTCTCGTTACCAACACTAAACTATTGCTTGAAAAATTTCCTGTTCAAAGTCTAGTTTGTGGTAAACACCTTTATTACTTTCAAAATTGCCTGAAACGGTAAATTCTATTGATCTAGTTGAATCTTTGCTGCTTTCATAGTTGACATTCTTCCGTCGCTAGTTAAGTCTTGATTTGGCATTGAAAATGGTAAACATTGTGCGAATTGTTCAGTGTTGTACTCTCTGCTTGTCTGCACACGATTCTTCATTTAGCTTGACAGTTCTTCTAGAAGAACATTTGTTGCCTTCAAAATTGCCACAAACGCCAACTCGTCTAAATTTCTCCCTTTGTCGTGATCTACAGTCTGTTCTCCTTTGGTTAAAAAAATTCGCTTATCTAAACTAGTGAAACATTTGTTGCCTTCAAAGTTACCCCGAAATGTAAATTCGTGTCCTAGTTTTCCCATTTGTTGCCTTCAAAATTGCCCCGAACGATACATTCCATTCAAAATTTTCAATGTTTGCGTATTTTAAACCCAACTACTCTTTCTTTTTCATTGAAATTTCACCTATGTGGACAAATAAAGAATTTGTTGCCTTCAAAATTGCCGCAGACGGTAAATTTGGTCCAAATTTGTCAATTTTCTCTACTGTACAGTCAATGACTCGACTAGTCCAAAATGCGTTGCCTTCAAAATTGCCGCGAACGGTAAATTCGAGACAAATTTGTTCATTTTTGCGTATTTTAAACCCAACTATTCCTTCTTTTTCATTGAAATTTCTCTTATGTAGACAAATAACGAATTTGTTGTTGCCTTCAAAATTGCCGCAGACGGTAAATTAGGTCCAAATTGTTCCCTTTTCTCTACTGTACAGCCAACTGATGTTTTTTTTTTGGCTCGCAATTTCACTCCTCGCCCAATTCAAAATTTATTGCCTTCAAAATTGCCGCGAACGGTAAATCGGATTCAGATTTTTCAATTTTTTCCCTATTTTAAACCCAACTACTCTTTCTTTTTCATTGAAATTTCGCTTACGTGGACAAATAAAAAATTTGTGCCTTCATAATTGCCGCAGACGGTAAATTAGGTCCAAAAGTTTCCATTTTCTCTACTGTACAGCAAACTGATGTTTTTTTTGGTTCCCAATCTCACTCCTCGCCCAGTTCAAAATTTGTTGCCTTCAAAATTGCCGCGAACGGGAAATTCGATTCAAATTTGTTCATTTTTGCGTATTTTAAACCCAACTATTCTTGCTTTTTCATTGAAATTTCACTTACGTGGACAAATAAAGATTTTGTTGCCTTCAAAATTGCCCATTTTCTCTACTGTACAGCCAACTGATGTTTTTTTATGCCGTGAACGATACATTCCATTCAAAATTTTCAATGTTTGCGTATTTTAAACCCAACTACTCTTTCTTTTTCATTGAAATTTCACTAATGTAGAGATAAATAACGAATTTGTTGTTGCCTTCAAAATTGCCGCAGACGGTAAATTAGTTCCAAATTGTTCCCTTTTCTCTACTGTACAGCCAACTGATGTTTTTTTTTTGGCTCGCAATTTCACTCCTCGCCCAATTCAAACTTTGTTGCCTTCAAAATTGCCGCGAACGGTAAATCGGATTCAGATTTTTCAATTTTTCCCTATTTTAAACCCAACTACTCTTTCTTTTTCATTGAAATTTCGCTTACGTGGACAAATAAAAAATTTGTGCCTTCATAATTGCCGCAGATGGTAAATTAGGTCCAAAAGTTTCCATTTTCTCTACTGTACAGCAAACTGATGTTTTTTTTGGTTCCCAATCTCACTCCTCGCCCAGTTCAAAATTTGTTGCCTTCAAAATTGCCGCGAACGGGAAATTCGATTCAAATTTGTTCATTTTTGCGTATTTTAAACCCAACTATTCTTGCTTTTTCATTGAAATTTCACTTACGTGGACAAATAAAGATTTTGTTGCCTTCAAAATTGCCCATTTTCTCTACTGTACAGCCAACTGATGTTTTTTTATGCCGTGAACGATACATTCCATTCAAAATTTTCAATGTTTGCGTATTTTAAACCCAACTACTCTTTCTTTTTCATTGAAATTTCACTAATGTAGAGATAAATAACGAATTTGTTGTTGCCTTCAAAATTGCCGCAGACGGTAAATTAGTTCCAAATTGTTCCCTTTTCTCTACTGTACAGCCAACTGATGTTTTTTTTTTGGCTCGCAATTTCACTCCTCGCCCAATTCAAACTTTGTTGCCTTCAAAATTGCCGCGAACGGTAAATCGGATTCAGATTTTTCAATTTTTCCCTATTTTAAACCCAACTACTCTTTCTTTTTCATTGAAATTTCGCTTACGTGGACAAATAAAAAATTTGTGCCTTCATAATTGCCGCAGACGGTAAATTAGGTCCAAAAGTTTCCATTTTCTCTACTGTACAGCAAACTGATGTTTTTTTTGGTTCCCAATCTCACTCCTCGCCCAGTTCAAAATTTGTTGCCTTCAAAATTGCCGCGAACGGGAAATTCGATTCAAATTTGTTCATTTTTGCGTATTTTAAACCCAACTATTCTTGCTTTTTCATTGAAATTTCACTTACGTGGACAAATAAAGATTTTGTTGCCTTCAAAATTGCCCATTTTCTTTACTGTACAGCCAACTGATGTTTTTTTTTGCCGGGAACGATACATTCCATTCAAAATTTTCAATGTTTGCCTATTTTAAACCCAACTATTCTTTCTTTTTCATTGAAATTTCACTTATGTAGACAAATAAAGAATTTGTTGTTGCCTTCAAAATTGCCGCAGACGGTAAATTAGGTCCAAATTGTTCCCTTTTCTCTACTGTACAGCCAACTGGTGTTTTTTCTTTTTCATTGGAATTTCGCTTACGTCGACAAATAAAGAATTTGTTGCCTTCAAAGTTGCCTCGAACGGTAAATTTCTTTTTTCCTGCTTCACAGCCGACTGATTTTCATTTTGGTTCCAAACGTCCCTCACGTCGACTAATCCAAAATCCGTTGCGTTCAAAACGGCAAATTGTCTCGAAAACTCGTTCGTTTTTCATCGTTTCTTTGTTCATCGTCGGTTCCCGGTCCCACCTGCTGGATCCTCTTAAATATAACCCACCCGGTTTAATTTTAGCGTGCGGCTCTTCGTCGAAGGGTCGCTTCGTCGTCCATGGGTTCATCGCATGTCTCTCACCTCGTTACGGCCGCCTCCACACACGTCCGCAATTTGCACACCGATAAATAATTTCGCCGCGAACTAATAAAACAAGGAAAAACGTAGTCGTAACCTTGGAAGCGTGAAAAAAATTCACCGAAAATTACATATTACGCACATCAAGTAATTCCGAATAAATAATTACCGTGTGGTCGGATCTGCACAAACGTAAAAAATTCGTCGGGGCCACTCCTAGCCCAGATTACCGTTAAAAAACGCACAAATGTAACAAAATTATCTGGTTTGTGTAGATTTTCGGGCTACGTCAGCGCGAAAAAAGCCAATCCAAGTAATTATACATTATAACGTAATTTCGGGACCGTTACGGACCCGCTCCCGGCCAAATCCTATCCGGAATGCTGACCGAATCGATCGAAATTCCAAAAAACCGGAGCACTCGACAAATAATAAAACAATGAGGCTTTGTGATGCAATTTGATCTATAAGTCTAGTTAGCTGCGGCCAGAAACCCGATTTTCAACTGTTCCAACACGGCCAACTCGACCGTATACCTCTGGTTTGGTATTATTAAAGAACACATTTTCAATTTATCATAAATGAGATGGTATCTGTTTCGGTGGTGCGAGAGAGACGCCGCCACCGCTGCTCTCTTCGACCAGACAAAGACACCCGTGACAGTCCTGACATATTCGTATGAATAATTAGACATTTGAATATCGAATAATGACGTAGATAAAATGGAATTTTTACATAGTCACCCATGAAAAGATATCGAAAAATTCGACCGCAACAGAACTCTTTCTTTGTCTGCCCACCATCATTATTACAATCATCGTTATTATTATTGTTATTAATTTTCGCCGTGAACCGGGCTTCATCGTGGAAATTGGTCCGGTTGCGTTGCGTTACGTATGCAGCTGTGCACACATGACCGTGTCCATTGTGGTTTTTTTCGTCTCCCGGTGTTCGTATTTTCACTGTAAATATTGTCCTATCAGCGGCGATGTTTTTATTGCCTTCACAGGTTTTTCGGCCACTTGTTCGATTTTCAGGCGGCGCGGCGGAGGGGATCGCGGCTTTTATCTGGTGCATCGGCGGCGCGACGGTTCGAGGAATGTTGTCGTTCGCCCAAAATGATGAAAATTTCTAATTGTTTTCGGAAGAGATCGATGAAGGAGTTGAACCGATTTCATTTCATTTTCAAAAGTGCGGTGGTTTTTGGATTGTTGGGCGAGGACCGCGAACTACTTTCTCCGACGCTGTCGTTTGTTTTAGATAAATGTGCTTTCATCAATTTTAGACTTCTTTCTTTGTTCGGCTTCTGTTCTCCTTCTTGACCTCTTTCTTGTTATGTCGTTTCATTTTTTCTCTGTTTTGTCTTTTACCATTTTAATCTCTTTCCATGTTATAAAATTTTCTCTTCGTTCTTTCTCTCCAATCATTTCAGTCAATATTTCTTGTTTCTTTTTTGGTACTTTATTCACTACAAAAATTATATCCATATTCTTCTTTTTAATCTTTCTTGTTTTGGTACATCTCAATATATTCTTTGTTGCTACTTTGTTTGTTACTCTTCATTAAAATGTTTCAAATAATTTTTCGAAAAAAATATCTTAAATTACACATTTCTCTTTATTTTTATTCATAAACACTCCCTTTTTACACACTTTTCCTCCTTTATTTCTTCTTCTCGTTGTCTTCTGATAAAATTGAAATCACCAAAACGTTGTGCCTTCTTGATTACCAAAGTGCTCAAGACAACATTTTGACCTTGAAATATTTTTAGAACATTTTAAATTTGTTGCATGAAACGATATTTCTAAAACCTGACATGTTTTTTGATTATTTTTTTTTGAACATGTGATTGGAAAATTAAAATTCTGCTTTTACTTTGTCCAGTTGCCCAAATATTTATTTTTTGGTCTCTACTCTCAACCATAATAATAGATTATATCATTAAGAGTAGAAGTGAGTCTTTTTGTGCATAGCCCAGATATTGAAGACCGAGACGAAGTCGAGGTTGCCACCTGGGTGAAGCGCAAAAAGACCTTCTATTCTGAATGATATATACTATTTTAGCTCCAAGCGAGTCACAAAAAAAACGGACATGGACTCATTTATTTTTCTGCAGTTATAGTAAAATGAGAATTTTCAAATAAATCGTGAGAAATGCTTCAAATGACTTTACATTTGACTCGGTCAGCCGCCTGTGGACATTTCAACTCCTAGGATTTGAAGTGGCAATAAATGGAATATTTTGGAAACGTTTTCATTTCAATTTTCGTTTTTATTTCTTCAAATTATTGGCTGATTACATTTTTGTTTATTTCCCTTCAGTTTATTTCCATTAAAAAATAATCTTGAAAATATTACTTTTTTTTTAAGAATCATATCAGTGGAAAATCGTTCTGTTCTTATTCTACTCTTTTTATTATATTTTTTTCGTTTTTTTGCGCATACATAATTTTCTGTTTTATTTTTTTCCATTTCATATTTTTTCAGACATTTTTTACATTTTTTTAAAGTACATTCAATTTCTCTTTACTTTATTTTTCACTATTCTTTGTTTTTTAACTGTCACTTTTGGTACCGTTTTCACATTCATTTTCTTATCATTACAGACTCTTCCTTGCTCATTTGTTTTGTCTTTTTTAACTTTGCATTTTATCTATGTACTTTTATTCCTTTAAATGTATGTACCTATAATTGGAAAATTTTGTTGGGTATTAAAATGTATTGTTATTACTATTATTATTATCTTCTCATAAAACTTTTTCAATTAAAATCATCACCAAAAAATCTAGAACATTATAAAATTTCTAAAGTTCTCTTTACTCTTTCTAGCTTGGTGAAATAATGAAGAAAGAAACACCTTTTTTTAAGCAAAAACAATGTCAAAATTTTTTGAAACGTCAGAAATTTCTATGTATTTTACTCCAGTAGCAAGAAATTTTTGAAAAACATGTCGAGCACACTCCCAAAATTTTCAACAGAATTTTTTTCAGGCATTCCAGTCTGTTCTTGCTCAAATAAAATTTTGAAAAATCGTAATTACTGTCAGTTCGACGTAATTATTCTTAATTAAGTTGGAATAATTCAAAATCTAGCCCCGAGAGGTCTATTTCTCTTTCATTTATCCTAGGATAAGGACAAATTATCCATTTTGCTAATTTTAAATTGAAACAATTCGAAAATTATGAAAACTGCCACACCAAAATAAAAACAAATTTTTTTTCACGCTTTTTTGTCCAAGTCCAGGATAATATCTTACGAGGCAATTTTTGAAATCTGAAGACAATTTTGAAATTTGCAGAAGAAAATTTCCAAGACAAGTTGTACTCTTCACAGAAGAAACTCGAAATTCTTCTTTGATATTAAATTTTTCAGCTCTTTTCAAAGAATGGTTAAATTTTCTTTCAACCGGTGGTTATAAATTTCCATAATTTTTAATTTTTATTTCTTCTTCTTCGTTTTGTACATTTCTTTCTTTCTTTGCTTTTGTAAGTTTTAGGTCTTTCTTTAATTGTTGACACTGAAGATGTTTGAAAGTTTGAAATATTGAAATTCCATCCAAAAAATTTACTTATTCTTGATTCTTCAAAGCAAAGAACTTGAAGAAGTTCTTCAAAAAACTTATATCTACTTTTACACAAAATTATTAAGTTCGATACTGTATCCGTAATACCCAACATCATACAATTTCTTTTGGACCAGTTTTAGACATTTGATGACAATTTCGGACTTACGAGAAGAAAATCTCAAAAACAAATTATATTTTTCAAAAAAAAAAAGTTTAAAGTTGTTCTTTTCCTTTCTTCAAAAAAATCTTTAACTTATTTCTGCAGATGGTTATAAATTTGAATTAGTTTTTACATTTGTTTCTTGTACATCCTTTTGTGAAATTCTTCCTTTCTTCTTCAATTGTTGATATTTTGCGAAATTCTATCTAAAACAGTCTCTTTACTCATTTTCACCAGTAAATCATATAGTATACATTTCTCTTCTTTTTTTTTCAAATAATACAAAAAAAAATTGAAATTTCTTTCTCTTTAAACATTTTCAGATCTCTCTTTTTGATCATTCTTCATTTACCAACCATCCCGAATAAATCTTTCTCTACTTACTACTTACTATTATTACTACTACTATTACTATTACCATCAAAAAATTTCTGTTCCAACTTGATCTTCATTTCCATTCCCCGCGTCCTTTCATCTTTTCCCGTTTTCTTCTTTCTCTTCAATATGCAAAAACATCGTCGGTGCTAACGACCTCGCTGTTTACCGCGTCCCGGTCCTAAATGTGCCAAAACATCAAAATTCACCGATAAATCATCGCCACTGTCCCAACGAACGGTCGCGCTTATGGAAATGTAATACTTCGACGCTCCCATTTACATCACCAATCGATTTTTTCGCATTATTTTCGCCGCAACGTAAATATTCACGGGGGCAGCGGTGTCGCCGTCCCCGCGAAAATCCCGATACCCGATGGAGGCAGCGCTCTTGCAACCCGCTGTACCAACCGAGCGAGACGGAGAACCCAGCGAAAAAAAAACCGACAAGTTTTAAATATAAAAGGAGGCAAAAGCAAAAAAGCGAACGTGCATACATAACAGCCAGCATTCAATTGTGTTTTGATATTAAAAATATGAAAACAGGTAATTTCGTATTCATATTGTACCGAACACAATACGGCGTTTTATAAATTCTTCATCTCTTATTACAGGCATTACTTATTGAAATCTCATGTTGACTCTGCAATTCGAATCATTAATATTAATAAAAGCGCGGACATTGTTCGCGGTTTTTTCGTTGGGGGAAACCGCGCGCGGTTGGCACCGCCGCGCCGGTTCGAATTTGGCGCCGCGCAAACTGTCAAATCACCATTTTTAATGCGCGGCTTTTCCCCCGGATCGCGATAACACTCGACGATCGAATCCCACCCCGCACCACCACCATCCTCGTATTTTTTTTTAAGTGGTTTATAATTAATGGTACGGTTTAGGTTCGTTTTAAATTTCGTTGGTCGTCCGTCTCTCTCCGATAATAAATAGCTTATTTATTCATTAATTTCGGTCTTTCTCCGCACACTCGTGTTGGGGTTTTTATTTCTTCGGAGTTGGTTTTTTTTCTTCGGTTTTAATCCTGTGTATTTTTTAACCCCGCGCGACCGTATTGTGTTTTGTATATTAATCATCGTGGCCGATTCTATTTCGAGCCCCCCTCTTGTTTCTTTTATTTCTTTCCCGAAAGGCTTCTGTTCGTATCTCCTTCAGATGGTCCGCCGTCTCCTTCCCACTATCCAGTTATAATCAAGCTGGCCGGGGAAAATTCATTTGTTTCCAGCGCACACAATGATAAATGATTTGACTTCGCATTCTTATTCTGGCCGGCGAGGTTTTTTTACTTTCGAATCGATGGCTAGAGGTCGCTGCACGCCGACCCATCTGTCATACCGATCATTTTATTAATTATTTTCTTTCTTCTTTTTCTTTCACTTCTTCCACTTGTCATTCTCTCGCTTATTCCAATTACCCTACCTATTAAGACCCTTTTACACTTTTTCTTTCCACTCTACCTAAACTGTCATATTTTTTTCTCATCTTCTCCGACTGATATGCTTAATCTAAAGCTACGTCGCTTGAAAACTTTAATACGATTCATTTTAGTTGCTACACATGATATTTCAAACACATGTGCCACCTTTACAACTTATTTTTCGACGTCAATTTACATTTTTCGTCAGCTTCTTGGTAGACATTTCGTTGTAACTTGAACCACTGCTTCCACATGTTGGCGTGAAGCGTCTGCACACAACGTCCTAACCTTACTTTCTCCCATTCGCGGTTTCTGTTTCGTTGTAACTTCAACCACTGCTCCCACATGTTGTGAAGCGTCAACGCACAACGTCCTAACCTTACTTTCTCGCATTCGTGTATTCTGGCGTCGTTTCTGCTACAATTTATTAAAATATGTGTCCTCGCAGTAGTCACGTATTTTTAATAATAAAACCATACTTATTAATTTTCATTTCCGTCATTTTTTCTTTTGTTTTTTTTTCTTCCATTTTATTAGACAATTAGCGGTGCAGTTAAATCACCGATATTTCCAAGGCTAACTCGATTATAAAATTACTCGATTCTATTATTTTTTCATTGTTTACTTTATGTTTCAATTTTTTCGGTTATTATCCTTTTGCTCTTTTTTTTTCCCTTTTTTTTTATAACATTCGAACGTAACTTCGTCCGACCACTAACATAACTTGTAAATAGACCTGGCCTCAGTGCGCAACCCTGTCGTACTTCCTCATTTTCTACTCAAATTTCTTCCTTTTTTTTGTGCGGTTTTTTCTTTCGCATTTTAAGAATATTTGTCTCTTTATATCGCTTACCTACTTTCTTTTTCTATCTGGTTATTATAATCAAGTTGCCCGGGGAGAATTACTTTGTTTCCAGCGCACCCATTGATAAATGATTTCGCATTTTTGCCGCAGCCAACTTGTTTTTTAATCTTAAAGGTCACCGCACATCAAACGATTTGTTATTAATTTCTTTTCTCTTTTCTTTCATCATTCCTTTTCTGGTTTTCCCCGCATTTTTGTTCCAAGAAATTTCGTATTTCCTGCCTCTTTTCAGTTCCCGCGGCGCGCCCTAGAGGCCGCCACTCGCCGTCCTCGTGTAGTCCCCCCTTAAGGCGTCCGGTATCACGGTTCCCATCTGTCTATTAGGTTACATTACACGATATCTGATTGGCATGTACATGGAGATACTTTAATTGTTCGTGGAGGAGCCGGAGGGCGATGACCCCCGTCCCAACCCGACCAATATCTAATATATGAACGTGCATATTTCAGCTTATTATAAACACAGCGTGCCATGCATTATTGACAATTGACAGGCGATCAGTGATGGTTATCTCCGCGTCTTGTTGCAGGTAAAATCTTCGAGAATTTCACGCTGAATCCGGGGGGCAAAGTGGACGGGGGCTCGCCCCCCAGCCAGCCGCCCACCCCGCCGAGCACGCCGCTGTCGCCCAAGTCCGCCGGCGACCTGTCAAATAAATATACCTCAACCACCATCCCCAACATTCCTAACCTAATAATAACGCACAATTCTAGTCCGAACATACCTCAAAATTTCGCCACCGCTCAGAAGACGCCCCTCAATTTGGGGCTCAAGCCAAAAACGACGTACGCCAATGGGCTGCAGGGGGGCGAATACTCCTTCGCTGACCTGGAGGCGAGGGGGAAGGTCGACGACGCCAAGATGGGGGCGGACCAGAAGGGAGGACAAGCGTCCCGGGTGAGCACAACTCTACTATATATTTTTTTTAAATTAGTTAATCGCGCTTTTGTCAGTGGTTTTTTGTTAATTGGAAAAATACACAGTCATTCGTAGACAATTTATTCGAATTCCACAATCTCATGTGGTCCCCCGGTTGTCAGATATCTATTTTAGATAATTCCGAATTACGTTTTTGTAATGTCGAACAGTTCTTTTGATGCCAATAACAGTTATTTGAGGCTTTCGGTACAAGGCTGGACTGAAAGGATTACAAAAATTCTTTCACAATGCGTAATTGCCAGAGCTGGAAAAAATGCACTAATCGTATTATTTCAATTTCAAATGCAAAATTTATTGTAATTGATTTCGTTCTCTCCGATAGAATTTGAATTGAACGCTTTAATTGCAAAACTAGAACGTCGTTGCCAAATTCTTTACAATTTTACAACTAATTTTAATTAATTTTACTAAACTCAGTACATATTTACAAAACTTAGTAAATACCCATAATTAATTGTACAGTGTAATAAATTAATTCCAATTATTTCTAATTGTTCTCTAAATTGCTTTGCAAGGTATTAGTTCAGTTATTTTAGGCAATTAATTAATCTAATTTCATTATTAATTGCATGTTTTCTTACAAAAATTCACTCGAGGCTTTAATTTGTGTTAATGAAATATATTTTAGCAAATGGACAAATCATGTACCATAATTAATTCCAATGATTTCTAATTTTTCTCTAAATTATTTTGCAAGTTCTCAATTCATTTTTGATTTTGCTCACTATTTTAGGCAATTAATTAATCCAATTTCATTATTCATTGCAATTTTTTTTCCTAAAATTCACTCGAGTCTTTAATTTGTACCGATTGATTTTAGCAAATAAACACTATGTATTACATATAATTAATTCCAATTATTTCTAATTTTTCTCTGAATTATTTTGCAAGTTATCAGTTCATTTTTGATTTCGCTCTCTATTTTAGGTAATTAATTAATCCAATTTCATAATTAATTGCATGTTTTCTTATGAAAATTCACTCCAGGGTTTAACTTTTGTTAATTAGTAATGAAATATATTTTTGCAAATGGACAAGTCATGTACAATAATTAATTCCAATGATTTCTAATTTTTCTTTAAATTATTTTGAAAGTTCTCAATTCATTTTTGATTTTGCTCTCTATTTTAGGCAATTAATTAATCTAATTTCATAATTAATTGCATGTTTTCTCACAAAAATTTACTCGAGGCTTTAATTTGTGCTGATTGGTAATGACTAATGAAATACATTTTAGCAAATCAACACATTATGTACAATAATTAATTCCATTCCAATTATTTCTAATTTTTCTCTAAATTATTTTGCAAGTTATCAGTTCATTTTTGATTTCGCTAACTATTTTAGGCAGTTAATTAATACAATTTCATAATTAATTGCAATTTTTTCTTTCAAGAAAATCACTCGAGGCTTTAATTTGTGTTAATTAGTAATGAAATATATTTTAGCAAATGGACACATCATCTACAATAATTAATTCCAATGATTCCTAATTTTTTTCTAAATTATTTTGTAAGTTCTGAATTAATTTTTGATTTCGCTCACTATTTCAGGAAATTAACTAATCCAATTTCATAATTGATTGCAATTTTTTCCCAAAAATTCACTCGAGACTTTGATTTGTGCTGATTGCTAATGAAATAGGTACATTTTAGCAAATGGACACATTATGTACAATAATTAATTCCAGTCCAATTATTTCTAATTTTTCTCTAAATTATTTTGCAAGCTATCAGTTCATTTTTGATTTCGCTAACTATTTTAGGCAATTAATTAATCTAATTTCATCATTAATTGCTTGTTTTCTTACAAAAATCCACTCCAGGCTTTAATTTGTGTTAATTAGTAATGAAATATATTTTAGCAAATGGACAAATCATGTACAATAATTAATTCCAATGATTTCTAATTTTTTTCTAAATTATTTTGCAAGTTCTCAATTCATTTTTGATTTCGCTCACTATTTAGGCAATTAATTAATCCAATTTCATAATTGATTGCAATTTTTTCCTAAAAATTCACTCGAGACTGATTTGTGCTGATTGCTAATGAAATATATTTTAGCAAATGAACACATTATGTACAATAATTAATTCCAATTATTTCTAATTTTTCTCTCAATTATTTTGCAAGTTATCAGTTCATTTTTGATTTCGCTCACTGTTTTAGGTAATTAATTAATCCAATTGCACAATTAATTGCATGTTTTCTTATGAAAATTCAGTCGAGGCTTTAATTTGTGCTGATTGGGAACGGAATAAATTTTAGCCAATGGACACAATTAAATTGGATCAAATTTGTTAATTATGAATGATTTAAAAGCCACATCCGGAGCTCAGGAATGTTGACGTTTAGCAGTTTTTAAACAACTTTTTGTCACTACACCCAAATTTTGGAATCTAAATTTGAACGGTAATTTAAAAAAAATGTAAATTAGTTCAATCAGATTCAATTAAAATCACCACTGGTATTTAAAACGGACTTAAATTAATTAATTAGTAGATCAGCTGAAAGACAAGCATGTACTTAACAATGTTTAGAAATTTTGCAAAAAATTCTTATTGGAAAATTCCACTTTTAAAGAATATTTTGTTTTTCCAACTCACAATTAGATAATCTAACCTCAATTCGTATTAGTCGCGATTAAAATAAATTTTACCCAATTACGTTAATTAAATTCAGTTAAATTAAGTTGCTTTATTAATTTTACGAATTACAAATAAGTTGCAGAGTAGTTTCTTTAGCGTTTTTTCAAAACAAAAAAATTAAATCTAAATTTATACCAATTTCAAGTGAAATAAGTTTTAAGTAAATTGCGATGATTACATTGAATTAAATGAATTGTATTTTGTGGGAGAAGAGAAAAATGTTGAATAATGTTCAAAACTTGGGGAAAATCACCACTTTTGTTATAATTGCAAATTTAATTTTGTTCTAAAACAATAAAATTATGAATAATACAGAGAAATTTACTAATTATGATCGAAACGAAAAATACTGATCACTGTTTTACTACAAACGTTTTAGTAAAAAAAATATATCTTGTGATTCGAAAGATTTTAGAATTCTGTTTCTGACTGGACCAAATTTTGGAATTTAATTTATACTAATTTCTAAATACGCAAATTCAAGTACATTAATTATTTGGAAGTTTTTGGACAATTGACGTTAATTTATCACTTTCTAGAAGAGTTCCTTTTTGTCCAAATCTGAACGACATTTGCTGACAAAATAAATTTGGACAAATCATGACAAGTCAATTGAATTAAATTTACTAATTAAAATTTACTTTTTTGCCGATTCCTGATTATGTGTTTGAACAAATTACCCTAATTAAATTAACCAATTATCATCCCAACCACTACAATGTTTGGAGCGTTCTATCACATTTTACAACACTTCATACTAATCGCCAATTAAATAAATTTGAATAAATTACAATTAAGTAATTATTCTGACTAAATACAAATTTTCTAAGTATAGATGTGAAGATCTCTCTCAGATTTTTAAAACAGTTTCTTTCGCTTGGGTCATTTTGCACTCAAAATTTGTACCAATCGCTAATTAAATAAATTAATGCAAATTCAAGAATAAGTAATTAAAAAACTGACTTTTGAACCGGTAAAACCGCAATTTAAGTCAACATTGACAATAATTTGCATCAAGCACATACGAGTATTTGATTTAATTCTTTTCCAACAATTATCTTTTTTCTTGTTTTTTTTTGTCAAAGAACTAAAATATGCAGTCAAGTATTCTTAGCAATTTCAAAACACTCGATTTTTCCCACATTTTTCGTAGAAATCCGCATGAGCAGATAACCCCCCAAAATCCCTGGCGTTTTCTCATGGAGGTTCAACTCCGCGTCCAAGGTCATTCTTGTATTTTTCGGTCGATTTTCGCGATATTCGAATCGATCGGTAACGGGAACGGCTCGAGGCCGGTCCCTGGAGCCGCCCCCACGTCCCATATCGTAACAATCTCAAAAATAACCGGCGCGCTCCACGTTAATGTCGGATAACGAAGCGAACAACATAGATCCGGTTGTAAAGTGTTTAAAAATCGGTCTCACACCAAAGCAAACAACGGCAGCAGCGGCCGTCATTACGACAGTTCATTCCATTTTCCTGAATCGTTCGTTTCTCGAGCAAATCGGATTTCCGCCGAAAAATCACCATCTCAGCCGGGCCCATTGTTCCTTCTCCTAATTACCTTTCACGGTAATTTTGATGATAACGCGAAGAAAAATTGTGAGAATCGTTACGATTTTATTTAGATCCACTCCGAGCACAATTAAAACGTAAATTACTCGTGTTGTTTGCGTTTTTCGTCCGATTTCTCGCCTAACTGTGCCGGGGCCTCCAAATCTGAACCATGAGAATCGAGCGGCGGGTCCCCCTTCTGTGTGTACTTTACATATTTTCACACAAATTTTATAACCTTTTCATTATTTATATTCCGCTTTGAGAGCCACTTCGGCCATTGTTTGTCCCGGCTGTACTGTTATTCGGCTCTTTTTCGACGCGACTCGGCTCGCGATTTGCATTAATTAGTAAATCTAATCGGTGTTGGCAAATTGCGCCTAATAACAGTACAAGATCTTGATGGTGGTTGGCGATGTTTAATGCATTTTTTTTTCTGTTTGCTGTGCCGCAGGGAATTTTTCCGTCGAGCATTCTCCCGTTCGCCACTTCGCAACTCAAGACTGACTCGTCGAGCCCCCCGCCTTTCGAACAGAGCCCCCTCAACGGTAAGTACGCCACTGGTGAACTTGGCAATGGGTTATTTTCGCCACCGTCAACTGTCACTCCGAGGCGGATGCTGATGAGCTAAATACAGAAGCGATAAATTATTATTGCTCAAAAATAAAAAAACAAAAATTAAAAAACGCGAGGGACATTTTCACAAATATTTTCTTGTTTTTGTCTCTGGGTCTCTTGAGAGATTTTAAAAGAAAAAATGAATTGCAAAATTTTGTATTTTTGAAAGAAAATACATTTTACACAATTATAATAATTTTTAGAAAGCATGAATTCGATTTGCAAATCTTCACTTTTTTTTTGTTTTACTAATTTTACGAATTATAAATAATTTATAATTGATTATTATAGGAGCGCTCAGAAATTTTAGAAAAGATTTAATTAGAATTTCATCAGTTTGTAGAATTTTTGTTTCTTCTTTTTGCTTTTGTCTCAATAATGTTGGATAATTTTTAGAAGGGAAGAACTCAATTTTCAGTTCTTCACTTTTTTTTGCTTTGCCCATTCTACGATCTATAAATCATTTTGAATTTCATTAGTTTGAAGAATTGTTTCTTCTTTTGGCTTTTGTTTTTTTGTGACTGAGATTTTACTAGATTTTTAGAAGTTAGATAATCAAAAAATGCATAAAGAAACGTTTTAAAAAATATGATTAAAAAACAATGTCATGATTTATGGCTTGGAATTGTCCACCCGGTATAAAAATAATTTTTACTATTACAAGATTTTACAAAATATAATTATTCATTTAAATTTATCTTCAAAGTAGACGTTGAAGAGTCGATTGTGAACGCACCACGGATCACGGATCAGCTGTTTCAATTTAACCTTACTTTATACGTTTTGTGTTTTTGACGAGTGGTGCGTTCACAATCGACTATTCAACACCCGATATTTTTATAATTATCCTATTTAACAAAATAATAATATTAAACATATTTTTTTCAAACAATTTCTACATTTGTAAATGTTTAAAAAATAAAAAAATTAAAAAAAAAAAAAATTTTAAACATTTACAAATGTAAAAATTGTTTGAAAAAATAAGGAACAAAAAAAAAATTCTACCAGATTGGGTGGACTGACATTTCTGTATTTTTTTTCTGTTTTATATCTTTGAATTCTTTGTAATAACACTTTTTAAATAACACTCTAAATAACACTTCCCTAAAGAGAAGCATAATCTTAATTTATTTCTTGTCGAATGTAATTTACAGAATAGCACAACACTCTAGACAAAGAATTAAATTTGAATGAAATTATAGATCTGGAATGATAAAATCAGAGTTGAAATTGTTTCCAGCGAAATCACGCAGCCAACTAATGTTGTTGTCCTAGAATGAAAAAACTAGTCTCAAATAATAAGAACAAAAAGTTTTCTCTGAATTATGGAAGTACTACTAGCGTGTTTTTTTTTTGTCACCCTGTATATACATTTTTTGAAATATTTTTTAGAAAAGTGACTATTTCTGCTAAAGATACGATTTGATTGGAATTTACACCAAGAGAAATTAATAATGAAGATCTTACCCCCTTTTATGGTTGTTTTATATTCAAATATTTTTATATTTTCAAAAATTAATTTTGAATAATCTCGTTTTGTTTCAATTTTATGTCAAATATCGTCCAAATTAACAATTGAATAAAAAACTGCTGGTGAAACAACGTTCACGTTGTTTTGGCATAATGAGAGGTCATGATTTATTATTTTTTTACGTTGGACACACTGATTTCCGCCACTAAAATGCCTGACATGCGGACCCATCAAAATGACCATAACATGTTGCTGAATTTCCCCCGATGTCTGATTCTTCTATTGCAAACTAGTCAAACTGGCAACAGTGCACTACACATTGACGCTATTTATAACCTCAAAGTTTGAAAAATATAACCTAACAGACACCCTTACTACCAAATTAAATGCAACATTTCCATGGCCTCCCAAAACAACGCGAATTTACTTGCAGTTAAATTTGAAAGAGAAAAAATTTCTACTTAATTCCCAAAAAAATTTCATTTTAATTTTTGAAAAAACGTTTCTTGAAGTTTATGATTATAACTTTATATGATTAAATCTAAAATTATTTCAATTCTGTATTAACTGTTGCTACTGGATTATATAAACAAACGAATAACGATTTCACAATCAAAAATTGACGGATCCTTTTTTTTTTCGTCCTGTGTATGTTTGATAAAAGGGGTCACTCAATTGTCACCATTTTTCAGATTGTTCTGTATATCTTTTGATAGAGTGTTTTTGAAAGGGTATTTCCGAAAGCGGATTATTTTTAGATACTCTGTACAAATCCAAAATTAGGTCCAAAATGAGTAATGATTTCATAATAAAATAAATCGTAAGTAATGAGTTTACAAAAAATTTCAAATTACCACTAAATTAAAAAAAAAATCTGATCATCCTGTATATATTTTCCGAAAATGTTTCTGAGTTTCTCAACTTGATTGAATGATTTCTTAACGCTCACTACGAATCCAAACAAATGAATAACGATTTCATTCAAGGTAAACATTCAAAAATAAAAAGTTACCGCTCAAATTTCAACATTTTTCTGATCAGCCTGTATACATTTTTTCAGTGTTTTTAAAAGGCCGTTTTTTCAAAAAGTTAATTATGTTTGATGCTCTGCATCAATCTAAAATTAGCTGGATCTCACCTAAGCTAGTGACACGCTGCACAAACAAACGAATAACGGTTTCTTAGTTTTCAAAAGCGGTCAGTTTCAAAAAATCATCACAGAAATTTTCTAACGCGATTTTTGAAATGCCTAAACACTTTTTTGGACACTGCGTAGTATAATATGTCAAATTGTCAAATACTACAGTATAGGTACTTGACTAATTTCCAAAAATTTATAAATTTAAATAGATCAGGGTGCCCCGATTTTTGAAAATGTTCGAAACTTCTTTCATTTCTTCTTCCTTCATCCCCGCTCCCCGGTGCCATTTTTGGGACACCCACATTACAATAATAATTCCAAAAACGCTCCAACTTTTCCCAATTTTGAAAAATTCCTAGTTTCTCATAAAAACCCGATATTTTGCACAATTTCAAAAACCCCGAAAACCTTTCAACCTATCAAAATAGCTTCGTACAAATATTTTTGGGACGCCCTGTACCCACGGGCGCGTCTCGAATCGCACACTCGCATCTGGTCCATCAATTTTATGTTTTTTGAAAACATTCGGAACGTCTTTTGTCTTTTCTTTCTTCATCCGCGGTGCCATTTTTGGGACACCCACATTTCAATAAAAAATCCAAAAACACCTCAACCCTTTCCAATTTTGAAAAATTTCTAGTTTCTCATACAAACCCGATATTTCACACAGTTTCAAAAACCTCTTCTGATATGCCAAAATTGCTTCGCACAAATATTTTTGGGACGCCCTGTACCCACGAGCGCGCCTCGAATCGCACACTCGCACCTCGCGGACATTTTTAATCGATTCATGACCGACCACACAGTTAATCAAACATCACCGCGTAAAACATAAAAATGAAAACTTGCAGTTTGTCAAGGTAAGACGACCACCTGTCAGGCATCGAGAAAAAAAAATCCGGATTCCATTTGCGCGAATAAATCTATTCGCAAGCAAACAAACCGAGCATCATGAATATTAAAAGAGACATTTCCACCGGCGTTGTGTACAGTTAGTGACAGCTGGTTCGTAAAAGTTCGTCGCTTCGCGGTTTCACCCTGTATACGGTGTCACAACCGCAACCTTTTCCCGGATTTTAATTAGCCTGCCGTCTCACACCGGCCGTTCAAATTCTAATTAAAGAGCATAATGCAAGTTTATCCGAAGCCAAGCTTTGGGATTTTTAAATTTCAAATGCCAAATTTTTGGCCGACGCCGTCGACGACTCGAAATTCTATTTGAACAGAAATTTTCTAGCCGCGTTTTCGTTTAAAATAGATCCAATCCGGCTAATTACCGACGCCGTCGCCGTCTCCGTCGCTCCCATTGTCCCGCCCGGCGGCGGCGCACGCTTTACGTAAGTCGGGAATCGTCGATCGGGGGCCGACGATGACGACCGCCGCACAAATTGCCTTAAATTGACTGTGACAGATTTAATTCCGTTTCACATCCACTTGAGTTTTATTAGTTGAGGAAAAATTCGAGCGATGGCGGCGGGCCTGGCCCAGTTTTTCGATCCATCGCAGTTGCCCATATCGAACAAAAAACCATCGCCCGGATATTTTGTTTTGTGACGTTTCAAGGCTACCGCGATTTTTTCAAACGTTCATTTAAATTATCTGCGATCATGACAGGAATGCGATCGCCGGATTTTTTTCCGACTGTTAAATCACATCCGCACATGTTCACCAGTTTACAAAAATCTAATAATCAACGCGGCTCTGATCGTGGACACTTGTCCCGTCTTAATTGGCGCTAATTCGGTCTAATTGCACTAATTAATTACCGTCGTCACATTGTTCCAGTCACTGCGAACCGAGCTCAGACGTGACTCCGATCTCTTCAAACCTCGCCCTACGACAATCTTTAATCCATCTGGTTGTAATTTTAATTGATCGCGCTTACGCTAATTAATTCCGTCGTGGGATCGCTCATTTTCGAGCGAATCGCGTAATACCCAAGAATTTATAAATTATTCATCGTTTAAATAAAATTCGTGTTCGACAATTTGCAAACTGCTTGTAAGAATTTATTTAAACGTTCGCTTGGCATCGGAATTACGAGTAATTTCCGACATAATTGTCACAATAAAATACCAATCGACGAATTAATTAGTAATTAATTAGTCTCCGGGTCCTGGATGGAGTGCACAATGTGCAATCTTGAGCCAGTTTTTCTTAATTAAAAACTAATTTCGAGTAGGCATAAGTTCGCGGAGAAATTTAATTAATTTTCAGCCAACTAGGACAACCTTTAATTGCCCCCAGATGCCAATTATAATTACGTAATTGGAAAAGTTTACCAAAACACTGACTTTCGGAACCGTTTGTGTTTTTTTTATTGCGGATCTAAATTCTATCGATAATCTATAATTAATATTGAAAAATTGCATAAGTTGGAGTACTGGTTTGTTGTCCGAATCGAAGAAAGTTGCCATAGTTGGTCGGTTCGTGTGGTACAATTTGAATTATCGCTGGACATGGGAGTCAGATTGTTCCGACATTTCTGAAATAGTTTCTCTTTGGGAGGTTAAAATAAAACGGTTAAAATAGCTTCCAGATAACTCTGTTGATGGAAAGAAATGAGAAAAATTAAAATGATTCCGAGAGCGTTGTGAAATGAAGCGGAAGTGTCGAGGTGAGGTCGGAAGACTAAATTCCGAACTAGTTGTGACTATTACGACATAATAAATATCAATTCCGAGAATAATCAACAATCAGAGCAACAACTCAGTTTTTAGACAGTCGAGAAGATTAAAATATCATTTAAATCCAATAGATTTTCCGTACACTAAGTGAAAGAATCTGAGATAGTTTTGATTTAGTTGATTTTATGATGTCGGTGACAGTTTTGATATAGTTTTTAGAATGTCGAGATACCATGAATTGGCAAGTACTGATATAATTTACTTTGAAAGAAAATAAAGCTCTGCAAAATTTCTCAGTTGAGAACCGGGGAGAATGTGACAAAATAGACATTTTCTGAAATAGTTTTGTGGAATTAATCAACGAGATTTTTGATATAGTTGCTTAATTTGAATATACATATTATGAAATGTTTAGTACAATTTTTAGACTGTCGGAAGCAATTCTGAAACCGTGTGATTAAAAGTGATGAAAATCACAAAAGTGAGATAGTTTCCTCCTAGTTGAGTTAACTATCGAACCTAGTTCGTAGATGTAATGTAACTATTTTTATTTGATCTTGATTGATACACTTCTTGCACTGCTTTAAAACTATTAAATAGTTAGAGAAAATAAAAAATAATTCAAAGTTTTTGAAATATAGACATATCGTGAAAATGTTTTTATATGTATTTCAATTTCTGAGATAGTTTTAGTTGAAGATTTTTGATATAGCTTCCTGGTTTAATTCTTTATATGTAATACAATTTCAACGAAGTGAAAAATAGCAGCAAAACAAATACACCACTGTAATAGTTATTTATGTTACAAGTGTTGAAAACGATCCATTGCTTTACGAACGGTAATATGGCGCGAGACGCAGTCGAGCGCTGTATGTGAGTGAGTAAAGCAATGGAGTTTTCACAAGAGTACCATACAATATTTTTTGTGCTGCTTTTTGTGATAAAACATATTTTTGAATCATTAACTTAATAAATATTACTTAAACAAAATTATGTTGGTAATCAATTTAGCACTAAATATGTCAAATGTCAATCTATCAGTGCTCGAATTTCAAATTCAAACGCAACTTTATAGCTTGCAAGGTCACCAATCGAAATTTTTATAAATAAACCCCCCAAACCTAAAATTAACACATTTTAGCATTTTTTAAATATTTACGAAGCACCTTTTGTTTTAAAACATTAGAGACATAATTATCTTTCAGTAATACTTGATTTGCCACAATTAGTTTATTTTTTCTTGCCTTAGATTTCTTGTTGGTCCATTGCAGCACTAGAGTGTTCTCATTTTCATTGCCGCACGCTAATCGTCCACTTAAAATGCCAATTGCAACTACGGCAGCACAAAAATTAATTGTGAGATAGTTTTCTCCTAATTAATTTAATTTCAGTGGTTTATATTATTACTAACAATTTTAACTGACAATTTCCTCATAGGACGTCAAAATATAATAATTTGAGACCAATTTACAATAGTTGTAAGAAAGACGTACTTATTCTGAGATAGTTTCTCTTTTCCCTACTAAAATTTTTGATATAGTCTCTTAGTTTGTCAAAATCACAATTTTTACCATACATTTTAAAATTATTTTGCGTGAGAAAGATTTGAAAATGACAAGTGATCCAGTTATTTATCCAACAGGAAGCCGCTCTAAATTATTTCTGAGATAGTTTTCTCCTAATTTAGCGAAATACCAAAATTCCTAGACAATTTATATTTAATTTCAGTGGTTTCTATTTATTACTAACAATTTTAACTGACAGTTTCTTCATAGCAACTCAAAATATAATAATTTGAGGCCAATTTACAACAACTCTAAGAAAGACATAGTTGCCCTGAGAGAGTTTCTCTTTTCGCTACTAAAATTTTTGATACAGTCTCTTGGTTCGTCAGAATCACAATTTTCACCAAGCATTTTAAAATCTTGCGTGAGAAACATCTGAAAATGACAAGTGATCCATTTTTTTATCCAACAAGAACCCGCTCTAAATCAGACGTAAACTATTTTTGAAATAGTCTCTTCTTAGTTCTTAGACATTCCTAGACACAACGCAGCAGATTTTTTAAGATATTTTTTTTAGAATTTTAGTCATAAGCTAAATCAGTTTTAATTAAACGAATGAAACAATGAGATCTTGACGAGACATTTAGTTTCAACCTAAATATTCTGAGACAATCAATATCAATTATGAGGTAGTTTGCTTTAAATCACAAATAATAATTTTTCACAGTTGACAAGACCGAGTTATTGTTTAAAATATAACAATAAAAGTATCAGATAAATGAACAATTTCAAACAAAACACTGAAAATTCAGTTTCTTTTTAGTGTATTAATAAGTCAAATAGTTTTCAGACAGTTCTTATTTAAAAAAACTTAAAAAAGTTATTTAGTTTTCTTTTCACATATCGAAATAAAACAACATATTTTGCAATAACAGGGGAATTTCTGAGATAGTTTTGTTTTAGTAGATTTTATAGTCTCTAGAATTTTGATATAGTTTCTTAGTTTACCGCGCCACAATAATTACTCTACTTATCAAAATGCACCAGTTTTATGCCTCTTATCAATATTTTGAAACAATTAATAAAAACTCTCATATCAAATATGATACGTTGCTGAGATAGTTTCCTTTCGAAAGAATTTCTAGTTTCCTTTTGATTTATTGAAATCCCTGAACTTATAAGACTAAATAGAAATATTTATAAAAATGTTTAAATGCTCTTTTATAACCCTTGGGCATTGTTGAATACATAAATAGTCATCATATTAATATTTTGAGGCAACAACCCTGAGTTAGTTTGCTTCCCGAAGCTTATAGAGTTTCTTCTCAATTTAGCACATGTTTCGTAAGTTATATTCTCGCACTAGTACTTTCTTTTCGATTTTTAGCATCTTGACAATCACAATATCGAAACAGTCGAAGCAAATTATAAAATGGTCGTTTCGAGCACTTCAATTTGAAAAATTCCTCACGATTTCTTTCATTCTTTTGAAACATTCTAGAAAAAACGCGCCATCTTGATTTTGTCCAATTCTTGATTTTTGAAGAATTCTTATTGGATTTCAAAATACGTATGTTTTATTGCACACCGTGTAGTCCGCGTCGTCGCTTTGCAGCGTTTTCTTGCGACAGCGAGAATTTTTTACGAACGTAAAGCGGATCACCGTGTATCGCAGGGATACCGCGGCCGCGATTCTTCAAAATTTCTTTAATTCTTGGGAGACATTCCAACGAAGAGAAGAATTTTTTGGCACACCGTGTAGTCCGCGTCGTAGCTTTGCAGACGTTTTCTTGCGGATCTGAGCGGATCACCGTGTATCGCAGCGATACCAGAGCGTTGTTTTATTTTACCTGTCGAATGTGTGCGTTTTGAACGCGAAGCCATGCATATTTAGCACGTCGAAAGGGCAAATTTTATTGCAGTCTGACGGACGCGGTGCATCTAGACGGGGTGAGTAGTTTCTCGGAACGTTCTTTTGCGCAGAAAGGCTGGCAATAAAGGATTAAAAGCTCGTGAAAACGTGTAGAGTTGTATAAAAGCGAGGCCGCAAAAATACGATTTTACGTCCGGCCATGCATCTTTTCTCTCCTCACCACTATAATGTCTCTCGTGTATCATAAAATGATCATTATACACGGATCCGAACATAAACTTACAATGTATTTGTATAGAGAATTAAGTTTTATTGCATATTTATTTATATTTATTTAGTGTTGCTTTCAATCGTAAATTACAATTACCAACAACTCGATGTGATGGTCCATTTGCAGGCGATATCGTTTTATACACTACGACACTGTGACACTTTAATGGCACGCGTACCAACCGAGACGATGCAAAAATTCGACACGCTTGAATTTCCCGCCGAAAGGGGCGCACCCGGTCTTTCCCCGAGGCGGACACTTCTGCCGCTGCAGACTTCGCGGAAGTTTTTACATGTCGTAAATTAAGCAAACTCCTTCAAAGCCACTTCGACGATGACTTAAAATTCCGTTCGCCGATAACTCACACGGGCTTTTAATGCGCTGAGAAACCGCCAGGAACATTTTCATTTGTTTCCGTTGAGAAATCGCAAAATGTATTTCAAAGAGAATGTGACAGCCGAATAAAATAACAAACAAAATTCACTTAAAAGAAGTCAATTAAGGATACGGTGAAAAAGTTGATGTCCTTGCCGGAGAAGAGAAATTATTGTTCAATAAAATACAATAAAAGTTTAAATTGTTTCAGAGTCGCACAATGTGTTAGGTGGATTTTATACATAATTTGTTGCTTGTTTTTATTTATTGCATGCAAATGCAGAAAAATTGACAAAAATTAAATAAAAAGACAACTGCGAAGGATAATTAAATCAGGAATAAATAAAGCAAAGAATAGACAAAAGTAAAGAAGTCGCTTTTTATTATTATTATTATTATTTTATAAATTACAAAAGAGAATTTAGAATTGATTCAGAATCATTTCGTGTATTGAAAAAAATGATAAAAAATTATGAGAAAAAAGAAATTGAAATCAGGCGAAAATAAGTGATTCTGCAATAAATAACCATCGAAGAAATTTGGAATTACATATTTGGAATCACATTGTATATTATTTTTTTACAACTTTCTCTCCGTTGTTTTTTTTTCTTTCCAAAGAAACTTTCCAAAAAAAATTTCCTAAATAATAAATGCACTAATACAAGACCTTCCAGGACTACACTCTTATAAAGAATGAATCAAAAGCTGAAATTTGAGTTAAAAAAAAGGAAATAGAAAAATGAAACATTGTCTCTTCCCCAGAGAAAATAAATTATTTTGTTTTAGGATCGTAGTGTATATTATTACATATTATGATTTGCGCCGTATTTTTGATGTTTTTTAGCTTTTTTTGTTGGTTTAAAATATTTGAAAATTTTAATGTATCAAGGCTAAAAAGTGCATTTTTTTCATCCGAGGCGCAGCCGAGGAACAAGCGATTTTTGGCAGAGGTGCACATTAAATTTTTTAGGCGACCGCACGAACTACAAAGCAAAAGACACAAATTTATTTTGTATCCACCTTTTTCAAATAGATAAATTTATTAATTGCCAACAAAACTAGAAATTTACTATTTGCAATGCAATTACATACTTGTTTACATAATTATCGGTTTTGTCGGTTTCTTTGCTAACTTACTGAACAGAGCAAAAGATGTCCCCACGGTCACCGTCCGAAAAAGAGTTACTTTTCGTCCGTTTGTGAGTACGTAAAATTACCCTTTTCATTAAGGGTGCCTAACAAAATAATACAAATCATGATTGACTGATTTCCTCTCTGCATAACATTAATAATTCTGCAATAAATAAACACAAAATAAATTAGATAGTTAATTTAAAAGAGAATTAATGACCCCGAACAAGATAAAAAAATTGACTGACAAAACTAGGAATGTCAGAAAAAAATTCGCAAAGATTGTTTTGCAGCAAATACCGCCAAAAATAACAATTGAAAGTCGATTTCAGAACTTGCACGACACATTAAAGGCAACCTTCCCACCTGTTTAAAATTTTAATTCAAAAAAATAAATAACTCAAATTTCAATATCGTAAAAGTTCGCCGACATCCATCACACAATACTTAATAAATACTAGCTGGTTGTTGTGATCCACCCATCGTACAAAAAACGCGGTAAAAAAAAAGGAACAGGTTTTTACGAACCTGAACCAGAATGTGAGTAATTTAACGTGGATAAGTTACTGTTTCGGTCGAAAAAACAGTAGCTCCACTGATAAAATTCCAACATGGGAAGAAGCATCGTCGATCGTATTTTTGGCCACACCGTGTATAACGTGCGGAGATTGTTAGAGCGTTCTTTGAGCGACTGTGCCCCTCGAGGCGAACAAATCGGGGTGGCCAGTCCGGCTCTGCGCCCCGACCACCATGTCTTACGCAACCTCCATTAATCCACGCATCCATAAATTAGTGGGTCTTTTTTACCAGAGCACCAGTTCCTTTTGATAATATTCATTTCCAGTAATTATTCCCGACCATCTGTTCGTTCTTTCGATCGCACTGTTTTTAATTTTCGGTATTTCCTCCGGTAATTAGAGGATGATGAAGTAAGTTTTTGCCTCTCTTCATCATTGACGGTGATGATTATTAATGATTTTCGTCGAAAAATCCCTAATCAAATAAATTCCGTTTGATGGAAGGTCAAGTATTGTTTACGAAAATTTGACACTTCCAATGATTGAATGACGTCAACGAACGCTCGAAGTCCACCGGGGGAAAGGCGCGAAGGGTCCGATCTGCATTTTTCGCCTCCGAAAGCGGCACCGGCGGCGGTTCTCTCGCTCCGGCGCGCCGCCGACGTGCAGACCGTCCAACGGCGAAGACAGAAATACCAATTTTTAATATACATTCACAATATAACTTCAATAAAGAGCTGTAAAAATAAATACGTTCGGCGGAGGGGCCCGAGCAGAACCGGCCCGCACGGCCAACCGCGTAAGGTCGAGACTCGCTCGGGGCCCCTCCGAGGCTCCGTCTTAAAATTCAATAAGGAATAAATAAAAAAATCACATGAAATATGATTTCACATTTTTTGTAGTGGAGGTCGCGGCTGGCGCGAGCGGCACGACTGTGCCGCTCAAGAGAGAATCTTCCAGATCGACGCCGCCCCCGGACACTAAACCACTATTTATGTAAAAATAAACCAAAAGGAAAAATTAAAGCTCAATAAAGGACTCAGAGAAAAAAAAATTACATTAGAGTACGGTAGGGGTGTTTTACACCGCGAAAACTAGGTTTCAGAGACGAGGCGAAGCTGAGTGCCTGTTTTTTTTCAAATTTTTTTTCAAAATCTGGCGCCAGTCGAAATTCGCCACGAAAATTTGCACCACACCCTCTGAACTTCCAATTTCTTAATTACCGCGTTTCCAACTCGATTCCCGCTTTATCTCACCACCGATCTCGACCTCCGAAATCCTACAATTAATTAGTATTTCGTAATTACGTTTCAAATTACCGTCCGACATGCCTCCGCTTGTTTTCCGTCAGAAATTTTTTCCACCGTACCCCACGCCCGTGGCGATCCAGACTTTCACCCAATTAATTGTCAAATACGTCAATCATTAATTCGTTAGATTGAGGCAAACGATAAATCGCGCCTAATTAAATCAGCGCCAGATACGACACACAAAAAAATATACAAATCGCCACGAAATCCGTGGGGACTTGGGGCGTGGACCCACAATAGGTGGCAGAGATGGGTCCGGTTGATGGCATTTATTCAATTAGACTCCGTAACAATGACGTCCGAAGAACAAACAAACTCCATTACAAACGAGCCTAGTTGGTTTATGAAATTTTATGAATAATAAAAAGCTTTAAATTGGTTAAATTGGCGTTCAATTGTCGTGAGACAGGCTGTGGAGATTTTCATTGACTCAATTGTAGTGATTATGCTTTATTTACAAATAGAATGGGACAGGAATAGCGTGCACTTCTCCTGATTTAGTGTTTCCTTTTGGGGCGACGGGGGCGGCGGCGATTTCGAAATTTCGCGCGAGAGGCGGCGGCGCACGGAAGAGGCACAGTTCCCAAATTACAAATATGTATCCCTGTCGGGGTTGACGCCCCTTCACGCTCTTTCAACCCTCACATATTCCACCTCTTCAACAACAAATCGCGTGAAGCATTTATCATTTGCGTCTAAATCGAAACAACATAAACGACATTAAATGGTCCTTCGAGCCGGATCTTGGCCCTTCAATTTAATATGTGATTGAAATTATTTTTGTTCGATAGGGAACACATTTACGATTTTATGTTGGTACACTTAACTGTCAAATTCAAATGTGACAGTGCAAACGTCAAAATAAATCAAAGTGTTATTATTTATATCTAGAATCTGAAATATTTGTGTCAAACTTTTCCTACTCGTTTCTCTCCAACTTTTTTACGATCCGCCCGCACCCCTCTCTACCTCCGCCCCCACTTCACCCCCGCCCGATCGAACCGTCGCGGCACTTAATCCCGATTTTTCCGTCGTAAAAGCGATTGTTTTGCCCCCAAGCACCGCACTCGCCGCCGCCGCGGATTCCTCACCTCGCGACACCCTCCCCGTCAACGCCCCCGTCCAGAATCCCCGAATCGCTCTTATTATTGCTGTAAAAATAGAAACCAGATATGTGTGAGCGTTGTTTCGCCTTTAATATTTTACGATCATTCCTGATGTTTCTGTTAATACTCAAAACACATTCGAAATAAAAAAAGATAAATCCAATAGCAGACATCCGTTCGTCGGTTTTTACGCTGGTAAAAACGGACGCGGGCGGCGACGTTAATTACGGCGGAGCGGAGGGGCGGCGGACGAAAAAATTTCAATTAGAAAAATCCGAAATAACCGACAAAGGGCGCTGTGTAAAATCGCAGCGCGCACCCCTTTCGGCCACCCTTTTTTACGGCGTCATGAGGGTGCCCCCATAGCCCGGTCGCGTATTTAAAGTAGTCCTCACGTATAAATGTAAAATCTAGTTTTTTAAAGGGCAGCCGGCCAGACCCAGCACTCGACGAGATCTAATCGGGGCAGTACCATCGATGGGTCGGTCGGGTGTATAATTCCGTTGTCGCCCAGATGATGGGTGGGGAGGGTCGAATGGCCCGCACGAGCACGACTCAGCCGAGCCGCAGCCCAAATCTCCGCATATTCCGACTCTTTTTATTCCCCCGTGAAAGGGTTGAAGATAAATACTCTGTTTTTTCATTGTGCGTCTACCCCGATTTTCGAAATTCTATACCTCTTTATTTTGGGTAGTTTTTTTATTGTATTTAAATGAAACACGTGTGTGCGAACCCGATCCGGATTTCCAACGGAAAAAAATCCGGCTCGAAGGACCGAAAATTCGTTCCCATCGAGACTAATCGTCGAGTGCTCATTGAAACGCGACATGCTTTCGAATCTAATATCTGGATTTGAAATAATAATAACTCGACGGAAAAAAAAACCGAAAGAGACTTGAAAACACTTGTCCAAACAAAACGGTCTCGTGGGACGCGATTCCGCTCCTTATCCGCGGCCGCCGTGCGACTCTCACTCGCGGAAATCGCCGCCTTTTGACCCTTCAGGAGAACATCTGGACTTTCGGAGCGATCCGAATGGTTGCGTCACCGCGCTTAACTCGTGTCGTCGTTGCAGCGATGATGGCGCAGTCCTTGCAGCCGACGCCCAGGGACGCCGTCTCGACGCCCAACCTGCTGCTGAACAAGCCCGCCGCGCAACTCGACTACTCCAAGTACGTGAAGAAGTTCTCGTCGTCGCTCGAGTGCGGCAGCTCCTACTGCAAGGACCTCAACTACAGGTGGGTATGCGCCGCTCGGAGGTCCTCCACTTTCTACGTCGCCCTCGGGCGACGCTTTACACTCGTACAGTTCGTCTGCGCGGACCGACTACTATGAGACCTCTTCCAGGGAGCACTTCCACTGCCTCGACTGCAACTCGCGCGTCTTCATCAAGAAGGAGGAGATGATACGGCACTTCAAGTGGCACAAGAAGCGCGACGAATCGCTCCAGCACGGCTTCATGAGGTACAGCCCGCTGGACGACTGCAGCGACCGCTTCGGCAACTGCACCCACAACAAGAAGCAGACACACTATCATTGCATCAAGGAAGGCTGTGATAAAGTATACATCTCGACGTCGGACGTCCAGATGCACGCCAACTACCACAGGAAGGACTCCGCCATCATACAGGAGGGCTTCCAGAGGTACAGGGCGACGGAAGAGTGCGGCGCCTCTTACTGCGCCTTCTTCGGACAGAGGACCACGCACTTCCACTGCAGGAGGGCGGGCTGTCGGTTCACCTTCAAAAACAAGTCCGATATGGGTGAGTCGGAGCTCCACCGAAGAGATTCCAAGCGTTTTTTCCATTCTTCTTTGAAGGTTTCTGACAGTTGCCATTTTTTGCAGAAAAGCACAAATCCTACCACATCAAAGACGAGCAACTGTCCCGCGACGGCTTCAAGAAGTTCATGAAGAACGAAGTGTGCCCGTTCGAGAAATGCCGCTTCTCCAAAGTCTGCAACCACATCCACTGCATCCGCCCCCAGTGCAGCTACGTCCTCCACAGTTCCGGTCAGCTCTTCTCCCACAAGCGGAAACACGAACGCAAGGACTCCGAGTTGGCCTACCGGAAGTACAAACTGGCCCAGAGCATGATGAAGAGTTTGCAAGACGGCGCCATCAACCCATCCTTCGCCCGCGAGTACGAACAGCAACTGGAAGGTCTCAACTTGTCCATGTTCAGCCAGAACAGCAGCACCTCCAACATGTCCAACACGGAGAGCCTGAGCGAGAGGAACTCCCCGGTCAGCTACGAAGAGAGCGAGTCCGCCATAGATTTGACGGCGGGTGACTCCAACTTCATGCAAGAGGAGACCAACTGGAACAGCGAGGACTTCTGGAGGAAGTACTGCCAGTTCGTGAGTCAGCAGGACAGTTGCAGCGAAAAGTGCGACTACAACTACTCCGACCACTACCATTGCGTCGTGGAGAACTGCGACATGGTCTTCAATGCCAAAGATGGCGTCCGGGAGCATGCCAGAAACCACGAACAACAGGAGATCGTCACCGACAACTACTTCACAACTGTCACTAGCCAAAACGGGGGGTGCGACGACGGTTGCATATACCAGGACAAGGAGAAGCACTACCATTGCAACTGGGTATGTGTTTGCGACCACTCGAAATGTACCAAGCTCAAACGTCAATCTTCACAGGACAACTGTCGCGAAGTGATACTCCCAACGGACAAACCGTTTCGTCGCTTGGAGCACTACAAGATGCACGAGTACTCCAGAAAGTTGAGTCTGACGAAAGACCCGTTGACCATGACCCATCTGGCGACGTCCATCGATGGTATGTTCTGCCGGAAGCGCGGACGCCCCCCCAAGAACCGAGTGATCGAAGTGTGGAACGATTACGTAAGTACAATCAAAGCACAACCCGCGTCAGTCTACATGGCTCGATTTCGACAGTCTCCATTGGGGAGCCAAAGCCTCCTGGACTCCCCCCAAGCGATCTTCACCAGTTTCAAGCTGCCCAAACCCTCGGCCACGCCCTCCAGCAGCAAGGAGATCGAGCAGCAGGACTCGAGCGACTCCAGATCCAGCACCCAGAGCCCCACCGTGAGTCCCTTCACTGCCCCCGCCGCGCCCAATCACGATTTTGAACCGTTGCAGCTGCAGGACTACAGCTTGCAAGGCTTCGACGTCTTCAAGGAGAACTCCAAGTGCTCCGACAGCCTGTGCCCCTACTTGGGCTCCACCCACTTCCACTGCAACCAGCACCGCTGCCTCTACGTCACCGACAAGGAGGACGTCCTCATCATGCACAGCAAGGACTTCCACGACAACATCGAGATCCTCGACGGCTTCGAATTCTACGACCGCAACGTCGACTGCCGTCTCGCGGACTGTCCCAGCAACAAGATCAACCGGCACTTCCATTGCACTCGGCCCAACTGCAACTACTCCTTCGTGCAGTACTCCACGATGGCGCAGCACAACCAGAAGCACCTCGACGACGACTCCGTCGAGGTCAAGGCGGAACCGGCCGAAGACAGGAACAGCGACTCCAAAGCGATGAATCTCAGCCAGAACGTGGAGAACAAAGTGTCAGGTAAGCGGGGTCACTTGTCTCTTGTGTTGTAGTTCGTTGGTGTGTATATAGCGTTTACTATCTTTATTTCTAGTGGTGAAGGCTTCAGGAACTTTCTTTCCTCTTTCTACATTGCCAACTGAACGAAAGTCGCCAGAAATTTGTAAAAATTTACCAACAGGTACGAACGCACGTACTAACCCTTTAAAGTTATTGTCCGGTACTAATCGTCATTCCGATCTTGCTCAAATCTGCTCTCGTTGGCCGTCGTTCTTTCTTTGCTCTTTGTGTTGTCTTGTATCGCTCTGTCGCTACACAAATCGGAACTACTCGAGATATCTCGAAGCAACTTGGGACAGTTCAGATTTGTGTGGTGACCAGAACTAAATAGTTCCCACCAAGAATGCTACAGAAGTAACAGTTCTTGGTAGAAAGTGGTACTAGATGTGTTACTTCGATTGGACGTTTAGAGCTTTCAGTACCACTGTTCAAGTCCCGTTTTCCCAAATTCCAGACTCGAGCCCTGTCCAGGACGCCGGCAACGGCAGCAGCACCTTGTACGGCCCCGAGCTGAGCTGCTCCCGCCCGTTCTGCAAGCTCAAACGCAAGTACCACTACCATTGCAACGCTTGCAACCAGGTAAGTCCCCGCCGACGGCGAAGTCCTCGTCTGACCGTTGCTTTCGCAGGCCTTCTCCGAGATGGACCGCCTGGTCGTCCACGTGGCCAAGCACAGCACCGGCGCCCTCAACAGCCAACTCCAAGAGGACAACAACAACCAGCAGAGCTCCGGAGGGTCCACGCCGGTCAAGAACGAGGCCAAGATCAACGTGGCCCCCTTGCAGACGCTCCAGAACCCCGTGCTGGTCAAATCCGAGCACGAGACGCCCTACTTGACGCCCACCTTCGACGCCTACAACCACTTTTCGAATTTTCCCGCCAACTTGGCCACGCAGTTCGCGCTGATGTCGCAGCAGCAGAGCATGCAGAACGCGTTCATGCCGCAAGGGCTGTACCAGAACGCGGGGATCCCCACCCAGCTGATGTTCCAGCACTCGCAGCTGATGCAGAGCCCGCTGCTGGCGCCCCAGCACGGCTACCAGGCCGACAACATGACGAGTCCGCTGGCCGCGATGGCCGCCAACTTGAACAAGAGGGCGCTGAGTCCGCACCACGAGATCTCGCCCGAGCAGAAGAAGGCCAGGATACAGAACTCGATGAGGATACTGAAGGACGAGCCGGTGCCGGAAGGCTATCTCCGATTCAGGTTGGTACCCAGAGTGTCTTAGTCTCTTGGTTGCTAAGCGAGTTGTCCAGGTTCAACGAGGACTGCCAGTACCAACACTGCGGCTACAGAGAGCACCAGACGCACTTCCACTGCCAGAGGCAGGATTGCGGGTACAGCTTCTGCGACAAGACGCGGTTCGTCCAGCACACCGCGCGCCACGAGAGACTCGACACTTTGATGGGTGGAGACTTCCAGCAGTACCGCGCCAACGTGGCGTGCGGGAGGCCCGACTGTGCCTACACCACCAATCTGGGTAAGTAAAAAAGTCCCCTTCCTAAGAGACTTTACGTTTTTATATTCTAGTTGCAAAACACAACGCAGTGAAAATAACTAAACACGTCGCGAGCCGTTCTACTTTTCATCGCGTAGCGTCTGTCAAAAAACGTAAAATCTATGGCGGAATTTACCACTAACGAATTCATATTTTGCTTGATATTTAAATTCACTCGTATTCAAATTGCGACCTACATAACACAAATACGCTTCTTTTCCACATGTCATTGAAGCAACTGTCGGATTCCTTCGTTGTTTGTATTCTACCATCTTCAGTTCTTTTGTATTTTCTCAAGGCTACGCCACGTGGATGCATCATTTCTTTTCTGTCAACGGTCAGCCAGGGCGCACAGAATTTAGTCTTGGAGCAACAAGACTGTCACAAATTTCTCCCATGATATCTCATTTAAATCTTTGCTGTCGACAGAGAAATGTTCAAACTTTCCACACCAAATTATGCGAGATATCGTAACTGATGACGAACATTTTAATTTGCAATAAATGCCACAACAGTCGATGTTAAATCTGCATTTAGTACTCCACGAGCAGATATCGCATTAAAACTATTCACAAAAGTAACATCTAATATGTGTCAGAGTGTTGAATTATTCCAGTGGGCTCGTTTATTGCTTTGTAAAATCGTAGGCGCTAAAGATATCTTGTAACGAGTGTTCAAAAAAAGCAAGCAGGTCTTGTCCAAACGTAGGTCGGCTTCTTGACAAATCCATCAAATGCGTAACCCCATTTCGATCACACTTTAATGACAAATTGAATTTGTATTGTTTCCTCTTTCTTCTCTTTCGCTTCCTTTCGCACACTAATTTTTTGAACGCACGTTACTTCATCAATATGAAGTGTGATTATATTTTCATACTGAGAAGTAATAAATGATAAAAGGTTCTCACAATGTTCTGTACACACATAAAGATTATTTGAAGGAGATCTATAAATAAATCCTACAAGGAAGAACTATTTAGCTCTCTTTTTATCCCTGTCCAGCGACACGTTCACGTTGTGATGGTTCTTTGCAGGGTCGACCCAGAACAAGGCGTCCCACTTCCACTGCCTCAAGTGCGACTTCGTCTGCACCGACACCAACAAGGTGGTGGCGCACCGGAGACAGCACCAGAAGCTGGATTCGATCCAGGCCGCCGGCTTCGAGAAGTTCACCCCGAGCCAGCACTGTCGAGTGCCCAACTGCCAGCACAGCGGCAAGCAGACCCACTACCACTGTCTGTCTTGTCAGTACGCCGTGCTGGGGCTGGCCCAGATGTCCGCGCACAAGTACCGACACATGGAAGGCTGAGTCGGACGACGCGTTTTTGCTCAACTCTGTATATATTTGTACATTTCGCTCGCCTGTATAGAGTATGTAAATAAGTTGCAACAAGTGGAACTAACCTCGACTATTTGATAACGAGGAAAAACGGGGGCCCCCCCTGCCCAGTTTTATTTATTTATTGATGTCGACTGAGATTATTCGAGCCCGACTGAAAGTCAATCGTGTTTTTGGACAAACACACAAAGCGAGTCGCTGTAAAACTATCGAGGAAAATTTATTTACTATATCGAGATGTAGTTTTTCTAAGTATTATCGTAGGGAACAATTGTAAATTGGAAAAAGACATAGTATTTTTAGGTGTAGTTTAGAGGCCTTTCTTTCAAACAAGAAAAAACAAAAAATACTAGATTAGTGCCTTAGAAAAGACATATAATTTCGGTGCCTTCTCGGGTACTTTGGGTAGAGACGAACAAAATTCAGGTGTACCGAACAATAAACAGTTGAAAAGAGTAATTCATTCCATAAGTGCCATATTGTAACAAAATATACATTATTTAAACGTTAAAGAGTAGATTTTTTCAAAATAACTTTAGGATAGGTTAACGAGGTGTCATATCTTATCATTTTGCATGCTCAAAACTTATTTATTTCACATTTTTATTGTATAATTTTTTTTGTGATTTTTGTTTCAAGTGAATTTTTTTGCCATATAGTTTGTTTCGCCGACAGATCGGTCCTATCTCTCTCTCCTCTTTCTCTCATTTTTCGTTCATAGCTAGTCTGTTTCCTGCTTTATCTGTTTCGTTTTTATTCTCAAATATTAGGTATACGTATAATCCAATCATTAAAATGATTTTAATTGTCGACTAAAGTCGACGTGTATTTTAATTCAGTTAAGGATTTAAATTTCGTATGTATGATTTTGTATGAGTGTAATTATGTTATTTTCTGTGATTGTATGTGTTGTTTTTTTAAAAAAAGATCAGTATTTATATCAATTCTCGTTTCAATTCGCCCCCCACTCCCAAACAAACGCCAACGAAAATAAACTGAAAACCCTCGACAGCCCCCATGATGACGTCAAAGTCAATCTAACCTCACTTTCGATACGATCCCCAGAAACTCTGGTCTACTTTTGTATTTAAATCTAACCAAAACTGAAACATTTACCAAACTATCCAAGTAAATAAACAAATCGTATTTCTAATAGTTCTACTCACCGATACTCGAAGAGAAAATTCAAATTAAATCGCACACGCAGAGCTACCAACCGTATTCAGAAAATTCAGGAAATTGTACAATCATCACCTAAAAAATATAATAAAGCTTAATTGATTTGACTACAAATTGGTGCGTCCAAAACGTAATCAATATTTACGTTTTTACGACTGGTTTATCTAAAAGTAATAAAAATAGATTGGTGATGGAGGATGGAGCAAAATTCCCTAAACGATTGACGTATGACGTTGCTGTCTGTCAGCTGTCAGTAGGCGTTCGCTCTCCGCCCCTTATTTTGATAAAACCGGGCTGTTGCAAGGTAAATATTGCAGTTTGTTTAATCAATTGTGCATTTTGGAATGGCTAAATCATGTTTTAAACTGTGTGGTTTGGTTTTGGGGTGATTTGCAACCAACAGAGCGATTATCGATTGTTTGCAGGAGCTGACGCGAAATGACGGATTCTAAATATTTCACGACCACCAAAAAGGGTGAAATATTCGAATTAAAATCAGAACTGAACAATGACAAGAAGGAGAAGAAGAAGGAGGCCGTGAAGAAGGTATTTGTGAGAGTTTTGGGGTGTATCGTCGTGTGATTAGTGGTGTTTTAGGTTATCGCTTCGATGACAGTTGGCAAAGACGTCTCGGCCTTGTTCCCCGACGTGGTGAACTGCATGCAGACCGACAATCTCGAACTGAAGAAGCTCGTGTACTTGTACTTGATGAACTATGCAAAGTCCCAGCCGGACATGGCCATCATGGCTGTCAACACGTTCGTCAAGGTATGTACGCTTTTTCCAACCTCTCCTAAGATGAGTTTGCTTATATCGCAACACTCTCTCAATTATATTTTTACTGCAAGGATTTGCCTACATCTCAGCTAGTCAAGGTAAATTCAGTTCTAATTCTCGTAGAATTACTATTAAAAACGGTCGCGACCGCATTACAACAAGTTGCGTTTTTGTTCGTTGTCAAGGACTGCGAGGACCCCAACCCGTTGATCAGGGCGCTGGCGGTGCGGACCATGGGCTGCATTCGCGTCGACAAAATCACCGAGTATCTGTGCGAGCCGCTGCGCAAGTGTCTCAAGGACGAGGACCCCTACGTGAGGAAGACCGCGGCGGTGTGCGTGGCCAAGCTGTACGACATCTCGTCAGGTATTTGGGCTCGCCACGCGACCACAGTGAGTCAATCGCGGTTGCAGGGCTGGTGGAGGACCAGGGCTTCCTGGAGCAGCTGAAGGAGCTGCTGAGCGACTCCAACCCGATGGTGGTCGCCAACGCGGTGGCTGCGCTGTCCGAGATCAACGAGAGCAGCCCCACTGGACAGCCGCTAGTTGGTAACGCGATTATTGTTTTTTTGGCGCTCCGCCGCCCCCCGAGTCTATTTCCGAATCTTTCCAGAGCTGAACCACGCCACCATCAACAAGCTGCTGACCGCCCTGAACGAGTGCACCGAGTGGGGCCAGGTCTTCATCCTGGACTCGCTCTCCAACTACAATCCGAAGGACGAGCGCGAGGCGCAGAGCATCTGCGAGCGCATAACGCCGCGCCTGGCCCACGCCAACGCCGCCGTCGTCCTGTCGGCGGTCAAGGTCCTGATGAAGATGATGGAGATCCTCGCCGGCGACACCGAGTTCTGCGGCACCCTCAGCAAGAAGCTGGCCCCGCCGTTGGTCACCCTCCTCTCGTCCGAACCGGAAGTGCAATACGTGGCCCTCCGCAATATCAACCTGATCGTCCAGAAGAAGCCGGACATCCTCAAGCACGAGATGAAGGTGTTCTTCGTCAAGTACAACGACCCCATCTACGTCAAGCTCGAGAAGCTGGACATCATGATCCGGCTGGCGTCGCAAGCCAATATTGCGCAAGTGCTGAGCGAGCTGAAGGAGTACGCCACGGAGGTGGACGTGGACTTCGTGCGGAAGGCGGTCAGGGCCATTGGGAGGTGCGCCATCAAGGTGGAACCGTCGGCGGAGAGGTGCGTCTCGACGCTGCTGGATCTGATCCAGACCAAGGTCAACTACGTCGTCCAGGAGGCGATTGTCGTCATCAAAGATATCTTCCGCAAGTACCCCAACAAGTACGAGAGCATCATCAGCACGCTCTGCGAGAATCTGGACACGCTGGACGAACCCGAGGCCAGAGCCAGCATGGTTTGGATCATAGGAGAGTACGCGGAACGCATCGACAACGCCGACGAGCTCCTCGACAGCTTCCTGGAAGGCTTCGCCGACGAAAACGCTCAAGTCCAGCTCCAGCTCCTCACCGCCGTCGTCAAGCTCTTCCTCAAGCGTCCGGCGCACACCCAAGCACTAGTCCAGCACGTCCTCAGCTTGGCCACTCAAGATTCGGACAATCCCGACTTGCGAGACCGCGGCTTCATCTACTGGAGACTGTTGAGCACCGATCCAGCAGCCGCCAAAGAAGTGGTCTTGGCCGACAAGCCTTTAATCTCCGAAGAGACGGACCTTCTGGAACCCACTCTCTTGGACGAGTTGATCTGTCACATATCTTCTCTGGCGAGCGTGTACCACAAGCCGCCGACGGCGTTCGTCGAAGGACGAAGCGCCGGGATCAGGAAGACACTACCGGCGAGACAAGGATCAGCTGAAGAGACCGCCGCTCCAGAAGCGACGGTCATACCCAACCAGGAGTCGCTCATCGGGGATCTCCTGTCGATGGATATCGGGAGTTCGGTGGCGCAGCCGACCCCAGCGAGTCAACCCGCGAGCAATGTGGACCTGTTGGGCGGAGGATTGGACGTTTTGGTGAGTAGAGGGGTGATGTGACCCGTTTAGTCTGCGGTCCGCAGAGTTGCAAAAGATGTGATTGCAGCTCGGCAGCACGTCTGATTTGGGGGGAGGCGTGGCCCCGTCCACCACCGGCCTCCTGGGCGACATCTTCGGGCTGACGTCGGCCCCCACGATGTACACCCCCCCGAAGACCTGCTGGTTGCCGGCTGAAAAAGGCAAAGGTATGGAAATCATGGGTACGTTCTCGCGGCGCTCCGGACAGGTCACCATGGATCTCACCTTCACCAACAAGGCCATGCAGGTCAGTACTCCATCCTGCAAGACATGAATTGAGAGGTAAATGAGATCGTGCGCAGGCAATGTCAGCGTTCGCCATCCAGTTCAACAAGAACAGCTTCGGGGTGGCCCCCGCCGCCCCCATGAATCTGGGGGCCCTCCAGCCGGGCCAGACCCTCGAGTACAACCTCCCCCTGAACACGAACGGCCCGGTCCAGCGGATGGAGCCGCTGACGACGCTGCAAGTGGCGATCAAGAACAACGTCGACGTGTTCTACTACGCCTGTCAGATCCCGATCCAGGTGTTGTTCGTCGAAGACGGCACGTTGGACAAGAGAGTGTTTCTGACCACCTGGCGCGACATACCGTCCGCCAACGAGGTCCAGTACACGATAAGCGACATCAGAGGGAACGCGGATTCGGTGTCGGGGAAGATGACCCACAACAATATTTTCACGATAGCGAAACGCAACGTCGAAGGACAGGACATGCTGTACCAGTCGTTGAAGCTGACCAACAACATTTGGGTGTTGCTGGAGTTGAAGTTGCAACCGGGGGTCAGCCACGCCACGTTGAGTCTCAAGTCGAGGTCGGTCGAGGTGGCTCCGTACGTTTTTCAAGCGTACGATGCGTTCATCAAGAATGTTTAACTCAATTAGATTGTAACGTGGTCTCGACAGTTGAGGTTATGTCATTCCAGTTCTTATGTTATTTTATTAGACGTTAAATTAATGGCAACACTATTAAGCTAGAATAAATATATTGTAAACGAAAATGTCTTTTATTCCATGCATACCATCGCGGTCAAAGAATACTGGTACAATAAAATTTTGACTGTTTAAATCTGGTTGGAATCCAGAGTTTATTGTACACTTTTGTAAAGAATTACAGTACGTATCAAAACATAAAAACATGGCTAAAATGTGCATTATTTGTAAAAATAAAAATCCTCCTTTATTTGAAGTTTTTGTGAATCCAATCACCCGGTCAAAATGGATTAAATTTTTGTAGGGATTATTAAAAAATTGCTGACATAGTGCAGCAAATGTTACCTGTTTTGGATTGCAAAAACACATGTGGTCAGTTTGGTAATTGAAGTGATACAACCTTAAAATTCTCTTTTCTCCTGTTCAGTACTGAATTATGTAAATTACTAATTGTTATTACTGTAAAACCACTAAAAACAACATTTGCTTGGAAGAAACAAATTCGAGAAAAAGAAAATCGTTTTACAAAAAAACCGCTGTGTAGAAAAGTTTTAAAAATCAGTTTATGTTTTAGTAATGAATGTAAAAAAACAGGTCGTCAAAATCATATTGGGTATTTTTTTAAATTTCACCTCGAAGTAAGCGTCGAAGAGACAATTGTGAACGCACCACTCGTATAAAACGTAAGATTCAAACAGCTGCTCCGTGATTCGTAACCTGTAGAGTGCGTTCACAATCGACTCTTCAACGTCTACTATGAGGTGAAATTTAAAAAAACACCCGATACTTTGACGCAATGGAAAATGTTCCACTGTAAAACGGTTATAAATATCATAACCTATCATCACGATATACATAAGACTTCTTTCTATCATGCCTATCATCATGTTGTATGACTGTAATTGTCATTTTTTTTTTGACACTTTGTTGACATGGGCATAATCAGACAGGATTTTTTTTTCATTTGTGACAATTTAACCAAATTTTGAAGTGACACTGACGACGAGAATTTTTTGCTCGCGACAGTAAATACCAAATATAGTCGTTTTCAATGACATCCGTGGTGTCATTTTTAATACGTTGTAGCAGATTGTACAGTTTAAGGACACGAAATTTCGGGCATCATTTTTCTGTCACTTCAAAAAATTGCGACGTAAATCACTCTTTATTGTCAACGTGACATTCAAAAGTCAAGTTTTGAAATTTATTTTCTGTTCACGTCAATTGCATGTCAATCAATATCACCGCAAACCCTCTACGTCGCAAATGGTAAAATTGAGGTTAGTAATGTAAAGCCTAATTTACATTTTTTGACAGTATATTGATAGTGATGCCCGAAATTCCGTGTCTCGAACTGTACACACAATTTCATAACCAGTATTCAGAGTATAAGCAAATCCTTGTTAAAAAAATGTCAAACAAGAAATTGAGGTTATGGGAAAAGAAAATTTAGATTTCGTGAAACATCAACAACAGACAATAAAACTCGATCTCCAACATGGTTAAACTAAGTTATCCTCGGAATCCAAATCAGACCACATATTTTCTTTAATTTGTCGGAAATGATAGATAATAATTTGAATTTGTCAATTTGCCATATCAAGGTAAATTGCCAAATTAGGAAATTCAAAATTACTAAACTGAAACAGCAAGTGATGCCAACATACTGTCATATTGACAGCACGGATGTCATTGAAAACGATTACTCTCGTGTCAAAAATAAATTACTCCCTAGAATTCGAACTTTTAGGGAAATAACGGTTTTTCATGTTGTGTGTAACTAGAATTTTCAAAAGTAATTTTGAATGCTGGTTGTTGGTTACTATGAATTGTTTCAAAAGTTACTGTTATTTTTTTTATGTGAAGTTATACTTGTGATACATTGTTGTTTTCAGAATCAAAATCTCTATCAGAATTACTAAAAAAAAGTGTGTAATCCCATTTGAAAAAAAATATTTTGACAGTTTAGTCTTGAAGCCCTTGGAGCTATACCTGAATTTATTAAGCCGTTTTGTAGCCTATTAACAACCATTTAATTTGGTGTATAGATAATTAAAATCCTCCGATAAATAAGGGAGCTATGGACTCGTCTTCATTTTTGGGGACATCTGTATATACAGGATGTTTCTGAAATACGTGTGTTAATTTTAACCAGTGAAAAAACTCGCCAATTTATGAAACTTTTCTCTATAACATTTTGTAAAATTCGTAAAAGTACAATTTTTACCAAACGAGTCGTTTTGTGTGATTAACTAGTTTCTATTTTTTGTAACCATGAGAATCTAAATTTTGATTATTTATTTTTTTCTATAACAATGGAACTTTTTAACAAAGCTCTGTTTCTATCACAACAGAAAATTTTCGCCCTTACCCATTGGCGGGTATACACTTTGATGGTTAATTTATTCCAAATTTTAAATCAATTTGTATTGCTTTTTCGTAAAAATGTTATAGAGAAAAGTTCCATGATTTGGCGCGTTTTTCCACTGGTTAAAATTAACACACGTATTTCAGAAACACCCTGTATAATACCGGGTGATCAAGAAGGACTGTTTAAGTTGGCAATACAATTAAGAACATTTTTTTATTCGGCTATTTACAACACTGCAACCGGATATGTTTTGTGGGTTTATTTGACAGATTTCTGACGTAGCGTTAATAACGACAAAATGGAAGGTTATGAGAGTAAAAATTAACGACAAAAAGAAATCAAATTTGGAATTCAGAATAATAATCTAAAAATTAACTAATTCTCGAAGTGCTCCCCATTTTGCTCTAAACATAAATTAACTCTTCTCTCGAACGATTCACAAGCACATAGAGGCAGGTAAACAAGAAAGAGCTTTGGCTGTAGAAGCAGGAGACCTGGATGTTGATGGTATTCCGTACATTTCTGTAATTGTTGATTGAGCATGGTGTAAGAGGTCTTACAAGACCACTTACAATGCTTCTTCTGGTGTCGCATGCATAATTGGTATGAGAACGAAAAAAATATTCTACATTGGCATAAAAAATAAATATTGTGTACTTAGCATAAATCAGTGATGTAGTACCAAAGCGCCCCGTACTAACCCTTTCCAAGCGCTACCGTCGCCAGCGAGAATCTAATCGCCCCTACCATCATCATCAGCTGCGCGCCGTCGGAGCGTGCCGCACCATCCCCAGTCAGGCTATAAAAGGGATGCACGCATGGACAAATCAATCATTATTCATATGATCATTCGAGCTCCCTCAAGAGTCTCACTGCAAACCTTTATTAACTTTGTTTACCTTAATGTAAATAAACAATTTACAACACAAACACTGTTAAAAGTGGCTCCACAACGTGGGGCATAATGTTAAAATGAGGTTTTCTCAGATATTAATAGACATTTAAAAGAGTAGCTAATAATGCATCCAGTTTATTAGGTACACGATGTTGACACGAATATGGCAGAATGTTATAAAATTGATTGGAGGGAAAAGAGTAAATTTTTCTAAAGGGGGTTCTTACCAAAATAGAACTAACGCAGGTGTCGCAAATTTTAACAATAATCGTCCATTTTTCTATGAAGATAAGGTTAAGGATTTAACGAGGTGCATAAATGTAATTAACTTCAATATCTAATTTAATTTCATGAATGAAGTACAAAGGTGGTAAAATTGTCATAGGCCTCTAAATAACGGGTGACTATTAAAATTTTCACTTGGAGTTGGCTTTGAACGAGTTTTTATTTTTTCTGTTACTTTAGACGCACGCAAGAACAAACGACAAATGTCAGTCAGTACAATTGAAAACATTTATTGAAATGTCAAACTTGTCAGTGTCTAAGGTGCAACGTAAAACAAAGAATGATCCATAGCCAACCCTAAGTGAAAATTTTAATAGTCACCCGTTATAACAATAGTGGGACTTAGATATTACAGAATAAAACTAAACTACTTAGTACTTTAGGCAAAGAAGAGAAACAATACAGAATTATAATTGTAGTATTAATTAAAAAAAAAAAATACATTTCAACTTATTGCAAGAGATCTGCTTTTGACCTTGGTACCAAATTTCGAGGACGAAGTCTCAACAGTAAATTCAAACATTTGTAGAATGAGACAAGATTTAATTTAAATTAGATTTAATGAATTAATTAATTAATAATACACGATAATAAACAAGAACGACGTTTTTTAAGACTATTGCACACATCCTGAGATGCATATTGAAAAGGTTTTTTACCATTCCTGTCTTTAATATTCTGATTCGCACGTTTCCCTAATAACGTATCAATTTTGAGACTATTATTATTGATACATGCATAATGCATCGGGGTACGTCCGTCCCTGTCGACAGCATTCACATGTGCACCCCTTTCAAGCAAAGCTCTGACAACCTTGATCGAAAAGAAATCGTTCTGACAAGCATAATGCAGAGCTGTTTTGTCATCGCTGTCTTTAGTAGTCACTCTGGCGCCCCTCTTAATCAGCAAGATGAGTTTCTCAGAAGAACCATTATAACATGCGTAATGTAACGGACAACAATTGTGATTGTCAAAAATATTTAACTTTGCTTCGCTATCTATCAAGACTTGTAACACGCTGTGTGGAATAGACGATCTCTCACACACAAAATGCAAAGCTGTCCTGGACGCTGAATTCTTGATATTCACATCGGCGCCATTTTGAATCAACAACTTCAGTTTTTCGAGTGAAGAACTCGCGCAAGCGTAGTGTATAGCGGTACAATCTGCCTTATCGATAATATTTAGTTTAGCTTCGTTCTTGATAAGCGTTTCGACGCAATCCAACGAAATATTGGGGTTTTCACAAGTATAGTGCAACGGAGTTCTACCGACGTCGTCTTTGATATTCAAACGGACGCCATTTTGAATCAACAATATCACTTTTTCACATAAACCATTTAGACAGGCGTAGTGGAGAGGGGTACGGCAACAGTCATCGGCAACATTTAAATCTGCTTTATTGTCAATTAGGATGTTGATAAAAGATGGAGAAATAGACTGGTGCTGGCACACATAATGTAACACCGTTTGTCCATATGAATTTGTAGCATTGACACTGGCGCCCCCTTCAATCAACAACTTCAGTTTGTTAAGCGAACCACTCATGCAAGCGTAATGTACAGCAGCACGATCAGTCTTGTCTGTGACATCCTTTCGTGCTGATTTTCTAATCAACAACTTGACAACGTCGTCAGAAATCTTCTTATTATAACAACAGTAATGCAGCGCAGTTCTTCTCTTTCTGTCTCCAAGGTTCACTTTTGCACCGCTTTTGACCAACAGTTTCACCTTCTCAGAAAAACCCTTCTGACAGGCGTAATGAATGGGGGCGTCACCTCTTGTATCTAACGCATTCAGCTGAGCCCCAGCTTTGATCAAAATTGTCACAACTTCGTCAGAAACTTGCTGATTTGCACAAACGTAATGCAGCGGAGTTTTGTCAGTCTTGTCTGTCAAATTCACATTGGCTCCGTTTCGAATCAGGAGATTCAAAGTATCAGAGGAGCCTTTCAGACAAACGTAATGTATCGCAGCTTGGCCACTTCCGTCGGCAACATTCAAATCTGCATTATTTTCAATCAGCAATTGTAAAAGGTCGCGACGACGGTTTTTACATGCATAGTGCAACACGGTTTTACTGGACGCATCTCTGATATTCACATCGGCGCCATTTTGAATCAGCAGTTGCGTCACTTCTAGGGAGCAACAATCTAGAGCGCAGTGCAGAGGAGTTTCGCCATTTTTGCTTCGCGTATTTAGTTTTGCTCCAGATTGGATCAAGAAGTTGATTGCTTCGAGATTGTTGCTCTCGCAGGCATGGTGGAAGGGTGTTTTCTTGTCGGAGTCTACCACGTTCAGATCTATTTGATGAATTTTCAAAATTTTGCCAAATGTGGAATTACACATTGTGCTTAAAAGTTTTGTATGTTCGGTTAGGAAGTTTTTGTAGTTTTCGTTATACAATATCCGTTTTAAACTGTTGACTGATTTACAGGTAACTGCCAAGTGTAAGAGGGTTTCGCGGTAGTCAGTTTTTACCAGAGGTATGTATTTCAGTTGTTCAAAAACAGTGGAATCTTCAAGTACCGCGTAAAACAAAAGAGTTGGCAACAACTTGTTTCTCAATTCAGAAATTTTCGTTTTGTCCTTTTCGGACAACCTAATAAGAGGTAACAGAAAGAAGTTGTTGGCAGAAAAAATCGAGTTTTGATGGTTGCCGTTGTAGTCGCAGAGAAAGTTCAAAATCTTTTGAAAAGCGACATCCTTGAATCCTTCGAGTTTTACGTTCGAATAGTAAATGTAACAGCCATGGTTTGTTTTACTAGTTTTCAAAATAGGGTACTTTCTACGCCTGTTGAGTGCTAAGTCAAAAGCTGTACGCTCAATCTTGTCCCTTCGTACCAACTCTTCTTCATTACATTCTATCAAAAGCTCAAAGTTGTTGTACAACACCGCGATGTGAGCTTTGCTGTTTTGAGACACAATTAGATCAAAAAAGAATCGAATGTTGTTGTACTCTTCGTTGTACAGAAACTCGTTGTATTGGAAGATCTCGCTGGATTTTTCCGAAATATACAAAGCTGCGAAATATTCACCGAACGAGTTGTGACAAAATTCGGGATCCGACACGTAAGTTATAAACCCGAAAAGATCTTTATCGCTTTGGATTTTTTTCAAAAAGTTTTGATAACCTACATCTTCTGAGTGATCTTTTCCTAAATACGTCGCAGCAGCTACCTTTTTGTAATTGTTTATGACAGATATCTTTGAAGTCTTGATTTTCGCGTAAATTATGTCAAATTTGTCATCCTGATTTTCTTTCTCTTTGAAGTAGAGTTTGAATTTTTGGTCGACAAAATGTTGGTACAAGTCGGCCGCCGAGAATGTCTCATTCACCAAGTCACAGTACTTTTCTTCATCTTGGACAAACAGTTCCGTCAACATGAAGATTTGAAGCGGAATGCCCAAAATATTGTTGTTGTGCAGAATGGTTTTCTTGATTTTTTGGAAAATCTTGGTCAAATCATCACCGTACAAGTCTAGCCGGTTGCCGACGTATCTTCTTTGTTCCGAATCATCAAACTGAGTTAGCGTTTTGGAAAAAACGTTAAACTCACTTTCCAACTCAGTTTTCAAATTGTTGCGGGAAGTTATCCACTGTCGGTGTCCCTTTTTCGAAACGTTCTTGATAATCTCCTTGACGACCACCAGACTTCCTTCAGAAATCTCATCCAGTCCGTCCCAGATAAACTCGAGTCTTCCTCTAGTTTTCAACATCTTCAAAATCCGCTTGTTGAAATTTCCATCTTTCTTGTGCGTGTCGTTAAGAATGTAGTCTACGAATGCTCCAGCGTCGGGGTCTTTCTTGCGAAAGTACGATGCATGATTTCTGGCGTAGATCAAGACTCTCAAGACTGTCGCAGGAGCGTCCTTTTTCAAATTCTTCATCAACGCGCTTTTTCCCATTCCGGGATTGGCGCAAATGATGTTCACGTGATTTGTGGACGGGCTGTCAAACAGTTCAGTTTCGCTGATGACATACTTGTCATAGCTGTCACCTACCAGCAGATATTTTCGCAACTTTTCGATAGAGTTCTTGCTTCTGATCCACTCTAGACAGTTGTCGTTGACGTATCGAAAGTGATGGCAGTGAGTGTGTGGTCTCTTGAGACACAATTCGTCAAATTGCTTTTGAGAATATTCACCGTCGGTGACGTAAGTGACGATGTCGTCGCAGACATCGTTGGAAAACTCTTCTAATTTAACAAAGGTGACATAGATGAAGCGGCGTTTTAAACTGTCCACATTTGTGACAGAACTAATTAGAATTAGATTGTTTCTACAAATCTGGTTCAAGAATGTTGGGTCTATCATGATTCTTCCCAAATTTCTTTTAATGTAGTGCGGTGGCAAGGTCTCATCTTCTTTGTCTTCAAGATTGTAACTTCTTGACATTTCCAGTAGCTCATCTGTGGTGATGTCTTTGATGTCCACATCCAGGTCAGTCAAAGTCACTGTTTCCGTACAGGGCAGTGAGTAAGTGAAATTGTTTAGAAAATTTTGGAACATCTCTGGGTCCTCTTGCAAGTCAGATAAATTTTGAAAGCTCGAAGAAGAATCAATTGGAAAATTTGGACTAAGTATGACAAACTTGTCGTCAAGACATAGTTTAAGACCTGCAGAAATGTTGCTTCTACCATCGACAACCAGTGGGCATTTTCCCATCAACCACAACATTTTGCTGAGTTCCTTCTTGCTCAAATCATCCAGTCTGTGAATATGACCCACTCTTATCTGATATTGTTTTCTAATTTTATTAACTAGTGTAAAATCATTGATTTCATCCTTGAAGTCTTTCCACAAAATCGTAACTTCTCTACGATGTTTTCTGTCGAAAATTGCAATTCTAAATCTTGAGATAGCCTCTCGTAGAAGTTTTGTGTTTTCGTTAACTGGACCAGGAGCGAACGACAATGGTTTTATAAAAGGTGTTAATAACTGAAGAGCAATCGCACGTTTCACCCACGATTTCCCCAACTTCATTTTTTTTCCTTCTGCGAGACTCCAGTTGTTGACGAAGTAAATGTAGTCTTTAAAAACTGACTCTTCGGAACTGAACATGTTTTGAAATTCACTTTGAGTCCTTTCTTCGAGTTCCTCAACGTTCATTTGATTTGTGTAAGCGAGAAAATTGTCAAAAAACTTCATTGTTGGTTCTGGTAGATTGACTGGATTTTCGATTGTGAATTTGTAAGAGTGTCCTTTCTCCGAAGTTGCCAGGAGCGAATCTTGTGGAGATTTATGTAGTATTATGATGAAGTTCGGCTCGAATTTAATTCTTTGTCCTTCGGATCCGTTAAAGAGAGAGTTGGTAAAAAGAATAACTCTGACGGAGTCGTCGACAAATTTAAATCCTTTGATGTACTTTGTGATACTAAAATTGCCATTTTTGCCAGTCAATCCGGCTACAGTCAGTACCCTTCTCTTGTTTATGTGTTTTAACTGCAAAGCGTAGGTTTGTGAGTTTTGGTTGTAATATTTTATTTCGAGGACCACGTCGTCAAAATCTCCGAATTTTTTGTTATTCGAAGATATTGAAAAATCTTCGATGTTGTCATTTTTTATCAGTTTCAAAATCAAATGTGCGATGTATAAATGTTCGTAGTCTTTACCCCGATCAGTGGTTCCGCTTCTTTTTTCAAAGATCTAAAAGATAAACTTTATTCAAAAGTTTGTCAAGCGAGTGTAGTTTCAGCACGTTTTGGAGAAAATAATCTGATCTATTTTTACAAAACCGTGGAACTTGTATAAATAACGTTTTGACACGCAGAAAGAACTGATAACGGCCCATAAGTTGTGTGTTTATTTTGACGTTTCTCTTCCAACAAAAAGTACTTACCGTGGAAAAGCGTCTTGAAACATTTGCTTTTTTCCGTGGTGCGATCTGTTTTGAACTCTGAAATTTAATTTCGATGTTAATTTCACCAAATGCTACGAAAATAATGAAAGACCTTGAACGAGAAATGAAAATCGTTCAAAGTTTGATGTTTCATTGCATTTAAGAAGTATCCTGTAGAGCTTATAATTATCATGCGTTCAAATGAAAACCTGGGCTAAGAAGACGTTGAAAAAATAAACCATTTGAAAGTTTGAATTTCCCGCCCTTCGACGCGAATGACATTAATCGGCACATGATTGAACATGTTTGTTTTCAGCAAAGGGAGCTCTTAGTTATTTGCTTCGAGTAAACGTTAATTATCCTACATATTTTTAATGTAAAAGATTGCAAAGAAAGGAAAAAACAGAAAGATTTTTTGTTTATAAATTTTAAGTTGGCTGTCAACATGCTCTAATACAAGTGTCAAAGATTTTAATTCTTAATAATTAAGTAGATATACAGTGTGGAATAAAATGATTTACATCTAGTTACCTTTGCATTACCCTTGTAAAAATACGAAAGGCCGCTGTACAAAAAAAAGAAAGCCTAACCTCAAAATATTCCAAAATTCCAAATGTGATTTATTGCGAAGGGATGATATGAATGCAAAGTAGAGATTTGAAATTAAAAAGGAGCTAACAAAAGCAAGTCACAGCTAGTGTTGAAAGTGGCCACCAACGTTTGTTAATTCAATTTAGTTAATTGTAACAATTGTCAATTCGATTGATGACATTTACTGACAGAACTAATAGTTCGGCACTTCAAAAAAAAAAGTAGAGCGGTACAGGAAAATTTACATGTGCAAAAATTCTAAAGGTAACTAGATGTAAATCATTTTATTCCACACTGTATAATCTATTTTTTAATCAAAGAACCACGACCTGTTGATTTAGGTTTGCAAATATAAAATTTTACTAAATTTAGGGAATTTAATGATATCTATTGGCTATATACCAGCCAACGTCTGTCATTTTTAATGTCCTTGTCCTTGAAAGTACGCAAACTCGCATCTAAAATTTGAACGTGTACGACATTTATTAAACTCTCAAATTAGTTGTTATTAACTTCATAACTTCAATTTTTATATGATGAGATTTTTCACCCTATGTTGTCAGCTCTATTTTGGGTGTAAATTGCGGTGTTGTGGTTCTTTGATTAAAAAATAGACTATACGTATAATAATATGATAAATATGTAATTTGTTTTCTTAATATCCAAGACACATTGACGATCGAGACAATTCAGTTCTTTTATACAGGGTGTATCTGAAATAAGTGTGTTAATTTTAACCAGTGAAAGAACTCACTAATTTATGAAACTTTCCTCTATAACATTTTACAAAATTCGCAAAAGTTTTCCAAGATTTTGCCCCACAATTGTCACCAAACGAGTCGTTTTGTGCGATTAACTAGTCTCTATTGTTAATTTTAATTATTTAATTTTTTCTATAACACTGTAACTTTTTTAACAAGGCTCCGTTTCTATTACCACAGAAAACTTTAAAAATTTATTTAAATCAATTTAAACGCTTTTTCGTAAAAAAATTCTAATAGAAAAAACGTTTCATTTAGCAAGCTCTGTTGCGCGTTAAAATAAACACACGCATTTTAGATACATCCTGTATATATTCTAAAAATAAAATTCGGAATTTCCTGTGTAAAAATTATGACTTTTATATATTTTAACGGCTTATAAAATAATTTATTTGTTATATTAATAACATAATTACATAAACATTTTTGTTTTATAATACAAAAATTTCCGATAATATTTATTTTATTTTTATTTGTATCTATATTTTTTTACTACATAAATATTTTCAAAATAAACTATAGGTACTTACACCAGGCATCTCTGCACCACTTCGATTTTAAACATACATTTTGCTTTACTGTGTCGATTAACTTTAACAAACTCCTAATCAGTAAATAATCAGACAGAATACAAAAGAATATTACATTACATGACACTTTTATAGAGCCTTGGATAAGAACGATCAGATCTTCGCTGATTAAGAATTAATCCACAATTATTAAAGATACTTGTTTAAAATATTTACAACTAACGTTTTTATTTTTCTTTGAAATTACATTTGTTTTCACGTCTTCCTTTTTTCTCAATTGTTTATTCCAATTTTTTTTTTATAAAAATTGTCATTTTCTCAAAAAAAATTGTAATGTAAGGTACATAGCAATTTTTTTTTACACCATGATTTAAGTAGTTGGACCATCTATAAAAAACAAAAAAAAATGGGATTGTTATTGAAAAAAAAACCATGATGACGTCATTGTGCAAAAATACATGACGTCATAAGTAAAATTTTTATGTCGTAAGGTGGCCAACTAAAGGATAAAATTGCTCTGTCCGAGTGTTTTGCTTGAAAACATTAAATAACGCAATTATAAATGTTGTTCCTTACTTTATCACCACACTGTAATTAATTCACTTAGGACCAGTTTACAGAAACGAAATTAAATATTTAATTCTCTTTCTATAAACTGGCAATTGGCCCTTTGTGTTTGTAGATTTCCAAGGAAGACACAAAAATGATTATCCTGCAATTTACATTTCGTAATTAATTACTTACAGTTGGTTGCAAAAAAAACAGGAACTGTCAGAATAAAATTGACACATTTTTAGAATTTTTTCATAGTGTGAAACCTTCTTACGAGAGAGGTTAGAATTAACGTCAAAATTTAATGACATTTTTTAAAATTATTTCATAGGTATTGTCAACTAAACAATTAACTGACAAATGGACAAACTCAAATTTTCATTAGGAATGAATAAATCATACCTCATGAATTTTAGACGTTGGAATTCTAATTGTGCATTTTATTATTATTATTATCTGATGACGAAGAAAAAAAATGTATAGATTTATTGCCAAACGCGACACCACTGGTAAGCAAATTTTTTGGTGAAATGTCAAACAAACGTCAGTTTTGAAGCAACGGTGTTGATGTTAACCTTGAGGAAAAGTTTCCGATTTTGGGCAAAGTTTACGGACGTTTCCTAATTGTAGGTAATTATTATTAGATATAATAAGTTTGCTTCTACTTCTTGACGATTTGTCACTAATTGTCAAATCCAAAATGAAAACAGATCAAGATTCTACTGATAGGTTTGTAAAGTTAGTTGTTACCAAAACTGATCGTTCAGGCAACAAATGAAGATTCCTTGAACCCTTCTCCCGAAAAGAAGTAAATTGAAGATTTTACTGAGTTACATATCAATTGATACACTGTAAACTTTGCAATCGGACACCAGTTAGTGACAATTTGTACATAACAAATGTTTGTTACGTTGCGTTGTTCTTATCAGATCAATTATAACTATTATGTTTTGAAAAACAATAGTCTCTAATCCTCGTAAGTTTTGGATTTAGATTAAAATCAATATATCTTAATAAAGGATTACTACCTTTGTTCTGATCCTAAGAAAATTTATGATTTGTGCACCTAGTGCCCGAGATGGTATTTTCATACATTTAAAAACTAAAAACTATAATCTGTTTCAAAATCAAAAATCCACCACCTGTTGAATTATGTTGGCAGAAAAAAAGAAATCCCTAGAAAAAGTTTAATTTTTTTGGGTTGGCTCAACCTCCCGCCAAAATTTGACATTGAACTGTTGAAATGAAACAAAAAATAATTATTATGTACAAAAAGATTTTAGCTACCAGTACCATATCATACTTTTTGAGTGAAATAATAAAATGAGAATAAAAAACACGATGAACTACGACCAAAACGACTGTCCAACAGTTTTCTTTCATAACCCCACTTTTTTCTGACACTTGCAGACACTAAAAACAAAAGTCGGCGACGTTGTCGGTTGTATTTTCGAGGTAGAATGCACTGTTGGTGGATTTTTGATTTTGAAACAGATTATATAGTCCGTTTTTTTTGTATAATCAATTGTCAGTGTCAAAATACTGAAAAAGACCAAACTGTATATTAAAAATAATTGACATTTGGTCCAGTTCTATCTCAGCTTCACCCTAGATTTCCCCTAGATCATTATTGATGTTATGTTGCATTTGTTTGTGAGTTTGAGACACGTGTGTCAACAATAAAAGAAAAACGATCGAAATCAAAGACAAAAGACAGAATTTGTGTAATAAATGCAACAAATCGCAGTAAATACAAATGGAACATCATTTAGTGCTGGGAGCAATTAATTCTTGACTCATTTCTCAAAAATTTTAGCATTCATATTTTTGTGATCGTCTCTACTCCTGAACTAAGAAGCAAATCACAACCTGGCATTTAAAACACCCACGTTAACTTTGGAAATGTATTGTGGGTTGCATTTTCAATTCCATCGGGCTCATTATCACTCGTGAAATACCCCGATATATTAAAACTTTAATTACTTCGCTACATAATAGACTTAATATGTCTCCTAAAAATAACTCCTTGTTTATTTATATGATTTAAAAGACTTAGGACCAGTTTATAGAAAGCAAATTAAATATTTAATTGGAATTAAATTTTAATGGGCGATTAACTCATGAATCCGAAAGTTCGATTGGTTCAATCTGATCGCGTGTTCAGTTAATCTCGCATTTGATTACGATTAACTTTATTTCGTTTGTGTAAACTGGCCCTTAAAATGTTCACCAATTTTAATTTTGTTTCTACTGTAATTAGTTTCTGACTATACGTGACTACCTTTAATAAGTAAGGCCATTTTATGTAAAAATTTACTTAAGATATAAATTTGTTAAACTGAGCGTTATCTTGAATTCGCGAACCTCACCTCCATCTGGTTTTCTCTAGATTATGAGATTAGTAGCTTAAGTTCTTTTTGAAATTCCTCAGTCTTGGCTTAAGAAAATTGAGAACAATGTGATATGTAGTTCGATAGTTGTATAGTAAGCTTAACTGATAAAGTCGAAAGGACTTTCAGAGAGAAATTTAGTTGGTCCACGCTATCGCCTCGCGCAACTCAAATTTCTTTGAAAAAAGAAGGGGTGGTTATTTTGCAGATGATGGTAGTTTCGAACATAAAAGAATTCACTCAATTTAATAATAGTAAAGGTATTGGATTCTCTCATGGGATGTGACCTTGGAAATATCTGCGCGAAGGCGTCGACTACTTTCAAATTCAAATACATACAGTTGCGGACAGAAAAAGTAGGACAATGTTTTTTCGCTAATGTAAGTCTGTTTACTCTTTCTATGGTTACTATTAAAATATTTATTTATTTATTATAGTAAGCCCGGTTTACTCAACTTAATTTTGACTAAATTTCTGAATAAGACTTGTCGTACTTTTTTTTGTCCGCGACTGTACATACAAATAGACCAGAGAGAGAGACAAAACTAATGTAAGCAATGACGATGTTTTGCGGTCGGTTTGTAACGCCTACTTGAGACCGATATATGACTCATAGCCCATGAGAAAATCCAAGACCTCTACTAGAGCTTGTGCCAACTGTCATGATCGATGACCTTGACAAAAGCTGCGCGAAAGCGGAGCCCAATTTTGATAAGTGAAACGTAAAAACGTTGGTCGTTTAGTTCAAATTTTCAGGGTGGCGAGCAATTTGCATTTTACATTGTTCAAGGATTTGGATTAGAATGTCCGACATTATCTAAAGACTTGTCGGCTTCTCGCCAAATAAATATCAACATAAATTAGCTCACAAATCTGTAAAGCGTGACAAAATGGTACCGATGTTTTTAGTTCGAATAGTACAGACGCTTCGGTACGCATTTTGGTTTCTGCGTCATCGATCATGAGAGTTGGCAGGAGCTCTAACAATATTCTGTTCATTTCATTTGGCCCTCCCCGTATAATGTAATTTTATGTTTGGTTTATTAAATTTAAGTTCGAATCATTGGCAGAAAAAAATGTTTTAGTTTTTATGATGAAGACAAAGGAGAATAAAACGCTACATAGTACTTTTTAAAAAACTCTTAACTTCGTTTTTTTTTAATTTTTCTTTTATAATTTTATAAGCAATGTGTCTTCAAGTATTGTAAGGTTTGCCATTTTGTGGATATTTTTGAAGAGTTTGCTTCTTCACCTCTTCCCCTCGGATATTTGGAAAAAAATTGTGAGAAAAGAAAACTCGATTGATTCTCTCTAGAAATCGAAACACGTATTGCACAGAATCACGTTTGCTAGACTCACAAATGATGTAGTTGGGTACTCCTTCCGGAGACACATTTAAATTTATAATTAAAGTAGGCCACGACTTCTAAATGAGATTGGCAACAGTGTTGACACCTTGATTTGAATTGTCAAAGTGAAAATAATTACCTACCTATCGATTTTTAAATTTGGGGTATTTTGTCGCGGTTGGCAACAAATGTTATATTATTTGAAGATTCAAATTTCAATTGTCAATAACAAATTAAAAATGAGCGAAGACAAATTTGTAAAGTTCATTCATGTTGGATTTTCCTCGCCAAGGTCAAATTATTTATTTTTTTGGCAGTCTGATTTTTACTTCAATAATATTTTAGCTGTGTATGCCGCGGTTTCCTTGTTTCAAAGCATATTTCCTAGATGTTACTTCGCATTGGCGTAAATTTTATAAAATATGATATACAGGGTGTATTTTTAAAATGTGCCGAAATTTTACCTACGAGGTTGTGGTGTAAAAGACTAAAAGCAATTAAAAAAAAATTGTAACTCAAAAAATGTCATTTTATTTTTTGACTGAATTTTTTAAATATTTTTTCCGACTTCTACATCAAGCCAGTAGCTCGTGGTTATAATTTGTACACGCATCTCAAAAACACTCTGTATACTATTTTTTGCACGACCCAACGATTTCAATTGAAAAAAGCCGAAAATTTGTAAATTATTTTTAACTGAGGTTAAGTTTAAGTGTCATGTTGACAGTTAAAAATAATTTTTCACCTTTTGGTTTTTTTCGATTAAAATTTTTGGGCCGTGCAAAAAATAGTAACTGCACCTGGAGTAAAAAAATTAATATGAAATAAATATGATATCATAAAAGGTTGAATTGGCTATGTTTTTTTGCCCAAGGGTGAAAAAGAGCCACTCCATACAATCAGAGAGTAAAGTTGCTCATAATCCAAATGTATTTTGTGTTGCATAATGTTTTGTATTCACATTACCCAACACCTTCATAGTCCCTCTGGATGCTTTCACAACAATCTCAAGGAGGAAGTAATAAAACTGGCAAAAATAATTCTTTCATTGAAAAACAAACAAGTAACATAATAGAAATTAATTCATACAACTAAAACCATATATTTTTTTAAAGTTATCACGTTCGCTCTTTTTTGCATTTGGCAGTTGCTTCCATTAAATCGAGCTCGCGTTTTTTCAGCTGTAGAAACTGACCAAACTGCTCCCTGAAGCCACGAAACTCTTCCACCAACTGCCCCAACAGTTCTGAGGTGGTGGAAGTTTCCAAAATTTCCAATGGTGACGGCGGTGGCGACCGGGATTCACTTTTTACATGTATTGATTCTGGGCTCAGTGCTCTCTCCAGAGGGGGCTCAGGTGGAGAAATAGTACAGAATTGTTCCTCAAAACTATACAGAACATAAAATAATACAACCAATACAGACTAGATAAATCTGATTAATGTATATTTGTCCTTACCAGTTTTGTGGAAGGTTTTGCTTCGATGAAATTCCCTCACTATTTTCAGGCTCAATAAAGGAAAGGATTCTTTTCTCTAGATCAGTGAGAGGAGGCACTTTGTTTGCACTGGAAGAGGATTGTTCTTCAAAACTATACAGAACATACAATATGATCTTACCAGTTCTGTGGAAGGTTTTTCCTCGATGAAGTTCTCTCATTACTTTCAGTCTCAACAAAAGAAAGGATTCTTTTCTCTAGATCAGTGAGAGGAGGCACTTTATTTGCACTGGAAGAGGATTGCTCTTCAAAACTATACAGAACATACAATATGATTCAACAAAATAATGCAAACTCAATAAATCTGAGTAAATCATATTTATTTGTATATTTATGATCTTACCAGTTTTGTGGAAGGTTTTTCCTCGATGAAGTTCCCTCATTACTTTCAGTCTCAAGAAAGGAAAGAATTTTTTTCTCTAGAGCACTGAAAGGGGGCACTTTGTATGCACCTCCTGTTTTTTCCACCTCCTGCTTGTACACATTTGCTTTTGCTTTGACGCGGCTCTTTAGATCCTTGAATTTCTTCTTCAGATCCCCAACTGTTCTTAATGTGGGTGCCACCGCGTTGACACAACTGAGGACCTGCTCCCATCCCCTGTCTCGATGAAATTGAGTCAGGGAGGGCCCTCGAAGCGGCCCATACAAAACCTGCCTTCGTTTTTCCACTTCCGTAACCAAAACACTTGTTTCGGAGTGTGTAAAATTCTTGGCGCGGCGACCTTTTTTATAGCTAAAATAAACAAAGATAAGCACTAATTTAAGTTTTTTTTTTGCCGTCGATTAGAGTAAAAACTGTCGCAATAAATTATACAATACTTACGTTTGCTTTTCCATATTGATATCTTAACAATAATTTAACGTACAAAATGCAATGGAATGTAATACAAAGTAACGCTCTAGAATGACACGCCACGTGATAGACGCAAACGTTCGTAGCACGGTCGCAATCCTCTCGTAGTTGCGACGCCGTTGCGCCGGTAAAATTTAGCGACTTGAAATCGAGTCGCAAACCCCGGTCGCAGCGACATCGCAATATGGCGGTGTCAAGACTGCCAAGCATATATAGATATATGCTGTCAAGTTGCGCTGCGACGGCCACTTGATATCGTGCGTTCTTTTAAATTTCTCTGCAAAGTTGGCCTTGAAAACTCGATTCTGAACGCACTATACAGATAACGGATCACGGATCAGCTGTTTAAATCTTACGCTTTTACACGACCGGTGCGTTCTCAATCGACTCTCCAACGCCAACTTTGAGGATAAATTTAACAGAACGCACGATATCAGATGCACATCTAAAATTTGTAGGTTATGATTGACGCCCATAAATTTATTTAAATCGAGGTTATCAATGTAAATTGTTTTTCTAATTTGCTGTTTTAAAAAGGCTGTTGACGCATTCGTTGTGAATGCGTTTATAAACCATTAACAAACCAGAAATCTAGAATGTCAGTGTGAATTTGAGGTTATTGTTATATGGTTTCAGATGAGATACGGAAAATCATTCAAATTATACAATTATTTTTTGAAAAAGTGCAGTGGTTAAAATTCGGATTTTACTGCTATCTGCCATATTTCTGAATAATTGCAAGAGTGCAAGAGATTTCCGAATAATTCATCTTTAATTGCAATTGCACTTGTGAGAAATGGCAATTATGTATAGTCTACTTGATTCAAATTTAAAATTTTACTTTAAATGTCAACTTTGAAATAAAAGTGTCACCAACTGTCACAAAATTCCCTAAATTACAAAAATTTAGGTATTTTATTTGTAAAAAAACATGCATAGAAAAAATAATATCCAAAAACTCGTTTTATAAAACTTAAGAGCACTCATTTACTCGTCATTTACCTGTTTGCGACAGTCGTGCTGCAAATCTAACTCGTGTCTTAATATTACCAAAGTTTTATAAAATTTGTGTTTCAATATTGCATTCTACCCAGAAAATCAATCGGCAACGTTGTGTACTTAGATTTGATTGATCTAGCATCCTAGGAATATCATAATTGCCATTAGTACACTTTGTGTAATTTTGTTTTCACCAACTTAATGGTGGTTATTTGGTATTGGCATGACCTATACACCGTTCACGTTGGATTGAGCATTGCTAAATAGATTCGCATTATGTTGGTTGGTTACTTCCCTACATGTCACTATTTACAAGACAGCTACTAGACTACCAACAATGTTACCAGATGTCATAGCCACCCCTTATCCACATTCAGCGTGAATCGATTATAGCCAAAAAATAAAATTATTTGACCTTGAAATACCAAATCCATACTGAATTTACTACGCTAAATTTACATTATGTTGGTTCCCTGCATCCTGCATCTCACTATTTTAAGACATAATCACATAGCCAAAAAATAAAATTATTTGACCTTGAAATACCCAATCCATTATGAATTTATTTTATAGTATAATTCAGAATAAGTGGCATCGCGGTAGGCGTTGATTCTCTAAAGTGAGCTTTATGTTATGTCAAAAAATTTAGTAAACATGCGAAACCGTCATTACTTTATTCTGAGGTTATGCGTTACATAATTTTGACATGGTTTTCACCCACAGCAGAGATAACCCCCAGACAAATAATACACTTTTCATAAATGAAACAAGGAAATTCCAAATACTTATAACTAGTGTTGTGAGGTCCGGTAATTGACTTAGTCAATGACCCATTTGACTGGTCAATAATTGTCAATGACTTGACGTATTTGACCAGTCATTTTTAAAATTTAAATTTCCCGCTTATAATGTTGAAGATTATAGGATATGATGACTGTTTGACTGATGAGATGAGGGTATGTTGGGTTGTCTGATGTCATTTACATAGCTGCTGACAACGAAGAAATCGATTATGACAATAAATAAGTAAATTATGACAATGAAACATCTAAAACTTTAATAAAGATCATTGTGGAAAACGATTACCTAAGCTTTTTATCTAATAGGAAGAAGTGGTTTTTGTTTTTCAATCGTTTTTGTGTCTTCTTAACATGACACGATATATTTTTATTTTCATAAAATACTTATGCACTTACTTTTTTTAATTCTAAAGGAATGTTTAAGTATTTTAAAAGAAACTAAAAAACTGAAAATACACACACACAGTTGTGTTGAAAGTTTTAAAGCATTTTAAATTAACAAAAAGTTCAAATTCAAGCAAATATGTTAAAGAAAAATTAAAGTATAACTTCAAACAATTCAAACTTAACCTCACTTACACAATTTTAGAACAATAATTTATCGATCAATAAATCTTATAAAAAATTTAATTAAGAACCATTATTTGGTATTAAAATAATCCTTGACATTGAAAGAATCATTTTGTGATGTTTAACTAATTCCTACTTTTTCACCAATAATGACTGGTAATTGACCGCTCAAGGACCGGTCAACTTTGACCAAAAATAAATGACCGGTCATTTATCCATCACTACTTATAACAAGAAAATAAACACAAAACGATTCCAATGATAATATCAAGGCCAAATTAAAAGCGAAGGTTACCAACAGCATCGAAACTAGGGTATTATTAGCAAGGGCCTTGTTGCCAACGTAAATTTGAATTTCCAAAGCCTACCGCGATGCCACTTATTCTGAATTATAATATAGGTATAAACCCGTGCTTGCTAGAGGTACTTTCATATTTGGTGGCGGAAACAAAAGACTGATGAATGTCACAAAAATGTATTGTCAGTGTCAAATTTGTCATAAACGCCGTAAAAAGGAATGTCTAGGTAAATTTAAACTTTCGCTAAATTGATTGAAAAAATAAATTCTAAGGAAACCAATTTTTGTCAGTGGTTCAAAGGGAAAAGTTATTCTCGTATACTCGTAATCAAACGGATTACAAATTTTGTCTCTAATTCGACGATGAATAACTTTCTTATTGCTAATTTGCTGCATTTCTGTCGAAATCACGAACGTCTTTGAGAAATTTGGCACTGACAATACAAATTTGTGACATTTCTCAGTCTTTTGTTTCCGCCATCAAATATGAAAATATCTCTACAAAACGCTTCTTATAAGACTCGTATGATAATATCGGTCGTTCAAATGAAGTCCTGGGCTGGGAAGGCGTTAGAAGCCGTCAATTGTTTTGCTTTTTTAAAGTGTAAATTGGCAGTTGTAATTAGAGCATGTTGACATAACCTACAATTTATAAACAAAACATCTTTATGTTTTTTTCTCTCTTTGCAATGTTTTAGGTACATTAAAAATAGAATACTTATCTAACTAACGATTCCTAGTCTCGAAACAAATATCTAAGGGCACCCTTTGCTGAAAACAAACATGTTCAATTATGTGCCGATTAAACATATGTCATTCGTGTCAAACGGCGGGAAATTCAAACTTAAAACTGTTCCAATTGGTTTACTTTTTTCAACGCCTACTCAGTCCAGGATTTCATTTGAACGCATGATGTATTTTAGTATGGGGTGATCAAGAATTAATATACTAATTTTAATCAAGAAGGACTCTTTGAGTTGGCATGTTGGCAATACTATTAAGAAGATTTTTTTTATTTGACTATTTGCAACACTGCACCTGATACTGAGAAATCACTTAAATTTATAATTAGAGTAAGCTATGATTTTTAAATTAGTTTGGCAACATTGAGTGTTGATTGTGCAGATCCTGTGAGGTTATGTAAACAGGTTGACGTTTAGGGCAGAGATATGGAGATATCTCTGGTTTAGAGTTCTCTCTTATGTTCAGTCGTTTTAATCTGTAATTTAAAGGAAATGAAGCACTAGAGAATAATGCATTTTTATTAACAATTATAACAAATGTTCAAAGTGTTCTCCACCGGCTTGGATATAACTGTTAACTGCCCGTTTTATATTTTCAAACGCATTTTCCAACAACTGAACAGTTACAGCGTTGCTTGCATTAGCAATTGCACTTCTGCAGTTTTTCAAGATTGTGGGGATTATTTTTAAACATGGTGTTTTTGAAGTATGGAAAAATAAAAAAATCTAGAATAGTCAGATCCGGACTTCGAGGGGAAATTCCACGACTCGGTCATTGTAAAACTCGTAAATTCGTTCCTTGTCTTGTGAGCTGTAGCATTGACCTGTTGAAAATACCCATGCATCACGAAGATTTTGGTAAAAAGGTTCAAGTAAATTATTTCGATATGTCTGGACATTGACAGTCCCTTAAAAAAAAGGTCCAAATATGCGTCTTCTGGAGATTGCCAGCCAAACAACAATTTTCTCCGGATGAAAAGGCGATTGAACAAAGTCATGGGAAGTCTCTGCACTCTCTGCGGACCAAATACGCATGTTTTGTTTGTTTATATAGCCAGAAAGGTGAAACCATGCCTCGTCCGTAAAAAAATTTTAAATCCAAGGGGTTGTTGTTATTCAAATGATCTAAAAACCAGTGTCAATATTCCCCTTTGAATACGAAAATCTCATGGGAGCAGCTCTTGAACAGCCATATGTATGGATCTAAATTTTTTCAATATTTTCTGGCAAGTTTCTAGTTTCCTATGCAAACCTGCGGAGAGATTTTTTAGGAGACTATTCCATTATTGCTGCAACATCCTCCACAACCTCAGGTGCTTTTTTTTGGGGGCTCCACCACCAGCTTTTTGACCAACAGTTCCTACTTTACGAAACCTCACCACACATGTGTTAATTTGTTGAACCAATGTATTTCGAAAATCTCCAACGCAATCTTGTATGGTATACTTCCATTTACCATTTTGCTGCCATTCAGCGTTCTTAAAATGACTCTCCGTAAAAATTTAGGTTCTAAAGTAAACATTTTGAAGTGTCACTTTGACAATTCAAATCAAGCTGTCAACAGTCAATGTTGCCAATCTAATTTAAAAATCATAACCTAATTTTTATGTTGGAATCGGTGGACAATCTTCGCCGCACCTGCTGAGGGCGCCACAAGTAATTCCCTAATTCCTTTATCAAAATATGAAGTAAACAACACGGAAATAAAATACAAATAAACATAGTCCTTGATAAAACTGGAAAATAATTTAAGCGATTAATTCAGAGGCGCCCTTCAAGACTTCGTAAACCCTTTCCAGCCTCTCCTTCTCGTCGAGCAACCTCACATTCAAATTAATCACCAACCCTTCGTCGTTTTGTATAAAATGAACACCTTTCTCTTTGCAATACTGATGCACTTTGGTCTCGTCCATCTTTGGTTCGATGCGAATCAACTTGAAGGGAGCCTCGGGGTGACTCTCCACCTTAAACCTACATTCCTCTTCCAGGAACTGGTGGAAGGTTTTGGCCAACCCTGAGAATTTTTGAGGCGCATCCCCCAACAACTCGATCGATTTCAATACCACCTTGACCAGATAAGTGGGAAGCGACGCCGAGTACATGTACCCAGAACCGAACAACCGATGATGCTCGATTGCGTCGTGAGAACCCGCCGAGAAGCCGCCGATAGAGCCGATCGCTCCTTCGAGCGTCCCGAAGATCATGTCGACTCTCTTCGGGTCGATGTCGTAAAACTCGGTCAACCCCCGACCGGTTGCGCCGAACACCCCCAAAGTGTGGCTCTCCTCGAGGAAGACCCGAATTTTGAATTCTTCAGCGACCGCGATGAACTCGGGAAGGGGACAGAGCTTTCCGGTGCGCCAGGAAATTCCCTCGACGACCAGAAACTTTCTAGTTTTCTTTGTCTCTTTCTCGACTTTGGCTTTGAAGTCTTCGGGGTCGTTGTGGGCGAACTTCACGACTTTGCTGCGAGCATCGTCTAGACCCTGTTCGATTGGTAAATTTGCGCGTTCGTCGATAAAAACCACGTCGCTTTTTTTGCAGAATGCCGCGATGGAACTCGAGATCGCTACAAATCCGTAGCAGTAAACTAGGCAGTCTTCCTTATGGAGCAACTCGGCGAGGTTCTTTTCCAGTTCAAAGTGCACGTCAGTGGTGCCTAAATTGACAGTAGTACCTACTTAGTTAACGAAGGAAGAGATTTGTGGCACTTACCGTAAGAAGCTCGAGGTCCGCATGTCCCCACACCGTATTCTCTGATTGTATCTTCAGAAGTCTTTTTAATTTCGTTGTTGTTTAATACGTTCAGATAATTCACTTTGGCCAAGTCGATGTTGTCGTCATCTTCTGCCACCATGAGGATTTCTATTTCTTTCGTTGGGTCCACTGAGGTTATTAAAGGTTCTGGTTTGAAGTCGTTGAGGCGTTGTTGGAAAAGAGCTTCGTCAATCATGTTGAAGCTACAAAATTTTGTCACCTTGAAGACTCAAATTGTCAGCTTTGCCAAAAATTGTAGTTTTTATACAGGGTGATAAAAAACAAATCAGAGCAGGTGACGCCACTGGTAAGCAGATTTTTCGGTGAAATGTCAAAGAAACGTCAACGATGTGCTGTTGTTAACCTAGAAAACAACTTTTCGATTTCGGCAAAGCTTACAGACGTTTACTGTAATTGTAAGTAACAATTATCCCAGAATAAATGGTAAAATGGGTTTCATCATTAACGAGAAAGCATTTTTATTAAAATGTTACTTTGGAAACGGGGTGAATAGGCAACAAATAAAACGACTGTGCATAGTAACTATATAATTAATAATTATATGAATAATTTTGCGTACGAGTTAAATAATAAATACGTAGTTAGTAAGTTATGTAAGTAGTTTTTTGATTACTCTTAATGTGACCGATGCAACAATTGTAGCGACAAATAAATACAAATAAGTATATACTTACGTAAATTTTCACCAAGTTACTGAATATAGTTTAATTTCAGAATAGGGTGTCGGTCGACTGATGTTCATGCATTCATTAAAGTTTTGTTATCACCCATTTTTGTTATTTAAATTCAAAAGTATTTACGTAGTCCATTTATTTAAATAATAATTAATAATTTAAGTAACGAATAGCGAATGTTAGGAAATGTGGTTCCAAGTCTCACGTGGATCTTTTTTGTCGAGTCATTTTGATATTGGCAACAAATGTGTTGAAATTACAGAAATGGCAATTTCTCATAGGTATCAAAAGATTTAATGAGTAAGGACATTCGACATTATACCGATCGAAGACGACAACCAACAACAATTGTCTTCGATCGGTATAATGTCTTTAACGTTCGTGAACGTTAGAGGTTTTTTGCGCGATTGAATATTTATTAATTACAAAGCGTTCGTAGAATAGGCCATGCGATCCACATCATGTTGCCATAACGTCGATTTTTGTATTATGTTTCTATAGCAATCTGCAGTTACCGCCATTGGAGTTTTTGTGAAAATATTGACGCCAGTCGTGTTAAAAAAGAAGCGGTACAGGTGCAGGTACAGATATGTTTACTATTTAGGGAAGTGGAAAAATACTTTTTGTGGAACCGTACATTTCGCGTACCTAAAACAGGCCGCGAAATACAATTTCGCGGCCGTTGGTCTTATCGACGGCCGTTAAAGTAAACTAGAATATCCGATGATGTGCAACATGTTTTGTATAATCTGACAATCTTACTTATCATAACAGAACTTAACATTTACCTTCAAACAATATTTCTATAGCGACATGCCGACATGTAAGCCGATTTTATATTTACATATTGACAGTAAAGTAAATCTTACTTGTTCATTTTATAATTACAAATTTTCGGTTGCATAAAAAATGCTGTCTACACCTTGGCCGCGAAATTCTTTAACTTCCTCGAGATTGTCTTGCCTCGACCGCAAGCGGCCCCGGCGACAATTTTTCTCTCGGTACGTTAAAGAACGATTTTGCGGCCTTGATATATAAATAACTATGGTATGATCAAAAAGTTTTTGGATCAGGGTTGCCGTGGAATTAACAAGCTATCTGTAAAATTATTTATGTCAATTATTTTTGACATTTACTTGACAACTTTCAAGTTAGCAGGTTATAATTCAAAATGTTTCAAAGAGAACATATTTTTTATTATTGAATCATGCTACAGGAATGGAAATCGTGGTGAAAATTGTAAATGGGTTTATTCGCTTCGTTTATTTTTAAATGAGTTCCTTAAGAGATTAGCGCTACTTTGAAGTACACATAAAAACTACGGACAGTAGAAGTAAATAATTCTATAGATGGTTTTTACACTTAATGGCTATCGCAATCCGAGGACTTTTTAATCATACGATATTACTGTCGAGTTTAATACAAGTAAACACAATGTACTGTCTTCGAAACAGACATGATAAACAAGCAAACAGAATTCACTCGTGCAAAAAATAAATTACGAATTAAATGAAATTGATTCAGATCTTGAAGATGACGAAAAATTTATTCTCACTGTCGCGTTTGAACTTTGTCGTGGTTTTTCGTTCCTTTGAATCGGATTTTGAAAATTCGCTACTCTTGTTTGCAAATTAATTCTTGGGCACAGACGTACGATCGACTGTTCAGAAAAGTCAATAGGTAGAGTATTCTTAGCCTAATTCTTTTTTACATTATAGAGAAGGATTATTAGGTGTATTGATCGACCAAATTAAGGAACAATTACGAATAATTTTACTACCCCGAAGTAAGCGTAGAATCAACTTCGACAGTTAGTTGTGGTCGTTTTAGTGGTCACTTTTTCTCTGAAATTTAATTATGAATCCGGGTCGAATGAACTGTAAGTTTATCAAAAATGACTAAATAAATTCTAGTGGAATATTTTCAGACGACTGCCTAAAACTAGTCCGTGTGATAGGCAGCGACATTTATCAGTTAAAATTTGTTAAACAGTTGCTGAAGTTAACGCTAATCGCCTACTTAATACTCTTACTCCTTCAGCTTTATTACTTCTTTCAAACACCTAACGTGGAAGACCTAATTAAATACGGACCACTTTTCTTGCAAATGTGTTCCGTAATTTGCACCAACCAGTGTCTCACTTGTATGCAAGAAATGATTTCAGGCCGTCTTTACATTCGCTATTCTCTTGGTCAAAAACCGTATGGTCGATGATGCTATGAGCACCATAGAGCTCTGGGACATCAGTTCGGCCGGAAACGACGTCAAACTGAGAATTCTGAGAGAGTCGAGGCAGATTAACGCGTTCGTCGTGGTCAATACAACTCTGCTCATGCTGTGGAGCACCTCTTACATTTTATCATGTAATAAAGACCCCCAAGTAATTTTTATTCAAATTATATTCGACAAGTTGTGTCCCTGGGAGGCCAATTATATTTGTGTTTTCATTTTCAAAACGACGATGTATTTGGAGGGGCTTGCGATGGTGGCACATACATACCAAGTTATTTATGTCACTCAACAAGTGAAATTTCAAATGTATCTCTGTAACGCATTCATCGAAGGGCTCAACATTCATTTTCAAGAGCTTGAAGATCCCATCCGTAATAACATTTATCAAAAGGAGATCGAGTCGAAACTGAAGATGATAATAGACAGACACTGCATATTTCTTCGGTAAGGTTTTTTTATTTCTCAAATTTTTCTTATTTCATTAGTTTATCAAAAACAAGTTATCAAAATTTCATTTTGATTAAAACATACTATGAGAATCAGTTATGTATAGACCGAAACAATTATTATCAACTACGAGAATAGTGTTTATAAATTTAAGTTCTTTACAGATGGAAAAATAACACTTTGATGCTGATGAGTAATCTGATAATACCATTCACTATTTGTGCTATCATCGTTGGAATAAGTATTGTGCTTTTATTCTTGCAAGTAAGTTGTTTGCTTCTGTCTTTTTATTTATTTGATATATTATTTGATTAAATTATTATCGATTAATTCCCACATACATCAAACGTACGTGTTCCTCCAATGAAAAATGTTTATGGCGATAAAAACATCCTACTACTCCTGTCACTGTGAAGAAATTTAATTTAATCGTTTTCTCTTGCAACTTTGTAAATTGTAGGAGGTGCTCTCCTGGCGTGATTATTTGCTAGCTGTCATTGCTCTCTTTACCATCCCAGGTCTAATCACGGCCGGACAACGTTTCCAGGACGAGGTAAAAGTAAATCACACAATTCCTTTTTATGAAGATCTTTTTACAGTCAGAAAACATGTTCTTCAAATTTACGGCAACCGAATGGTATACTTGGAACATCAGAAACAGAAAGAATCTAGTTCTGATTTTGATGAACACTGCCCAACCCCTACGGTTGAAATTTTCCGAGAGTTTCGTCATAAACTTTGACCTCCTGGTGTTCGTGAGTAAACTTTCAGAACTTTTTCTCGTCGGTTTTTCATTTTGTTTCGCTTTACAGATATGCAAGGCTCTCTACTCCGTACTGTCGATTCTTGTCAAAGTGAAATACAATTAGATCTGACTGTATTCAAATTTGATCTTCTAAAATAAAGTTGACTCAAGTTGCAAAGAACCACTTGTCATTTGCAACAGCATTTTTTCAATATTTTTGAACCAAATAAAGTCACAGCGGGACCAGAAAATCATAGTTTGGAATGAATATTTTCCATATAAGTGCCATAAAAGTGCTGTTGCAAATGACAAGTGGTAGTTTGCAACTTGAGTCAACTATAGATAAACTCTGTCCACTCATAGATTGCTTGATATATGCTTGACATAAATGTTACTAAAAGTGTTCACTCTACGCTACAACAAATAGATCCGGCGCGAAATTTAAAAAAAAATGGAAAGAGTAGGTTTACACGTGATGTTTTATTATTATTCTGCATGTTTGCACTTAGGAAAGGCGAAAGGAAACTTCAGTATTGTAACGGTCCGAATAGGTTCGATAAATTAAGAATTTTAATTTTAAAATAATTTCAATGAAATATTGTAAATACCCTTCATTTGCGACGGAAATGCTGGTCAGTTGTAAATTTTATTGAAGCCGTGTCCTCAAGTGAAATCTGCCAACCTTTCTTTGAAAATGCAGGTACGCGTCCTGTCAGAACACAACACAAAGATAACAGTTTTTATGGGAAAAGAAACATTGGAAAATTTACTCGTTCGACAATTTGGGGAGTCCAGTTAAAATCAGGGGATAATTGAATTAATGAATTTGATATTAGCAGGTTTCAAATTGAGAGGACAACAAAATTAATGTTCATTAGGTTAATTTACTTTTTATAGCATTCTCAAATTTGTGGCATATTTGTAATTAAAGGGCGAGAATTGCAAAATAGAAACAGAGCGCTTTATCGTAGAAAATAACTAGAATCGTTTGCACTTTTAGTTAAAAAAGTAACAAAGCAAAGTAGAAAGGGAGTCGGTAGAAAACACGGTGAGTGAGAGAGAGAGAATGAAATTTACGAAGTAATTATCAATTAGAACGGTTTTGGGGAACCAAACCAATGTAGAACAATTTTTAGAAGTAGCAGATCAACGGAATTTAGTTGCATGACATGACACTTACGTACCAGCGTTTCAAGCCCAATTTATGTTTCAAAATAAGGTTAATTCGTTTCATTTTAATTATGTTTGATTCATTTGAATTCTGTTTGTTTCATTTTAATTCTGGTTGTTTCATTTTAATTCTGTTCGTTTCATTTTGATTATGTTCGTTTCATATGTTAATTCTGTTTGTTTCATTTTACTTCTGTTTGTTTGTTTCATTTAAATTCTGTTTAATTCTTGGTGCTGATTATTATTATTATTGTATAGAGTCAGTAATTCAGTGTTCCTGTTAATTCTGTTTGTCCCATTTTTTAGATTGTGTTTGTTTCTTGATGTTGAGGTTTATTATTGTATAGAGTCAGTATGTTAGTGTTCTTTTTCAGAGTTCTAATTCAACAATAAATTATGTACATTCGGTCTGGTCCTAACAAAAGCCTAAATTTAAACATTTAAGATTATGATGGAAAACGGAAACTGTAATTTCAAAAGTTCTAGAGATATCGAAAGGGTGTCGCAATCGGGGTAAAGTAGAACCGAGCGGATTGGTCACTTTGGTCAAGTGGGGGTTGCAAAAACAGCGCTAGGTTTTGTAATTTTCACAAAAATAAAAGTTAACAGGGGGTTGAAAAATTAGCATGTAAAACCCTCTGGCCAGTTATAAAAAAACGCACTGTATACGTTATTCACGTTGAATTAAACATTTCAAGGTCAAATAATTTTGTAAATAGTGACATGCAGGTAAATACCGTTCACGTTGGATTGAGCATTGCTAAATTCGCATTATGTTGGTTAGCTGCATGTCACTATTTACAAAACATAATTACAGAGCCAAAAAATAAATATTTTTTATTGCCAACATTTTCTTATTAAGTGGAATAAATTCCAGAAAATATAAATTTTCGGGTCCTAAATACAGCTCAAAAACTGTCTAATTTTCGTATCAAGGCAATAAACGCTTGATAAACTGGAAAATAATTTAAGAATTAATTCAGACGCGCCCTTCAATATTAGAAAGAATATTACTTTGGAATCTGGGTGAAGAGGCAACAAATAAAACGACTGTGGACAGTAACTATATAATTAATAATTACTTATATGTATAATTTTGTGTACGAGTTAAAGTACGTAGTTAGTAAGTTAAGTAAGTAGTTTTTTGATTACTCTTAATGTAACCGATGCGACAATTGTAGCGACAAATAAATACAAACATGTACATACTGAAACGTTTCGACTATCTTGATTTTTCCTCGATGAAACTTTCCTCCCTCATTTGGTGTATTGTTGGTTGTCGCATTCCCTCGGATTTAATTTTTGTGGAAAAATACGAAACAAAAATAATGAGAAAACAAATATTTATGGATCTTACGGTTGTGTTTTATTTTTTATTTTGTTTAATTGGGCTCTAACGAGAGACCGTACCTTCGGAAAGTTTTTCAAAGATAGAATTAAAACGATTGAGCACACTTCACTTAAATTTTATTTAACAAATAATCGAGTGTGATGGCGTTTGGTCCCAACAAATGATAGAAAGAAATAAATGACTTTAATAACAGCAGTTGGTGGAAATTTGACCCAATGAGCTTTGACTCGCGGCCCACGAATTGCGATCTGACTCATGAATAAATGACTGAGCTGGGCAAATATAGGAGTTTATGGCGCGAACAGCATTATAAGAGTTTGAGATGCGAACTATGTGATCCGATGTAGATTTAAATTACCCCACAATTTAATTGATCCCGACGCGGTGCCCTGGAAACCTTCAGTCAAAGCCTGGTCTACTCCGATGATTGAAAATAAAAGGGAAAAAGGTTCTAACAGACTTATAGGGTACCCCTCTTCAGGTGTCAGCTGGCCTAGTTTGGTCACTGTCCTGTTTACGGGTGACATGGCGGTTTGTGCCCTTATGCCGGACCACAGCTAATTGAGTGCGACGGACACTGGCGGTAGCTTCCCCGACGGTGAAGGCCCCCAAGTAATGAATAAATAATGAAGCTATTTTATAATAAGTTGTAATAGATCGCCTTGGCAAGAACACGTTTCCCCAATCGGTAAATGCAAGACGATCACATACTTCGCGATAAAGAATTTAATTCAAGATTCTAAAGAGTCACGTGGTCGTCAAATGCTCAAAGAAAATAATATAATCTTTACTTTAGAAGGATAAGGAACTAAATGCTGTTTGAGTAATTAAATCGCGATTACAAATAATGTACTATGGCGGCCAAAAAATTTTAGCCGTCACTTTCTTGACATTCAAGTAAAGTGTATATAAACCTTTAGGAATCGTAACCCCACTTTCGATTCTTGTCATTTTGACAATCAATTTAAACTGTTTGAAGCTCAGATATTCCAAAAATCCGACATGAATGAATAAAATTACAGCAATCGTACATAGATAATCTAAGGTAAACGTTATGTGTAGTAGAAATGACAAAATAATTTTGAGTTTTGAAATTTACCACCCAAAAAATAACGTTCATAATCAAGCCGGTAATCATGATGACAATAAAGTACGGATTACAATTTTTTTTTTTGAGTTGACAGACAATGACGGCCAAAATTTTTTGGCCGGCATAGTACAAGAAGTAGAAAAATAATTTACCTTGTAAATGTTAAGCACGCGGTCACAAAATGGCTGCTGGAAGTACTGAACGTAGCTCCGGCTACTTTGGAGATCAAACCCCGACTAAATTAAAATCGAAGACAACAACAATTGATCCCGCAAAAAACCTCAAAGGGTCACGAACGTTAAGGACATTATACCGATCGAAGACAACAACAATTGGCTTCGATCGGTATAATGTTCTTAACGTTCGTGACCCTTTGAAGTTTTTTGCGCGATTGAATATTTATTACAAATCGTTCGTAGAATAGGCAATGCGATATATGTTACCCTTCCACATCATGTTGCCATAATGTCGATTTTTGTATTACGTTTCTATAGCAATCTGCAAACAGTTACCGCCATTGGAGTTTTTGCGAAAATATTGACGCCAGTCGTGTTAAAAAAGAAGCAGTACAGGTGTAGGTACAGATGTGTTTACCATTTAGGGAAGTGGAAAAATACTTTTTGTGGAACCGTACGCGAAACGAGCATTTCGCGTACCTAAAACAGGCCGCGAAATTGGATTTCGCGGCCGTTGCTCTTATCGACGGCCGTTAAAGTAAACTAGAATATCCGATGATTTGCAACATGTTTTGTATAATCTTACAATCTTGCTTATCATAACAGAACTTAACATTTACCTTCAAACAATATTTCTATAGAGACATGCCGACATGTAAACCGACTTTATATTTATTGACAGTGAAGTAAATCTTACTTGTTCATTTTATAATTACAAATTTTCGGTTGCACAAAAAATGTTGTGTACATCTTGGCCGCAGAATCCTTTAACAGCCTCGAGATTGTCTTGCCTCGGCCGCAAGCGGCCTCGGCGACAATTTTTCTCTCGGTACGTTAAAGAACGATTTTGCGGCCTTGATATACAAATAATTATCGTATGATCAAAATGTCTTTGGATCAGGGTTGCCGTGGTCCGTGGAATTAACAAGCTATCTATGAAATTATTTGTTTCAATTATTTTTGACATTTACTTGACAACTTTCAAGTTAGCAGGTTATAATTCAAAATGTTTCAAAGAGAACATATTTTTTTTATTATTGAATCTTGCTACAGGAATTGAAATCGTGGTGAAAATTGTAAATGGGTTTATTCGCTTCGTTTATGTTTAAATGAGTTCCTTTAAAGATTAGCGCTATTTTGAAGTACACATAAAAACTACGGGCAGTAGAAGTAAATAATTCTATAGATGGTTTTTACACTTAATGGCTATCGCGATCCAAAGACTTTTTGATCATACGATATTACTGTCGAGTTTAACACAAGTAAACACAATGTACTGTCTTCGAAACAGACGTGGTAAACAAGCAAACAGAATTCACTCGCGCAAAAAATAAATTACGAATTAACTGAAATTGATTCAGATCTTGAAGGTGACGAAAAATTTATTCTCACTGTCGCCTTTAAAGTTGTCGTCTTTTGTGGTTTTTCGTTCCTTTGAATTGGATTTTGAAAATTCGCTACTCTTGTTTGTAAACTAATTCTTGGGCACAGACGTACGATCGACGTACGTTCAGAAAAGTCAATAGGTAGAGTGTTCTTAGCCTAATTCTTTTTTACATTATAGAGAAGAATTATTAGGATTATTAGGTGTATTGATCCACCAAATTAAGAAACAATTACGATTACTAGCCCCGAAGTAAGCGTAGAATCAACTTCGACAGTTAGTTGTGGTCGTTTTAGTGGTCACTCTTTCTCTGAAATTAAATTATGAATCCAGGTCGAATGAACTGTAAGTTTATCAAAAACGAATAAATAAATTCTAGTGGAATATTTTCAGACGACTGCCTAAAACTAGTCCGTGTGATAGGCAAGAACATTTATCAAATCAAATTTGTTAAACAGTTGCTGAAGTTAACGCTCATCGCCTACTTAACACTGTTACTCCTCCAGCTTTATTACTTCTTTCAAACACCTAACGTGGAAGACCTAATTAAATACGGACCACTCTTCTTGCAAATGTGTTCCGTAATTTGCACCGACCAGTGTCTCACTTGTATGCGAGAAATGATTTCAGGCCGTTTTTATATTCGCCTTTCTCTTGGTCAAAAATCATCTGGTCGATGATATTATGAGCGCTATAGAGCTCTGGGACATCAGTTCGGCCGGAAACGACGTCAAACTGAGAATTCTGAGAGAGTCGAGGCAGATTAACGCGTTCGTCGTGGTCAACACGACTCTGATCGTGCTGTGGAGCACCTCTTACATTTTATCATGTGATAAAGACCCCCAAGTAATTTTTATTCAAATTATATTCGACAAGATGTGTCCCCGGGAGGCCAATATTTGCGTTTTCATTTTCAAAACGACGATGTATTTGGAGGGGCTTGCGATGGTGGCATCTACATACCAAGTTATGTATATCACTCAACAAGTGAAATTTCAAATGTATTTCTGTAACGCATTCATCGAAGGGCTCAACATTCATTTTCAAGAGCTTGAGGATCCCATCCGTAATAACATTTATCAAAAGGAGATCGAGTCGAAACTAAAGATGATAATAGACAGACACTGCGTATTTCTTCGGTAAGGTTTTTTATTTCTCCAATTTTTCTTATTTCATTAGTTTATCAAAAACAAGTTATCAAAATTTTATTTTTATTGGAACATACTATGAGAATCAGTCAGAGCGAAACCATTATTATCAACTACGAGAATAGTGTTTATAAATTTAAGTTCTTTACAGATGGAAAAATAATACTTTGATGCTGATGAGTAATCTGATAATACCATTCACTATTTGTGCTATTATCGTTGGAATAAGTATTGTGCTTTTATTCTTGCAAGTAAGTTGTTTGCTTCTGTCTTCTTATTTATTTGATCTATTATTTGATTAAATTATTATCAATTAATTCCCACATACATCAAACGTACGTGTTCCTCCAATGAAAAATGTTTATCGCGATTAAAACATCCTACTACTCCTGTCTTTGCAACTTTGTAAATTGTAGGAGGTGCTCTGCTGGCGTTATTATTTGCTAGCTGTCATTGCGCTCTTTACCATCCCAGGTCTAATCACGGCCGGACAACGTTTCCAGGACGAGGTAAAAGTAAATCACACAATTACTTTTTATGAAGATTTTTTTACAGTCAGAAAACATGTTCTTAAAATTTACGACAACCGAATGGTATACTTGGAACATCAGAAACAGAAAGAAACTAGTTCTGGTTTTGATGAACACTGCCCAACCCCTACAGTTGAAATTTTCCGAGAATTTCGTCATAAACTTTGACCTCCTGGTGTTCGTGAGTAATATTTCAGAACTTTTTCTCGTCAGTTTTTCATTTTGTTTCGCTTTACAGATATGCAAGGCTCTCTACTCCGTACTGTCGATTCTTGTCAAAGTTAAATAGAATTAGATCTGACTGTATTCAAATTTGATCTTCGAAAATAAAGTTGACTCAAGTTGCAAAGAACCACTTGTCATTTGCAACAGCATTTTTTCAATATTTTTGAACCAAATAAAGGCACAACTGGACCAGAAAATCATAGTTTGGACTGAATATTTTCCATATGAGTACAGTTTTGAAGTAATTTCAAATAACTAATGCCATAAAAGTGCTGTTGCAAATGACAAATGGTTCTTTGCAACTTGAGTCAACTATAGATAAACTCTGTCCACTCATAGGTTGCTTGATATCAAGGAGTATAGAAGTAATGAGGAGGGGACATACGCAAGCTTATGGGCGCGGTAAATTGAAGCGGTGAAGGACAAGGAAACGGGCGCAATTTTATGCAACCCGAGAGGTACGCCCCACTTAACACTACTTGAGATGTTGGTAATTAACAATAAAACTGCAGGAAAATACAACACTATATATTTTTTTTGCATCACAAATGTATTCGGAGTATGAGAAACTAGAAAACCACACTAAATATCACAACGCAAGTGATTTTATTTACTTTTTTGAGGCGTACTAATAGCAGACATGCGCATTAAGGCGGCTTCACTCGGCCGGCCGTATGTCCCCGCCCTATTACTTCTATATTCCTTGCTTGATATATGCTTGACATAAATGTTACTAAACGAGTTCACTCTACGCTACACTCTACACTCTACGCGAAATTAAAAAAAAAATGGAAAGAGCATAGCAGGTTTTCACGTGATGTTTTATTATTATTCGGCATGTTTGCACTTAGGAAAGACGAAAGAAAACTTCAGTATAGTAGGAGTAATATATTAGTGTTAATTAATACAGGGTATTTCACGAGTGATAATGTGCCCAACGTAATTAAAAAATGCAACGCACAATATACATTTCGAATTTCCGAAAAAAGCTGGCTAATGAAATTAAAATATCCAACTTTTTTCGGAAATGGCTAAACACAAACAACAGATTAATAGATATTTAATGCATGAACAAAAATTACCTCTGTATCATTTTCGATGTTTGTAATGTCACTTAAAGTGTTCATTATGCTAAGTAGATTCTTGAAGCACACACTCACTTCACAAATTCAAAAAAATCAACAAAAATCGCAACGGAACAGATCAAAAGAGCAACATGATCAAAACTAATAACTTTTTTCTACTTCTTTCTCTAAAGTGTCACATCTTGCACTGACAAATAGTGTATAAAACGTCACTTTAAAACCGATTGTTCATTAGTTACAACTTGATGTCCCTTCGGGCGTTTTCGGCATATTAAACACGCTCGAAGTTTCTTTAAACGCGGCTTCAATTTTTTGGACATATTTAGCCCTAGATCAAGTTGGTATTTTGACGTTTAACAATTTCGCATCCGGCATAAAAGAAAACGTCATTGCAGTGAAATAATTCGTTCTATTTTTCAAATATGGACCTGAAGCCACCAACAATTTGCTGCCTGAGAAATATATTATACTCCTACTTGGTTCATTCATTTTGTATGTTTAAATTAACGTTTAATAAAAAAGTTGCTTGATTCATTTCTTTATTTGGTTGTAGAAAAAGTATAGTACCTATTCAACTCATTTATAAACTTCTCTAGACACTTGTTTATTAAACACTCGCTCTGCTACGCTTCGCTCGTGCCTAACATAAAACTCGTGTCTAAAGTGCCGTTTATAAGTCTTGTTGCATAATATACTATTAAAACCAGAGGAACGCAAAACAAAGCTCTAAAGATGGAAAATAGCAAATCTAAATGCTTAAATCAGTTGACAGCACTGACAATTTCAAATTTGAAATGTCAAATAATTAATTTTTCGCCTGGGTTTTATAACAACCAATGAAAATCAGTGGCGCGATTGTTTCAAGATACTACCAATACAATCTATGATACTTTGTTAATATTTTAATGTTATGGTTTGGGGATTTTGTTATCTAAGTTTATTTAAAAAAGTCATTCTATCAGTGGACGTAGTCTCTTGTTACCTGTATCGTACTTTATTTCTCACAATTTTCTTCTCTGTAGAAGCAGCATTTTTTGGATAAAGTCTGAGGTTCCGTCATTTTTTGTTCAAAACATTTCTCCTCACGGTTAATTTGAATCTACACTATTCGCCAAAAAAAAGCAGAGCAGCCAGAAGGAATGATCGCACGAACTTGAAATTCTTCAAACGAAGGAATGAATGATTAAATTAAAGATTGGGCCGACGTGACTCTACAATCATTCGAGAATGGAGGGCTTGGTCCAACGAAGGCTCAGAAAGACGTAGGAAAGACAGTGGTCGGCCAAGAATTACGAATGAACGTCAAGAAAGGCGTCTTCGGCGACTGGCTTGAGTTAACCCGTTTGAGACAACTCGTTCGGTGGAGGTTACTTGGAGGCTTGTTTTGGAAAAACAGGTGTCTATGCGAACAATTTATTGCGGAATCCGTTCACATGGCTTAGCTCATAACGACCAATTGATCGAGTGGTGTACGCTGAGGGAGCATTGGATCGATGAATGGCACCAAATCATCTTTAGTGATGAATCTCGGTTTTGCCTATGGCAATTTGATGGACGGTTGCGTGTCAGAAGACCTAGAGGACAAAGGCTAAATTTGCAATTCGCACTTCGACGCCATTCTGGCTTAACACCCGGTGTTATGGTTTGGGGTGCAATACAGTTTCGAAGCAGGTCACCTTTAGTCTTCATTCAAGGAAGTCTTGAATGCAGCCCGGTACATCAACGAAGTTTTGGAACCAGTTTTGTTGCCATATCTTCAAAGGCATCGCAACAGTGTTTTTCAGCAAGACAACGCTAAGCCACACATTGCAAGAGTAACACAAAGTATTACATTTAAAACAATTTCAAGAATAGTTTGTTGTAACAATGGAAGGGAGACAATGTGAGCATTAGTTTCGATAAGTTGTAGATTTTTAATCAATCAATATCGATTTGGAATTACTCAATTTTCGATTATGTCAACTGTCCACGTTAACAAGGGTCATTATCAAATAATATGTTGATTAATCCAATTGAAAAACAATTGTCCGTATAAATCCAGAAGGTACTGAATAGGCAATTAGCCTACAGAAAGAGGAAGAAGTTTCCGTAATAACTTTTTTTTTTGGAACGTTTGTTCAATTCTTTTCCGACATTATGTTAAAGAGTAGGTACTTTAAACGATGAATCAACACCAAAGACTTTTCGATTTTAACTTTATCATAGACGAATTCAACTCAACAACACTGATTTCTTAAAACTTATTCTTTAAGGCTAGGGCCACACTACAGACTAAATAATTGGCCGATAATTTAGTCCGATTGTGTGGCTTCCGCGCACACCAGGCAAACTAAACTGTTTGGTTGGCTGTTGGTGGCGTTGGTGCGCAGACAGTCGACTATTAATCGGCCGACTGCTTATGCACAGTTGATAAAATCAACGCGATTTTAATTAAATATGACATCTGACATAGGATAAAGATATCCTTTAGTTCAATATATTGAATACCTTTTATAATCATAAATTAAAAATCAAAATTTTTGCACTGTGCCAGGACTCACTGCTGATTTACTACATAAAGCTGGTCTTTTTTCAATTTCTTCAATTCTAATAACGAGTCATTAATTAAGGAATAAGGGTAATGTGAAGGCGGAGAAGACAGCAATAAAAAAGGGATTGCAAAAGTGGTTTAAAAGAACGTGTCGGTGCAATAAAGGAGAGAGTAAAAAAACAACAAAAAATTAAACTTTACGAGGGGTCCTAATAGAATCTGAAAGTTCATTCGAATTCATGGTCTTTTTTCACTTTTGGTAATGAACAAAAATAACGAATAATTATTAACTGTTATTGTCATAGTTCATAGTAGCGCGTTCCGACTGCGTTTTTACCTTTGTATTAACGCATAAAAATATGTGTAAAGGAATCTAGTTTAATTCTGAATTATAGATATTTAAATAATAAAGCACGTCTCATTTTTTGCTGGAATATTTCCTACTTTTGTTGGTATCTTAATAAATCTTACGCGATATTAATTAAATACATATGAGATTTGACATAGGTTTAAAATATCCTTTGGTTCAATATATTTTATTACTTTCATAATCATAAATTAAAAATCGAAATTTTTGCACTGCAGAGAGCCACTGAGCGCCTAATATGTGTGGATCACCGACTGGATAGTCGGTGAATGTGCGCACTCGTATTGTACACCATACTCTATCAATAGTTGGCCAACTTTCTTGTTGAATGGGAATTCCAACTCTTTTTCGATCAATCTGTCGGCCGACTACAATCGCTTTAGTGTGCGCACTCACATAAGTCCTCATACTTATTAAGAACCAACTAAATTGTCGGCCGATGAAAAGTCTGTAGTGTGGCCCTAGCCTAAATGGTACAGGTTCAGCAGTCTCACCTCCTTTTTTAAAACAAAATTGCAGAAACCATCAGCCAAAAAAAGCTGCAACTTTTTCAAGAAATGAAGTTTTTCTACAATTGATGTAGAAAGTAGGTCTTTGCGCTTGCATTTGACAACGCAAAGTTGACGTTTTCCGAGGACTGTCACTTTTTTTTTTGTTAAAATCAGATGTCCAGTGATTATTGTAACTAGTGACAACGAATAAACAGAAAGAATTGTTTTGTCAGTTTGTGTCGGTGTTCTTTGTGTTTTTACAAAAAACATTGCTCAAAAGCCTGTAGAAGGAAGGGAAACTGTTGAGGAAGCGTTTTCGTGTACACCTTCCGAAATTGTAAGTGCAGCAAAAGAACCAGAATGCACACTTCCAGAGCATGGATTACTTTTCAAATACCGTAATTAGTGCTTTTAATGTCAATATTGTGATTTTAAGAAGGTATTACATTTATTTGGTCCAAATAAAATAATATGTAGTAGTGATAGTTGCGATTGTAGAAAAAATCTTGTGTGTTGCGAGCGCAAATGTACATTGTCGATTGTCGAAAACAATCTCTCAATCGACAATGTATCACTTTGCGCTCTTAATACACAAATAGCTATTTTACTGGAAGCGGCGGACCAAGAGTGGATCCTTCAAAAAGTTGTACTGATGATGGGCATATTCGGTGGCTATCGTTGTGATGAATTATGTAAAGTGATGAATTGTTATAGTTACTAGCACTATCCCACCTCCACCCGGCGGCACGGCAATTTTGCCGGAGTACATACACTATTACGGATATTACTATCAAGTAATAGTGCAGTGCTTATCAACATAATTACCGGCGTCTCGCCTCCGCATTTTGACTTTGTTGTGTATTATGTTCTGTGTCAATGTTAAGGAACTTCCTCACGATGTGACATGAGTACAATAATATACCTTTTTGAATTTCAACTACCAATGTGTTATCTAAATCCAGAATTTTTAAATTTTTAAAAAGAGATTGCGGTACTATTCCCGTTGCTGAAATTACAAGTGGTAAAATCGAAATTTTTTCTAAACACCAAAGATTTCTCATAGCAACGGACAGCTCTAAATATTTATTAATTTTTGTGTTATATGTCTGTGTTATATTATGTGAATTTGGAACAGCTATATCTAAAAGATATGCTTGCTTTTGTTGTTTATTTAAAATTATAATGTCTGGTCTGTTATGCTTAATACGAATGTCAGTTAAAATTGTTCTATCAAAATATAACTTGTAACTGTCATTTTCCAAACAACTTTCTGGTGTATAACTATAATGTGGTTGTGTATTCTTTAATAAATTGAATTTAACAGCTAAATTCATGTGTATTATTTTAGCGAATATATCGTGTCGTTTTTTATATTCGCTTTGAGCCAGAACGGTGCAAGAAGAAATAATGTGTTCAATTGTTTCCCCTTCAGTTCCGCAAATCCTACATTTATCAATTATCGATTGTAAACCGCATATGTGTTTTTTATAATTTCTTGTATTTATAACACGACCTTGTATAGCAAATATAAAACCCTCCGTCTCAGGGTGAATATTTGATTTCTTAAGCCATGCATGAGATGCCTGAATATTAACTTCTGGTTGTTCCAGTTCTTTAAAGTATCTCCCATGTAAAGACTTCTGTTTTATATTTGCTATTGTGTCAGGTATATTTGGCTTAACAATGTCTGAAATTATATTATCACTTAAATTTAAAGGTGTGTAGCCTTTATCGGCTGAAACCAAAGCATTGAAAAAGGTGTTATCACGAGCTCTATTGAGGAAATAATTTTTTATTGAAGCAATTTGATTTTTTAGCAGTATTTCTAGATTTGAAAAACCCCTACCACCGTTTTCGCGTGGTAAATTAAATCTTTCAATAGCAGATTTAGGATGGTGTTTACTAAATTTGGTAAAAAGAACTCTAGTTTTAATGTTTATGTTCTGTAAATTAGTTTTGGACCATTTTATAACACCGAAAGAATAGGTCAGTAATGGAACAGCATATGTATTAACTGCTTTAATTAAATTATTACCGTTTAATTTTGATTTTAAACTAGATTTAATTCTTAAATAAAATTGCTTTTCTAAATTTTCTTTTATAATTGAGTGTTGAATATGATTTGATTGATTAATACCTAAATATTTATAAAATTCTCCTTTATTTAAATTTTTAATGATTTCTCCTTCTTGAGTTATATATTCTAAATGTTCGTAATGACCGCGACATATTGATTGCATTTTACACTTATCAATACCAAAACTCATCCCAATATCATTTGAGAAATTTTCAGTTATTGTTAGTAAAGATAAAATGTGATTCTTTTTTGATGCATAAAGTTTTATGTCATCCATATAAAGAAGGTGATTTAATTTGGATAGTGTGGTATTATTAACTCTAATATTGAAACCATATCCAGTGCTATTTAATAGATTTGTCAAAGGATTAATGGCTAGACAAAACCATAAAGGACTTAAAGAATCTCCTTGATAAATTCCCCGTTTAATTTGAATAGGCTCGGATTTTAATTTAGTATTGTTTATTGATAAATTTAAAGTAGTTCTCCAAAATGTCATAACATGAGATAAAAAGTTAATTAAATCCAAATTAATTTTATAAATTTTAAGAATTTTAATTAACCATGAATGTGGTACTGAATCATAGGCTTTTTTGTAGTCTATGAATGCGGTATAAATATTTCTATTATTTTTTCTAGCTTGTTCCATTATTACCGTACCTATTATGAGTTGTTCTTTACAACCAAAACACTCTTTAACACAACCTTTTTGTTCTTCATTAAGTATATTTAATTTTTGACAATGGTCGTAAATTATTACTTTAATGCAAGATGTCATAATTTTATAAATTGTAGGCAGACATGTGATTGGCCTATATTTTGATGGATTTTTAGTATCGGAATCTTTTGGTTTCAGATATGTTATACCATGGGCCAAAAACTCTGGAAATGTGTTAGGTTCCCTAATAAATCCGTTAAAGTGATCAAGTAAGCATTTATGAATACAAGTAAATTTTTTTAACCAAAAGTTATGAATTTGGTCACCTCCAGGGGATTTCCAATTATGTGAACTATTAATATTTTTAACTAAAATTTCAAGGCTAATTTGAATATGATGTCGATTATTACTATCTGGTATATCATTTTCTAAATGAGGAATCCATTCTGCCTGATTATTAAATTGAACTTCATTTGACCATATGTTTGACCAGAATTCTTTAATTTCGTTTATATTTGGTGTACCATTATTAGTTTGAGTTTTATTATCTGTTAAAATTTTGTAAAACAACTTCTCATTATTTCTAAATAGTTTGTTTTCAAATTTCCGTTGTTTATTATTTTTATATCTTTTGAGTCGTTTAGAATAAATATGTAACTTCTGTAATAAAGTCTTTGATTTCTATTATTATTGGTATGTAATTATTTTCAATATACAACTTCTTTTTCATAAAATTGAATTTCAATTATGCGTGAGCGAAAGTCCGTGTGCGAAAGTGCGTGAGCGAAAGAGAATGAGCGAAAGTGAAACCTTCACCCACTGGTAACCATGGATACAGACCCACTTTCTACGTACCTACGATCGACTGTTCAGAAAAGTCAATAGGTAGAATGTTCTTAGCCTAATTCTTTTACATTATAGAGAAGGATTATTAGGTGTATTGATCGACCAAATTAAGAAACAATTACGAATACTAGCTCCGAAGTAAGAGTAGACTCAACTTCGACAGTTAGGTGTGGTCGTATTAGTGGAGACTCTTTCTCTGAAATTAAATATGAATCCGAGTCGAATGAACTGTAAGTTTATTAAATATAAAGAAACAAATTATTTTTGAATGTTTTCAGACGACTGTCTAAAAGTAGTCCGTGTGATAGGCAGCGACATTTATCAATTCAAATTTGTTAAACTGTTGCTGAAGTTAACGCTCATCGCCTACTTAACACTGTTACTCCTTCAGCTTTATTACTTCTTTCAAACACCTAGCGTGGAAGACCTGATTAAATACGGACCACTCTTCTTGCAAATGTGTTCCGTAATTTGCACCGACCAGTGTCTCACTTGTATGCAAGAAATGATTTCAGGCCGTCTTTGCGTTCGTCGTTCTCTTGGTCAAAAACCATATGGTCGATGATATTATGACCGCCATAAAGCTCTGGGACATCAGTTCGGCCGGAAACGACGTCAAACTGAGAATTCTGAGAGAGTCGAGGCAGATTAACACGTTCGTCGTGGTCAACACAACTCTGATCGTGCTGTGCAGCACCTCTTACATTTTATCATGTCATAATGACCCCGAAGTAATTTTCATTCAAATTATATTTGACAAGTTGTGTCCCCGGGAGGCCAATATTTGTGTTTTCATTTTCAAAACGACGATATATTTGGGGGGGCTTGCGATGGTAGCACAACCATACCAAACTATTTATGCCACTCAACAAGTGAAATTTCAAATATATCTTTGTAACGCATTCATCGAAGGGCTGAATACTAATGTTGAAGAACTTGAGGTTCTCATCCGTGATAAAATGTATCAAGAGGAGATCGGATCGAAACTGAATATGATAATAGACAGACACTGCGTATTTATTCGGTAAGTTTTTTTATTTTTAGTTTTTCAGAGACTCGATACAGACCACACTACACGAACACCTTCAAAGGATTTCTCCAATTTTTCTTCTTTCATCAGTTTATCAAAAACAAATTATCAAAATTTTATTTTTATTGGAATGTTTCATTCGAAAGCTCTGTTCTATCTATGAGAATGAATAGTGTTTATAAATTTAAGTTGTTTACAGATTAATGTTCAAACTCTACTTTTTAACATATGTTGCAGATGAAGTTGCATCCGTTACCTTGAATTACCAATTAGTACCCATTAATTCCCTAGAATTTGAAAATTAAATTTTTTTATTTAAAAATTAAAACAAGGGTGCAAATTCTAGAAAATAACATGAAAAACTCGTTTTAAAAGGGCATTGGCGCACTCGTCCCATACAAAACTCCCCTACGGGTCGTTTTCTACACTTGGGACTCGTGTGCCAAATCAACCCTAATAAAACTCGTTCTTTAATATACTATTTTCTATTTTGCACCTATAACACAGTCAGTATAACACTCAAACGGGTTTCGAAAAGGAGCTCTTTTCTTAAAACTTAAATTTTTAATGTTGGCAGTGACTCATAGTGAGTTGTTGCTACGTGATCACTGCATTTCACGTGACACTTTAAATTCAAAACGTACAATTGTCTATTTACCAGCGTTACCAACCCTTATATTAGCATTATGTTTTGAACTTTTTTTAGATTTAAGGGGCAAAGTAGAAAAAATATTGTATTATACTCCGTTTTTAAGACATTTTGTCACACTTGTTTGCTTAAAGCACTCGTCGCTGAGCTCCTCGCGCTCTAAAAAACGCGTGAGACAAAATGGTGTCTTATAAAACTCGTTTAATAAATAACTATTACTATTAGTGCTATCTACGTTGGACAGGATTATTCTAAATGATTGTAGTCGAAGTAGGCCATACCCATGTTATTACATTTTTGCCGCTTTCATGTGAACTGTCAGTTTTGTCGCTGTCATTGTCATTTTTTTAGGTGAAAAGTGCCGTGATGAGATTTTTATTTATTTTTGTTAAATTAACGATTGAATCCAGAAATATTGAGCTGTTTTGCACCCACTTTAACTCCCGTGTGTGAACGGTGTGTACTCACTTATTCACATCATTTTAATGTTTCTTATATGGAGCGGTAACCATACATTTTACATTCAGTTTTCACGCCTACTTCGACTACAATCATTTAGAATAACCCTGTATAAGCATCGTACCGTGAGATCTAAAAAAAAAAAAACATTAGAGTAGGCGCTGACCAAACATTTCAGTTGGCAATTCGTGAGATTTCAATTAACAGATGTCAGTCTTAAAAGTTAGGTTAGTGATTTTGAGGATGTTGAAATCTTGATTTTCATAAAGAATTTTGTGTGCAACCGTACGCGAAATGAGCACTTCGCGTGCGTACAACAGGCCGCGAAATTGAATTTCGCAGCCGTTGCCTTGACGACGGCCGTAAAAGTAAAAGTCATTTTTATATTTATTTATTATTACAATTACAACATATCTATCTGCATATTTCCGGTGTAATCTTACAAAATCTGGATTGGTTACAGTTAAAGTTTGATTTTGTGTCAGCAACGGCCACTATTATACTTGGGCCAACCAACAGATATAGTAATGAAACCGCCCCTTAGTGCCCGCGTATTTTAAATAGCAGCTTCCAATTGGCTTATTCAAAACGTGCGTAGATTTTCGAAAGCCTGACTTCTATTAAAAAAAAAAGCGTACAAGTAGTGAGCACAATTTAGGCTAGATTGCCATATCGTAAACCTATCTTTTAATTGTTGTTACTTAAAAACCTGTAACAAAACCCGTGATGATAGCTGGATTTGATCGATGTATTCTTCAGAGATTTTAATGTGTATAAATGTTTTGCCTTTTATTAGGCAAGTATTACCAATTACTACAAACTTTTATTCACAAATTAATGGAAAAAGGCAACTCTCAACAATCTAACAACAATTTAAAAATTTATAAAAAACAGTGTTTTGACATACTCGTACATACAAAATGTCAGTAATACGTTTTCTTGGAAACGATTAATTAATTTTATCCCCATTTACAGTAGCCCTCAATACGTGTAGGTACGCTTTTTTTTTAATAGAAGTGTACATCCACAAAAATTACTTGACGGCATCCGGCATCTCATTCGTTTTAACCTCGCTTCGGGAGTTTGACCACCTGTTTATGTTTGTTTGTTTTCCTTGGCATTTTTCGATTTGTATTACAAAATAATTTTTGTTCAAGACTTTTGGTTCTCTATTTGTTAGAAAGAACCTGCTTCATTGTGAAACAGGCTTCGGCGTATATCGTTCTACGCAACTAGGCCACATCCCCTTTTTTTTATTACTACATATATCTGTTGGTTGGCCCAAGTATAGTACAGAATTTTCATCCGGTTTGAAATTTCCGCCAATTTCAAATAAGACAGCCGCATGAGGTTGAGGAGTCGATAAGAAAGATCCCCATTATCGATCTATCATCTAATATTGTCTAATATGAAACATACACATGTGAATTAGGTTAATTTTGGTTAGTTTTTCACCGATCACAAAGAGAAATATCTCGTATCATTTCCTGAATGTCATCAACAGACATTTTGGTTTATTTGTGTCTTTGCACGGCTCCTGATATTTCCAAGATGAAAATAACCTAAAAAGGAGCAGATGATACAACATAGCATAACAGAACTTAACATTTACCTTCCACAATAAATAAATTATCCGACGACGGCCGTAATAAATGTATAAGAATGTGGGGTTCAATATAATTGGTGTTTATTTCCAGCAAACTAACTAACTAAATAGGTACAAGTCACAAAAAGTAAGCAGTGTAGGTATACAGGATAGGAGAGAGGTTAGACGAGCTGAGTCCCTGCGAAAGCAAAATTTCTTGTAAATGCTTGCTGGGTGTTGATCTTTTGTAGGCGTCGGTTGGCGTTCTCTCGATGGTGTGGTGTCGGCGAGAACGGTTGACCAATGGGGGCTGTGAGGGGGGGCAGATGATGCATCATAACATAACTTAACATTTACCTTCCACAATAAATAAATTCCAGTAAATAAGCCAATACGTTTTCCGACACCGTTTTCACATTATTCTTGTTACACCAGTCTGAAGTCAGTGTAACGTTTTTCAAATTGCCGTTTCGATTTTTCAGGTTTCAAATTCGACACTGCACAATTTTATTTATAATTACGGAACTGAAACATCGTAATTTTCCTCCGACATTTCTACAAATTTTTTCAAAACGAATTGTTTTATTTATTTCGTTTCTATAGCGACGTGGCGACATGTGAGCCGATTTTATTTTTATTGACAGCGAAGGAAATTTTACCTGTTCATTTTATAACTACAAATATTCGGTTGCACACAAAATGTTGTGTAAATTAATTACAATAGGAGAGAAAATCGTCTTATAACTACCATAAATAATTCCATAAATAAATAGGGGCTGTTACTTTACCTGATGTTTGCTCTTCCTTAGGTCGGCACTGCACAACAAAGGGGCAATAAAGTTAGAGGGTATTATGGTAGTTATAAGACGGTTTGCTGTCCTATTGTAAAATGATTTACAATTTAAGTCAAAATTGACTATTTCTAGACGAGGACTTTACACCGTGGCTGCGAAATCCTTTGACGACCTTGAGATTGTCTTGCCTCGGCCTAAACGCACTCGGCGACAATTTTTCTCTTGGTACGTCAAAGAACGATTTCGCATTCTTGATATACAATAACTATTTAAGAAAGTTTTAACTTTTAAGTACATACTGTTGACGCCTATTTACAGAGGGGGGTTACCACCCTCATTGCTCACCCCCGCTTGTAATTTGGGCAGTCGCTTGTTGCTTGTAAGACGAACAGTCCTAAAATAAACGTTCGCATCTTTAGTAATTGCATTTTTATTGGTTATTATAACGCAACACATACACAAAAAAATAAAATATTGTATGCACCACGGGAGATATTCATGTTTTTCCCCTCGGTTGACTTAGGTCCAAACTTAAGTTAGACTCAATCTTGAGACAGACTTGACTTTCGATTTGTGTTTTATAAACAATACTTGAGCATTGATGAACGCTACTTTATAATAAATCATACCTCATGAATTATAGACGTTGGAAAAAATAAACAAGAGCAACATTTTACATTCGTAAGAACAAGCTTTATTCCCAAACCCGACGCCACTGGTACGCAGATTTTTTGGTAAAATTTTAAACAAACGTCAGTTTTAAAGCAACCTTGAAAATAGTTTTCGATTTCGAGAAAATTTACGAACGTTTCCTGTAATTGTAATTAAAGCCGGCGGCGACAGTCACTTCCAAGTTGGTTAATGGACCTTTAATGGCTCATCAAGGTCGCCAACGACCTTTAATGAGCCTACTAATGTGCCTCTTTTACTACTGAGTGCTATGCTCTTAGTCTATTCGTTTTTTACATTATTGAGAAAGATTATTAGGTATACCTATTGATCGATCAAATTAATAAAACATTAGGATAGTCCAGTCAATAGAGACATAAAAATGGCTCCACCTTGCAAAAGGTACAGAAAAGTTTATACTTGGCAGGTATCTTCTATTAGGCATTTTATTAATATTGCCGAGTTTGCGACCTTGGAGGTTTGCCGTTCGCCCCGCCATACTGGAGAATAGGGGTGGAAAATCACATTTCTGCGATTATTTCATTATCCGTGCGATATACGTCTATCTAAGTTATTATAGAAAATGTAGAGCGTACAATTCTCTACATTTTTTGTTGTTTATATTTTTTTGTCAGATCAATAGTTTCGTAGTTACAGCGTGTATAAATCGAGAATTTCTTTTATTTTTGTACTTTTTATTCTTTTCCACACCACCATAGAGGTAGAGTAATAGGGTGCGTTTTTTTTTGACGTGGTGTCCCCAGTGGGCATAGTCCACGATGCAGTAGAAGTTTACTGTTTTACTCTTTTTGATCTCTTTGTAACGTAGACGGATCCAAATGATCTGGATCGATCGGTATCGATGAGCTGAATTCATCAGAGTTTATGAATTCGGGAATTCCTCTTGAGAATTTTCCTTTTGTTCCTCAGGGTTCTCCAGTATGGCAGGGCGAGCGGCAACCCCCCAAGGTCGCAAACTCAACAATATTAATAATATGCCTGACAGAAGATACCTGCCAAGTATAAACTTTGATGTACCTTTTGCAAGGTAAAACTCCCTATTGATTGGACTAGGAATAATATCTCCGAAATAGAATCAATTTCAACAGTTAGTCGTGGTCACTTTGATTGAGACTGTTCCTTATTAAAAAAACTAAATGATGAATTCAAGTCGAATAAACTGTAAGTTTATTAAATTTAGAACTCCACACTAGGAATAGGAAACAATTGAGATGTAATTAAAAAAAATGGGTCAAAAAAATAGTAGACTTATAATAAATTCATTAATTTGGATTTTACATTTAATTTCCAAACAAAACCGCAAAAGGACTTGATTGTCACTTTGACAAATTCATCTTCAAATTTTTATTTCTTTTAATCGGATTTTGAAAATTCGCTACTATAGTTTGCAAACTAATTCTTAGGCACAGACCTACGAAACTTCAACAAATAGTAAAAGAATTCTCTACTATTGATCGATGAAATTACGAAACAATTACAAATAATATTTCGGAGGAAGAATCAATTTCGACAGTTATAGTCGTGGTCTTTTTGTTGGAGACTCATTCTTTGAAATAAAATTATGAATCCAAGTCAGATGAACTGTAAGTTTATCAAAAATGAATAAACAAATTCTAGTGGAATATTTTCAGGCGACTGTATGAGGTTACACATGTCATACATTGTTGTTTTCAGAATAAGAATCTCTATCAGAATTACTTAAAAAAAGTATGTATCTGTATTTGAAAAAAATATTTTGACAGTTTAACCTTGAAGTACTTTGGATTTTACGTGAATTTAGTAGATACGCCATTTTGTAGCTTATTCACAACCATTTAATTTGGTGTATAGATAATTAAAATCCTTCGATAAATGAGGGAGCTATGAATTTGTCTCTTTTTTTGAAGACGCCCTGTATATTATTCATAAATTTTATCTTTCTGCACTTCTTCTCCACATAAACTTTAACTATGCCAAATCTCACACTCCTCCGTGCGCGCAATTTGCTTAAAAAGGGGTACAAAGGTTTTCCTTCACGTATTAATATACTGTGGAAATTACTTATGGAATAAATTCAGTAATTTCAAAACTAATGGCATTTGTCAAAAACGCTGAAACAGGTAAATTTTTATTTTTCATGGTGCTTATTTTAAGTTGCTTCACTTGTTCATGACGTCATCCATTTTTGAGCTATGACGTCATCACCATTTTTTTTAAATGACAACACTGACTTTTTTCTTCTTTTTCTGATAGACCTTACTACTACCTAAGCGATTAATGAAAAAAATTGGTACCTTAGATAACAATTTTTTTGAGAAAATGACAAATTTTACTTCAAAAATTTAATTTAATTTTTAATTAAACGTTATGTCAAAATTTCATAGCAATCGGTGAAGAACTTTAGGAGATCTTAGATTTTGAACAACACTTACATATAGGTACATTTTTATTAACGAGGGTCATCCAGAAGTAAGGTTACAAGGGCTCCTGAGGCCGAGGGAAATTTTTTGTTTCGAAGTTGGCGCACCTGGCATGTAGGGGGGATCCTAGCTGTAAGTTTGTTTGGTTCTGCGTGTTTGTGGGCCATTTTGTTCAGCCACAATAAATTTTTCCGATGGAGAGGTCGTCGTGCGCTCCCACCACCTCCGTTTTGTACAGGAAGGAGAAACTTTTCTGGGTTCTATCGTGACGGGGGAATGAGACGTCGGTGTGTCACTACACCCCAGAATACAAAAGACAATCACTTTAGTGGCGTCATTCATTTTCCCCAGCCACCATAATGTTCAAGACGAACCATTCAGCCGGAGAAGTCATGGCATCTGTTTTTGGGACCGTAATGGGTTCCTTTTGGTGGATTTCATGCCTAAAAGGACTACCATTAATGCAGAGGTTTACTGCAATACCCTAAAAAAACTCAGAAAAGCCATTTAGAACCGCAGAAGGGAAATGCTGACCCGAGGAGTCGGCCTCCTGCATGACAACGCCAGGCGCCATACCGCGCCAGTTTCACAGGAGCTGCTGACATCGTTTGGATGGGATATTGTGACCCACCCCCCCTATTCACCGGACTTGGCGCCTTCGGACTATCACTTTTTCACTAAACTAAAGGAGTTTTTGGGTGGGAAACGTTTTTACAACAATCAGGAACAATCGAGGAAGTGGCTGAAAGAGCTGGCGGTGAAGGTTTATGACAATGGCATACAAAAGCTGGTGCCCCGACTGCAAAAATATCTCGATCTCGACGGCGATTACGTTGAAAAATAGTTTAATATATTTGTGAGGTATCCTGTGAATTTCAATTGAATACAAGCATTTCTCGATCCTACATAAATGTTGTAACCTTACTTTCTGGATGACCCTCGTATATAGATTAACCCCATCAGCCGCTAACAGAACTATTTGTACCATCATGTTTTCATACAATTTCTTTCGTCACTTTAAAAATTTATCAAAGAAATAATAATATCAATTTGAAAAATAAACAGAAAAAAAATCTGTATGAAAACAAGATGCTATACCAGGAATGATGTTATTAAAAAAATATGTACTATTAAATTTTCGATCGCACGGTAGTTTAATTTCAGAATAGGGTGCCGGTCGAGTGACGTTCATGCATTCATTAAAGTTTTGTTATCAATCACCCATTTTTGTTATTTAAATTCAAAAGTATTTACATAGTCAATTTATTTAAATATAAGTAACGAATAGCGAATGTTAGGAAATGTGGTTCCAAGTCTTACGTGGATCTTTTTTGTCGAGTCATTTTGATATTGGCAACAAAGGTTTTGAAATGACAGAAATGGCAATTTCTCGTAAGTATCAAAAGATTTTATGAGTATTAAGATAGGTAAGGACATTATACCGATCGAAGACAACAACAATTGTCTTCGATCGGTATAATGTCCTTAACGTTCGTGACCCTTTGAGGTTTTTTGCGCGATAGAATAATTATTACAAAGCGTTCGTAGAATAGGCAATGCGATATATGTTACCCTTCCACATCATGTTGCCATAATCTCGATTTTTATATTACGTTTCTATAGCAATCTGCAAACATTACCGCTATTGGAGTTTTTGTGAAAATATTGCCGAAATCCAATTTCGCGGCCGGTGCTCTTATCGACGGCCGTTAAAGTAAACTAGAATATCCGATGATTTGCAACATGTATAATCTTACAATCTTACTTATCATAACAGAACTTAACATTTACCTTCAAACAATATTTCTATAGCGACATGCCGACATGTAAGCCGACTTTATATTTACATATTGACAGTAAAGTAAATCTTACTTGTTCATTTTATAATTACAAATTTTCTGTTGCACAAAAAATTTTGTGTACACCTTGGCAGCGAAATCCTTTAACATCTTCGAAATTGTCTTGCCTCGGCCGCAAGCGGCCTCGACGACAATTTTTCTCTCGGTATGTTAAAGAACGATTTTGCGGCCTTGATATACAAATAACTATCGTATGATCAAAAAGTCTTTGTATCAGGGTTGCCATGGAATTAATAAGCTACGAGTCGCCATGAAATTATTTACTTCAATTATTTTTGATATTTACTTGACAACTTTCAAGTTAACAGGTTATAATTCAAATTGTTTCAAAGAGAACATATTTTTTTACGAGTATTATTGAATCATGCTACAGGAATGGAAATCGTGGTGAAAATTGTAAATGGGTTTATTCGCTTCGTTTATGTTTAAATGAGTTCCTTGAGAGATTAGCGCTACTTTGAAGTACACATAAAAACTACGGGCAGTAAACAAGCAAACAGAATTCAGTCGCGCAAAAAATAAATTACGAATTAACTGAAATTGATTCAGATCTTGAAGGTGACGAAAAATTTATTCTCACTATCACCTTTGAACTTGTCGTCTTTTGTGGTTTTTCGTTCCTTTGAATCGGATTTTGAAAATTCGCTATTCTTGTTTGCAAACTAATTCTTGGGCACAGACGTACAATCGACTATTCAGAAAAGTCAATAGGTAAAGTGTTCTTAGCCTAATTCTTTTTTACATTATAGAGAAGGATTATTAGGTGTATTGATCGACCAAATTAAGAAACAATAACGAATACTAGCCCCGAAGTAAGCGTAGAATCAACTTCGACAGTTAGTTGTGGTCGTTTTAGTGGTCACTCTTTCTCTGAAATTAAATTATGAATCCGGGTCGAATGAACTGTAAGTTTATCAAAAATGAATAAATAAATTCTAGTGGAAAAAATTTCGATTTTACCATTTATAATTTCAGCAACAGGAATAGTACCGCAATCTCTTTTTAAAAATTTAAAATTTTGGACTTAGAGAAAACATTGGTGGTTGAAATTCAAAAAGGTATATTATTATACTCATATCATATCGTTAGGAAGTTCCTTAACATTGACACAGAACATAAAACACAAAAAAGTCAAAATGTGGAGGCGAGACGCCGGTAATTATGTTGATAAGCACTGCACTATTACTTGATAGTATTATCACTATTATCCCTAATAGTGTATGTACTCCGGCAAAATTGCCGGGCCCCCGTTGGAGGTGGGATACGGAAGTGGAATATTTTCAGATGACTGTCTAAAACTAGTCCGTGTGATAGGTAGCGACATTTATCAGTTCAAATTTGTGAAACAGTTGCTGAAGTTAACGCTCATCGCCTACTTAACACTGTTATTCCTTCAGCTTTATTACTTCTTTCAAACACCTATTTGTGTTTTCATTTTCAAAACGACGATGTATTTGGGGGGACTTGTGATGGCGGCACAAACATACCAAATTATTTATTTCACTCAACAAGTGAAATTTCAAGAGTTTGAAGATCCCATCCGTAATGAAATTTATCAAAAGGTAATCGAGACAAAACTGAATATGATAATAGACAGACACTGCGTATTTCTTCGGTAAGGTTTTTTATTTCTCCAATTTTTTTATTTCATTAGTTTATCAAATACAAATTATCAAAATTTTGATTGGGATGTGTCATTCGTTAACTCTGTTCTAACATACTATGAGAATCAGTTATGTATAGAGCGAAACAATTATTATCAACTACGAGAATAGTGTTTATAAATTTATGTTCTTTACAGATGGAAAAATAACACTTTGATGGTGATGAGTAATCTGATAATACCATTCACTATTTGTGCTATCATCGTTGGAATAAGTATTGTGCTTTTATTCTTGCAAGTAAGTTGTTTGCTTCTGCCTTCTTATTTATTTGAAATTTGATATATTATTTGATTAAATTATTATCGATTAATCCCCACATTCATCAAACGTACGTGGTCATCCAATCAAAAATGTTTATCGCGATAAAAACATCCTACTACTCACTATGTCACTATGAAGAAATTTAATTTAATCGTTTTCTCTTGCAACTTTGTAAATTGTAGGACGTGCTGTTGTGGCGTTATTATTTGAAGGCTGTCGTTGCGCTCTTTACCATCTCAAGTCTAATCACGGCTGGACAATTTTTCGAGGACGAGGTAAAAATAAATAACAAATTTATTTTGTATGAAGGTCCTTTTACAGTCAGAAAATGTGTTCTTAAAATTTACGGCAACCGAATGGTATACTTGGAACATCAGAAACAGAAAGAAACTAGTTCTGATTTTGATGAACACTGCCCAACCCCTACAGTTGAAATTTTCCGAGAGTTTCATCATAAACTTTGACCTCCTGGTGTTCGTGAGTAATATTTTTATTTTCTCGTCAGTTTTTCATTTTGTTTCGCTTTACAGATATGCAAGGCTCTCTACTCCGTACTGTCGATTCTTGTCAAAGTGAAATACAATTAGATCTGACTGTATTCCAATTTGATCTTCTAAAATAAAGTTGACTCAAGTTGCAAAGAACCACTTGTCATTTGCAACAGCATTTTTTCAATATTTTTGAACCAAATAAAGGCACAACGGGACCAGAAAATCATAGTTTAGATTGAATATTTTCCATATAAGTACAGTTTTGAAGTAATTTCAAATGACTAATGCCATAAAAGTGCTGTTGTAAATGATAAGTGGTTCTTTGCAACTTGAGTCAACTATAGATAAACTCTGTCCACTCATAGATTGCTTGATACATGCTTGACATAAATGTTACTAAAAGTGTTCACTCTACGCTACACTCTAACCGGTGTTTTTTTTTTAATTTGGCGTCGAAGTAAGCGTTGAACTGTCGATTGTGAACGCACTATACAGGTTACGGATTACGGATCAGCTGTTTAAATTTTACACGAGTGGTGCGCTCTCAATCGACTCTCCAACGCCTACTTCGACGCCAAATTAAAAAAAACACCCTTTACACTCTACGCGAAATTAAAAAAAAATGGAAAGAGCAGGTTTACACGTGATGTTTTATTATTATTCTGCATGTTTGCACTTAGGAAAGACGAAAGAAAACTTCAGTATAGTAGGAATAATATATTAGGTTTAATTAATACAGGGTATTTCACGAGTGATAATGTGCCCACCGGAATTAAAAAATGCAACGCACAATACATTTTCGAATTTCCGAAAAAAGCTGGCTACTAAAATTAAAATATCCAGCTTTTTTCGAAAATGGCTAAACACAAAAAAGAGATTATTTAATATTTAATGCATTAGCAAAAATTACCTCTGTACTCTACGACTCTGTATCATTTTCGATGTTTGTAATGTCACTTAAAGCGTTCATTATGCTACTGTATAATCTGTTTCAAAATCAAAAATCCATCAACAGTGCATTCTACTTCGAAAATACGACCGACAACGTTGCCGACTTTTGTTTTTAATGTGTCTGCAAGTGTCAGAAAAAAGTGGAGTTATGAGAGAAAACTGTTGGACAGTCGTTTTGGTCGTAGTTCATCGTGTTTTTTATTCTCATTTTATTATTTCACTCAAAAAGTATGATATGGTAGCTAAAACCCTTTTTATCTTCAAACCTCATAAAAGTGACAAATTGTATCACTCAAATGACAAGATAAAAGTGTCATTTTGTGTGATTAAACACATGAATAGCAAAATTGACTATTTTATGTGCCAAATCACATAAACTACAAAAATCAAAGAGTTCAGCGAAATCATCAATCACTTCACAAATTCAAAAAAATCAACAAAAATCCCAACGAAACAGATCAAAAGAGCAACACGATCAAAACTGATAACTTTTTTCTACTTCCTTCTCTAAAGTGACACATTTTGCACTGACAAATAGTGTATAAAACGTCACTTTAATTATATTATAGTATTGCCGTTATAACTTTTTATCTGCTCCGCCCACTAAAATTGACCAATCAGAATCAAAGCCAGATTCAATCTGTACAACTTTTCATCACATTTGCCACGTAAAAAAAGTTAAGGTTAGAATTTTGCTGTCAAGTCCACAATTATTGTTTTAGGTTCTAAAAAATAAAATGTCATTAAGACAATTCGAATGTCAGAAATTTTTACTGTGTAAATCAGATCGTCTTAACAACCTATTTGATTGGTAACTAAGAAAATGAAATGGGCGGGGCAGATAAAATGTTACGTTGTCCTTAATATAGTCACAACTTGGTGTCCATTAGGGCGTTTTCGGAATATTAAACACGCTCGAAGTTTCTTTAAACACGGCTTGAATTTTTTGGACATATTTAGCCCTAGATCAAGTTGGTATTTTGACGTTTAACAGTTTCGCATCCGGTGTAAAAGAAAACGTCATTGCAGTGAAATAATTCGTTCTATTTTTCAAATATGGACCTGAAGCCACCCCATGATTTGCTGCCTGAGAAATATCTATATTATACTCCGACTCTCTTTAGTTTGTATGTTTAAATTAACGTTTAATAAAAAAGTTGCTTGTTTCATTTGTTTATTTGGTTGTAGAAAAAGTATAGTATTCAACTCGTGCCTAACATAAAACTCGTGTCTAATCTAAAGTGCCGTTTACAAATCTTGTTGCATAATGTACTATTAAAACCAGTGGAACGCAAAACAAAGTCTAAAGATGAAAAATCGCAAATCTAAATGCTTAAACCAGTTGACAGCACTGACAAATTCAAATTTGAAATGTCAAATAATTAATTTTTCGCGTGGGTTTCATAACAACCAATGAAAATCAGTGGCGCGAATGTTTCAAGATACTACCAATACAATCTATGATACTTTGTTAATATTTTAATGTTATGGTTTAGGGATTTTGTTATCTAAGGTTATTTAAAAAAGTCATTCTATCAGTGGACGTAGTCTCTCGTTGCCTGTATCGTACTTTATTTTTCACAATTTTCTTCTCTGTAGAAGCAGCATTTTTTGGATAAAGTCTGAGGTTCCGTCATTTTTTGTTCAAAACATTTCTCCTCACGGTTAATTTGAATCTACACTATTCGCCAAAAAAAGCAGAGCACCCAGAAGGGATGATCGCACGAGCTTGAAATTCTTCAAACGAAGGAATGAATGATTAAATTAAAGATTGGGCCGACGTGACTCTACAATCATTCGAGAATGGAGGGCTTGGTCCAACGAAGGCTCAGAAAGACGTAGGAAAGGTAGTGGTCGGCCAAGAATTACGAATGAACGTCAAGAAAGGCGTCTTCGGCGACTGGCTTCAGTTAACCCGTTTGAGACAACTCGGTCGGTGGAGGTTACTTGGAGGCTTGTTTTGGAAAAACAGGTGTCTATGCGAACAATTTATCGCGGAATCCGTTCACATGACTTAGCTCATAACGACCAATTGTTCGGCTTCTTTTAACCCTAAAGCATCGAGTTGCCAGACTCGAGTGGTGTAAGCTGAGGGAGCATTGGATCGATGAATGGCACCAAATCATCTTTAGTGATGAATTTCGGTTTTGCCTATGGCAATCTGATGGGCGGTTGCATGTCAGAAGACCTAGAGGACAAAGGCTAAATTTGCAATTCGAACTTCGACGCCATTCTGGCTTAACACCCGGTGCTATAATTTGGGGTGCAATACAGTATCGAAGCAGGTCACCTCTAGTCTTCATTCAAGGAAGTCTTGAATGTCAATTTACATTATCTTGTTGATCGATAACGATTAAAGCAAATTGTGAGGTTAGAAAAAGTCGTCGCTGTTGTTTAGTGTTTACGTTCCTTTTGAGATCCTCCTTTCATTGCTTTCCTGCGTGTAATAAAACAATTCTTTTCGGAGCTAACTTTTGCCTGTGTTTTTTACGATCCCTGCAAGTTTCAAAACAATCGAAGACAACGAATATTCGCGTTGACTAACGCAGATAAACGTAGTAATGTCGTGACGTCATGGATGTGTAATGACGTACACGCATTGCCTCGTGATTCTGACTGTACCTATGTTACCTAATACTCATACTCCAATAATTCGTTAAATGTCATTATCTCGACTAAACGAGTAAAAAATGTATTCCTATTGCCTTTGATTTTATATTACTAAATTGGCCACCTAAATGCAACCCCATGCAAGAAATTTTACTTTTGGATGTCACTCATAGAGAGCGCAGCAATCAACGAAACAAATTTTTACATTCGACCGAATGAATTTGTGAACACTAATTAGAGTTGATGAATATTCAGGGGAGCGGTTCTTTCTTTGCCAATTTTCACAGACATAACGTACGCTATCAAGGGCCGAGCCTTTGATTTTATATTAATATTAAATCAAAGATTAAACGAAATCTCCTCCTGGAATCCGAGGGTTTTTCGTTTTCCGCTTACATTTTCAAACTAAAAGAAATAGCGAAAACATATCAGTAGTAAAAATTTTCGTTTTTTTTGCGCTCTGCAAAGTATCTCTTTGTAGACTCCAGTCGCTTGGGAAGGGACATTAGGTGGGGAGGTGCAGCAACACTATTTCGTTCACCCGTTCTGTGGTTCGATCAGGTCCATTTATTAGTAAACTAGCTGTACCCAGCCACGTGTTACTGTGGCCCAGTCAAAATAAAGTGCCCGGCCACAAAATTTTTTTTTATCTACTTTGGATTACAAATGGGCTCATTATTATATCGAAAACAGTTTAATAATGAATCATATTATTAAACTGGTTTTGGTAACTTTTAGCTTTTGTTACATTGGCAACATCAGCCGTTTGATGTCAGGTCAGGTCACGATGTAAATTTAGTAAATATATCCTTACGTTTTTGTGAAAAATGTCTGTTACAACCCACGCGAAAGTCCCTAGTCTATATGAAAACTTGAACAGCTAAAATTTCAGGAATTAGTAAAGCAAAGTAGATAAAATAGTATATTACACTCGTTTAATAAGACGTATTATCACATTCGTTCCATTAAAGCACTTCTCGCTATGCTCGTCGTGCTTTAAACACACTCATGTGATAATAAAGCGTCTTATTAAACTCGTATAATAATATACTATTTTTATCCAAAATCGTGTGTAATAAGCGAATTATTGTGGTCATTTGACCATTTGAGGCAAGGAATATAGATCGTTATTCATTACCCACTAGTGAGAGAAAAACTCGGACTCTCGGAATAATTAGGTTTTCTCACAGTTTTGTTAATAAACATGAAAAGTCATTATAACATCCACAAACAAAACAAAATGTCACAATATCAATCATCCCACACCCTTGGAATATATTCTTGTGAAAATTTTATAAATATTATTTCAATATTTAAATCAATTACACACGATTTTGGTTAAAATGTTATAACTAATATTCAGGGTGATTCATATAGTTTCATACATATTTTAATCAGTGGCAGATTCCGATCTCAAAAGGCTCTTAACAATAAAACATAGAGTCATACATCAAAAAATGGCAAAAATTACCACATCGGTCTTTTCACTATTATCAAATGCTATTCTTCGCTAATTTATTAATTATTTATTCCACTTTACCTTTATGTCATAACAGAAACAAACAATTATTGATATAAAGAAAATATTGGTATCATGAAGGTCGCTTTAGTTTCATTTTGATAACAATTCCTTCGAATCACCCCGGCAGCTTGTTTCAACGTAAAATATTTTCATTTTTCTGCAGTTCTTAAAAGGTGGTAGTATGTACACTCTTCAACATGTTTTATCTTCAACAATTTTAACGTTAGAACCTAGGCATTTTTGTAAGAGTGTCTAGAGGTCGGAATCTACCACCGGTTGAGGTTTTTATGATACTATATGAATCACCCTCTAGGTAAATCAAAACACGCGCGTATTCGAATGCAACGTTGTGTCAAAATTTCAAAGCAATCGGTGAAGAACTTTCGGGGATTTAATATTTTGAACAAACGAACCTATAGATTGAGAAATAGTGGATTTTGGTATTTTTTCGTTACTAACAGCGCAAAAGATCGGCCAAACCTTTAGAAATTTAATAAAAAAAAAAAATCAATTATCTATTTCCAATAGTTCAGGAGTTATACATTTTTTAATGGAACCCCTGCAACCCCACTTTTTTACGAAAAAGATGACATTAATCAAAAACGATGACAGATAAATGTTGACAAAAGGAGATTCTAAACTTAAAATTTAACTTAGAATCAAAATTTTAAATCAAAATGAAACCTTTCCATAAAAAACAAAGATGGCGTCGATTTCCGGTAATTCCGGAAGTGTCGCCATTTGGAAAATATTTTATTTGAACTTGGAGCCGTCCATTATAGTCGGCTACCAATTTTCATATTCATACGATTTTAGGAAATCAGAAAGTTTCTAACGAACGGGCTACATGAATCACCCTGTATAATATAAGGTACCTACATAACCACACGCGCCTATTCAAATGCAACGTTGTGTCAAAATTTCATAACAATCGGTGAAGAACTTTAGGAGATCTTAGATTTTGAACAAACGAACACTTACATATAGGTACATTTTTATTTACGAGGGTCATCCAGAAGCAAGGTTACAAGGGCTCCTGAGGCCGAGGGAAATTTTTTGTTTCGAAGTTGGCGCACCTGGCATGTAGGGGGGATCCTAGCTGTAAGTTTGTTTGGTTCTGCGTGTTTGTCGGCCATTTTGTTCAGCCACAATAAATTTTTCCGATGGAGAGGTCGTCGTGCGCTCCCGCCACCTTCATTTTGCACAGGAACGAGAAGCTTTTCTGGGTTCTATCGTGACGGGGGAATGAGACGTCGGTGTGTCACATACTTGTTTTTGGGACCGTAAGGGGTTCCTTTTGGTGGATTTCATGCCTAAAAGGACTACCATTAATGCAGAGGTTTGCTGCAATACCCTAAAAAAACTCAGAAGAGCCATTCAGAACCGCAGAAGGGAAATGCTGACCCGAGGAGTCAGTCTCTTGCATGATAACGCCAGGCGCCATACTGCACCAGTTTCACAGGAGTTGCTGACATCGTTTGGATGGGATATTGTCACCCACCCCCCCTATTCACTCGACTTGGCGCCTTCGGACTATCACTTTTTCACTAAACTAAAGGAGTTTTTGGGTGGGAAACGTTTTTCTAACAATCAGGAGGTCGAGGAAGTGGCTGAAAGAGCTGGCGGTGGAGGTTTATGACACTGGCATACAAAAGCTGGTGCCCCGACTGCAAAAATATCTCGATCTCGACAGCGATTACGTTGAAAAATAGTTTAATATATTTGTGAAGTATCCTGTGAATTTCAATTGAATACAAGCATTTCTCGATCCTACATAAATGTTGTAACCTTACTTTCTGGATGACCCTCGTATATAGATTAACCCCATCAGCCGCTAACAGAATTATTTGTACCATCATGTTTTCATACAATTTCTTTCGTCACTTTAAAAATGTATCAAAGAAATAATAAATAATACCATTATCAATTTGAAAAATAAACAGAAAAAAAATCTGTATGAAAACAAGATGCTATACCAGGAATGATGTTATTAAAAAAATATGTACTATTAAATTTTCGATCGCACGGTAGTTTAATTTCAGAGTAAGGTGCCGGTCGAGTGACGTTCATGCATTCATTAAAGTTTTGTTATCACCCATTTTTGTTATTTAAATTCAAAAGTATTTACGTAGTTCATTTATTTAAATATAAGTAACGAATAGCGAATGTTAGGAAATGTGGTTCCAAGTCTCATGCACGTGGAGTCATTTTGATATTGGCAACAAAGGTTTTGAAATGACAGAAATGGCAATTTCTCGTAGGTGTCAAAAGATTTTATGAGTATTAAGATAGGTAAGGACATTATACCGATCGAAGACAACAACAATTGTCTTCGATCGGTATAATGTCCTTAACGTTCGTGACCCTTTGAGGTTTTTTGCGCGATAGAATATTTATTACAAAGCGTTCGTAGAATAGCCAATGCGATATATGTTACCCTTCCACATCATGTTGCCATAATCTCGATTTTTATATTACGTTTCTATAGCAATCTGCAAACATTACCGCTATTGGAGTTTTTGTGAAAATATTGACGAAATCCAATTTCGCGGCCGGTGCTCTTATCGACGGCCGTTAAAGTAAACTAGAATATCCGATGATTTGCAACATGTATAATCTTACAATCTTACTTATCATAACAGAACTTAACATTTACCTTCAAAGAATATTTCTATAGAGACATGCCGACATGTAAGCCGATTTTATATTTACATATTGACAGTAAAGTAAATCTTACTTGTTCATTTTATAATTACAAATTTTCTGTTGCACAAAAAATTTTGTGTACACCTTGGCAGCGAAATCCTTTAACATCTTCGAAATTGTCTTGCCTCGGCCGCAAGCGGCCTCGACGACAATTTTTCTCTCGGTACGTTAAAGAACGATTTCGCGGCCTTGATATACAAACAACTATCGTATGATCAAAAAGTCTTTGGATCAGGGTTGCCATGGAATTAATAAGCTACGAGTCGCTATGAAATTATTTACTTCAATTATTTTTGATATTTGCTTGACAACTTTCAATTTAACAGGTTATAATTCAAATTGTTTCAAAGATAACATATTTTTTTTACGAGTATTATTGAATCATGCTACAGGAATGGAAATCGTGGTGAAAATTGTAAATGGGTTTATTCGCTTCGTTTATGTTTAAATGAGTTCCTTGAGAGATTAGCGCTACTTTGAAGTACACATAAAAACTAGGGGCAGTAGAAGTAAATAATTCTATAGAGGGTTTTTACACTTAATGGCTATCGCGATCCAAAGACTTTTTGATCATACGATATTACTGTCGAGTTTAACACAAGTAAACACAATGTACTGTCTTCGAAACAGACGTGGTAAACAAGCAAACAGAATTCAGTCGCGCAAAAAATAAATTACGAATTAACTGAAATTGATTCAGATCTTGAAGGTGACGAAAAATTTATTCTCACTATCGCCTTTGAACTTGTCGTCTTTTGTGGTTTTTCGTTCCTTTGAATCGGATTTTGAAAATTCGCTATTCTTGTTTGCAAACTAATTCTTGGGCACAGACGTACAATCGACTATTCAGAAAAGTCAATAGGTAAAGTGTTCTTAGCCTAATTCTTTTTTACATTATAGAGAAGGATTATTAGGTGTATTGATCGACCAAATTAAGAAACAATAACGAATACTAGCCCCGAAGTAAGCGTAGAATCAACTTCGACAGTTAGTTGTGGTCGTTTTAGTGGTCACTCTTTCTCTGAAATTAAATTATGAATCGGGGTCGAATGAACTGTAAGTTTATCAAAAATGAATAAATAAATTCTAGTGGAAAAATTTTGGATTTTACCATTTATAATTTCAGCAACAGGAATAGTACCGCAATCTCTTTTTAAAAATTTAAAAATTTTGGACTTAGAGAAAACATTGGTGGTTGAAATTCAAAAAGGTATATTATTATACTCATATCATATCGTTAGGAAGTTCCTTAACATTGACACAGAACATAAAACACAAAAAAGTCAAAATGTGGGGCCGGTAATTATGTTGATAAGCACTGCACTATTACTTGATAGTATTACTATTATCCCTAATAGTGTATGTACTCCGGCAAAATTGCCGGGCCCCCGTTGGAGGTGAGATACGGAAGTGGAATATTTTCAGACGACTGTCTAAAACTAGTCCGTGTGATAGGTAGCGACATTTATCAGTTCAAATTTGTGAAACAGTTGCTGAAGTTAACGCTCATCGCCTACTTAACACTGTTATTCCTTCAGCTTTATTACTTCTTTCAAACACCTATTTGTGTTTTCATTTTCAAAACGACGATGTATTTGGGGGGGCTTGTGATGGCGGCACAAACATACCAAATTATTTATTTCACTCAATAAGTGAAATTTCAAATGTATCTTTGTAACGCATTCATCGAAGGGCTTAATATTCATTTTCAAGAGTTTGAAGATCCCATCCGTAATGAAATTTATCAAAAGGTAATCGAGACAAAACTGAATATGATAATAGACAGACACTGCGTATTTCTTCGGTAAGGTTTTTTATTTCTCCAATTTTTTTATTTCATTAGTTTATCAAATACAAATTATCAAAATTTTGATTGGGATGTTTCATTCGTTAACTCTGTTCTAACATACTATGAGAATCAGTTATGTATAGAGCGAAACAATTATTATCAACTACGAGAATAGTGTTTATAAATTTATGTTCTTTACAGATGGAAAAATAACACTTTGATGGTGATGAGTAATCTGATAATACCATTCACTATTTGTGCTATCATCGTTGGAATAAGTATTGTGCTTTTATTCTTGCAAGTAAGTTGTTTGCTTCTGCCTTCTTATTTATTTGAAATTTGATATATTATTTGATTAAATTATTATCGATTAATCCCCACATCCATCAAACGTACGTGGTCATCCAATCAAAAATGTTTATCGCGATAAAAACATCCTACTACTCACTATGTCACTATGAAGAAATTTAATTTAATCGTTTTCTCTTGCAACTTTGTAAATTGTAGGACGTGCTGTTGTGGCGTTATTATTTGAAGGCTGTCGTTGCGCTCTTTACCATCTCAAGTCTAATCACGGCTGGACAATTTTTCGAGGACGAGGTAAAAATAAATAACAAATTTATTTTGTATGAAGGTCCTTTTACAGTCAGAAAATGTGTTCTTAAAATTTACGGCAACCGAATGGTATACTTGGAACATCAGAAACAGAAAGAAACTAGTTCTGATTTTGATGAACACTGCCCAACCCCTACAGTTGAAATTTTCCGAGAGTTTCATCATAAACTTTGACCTCCTGGTGTTCGTGAGTAATATTTCAGAACTTTTTCTCGTCAGTTTTTCATTTTGTTTCGCTTTACAGATATGCAAGGCTCTCTACTCCGTACTGTCGATTCTTGTCAAAGTGAAATACAATTAGATCTGACTGTATTCCAATTTGATCTTCTAAAATAAAGTTGACTCAAGTTGCAAAGAACCACTTGTCATTTGCAACAGCATTTTTTCAATATTTTTGAACCAAATAAAGGCACAACGGGACCAGAAAATCATAGTTTAGATTGAATATTTTCCATATAAGTACAGTTTTGAAGTAATTTCAAATAACTAATGCCATAAAAGTGCTGTTGTAAATGATAAGTGGTTCTTTGCAACTTGAGTCAACTATAGATAAACTCTGTCCACTCATAGATTGCTTGATACATGCTTGACATAAATGTTACTAAAAGTGTTCACTCTACGCTACACTCTAACGGGTGTTTTTTTTAATTTGGCGTCGAAGTAAGCGTTGAACTGTCGATTGTGAACGCACTATACAGGTTACGGATTACGGATCAGGGGTGCGTTCGGAAATGTGCTGTGGGAATAGGTAATGGTAAGGTAATGGTACACCCAAGGATTATGACGTCATTGCCGAGATGTGCCGCGGCAACATCACATTTGTGAACGGTTTGTTGCAATTTTGTGGTACTGGTAGGAGTGGGAGTTGTTCTATTGGGGGTTTCCATTTAAAAAAACTATCGATGATGTCATAACTCGGAAACAAATAACTGCTTGAAATTTTATTTTGTATTAAAATATGTATTTTTAAAAACTAAAATTGACCTGTCCAAAGATGAAAAAAATTTTGTTTCATTTTTAATGAATTTATTCCATACTTTTGCCGTTCACTGTATAAGCCTTTTAAAACAAATATAAACTGAAGAAAATTATATAAATCAAATAAACTTTTTAAAACAAATATTACATTATTTTACTCCGTTCAACCTATATTATTTTATTAAATTAGAAAAATATAGGTAAAGGTAAAAAAATCACCAAATTGGCAATACATAGTCCTTAGCGACTTAGCCACCCAGCTTATTATTGAGGCGCCAAAATGACGGTGAATTGACAGTTTATTATTATTATTGCGCATGTGCGGCAATTCTTCCCACACTCATGGAGCATGGTAACTTGGGAACACCGTCAGGCAATCACCCAAACAATTCTGAACGCATGACAGATGGCCATGTCTGCATTACCGGTAATTTACGAACGGCGCATGGCGACCTAGGTGCACCTGGGTACGATTTCTGAACGCACCCCAGCTGTTTAAATTTTACACGAGTGGTGCGCTCTCAATCGACTCTCCAACGCCTACTTCGACGCCAAATTAAAAAAAACACCCTTTACACTCTACGCGAAATTTAAAAAAAATGGAAAGAGCAGGTTTACACGTGATGTTTTATTATTATTCTGCATGTTTGCACTTAGGAAAGACGAAAGAAAACTTCAGTATAGTAGGAGTAATATATTAGGTTTAATTAATACAGGATATTTCACGAGTGATAATGTGCCCACCGGAATTAAAAAATGCAACGTACAATACATTTTCGAATTTCCGAAAAAAGCTGGCTACTAAAATTAAAATATCCAGCTTTTTTCGAAAATGGCTAAACACAAACAAGAGATTATTTAATATTTAATGCATTAGCAAAAATTACCTCTGTACTCTACGCCTCTGTATCATTTTCGATGTTTGTAATGTCACTTAAAGCGTTCATTATGCTACTGTATAATCCGTTTCAAAATCAAAAATCCATCAACAGTGCATTCTACCTCGAAAATACGACCGACAACGTTGCCGACTTTTGTTTTTAATGTGTTTGCAAGTGTCAGAAAAAAGTGGAGTTATGAGAGAAAACTGTTGGACAGTCGTTTTGGTCGTAGTTCATCGTGTTTTTTATTCTCATTTTATTATTTCACTCAAAAAGTATGATATGGTAGCTAAAACCCTTTTTATCTTCAAACGTCATAAAAGTGACAAATTGTGTCACTCAAATGACAAAATAAAAGTGTCATTTTGTGTGATTAAACACATGAATAGCAAAATTGACTATTTTATGTGCCAAATCACATAAACTACAAAAATCAGTTCAGCGAAATCATTTATTAATGTTTAACCACGAACATTACACAATACTTATTAATAATTTAAATCACTAAAATTGCATTTTAATGGTGTTCGTTTTATGGTTTTATTGCGTTTGAAGATAAAATAGTATATTTTATTCGGGGTAAAAATAATTTTGTATGACTAAGCTGAATTAAACTTTTTCTAGGGATTTCTTTTTTTCTGCCAACATAATTCAACAGGTGGTGGATTTTTGATTTTGAAACAGATTCTTGAGGCCTGCACTCACTTCACAAATTCAAAAAAATCAACAAAAATCCCAACGAAACAGATCAAAAGAGCAACACGATCAAAACTGATAACTTTTTTCTACTTCCTTCTCTAAAGTGACACATTTTGCACTGACAAATAGTGTATAAAACGTCACTTTAATTATATTATAGTATTGCCGTTATAACTTTTTATCTGCTCCGCCCACTAAAATTGACCAATCAGAATCAAAGTCAGATTCAATCTGTACAACTTTTCATCACATTTGCCACGTAAAAAAAGTTAAGGTTAGAATTTTGCTGTCAAGTCCACAATTATTGTTTTAGGTTCTAAAAAATAAAATGTCATTAAGACAATTCGAATGTCAGAAATTTTTACTGTGTAAATCAGATCGTCTTAACAACCTATTTGATTGGTAACTAAGAAAATGAAATGGGCGGGGCAGATAAAATGTTACGTTGTCCTTAGTATAGTCACAACTTGGTGTCCATTAGCGCGTTTTCGGAATATTAAACACGCTCGAAGTTTCTTTAAACACGGCTTGAATTTTTTGGACATATTTAGCCCTAGATCAAGTTGGTATTTTGACGTTTAACAGTTTCGCATCCGGCGTAAAAGAAAACGTCATTGCAGTGAAATAATTCGTTCTATTTTTTAAATATGGACCTGAAGCCACCCCATGATTTGCTGCCTGAGAAATATCTATATTATACTCCTACTCTCTTTAGTTTGTATGTTTAAATTAACGTTTAATAAAAAAGTTGCTTGTTTCATTTGTTTATTTGGTTGTAGAAAAAGTATAGTATTCAACTCGTGCCTAACATAAAACTCGTGTCTAATCTAAAGTGCCGTTTACAAATCTTGTTGTATAATGTACTATTAAAACCAGTGGAACGCAAAACAAAGTCTAAAGATGAAAAATCGCAAATCTAAATGCTTAAACCAGTTGACAGCACTGACAAATTCAAATTTGAAATATCAAATATAGTTATTTATGGTATAAGTGGGTTATTTAAGATATTACCCACGAGAGGTATTTGTAACCTACGAGGGCTTGCCCGAGTAGGTTATTACCTCGAGTGGGTAGTACTTAATAACCCACGTATGCCATACAACGTTTTATCCAATATTCCAAAATTTTTAGATAATGACATTATTGATGAAATTCTGCTCCCGATGGGTTATGAACGTTAATAACCCACGGTGCTAATGGCAACGTGGGTTATGTATGTTATAACCCACGGTGCAAATGGCAACGTGGGTTAAAACAACAGACTAGTTATAGCCCAGTTTACTCAATTAAAACTAACTAGTAAAACACGATATTACTATTGAATGTTGGATAAATTAATTTTTCGCGTGGGTTTCATAACAACCAATGAAAATCAGTGGCGCGAATGTTTCAAGATACTACCAATACAATCTATGATACTTTGTTAATATTTTAATGTTATGGTTTAGGGATTTTGTTATCTAAGGTTATTTAAAAAAGTCATTCTATCAGTGGACGTAGTCTCTCGTTGCCTGTATCGTACTTTATTTTTCACAATTTTCTTCTCTGTAGAAGCAGCATTTTTTGGATAAAGTCTGAGGTTCCGTCATTTTTTGTTCAAAACATTTCTCTTCACGGTTAATTTGAATCTACACTATTCGCCAAAAAAAGCAGAGCACCCAGAAGGGATGATCGCACGAGCTTGAAATTCTTCAAACGAAGGAATGAATGATTAAATTAAAGATTGGACCGACGTGACTCTACAATCATTCGAGAATGGAGGGCTTGGTCCAACGAAGGCTCAGAATGACGTAGGAAAGGTAGTGGTCGGCCAAGAATTACGAATGAACGTCAAGAAAGGCGTCTTCGGCGACTGGCTTCAGTTAACCCGTTTGAGACAACTCGGTCGGTGGAGGTTACTTGGAGGCTTGTTTTGGAAAAACAGGTGTCTATGCGAACAATTTATCGCGGAATCCGTTCACATGGCTTAGCTCATAACGACCAATTGATCGAGTGGTGTACGCTGAGGGAGCATTGGATCGATGAATGGCACCAAATCATCTTTAGTGATGAATCTCGGTTTTGCCTATGGCAATCTGATGGGCGGTTGCATGTCAGAAGACCTAGAGGACAAAGGCTAAATTTGCAATTCGAACTTCGACGCCATTCTGGCTTAACACCCGGTGCTATAATTTGGGGTGCAATACAGTATCGAAGCAGGTCACCTCTAGTCTTCATTCAAGGAAGTCTTGAATGTCAATTTACATTATCTTGTTGATCGATAACGATTAAAGCAAATTGTGAGGTTAGAAAAAGTCGTCGCTGTTGTTTAGTGTTTACGTTCCTTTTGAGATCCTCGTTTCATTGCTTTCCTACGTGTAATAAAACAATTCTTTTCGGAGCTAACTTTTGCCTGTGTTTTTTACGATCCCTGCAAGTTTCAAAACATTCGAAGATAACGAATATTCGCGTTGACTAACGTAGATAAACGTAGTAATGTCGTGACGTCATGGATGCGTAATGATGTACACGCATCGCCTCGTGATTCTGACTATACTTATGTTACCTTTTACTATCCCACCTCCACCCGGCGGCACGGCAATTTTGCCGGAGTACATACACTATTACGGATATTACTATCAAGTAATAGTGCAGTGCTTATCAACATAATTACCGGCGTCTCGCCTCCGCATTTTGACTTTGTTGTGTATTATGTTCTGTGTCAATTTTAAGGAACTTCCTCACGATGTGACATGAGTATAATAATATACCTTTTTGAATTTCAACTACTAATTTGTTATCTAAATTCAGAATTTTTAAATTTTTAAAAAGAGATTGCGGTACTATTCCCGTTGCTGAAATTACAAGTGGTAAAATCGAAATTTTTTCTAAACACCAAAGATTTCTCATAGCAACGGACAGCTCTAAATATTTATTAATTTTTGTGTTATATGTCTGTGTTATATTGTGTGAATTTGGAACAGCTATATCTAAAAGATATGCTTGCTTTTGTTGTTTATTTAAAATAATAATGTCTGGTCTGTTATGCTTAATATGAATGTCAGTTAAAATTGTTCTATCAAAATATAACTTGTAACTGTCATTTTCCAAACAACTTTCTGGTGTATAACTATAATGTGGTTGTGTATTCTTTAATAAATTGAATTTAACAGCTAAATTCATGTGTATAATTTTAGCGAATATATCGTGTCGTTTTTTATATTCGCTTTGAGCCAGAACGGTGCAAGAAGAAATAATGTGTTCAATTGTTTCCCCTTTAGTTCCGCAAATCCTACATTTATCAATTATCGATTGTAAACCGCATATGTGTTTTTTATAATTTCTTGTATTTATAACACGATCTTGTATTGCAAATATAAAACCCTCCGTCTCAGGGTGAATATTTGATTTCTTAAGCCATGCATGAGATGCCTGAATATTAACTTCTGGTTGTTCCAGTTCTTTAAAGTATCTCCCATGTAAAGACTTCTGTTTTATATTTGCTATTGTGTCAGGTATATTTGGCTTAACAATGTCTGAAATTATATTATCACTTAAATTTAAAGGTGTGTAGCCTTTATCGGCTGAAACCAAAGCATTGAAAAAGGTGTTATCACGAGCTCTATTGAGGAAATAATTTTTTATTGAAGCAATTTGATTTTTTAGCAGTATTTCTAGATTTGAAAAACCCCTACCACCGTTTTCACGTGGTAAATTAAATCTTTCAATAGCAGATTTGGGGTGATGTTTACTAAGTTTGTTAAAAAGAACTCGCTTTTAATGTTTATATTCTGTAAATTAGTTTTGGACCATTTTATAACACCAAAAGAATAGGTCAACAATGGAACAGCATATGTATTAACTGCTTTAATTAAATTATTACCGTTTAATTTTGATTTTAAAATAGATTTAATTCTTAAATAAAATTGCTTTTCTAAATTTTCTTTTATAATTGAGTGTTGAATATGATTTGATTGATTAATACCTAAATATTTATAAAATTCTCCTTTATTTAAATTTTTAATGATTTCTCCTAATACCTAATACTCATATTCCAATACTTCGTTAAATATCATTATCTCGACTAAACGAGTAAAAAATCAATTCCTATTGCCTTTGATTTTATATTACTAAATTGGCCACCTAAATGCAACCCTATGCAAGAAATTTTACTTTTGGATGTCACTCATAGAGAGCGCAGCAATCAACGAAACAAATTTTTACAGTCGACCGAATGAATTTGTGAGCACTAATTAGAGTTGATGAATATTCAGGCGAGCGGTTCTTTCTTTGCCAATTTTCACAGACATAACGTACGCTATCAAGGGCCGAGCCTTTGATTTTATATTAATATTAAATCAAAGATTAAACGAAATCTCCTCCTGGAATCCGAGGGTTTTTCGTTTTCCGCTTACATTTTCAAACTAAAAGAAATAGCGAAAACATATCAGTAGTAAAAATTTTCGGTTTTTTTGCGCTCTGCAAAGTATCTCTTTGTAGACTCCAGTCGCTTGGGAAGGGACATTAGGTGGGGAGGTGCAGCAACACTATTTCGTTCGACCGTTCTGTGGTTCGCTCAGGTCGATTTATTAGTAAACTAGCTGTACCCAGCCACGTGTTGCTGTGGCCCAGTAAAAAAAAAGTACTCGGCCACAAATTTTTTTTTATCTACTTTGGATTACAAATGGACTCATTATTATATCGAAAACAGTTTAATAATGAATCATATTATTAAACTGGTTTTGGTAACTTTTAGCTTTTGTTACATTGGCAACATCAGCCGTTTGATGTCAGGTCAGGTCACGAAGTAAATTTAGTAAATATATCCTTACGTTTTTGTGAAAAATGTCTGTTACAACCCACGCGAAAGTCCCTAGTCCATATGACAACTTGAACAGCTAAAATTTCAGGAATTAGTAAAGCAAAGTAGATAAAATAGTATATTACACTCGTTTAATAAGACGTATTATCACATTCGTTCCATTAAAGCACTTCTGGCTATGCTCGTCGTGCTTTAAACACACTCATGTGATAATAAAGCGTCTTATTAAACTCGTATAATAATATACTATTTTTATCCAAAATCATGTGTAATAAGCGAATTATTGTGGTCATTTGACCATTTGAGGCAAGGAATATAGATCGTTATTCATTACCCACTAGTGAGAGAAAAACTCGGACTCTCGGAATAATTAGGTTTTCTCACAGTTTTGTTAATAAACATGAAAAGTCATTATAACATCCACAAACAAAACAAAATGTCACAATAACAATCATCCCACACCCTTGGAATATATTCTTGTGAAAATTTTATAAATATTATTTCAATATTTAAATCAATTACACACGATTTTGGTTAAAATGTTATAACTAATATTCAGGGTGATTCATATAGTTTCATACATATTTTAATCAGTAGCAGATTCCGATCTCAAAAGGCTCTTAACAATAAAATATTGAGTCATACATCAAAAATTGGCAAAAATTACCACATCGGTCTTTTCACTATTATCAAATGCTATTTCTTCGCTAATTTATTAATTATTTATTCCACTTTACCTTTATGTCATAACAGAAACAAACAATTATTGATATAAAGCAAATATTGGTATCATGAAGGTCGCTTTAGTTTCATTTTGATAACAATTCCTTCGAATCACCCCGGCAGCTTGTTTCAACGTAAAATATTTTCATTTTTCTGCGGTTCTTAAAAGGTGGTAGTTATGTACACTCTTCAGCATGCTTTATCTTCAACAATTTTAACGTTAGAACCTAGGCATTTTTGTAAGAGTGTCTAGAGGTCGGAATCTACCACCAGTTAAAGTTTGTATGATACCATATGAATCACCCTGTAGGTAAATAAAAACACGCGCGTATTCGAATGCAACGTTGTGTCAAAATTTCAAAACAATCGGTGAAGAACTTTCGGGGATTTAATATTTTGAACAAACGAACCTATAGATTGAGAAATAGTGGATTTTCGTATTTTGCCGTTACTAACAGCGCAAAAGATCGGCCAAACCTTTAGAAATTTAATAAAAAAAAAAAATTGGAAATAGCAATAGTTCAGGAGTTATACATTTTTTAATGGAACCCCTGTAACCCCACTTTTTTACGAAAAAGATGACATTAATCTAAAACGATGACAGATAAATGTTGACAAAAGGAGATTCTAAACTTAAAATTTAACTTAGAATCAAAATTTTAAATCAAAATGAAACCTTTCCATAAAAAACAAAGATGGCGTCGATTTCCGGTAATTCCGGAAGTGTCGCCATTTGGAAAATATTTTATTTGAATTTGGAGCCGTCCATTATAGTCGGCTACCAATTTTCATATTCATACGATTTTAGGAAATCAGAAAGTTTCTAACGAACGGGCTACATGAATCACCCTGTATAATATAAGGTACCTACATAACAACACGCACCTATTCAAATGCAACGTTGTGTCAAATTTTCATAGCAATCGGTGAAGAACTTTCGGAGATCTTAGATTTTGAACAAACGAACACGGTACATTTTTATTTACGAGGGTCATCCAGAAGTAAGGTTACAAGGGCTCCTGAGGCCGAGGGAAATTTTTTGTTTCGAAGTTGGAGCACCTGGCATGTAGGGGGGATCCTAGCTGTAAGTTTGTTTGGTTCTGCGTGTTTGTCGGCCATTTTGTTCAGCCACAATAAATTTTTCCGATGGAGAGGTCGTCGTGCGCTCCCGCCACCTCCGTTTTGCACAGGAAGGAGAAGCTTTTCTGGGTTCTATCGTGACGGGGAATGAGACGACGGTGTGTCACTACACCCCAGAATCCAAAAGACAATCACTTTAGTGGCGTCATTCATTTTCCTCAGCCACCAGAATGTTCAAGACGAACCATTCAGCCGGAGAAGTCATGGCATCTGTTTTTGGGACCGTAATGGGTTCCTTTTGGTGGATTTCATGCCTAAAAGGACTACCATTAATGCAGAGGTTTACTGCAATACCCTAAAAAAACTCAGAAAAGCCATTTAGAACCGCAGAAGGGAAATGCTGACCCGAGGAGTCAGCCTCCTGCATGACAACGCCAGGCGCCATACCGCGCCAGTTTCACAGGAGCTGCTGACATCGTTTGGATGGGATATTGTGACCCACCCCCCCTATTCACCGGACTTGGCGCCTTCGGACTATCACTTTTTCACTAAACAAAAGGAGTTTTTGGGTGGGAAACGTTTTTACAACAATCAGGAGGTCGAAGAAGTGGCTGAAAGAGCTGGCGGTGAAGGTTTATGACAATGGAATACAAAAGCTGGTGCCCCGACTGCAAAAATATCTCGATCTCGACGGCGATTACGTTGAAAAATAGTTTAATATATTTGTGAAGTATCCTGTGAATTTCAATTGAATACAAGCATTTCTCGATCCTACATAAATGTTGTAACCTTACTTTCTGGATGACCCTCGTATATAGATTAACCCCATCAGCCGCTAACAGAACTATTTGTACCATCATGTTTTCATACAATTTCTTTCGTCACTTTAAAAATGTATCAAAGAAATAATAATATCAATTTGAAAAATAAACAGAAAAAAAATCTGTATGAAAACAAGATGCTATACCAGGAATGATGTTATTAAAAAAATATGTACTATTAAATTTTCGATCGCACGGTAGTTTAATTTCAGAATAGGGTGCCGGTCGAGTGACGTTCATGCATTCATTAAAGTTTTGTTATCAATCACCCATTTTTGTTATTTAAATTCAAAAGTATTAACGTAGTCCATTTATTTAAATATAAGTAACGAATAGCGAATGTTAGGAAATGTGGTTCCAAGTCTCACGTGGATCTTTTTTGTCGAGTCATTTTGATATTGGCAACAAAGGTTTTTAAATGACAGAAATGGCAATTTCTCGTAAGTATCAAAAGATTTTATGAGTATTAAGATAGGTAAGGACATTATACCGATCGAAGACAACAACAATTGTCTTCGATCGGTATAATGTCCTTAACGTTCGTGACCCTTTGAGGTTTTTTGCGCGATTGAATATTTATTACAAAGCGTTCGTAGAATAGGCAATGCGATATATGTTACCCTTCCACATCATGTTGCCATAATGTCGATTTTTGTATTACGTTTCTATAGCAATCTGCAAACATTACCGCCATTGGAGTTTTTGTGAAAATATTGACGAAATCCAATTTCGCGGCCGGTGCTCTTATCGAAGGCCGTTAAAGTAAACTAGAATTTCCGATGATTTGCAACATGTATAATCTTACAATCTTACTTATCATAACAGAACTTAACATTTACCTTCAAACAATATTTCTATAGCGACATGCCGACATGTAAGCCGACTTTATATTTACATATTGACAGTAAAGTAAATCTTACTTGTTCATTTTATAATTACAAATTTTCGGTTGCACAAAAAATTTTGTGTACACCTTGGCAGCGAAATCCTTTAACATCTTCGAAATTGTCTTGCCTCGGCCGCAAGCGGCCTCGACGACAATTTTTCTCTCGGTACGTTAAAGAACGATTTCGCGGCCTTGATATACAAACAACTATCGTATGATCAAAAAGTCTTTGGATCAGGGTTGCCATGGAATTAATAAGCTACGAGTCGCTAGGAAATTATTTACTTCAATTATTTTTGATATTTACTTGACAACTTTCAAGTTAGCAGGTTATAATTCAAAATGTTTCAAAGAGAGCATATTTTTTTATGATTGAATCATGCTACAGGAATGGAAATCGTGGTGAAAATTGTAAATGGGTTTATTCGCTTCGTTTATGTTTAAATGAGTTCCTTGAGAGATTAGCGCTACTTTGAAGTACACATAAAAACTACGGGCAGTAGAAGTAAATAATTCTACAGAGGGTTTTTACACTTAATGGCTATCGCGATCCAAAGACTTTTTGATATTAAGATATTACTGTCAAGTTTAACACAAGTAAACACAATGTACTGTCTTCGAAACAGACGTGGTAAACAAGCAAACAGAATTCAGTCGCGCAAAAAATAAATTACGAATTAACTGAAATTGATTCAGATCTTGAAGATGACGAAAAATTTATTCTCACTGTCGCCTTTTGCGGTTTTTCGTTCCTTTGAATCGGATTTTGAAAATTCGCTACTCTTGTTTGCAAACTAATTCTTGGCACAGACGTACGATCGACGTACGTTCAGAAAAGTCAATAGGTAAAGTGTTCTTAGCCTAATTCTTTTTTACATTATAGAGAAGGATTATTAAGTGTATTGATCGAACAAATTAAAAAACAATTACGAATACTAGCCCCGAAGTAAGCGTAGAATCAACTTCGACAGTTAGTTGTGGTCGTTTTAGTGGTCACTCTTTCTCTGAAATTAAATTATGAATCCGAGTCGAATGAACTGTAAGTTTATCAAAAATGAATAAACAAATTCTAATGGAATATTTTCAGACGACTACCTAAAACTAGTCCGTGTGATAGGCAGCGACATTTATCAGTTCAAATTTGTTAAACAGTTGCTGAAGCTAACGCTCATCGCCTACTTAACACTGTTATTCCTTCAGCTTTATTATTTCTTTCAAACACCTAACGTGGAAGACCTAATTAAATACGGACCACTCTTCTTGCAAATGTGTTTCGTAATTTGCCCCGACCAGTATCACACTTGTATACGGGAAATGATTTCAGGCCGTTTTTGCGTTCACCATTCTCTTGGTCAAAAACCATATGGTCGATGATGTTATGAGCACCATAGAGCTCTGGGACATCAGTTCGGCCGGAAACGACGTCAAACTGAGAATACTGAGAGAGTCGAGGCAGATTAACGCGTTCGTAGTGGTCAACATAACTCTGATCGTGCTGTGCAGCACCTCTCGCATTTTATCATTTCATAATGACCCAGAAGTAATTTTTATTCAAGTTATATTCGACAAGTTGTATCCCCGGGAGGCCAATATTTGTGTTTTCATTTTCAAAACGACGATGTATTTGGGGTGTCTTGTGATGGTGGCACATACATACCAAGTTATTTATGTCACTCAACAAGTGAAATTTCAAATGTATCTCTGTAACGCATTCATCGAAGGACTTAACATTCATTTTCAAGAGCTTGAGGATCCCATCCGTAGTAACATTTATCAAAAGGAGATCGAGTCGAAACTGAAGATGATAATAGACAGACACTGCGTATTTCTTCGGTAAGGTTTTATTTTCATTTCTCCAATTTTTCTTATTTCATTAGTTGGAATGTTTCATTCGTTAACTCTATTCTAACATACAATGAGAATTAGTTATGTATAGAGCGAAACAATTATTATCAACTACGAGGATAGTGTTTATAAATTTAAGTTCTTTACAGAAGGAAAAATAACAGTTTGATGCTAATGAGTAATCTGATAATACCATTTACTATTGGTGCTATCACCATTGGAATAAGTATGGTGCTTTCATTCTTATAAGTAAGTTGTTTGCTTCTGTCTTCTTATTTATTTGATATATTATTTGATTAAATAATTATCGATTAATTCCCACATACATCAAACGTACGTGGTCATCCAACCAAGAATGTTTATCGCGATAAAAACGTCCTACTACTCCTGTCACTGTGAAGAAATTTAATTTAATCGTTTTCTCTTGCAACTTTGTAAATTGTAGGAGGTGCTGTCGTGGCGTTATTATTTGATGACTGTCGTTGCGCTCTTTACCATCTCAAGTCTAGTCACGGCTGGACAACTTTTCGAGGACGAGGTAAAAATAAATAACAAATTTATTTTGTACGAAGATCCTTTTACAGTCAGAAAACATGTTCCTAAAATTTACGGCAACCGAATGGTATACTTGGAACATCAGAAACAGAAAGACACTAGTTCTGATTTTGATGAACACTGCCCAACCCCTACGGTTGAAATTTTCCGAGAGTTTCGTCATAAACTTTGACCTCCTGGTGTTCGTGAGTAACATTTCAGAACTTTTTCTCGTCAGTTTTTCATTTTGTTTCGCTTTACAGATATGCAAGGCTCTCTACTCCGTACTGTCGATTCTTGTCAAAGAGAAATACAATTAGATATGACTGTATTCAAATTTGAACGTGAAGAAATGATTCTAAAATACATGTCGTTGCCTAGATCGTACTTTATTTTTTCCAATTTTCTTCTCTGCGGTAGGGGCATCGCTGTCATTTGCGACCTCTGGGACTCTTGGTCAGCTCTAGGTTTTCAACGTCACGTCCGAGTTGTACGAAAGGATGGAAAACAACATCATGATGGGCGCGATGGTGTTCCTCGAGTTTCCCCTGGTCAAAATCGCAACATCTACTACGCGAAATTCTTCTTCGAAAAAGTTGCACCTTTCTGCTCTACTTGTCTCGCTTATTTGTACTACGCCACATTTCCACTTCTGGGCTACATGATTGTGTCTTGTGTCTTTTTCCTAACTGGTGCATTCTTCCAGTTGGGAAAAAAATCCAACGACACTATCTACATCTACTGTCGATCATCAGCCTCCACTTTGGACTCATTGTGGTAGCCACGGCCGCCACTCGTGAACCATCTTGTCAAAGTGTTTTCCAGAAACGACAAGAAACTTATTTTCTCAGAGTGCGTTCGAAAATGTTGATGAGCGCCGGAAATTGTCGGTGGATTTCTTGGAACATTTCCAATCGAAGAACTTTGCTAATTTGCATAATCAATGCCCAGAAACCCTTCATCATACGCACAGTTTTCTGTCTTTGTGAATTCCCCTTTCACTGAATTAAGTTAAATCAGCCACTTGAAAGATAACAATAACGGCAATCGGGGGAATTACCATTTGTCGCGGACTCAGTGCCTCCTTAAAAACAGTGCATCGATATCGCGAAGTGGCATCAAAATCGTCAACCATGAGAGGCAAGACAGATCACAAAGCCTGCGGCAACTGGTAAGCCCTTTCGGTCCTTCGACCTCACAGCTGACGCTTTCTTCCCCAGCAATAAAGAAATCCCCCCACACAACTACGTGTTGCACACGGCGCACTGCGCCCGCAACATCACTCTCTGCCACCTCTGCACAGAACCGATCCCGAGGAATCAGTTCGAGAGCCATAAGAAGGCCTGCCCCTGCGTGGTAGCCAAGCAGAAGAAGAAGCCGCCGCCGCCGTCTCCCATCAAGCTGGAACTCAGTTCGTACTACCGGGAGCAAAAAGCGATCCAGGACAAGAAGGCGGCGGCGAGGAAAGAGCGGCTGATACGGAAGTACGACAGAATGCTGGACCCGGGGTACAAGCTCGGCAGTGGGAAACCACGCGAAAAGTGTTTGGTGTGTTGGAATTTTAAGGACGACCTAAGCCACTTTCTCGGTCTTTGTTTACCAAAAGATTGTAAGTTGAGTAGATTATTTAAACTTGCCGCCCAAACGCTGGGTGCTGATTGGTCGATGTCGACAAAGCCAACCAGATTATTTTGTTCGGTAAAAACGTTTAATATGTCTTTTATCACCTCGTAATAAGTTTGTGCTTCGTATTTTATTTTCGTTCAATAGTTGGCAAAAGAGACACGACGAAAAGCTAGTTTGAATCTTGATTATCTCAAAGATTAGTTTCTCAGCCGTTACGTAGGTATATTAGATATCATTAATTGCACACAATACATTGATAAAATGATCGAGTACCTACATATCAGATAAAAAATTTCTGTAATAGATTGTATGGTTTGCAATTAAGTTCTCAAAGGTATCAAAATTTTCGGTGAAAATAGATGACATCTATGACAATTTTTTGTAGACAGGGTTGTTATAAATGTTTCTATCATCGTAGTTGGCTGGGCGATTAATTTTAGGTGTGCCGCTTTAGGTATATACGAGTACATACATTCCTACATGACAGTTGACAAATGTCCGGTGGCAAAAACTACCGCTAGTACCGCCACCTATCTGTGATTGCGATATTAGTCTAATGTTGACAAATCCAAAGTCTTCGTCGAAAGAAAATTCAAACATTTTTGTGTCATTCATGTAGAAATTAATATTGTTTTTTGCATGTTTTGTGTGTGACAATTGTTGCAGTTGATTCATTTGTTCCAAAACCTCCGACCTTCGAGTACGCCACCGCCGCTTTTTCACTACTACCAACAATAACAACAACAACAACAGAAACCACCCACTCCACTTCCGCCGGCGCCTTTCTCTTTATTCCAAGAGGAACCGTCGGCGGAAGCCGACACCAATCGGCAGGCGACAAAAAGGCCAGTGGTGACGCTCCTGTCTATCAATTCTATCATGGAGCAACACCAAGAGGAATATTTCGTTTCGGTGCAGAGCAGCTGCCGCGTCAACCCCCAACCGCCGTGACAACCGCTTCCGCCCCCACCCATCATGATACAGCAACCAAACCAACCGCCGCCGCCGCTTTTTCACTACTACCAACGATAACAACAACAAAAGAAACCACCAACTCCACTGCCGCCGGCGCCTCTCTCTTTATTCCAAGAAGAACCGCCGGCGGAAGCCGACACCAACCGGCAGACTACAAAAACGCCAGTGGTGACGCTCCTGTCTATCATGGAGCAACACCCAGAGAAGTATTTCGTGTCGATGCAGGGCAGCTGCCGCGTCAACCCCCAACCGCCGTAACAACCGCTTCCGCCCTCACCCAGCATGATACAGCAACCAAACCAACCGCCACCAACGCTTTTTCACTACTACCAACGATAACAACAACAAAAGAAACCACCAACTCCACTGCCGCCGGCGCCTCTCTCTTTATTCCAAGAAGAACCGCCGGCGGAAGCCGACACCAACCGGCAGACCACAAAAACGCCAGTGGTGACGCTCCTGTCTATCATGGAGCAACACCCAGAGAAGTATTTCGTGTCGATGCAGGGCAGCTGCCGCGTCAACCCCCAACCGCCGTAACAACCGCTTCCAACCCCACTCATCATGATACAGCAACCAAACCAACCGCCGCCGCCGCTTTTTCACTACTACCAACGATAACAACAACAAAAGAAACCACCCAATCCACTTCCGCCGGCGCCTTTCTCTTCATTCCAAGAGGAACCGCCGGCGGAAGCCGACACCAACCGGCAGACGACAAAAACGCTAGTGGTGACGCTCCTGTCTATTATGGAGCAACATCCAGAGAAGTATTTCGTGTCGATGCAGGGCAGCTGCCGCGTCAACCCCCAACCGCCGTAACAACCGCTTCCGCCCTCACCCAGCATGATACAGCAACCAAACCAACCGCCACCAACGCTTTTTCACTACTACCAACGATAACAACAACAAAAGAAACCACCAACTCCACTGCCGCCGGCGCCTCTCTCTTTATTCCAAGAAGAACCGCCGGCGGAAGCCGACACCAACCGGCAGACTACAAAAACGTCAGTGGTGACGCTCCTGTCTATCATGGAGCAACACCCAGAGAAGTATTTCGTGTCGATGCAGGGCAGCTGCCGCGTCAACCCCCAACCGCCGTAACAACCGCTTCCGCCCTCACCCAGCATGATACAGCAACCAAACCAACCGCCACCAACGCTTTTTCACTACTACCAACGATAACAACAACAAAAGAAACCACCAACTCCACTGCCGCCGGCGCCTCTCTCTTAATTCCAAAAATCTGGGACGCCCACTTGGCCAACATCAACGTTACAGATACCTGCAAAAAACTGGAAGCTATGAAAATGTGATTGAAGCGTGAGCGTGGTTCTTGTTAAGATTTAAGGAAAGGGTAATTTATTTATTGTAACAAAAAAAAAATTAAGAAGTTTGCTTGTACATGAAAAATTTTAATACGATGAAATTATAATAAAGACTGGGATTAAGCTCACAAAATTTTTATTTGTTAATCACTTGAAGTTAATATAATGTTTTTGTCACGTTCCATATAAAAAGTGATCAAAAAGAAAACAAACTAAAGCAGGCGTTGCAAATTATGGGTCATGTCGTAGCGGAATCCTATGCAAATAAGCGTTCAATGCATGGGTGTAAAATTGTGCATTTTATTATTATTGTCTGATAATTGAGAACATTTATAAAATAAACAAGAGCAACACTTTACATTCCTAAGGACCCGATTTCAAGTTATGGTGGCAAATAGGTGGTGCAGCGCAAATGTGTAGCTATCTTTGTCCTACACATTAATTACCAATATGCGTCATCTTTCTCTCTTGCGCCGTTACCATGCCAACAGCAAGTGCAACCGTGGCAAGTCAACTTGAAATCGACCTCTAAGAGTGCGTAAATTACCAGGTTTATTGTCACATGAGACGCCACTGGTAAAGCAGATGTTTTGCGGAAATGTCAAAGAAACGTCAATTTTAAAGCAACGGCGCTGTTGTTAACTTTGGAAAAAGGTTAAACATTTATTGATTCTGAATTATCGGCAGAAAAATGAAACGGAATAAGTTTTTCCTTTGTTCAAACATGTCGTAAAATGTTTGCTCATTGCTTTGTCTTTGGTCAGCTTTTCATTCTTCTACTAGCGGACCCGGCAATGCTTCGCTATTGCTAAATTTGGTTTTACAGGTGTCCCAAAAAAAAGGCGACTCCATAGCTCCCTTGTTTATCGGAGGATTTTAATTAACTATACACCAAATTAAATGATTGTGAATAGGCTACAAAAGGGTCTAATAAATTCCCGTATAACCGTCACTTGGCATACCCTTACATTTGAAAAAAAAGTTAGGGGTGGTTGCGCACTTCCGGGATGAGATATGCAAAAACCATATAGGAATGTGGGAAACGAAAAACAAAAATCGAACTGTTTTGGAATTTTTTACAAAAATCGCCCATGTCCAAGTTATGAATTTTATTCCAGTTAAAGTTTCCACATTGTATACTATCGCGGCCAAAAAATAGTAGGACAATACGTGTCTACAGTAACGTATTGTCCTACTATTTTTTGGCCGCGATAGTAGATAAGAGATAGATTAGAAATATTACTTGAAGGCAACGAGCCAATAGATAAATTATTCAAACCTAATTATCTTGAGCTATATTATTATTAATTCTTTATCATACTCGTAAGTAAGAAACTATTTGAATACCACTAATAAAATATCAATTCAACAAAAAAACACAATTTTTTGATTCTTGTGATAATGCCTCATGTCCATGTGCCGATTGCAAATCCCCAATGCCATTAACAATTAATACATTCGTTTGGGTTCTCGAATCGCTAGGAAGCCTCAATTATGATTTCGCTTCTCGCCGCAGTTTATCAATTATGATTTTTGTTTTCTTTGGGAAATTTTAACAAAATCATTCTATTTCTAACTACTTCGTGCGCATTATGACAACCAATTCATTTTGTTGTTATGTACAAAATCAGTGAAAACAATTATACAGGGTGTATCTGAAATACGTGTGTTAATTTTAACCAGTGGAAGAACTCGCCAATTCATGAAACTTTTCTCTGTAACACTTTTACGAAAAAGCATTACAAATTGATTTAAAATTTGGAGGCAAAAATATTGGAATTCTTTTACGAATTTTGCAAAATGTTATAGAGAAAAGTTTCATAAATTGACGAGGTCTTTCACTGGTTAAAATTAACACACATATTTCAGATACACTCTGTATACAGCCTGACTTTGAAAATTATGCAGATATTTTAACCAGTGATACGGGGTGATCAAGAAGGACTGTTTAAGTTGGTAATGCTGAATTTTATTTTTAAATGGTACAACTGAACTAACTTCCGGTTGTTGACGGCTTCACACTGACAGCCGCATCAGTGACAAATTTGACATTTCAAATTAAATTAAACATGCTGGTGAATCGTTCGAGAGAAGAGTTAATTTATGTTTGGAGCAAAATGGGAAGCACTTCGAGAATTTCCTTTACTTAATTTTTAGATTATTATTCCGAATTCCAACTTTGATTTCTTTTTGCCGTTAATTTTTACTCTCATAACCTATCATTTTGTCGTTATTAATGCTACGTCAGATATCTGTCAAATAAACTCACAAAACATATCCGGTTGCAGTGTTGTAAATAGCCGAATAAAAAAATGTTCTTAATTGTGTTGCCAACTTAAACAGTCCTTCTTGATCACCCGGTAGAACTCCACAATAGGAAACGATTGAGATTTTATGAAAAAAATGGGTCAAAAAAATAGTAGACTTATAATAAATTCAATTATTTGGATTTCACATTTAATTGCCAAACAAAACCGCAAAAGGACTTCAGGGTCACTTTGACAAATTCATCTTCAAATTTTTATTTCTTTTAATCGGATTTTGAAAATTCGCTACTATAGTTTGCAAACTAATTCTTAGACACAGACGTACGAAACAAATAGTGAAAGAATTCTCTACTGTTCAAAAAATCCAATAGTAGAGTGTTGTTAGTCTAATTCTTTATTACATTACCGAGAATCATTATTAGGTGTATTGATCGATGAAATTAGGAAACAATTACAAATAATATTTCGGAAGCAGAATCAATTTCGATAGTTATAGTCGTGGTCTTTTTGTTGGAAACTCATTCTTTGAAATAAAATAATGAATCCGGGTCGAATGAACTGTAAGTTTATCAAAAATGAATAAATAAATTCTAGTGGAATATTTTCAGACGACTACCTAAAACTAGTCCGTGTGATAGGCAGCGACATTTATCAGTTCAAATTTGTTAAACAGTTGCTGAAGTTAACGCTCATCGCCTACTTAATACTCTTACTCCTTCAGCTTTATTACTTCTTTCAAACACCTAATGTGGAAGACCTAATTAGATACGGACCACTCTTCTTCCAAATGTGTTTCGTAATTTGCCCCGACCAGTATGACACTTGTATGCAAGAAATGATTTCAGGTTTCCTTTGCGTTCGTCATTCTCTTGGTTAAAAATCATCTGGTCGATGATGTTATGAGCGCCATAGAGCTCTGGGACATCAGTTCGGCCGGAAACGACGTCAAACTGAGAATTCTGAGAGAGTCGAGGCAGATTAACGCGTTCGTCGTGGTCAACATAACTCTGATCGTGCTGTGCAGCACCTCTCACATTTTATCATGTCATAATGACCCCGAAATAATTTTTATTCAAGTTATATTCGACAAGTTGTGTCCCCGGGAGGCCAATATTTGTGTTTTCATTTTCAAAACGACGATGACTTTGGGGTGTCTTGTGATGGTGGCACATACATACCAAGTTATTTATGTCACTCAACAAGTGAAATTTCAAATGTATCTCTGTAACGCATTCATCGAAGGACTTAACATTCATTTTCAAGAGCTTGAGGATCCCATCCGTAGTAACATTTATCAAAAGGAGATCGAGTCGAAACTGAAGATGATAATAGACAGACACTGCGTATTTCTTCGGTAAGGTTTTTTTTCATTTCTCCAATTTTTCTTATTTCATTAGTTTATCAAAAACAAATTATCAAAATTTTATTTTGATTGGAATATTTCATTCGTTAACTCTATTCTAACATACTATGAGAATCAGTTATGTATAGAGCGAAACAATTATTATTATCAACTACGAGAATAGTGTTTATAAATTTAAGTTCTTTACAGATGGACAAATAACGGTTTGATGCTGATGAGTAATCTGATAATACCATTTACTATTTGTGCTATCATCATTGGAATAAGTATTGTGCTTTCATTCTTGCAAGTAAGTTGTTTGCTTCTGTCTTCTTATTTATTTGAAATTTGATATATTATTTGATTAAATTATTATCGATTAATTCCCACATACATCAAACGTACGTGTTCATCCAATCAAAAATGTTTATCGCGATAAAAACGTCCTACTACTCCTGTCACTGTGAAGAAATTTAATTTAATCGTTTTCTCTTGCAACTTTGTAAATTGTAGGAGGTGCTCTCGTGACGTTATTATTTGATGGCTGTCGTTGCGCTCTTTACCATCTCAAGTCTAATCACGGCTGGACAATGTTTCCAGGACGAGGTAAAAGTAAATAACAAATTTATTTTATATGAAGGTCCTTTTACAGTCAGAAAACATGTTCCTAAAATTTACGGCAACCGAATGGTATACTTGGAACATCAGAAACCGAAAGAAACTAGTTCTGATTTTGATGAACACTGCCCAACCCCTACGGTTGAAATTTTCCGAGAGTTTCGTCATAAACTTTGACCTCCTGGTGTTCGTGAGTAACATTTCAGAACTTTTTCTCGTCAGTTTTTTATTTTGTTTCGCTTTACAGATATGCAAGGCTCTCTACTCCGTACTGTCGATTCTTGTCAAAGTGAAATACAATTAGATCTGACTGTATTCCAATTTGATCTTCTAAAATAAAGTTGACTCAAGTTGCAAAGAATCACTTGTCATTTGCAACAGCATTTTTTCAATATTTTTGAACCAAATAAAGGCACAACGGGACCAGAAAATCATAGTTTGGATTGAATATTTTCCATATAAGTACAGTTTTGAAGTAATTTCAAATGACTAATGCCATAAAAGTGCTGTTGCAAATGACAAGTGGTTCTTTGCAACTTGAGTCAACTATAGATAAACTCTGCACTTACGGTCCACTCATAGATTGCTTGATATATGCTTGATATAAATGTTACTAAAAGTGTTCACTCTACGCTACACTCTACACTCTACGCGAAATTAAAAAAAAAATGGAAAGAGCAGGTTTACACGTGATGTTTTATTATTATTCTGCATGTTTGCACTTAGGAAAGACGAAAGAAAACTTCAGTATAGTAGGAGTAATATATTAGGTTTAATTAGTACAGGGTATTTCACGAGTGATAATGTGCCCAACGGAATTAAAAAATGCAACGCACCATACATTTTCGAATTTCCGAAAAAAGCTGGCTACTGAAATTAAAATATCAAGCTTTTTTCGAAAATGGCTAAACACAAACAAGAGATTATTTAATATTTAATGCATGAACAAAAATTATCTCTGTATCATTTTCGATGTTTGTAATGTCACTTAAAGCGTTCATTATGCTACTGTATAATCTGTTTCAAAATCAAAAATCCACCAACAGTGCATTCTACCTCGAAAATACAGGGTCATTATAAATGATTGTCCCAAACCGTCCCATCGCAGTTGGCGTTGAAAACCCACACAAATTTGGCATGTGCCGCTAGCTTCGCAACGTTAGACAAACTAGTACAGCCAACGCCAAACGTGATGGCGAGCGGTCGCGCAGGTAGAACACTCCCCTCTCAAGCATCATTCGCCTAAAGCAACTGGCAGGCCAGTGACGTACATAGACAGTTTAAATAAGGGGAACAAATGATAAAGGAAATTAAATTTGAAATGAAATTTATTCAGTACTATCCGAATAATGATTTTCTTCACTTTCACTACTGCTTGTGCTGCTATCGTCATTTAAATTTATTATCAATGGATTTATTTCCGTTTGAATGTCTGTAAAAGCTTCATTTTCCAAATATTTTTGTTCTATGTTTATTACATGTTGGCAATGCTTTTGCCATTCCTCTGGAGTGATTTGATCAAACTCGTGCTCTGCCAGTTTCCTCACATCTTCCAACTTAAAAGTTATATTTTTTTTAAACACGTTGTTTTTTACGGTAGCCCAAATAAGTTCGATGGGATTCAAATCCGGATGGTAGGGTGGAAGCCGCAAAACGGTATGTCCGTGAGCAAGCATTACTTCATCAAATTTATACCTAATATGACGTTTTTTATTTATTTTGATTAACTCGTATAACTGAGGTTTGAGCATGCTACGATCAAATATAATGTTTTTCTCGTGCAACCAATTTATCATATCAGCTTTCCTAGAATTAGAATTAGGGGCTGCATGAATTTGAACATTATGGTATGGAGCGTTATCGGTCACAAATATCGAATTTACAGGTAAATTTGGGATTAACCTTTCCTGTAACCATTTACCATAATTTTCAGAATTCATTTCAGAGTGGTAATCCCCCGATTTTGTACCCGACTTGAATATTAGTTGGCAATTAGGTATAAATCCCATGTCACCCCCTGCATGGACAATAATTAGTCGGGGCCCCTTTGAAATATTTTTAAATAAACCTTAGATAAATTTACACTACCGCCAGCAGCGCTACCTATCGGCGATACTAGTCGTACAACCGACAACGTCGCTGACTTTTGTTTTTAGTGTGCCTGCAAGTGTCAGAAAAAAGTGGGGTTTTGAGAGAAAACTGTTGGACAGTCGTTTTGGTCGTAGTTCATCGTGTTTTTTATTCTCATTTTATTATTTCACTCAAAAAGTATGATATGGTAGCTAAAACCGTTTTATCTTCAAACGTCATAAAAGTGACAAATTGTGTCACTCAAATGACAAGGTAAAAACTAATAACTTTTTTCTACTTCCTTCTCTAAAGTGTCACATTTTGCACTGACAAATAGTGTATAAAACGTCACTTTAAAAACGATTGTTCATTAGTCACAACTTGATGTCCATTCGGGCGTTTTCGGCATATTAAACACGCTCGAAGTTTCTTTAAACACGGCTTGAATTTTTTGGACATATTTAGCCCTAGATCAAGTTGGTATTTTGACTTTTAACAGTTTCCCATCCGGCGTAAAAGAAAACGTCATTGCAGTGAAATTATTCGTTCTATTCTTCAAAAATGGACCTGAAGCCACCAACAATTTGCTGCTTGAGAAATATATTATACTCCTATTTGGTATGTTCATTTAGTTTGTATGTTTAAATTAACGTTTAATAAAAAAGTTGCTTGTTTTATTTGGTCGTAGAAAAAGTACTCGTTTATAAACTTCTCTAAAGTCTATTTTTTCCTGGTAGGCCGATGCCTATAGAGTATAGACACTTGTTTATTATTTTATTAAACACTCGCTTCGCTCGTGCCTAAAGTGCCGTTTATAAATCTTGTTGCATAATTTACCTACTATTAAAACCAGTGGAACGCAAAACAAAGCTCTAAAGATGAAAAATCGCAAATCTAAATTCTTAAATCACTTGACAGCACTGACAATTTCAAATTTGAAATGTCAAATAATTAATTTTTCGCGTGGGTTTCATAACAACCAATGAGAATTAGTGGCGCGAATGTTTCAAGATACTACCAACATAATCTATGATACTTTGTTAATATTTTAATGTTATGGTTTGGGGATTTTGTTATCTAAGGTTATTTAAAAAAGTGCATTCTCTCAGTGGACGTAGTCTATCGTTGCTTAGATCGTACTTTATTTTTCACAATTTTCTTCTCTACGGAAGCGGCAGTTTTTTTATAAAGTCTGAGGTTCCGTAATTTTTTGTTCAAAACATTTCTCCTCACGGTTAATTTGAATCTACACTATTCGCCAAAAAAAAGCAAAGCACCCAGAAGGGATGATCGTACGAACTTAAAATTCTTCAAACGAAGGAATGAATGATTAAATTAAAGATTGGGCCGACGTGACTCTACAATCATTCGAGAATAATAATACCTAATAATAATCGTCCCCATTTTTGCGTTTCATGTTTCCAGTCCACCTCTTCAACAGCATAGTCGAATCAAGGAACTATCTAACTTGACATTGCGCTCTTTTAAGAACTTTTGAAACTGGCACCACACATTGGCCTTGCTTCCTTTTGTATTTTTTGTTTGAATGATTTCAACCATTTCAGGTTTTGGAGGTTACAGTGTTTCAAAATTATCGGGTGTTCATTTAAATTTCCGGCCAAAGTTGGCGTAGAAGAGTCGATTGTGAACTACGGATTATGGATCACGAATCAGTTGTTTAAATCTTACCGTTATTTGTGTTTTTACACGAATGGTGCGTTCACAATCAATCGACTCTTCACGCCAACTTTGACCGGAAATTTAAATGAACACCCGATAATTTTGAAACACTGTAATTTCCAAAACCTGAATGAGACATTTTGTAATTTATTGTTTATGTGGTTGACCCAACACATTCCAAAGATTACTATAGAAAATTTGGGATTGTGATTTAAGGAAAATTATATGATTTTTGTTTAAATTTTTCTTTGTCGTGCAATTTTTTTTAGCGAATCAACACTTGTGAGTAGATTAATTACTGGAATTTTTTTTTGATAATAAATCTACTCACTTGGGAGATTATAAGTGAAAATCTTTTTAGCGTACCTATTAATTTTTGTTTACTTGTTATTCGTAATTATACGATTTTTTAACCAATAAACGTCATTGTATAACAATTTTTAAAAAATGCAATCGAATTATATTCGTTATTAAACGTTGAAATGCACAATAAAAACTCTACAGTTTTTCATGTGTGAGTCAACACCGTTTAAACAAAGGACAAAGTATTTTTGGTTGCATATTCCTGTTTCAATTTAAATTTGAAAATTTTTACCGAAACTCGGCCAAACATGCATATCCATTTTCCGTTATTGAAAACACCATTGCGATTCAATAATAATTAACCTTTCATGATTCATAGTGACAGTTGTTCGACGTTCATTAGCTGAGTAGCAAAAGATACGAAAAATCTGACACTGTCAAAGTCATAGAAGTGTCAATCATTTGTCAACATTAGCCGCTACCGCCGAGGGCGCCACCAAATACCAAAAACAATCGAAAAACATTTTTATTCTTAACATTTTCTCACTAAGTATGGAATAAACACTGGAATAGTTCCAGCAAATAAAAATTTACGAGTCCCAAATACAAGTCATACAAGTCTAAAACGATCTAACATGTGGTGCGATTATTATCCGTTTTACGGTGCGCTTAAACACCCGGACCTCGTAAAATTTGTTCGCATTACTCCCAACTCTCTTATCTAGGCATTAAATTAACAATAAACACAATTAAACTAACAATAAAATAGAACTTGATAAACAGAAAATAATTTAAGCGATTAACCCAGACGCGCCCTTCAAGACTTCGTAAACCCTTTCCAGCTTCTCTTTCTCGTCGAGCAACACCACGTTCAAATTAATCACCAAGCCTTCATCGTTCTGTATAAAATGAACACCTTTCTCTTTGCAATACTGATACACTTTGGTCTCGTCCGTCTTTGGTTCGATGCGGATCAATTTGAAGGGGGCCTCCGGGTGACTCTCGACGTTAAACCTGCACTCCGATTCCAGGAACCGGTGGAAAGTTTTGGCGAACTCTGAGAATTTTTGGGGGGCATCCCCCAACAACTCGATCGATTTCAGTACGACCTTCACCAGATAAGTGGGAAGCGACGCCGAGAAGATGTACCCAGAACCCGAAAGTCGCTGGTGCTCGATCGTCATATTAGAGCCGGCGCAGAAGCCGCCGATCGAGCCGATCGCCCCTTCGAGCGTCCCCATGATCATGTCGAGCCTCGTCGGGTCGATGTTGTAATACTCGGTCAACCCCCGACCGGTCGCGCCGAAGACCCCTAATGTGTAGCTCTCCTCGAGGAAGATCCGCATTTTGAATTCCTCCGTCACCGCGATGAACTCAGGAAGGGGGCAGAGTTTTCCGGTGCGCCAGGAAATTCCCTCAACAATCAAGAACTTCCTAGTTTTCTTTTTCTCTTTTTCCACCACCTCCTGGACTTTGGTTTTGAAGTCTTCCGGGTCGTTGTGAGCGAATTTCACGACTTTGCTGCGGGCAGCGACTAGACCCTGTTCGATCGCGAAATTCGCGTGTTCGTCGATAAAAACCACGTCGCTCTTTTTGCAATAAGCCGCGATGGAACTCGAGATCGCCACAAATCCATAAGAATAAACGATGGATTCTTCCAAATGTAAAAACTTGGCGAGGTACTCTTCTAGTTCAAGGTGCACATCAGTGGTGCCTAAATTGACAATTTTAGTCGAGATAAGTCGAAATATTGTTGTAGTTACCGTAAAAAGCTCGAGGCCCGCACGTCCCCACGCCGTACTCCCTGATCAGATCTTCAGAAGCCTTTTTAATTTCGTCGTTGTTCAAAACGTTCAGATAGTTCCCTTTGGCCAAATCGATGTTGTTGTCGTCTTCCGCCACCATGGGAATTTCTATGTCCTCTTCTTTAGAGTCCACTGGGGTTATCAGAGGTTCGGGCTTGAAGTCATTGAGGCGTTGTTGGAAAAGAACTTCGTCAAACATCTTGAAGCTATAAAATTTTATGGCCTTGATAACCCAATTGTCAGGTCTTTGAAAAATTCTATTTTCTACGTCCGACTAATGCAGCACTTGTTACGACAAATAAGTTCAACAATACTTACGTAATTTATCAACAAATTAACTTAATAAAACTGAATTTCAAAATTGTAGGTTATGGGTCAATTGACGTCTGGTGGGCGTGACAGTTCTAGGCACACTGACAACTGACTCCCAAATCAAAAAAAAAAAAAACAAAAATCCCCAGATTTAAATTTATTTATTTACACTGTTTACGCAGTAAACAAGACCTTTAAACGAGATTTAAATAGGAGATGACGCTAAAACGTCTTCGCTGACTATCGTGTTCACCGTCGAATCACCAAGTTCTTCCTGGTCAGGATTCCCAACCTTGTAATGCTGCACCACCTGTCGAAGACTCCTGTTAAACTCAGCATTGTTCAATTCGCTGTACGAAAACTGATTCAAAAGGCTCTTTTGCCGCTCAATAAATTCCTTGTCCAGTAGCCCCTCACATTTTCTTAATTTCGCCACTTCCCTAGCAATTTCTAGACCCGATTTTGTTGCGCTAATTAGATCCACAACAGAATCAGGTCCCGGCATCAGAATAGAATTGCTGTTCGGTTCCAAACGCTCCTTCAGCGACGACTTGTCCAAAAACTTCACAAAAAAATCGTTAACACTTTTGAGGTTCGTCAGCTGGTTTTGAGCCAGGTCCGCCACACTTGCCGCGACAGAATCATCACGATTCTCACTGATTTTGAGAAAATCCGCTCTCAACTTGTTCACTTCGTCCACGCATTGATTAAAATCGATATTATCGCTCATTTTTCGTTCAAATTCAAAATTGATTGTAGGTTATGTTTGCAAGTACTGCCAACATGAAAATGTGTTGTGGCTACAGTGCTTTCTATTTCGTTTTAACACAAAAAGACGTTTGTGATCGATCAAAAAATCACCCAATACAGTTTTTTGGACCGTACGACGTAAAATAAATAAATTTCGTGGATTATCTGAACAATTGTTTAAATTCGCTCGGACTTATTTTTGGGTTTAAATTTGTTGCAGATGGCGCTGCGCGAGCGCGTTTGACAGGTGTTGGAGGTCGGTGAAAGTGGTAAAAAATTAATGTTTTTTTTAGTTTAGATGATATTGTTAGAACGTTAATTGTACAGTTACGTGATAGTTTAGTGTTATTTTAAGAAATGCGACGCAAAAGCACCACCATGAAGCTTAATTTAACTTTGAACGGAATGGCGCCATAAGCTGTTTCATAAACAACCTTTGCCTTTATATGTTTTGTGTATATTTTACTTAATTGTCTTTGTTCCCACTTTTAAAGGTGAGTTTGTATGTCTCCCTGCGCGCCAGATTTTAAATCGGTGCTTGCAGATGGACCTGACACCCCCCGAAGAGGCGAAACTTCCTTACAGTCACTCGTCGACTCCTCTCACACATTTACCCCCAAACCGTAAACGCAAACACGACGACACCTTCGACTTCCCAACGAGCCCGAAATTTTCGAGCACTCTGAACGAGTCCTTGATCACAGCTTTACAAGACAAGTGTCTGCTCGGCTCGCTTCCAGGGACGCCGGAAAAACAGCGCAACATATTGGCGAGAACGGTTGTGGTCTCGTCGCCTATTCAAGAGTCCTGGAGGATCCTGTATGGGAGCCTGAAGGAAGTCAAGCCTGAACGCGACAGGCGTGTGAGGAACTGCTTTGTGTCCAACAATACGCGGACCTTGTTCGACACTATATTGAGGAACAACGTGATCATGAAGGTGTTTTTCAAGTATTTGTCAGATGGGGACCTGTACAGGTTTAGTCAGGTGTGCAAGTCAGCGTACAAGGCGGTAGAAGGGAACAGAGATGCTTTCGAACGGTACCGCGTCTACAAGAGGCGCTACAAAAACAACAAGGAGAATTACGTGATCACCCCGCCAGGGTCTCCAGCCAAATGCGACAGTCCTCCGCGGACCAGTGACGAGAACTTCAACAAAATCCTTCGAGTGAGTAAATTTTTGCGGTGGACTTACCTCAACTCACGGACGCTCTTGCAGGTCGCCAGGGGGCTGACGAGGTCCCAGTCGTTGAACAAATGCCGAAAGTGCGGCCACGTCACCGTCGTCGAGAACGAAGTGGCCCAGTGTCAAAACGTGAACTCTTGCGGCCTCATCTACTGCCTCCTCTGCTCGAGCTATTCGGAGACGGGCGCCAAGGACTTCCGGGACTCGTGCGGCCACGCCACCTTGCGCACCACACTGGGAAACATGAGTAATCACATGGATGAGTCTTACTTCAATTTTTCCAGTCAGGATTCGGGTTTCTACTCGGAGAGCGAGTCGCCGCCGAAAGTCCGGAGGAATCTCTTCACTAGCACCACGGAAACCCCCAAAGCTCTCTCGGTCTGCAACAAGAACCGAGTGGTGGTCACGTACAAGAAGAAGGAGGCGATTTCGTGCGTGCCAGTCTTGCTGAACAGGGAGCAGAGCAGGATGCAGCTCGACTGTGACAGCCCCCCGAGGTACAGTTACGCCGTCGGGTCGAAGCAGAGCAAGAAGAATCTGAAGAGACTAACGCGTTAGCATCACGTAACGTAATAGTGTGATACCGATTCGTTACTGTAAGGGACAGCACGTTTAATGTGCTTGTTGTTCTTTTTATCATTCCCAGTGTTACGTAGGAAATACTTAAGTGTAATCGTATTTTGATAAATTGCAGTTTTTTAGGTTATATTTTATTGTCCTTGTGAAGGATTGACTTTTTCAACATCAAAATGTATTTAATAAATACCAAGTATTTTACAAAATGCTGTAATTTTTTGTAAATTTCTTCAAAAGGAGACAGCCTTTACAAGAACTTCCCGATTCCTGATGTCTCTTTGATTTTTGGTCCTCTTGGTTTTGAAACAAATTATTTTGAGAAACAATGACTTTCAAAAAATATTTTTCGACGCAACAAATTAAAAAATTTAAAACAAACTGCCGAAGTAAATTTTGGATATCTCGTTTAAAAAACAATGGAAAATATTTTTTCATTTTGGTTTTTTGACGATTTAATTCTTTTCAGGAGTGAATTGGTTAATAAAAAAGTTGAATGGCACAATTCCAAAAAAATATTTGGGCGTCTTTATTTTTGAACTTTTTTTGCACTTGACAAAGAATTTCTAAATATTTTTTAAAAAATCCACAGTGTCAAGGCACCACATTGATTCATTTTCAGTTTTGAAAACATTCAAAAATTAAAAGCACTCCCAACTGATCAGGCACTCGGCTTCGCCTCGTGCCTGAAACTAGTTGTCGCGCTGGAAAGTACGCCTACCGTACTCTAATGTAAATAGCTAATTTTAAATTTTTTTACGCGTTAGAAAATAAAATAATCTTCAAAATTAAATTCCCATACATTGTGTTGTCCATGACACGTAAAAAAACGAATTCGCACTTTTTATCCTGGCGTAGAAACGCCATTTACGGTTTTGATAAAAAAACGATATCAAGGTAGAAAGATGTTCAAATATACCTCCCTAGATATTTCAGAACAATTCACCGTTTAGTTTCGTCGATAAAAATTGCAAATCATTGAAGAATCCACCGTAGGAAATGCATGATTGATTAGGCAGATCCGAAACGATGTGGCAACATCGCAGGATAGTGGGGGGATTCTAGATCCTACATAATACGTAAATTAACCTTTTGGAAATATTTTTTTTTGTGCTGCCCTAGTTGTAATTGACATTTTACGTTGGTTACCGTGCGGCAATGGAAGGGAAAAAACTCTAGTGCTGCAAAAGACAAACGAGAAATCTAAGGCAATAAAAAAAACTAAGCATGACAAGTCAATTATTACTGAAAGACATTTATGTTTCCAATGTTGTAAAACAAAAGGTGCTTCGTAAATATTTAAAAAAAGCTAAAATGTGTGTCAATTTTACGTTAGGGGAGTTTATTCATAGAAATTTCGGTTGGTAAGGCGTGAGGGAATTTCAATTTTTTTAAATTCAAGCAAAGAGTTGATTCAAGTTTGAATTTTAAGTTCGAGCATTGACAAATTTGACATTTGACATATTTAGTGATAAATTGTATACCAACCTAATTTTGTTTAAGTAATATTTATTATTTTAATGACTAAAAAATATTTTTTGTTACAAAAAACAGCACAAAAAATACTGTATGGCTTGTGAAAACTCCATTGATCGTTTTCAACACTTGTAACATAAATAACCATTATTTATTAGTACGTGACGTATTGATTAACTTAAATATAGTACAGGTCTTCAACAATAGACTAAAAAAATATCCTCATTAACAAAAATAAATTAATGGTGATCTAATATTGCTGACGTTTTGGTTACATGAAATTTATTGTTTGTTTGCTTTTCTGATGAAAAGTTTCCGGTGGAACCCAGTTGTTCATAAACTTTGGAGAGAAATAGGTATTTGTATATTAGGTCAAAAAGTGAGTTTTCTAGCCGAGGCGCAGCCGAGGCTTGAAAATAGGCGAGAACAAAGGCACTTTTTGGCCGAGGTGCACATTATATTTTTTAGGCGACCGCACGAACTACAAACCAAAAGAGATCATTGGAAAAATCACAAATGTATTTTGTATCTACTTTTTTCAAATAGATACATTTGTTAATACATATTAACGATTTTTTATCAGCTTACCAACAAAACCAGAAATTTATTAGGTATTTGCAATACAATTACTTATTTACATAATTTAAATGTATGGTGACAAGACAATTATTGCGTTTAGCATCTGCGATGTCCGACGGTGTATTAGAGATTTTTTCATCACTTTCGCTGTTGCTATCGATTATATGAACGTTCATTTTCTTATTATGCACCAAAGAAGCACCAGAAATAAACCATACAACACTATTTCGGTCAAATAAAATACTTTGGTTAAATTTAATTGTCAAATATTCATTCGTTTTCAGTCGGTTTACTCGGTTTTGTGGGTTTCGTTGTTAACTTACTAAACAGACCAACAGATGGCGCCACGGTCAGCGTCCGAAAGAGTTACTTTTCGTCCGCTTGGGAGTACGTAAAATTACCTCTTTCGTTAAGGGTGCCTAAAAAAGAAAGTTAAGCTTAGGCTTAGATTACGAAATAAATCCTAATATGTATGTATGTAGTTAAATTCGAATAACTGACGCCGCAAATTTTCTACAATTTCTTTTACATCGCGAAAACACATTTCACGAAAGAACATTTTCGAGTTGTCATTTATTATGAATGATAGAAGATGACAACCGGGTCACTCAAAGAATCATAAGAAGTACCTTAGGCTTGACATGATTACCATTATTGGAATTCGACGCTCTTTGGGACGTTAAAAAATGACCATGGATACCGGATGATATCACCTCCGTTCGCGACACAGGTGCGGGTTCTGGACAAGCTCTTACCACAGCATTTTACATGTTATAAAATATGTTTTATCTAATTACCTAGTATAATAAAATTGATTATAATAAATGATGATAAATTAACATAAATACCACTAATACGAGTATCAGAACTACAAAAACCGCGATTCAACATTAACTGGTAAACCAATCCATCAATTTGTCTCCAGTTATGAAACTTGTCGGTACTTTTAGATTTCACCTTTACCGAATTCCCCCAATTAAAACCTGTAATCTTTGCGCACGTGAACACATTATCTTGCGCAGTTTAAATTTTTGTTATCTGTTTTCGTTATTTGAGACAATTCTCTTATTTAGTTTCGTATATTTCGAGTGTGTCTTAGTAATTTACACATGGTTTTGTGATTGATCCGTGTATTATAGCAACAATGAATGAAGAAGAATCGGTAGGAAAATATTTTTCTGCATATACAGAGTGTATCTAAAATGCGTGTGTTATTTTTAAAATGTAGCAGAGCTTGTTAAACGCAACGTTTTTTCTATTTTTTACGAGAAAGCGTTACAAATTGATTTAAAATTTGGAATAATTAGCCATCAAAATGTATACCCGCCTGTGGGTAAGGGCGAAAATTTTCTGTTGTCATAGAAACGAAGCCTTGTCAAAAAAGTTACAATGTTATAGAAAAAATAAATAATTAAAATTACAATTCTCGTGGTTAGAAAAAAATAAAGACGTGTTAATCGCACAAAACGAGTCGTTTGGTAAACATTGGGGGGCAAAAAATCTTGGAAAACTTTTGGGAATTTTACAAAATGATATAGAGAAAAACTTCATGAATTGGCGTTAAAATTAACACACGCATTTCAAATACACCCTGTATATTACTAATGCTGTATTTAACACTTTTATAAAAAATTATGTGATTTCCCGAATTATCGATATGAGTCCCCGATCTTTAACAAAAATTATTTATCATTTCATTTGCATAGATAAAAGAAATGTAGATAAAAGATAAAAAATCCGACTACACTCACATTTAATTTGAATTCTCTGTTTTTAATGGTAAATTATAAGAGTAGAAGTGAGTCTTTTGGTGCTGAGCTCAGAGATTGAAGACCGAGGCGAAGTCGAGCTCACAACTGGGGAAAGCACAAACCGACCTTCTACTCTGAATGACATTATACTAATTTTGCAAATTGGTTTACTAACTGCATTTTTAGAACTTTTATTTTACAATTTGCCCGTTTTGTTTATTTCCAGTTTGTTGAATAAATTGTTATATTTTAGAAGAAATTATACGAAGCTCTACTCAAGAATGATACCACCTATCTTACTCAAATGTTGAAGGAAGGTTTTGACATGAGTGAAACTGTGTTTGATGTACCAGGGGGGTCCGATAAATCTACATCACTCGAGTTCGCAGTAAGAAAAAATAATGTTCGCCTTGTCCAATTTTTGCTGGAAAAATGTGTAAATCCCAATGTAGGAAGTGTAAACGGAGAGACTCCTTTGATCATCAGTATCAAAGCCGCGTTTCATCAAATCAGCGAGAAATTAATAGTGGAGGGAGCAAATACCTGTAAACCGGATACAGATGGCAAAACTCCTTTATATTGGGCAGTGGAGACAAAAAACAAAAAGATAATAAACCTCCTGTTGGATCACGGTGCTGAATTGACAGTTCATACAGCTTTATTGCATGCTATTGATTCAGATTACTTAGATATAGTAAAGTTATTGGTAGAAAGGAAAGCTCCCATTAATGTGGTGTCTCCAGAAACTCCCTTAACTACAGCTATTATGCGAGGACATTCGGATATTGCAAAATTTCTAATAAAAAGCGGTGCCGACCTAAATTTGGTTGGTGAGCATGGTAAGATTTTTGTAGAAGTGTGTGTCGAAAATCTGTATTGTAAAATGATGCAGGAACACCCTTAAACATAGCTATTGTGGAAAAAAATTGGGATATTGTAAAAACTATAATAAAAAGCGGTGCCGACGTAAATTTGGTTAGTAAAAATGGTAAACTTTCTGTAGAAGTGTGTGTCGAAAAACTTAATTTTGAAATGATGCAGGAACACCCTTAAATATGGTTATTCAGGAAGAGAATTTGGATATTATGAAGTTTCTAATAGAAAGTGGTGCCGACGTAAATTTAAATGACGGACATGGTAATCTTCCCGTAAAGTGTGTCAAAAAACTTACTTAATTATAAAATGATTCAGGAACACCTTTAAATATAGCAATTCAGAAAGAATTTTGGGATATTGCAAAATTTCTGATAGAAAGTAGTGCCGACGTAAATTTGCCTGATAAAACTGGTAATTTTCCTATAAACGTATGCATGGAAAATCTCAATTTTGACATACTCAATCGCATGATTGAAAAAGGCCTCAAAGTAGACCAAACCCTTGCGAATACTTTACTTGTATGGTCGCTAGAATTGGAAAAAGTAAATCTGGTAAAATATTTCATAGGACAAGGCGCAGATGTCAATCAAAAAAAGGAAAATGATCAAACGCTTTTATCTATCGCTTTGAAAAATTCCGATTTGCGATCTTTCCGATTGTTAATTGAATCCGGAGCTGATCCACGATTGGCTGAAGCTGAGATTAAAGAAAAAATTGCTAAAGACCGCGACTTTGCCGTTTATGTCAAATCACCGGATGTAGAATCCAAGATGAAGGAGCTCAGGATTCGAGGTAACTGATCTGATATTTAAACTGCGTCAATATTAGAAAATATCGTTTATCCAACATTCAATAGTAATATTGTGTTTTACTAGTTAGTTTTAATTAAGTAAACTGGGCTATAACTAGTCTGTTGTTATAACCCACGTTGCCATTTGCACCGTGGGTTATAACATACATAACCCACGTTGCCATTAGCACCGTGGGTTATTAACGTCCATAACCCATCGGGAGCAGAATTTCATCAATAATGTCATTATCTAAAAATTTTGGAATATTGAATAAAACGTTGTATGGCATACGTGGGTTATTAAGTACTACCCACTCGAGGTAATAACCTACTCGGGCAAGCCCTCGTAGGTTACAAATACCTCTCGTGGGTAATATCTTAAATAACCCACTTATACCATAAATAACTATTACAGAAAATGATTCTTCCGATGCCTCATTCCTACAAGGTAATTAATTCTCTATTTTCATTGCGTAAATATAACCGACAATATTTAAACTGGTCAGTATGAAAAAATAGCTTTATCTTACAGGTGGAGTTTTTGAGCTACCTTAGACCATTGTTTTCGGTGACAGAAGTCAAATTTTAATCACAAGTGAGATAAAGTACTCACTAGTGAGTTAATTTGACAGTTGCCATTTAACTTGACATAAATCACTCACAAGTGACTAAATTTGACAGCTGTCATTTTACTTGAATGAAACTGCATTTCTTGGATTTTTGCAATAGTTGCACCTGTAAGATAAAACGTCGTATATCACACGTGATCGAAATGCCATTATGAAACTCGTGAGAAGTGTCCCACTCGTGCGCAAGCGCACTCGACGGTCAAAATTCTCACTCTTGTATAATGATGCATTTCTATCACTTATAATATAATATACTATTTTCCGCATTTTGTACAGTAATGAAATCAAAATCGTACAGTAATAGGTTACTTTACAGCATAGCAACCATTACTGTACGATTTTGAGTAATATTCTACTTTTTTACGAACAAATTTTAATATTCTTAAAATGCGAGGGGAATCGACGGAAAATGCCTCATTCAAGTAATTAATTCTTTATTTTAATGCGTAAATATATTTCAGGTGCAACTGGTCATGAAGAAGCTTCACTTGGACGACAATCCTGATATTTCATGTTTGCTTATACAGGTTATTATAAATGTTTCTAACATCGTAGGTGGCTGTGCGCTTTATTTAGGTGCGCCACTAGGCCAACTAGATGTTAGAAACATTTATAATAACCTGTATTACCTAATGTTACTTATAGAGATAAAATCCAGAAATTTGAAAAAACCGTTCGACAATATATAGTAACAACAAATGCATAAAGTAGTATTTTTTTCACCGCACGAGGCGTAGGCGAGTGCGCAATCCTACGAGTTAAAAAAACACCTTATTTTCTTACGACGACTATCAATAATTAGAAAAACAGTAAAACACAATTCTAAAATTTGACGTGTCCACGGCCAAGATATTGAGACAGCTTCAACGCCAGAGTGAAAACAGAGGACGGCACTTTTTTCACAATTATCATGAACAAATATGTAATATTATAAAACCAAAAATACTGAAATACCTTACTTTTTTTTTAACAGTTGGTAGAAAAAAATCATTTGCATACATTTCTGCTTTTTAATAACATTCACTTTCATTTCATTAAAAACTTCTCTTGAGAATTAATAATTGCAAAAATAATTACCTTTCTTATTCCACCTTTTTGCTGTGAGCTTTGTCGCAGGTAGTTTAACCAACCCTCAGGAGGTTTAAACGAATTCCAGATAAAAATGTTTGGAGTCCAACAGCGGATTTGTGTACACGCTTATTGTTCTTTACAATTTTAGTTTGTACTTTATGCATTTAAATTTTTATTACAAGTTTTAGACCCGTCCTCTGCTTACAGTCGGACAAAGAGTGATTTCTTTTGTTGTATTGTTCGTCACAGGGATTAAAATAAATGTTGTGCCCACATTTTTTCAATTTTTAAAAATTTATTTAATTTATTTTTTTATTTCATTATTTATTTAAAATAAAATTTTATTTGATCTTTACTTATATCTCTATTTATTTATTTATTTATTTTTTTTATTAAAATTATAATACATATGTACATACAAACAAGTAATAAACAGGTACTTAAATGTTAACGGCATTCGGTAAAGATCAAAGAACTAGTCGAAAACCCTTTTAAAAGAAGGCTTAAGATTAATCTCCAAACTATTCTTAGACAAAACTTAAATACCTAATGGAATTCGGTATTTGCAAAGGCGAAAAAGGTCATTTAGGCACTTAAATATGACAATGAAGTAGAATGAAGAAAAAAGATAATGCGTCAATTGATTTATTATCGACCCTCATTTCGGTGAAATTATAAATAAAAGATTTTATCTTCAAGCCGTCTAAAATCGCTCCTTTGTGTATTTCTGTCTATGATGGAAACGGTTGAAGTGGCTTTTTTGTAACCGGATTTGAAAAACTTCAAGTCCTAGGAGTTGAAATGTCTACAGGCGACTCAACAGAGTCAAAGGTAAGGTCATTTGAAGCATTTCTCACGATTTATTTGTCAATAATTACACGAAATATTTAATAATTAAATTTTTCCTGTTAAAAAATCATCTAAAAAAGCGAAATAACGAAATTATTTCCCGTTATTTAACCGGTGTCACTGTGGTGTAACACGAGTCGCCTGTGTGCATGGATGGCAGTTGTCAAAATTCAAAATTGCAAGATGGTTGTTCAACGTTAAATAAAAAGTAAACTTTAGACTTTACTAATTTATTATTAAACCTTCGAATAATAACTAATAATATTGCAACAAGAGAAGGAACTAGGAATTACTGGTGTCCAGTTGCCGGCGGTAAATAAATATCAAATTAATGATAGGAACACGTGACAAACACAACATTTTAATGAAACGTCAAATATCGGTAATTTCACCTCAAAGTAGGCGTTGAAGAGTCGATTGTGAACGCACTATGGATTACGTTTTTACACGAGTGGTGCGTTCACAATCGACTCTTCAACTCCTACTTTGAGGTGAAATTTAAAAAAAAAACGATACAATGCCAGTTATCATGGTTTTGATTTTGCAATGTCTTATCGAGCCTTACCGGGTTTCGTGAATGACCCCCTTAATTGTCAAATTATAGAAGTTTTAGTTTAAAAAGCGAAATTTCCAAAAGAGTGACTTTCAAAGATAATTTTTGTATTTGAGAAACTTTCGAAAAAAAAATTAACGGATATTCATTAGAAGCTACCCCTCGTTTTTGCCAAAATACAAAATAAAATTATTAGAACGCCCTTCTTATTTGAAAAGAGTGCGATAGTAGGTATGTTATTTTCTTTATACCTTGTATAATTTACTTTCAAATGTCGTGAATATATAAAAAATATATCTTTTTATTCCTAGCAAGAAGTTCTTTCCACCACTATAATATAAGAGATGCTACAATTTGTTACAAAAGACTTAGATGGACGAAACACCGGAACGGTTTTAATTAATACTGTCTATTTTTTTTTTAATGTATAATGCATTCTTATAGTCCTGAACTGGCACCTGGTGATTTCTTTTTGTTCCCTAGTTTAAAAGACAAGATCCTTTGAAAGTTTTGCGAATCTCGTAAGCAAACTATTTAGTGTAATTTTTGTTCTATGACCTGTTTCATCAAATAATTCATTAAAAAATTTAAATTGTATTAGAATTTTATTTAACAAAATGTATATTGTTTTGCTTTTACAGCTTGTAAGCCGAAGAGTTTAATCAACAAGTACTTACTAAATTACTGATTTTAAACACATTTGAGCATAGAGAGAAATCATACAAGACTATTGGAAACTTGCAAACATTATTATTTTATTTTAGTTTCGTTTCTCCGCCATATTGAAATTCTGAAAAACGTAAAAAAACTATCTGTGTTGTATTGCATCGTACTATTGATTAAAAACGAATTTTGTGACGTTCCTCTGCTGCAAGCTGCAAGTGCAGCATCGAATTCACAATCCTGGCAAAATTACCAGAAATTTCAATTCAAATTGAAACTTCTCCGCCATATTGAATTTTTGAGAAAGACAAAAAACTATCTGTGTCTTGTATGCATCGTAATACCAATTAAAAACGAATTTTGTGTCGTTCCTCCCCTACAAGTGCAGCATCGCATTCTCAATCCTCGCAAAATTACCAGAAATTTCAATTCAAATTGAAATTTCATTTTGGGTCTAGTGCGCAAGTCAAGGCCAGCTCACCTGCGACTCGAAAATTTCAAAACACAACGCTCCGACTTCTTGCTGCGGTAGTTGCACACGTTGCACCCTCCAGCAAAGTAGATTTTCGTGTTCGATCGGTCGATTTTCTTCATCCGGGTGCGTCTCGACGATTTCATTGCGGTCTTCGATCAATTCTCGAAATTGGCATCGCTTTTTTGAGTTTTTTGTCGGCGCTTGCTGGCGACACTCGCGCCACCTGTGGCAAAAATCGAAAGTAGCGTTGCCATGGTGATGTTATTTGACAGTTGATTTATTGACAGATGAATTAATTTTTTTCTCTGTTAAGTTTTTTTTTACAAGGACGAGGTGTCGATTCGGATTAATGACTGTTTTTGGGACCAGAAGACGTTTTGTTCAAGGTAAGTGTCCGCAGTTCGCGACGCGAATTTTGATTATTTTCGTTTTTAATGTTGCCAACCGTTACGTCACGAAATAGCGCATTTTCATTGGTCGACGCCATTTTATCGATGGCTCCGTTTTGTAGTGAAAACGACTTTAGTTTTTAATATTTTCTGTGTTCATTTCTCTAATTCACTCATGATTCTTCATAAATCTATGGTGTTGTTGCCACAAGTAAGTTTGCACGTGTAGTTGAGCCCGTTTGCGATTGCGTTTCATACAATTATCCTTCCCAGTCCTGCAGTCCCACTGCGGTATTTTTTTTACCTGGATTTTATTTATATTTTTCCACGAAAACCGGACTGGGAAAAGTCGCTTGAATTAAACTAAACCGGAATTTTGGCCTAAATTGCGACGTCGATTCGAGCGTCGACTTTGCGACGGTAATTATTTCGAGCTTGGGGTGATTTTCCACGGTTTTTCCTCGCGACCGTGTCCCGCCTGAGATGCCATGGTGTTGGTGTTGTTTTCGGTCGAATTTTCCGGTTTTCTCGCCGATTTTCCCCTCGAACTGGGTAAAAATTTTCAATGTAGGTCATTTCCTAGGGACTTTTTTCGTTTTCCCACTAAATCCACCGAAAAGTTTTTGTTTGTATTTATTGTCAAATTGGCGATAAACACATCATTGTTCTGTTTATTTTTAATAATCCCGAGATTCGAATTCAAATCGTCCAACACGAACAGCGATACTGCAGTACTTAAGCGAAAATGCAACGATTCTAGTGTTGATCACGCGAAAATATAACCTTCAAATTTTTGGGGCCCTCAGGTAGTTTTCCTCAGTGAGTTCGCTTGGTAATTAGTAAAATGTCGGCCACCGCGCAAACCAACGGCAAAAAGAGCTCCAACAGTTCAGCCGTCAACACTCCAGCCAGCACTCCGGTGACGAATGGAAATTCGCAAACGATCTCCCAGAGCACCCCACCGCCCCCCAACAACAACGCCCCCAAATACGGTGAGTCCCCGCGCGTCTCTTCTCAACTCCTCGAATAAAACGCTCCCCTTGCAGGTACCCTTGTTCCAAACAGGATCTTCGTCGGTGGCATTTCGGCCAACACCACCGAAGGCGAACTCCTCCAGCTTTTCAGTAGCTACGGTACAGTAAAGGCCGCCAAGATAATCCAAGACAGAGCCGGAGTATCGAAGGGCTACGGCTTTATCACGTTCGAGAGCGAAGACGACGCCAAGCGCCCCTTGAAAGATGCCGATAACATAGTCCTCAGGGAAAGGAAACTTAATATCGCTCCCGCTATCAAGAAACAGGTGAAGAATCCCGTAGATTTGTCTCTTCTTGGAGAGCCAGTCTTTTCGTTGCAGCCGTTCAGCAGGGCGTTCGACGCGTCCAGTCCTTCGACTGTTGCGCCGGGCAACACGGCCCAGTACTTTTTCCCTCCTAGCGCAGGGGTCCCGTATTTCCAAGGGGGCGTCACCTACTATCAGCAACCGCAGGCCGCCCCAGGGGATCCCAACTCGCAGCCGACCACCGTCTATCAGGGTGAGTAGAAAATTGGAAACGTCGGACACAGTTCCGATCACGGGGGCAGCCAATTACGACCCCAAACAAAGATTTACACCGGAAGTCGTACAAAATTCATGACTTTTACGACTTTCCAATTAATAATTCACGAAGTTCGAGGCGAGTTTTCGTTCGCGCCCATCAACTGATAATTAATTCGTGAACTTGAACTCCGCCGGCATCTGCGTTCGACGAAAAATCTTTGTCTCGTGTGTAAAAAAAATATTATGAATGGTAAAAATTGAACGATCGAAGCGGCTAATTTGAAATACGATCCGATTTCGTTACGAAGAATCGTGACGAAATGTGGGCTTTGATAATTAACGGAATGAATTCGAACTGATAAAAAAATCGGTGTTTGTTCAATCAGTTTTAGCCTTCGTCGAACTGCTTGTTTTGTAATGCGATCTCTTAAAACTGCCGTAACTGCAGGTTACGAAAGATTTGTACGTGTCGAGCGTGGGAGGTGGTTGTTGCTTTGTTGTGTTTAATTTTTTTTGTACCATTTGGGGGTTGTAAAAGTGAAGGTTAATTGGGGTGGTTTAAAAAATGAGACCGTGCAGTTCACTAGTTATTTTCCGTCGTGACAAAAAATCGTCTTGTAAAAATATTTTTCAACTCCTTCATCTGTCATCCTATTTATAAAGACATCAATTAGCGACGGATCGTTCACTCGTCTTTTCCATTTCGTGTTTATTTTGCACCACCATTTTGTTATCAGTTTACATTATTTGAATCGGCACTCTTCCAGCCCCACGAAACACGATCGTTGCAACAACTTCGTAAACATTTTTTAAGCAAACGGTCCGACAAAGTCGCGGCGATTTTCTTTTGTATTTTTGCACCTTTTGCAAATGTTCAAAAAGTGATTGGTCGAGTTTCGATTACAATTTCTGTTTTTTTAACGAGTTGCAAGTGGGCTTTTAATGCGAGGGGTTTATCAGTTTGAAAGTAAGGAGCCGCAGTTGCAGTCGAGAATAAAGCGCTATCTCCATTGCACGCTTGTTCGTTATCTCGGCCTTGCGTAAGCCATAAATCAGAACTACATAAAGCCAGAGTTCCGGATAGTAGATGTTTAAATTTATAAACGGCGCTTAGCAAACGTGACTTTTTTGTAAATTTCGAAATACAACGTAAATTTGGAGGATCCGTTGAAACTTTGGGGTTAAAATGAGCAGTTCCAAGTTGACGCTTTTAATTTATATGATTTGGGAATAATTTGACAAGAAAATAATGACGAGACACCTCTTTGCGACGTCTCCAGTTCTCAGGTGCTTCACAATTAATGTTAATTAATGTGACCAAACGAAGTTTTTTCAGGAGTGATTCTTAGATAATTTCAATAAAAATTTGTCATGGAAAAAAATACAAAAGTTATTTGCTATTTGTCTCGTCGATACGAAAAAATCTAATTGGTGTAAATCTAAAAGAATTGATGTTTTCTTCAGAAATGTTTAAAAAAAGTTCTTTCCAAAACATACAATGTGCAGAGTTCATTTTGAATTGAATAAAAATAGATAGAAAAAAATTGGGTTGTTTCTTGTGCCATTTATCTTGCCAAAAGTTTCTGTAATGAATTGATGATGGTGGGATTTTATTTGGGGAAATGTAGCACAATGGCGCAAAAGAAATTGGAACAGAACGAATCAATATTGTATTTTGGTAATCTAAAAAGAGAGAACAAAATTAATCCCGTCATGTTAATTACTCGTTACTTTACAATTAATTGTTCGCGATAAAGAGATTTGAGCAAATTATTCTTTATCTCCAGAAGTGATTCATTGAAAGATCGGTTCACAACGAATTGATGGAATTAAACACTGTTTATGTTATCTTTTGATTAAAAGAGGTTTAATCGATTTTCTTATTTTTCTTCAGTAGCAGAAATGAATCCTGCAACTGGTGTTGCGAATTTTTCTGGAGTTTGTATCTGGTTGTTTTGTGTAAAATGTAGTTGATGCGGCATCGCCGGATTTTGATTGATTTAGTTTTTAAAATCGTGTGAACAATGTCTGTGTTGTAAAATGTAACACTTTTTAAACATTACAACGCTGTCAAAGTGTGTCGAATATCAAAACATAAATGTTGAAGTATATATTTGTTTTAACTACGTCTAATTAATGGAAACAAATAGTAGTTTGTTTATTGAAACTTGAATTAAACAAAGTGTTAGTGAAGACTTCATCACAGTCCGTACCTACAAGCTGTTATTATACAGCCGGTCCCATAGAAAACAGGCATGTGCCAAAAGCAAAAGAGACTCCAATATGACTAAAATAAATTTTCCTGTAGTAGCGTTATAAAGTTTTCAATTTCACCAATCCCAGAAGCTCGTCCTCAGCAAAATTCAAAATCCCGGCAAGGCAAAATTGCGGCCATCCTACCTTGATGATTCTCAGCTCTGATTGGTCAAGTTTAGGATGTCCTTTCTCGATTATCGCTGGAGATAGTAATAATTCAGATGATCACATTTACCCAAATATGTACTCCCTTTTTCTCTGGGAAGTTATTTCTGGGACAGCCTGTATATTCAAGATGATTAATATAAAATGAGACAATGATTATTATTACTAATTTATAAATTTTTTCTTAATTAATAATTTTGTTTATTTGAAAGTAGTTACATAACATTTCTTAATTTATTATGGGATTCGAGTGCAACAGTTTTAAGGGCAACATAATTTTTTACCAACTTTATTGACACGTGGAGTGCCAGAATATTTCATTTAAATTTATCCTTAAAGTAGGCTTTGAAGAGTACTCGTAGATTGTGAACGCACCACTCGTCAGTCTGCAGAGTAAAAACACACAACGCAAAAAGTGAGTTAGATTTAAACAGCTGATCCTTGATCTGTAATCCGTGGCGCGTTCACAATCGACTCATCAACGCCTACTTCGAGGACCTTCAAAGGTCCATTTCTCAGCCATTGCTTTTAACGACGGTCGTTAAAGTTAACGTCAATTTAATATTTGATGCAAATCAGAGATTCCATGTAAGACTGGTGTTTAGATTTTTCGGGTATGAAATTAGAAACGGCCAAATTTATAATACATACGTATTTTGTAACTCTGTGCTTATGTCATTTCCGCGAAATCCTTTTACATTCTCAAGATTGTCTGCCTCGGCCGCAAGCGGCCTCGGCGACAATTTTTCTCTCGGTTGTTAAAGAATGATTTCACTCACACAAATAACAATTTTTTTTTTAACGTCCGTCAAAAAAAGTGCAAGTTTTTTCATTCGTTTGCGTTCATAAAATATGTGATTTTTGAATCGGTCAAGAAGCGTTAAAAAAAGTGCTATAGCGGTTCATTTTGCGTTAAAAAAGTGCCGTAGCGTGTCACTTTTTAATGCAATTATAAACTTTTGAGTGTCGAAGAAATTGTTATCTAAACTTACGGGCGCCAAAAATTTTTTATATGCAACTCGTTAGTAAAGTATCTTTTTTTTACTCGGCGGTTTTGCGCGCTCGCTTCGCTCGAGCGGCAAATTTTCCTTCTCGTAAAAAAAGTATTACTTTACTCACTTGTTGCATAAATAACTATTTTCTTATGAAAAGACAATCACAAACTGGCAAAGGTGACGACAGTAACAGTTGACGAACCACAACCTATAACATACGGAAAATAAACAGTATTCGTGACAAAGCACTCTTGATCAAATTTTTATTTTTACACACCCAATGCTTATTGATGACTTATTCAGATTTTATCTTGGCTTAAGTTTTCTTTTATAAGTATATTCAGTTGCATATTGATTTGATATAGTTTTACGAAAATAAATTAAAAGAAATTTAATTTTTAATAATTTTTTTTACTACAAAATTTTGAGGAAAAAATCTTCACCTGTTCTGTGTATGTGATGATTATGTTCTAGCACAGAAGTTCTCAACGCTTTCTTGCCGACTGCTGGACCGATTTTTTTTCTTTATAAACATCGCATTTCAATATGAATCTAACATAAAATAGATTTATCAATTTGCTTGAAAAGCAATCCACAAAAAAAAACACGGAATTATAGATCGTCGTTCCGTTACAAAAATTTTTACTTTTTTTTTTGAATTTTTTTTTCGGAAGTAAAATTAGGAACATGAAAGTATTTCAAAAATTTAGATAGACAGGCTGTTCAACACCCGCAATCGCCCTAATAGGGCTTTTATACCACCACCAAATGTTCTGAAATTCAAAGGTAAATAAATTGATACGATTTTTTTGTGTTACATATTCCTTTGCGTGTACAAAATGTTTCTTTAATTTCCTGTGGTCGAAACCATTTTGCATTTGGACTGTTTTTCTTTTGCGGCAGATTTTTTGCAATGCGTTTCACTATCGGTGGCATCCAGAAACTTGTTCTATTTGTATTTTTGTCGAGAATGCTAGGCGGTTTTTTTTTCCAGCAAACAAAGAGATTTTCAGTTGTTACTTATCAAAAACATGAATGCGAACGACCGGTTTTGTAATAAATCGCCTTGTTATGTATCACCGATATATTTTAAGCTCCAATTGCAAGATAAAACAGTTTAGTTTTAATTTTAACCGTTCGGTAAGTAGGTCTCAGTCTTATCAGTAGTTCACTTTAAAAAATAAATATGTGATTATGCAGACAGTAAATTTTTATCCGGTTAAAACCAACAAAACGATAACACTGAACAACCTGTTTCAAGACCACGAGCAGATTATTTTTGCGAACAGCTGATCGGGACACATTTTTGGAAATTTTATGAAAAAAAGCCAGAAACAAATTTTTTTTTCGCCGGAAATGACTTACTTTGTTTGCACCATTGGCATGTTTTTTGTGGTCCAGTTTTCGAATTTTCGGATGAAACATCAACAAGACAAGCGCCTTAACTCGCTCAGATGTTTTTTTATTACATGGTTGACTAATGGGAAAGTCGTAAAGAAAATTGGAACATTTTTGTGTCGTCCATGTAGAAATTGATTATTGTTTTTTGTACGTTTTGTATTTTCTAAACGGAGACAATTGTTGCAGCTCCTCCTGTGTATCCGGCTCAGACCGGCCCACCCCAGGCCCCCACTTACCCCTCGATGATGTTCCCGCATCACATTTACATGCCGCAACAGTACGCCATGCCACCAATGCCGGTAAGTAAACGGCGACCGTCCATTTTGCTTCAATTTTAACAACGATCAGACGATGTGACGAGAAAAATGCGAATTAGAATGAATTGTAGAAAAGAATTTTGAACAAAAGATAATCGTGTTTGGGCACTTGTTTTATCAAATTTTATTATTGTCCATGTCTTGAAACACTTTTTGAGTAGTACTTGTCGTCGATGAATTATTGATTTTTGTCGATGACGAATCTGTTCTGGTTTCGCTGCGATTAATCGAATAAAATCATAATTGTTATTGTTCGTGTATAAATAGTGTGTATGTTCAGTCCAGCAACTACATATCGGAAGGGCTGTATCCAGTCACCCAGCCTGCCTACGTGTTGCTGGACGGCCTGCAGTACTGAGGGCTCCCCACGTCTCACCCCGCCCCTTTCTTAAGGTCTCTGATAGCACGCCGAAACGTCTGTATTTTTTTTTATGCACGAGGCCTTGTTGTGTTTATTATTATTTCTTCTTTGTTTATTTATTTATTTGTTGTAATCGTTGATGTTTTTTTTGTCGTTTCGTTTTATGACATATCTAATTTGTTGCGTCTCAGTTGTTGTTGAAGCTTTATGATTTTGTTGAGCATGCGTGGCGAAATTTTATTTTAGTTTCAAGTCACACAAAAACAATAAACAAACATACGATAGAGATCGTCGTGCAGAGCAGACTGTCGCGGCCGGCCGAACTCGAAAACGTCCCAGTCGATCCTAGATGTATCCGTTGTTGCGTGGTACGAAGGTATCAAAGACGCGACTTTGACGTGTTTCGAGTTGCGGTCGTTCGTTGCGAGATGTGCTTATTTTTGGGAGGAACTTTTGATCGAATGTTTTTTTTTTTGTTGGGTTTAGTACGAGTACAACTATTATCCCAACAACGGAGGAGCCCAGTACATGGTCGGGGGACAGAACGGTCCGGCGAGCGGCTCAACGGGATCATCCCAGGGACCTCCGATGCCACCATCCAACAGTTCTCCAAGACCGCCATGCTACAATCCACAGTTGCCGCCCTATACTCCGGACCCCGTGTACTACAACATGCCAGTATACGGGGGTCCGCTCGAGGGCGCCCCCGTCTACCCAGAAGGTCTGGACATGGCCAACGGCGGTTATCCTGAGGTTAGTCAGATTTTAGGCGAGGTTTTACCAGGCTTTGACGGCGTGGATGTGCAGGGCCCCTACCCTGTGGGCGAGCCGTCCGCCCAAGACCTAGAACAACAAATCCACGAAACCGATCACCACCACCACCACCAACATCATCACCACCACCACCAACAACAACAACCCACTCAACTGCCGCCGCCGCCCGTGCCGTCGTTCGAGCACGAGCCGCCGGCGGACGCGGACGCCAACCGGCAGACGACAAAAACGCCCGTGGTGTCGCTCCTGTCGATGGAGCAACACCAAGAGAAAGATTTTGTGTCGATGCAGGGCGGCCGCCGCGTCAAACCCCAACCGCCGCAACAGCCGCTCCCGCCCCCGCCCATCATGATACAGCACTACCCGCAACAAAACCAACCGCCACCGCCGCTCTATCACTACAGCTTCAACGGTCCGCCCGTCCGATCTCAGATGCCGCCGCCGCAGTACAAGGGCAGGGACGCGACCGCCCTGAACAACGGGTGGAGAAAATCGCGGAGTTACAACAACGCCGCCGCCGGCGCCGCGACGCGCAAAAGCTACGAGAACGGCAACAGGAACAACAACAACGACACGTCGAGCAGGTCCAGCCTGAGGAGCGACTCGAACTCGTCGGCGAACGCCGCCGTCGACGAGAACAGGAACGAGGAGAGGGCGCAGGCGGCCGCGGCACCGGTCGCGACGGCCATGCTGCCGCCCGTCCACCTCTACAACGGTTCGAGGACCTACCAGAGTTCGGTGGGGCGGCGCAACCTGAATAAAAACAACCAGCCGCCGAACAAGGAACAGCAGGACAACAATAACAGAAACAAAAGTAATTTCGTTGTTCAACAACAGATGCGGAACAACGGACAGCAGAACTTCGTGATGGCGTCGGCGTCGTCGTCGGTGGCGAGAAGGAACAAGAGGTCGACGCGTCGCAACGTACAGTCCGGGGGCTCGCTCAGCGAGATCGGTGCCGGGGACGCCCCCTTGGCCAACAACGACGTTACAGATACCTGTAAAAAACTGGAAGCTATGAAAATGTGATTGAAGCGTGAGCGTGGTTCTTGTTGAGACTTAAGGAAAGGGTAATTTATTTATTATAACAAAAAAAAAATAAAGAAGTTTGCTTGTACATAAAAAACAAAAATAATAATAAAAATGCAATATTATTTAAAATAATCGACAATATTATTGTTATTAATACAAAAGTGAGAAAGTCGTTTAGCTATTGGACTTTTTTCTAGGTTAGGTTCTTTTGTAGATAAAAAAAAAGATGAAAAACTAAGTCTTACACATATTTTTAACAAGTAATTGTTATTTAATGTATAAGGATGTGTAAAGATAAGTTTAGTTTGTTTATTTTTTAAACTCGATGACTCTATTTCGCAACAATCGTATATCTTAGTAGAGGGGAAAGTTCGTCGTCAAGTCCTTTACGTGTCCTATCTCAATAAAAAAAAAACTTGTAAAGTACTTGGCCAACGTTTGGTCGTCGGAGCTGAACAGTTTATGCCTTAATTTCCTCTCAGTGTACACGTTCTTCACTGTATCAATCTAGGTTAGTTTTTTGATATTTGATTTTTTTGTTTCGAACAGTCTTTATGATTGACTTTAAAATCAAAGTGAGATTTTTGCTCAAAAAGGCTGCCATCGGTTTTAGTCCAAATCGAGTGAATCTATATTATTGGCTCTCTAAATCTTTTTCTCCCACACGCACCACTATCCGCGGTAGATTTTTTCCTTTCAACGTTAGAACTCGGAATATGTATTTCAATTTTAGGCTGTGACGTTAAATTGTTGAACACGTAGGGTTATTTCAAAATTCAAAATTCTTCACGGGACAGATCATCGTTGAATAATAAATCAAAAACAAAAAGAGTTTCAAAGAGCCTAAAATTTGTTGAATGATTTTTTTTCCAAAGAAGTATTTTAAGATTAGCTCGTAAGATTGTAGCACGTAAGATAGTAATTTATTAAGTAGTGTAGATATTTAGGTGTCATAGTTCATAAAATTTGGCCAAAACTAATTACACTATTTAGTTAGGTTTGTCATTGAAAACGAATTTGTTTGTCTTAGGGTCGGTGCGTCGCACCGCACCGCGTTTTTTCTTATTGAAGTATATTAACATTGTACCTGTATTAAAAGTATGCTAAAACATTTGTAAATACTTATTTAGTTGATATACTTGTTGATGTTTGGAAATTTTATCGATAAAGAGCGTTTTCGTTGCGTTATTGGCCAACGTAGCTTTTAATTTCTCTAGGATTAGGGAAGGAATCACCCAATGCCCCCTCACGAAAACAATTAAGAGCAATATGTAAACTTTGTCAATTTTAGTTTGTACATACCCAGGAAAAAGCAAAAAAACTTGGTAAAAAAAGTAAATGCTCTAAAAACGGTTGTGCATAAAAGTTGTAGTCGTAACATTAGCTCTAGTATAAATAGACGATTATTAATTGGCGATTTGTTTGACCGCCAACCACAAAATACAAACTGAAATGTGAGCTATGATAAGCCAAATTTTTGTGATAGCGGCGAAAGATGTGTTTTGTAAAATTAAAATTGATTGAACGGTTGTAATTTTTGAAACACAGATTTCCGACTTAAAATGTGTGTTCAACAACATGAAATCTGTAGGCGTTAGACTTGCTTTCGGGGAGGCTGCCGGGCGCCGGCTCGCTACCTCGTCATTACTACATAGTTATTAAAAACATAAATGAAAAAGTAAAATAGCATTATTAAAACTATAAATGTAAAATAAAAATGCAATATTTTAGAAATTATTATATAACTTAAGAAAACAGTGAGAACTATTTATTAATTACAATAATATTATTATTAATTACTATTAATTAAGCTATGTACAAAGTATCTCAGATAATAAATTTAAATTTAAGAAGTACACCCTGTTTCAAAACACCTGTTGACGACCATAACCAAAAAAAAAAATCGAATGTACAGATTGCAAAATTTTGTCAAATTGCTGCGACGTGCACGCCACCTAGGTATGCAGGAATAAGGTTTTGACAGTAGCGGTCAACGCGAAATTCAAACCGAACACGTTTTCACCACGCCTGAAGTATACATTACTTTCAGAATACTTTGTTTTTTTAAGGATTTTACCCTGTTTGTAGGGTAGTACAGGTGTCCCTGAAATGCGCGGCAAAATTTTAACCACGAGCTACTAGGCTTCATGTAGAGCTCGGAAATAGTTATTTATTTAAAGAGTTCGTGTGTAAATTGGGCATTTTTTTGGCATGAATGGGCCAGTTTAAAACGCGAGAGAAAATGCATTAAAATGAAAAATAAGCAAATAGGCCTCAGTAGGTATCGGTGTCGTTATTTACTTACAGCATTAGGGTTGTAAGTTCAATTTTCAGATTGTGTGAACAACAATTGTAAGTAGCTAGAACAACACGATTGCGCGAAAATTTTATTGAAAGACAACAATACAAAAGCTACTTATTGTAAATACAATTAATCACACAGTTCTTGCATTTTGTTCGCCCAGTTGCCGACATCGACATCGTTTCGGTCTTCAATCTCTAGGCTTGGCACAAAAAGACTCACTTCCAGTTTTAATGATATCATCTACTGTTCTCGTTTTCGTTGCTCGCACAAGAGACCACTTTGTAATACACGTCATACTGGAAAAACGACGCAAATTACAGCGACACCTCCAGAGACGCTCGTCTCTTGCACTCCAGGTCGTCCTCGAAACAGGATCACACACGTTACCGTTCCAGGGCCTGGTACTTTTCTGACTTGACGTCGGGGTAACCCCAATGTACATTTTTCGAAATGAAAACAATTGAAAGTGACATTTAACAATTATCTAAATATATTTTTTTAAATGTCAAATTTGACGTTTTTGCCCTCGTTAATCAATCTGCAAATTCGTGAAAAGAGTATGACTTTCATAACCTTTTAGAGTTGTACAAATAACTATTTTAAAACTATCTTAAAAACAGGGGAAAAAACTCATTAATGAATACAGTTTTTACATAAATTTTACAGACAGAAAAATTTGCTTTTTAAAAACTACCTTATAAACAGGGTAAAATCCTTAAAAAACAAAGTGTTCTGAAGGGGCCTAACTAAAGTACATAGTTACATTTCTAATTTTTATTGCAACTTTCACAACCAGTCAGGTAGCAATACAAACATTTTACACAATAATTCTGGTCTTTTAAAAAATTACAAAATGTACAGGGTGTTATTGGAAGTTGTACAAATATTTTAGCAACGATCTACTGGCTTCACGTAGAACTCGGAAAAAATATCTAAAAAATTCTATGTCAAAAAATAAAAACACATGTATTTTTTGAGCTACAATTTTTTTTAATTGCTTTTAGCCTTCTACGTTGTCAAACAACCTCGTAGGTAAAATTTCGGCACATTTTAAAAATACACCCTGTATATCAAATTTTATAAAACGTACACCAATGCGGTTTCCTTGTTTTAAAGCATATTTCCTATAGGTTACTTCGCATTGGCGTACATTTTATAAAACATGACATACAGGGTGTATTTTTAAAATGTGCCGAAATTTTACTTACGAGGTTGTAGAACAACGTAGAAAACTAAAAGCAATTTAAAAAAATTATAGCTCAAAAAATAAATGTCATTTTATTTTTTTACATAGAATTTTTTAGATATTTTTTCCGAGTTCTACATGAAACCAGTAACTCGTGGTTATAATATCTGTACAACTTTCAATAACACCCTGTATAGTCGAATAATTTCACTTTTGCTACCAAGTTAAAACTAGAAACAAGGTATTTCTGACTTAGGTTAGGTAACTTTGTAAACATGTGGTAGTAGTACGGGTGGTATGTGTCTGCTGCACAGGGTGAACTCCCCCCAACCTTTAAATTTAAAACTCGTTGAAATAATTATTAATTGTCACTGCTGTCAGATCTTGAGTCGCGGAAAGGCTTTTCGGTAAACAGGATGTCCCTCGCGACTTTCAGTACGAAAAAGGTCCAGATACAATTGAGAATGAGAAGGACAAAAATCAAGATCATGATGATGTAGTAGAAGGAATAGTCCCGAAGGAAGGGCAAAATTCTTGGAGCGTCTTGAACGTAACTGAAACGGACGCATTATTAGCGAAACAAGTGATCCGAGCTTTCACCTTTTCACCGCCCAGAAGGGCAAAAATCCCAGTCTCGTCACAATCCAGACAAATACGAAACTGAAGTAGGCGACACGAGAGACCTTGTCGTGCCCTAAGTAGAGCGTCATTTTGGAGACCTGCAACACACCCGTTAGATTCTTGTGAAATCCCGAAAAAGTGAAAACCTCTAGGAGGATGTCGCTGCAGTCGATGAGAACGAACCCCACCATAAAAATCCGGGACAAGTTGGAGTTCCAAGCGAAGTAGAGCAGAATGATGGAGGTCACGTGATGGATGAGTGTTGGGTAAAAGTCTTTCTTCTTCGCATTCAAGTGCAAAACGACCAGTTCGGACCAGTAGAAAGTCCAACTGCACATGACGTACCACCAGACATCGCTGGTACCGCTCTGGTCCCAGTTGGTCCTAAACTCTCCGATTAAAGACGAAAAGAGCGAACAGAAAGCACTGACCAGCACTGATCGAGGTCCCAGAACCAGGGCTTGTCCCACACGATGGTCACCGCGGCCGTCCAGGCCCCACCGTAATAACAACCCCTCCACAAGCTCTCACAAAACCTCGCCAAAACGCTAGGTTTGTCTTGCGCCCCCCTCAACTCGACCCATCTCTGCACTTCCTCCACCGACATGTCGAGTTGCTTGGCCAAGCCCCGCACCTGCAACGAAACACTAGATTCGGCAAGATAAGTATGACAAGTACCCGCGCGAGCTTCCATCGCTTCGAAGTCGAGTAGGCCTTCTCCAGAACCGGATTGTGGGGGGGTTTCTTCACTTGGATCTGCTTCACACCTAGCAAGACCCCGATCTTCGTGAAGATGTACCTTGAATCAAAACAAATCTTTTTGGGAATTGGAGAAATGTCGAGACTGACTTTTGGCAAACGTTGCGGACAGTGAGAGCGGCGAGAGCCCCCACGATGGGGTACAGAAGTTCCCAATTGTTTCTCTTGTGCGTGTTGCCGAAAGAAAGATCCAGGTCGAAGCGCATTTTGCACAAGTTGGTTCGTGACTGGCAGCGAAAAGAATGGAGGAAATAAGATAAGATAGTGATGGAGTAAAGATAAAATATTTAGATGTGTTTAGATAAAAACATATAGAGGGCGCTGGTGTTGAATTGAAACCGTAACCGTAGAAACCCTCAACGATCGAAACCTACAGAGGGTGGTAGTCATATATTATTAATTGCTTCACCCTGTATAATAAATTAATAAGCGACATTAATTTCTTTTCTGTTGATTGATATCTGCATCTCACTACTTTTTGGTTTTCTCTTGTATCTTTCTTTTAATTTGTTTTAAATTCTTTATCGAGGAGATCTTTTCCAAAATAGTTTTAAATGATTCTTCATTCATTACTCTTTCCTTGTAGCTCTCGTAGTCGGAAAGGCACTCATGTAGATGGTCCGGCGCAGAGCACAAAATGAAGCCACGCCACCCATAATTGTTGGCAAACAGCTGAACGTGAAGAGGGTTTCTCATAACTCTTCCTTTTGATTTTCTTAACATAATAACTGATAAAGACGCGTTCTAATAAAAAATTAGTACGACAACCATTTCTTATTACTCCATCAAAGATAAAATCTACCTAACTAGTCCCAAAAAAAAACCCAAAACTGTCTAAATTCTTTTAAAATTCACACGATAACTTCTCTAGTTTGACCATTTCCTGCTAGGCAAATGATTGCATGAACAAAAACACGATTAAGTTCTCCCACTAACCCACCATACGCATCTCACTACTTGGTGCTTTTGTCCCACAAATACATAAACGCAATGATAGTAAATGGTCTTCAGGTGATCCAAAACTTCCGATTGCTTGTTCGGAAGTGTGAATGAGTGAGAGTGTATTTGTCACGCGCACACCGTGGCAGGTGCAAGCATTTCTGGGAGGACTGCGATCACTTTTTTACGATTGCATTTCCAAACTGTAGATGCTTGTCGAAGTTCAGGCAACTTTTGATTGGAGCGTCGAGTCCAATCGCGAATTATTTTTGGACTTGTACCTACCAGAGGAAATGTTTTCTTATTGTTTTCGTCAAGGAACGGCTCACACCAACTAAAAGGAGCAATTTGCTTGCATGACCCATTTTGATCTTGCACTCAAAGAAATCAATACGACAGCGGGAAAGCATTTGGTGCGTGCCGATCGGCTACCTAATTAGACTGAACAAGTTAATAATTAACATAATAATACGTGGCAACAATCATATTTCAAACATCAATCAGAAGATTTTTAGTTCTATTACATATTTGTTTTTTTAGACTTTTGCAATGGAGAAATTCAAATCCTGTTATAAAGATTCGGTCCCTGACACACATTTTTTAATTCCAGCTTGCTGGATCTGCTTTTGTATGTTTAAAACAGTTTGAGAATTTCTTCATTTTTAAAGGTATGTGACATTTGGAGCGGGTGACATCAGCGCCATCTGCAGCATGTTGGTAGTAGAATAGATTAAGCAATACCAAAACAGTAAAATTCCCTATTTTAGTGGTCGTATATGCGAAATGGCTGCCGTTTTAGATTATTTTTCAATAGGTAGTACAGTGTGGTGTAGGACATGTTATAACACAGAAATCGAAGGGGAGGTGATGGCGTTTGACCCCCAAGTGAAAATGTTAATACTGAGTATCCTTTTCCCATTTAAACTTTCAGCGACCCCAATTAGGTTAAGTCACTTTCAGTCATGTTGTTTCCTTAATGTTCACTAGAATGTGGTTCAACGAGCGGTGATTCTAAATTAAACGACGTCCACTTCGTCAATCTTTCGTTGGTTAGTGAGTTACAGGTGAAAAAAGAAGTGACTGCATTACCTGAAGTACCACAATCGTTAAATTTGCAAAGGGTGAGTTGGCGCGATGCGGGGGCCCACCTGACGTTCTCCCTTTGTAGTTAAACACGCGGGTGCGGAACCAGGTCGACAAGAAACGTCGCATATTACAAGCAATCTCGGCAAATGTATCGACAGAAGGCCAGAGTTTATTTATAGCAATCGCCAAAACAATAAAAGAGGTGAGGTGGAGGAACTCGGAAATCGTCATCTGGAACCAGGAGGTGATAATCAGCCCACCCTACCAGCTGGAAAATATCAGGGGGGACACGAAAAGCAAAGAATACTTATATATAAAGAAAGTCGTCGAGAAGCATATGAAGGACATAGCAATGAATTCCCAAAACACCACACAGGTTCAAAATGCAACACAACAATAAGAACAGCGGCTCCAGCCCTAACTTATTTTAGTTGAATTGAAGAATTTCCGCATAGTATTTTCTCAAACAATTCCGTTTTATTTTTCTTATCATCGTAGACAATTCCGATGTTTTTTTTTGTTTTGTTTTTCAATTTTATTATTGGTGTATTAAATATTTTTCTTAAGGAAACAGTAAAAATTGTACAAAATCCTAGCTGGGGAATTTTTTTCGCCGTCAATAATCCGGTGCCGGACCCAGTGATTTTCAGTTACTCAGGTTGGCAGCGCGCAGTAAATGCGTTTGATTTGGTGGCATTTTTCAACGTTATTTAGACGTGACTTCCAAATGGTTAGCGCAAAAGAAGCGTCGTAATTTGCTGAAATGCGACTCGTACCGCCGACTGGCCCATAAAACAGGAGGAATTAACGGCCCCAGCGCGATCAAATCGAGAAAATCCGACCGAGCGACGCCATTTTCGTAAATCTGTCAAATCTAAGCAAGGTCCGTCTGTCAAATAATTAATTTAGAAGTAAACAATAATATTTATTAAAAATTGTGGCAATCGTGTGCGATCCAGGGCCCCCCGATGAGTTCCGGTCGAACGGCCGATGCGGCGCGTGCTAAAATGTGTGTCGGTGGTTTTTAGGTCAACACTACCAATATGGGCAAATTATGGCGAACCCCGAGTACCGTCATGTAAGCAGGTTTATGGGATAGCTTGGGACGATGCACCGAGCGATTAAACCATCAATAACGGACCTGAACCAACACCTAACCTGTAAATTGTGCAAAGGGTACTTCATCGATGCCACCACCATCATTGAATGTTTACACACATGTAAGCCCCCTGCGCGACACACGCGCCCGCTAACCTTTGATCCGTCGCACAGTTTGTAGGAGCTGCATAGTCAAGTACCTGGAAACGAACAAATACTGCCCGGTTTGTGATGTCCAGGTCCACAAGACCAAGCCGCTACTCAACATCCGACCAGACAAAACTCTACAAGATATCGTCTACAAACTGGTTCCAAGACTGTTACAAAGTGAGTAAGGGTGAAGTGAGGTTGTGTTGTTTCATGGGGGTTTGTTTCAGATGAGGTGCAGAGGCGACGCGACTTTTATTCGGCTCGTCCGGACGCGAAACCTAACCTGGACCAAATCGGGGACGACTACCAGCACATAATCACCCCCGACGAGCCAGTTTCGCTGACCTTGTGCTATTACGGGTGTAAAGAATCGGCGCGGTATTTACGGTGCCCGGCTGCGGTCTCAGTCGGGCACCTGCAAAAACTGATCCGGGCCAAGTACGGTCTGTTCGATAATCATCACGTGGATATTTTGTACAATCAAGATTGCCTTAACTCGACCTTGACGCTGATGGACGTGGCTTACATTTACGCGTGGAAGAGGAAAGCGCCGATCGAGCTCACCTACCGCATCTACGAGTACACGGCCAAGAAGCCGAAGCTCGACGTGAAGGAGGAGGCGGTTCAGAGCAACAACAACAACTGGAAGGAGGTGCAGCTGAGGATAAGCGAGAACGGCGAGATGTCCATCATCCAAGACGAGGCCCTGGAACTTGTAAATAATAACAATTACAAACCTGAAATCGTTACGGTCGTCGATAATAGCAAAGTGACCAAAAAAGAGTTACCTGAACTTAAGTATATTGGTAAGTGTAGTACGGAACAGGTCAGTGTGGCGAGCAGTTGTGTTACGATGTGTTCGTCGGCGACAACCAAGACTGTGTTTAGTACGATCAATTCGAGTAAGTGTAGTGTGTCAAGCGACAGTGACAAGAAAGTGGAAGAGGAGAAGAAGAACGACAAAGAAGAGAAGGGAGTGAAGAGGAAAGCGGAAGGGACAGGGGAGCAACCGCTCAAGCAGCAGAAACAAACCATTCTGAACCATTCGATCGGTTTGCACAACCTGTCCAATAACCATCCGTTGAAGAAACATTCGCAACTGAACAAGACCGAACCGGTGGAGAAATCGGTGGAGGATTCGGTGTTCTCCAAGCCGAACGTGATCAACCGGAACTTCACCGGAGCCACGCTGAACAGGCCCGGCACGCCCAAACCTGTCTCCAAACCTTGCTACATGCCTAAACCTGTAATAAACGTCCCCAAACCTAGCACCAGTATCAGCGTGAAAAACGACAAAGTACAACCGACTAGCTCAACCTCCAGCAAAACCGAGTCGAAACCTACCCCCACTACGGCCCCCTCCGCTCAACCCCAGCCCCTCCCTCCCCAACCAACCAAACTGATCAAGAGTAAGGCGAGCACGCCGATTGGCTACAAGACCCTGCGGGACCCGCCCAAAAGCTGGAACTCGCAAATCGCCAAGGCCAACATCAACAAGCCCCTCCTCGACCCGAAGCACGGCGACTTGAAGAACGTGCGTCCCGCCAAGTTCTTCAAAATGCGCAACAACCTGCCCAGGTACCTGGGCAACCCGGCGTCGGGGGTGAAGCCGCTCTACCAGGTGCACGTCAGCCCCGAGAAGGACAAGGAGAAGTGCCAGGGCGAGATCAAGAAGCACTCGATCGTCAAGATCGACCCGAAGACGCTCAAGCCGATATCGGAGAAGGCGCCGGAGACGACGTCGCTGAGCAACTCGTCGAGCGACCTCAAGATCAACACCAGCTCGGTGTCGATCTTCAATCCGCTCAAGCTGCAGAACTCGCCCAAGGGCGAGAGGAAGTCGCCGAAGAGCCCGCACTCGCCGAAGACGACGGTCAAGGGCGGGTCGCCGCCCACCAAGAGGGACAAGCTCAGCTTGAACTTCACGCCGCCGAATCCGTTCGTGCCGAATCTGGCCTCGCCGACGGTCAATCCCAACCAGTTTCTTTATCCGACGGGGCCGCCGGGATTCCCGCCATACGACCCACGGGTGATGGCGGCGTACCACAGTCTCATCTACGGACAGAGGATGGCGTTCCCGCCGCCCGGATTGACCATGGATTTGAACCAGAGGAAGAATTTCGAGTTGGCGGGACCGACTAGTCCGAAGGTGGGGGGGATGGCGCAGTCCCACGGTTCGCAGGTAAGAAGGTGGGAGCTGTAGGGGGTAGATCTAGTAGGAAACATCTCCAGTAAGAACAACAAGGGGGAAAGATGGTTTGATTAGTTTAGCGGTTGGCCGCGGGGGCGCTGCGCAATCTATGCTGTCACTTTGAAACATGGATTTATTAAATAAATACTAATAAATACTAATAAATTAATACTAAATAAATAAATCCATGCTTTGAAATATTCATAATAATTAACATACTTGTTGTTAGGACAGTTGAAAATATGTATTTTATTCCGGAAAAAACATAAAATAATGTAACCTAACCTAACCTCACTTATTCAATAACTTTCCAACTTGCGGTGTAACAGTAAAATGGTTAACAGAAACATTAAACGAAATCGTTTCCATACAATTTAACGGTGAGAACACAGAGGAAACTTACATTTTTAATGAATTTAGATACAAAATTTTGAAATAATGACAGGGAAAGGGATGTCTGGGAATTCCCAACCGTAGAAAAAATACGATTAAATTTTTAAATTGTTGAGGAAATTCTTCAGTTCATGAACAAAGAGCAACTAGACAAGACCTAGGATGATTTTAATTTCAAAGCAGAGTAATCCAGAATTCAGAACTTTAAAACGATCTTCTTTAAAACTGTTGGCAGCAATGATCGACATTTTGGATTTTTGACAAATCAAAAAATTGTTTGAAATAAATTAAAACTGTGAGTGGAATAATGTTATCTGGCAGCAGATTATTAGTGAATTCCAATATGTTTTATTTTGGTAAGTGGAACCGTCAAAAATGAGCGTTAGAAAGTGAGAAATTTATTCAGCGTTGAGTAAGTTAGGTTATGTTCGTGTTGAGGACAATTTTATTTTGTGTGGTGGAATGATTCTTGCGCTGGATTTATCTTGAAAATGAATATTGATGAATGAAATTATTTAAAAAGTACGTTTTTTTCTAGAGAAATTGTTCGCGTCTTTAGGTGTGAGACTTTGGTGGTGGTTAGTTTCAGAATGCGCCACAGATGTCGCGTCGCGTCTTCACAAATGTTGGAATACATTTTAATGGAATAATTTTTGCAGCAAACTCCGATGAAGCCGCCCCCCGGCGACCAGTTGGGCGTGCAGAACTCGTCCCGACCGAGCGTGGGCGGCATCAGCACCGCCACGACCACCATGGCGAACTCGTCCACTTTCAAACCTCAACCGGCACCTAAGAAGAGCAGCAAAGAGTCGACGGGCAAGAACGAGAAGAGTCTCCAGAACGCCGTCGAGAAACTGACACAAAACAGGGTAAAAGAAATCAAAAACGAGGCAGCTGTCAACAAGGCGACCGCCGAAACGAAGAAACAAGAAGAGCCGCCCAAACCGCCGCCGCCACCGAAACCGGCCGAATCGCCGAAACCGGCGCCGCCCGTCCCGGAACCACCCACGAAGCAGCCGCCGCCACAAGAGAAAGACAAGAGTCCCGTCGAGAGTAAAGACAATCAAACGAAAAAAAGCGACGACGAACCGAAACCGGCGAAGGACAGCTCGAATACGAACGGGGAGGCGGCGAAGGCGGCGGCGGGCGACGAGTCGACCGGGGACGGTAGCGATAAGAAGTAAGTTTTCGAATTCGTGCAATCGGAAAGTCGGAAAGTGCCTAATTTTTTCGTTGAAACGGCTGATAGGTGCCTTTTTGCTGATTCACCGTAGTTAAAGAAAAATGAAACACCAATAGGAAATCTCCTGTCTCTTTTTAAGGATAATACTCTGCTTTATAGTTTAGTAGAAGTGGTTTTTTTTCTTGATTATTATATTAAGCGTGTTTGTAAACGGGTCGGTGTCGGAATGTCGTTCATATTTTGTAGCTTGAGTTTTCGAGGGTCCAGGAGCAGGACGACAAAATTTCATTTCGTAAAACGTTCAAGGCTTTCGCCTTTGAAATTTCTCGTTTCAATCGATTCAAACGTTCGACGGCTGTGATTTTATTCCACTTGTTATTTCGTCGATTTTTTGGATACAAAATATGGACTTTTGTGGCGCATTCAGCTTGTTTATAAATACCTGTTTTGGATTTTTATATAAATATTAATATAGTTTAAGACATTTTTAATATTTGAGTTATGAAAATGAAGATTTTATTGTACATTGTAAATAATTCAGAGCACAGATGATTTAATAAAAATAATATTTATAGTTTTAAGGCTGCTTTAACCTCCCACACGTCACATCGTGTCGTAATCACTGGCCAGACTGAAGTCCAGCACCTCGTCACCCGTCAAGAAGCGAACGTCACTCTGACTGTCACCGTTCGACGACTGACTCAGTCTGTTGCAGCGGCACAGTTGGTACCTCTTCGCCACGAAAGCGGTACCAACCACACTGAACAAAACACCGAAAACGACCCCAACAGCGAAGACGATCGTTTTCGTCTTGCTCTCTTCCGTCTTGGGCCCCACCACGATGTTCTGATGGGAGGAGAACTTGTCGTTTTCGTAGTCGTTGATTGGTTCAGTTTCTTTGACAGGTGGCGGAGTCTCGACGTCGACGTCTTCGATCACGGTGACCTCGTCGTAGTCTCGGTCGTCAGGTTTGACGTAAACGATCTTCGATTCTTCTTTGTGCGCCGGAGTGGTGGTCGTCATCAAGATCACCCTGATGAAGGTGGTCAGAGGAGTCGAGGTGGTCCTCGTGGTCGTCCTCGCAGTGGTAATAATCCTCCTGGTTGTTGGGATCTGGATCGTGGTAGTGCTCAGTTCTGTCGTCTCTTCTACGTCGGTGGAGCTGCCGACGACGCAGAAGTCGAAATAGTCGGGGCAGCACCGATTCCTGTCGAAGCATTGCTCGTCGCAGTCGCACGTGATCGTCCACTCGCTCGATTGGGTGTCGTTCAGGTTGCACCGGTGCTCGCAGGACTCGACGGTGATTGGCGGCTCGGAGCTCGCAGGCTCCGCCCTGCAAAAACTCGCGTCACAGCCAATCAGATCACGCGATAGACTCACGTCGTGCTCTGCTCGACTTCATCCTCGGGACTGCAATTCCTGATGATTCTGACGTCGTCGATGGCGATGTCGCTCACGTAGCTCGACCCTCGAACCCCCTCCACCACAATCTGAAACAAAAACGTCGCGATCACCCTCCCCCAACGGGGCTTCCAACCTGGAATTCGTCGGCGACGGGTCCCAGAACGACCAACCCTCGGTACCACTTGTTCCCCTGGTTGCCGTCTCTGCTGAAGAGGGCGCTGCTGGGGTTCAGATCCCACGACTGGGTCACCTTCTTCAGGTAGACGTGCAGGCTGCCGGTGGTGGCGCCGTACATGTGGTAGTAGAACTCGAAACAGACGGGGTCGGGGGCGGCGTCGTACACGGGGGAGATGAGGCGAGCGGTGTCGTTGATGTTTCGCGCCGAAGACTCGATGTACATGTAGTAGCCGTCCTTGCCGGCGCCTTTGGTGTGGTCGTGGCTGGGGCCGGTGCCGATGGCTCCGCTGGGGGTGGCGTAGTTGAGCCGTTTCCACTCGAAGTCGTGGTTCAGGTCGTGGTTCCAGCCGCACAAGTCTTCGCCTTCGAAGTCGCACGAAAGAGGAGGAGTCGAATTGGTCGCTGGAAACGACAATTTGTCTTAAGATGGAGGGTGCTAAGGTTGTTCTTTCTGTAATAAAGGAAAGATTTGTCGAGCGCTTACGTAGACAAGTCGGAAGAGGATTGTCCCATCGCTGTCCATCACAGTAGGTGATGTTGGCCCCCCTGAGTTGAAAGTGACTCATGCAGAAGAAATTCAAGACTCCTCCTCCGTGTGAGGGGTAGATCAAGCCGTTAATTGGTGGATTGGCCTTCTGACACGTCGCCCCTACGGCGAAGAAGTTGTTTCAAGAATTCGCAACGCTGTACCAACTTACGGACACATTTGGGAAAGGAGTTGTCCCACTTCCCGTGCGCGCAAACGCTGTACCTGTCCCCCGCTAGCATGTACCCGGTGTTGCACAAAAACCTGGCGATCCTGTTCCTCTGCCTGTACCTCACCCTGCCGAACTGAATCGTGGCCGGTGGACACTTCTCCTGGGGGTAGCGGAAGGACCACCCCTCCGCGAGGACGAGGGTGTAAACGAGAACACCGAATAGGTTCATCTTCTGGCGACAACTGAGGATTTCATCGAACTTGACCCTTATCAGTTCCTCGGGAAGTTGATACGGCGAGAAGGAAGTGACAATCTCGATGTGCATTTCAAGAATGTGTCAATTTGATAAATTTGTGGAAAGGAAAAAATGTGAGGGGGAAGTTTGGTGGTAAAAGTGATACAGGTATGATTTGAATTAGGCGCGCGCAGGCGCACTCGTGATTGGTCGTAGGTGGGGATCGTTTCAGCCGCCAGGTGGCGCGTTAAGGTGAGTTGGGTTTATTTATAAGTCGCTATTAATTTCTTGTGTTTATCGTTTGGTTTATGGTCGTTCCTTAGAAGGTTCCGATTGTTTAGTTACGTGACAGTGTTTGTTATCAATTAATTTAAAGAAAAACAGTGAAAATGCCGGTTTTTCATACGAAAACAATTGAATCTATTTTGGAGCCAGTTGCACAACAGGTAATGAAAATAAAAGAAAATCCAGACTTATTAATTAAACGCACCAATTAACGCGATTAATCGAACCGTGGGCGACTTTGCAAACTCGCAGATACGCGAAAAGTCGCTTCCGGTTCGTGTTTCCGGCCAAATTTAACAAAATCGAAGTGGGTGTTGTCCACCAAAACAATCGAATCTCGTCCAAAAACGTCAATTAACCCCGAAAAGAAACGCCGATTTTTCCGGTGGAAATTCACTTTTCGCCGTCACGTTCCATTCCAGCGATTTTCATTGCGCTTTTACAACCTTTTTACCGTCGGCTGTTGCCGAACTTTTACCGCTCCAAATAAGGTTATGTCTTCCATTGTGTTTACAACTTGGTCAAATTTATTCACTCTTATCTCGCCTAGGGTTACGCCCACCTGTGAATGTCACATCTGGTCCGCATAAATTAACTGTTTTAAAGGTCTCGAAACTGGTGATTTTGCACGAAGAGGCCGAAGATGGAATCCCCATGCCTGATCTGGAACAGCCAGTCAAGAGCGTCAGCAATGCCGTCTCCAATCTGGTCAAAGTCGGACGGGAGACGATCAACAGCTCGGACGACGCCATCCTGCGGCAGGACATGCCCGCGGCGCTGGTCCGCGTGGAGAGGTCCTCCAAGTTGCTCGAGGAGGCGAGCAGCATGCTCAAATCCGACCCCTACTCCTCGCCCGCGCGGAAGAGGCTCATCGAGGGCAGCGGAGGCATCCTCCAGGCCACTTCGGCCCTTTTATTATGTTTCGACGAGTCCGAAGTGAGAAAAATCATCAGGGAGTGTCACAGAGTCCTGGATTATTTGGCCGTGGCCGAAGTGATCGAGACCCTCGACGAGCTGGTGCAGTTCCTGCGCGACTTGTCTCCCTGCTTGAGCAAGGTCAGCCGAGAGGTGAGCGCCCGCGAGAAGGAGTTGACCCACCAGGTCCACTCCGAGATTCTCGTGCGCTGCCTCGACCAAGTCAAGACTCTGGCGCCGATCTTGATCTGCTCGATGAAGATCTACATCCAGATCGTATCCCAAGGGGGCAAACGCGCCGAAGAGGCCATCGAGAACCGCAACTACTTGGCGCAACGAATGACCGACGAGATCAACGAAATCATCCGAGTGCTCCAACTGACGAGCTACGACGAAGAGCAGTCGGACCTCGACAACCTGACGGTCTTGAAAAAGCTGCAGAACGCGATACAGAACAAAATCAACACCGCCAACGATTGGCTGCTGGACCCGAACGCGGTCCGCGGCGGCATCGGCGAGAAGTCCCTCAGACAGATCATCGAAGCCGCCCAGAAAGTGGCCGAAAGATGCCTCCCCCAAGACGCCCGCAACATCAACAAGCTGTGCTCGGAGCTGAACACCATGACGGACGCGTTGTGCGAGCTGCGACAGGACGGCAAGGGCGCCACGCCCCAGGCGGAGTCCCTCGCGAGGGGCATCAAGGAGAAGCTGGGGCACCTCCAGCAGAGCGTGCTGAACGCGGTGGTGGCCGTCGACAAGGCGGGGCTCCAGCAGACCGCGCATACGGTGCAGGGAAGGTGAGTCCGGCGAGGCTTCGAGGTTCCAGTCACGACGGTGCAATTTCAGATTGGAACAGGCCAGGAAGTGGCTGTCGAATCCGGGACACGATGATAAAGGGCTGGGCCGGAGGGCGATCGCGCTTATCGTCGAAGAAGGGAGAAAGGTGAGTTGTTGATAACACATTAAGGTCAAGGGAGGTTTGAGATTAGAACGGTGGCTAAAAGGTCAAGGTCTGGTTCGAATTGCAAATGTTTAAACTGGCGAAGTGGGTCAGTGGGGCTTTTATGATAAAAAATAAACAAACACGTTTTTTTTATCTGTGTACAGAGGGAATCACTTAAATTGTATTGTCTCAAGAGTGTAAGGCCATGTTTGTTTGTTTTTTTTTTTTGGGGAGGAGTTGCGTCAGTCGTAACAGTATCGCAACAAAGCGGAACCGCTAGAGAGTGTGTTCTAGTCTAGTCTAGAACAGGATATTTTGTCCTTTTTGGATATTGTTTTTTTATTATAAAACCTCACTGTCTGTCTTTTGGGTACAGGTTTGTTGCTTTTGACATACAGGGTGTAACAAAAATAAGTGCGTTTATTTTAACTGGTAATAGTACTCATCAATTACAATTTTTCTAAATAAAATTTCTTTCAATTTGCAAAATTGAATTGCCATTTGTCCACCTTTTATTTTGACGTTGGATGTAATTTTATAAATCTGAACATTTTATTAAACAGGAATCGCAAAAACTGAATGTTTTTATTCCCTTCGTATTGTATTTGATGAATAAAAAGGTCTCACTTTCGTTTGTTTTTTGTTACCACCTTGTTTTATTTCTTTTTTAAATGTAGCTATTTAGATTAAAATTGTTTGATAGACTGGAAAGCAAAGTTTTAGTAAATTTAAATTAATTTTTAAAACCCTTCAGAATTTGTTTTCGAAAAAAATTTATTTAGAAAAGTTGTAATTGATGAGTACTATTACCAGTTAAAATTAATGCACTTATTTTTGTTACACCCTGTATAAATTGAATTTGACTGTTGTTGGTGTCAGAGTCAAATAAATCGACTGTAGTTGCAAATTCCGAAGAGAAACTCGTCCAGTGTCGAGTTTCTTTGCCCCGGAAACGGATTTCGTCTCGTTTTATTGGTATACGGCGTGGACCAAAAATACAGCGTGCGCCACCGCTCATTTTAGGCTCGTCGAGCGTTGAAATAATCGATTTCGGACGAAAATCAAATTAAAATTGGCCGATTCGATTACGCGTCCGAACAGTCTAAAATTAGATTGGTTGAATCAGTTTTGTTTGTATTTTATTTTTAACAGCGCTAACCGGTGTGTGGTTTATTTTTAAATATTTTTTTCGTTAGCGTTTTTAGCGACAATGCTGTTAATTGCGTGCACACGTGTCGAGGCGAAGAGATTTTTATTGTCGCCAAAAGAAATTTTTTTTTGGTGGAAAGAAGCGAAAAATAACAAAGCTTGGATATTTGTAGGATTGGAAGAGAAAATAGGTGAACTTGTGCAGTTTCAGATCTAAATCTGTTTTATTGCCACTTTGTTAGATTTATCCGACAATGGAGAACAGTCTCGGTTGCTTTGTCTGTTTTGAATAAATTCCAAGATAATTTAAAACTGCTGCGATTTTTTTCCAACTTATACAACGATCAAAGCGTTTATTATATCTTAATAAGTGTCCATCTGAAGAGCTTGCTACAGTCGATTACATTTAATCAGTTCCACATGTGTTCAATTGGATTCAAATCCGGTGGCTGGCCATCTGTGGTGACTTCTTTTGCACATTTTACCCCGTTTTGGGTTATTGTCGACAAATTTGAATCTCCAATTTGCCTTTTTGCTTTGTCCCACGTGTGTTCAATAGGATTCAGGTCCTGTGATGAAGCTGGTCATCTCGTAACTGATGCTTTTTCACATTTTGACGTGTTTTTGGTCACCGACATGAAATTTTAATCTTCAATTGGTCATTTTACTTCGTCCCACGCGTGTTCAATATGATCCAGATCCGGTGATCAAGGTGGCTCAGTTGCTGCTCTTACACATTTTATTGTGTTTTGGGACGTCGTCTTTTTGCCACGCCACACGGGCACCACGTACGCCGTGTTTTTTTTTAATTTATTGGTTTATGTTTTTTAACTGGATGTTTTGATGCTTTTTTCCTCCTCGATAATCAGTGAACTGTCACTTTTAATAATAAAAAAAAAAAAAAAAATGTTTGTGAGGAATATCGCGAACTCGTTAATTTTGAAAAGTTCTTTACCGTTTCTTCACCACGTTCTTGAGATTACATCAAGTCTGAAAAAACTAGAGTGGTCGTGACGAATGAATGATTTTTTTTTTAGTGCGACATCCGACGTTTTGCGGTTTTTCGCAAGGTTATCTTTCAAACGGCATTGCTTCCGGCACAGATGCGGTGGAGATAGCGTGAAGCTTGCATTATTCGGAAAAAATATTTTGTCGAAACGTGAATTCGGACGACGACTCGAACAAAAAAGAAATTGTTTATTTTACTCGTGCATTCATCTTCTCGTTGTTTGTTCTGCGAGTGGTGATTGGTAGAGCAAGAATCGCTAAAATTGTTTTAATTCGGGTCGGCGTCATGGAAATATCGAAACGGACGAGAATGTGAGAGGTCAGGATAATAAACAATTCATGAAATGCTGCACGGTGTGGGGGCCTAGCTGTTTTTGCGACTGGTCCACTCGATATTGATTGAAAACAAATATTTATTTTATTTATAAATGAATTCATCGATACGATTCGGTTAGAAACAAATATTTTGTGATGTTCAATTCAAAGTTGAGGTCGTTTCCGTTAAAATGAAGTCACAAAAAGTTTGACTATGAACGATACAAATTTGATTGAATTACATAAATAATAACAGTAATAAAGTCACTCGGATTAATCAGTAGTTAAAAATTAATTCATTAGTCTTCAAATTCTTTTAATTGTACAGTTAGTTGCAGAAAAAAACGTAGGTATTGTCTACTTGACAATACCTATCAAATAATTTTTAAAAATGTCATTGAATTTTGACGTTAATTCTAACCTATCTCTCGTAAGAAGGTTTCACACTATGGAAAAATTGCAAAAAAGGTGCCAACTTTATACTGACAATTTCCGTTTTTTTGCAACCAACTGTATATTCTGGTAGGATTTAAAAATAATCAGTTGAATGATATTTTTATTTGATGTTCATTAATCCCGATTAAGCAACAGAGCTTGGCAAACTGTCACGATTACAGTATCATCTATTTTTGATTTTGTAACCAGATTGTTCATATTTTTTTTACAACTCGACCTTGACAGTTGAGAAAAACGCGATTTTGTGAAGCGATAATTTATCTATGGAATAGTTCTGTCAACGATACCAAAACAAATACAATCTGATTTAGACGTAACGTACTAGAGGATGATTTTGATTTGATTGGTCTGGCAGTTGGCAACGTGATTTGTTTGCTTAAAAAAATGTTGCGACGCCGTGGAACGAGACTTAGGTTAATTCTTTCGTTTGGTACCAGTTTCTAAAGAAAATGAACGAAATGGGAAATTCCAACAGTGCTTATTTATTCTCGATCGTTTTGTGCTATTTAAGTACGACTTACTGTAAACACTCCAATTGAACCGATTAAAAGATAGGTTACGGATCACGGTTCAGCTGTTTAAATCTTACGTTTTACACGAGTTGTTCGTTCACGATCGACTCTTCAACGCCTACTACGAGGTGAAATAAAAGAAAAAACACCAGCCTCAAACATGGCATACTCTGATTACAAAATGTTTTTAATGTGAAAACAAGCGAAAATTTGGATACAAGTAGAACACTAGATAAAATTTTTAATGATGCTGTAACTTGAAAACAAATGAAAATCGGATAAGAACATATTAGTTTTTTTTTACATTATTTTCATGTACAAATACACTCGTGGAGTATCGGCCGTTCGGGAGGAGTCAGCCTGTATATTTGCAACAAAAAAATACGTGATTTTCAAAAATTGCTAAAATTTAAAAAATCACGTTTTTGTATTGAAAACTACCGCAGATAGAGCAACATTGCTTAAAACCGTAAATTGACAAGTGACAGTTTATCACATTTTCGGAAATTTTGTTTTCCATAGCCGTCCTTTACTGGAAAAAAATTATTAAAATGCCAGTTAGAATTAATTTCCAATGATCTTCGATTTTGACGCCGAAAAATGTAATACATATTTTAATTTATATTTTTTGCGAAACTTGGAAATGCTCCTCTCAAGTTTGTGCATAATTTTTCTTTTATTTATAATTTTTATTTCTCCTCGGAACGGTTTTTTAGTGGGTGAAAAATTAAAGAAAAAACTAATCATGCATTTCATTCATTTGAATGAATACTAAAAAAAGAAGACAATGTATATTTTTCAATCTGTTTATTTAATGTAAAAGATTTTATAAAAAATATTTGTTACAAAACAATTTTATAGTAAATATTTCCAGCTTGACCTGACCTTGCTACATTCTGCACAATTTTGCTCTATTCGCTGTAGTTTTTGATACTGAGGCGAATGAAGCTCCAAAAATCTTATAATTTCACAACTTTGACAATTGTTAAAAATTATTTAAATGATTTCCTGATTATTTTCTTCGGTGCAAATGTATAATAAGATCCAAATTAACCGATGTTACACCAGTATTGTATTTTTTTGCATATCGTAATGAAAGTAGCACTTTTTTAATCGAAAAATCGTAATGAAAGCAGTTTTTTTGCTTTTTTTTTAATTCTTCATAAATCCTTTTAAGCCAAACTTCTCAACTTACAAGGATATGAACAAAATAGCGTGTACAACACGTTATGAAAGTCTCTTCTTTTTCACTCATTTGCTTGATTAACTCGGGCTACGCCCTCGTTAATCAAACTGCAAATTCATGAAAAAAAGTATGACTTTCATAACTAGTTGTACAGATAACTATTTTGCACTCTTATAGAGAAAAAACACTGTTTTTTAATTTCATCTACTTGTCAAGAAATATTTGAAAAGTCTATTATACATAAGTACAGGGTGATTCAAGTTTTACCGCTCGAGCGAAAACACACACTTTTAACCGATTTAAAATTCTCAAAAAATTCAGGAATGATTGTGTAATGCTGTAGAACACTGTAAAAATTTCAAATTTTTTAATAAAACGAGTAAATATTTCGTTCAATAACCGCTAGATTAATTTACATAATTTTCACTGAGACTCCTTTCAAACATTTGGTAAAAACTTGATGTCATTGAAATCATGAAAGCATCACCGGTTTTTGAAATAAATGGAATTCGATATTAAAGTGCAAAATTTAGCTATGATTTATTATTAAATTGGGCGGTCACTTCCACAATAGAGATTGATATGGGTTATTTATGGTACCTTAAAGGGACTAAAGGCTGTATGACACGATGCTAAATTTTGTAGAAAATTTGTTAGAAAATGAAAGAGGACCAATGAACGACCAGGATCTGACAAAGACAGACTATGATCCTGATCGTTCATTGGTCCTGATCGAGGGTCTCTCTCATTTTCTAACAAATTTTCTACAAAATTTAGCATGGTGTCAAACAAGCTTAAAGAATTACTGGAAAAGTTCTCAACATATGTTTCCCAACAATGAGGTATTTATTTATGACATTGCAGTTGTAAATCTTGATCATTTTTCGGTGTTACATAACATTAAAATTGGAATAATTCAAAAATTAATCATGTTCTTTTGATGCGAATTTCATAAATATGTTCTTTGAATTAATTGTGAATTATGAGCGTGCACGGAGATTTTTTTTTGTAAAAATCAATTTTTTAAATTTTATGGCCATGAATGAAGTGATACGGGAAAATAGATGGCACAACTTTGAAGCCTTATATGAAGGGAATGTAACCCTAAAGTTTCGTAATTTTTACTAATTTTTTAATAGGGTTAATCGTGCGGGCGGTAAAACACACACTTCTAATCCATTTAAAATTCTCAAAAAATTCAGGAATGATTGTGTAAAATTTCAAATTTTTTAATAAAACAAGTAAATATTTCGTTCAATAACCGCTAGATTAATTTACATAATTTTTCACTGCGACTCCTTTCAAACATTTGGTAAAAACTTGATGTCATTGAAATCATGAAAGCATCACCGGTTTTTTGAAATAAATGGAATTCGATATTAAAGTGCAAAATTTAGCTATGATTTATTAATAAATTGGGCGGTCATTTCCACAGTAGAGGTTGACATGGGTTATTTATGGTACCTTAAAGGGACTAAAGAATTACTGGAAAAGTTCTCAACAGATGTTTCCCAACAATGAGGTATTTATTTATGACACTGCAGTTGTAAATCTTGATCATTTTTCGGTGTTAATATTAAAATTGGAATAATTCAAAAACTAATCATTTTCTTTTGATGCGAATTTCATAAATATGTTCTTTGAATTAATTGTGAATTATGAGCGTGCACGGAAAAAAAATTTTTTTTTTGGTTAAAATCAATTTTTTAAATTTTATGGCTATGAATGAAGTGATACGGGAAAATTGATTGCACACGTTTGAAGCCTTATATGAAGGGAATGTAACCCTAAAGTTTCGTAATTTTTACGAATTTTTTTTAATAGGGTTAATCCGAATCGTGCGGGTGGTAAAACACACACTTCTAATCCATTTAAAATTGTCAAAAAATTCAGGAATGATTGTGTAACGCTGTAGAACATTTTGTAAAAATTTAAAAATTTTTAATAAAACGAGTAAATATTTTGTTTTAATTCAATAACCGCTGGAATAATTTACATAATTTTGAACTGAGAGTTCTTTCAAACATTTGGCAAAAACTTGATGTCATTGAAATCATGAAAGCATCACCGGTTTTTGAAATATGTAAATGGAATTCGATATTGAGTGCCAAACTTAGCTATGATTTATTATTAAATTGGGCGGTCACTTCCACAATAGAGATTGATATGGGTTATTTAGGGTACCTTAAAGGGACTAAAGAATTACTGGAAAAGTTCTTAACAGATGTTTCCCAACAATGAGTTATTCATTTATGACACTGGAGTTGTAAATCTTAATCATTTTTCGGTGTTAATATTAAAATTGGAATAATTCAAAAACTAATCATTTTCTTTTGATGCGAATTTGATAAATATGTTCTGTGAATTATGAGCGTGCACGGATTTTTTTTTTTTTTGTAAAAATCAATTTTTTAAATTTTATGGCATGAATGAAGTGATACGGGAAAATTGATTGCACACGTTTGAAGTCTTATATGAAGGGAATGTAACCCTAAAGTTTCGTAATTTTTACTAATTTTCTAATAGGGTTAATCGTGCGGGCGGTAAAACTTGAATCACCCTGTACATAACATTTTAGATTTACAATAGAAAAATGAATGCTCGCAGCGTTTTTTTCCTTCTTATCATAAGTGTTGCAGTTATTTTCCTATGCAGCGGTATTTCTAAACCTTCGTGGAATGTCTCTCAAATAATCTCATATCCGGTTAAAATTTTTGGAACAGTGGATTTTCCGCATTTTATCGGCTAAGCTAGATTAGATCACCTTCCTTTTGTAGACATCTAGATGTCTTTGTTTATCACAGCGTTGTTGCGTTATCTTTATCAACTTTTGTTACACGATGATGACGTGGGGAGTCAGCTTCTTCCTTTTTGACATTACCGTTCACTGGTTTAACGTGTCTAAGGATGTTACAGAGCCGGAATAGTATATTAAAGAACGAGTTTTATAAGGGTTTATTTGGCGCACGAGTCCCAAGCGTAGAAAACGAGCCGTAGGGGAGTTTTCTATGGGACGAGTGCGCCAATGCCCTTATAAAACGAGTTTTCCATGATGATGTTTTCCTTTTGTATTCTGTTTTGGGTAGGACGGAAAGAAGACGTCGAGGGTCTTGTTAAGACGAGCGGAAGCGCGAAAGCAACTTGAACGGTGAATTTATCAATTCTGATCGAAAATTTGTTTTCTCCAGGTCGCCGATGGTCTACCCGGTAGGCAAAAGGCCGAGATCCTCCAGCTGTGCGAAGAAGTGGACGGCTTGTCGCGCGAGCTCGCCGACCTGTGCGCCCAAGGCAAGGGCAGCACCCCCGAAGCCCAAGAGATCGCGCGCAAGCTCTCCCAGAAGCTGCACGAGCTGAAGGAGCGCATCAACCAAGCAGTCGTCGACAGAGTCGTCGAAGACTTCATCGACATCGTGACGCCGCTGAAGCAATTCACCGAAGCCGTGTTAGCCCCCGAGGGCGCCCCCAATCGCGACCAGAACTTCTCCGACAAGGCGGCCCACCTCCAACAGTTCTCGAACCGCGCCGTCAAGACCGCCAAGATGGTGGCGGCCGGGGGCAGCGGCGGCAACAAGAAACTAGCCGAGGCCCTCCAGAGCGCCGCCAACCAAGTCGACAGCCTGACGCCGCAGCTGGTCTCGGCCGGCAGCATCCGCATGAACTACCCCACGAGCAAGGCCGCCGACGAGCACTTCGAGAATCTCCGCCAGCAGTACGCCGACACCGTCACCAAGATGAGGAACCTGTGCGACGAGGCCACCGACTCGGCCGACTTCATCAAGGCGTCGCAGGAGCAGATGAGGAAGCACACGTTCCTGTGCGAGGAGGCGATCAAGAACAGGCAGCCGCAGAAGATGGTCGACAACACGTCGGCGATCGCCCGTCTGGCCAACAGGGTGCTGCTGGTGGCCAAGCAGGAGAGCGACAACTCCGAAGATCCGAATTTCATCGACGACGTGAACAGGGCGTCGGACAGGCTGCAGGGGACGGTGCCGCCGATGGTGCAGGACGCCAAGTCGGTGGCGGTCGATCCGACGGACGCGACCGCCGTCTCGCGGTGGAGGGAGTCGAACAAGGCGGTGAGTTGAAACGTGGGAGACGAGACGAGACGTCAAGATGAAGGTCGACGGATGATAATGAGGATGCGATAAGGATGTTGCGAAAGTTCTATCCGAGACGCGAGTTGAGTTAGGTCGCGACGGGGTCTTGTAAATATTTTTACAAGATGTTAGACAAACGATCAGACAGATCTTCAGGCGTCGTGCATGTGAACAAAACAGTGGAATTGAAAATTATTCCAAAAAACGTTGTTTTTGTTGTTGACGAGGAACTTCTCTCTTGCAAATAACTTGTTCAGAGTAAAATAGAATTTATTAAGTTCGTAGTGGAACAGTTTTTACGAAAGAAAATATATTGAGAACTTTTATCAAGAGGACTGACTCTCAACAAAAAGAGGGAAAAGCAACCAAAGTAGTTGGAAAAACCGTCGACATTGTAAAGAAGTTAGTTAACGTCACGCCACACGGGCACCGCGGTGCCCACGTCTAATTTTTTTTCTAGTCGTATCGTAGTCTAACGACAGTTCAAATTAAGAGAAACTGAGACAGTTTTTCCATTTTTAGGACCAATATTGACGACGTTTCAGGAATTTGTAAATAAACCACCACATAAATCCATAACGGGGATATTACTTAGTTTACGATGTTTGAAAAAAACATAATTTGTTTATGTACAAAGCTTCTTGTGCGTAAACTATCTTTGAACGTACATACAGGGTGCCTCAAAATTCGCAAATTCCGAATTCAGAGCGTGGAGCTCGAAAAATACTTGGAATAAAAAATTCGCTCTTCTTGAAGTAGATATAAGTACTTTAATTTTGTTCAATACATAGCAGCCTTCATATCCACAGTGACAAAATACTATTCTAGCTACGTTGTCGTCCCATTTTTAAGAAAAATTACAAACATTTAAGATTTTTTTACTCTAAAGTAAAGCTATTCTTCAAAAAATTGTTTTACGTTATTATTTTTCACAATCATCTACACCATAAATAACAATAAACACTGAACTTTTCAGCCTATATTCGAAGAAAACGCACTTCAAAGAGTGCACCTTCAGACCAATGTATCTTTGTGGGGGGAGTCCCGATTTTTTTTTTTATTTCCATTTTTGAACCACTGAAGTGATCCCCTACAACGCTCTGAATTCGGAATTCGCGAATTTTGAGACATCCTGTATACAGGGTGTCTCAGCTAAGACTTCCGAGCCTAATAACACAGTTATTTTCCATCGGATTTTTGTGAAATTTAAAATGGAGATAATTTAGACGTTGAAGAATAAAATCCCATTAATGCAATCACCCAAGTCTTAAAAACGTAATTTTTACATGCCTTTTTAAAATGTTGAATCAATTAAGATTTAGATAAAAAATTGATCGTCAATAAAAAGTGCTGTAGGGAAAAACTCGTCCTTGAAAGACGTCTGGTTTGCAAGAAAAAAGCAAAAAACTGTGTTAAACGTGGCTACAAATGAAAAAACGTAGACGCGTATGAAACAAACACGCAATTTTGCAGAATTTTGGTCATCCCTTTTCGCAGAAGCGCAGGTGACATATTTGACGTTTATCTTGCTAACCTTACAAACGCTTACAAAGTTAAAAATAACATTTGGACGTAATTTATTATACTGGATGCTTTAATTCTTCCATAAAGGACTAAAACACGATCGGGATATTTTAGCAAGATAATTTAGTTCACGTACGCTTCCTGTGTCTTCAAATAAATTGACGACTCTCTTAACCTTACATTTTGTAAAGCCTACATTTGGATAGTGTTCCACGAGAAAACGAACTGTGTTAGTGAAGTTCTTACGACACTCTCCATAGGCAATTTTTTTTTCCTTTTTCAACAATATTGAAATTTCTGCCGCTGTAGTCTGTTTTTAGAGTATTTTCAATCAATTTTCACAATTTGACGTTTCTAATAAAGCGTGCCCAATTTTGACAGACTTTAAAGAAAAAATCCTTTTTTTTGTACTACACCAAAAAAAAGTACTTTGCCAAATGGACGTCATTTTTTAATACCTTTTTTGTTAAAACTATTTTTACTTTGATTGAGTAATAACGACGTAAATTGCAAAATGCGAATTTGGGAGCTGTGACGGACTCTTAAAGGATGTACAAAATATTGCTTGACAATTAATCATCAATTGTTTCGAAAGGTAACTGCTCCTCAAATTTCACATTAAATTTTTAACGACAAAATCTAATGTTTTCGTTGAAACTTAATTGTTTGTGTAGACTCCTATTTTTTAATGTTTAACAATCTAATAATAATTTTCGATAAAGGAAACATGTGTTAAAATTACATTTTTTAACTTGAGGTAATTTTATTATTACTAATTGAACCTTCACGGCCTAAAATATCTGCATTTTAAATTTCATAAAAATCCGTTGGCAAATAACCGAGATATTAGGCTCGAAAGTCTTAGCTGAGACACCCTGTATACATATGTTTTTAAAAACATATTAAAGGAACGAGCATTTAAAAAAATGTAGACAAGCAAGGAGCGATTTTCGCTTTTAAAAACGCAGCTCGTCATTTACCATTTAAAATTAAGTTTGACATTATCTCACATAACTACTTATTATGTATTTCCTGTATTTACATAACCTCACTTTATTCATTTTATTGTAAATGCCACCTGCTTGGCCACAATTTTTTGAACGCTCGTTACATACGAACATACATTTTTTAATAGTGATTATTTTTTGCGAACAATAATTATTCAGTTTTCTGTTTGTACAATACTTTATCTACGTCGTTTAGGTGTTAATCTGCAGTTGGAGATTTTTTTTACTTCAAAACGGAAAAAATCGCTCGGAAATGTAAACGAAACGAAATCGGCTTCAAACGTTCAGACTTGAATGTGAATTCTAATTATGCAACGTGGAGAAAAGTGTGTCAACTGTTTTAGCACATTTTGCTTAATTTATGCGCTGCTCCACCTACACGGGAAACAGAATTGATGGGATATTTTAGATGGTGCAAAATACCAGTATCATGGGATAAAATCGACAATGATTAATTTTGGGTGATTGAATAAGACTCTTTTATTTTGTTTCTCGTTTTAAAAAAGAGAAAAAGCGCAATCCAAATTGACACATTCTGCAAGTGTTATCTCGTGGCTTTTATTAACGTTGGTAACCTTGCAGATAATTTATTTATCTCGTCACTTAAAACGTTTTATTGCCGAGTTGGTTCAAGTGGAAAAAATTACTTGATTCTTTATTTTCGTTTTTCATTAGCAAATCGTAAATTGAAATTTTGCTACCAGCATGAAAAAATTGGTTTGGTATCAATCGGCAAATATGTACTTCGAGACATCCGTTATTAAACAAACATTCTTGGAACAGAACTTTTTCGTGGAAATCTGTGATCTCAGAGTTTACAGAATTTCGATAAATACTGTATAAAAATTTTCCTGAAATAAAATCTCGAGATGAAACGGTTGTCAAGGCTTTGTTTTTCAATGTGAAAATGCTGCACAATGAGAATATGTAATTTGGAAAATCGGTTGGTCGTGAGAATGAAAAATGGAGTCGTAGATTGGTTCGTACTCGTAATTGTGAAAATAAAAGCATAAATAGTTATGTGCGAGGAGGCCGCTTGCGGCCGAGGCTGACAATCTCGAGGCTGTTAAAGGATTTCGCGGCTAAAGTCTACACAACATTTTTTGTGCAACCGAAAATTTGGAATTATTAGAAAACGAACAAGCAAAATGTACTTCACTGTCAATAAATACATACAGGGTGTCTCAAAAATGGCGCCCAATCTCCTAAGGGTCTTAAAGAATAGAAGTCTGGGAAGGTAAATCTCAATACAAAATTTGATCGGACCAACAGATTTTGTATAACTTGCTCTTAAATATGGTAATTTCAAAGAGATCTATCTCCTTTATTACCAAATTTTACAGCTGAATTATAGATTACTTTACAATGTTACTTTTTCCAAGACCCCTTTAGGTAGTGGAACAACACCGAAGTAATTCTTTTTAGAGTAATGACCTACCAAAATACGCTAGAATAACAGTGGCAACATTGACCTCAAAGAAGAATTGGTTTAGTTGATTGTGCATACCAACCGATGTTGCCAAATTTGCTTATTTTAAAATGTGTATAACTTAGAAAATAGTCAAAGGAAAAAAAATTCACAACGAAATTGAATTCAACTCTTCAAATAGTTTAATCCCTCAAGAGATTGGGCGCCATTTTTGAGACACCTGTATAAATCCGGCTTACATATCGTTTTTTGATATTCATTTAGTACTTTCTGGAGACAATACCGAGTTTTAATAAGATATTCCTAAATATAGCATACAGGGTGTCTCAAAATTCGCGAATTCCGAATTCAGAGCGTGGTAGGGAAGGACCCAGTGGAGCTCGAAAAATACTTAGAAAAAAAAATTCCCTCTTCCTGAAGAAGATATAAGCACTTTAATTTTGTTCAATACATAGCACACAGTTCGCCTAACCATGACTTATGTATAAAAAAAATGTCCAAGTCCAATTTTCAGTTCAAATTATTTCTTGCTATTCTCTTTTTAATGTAAGATTCAAAAATTTTTATCGATGGGTTTTTATGAAAATGCATATTTTGACCTATAGTTAAATTTATTGCTATCTTTTATTCTGCAAGTAAAAATTTGTTTGTTATTTTTAAAATTATGCATAATTGTGACTGCTGGGATTATCTATTACGAATATATTTCCTTACCGTAGTCATCGTAGTGTGCTATGGGAAAGATTTGACATTTCAAATTAAATTGTCATTTTTGTTAATGTTCTTTACTGTTGCCCAAGTTGATTCCTTGTTATTGTTGTACTAAGTGTTTGTTTTCGTTATTGTTGCCACAAATAAAAAAATGAAAACTCACGAAGAAAATAGAAGAATGGTTTGTGCTTTGTGTTTTGAAAAAGTGAAGGAAATGCGGCTCGTTAACAAAACGCAGCTCCAAACGATAACTAAGTATTTAAATGGAAGATTCCAAATTGCCCTGTTCTTTATGTGGTACGTGCAGAATAGTTGTGGAAGAATACCGCAAAGATTGTTTCAATAGAAAAATACAGCAGATTGATTATTCCAAGTTGGATATTCGTCCACAAGTCGTAACAAGAAACAACGCTGTTTGTGTCTGCTTACTTTGTGAAGTTGCAAGATCTACACTTCTTCCACATTTACACAAAAGAAAAAAACCAGGACGTCCATCGAAATGTGAAAATAATAAAATAATACGTAAAAGAAAAATTACAAAAATATGTAATCATTGTTTGGCTGCTGTTTCAAAAGGAAAGCCTCACAACTGTACCAAAGGTAGGAAATATTTAAATGCATTAAAAATTACTGGGTCTCCAAAGTCGCAAGAAATAGTTGCCTCTATAGTATTAAAACAAAAGCAGCAGCATACAATCGAGGAAAATATGATTTCATTATCTACAAATACAGGACGTCCAATTTCCGTAAACTTCAATAAAAAAGATTCAGTTAATAAAGATACAAATTTGTCTACTGGCCAGTTGTCGAAAATACAATTATCTTTGGATTTGAGTATAAATAAAACGTTAAAATTAGCATCAGAGTTACGTAAAGCTGCTGGAGCAAAAATATTTGAATCAAATATTAAAACCAAACTTCGAGATACCTACCACTCGGTAGATGAGTTTTTTCAAATAGCAGAAATAGATTATGTTGAAGAAGTCAATAGAGAAGTTAAATCTGTTACTACTAAGGCAACGGTGTTTTGCAATAATATACAAAAATTTATATCATGCGTAATGGATAAAAGGCAATATAAAGATGCCATCATTAAAGTTGGAATTGATGGAGGCGGAGGGTTTTTGAAAATCTGTCTTAGTCTGTTACAAAAAAATGAAAATGAATATGACTGTGGCTTAAGCAAACAAGGAAGTAGTAGTAGAAATGTAAAGGATACTAGTGTTAAGCAACTCTTCATAATTGGAATCGTATGTGGTGTGCAGGAAAATTACCATAATATACAGAAATTGTGGAACTTGTTGAAATTGAATGATATTCATAAATTCTATGTTGCTACTGATTTGAAACTTGCTAATATTCTTACGGGAATAATGACACATAGTTCAATGTATCCTTGCACGTGGTGTAATATTGATAAATATCACTTGCTCAATAAAGGTACTTTAAGATCTTTGGAGAGTAATACAAAGAATAATAATAATTGGTCAATTTCCGGAGGAAACAAAAATGATTTGAAGAAATTTGGCAACTGTATTTTCCCTCCCATCATTCAATCATCAGTTGAAAACGCAATAATTCTGAAAATTATTCCACCTCCAGAATTACACTTAATGATGGGTGTTGTCAATAATATTTACTCTGCTATGAACAAAGACTTTCCAGAAGTTTGTGAAAAATGGGCAGGAATTTGCCATGTGCAGAAAGAAGCTTTCTATGGAGGTTCATTCAATGGAAACTCCTGCCGTTTGTTACTTGCTAAGGTCGATGTTTTACGTTCAATTTGTCCTCTTAATTGTTTAAAATATGTTCAGTGTTTGTGTACTTTTGAATTAGTTGTAAAATCATGTTTTGGTAATAATTTGCTGAATAATTTTGAAAATGCTATTCAGCAATTTAAGAGTGATTTTATTCAACTGGATATAAGTGTAACCCCAAAAATTCATGCTATATTTTACCATATTGAAGAATTTTGTAAACATGAGAGTGGTGGTTTAGGGAAGTTCAGCGAACAAGCTTCAGAAGCCGTACACGCTGATTTTAAAAAAATATGGGCAAGGTACAAAATAGCAGAAACGCATCCGGAATTTCCTTCCAAATTCCTAAAATCTGTTCAATTTTATAATAGTATTCATTTGTAAAATAGTTTTTCTTATTCTAAATAAATGTTTAAAACAATTATTTTGTTTTGCTATCGATATTAAAATTTTTTATGGTCATTCAAATGAATTAAAATAACTACATATCAAAACATGTAACTGTTTTAAAATACGTCGGTGAAATATTTTCTCTAACATATTTTTTGGAAGATAGAGTTACAAGGAGCGATTTGAGACTAAAATTAGCTTTGGACATTTTTTTTGAAGGTGACTTGTACTTAGACCAACTGTGAGCAGCCTTCATATCCACAGTGACAAAATACTATTCTAGCTACGTTGCCAAAAATTACATAAATTTAAGATTTTTTTTACTCCAAAGTAAAGGTATTAATCAAAAAATTGTTTTACGTTATTATTTTCCACAATCATCTACACCATAAATAACAATAAACACTGAACTTTTTAGCCTGTATTGGAAGAAAACGCACTTCAAAGAGTGCACCTTCAGGCCAATGTATCTTTGTGGGGGGAGTCCCGATTTTTTTTTAATTTCCATATTTGGACCACTGAAGTGGTCCCCTAAACGCTCTGAATTCGGAATTCGCGAATTTTGAGACACCTGTATAGTGGTAATCAAACTTCGTATTTGTTGATAGATGGCGTTGGACGCGTCAAATATACAGTAAGTTGTGTGCTCTGTTTTGGTTCTTGGCAAAAAATAAACGAAAGACCGGGCACTCCTACAGTGAATATAAAAAAATAAAAGCAAATGAAACATTTTGGAAAAAACCGCGCGTATACCTTTATTGTTTTTTAATATTTTGGTAGGATACTTCTTAGAATAAACTGAGTATGTGAGGTTGAAAGGTATTGTTGATAGAGGGCGTTAAACGTACGCGTGCTCTGCGCCGCACCTTCGCTTAAAGAACAAGATGACAACTCGCTCTCGCACATTGCAATACTTGCAACGCAACACCCGACAGACTTTCCATGATTCTTTTCCAGTTGCTGAACGCGGTCGGAGATGTGCGCACAGCTGTCCAGATCAACCCCGAACTGCCCCCGCTGCCGGACGTCAACAACCTGAACCTGGGTCAGTACCATACCGCTCCCCATCTCAAACAATCGAACTCACCACTTATTAATTATCATTACAGAACCCGCCCCCAACAGTTACTTTATTGACAAAGGTATTGGGTTTGGACACGATAACTACCACTATTATTATTATTATCATAATCGTAACTTGTGTTCACATTTGAGTGTCAGTCGCGCCTTTGATTGTTTAATTGATTTTGTATTTTGTAATCGTTGTACATAATTATTCATAATTTGACACGCTGTAGAAATAACGGCTTCTCTTACGGCTAAAATTTGTAGTTGGCGAACCGCTAAGAAACACCCCGACCCCACACCGAGATGCGGGGGCGCTCAGCCCCACACCTCACCAGCACGGACGCGTCAGTCCCCTGCCCAAATGGGCCAGAGGTATCTTGAACACTTTGTACATACCCAATGACGAGACGGTGATGCTGTCTCGACGACCGATGAATTCTCATTTCTAATTGAATTTTTTTTCTTTTTCTTTTCGTGTCGCGTCAGGGGATAATTCCGACTTGCTCTGTCAAGAACTTATCCCCAGCTCATACCACGAGCCAGGTAAAATATCACGAGAAATTGAGTTTGCGAGCATGTCCGACTAACACAATAAAAACGCATGCGAACATAGTGGGCTTCTTGCTAGTCGATGCTTGGTTGTTTTGACGTCGGTCCAGATTTGTCTAACAATCCAGACACTAACACCGTTTTAATTTCGTCCTTTTGTTGTTTTACACGCATCCAGGATATTGCAGTTTTATCCCGGAATATATCTTAGAAGATGGTAATTGTCTTGGCTGGCATGCCTCATATTTATTTATTTTTTTCCATCGCTTGTGAACAATTGTTTGAGCGGCGTTCGGTGTGATTGTTTAGATATGGCGCCGCCGAGACCGCCCCTGCCGCACGACGGCGCCCCGATGCGTCCGCCGCCCCCGGAGACCGACGACGAGGACGACGTGTTCAGACACGCCCCCAGCGCGAGCCAGCCAATCATGGTACGTCCGTCCGAGCCGAGTTAACCACGTGACTCTACGCGTTGTTTTGTTTTCGTTCGAAGGTCGCCGCCCACAATTTGCACCGCGAGGTGCGCCAGTGGTCCGCCAAGGACAACGACCTCATCGCCGCCGCCAAGAGGATGGCCGTGCTGATGGCCCGCCTCTCCGAGCTGGTCCACAACGACGACAAGGGCAGCAAGAGGGAGCTGATTGCGACGGCGAAGGCCATCGCCGACGCCAGCGACGACGTCACCAGGATCGCCAAGCAGCTGGCGAGGGAGTGCACCGACAAGCGGATCCGCACCAACTTGCTCCAGGTGTGCGAGAGGATCCCCACGATAGCGACCCAGCTTAAGATCTTGAGCACGGTCAAGGCCACGATGTTGGGGGCGCAAGGTGAGATACGGGGACGCGGAGAATGTGTCGTCAGTAGCTTTGTAAATAATCGCTCTGTTTGTAAACGTACGCTCACGCAGAGAAGGGGAAGCCCACGAAAGGTTTGTATGAGATGGTGAGTGGAGTCGGCGAGATTTGAATTTGGCGCGTCCTGTGAGGGAGTGGCCAAATTGGACAAAGTGGGCGGGGCAGAATAAATTGACGAATCAGAATGGAATCGGCCAGAATGTTCAAAAGGTGAAGTCGGGTCCTCAAGTATTCAGTATGAACGAAGAGTAATCATTTGTTTATCAAGAAAAAACCCAGCGGGAAACTAGTTTGTTTCGGAGAGCTTCAAGAAATGATTTTTCGCCTTTTGGGCATTCTGTGCGTGATCGTTCTGTATTTGCTCATGTCTCGCCGATTCGACACAGAGCCTTGCAGATTTTGACGTAATTTTCGGAATCAGGTTCCGAAGAGGACCGCGAAGCGACCGAGATGTTGGAAGGCAACGCCCAAAACCTGATGCAGAGCGTGAAGGAGACGGTAAGGGCGGCGGAAAGCGCCAGCGTCAAGATTCACGCACAAACCCACGGTAAGTTGAGATGGGTGCGAAGACAGCCGTGGTATTCCTACGCTTAAGAGAATGAAGAATCCAGAATCTCGATTTGGTTGTTTTGTTGTTTTCAATCGATACACTGTGTTCAGTTTTAATTAGGTTTAACACGTCGACAACTAACGAGGACGATCACGAGTAGGTCGTGATCGTCGGTCATTAATCCTTTATAGTGATTAGGAAACTTGCCTTAGTGGAATACGATAGTTATTTTTCTATGCTTTATTATAAATATATATATTATATGGAAAATGTATATTCGAAAGTATTTATATTATGAGGAAGTGCAATAGTGCCAAATTTGTGTTTAGACGGCCATGTTCGTTTTTTTGTTGAAAGTAAACGAAGCAATATCCATGGCCTGATCCTGTTAAGATGCTTAAATATTTAAAAAGAGTTGCTTTAAATGTTTTTATTTCTAATATATTAATTTTTTAACTATTTTTTGTCTATTTGGATTGAAAATTTTATGTAACGAATTAATAAATATATTGTTTATATTTAATAGACTGGTGCATTTTTTTTTTCTTGTTCCCTGACCCACTTTAATTGGAGGATCACTGTGTATAGCACGGTTATTCGTTTGACGTTTCCGCGTCGCCGGTGGCGCCCCCGTCAGTTGACAGTTGCAACGATGCCCGAAAACTAATTAAAATTCAGCGATCGTTTTCGTGTGCAAATTTGGCCTCCGCAGTTTTTCCGGTGCCGCCAGTCCGTCCAGCGAGCCTGCGGCGAGGTTTCCCACCCGAGATGGACGCCGCCCCCGCACTCGACTAACCTCAAAATGTCAACGCAATTCTCGCTGTCAAACCAGCGACAACAGAAGCGCTTCTCGATCGACGACGCCTTCGAGGAGGAGACTGACGAGGCGATCAAGGTCTACGGGGCCACCACGCCGCGCTCCCCCACGTCGGGCTCGCCCCAGGTGGACGTGCGCATCGACAACGGACGGTGAGTGTCCCCTCGACCCCGGCCGGTCTGAACGCTCGCTTTCAGGGGCTACAAGATCGCCAACGACACGTCGAGAGACAGCGACTCGCTCATCCAAGACTGCTACGACAACACGAGCCAGGAGTACATGGAGAGGTCGTGTTTGAGGCACCCCAAAGTGAGGGAGAATTGGCGGATGGTGTTGGCCGCCGTCACGCTGTTGATTATCGGAGTGGGGCTGCTGACGACGGGGGCGGTCTCGCTCGCCGAGCCCAACTCGGGGCTGCAAGGGTCCGTGTTTTTGTTGGCGGGGTTTATTTGTTTCGTCCCGGGGGCGTACCACGTGGTTTATATTTACCTAGCCGCGAAAGGGAAGCGGGGCTACCATTTTCACAACTTGCCCCTGTTCACGTAGCTTAGTGCACAAGCGACACACTCACTAATCTAAGGTACAAAATAAGACTTATTTTTAATATTACTATATATATTGGCATTTGTTGTAATCATACCAAAGCTGGGGGCTATCTCTCGGATTGTAGGTCGATATTTTGACTGCATTTGTTGTGAATCTCTCAGATTGTCTTTATTTATTATTTTTATGCGCTAGTTTATACGGTCTTTTCATATTAATATATTGTACATTGTGCTAAACACGACTTACTTGCGACTACTTTGTAAATTAAATACTCAAAAAACTTGCTATTAAAATATACATTTAGTTCGTTAGAACCGATCAGAATCTGATGTTTTGTTAATCTATGATCCATGGAAGTCACGTCGGAGCTTGGTTCGCCGAGAAACGTCACACGTTGACGTTTCTGACCGATGCGAACCGTCAAATTTTAAAAGTCACGTTTTCCACAATTTGCAACAGTCCAAGTCATCTGTTGGTGCTAAAGCGACGCACTAAGTCATTACTTTACTTAAATGTCAACTAATCTCGTCACGTGACTTGACGATTTATGCGGCTTTCGTCTGTTTGTTGTACTTTTAGTGTGAGAGTAACGATTCCAATATTTTTTGTACACTTCAAATCAACTTGTAATCAAGTCATGTGGACTGAATTAATAAAAAGTAGTTCAGGGGACATGTTTCAACTGACATTTTTTTCTTTTTAAAAACACCGCAAATAATAAGATCATCGCAAAAAAAAACACCCTATTTCTCAAATAACAAAGTTTTTAATTCATATTTAAAATAAAATATGTGACTTGATCCACATCTCCTGCCTAGCTACCGTGACAGATGGAACAACAGTGATTTTCCTTTATGTCGTAACAGAAGGAAAACAGCCGAAGCCGACTGCGATATGTCTAAATTTTCCATTCAAAACAAAACACTCAAACTGTCAAAACAGTAAGCGTGCCATTGTTTTATTTAAAGAATTGTTGAAATGGGGAAGGTTGCATTTTTGGCAAGGATTGTGGATTGTCTCAAAATTAAACAGGACGAAGCACCGACTCCTCGAATCTGTTCAAAGTCGATAAAAATGGAATCAATCGAGGAAACTGCAGTGGAGGTCGTTTTGTTCTGCCGGTAGTGCCGCAACTTTTATTTTTTCGTTTTCGACCCACATACAATTGATACAATTGACCATGTGTAAAAACTGGCTGCTTCAATAAAGTTCGAATTTTTTCGAATGTTTGTGTTTGAGACTTATTTATTGTCATTGTAAATGCAGGTATAATTGGAAATCAGAATTGTTAAAAAAAATGTGTTCGCATTTGAAAAAAAATATTCTGGCAGTTTAGCCTCGAAGCCCTCGGGGCTATATGTGAATTTATTAGGACCTTTTGTAGCCTATTCCAAACCATTTAATTTGGTGTATAATTAATTAAAATCGTCCGACAAAAAAGGGAGTTATAGACTCGTCTTCTTCTTTTGGGCACACCTGTACTATTACAAATACATTGAATAAAATAAAATAAAACATTCATTGTCTACGTTCGTACACTGTAAAAAATTAGCGGAGTAAATGCGGAGTGAATTTGGGGCGAATGCGGAGTGGATGATTTGTAATTGATTTAAACTGCGCTCTGCACAATCTCATTATGTTATTAATTAAACATAATATGACAATGAATTATACACCGTTCGAATCGGCGACAAAATTTTTTTTCGAAAAAACCATGAACCTTCTATCAAATTTGCACCCGGAAAAAACATTTAAACGGCCGTAGCTCCCTTATTAATATGACACCGCTGGATTCCTCTTTTTAATACGCTTCTTTTGAGTCGAAAAAATTTTACCTCGCTTTTTTCATTTAATAGAAATTCACAAAAAACCAAAAAAACTCATATTTTGGCACATTTTTGGCTCCCACACCAACAAATGGGGTCTATGGCCGGAACTTTCCCTATGCCTGACTTCAACTCATCCTATACAATAACTCACCGCAATTTCGTTCGAATCGGCGACAAAAATTTTTTTCGAAAATACCATGAACCCCTACCTTCTATCAAATTTGCACCCGGAAAAAACATTTAAACGGCCGTAGCTTCCTTACTAAACATAATATGACAATGAATTATACACCGCTGGATTCCTCTTTTTAATACGCTTCTTTTGAGTCGAAAAAATTTTACCTCGCTTTTTTCGTTTAAGAGACATTCGCAAAAAACCAAAAAAACTCATATTTTGGCACATTTTTTGCTCCCACACCAACAAATGGGGTCTATGGCCGGAACTTTCCCTATGCCTGACTTCAACTCATCCTATACAATAACTCACCGCAATTTCGTTCGAATCGGCGACAAAAATTTTTTTCGAAAATACCATGAACCCCTACCTTCTATCAAATTTGCACCCGGAAAAAACATTTAAACGGCCGTAGCTTCCTTACCAAACATAATATGACAATGAATTATACACCGCCGGATTCATCTTTTTAATACGCTTCTTTTGAGTCGAAAAAAATTTACCTTGCTTTTATCGTTTAAGAGAAATTCACAAAAAACCACAAAAACTCATATTTTGGCACATTTTTTGCTCCCACACCAACAAATGGGGTCTATGGCCGGAACTTTCCCTATGCCTGACTTCAACTCATCCTATACAATAACTCACCGCAATTTCGTTCGAATCGGCGACAAAAATTTTTTTCGAACCCCTACCTTCTATCAAATTTGCACCCGGAAAAAACATTTAAACGGCCGTAGCTTCCTTACTAAACATAATATGACAATGAATTATACACCGCCGGATTCATCTTTTTAATACGCTTCTTTTGAGTCGAAAAAAATTTACCTTGCTTTTATCGTTTAAGAGAAATTCACAAAAAACCAAAAAAACTCATATTTTGGCACATTTTTTGCTCCCACACCAACAAATGGGGTCTATGGCCGGAACTTTCCCTATGCCTGACTTCAACTCATCCTATACAATAACTCACCGCAATTTCGTTCGAATCGGCGACAAAAATTTTTTTCGAAAATACCATGAACCCCTACCTTCTATCAAATTTGCACCCGGAAAAAACATTTAAACGGCCGTAGCTTCCTTACTAAACATAATATGACAATGAATTATACACCGCTGGATTCCTCTTTTTAATACGCTTCTTTTGAGTCGAAAAAATTTTACCTCGCTTTTTTCGTTTAAGAGAAATTCGCAAAAAACCAAAAAAACTCATATTTTGGCACATTTTTTGCTCCCACACCAACAAATGGGGTCTATGGCCGGAACTTTCCCTATGCCTGACTTCAACTCATCCTATACAATAACTCACCGCAATTTCGTTCGAATCGGCGACAAAAATTTTTTTCGAAAATACCATGAACCCCTACCTTCTATCAAATTTGCACCCGGAAAAAACATTTAAACGGCCGTAGCTTCCTTACTAAACATAATATGACAATGAATTATACACCGCCGGATTCCTCTTTTTAATACGCTTCTTTTGAGTCGAAAAAAATTTACCTTGCTTTTATCGTTTAAGAGAAATTCACAAAAAACCAAAAAAACTCATATTTTGGCACATTTTTTGCTCCCACACCAACAAATGGGGTCTATGGCCGGAACTTTCCCTATGCCTGACTTCAACTCATCCTATACAATAACTCACCGCAATTTCGTTCGAATCGGCGACAAAAATTTTTTTCGAAAATACCATGAACCCCTACCTTCTATCAAATTTGCACCCGGAAAAAACATTTAAACGGCCGTAGCTTCCTTACTAAACATAATATGACAATGAATTATACACCGCTGGATTCCTCTTTTTAATACGCTTCTTTTGAGTCGAAAAAATTTTACCTCGCTTTTTTCGTTTAAGAGAAATTCGCAAAAAACCAAAAAAACTCATATTTTGGCACATTTTTTGCTCCCACACCAACAAATGGGGTCTATGGCCGGAACTTTCCCTATGCCTGACTTCAACTCATCCTATACAATAACTCACCGCAATTTCGTTCGAATCGGCGACAAAATTTTTTTTCGAAAATACCATGAACCCCTACCTTCTATCAAATTTGCACCCGGAAAAAACATTTAAACGGCCGTAGCTTCCTTACTAAACATAATATGACAATGAATTATACACCGCCGGATTCATCTTTTTAATACGCTTCTTTTGAGTCGAAAAAAATTTACCTTGCTTTTATCGTTTAAGAGAAATTCACAAAAAACCAAAAAAACTCATATTTTGGCACATTTTTTGCTCCCACACCAACAAATGGGGTCTATGGCCGGAACTTTCCCTATGCCTGACTTCAACTCATCCTATACAATAACTCACCGCAATTTCGTTCGAATCGGCGACAAAAATTTTTTTCGAAAATACCATGAACCCCTACCTTCTATCAAATTTGCACCCGGAAAAAACATTTAAACGGCCGTAGCTTCCTTACTAAACATAATATGACAATGAATTATACACCGCTGGATTCCTCTTTTTAATACGCTTCTTTTGAGTCGAAAAAATTTTACCTCGCTTTTTTCGTTTAAGAGAAATTCGCAAAAAACCAAAAAAACTCATATTTTGGCACATTTTTTGCTCCCACACCAACAAATGGGGTCTATGGCCGGAACTTTCCCTATGCCTGACTTCAACTCATCCTATACAATAACTCACCGCAATTTCGTTCGAATCGGCGACAAAATTTTTTTTCGAAAATACCATGAACCCCTACCTTCTATCAAATTTGCACCCGGAAAAAACATTTAAACGGCCGTAGCTTCCTTACTAAACATAATATGACAATGAATTATACACCGCCGGATTCATCTTTTTAATACGCTTCTTTTGAGTCGAAAAAAATTTACCTTGCTTTTATCGTTTAAGAGAAATTCGCAAAAAACCAAAAAAACTCATATTTTGGCACATTTTTTGCTCCCACACCAACAAATGGGGTCTATGGCCGGAACTTTCCCTATGCCTGACTTCAACTCATCCTATACAATAACTCACCGCAATTTCGTTCGAATCGGCGACAAAAATTTTTTTCGAAAATACCATGAACCCCTACCTTCTATCAAATTTGCACCCGGAAAAAACATTTAAACGGCCGTAGCTTCCTTACTAAACATAATATGACAATGAATTATACACCGCTGGATTCCTCTTTTTAATACGCTTCTTTTGAGTCGAAAAAATTTTACCTCGCTTTTTTCGTTTAAGAGAAATTCGCAAAAAACCAAAAAAACTCATATTTTGGCACATTTTTTGCTCCCACACCAACAAATGGGGTCTATGGCCGGAACTTTCCCTATGCCTGACTTCAACTCATCCTATACAATAACTCACCGCAATTTCGTTCGAATCGGCGACAAAATTTTTTTTCGAAAATACCATGAACCCCTACCTTCTATCAAATTTGCACCCGGAAAAAACATTTAAACGGCCGTAGCTTCCTTACTAAACATAATATGACAATGAATTATACACCGCCGGATTCATCTTTTTAATACGCTTCTTTTGAGTCGAAAAAAATTTACCTTGCTTTTATCGTTTAAGAGAAATTCGCAAAAAACCAAAAAAACTCATATTTTGGCACATTTTTTGCTCCCACACCAACAAATGGGGTCTATGGCCGGAACTTTCCCTATGCCTGACTTCAACTCATCCTATACAATAACTCACCGCAATTTCGTTCGAATCGGCGACAAAAATTTTTTTCGAAAATACCATGAACCCCTACCTTCTATCAAATTTGCACCCGGAAAAAACATTTAAACGGCCGTAGCTTCCTTACTAAACATAATATGACAATGAATTATACACCGCTGGATTCCTCTTTTTAATACGCTTCTTTTGAGTCGAAAAAATTTTACCTCGCTTTTTTCGTTTAAGAGAAATTCGCAAAAAACCAAAAAAACTCATATTTTGGCACATTTTTTGCTCCCACACCAACAAATGGGGTCTATGGCCGGAACTTTCCCTATGCCTGACTTCAACTCATCCTATACAATAACTCACCGCAATTTCGTTCGAATCGGCGACAAAAATTTTTTTCGAAAATACCATGAACCCCTACCTTCTATCAAATTTGCACCCGGAAAAAACATTTAAACGGCCGTAGCTTCCTTACTAAACATAATATGACAATGAATTATACACCGCCGGATTCATCTTTTTAATACGCTTCTTTTGAGTCGAAAAAAATTTACCTTGCTTTTATCGTTTAAGAGAAATTCACAAAAAACCAAAAAAACTCATATTTTGGCACATTTTTTGCTCCCACACCAACAAATGGGGTCTATGGCCGGAACTTTCCCTATGCCTGACTTCAACTCATCCTATACAATAACTCACCGCAATTTCGTTCGAATCGGCGACAAAAATTTTTTTCGAAAATACCATGAACCCCTACCTTCTATCAAATTTGCACCCGGAAAAAACATTTAAACGGCCGTAGCTTCCTTACTAAACATAATATGACAATGAATTATACACCGCCGGATTCATCTTTTTAATACGCTTCTTTTGAGTCGAAAAAAATTTACCTTGCTTTTATCGTTTAAGAGAAATTCACAAAAAACCAAAAAAACTCATATTTTGGCACATTTTTTGCTCCCACACCAACAAATGGGGTCTATGGCCGGAACTTTCCCTATGCCTGACTTCAACTCATCCTATACAATAACTCACCGCAATTTCGTTCGAATCGGCGACAAAAATTTTTTTCGAAAATACCATGAACCTTCTATCAAATTTGCACCCGGAAAAAACATTTAAACGGCCGTAGCTTCCTTACTAAACATAATATGACAATGAATTATACACCGCTGGATTCCTCTTTTTAATACGCTTCTTTTGAGTCGAAAAAAATTTACCTTGCTTTTATCGTTTAAGAGAAATTCACAAAAAACCAAAAAAACTCATATTTTGGCACATTTTTGGCTCCCACACCAACAAATGGGGTCTATGGCCGGAACTTTCCCTATGCCTGACTTCAACTCATCCTATACAATAACTCACCGCAATTTCGTTCGAATCGGCGACAAAAATTTTTTTCGAAAATACCATGAACCCCTACCTTCTATCAAATTTGCACCCGGAAAAAACATTTAAACGGCCGTAGCTTCCTTACTAAACATAATATGACAATGAATTATACACCGCTGGATTCCTCTTTTTAATACGCTTCTTTTGAGTCGAAAAAATTTTACCTCGCTTTTTTCGTTTAAGAGAAATTCGCAAAAAACCAAAAAAACTCATATTTTGGCACATTTTTTGCTCCCACACCAACAAATGGGGTCTATGGCCGGAACTTTCCCTATGCCTGACTTCAACTCATCCTATACAATAACTCACCGCAATTTCGTTCGAATCGGCGACAAAAATTTTTTTCGAAAATACCATGAACCCCTACCTTCTATCAAATTTGCACCCGGAAAAAACATTTAAACGGCCGTAGCTTCCTTACTAAACATAATATGACAATGAATTATACACCGCCGGATTCATCTTTTTAATACGCTTCTTTTGAGTCGAAAAAAATTTACCTTGCTTTTATCGTTTAAGAGAAATTCACAAAAAACCAAAAAAACTCATATTTTGGCACATTTTTTGCTCCCACACCAACAAATGGGGTCTATGGCCGGAACTTTCCCTATGCCTGACTTCAACTCATCCTATACAATAACTCACCGCAATTTCGTTCGAATCGGCGACAAAAATTTTTTTCGAAAATACCATGAACCCCTACCTTCTATCAAATTTGCACCCGGAAAAAACATTTAAACGGCCGTAGCTTCCTTACTAAACATAATATGACAATGAATTATACACCGCCGGATTCATCTTTTTAATACGCTTCTTTTGAGTCGAAAAAAATTTACCTTGCTTTTATCGTTTAAGAGAAATTCACAAAAAACCAAAAAAACTCATATTTTGGCACATTTTTTGCTCCCACACCAACAAATGGGGTCTATGGCCGGAACTTTCCCTATGCCTGACTTCAACTCATCCTATACAATAACTCACCGCAATTTCGTTCGAATCGGCGACAAAAATTTTTTTCGAAAATACCATGAACCTTCTATCAAATTTGCACCCGGAAAAAACATTTAAACGGCCGTAGCTTCCTTACTAAACATAATATGACAATGAATTATACACCGCTGGATTCCTCTTTTTAATACGCTTCTTTTGAGTCGAAAAAAATTTACCTTGCTTTTATCGTTTAAGAGAAATTCACAAAAAACCAAAAAAACTCATATTTTGGCACATTTTTGGCTCCCACACCAACAAATGGGGTCTATGGCCGGAACTTTCCCTATGCCTGACTTCAACTCATCCTATACAATAACTCACCGCAATTTCGTTCGAATCGGCGACAAAAATTTTTTTCGAAAATACCATGAACCCCTACCTTCTATCAAATTTGCACCCGGAAAAAACATTTAAACGGCCGTAGCTTCCTTACTAAACATAATATGACAATGAATTATACACCGCTGGATTCCTCTTTTTAATACGCTTCTTTTGAGTCGAAAAAATTTTACCTCGCTTTTTTCGTTTAAGAGAAATTCGCAAAAAACCAAAAAAACTCATATTTTGGCACATTTTTTGCTCCCACACCAACAAATGGGGTCTATGGCCGGAACTTTCCCTATGCCTGACTTCAACTCATCCTATACAATAACTCACCGCAATTTCGTTCGAATCGGCGACAAAAATTTTTTTCGAAAATACCATGAACCTTCTATCAAATTTGCACCCGGAAAAAACATTTAAACGGCCGTAGCTTCCTTACTAAACATAATATGACAATGAATTATACACCGCTGGATTCCTCTTTTTAATACGCTTCTTTTGAGTCGAAAAAATTTTACCTCGCTTTTTTCGTTTAAGAGAAATTCGCAAAAAACCAAAAAAACTCATATTTTGGCACATTTTTTGCTCCCACACCAACAAATGGGGTCTATGGCCGGAACTTTCCCTATGCCTGACTTCAACTCATCCTATACAATAACTCACCGCAATTTCGTTCGAATCGGCGACAAAAATTTTTTTCGAAAATACCATGAACCCCTACCTTCTATCAAATTTGCACCCGGAAAAAACATTTAAACGGCCGTAGCTTCCTTACTAAACATAATATGACAATGAATTATACACCGCTGGATTCCTCTTTTTAATACGCTTCTTTTGAGTCGAAAAAATTTTACCTCGCTTTTTTCGTTTAAGAGAAATTCGCAAAAAACCAAAAAAACTCATATTTTGGCACATTTTTTGCTCCCACACCAACAAATGGGGTCTATGGCCGGAACTTTCCCTATGCCTGACTTCAACTCATCCTATACAATAACTCACCGCAATTTCGTTCGAATCGGCGACAAAAATTTTTTTCGAAAATACCATGAACCTTCTATCAAATTTGCACCCGGAAAAAACATTTAAACGGCCGTAGCTTCCTTACTAAACATAATATGACAATGAATTATACACCGCCGGATTCCTCTTTTTAATACGCTTCTTTTGAGTCGAAAAAAATTTACCTTGCTTTTATCGTTTAAGAGAAATTCACAAAAAACCAAAAAAACTCATATTTTGGCACATTTTTGGCTCCCACACCAACAAATGGGGTCTATGGCCGGAACTTTCCCTATGCCTGACTTCAACTCATCCTATACAATAACTCACCGCAATTTCGTTCGAATCGGCGACAAAATTTTTTTTCGAAAATACCATGAACCCCTACCTTCTATCAAATTTGCACCCGGAAAAAACATTTAAACGGCCGTAGCTTCCTTACTAAACATAATATGACAATGAATTATACACCGCTGGATTCCTCTTTTTAATACGCTTCTTTTGAGTCGAAAAAATTTTACCTCGCTTTTTTCGTTTAAGAGAAATTCGCAAAAAACCAAAAAAACTCATATTTTGGCACATTTTTTGCTCCCACACCAACAAATGGGGTCTATGGCCGGAACTTTCCCTATGCCTGACTTCAACTCATCCTATACAATAACTCACCGCAATTTCGTTCGAATCGGCGACAAAAATTTTTTTCGAAAATACCATGAACCCCTACCTTCTATCAAATTTGCACCCGGAAAAAACATTTAAACGGCCGTAGCTTCCTTACTAAACATAATATGACAATGAATTATACACCGCTGGATTCCTCTTTTTAATACGCTTCTTTTGAGTCGAAAAAATTTTACCTCGCTTTTTTCGTTTAAGAGAAATTCGCAAAAAACCAAAAAAACTCATATTTTGGCACATTTTTTGCTCCCACACCAACAAATGGGGTCTATGGCCGGAACTTTCCCTATGCCTGACTTCAACTCATCCTATACAATAACTCACCGCAATTTCGTTCGAATCGGCGACAAAAATTTTTTTCGAAAATACCATGAACCTTCTATCAAATTTGCACCCGGAAAAAACATTTAAACGGCCGTAGCTTCCTTACTAAACATAATATGACAATGAATTATACACCGCTGGATTCCTCTTTTTAATACGCTTCTTTTGAGTCGAAAAAATTTTACCTCGCTTTTTTCGTTTAAGAGAAATTCGCAAAAAACCAAAAAAACTCATATTTTGGCACATTTTTTGCTCCCACACCTACAAATGGGGTCTATGGCCGGAACTTTCCCTATGCCTGACTTCAACTCATCCTATACAATAACTCACCGCAATTTCGTTCGAATCGGCGACAAAAATTTTTTTCGAAAATACCATGAACCTTCTATCAAATTTGCACCCGGAAAAAACATTTAAACGGCCGTAGCTTCCTTACTAAACATAATATGACAATGAATTATACACCGCTGGATTCCTCTTTTTAATACGCTTCTTTTGAGTCGAAAAAATTTTACCTCGCTTTTTTCGTTTAAGAGAAATTCGCAAAAAACCAAAAAAACTCATATTTTGGCACATTTTTTGCTCCCACACCAACAAATGGGGTCTATGGCCGGAACTTTCCCTATGCCTGACTTCAACTCATCCTATACAATAACTCACCGCAATTTCGTTCGAATCGGCGACAAAAATTTTTTTCGAAAATACCATGAACCCCTACCTTCTATCAAATTTGCACCCGGAAAAAACATTTAAACGGCCGTAGCTTCCTTACTAAACATAATATGACAATGAATTATACACCGCTGGATTCCTCTTTTTAATACGCTTCTTTTGAGTCGAAAAAATTTTACCTCGCTTTTTTCGTTTAAGAGAAATTCGCAAAAAACCAAAAAAACTCATATTTTGGCACATTTTTTGCTCCCACACCAACAAATGGGGTTTATGGCCGGAACTTTCCCTATGCCTGACTTCAACTCATCCTATACAATAACTCACCGCAATTTCGTTCGAATCGGCGACAAAAATTTTTTTCGAAAATACCATGAACCTTCTATCAAATTTGCACCCGGAAAAAACATTTAAACGGCCGTAGCTTCCTTACTAAACATAATATGACAATGAATTATACACCGCCGGATTCCTCTTTTTAATACGCTTCTTTTGAGTCGAAAAAAATTTACCTTGCTTTTATCGTTTAAGAGAAATTCACAAAAAACCAAAAAAACTCATATTTTGGCACATTTTTGGCTCCCACATCAACAAATGGGGTCTATGGCCGGAACTTTCCCTATGCCTGACTTCAACTCATCCTATACAATAACTCACCGCAATTTCGTTCGAATCGGCGACAAAAATTTTTTTCGAAAATACCATGAACCCCTACCTTCTATCAAATTTGCACCCGGAAAAAACATTTAAACGGCCGTAGCTTCCTTACTAAACATAATATGACAATGAATTATACACCGCTGGATTCCTCTTTTTAATACGCTTCTTTTGAGTCGAAAAAATTTTACCTCGCTTTTTTCGTTTAAGAGAAATTCGCAAAAAACCAAAAAAACTCATATTTTGGCACATTTTTTGCTCCCACACCAACAAATGGGGTCTATGGCCGGAACTTTCCCTATGCCTGACTTCAACTCATCCTATACAATAACTCACCGCAATTTCGTTCGAATCGGCGACAAAAATTTTTTTCGAAAATACCATGAACCTTCTATCAAATTTGCACCCGGAAAAAACATTTAAACGGCCGTAGCTTCCTTACTAAACATAATATGACAATGAATTATACACCGCTGGATTCCTCTTTTTAATACGCTTCTTTTGAGTCGAAAAAATTTTACCTCGCTTTTTTCGTTTAAGAGAAATTCGCAAAAAACCAAAAAAACTCATATTTTGGCACATTTTTTGCTCCCACACCAACAAATGGGGTCTATGGCCGGAACTTTCCCTATGCCTGACTTCAACTCATCCTATACAATAACTCACCGCAATTTCGTTCGAATCGGCGACAAAAAATTTTTTCGAAAATACCATGAACCTTCTATCAAATTTGCACCCGGAAAAAACATTTAAACGGCCGTAGCTTCCTTACTAAACATAATATGACAATGAATTATACACCGCTGGATTCCTCTTTTTAATACGCTTCTTTTGAGTCGAAAAAATTTTACCTCGCTTTTTTCGTTTAAGAGAAATTCGCAAAAAACCAAAAAAACTCATATTTTGGCACATTTTTTGCTCCCACACCAACAAATGGGGTCTATGGCCGGAACTTTCCCTATGCCTGACTTCAACTCATCCTATACAATAACTCACCGCAATTTCGTTCGAATCGGCGACAAAAATTTTTTTCGAAAATACCATGAACCTTCTATCAAATTTGCACCCGGAAAAAACATTTAAACGGCCGTAGCTTCCTTACTAAACATAATATGACAATGAATTATACACCGCTGGATTCCTCTTTTTAATACGCTTCTTTTGAGTCGAAAAAATTTTACCTCGCTTTTTTCGTTTAAGAGAAATTCGCAAAAAACCAAAAAAACTCATATTTTGGCACATTTTTTGCTCCCACACCAACAAATGGGGTCTATGGCCGGAACTTTCCCTATGCCTGACTTCAACTCATCCTATACAATAACTCACCGCAATTTCGTTCGAATCGGCGACAAAAATTTTTTTCGAAAATACCATGAACCCCTACCTTCTATCAAATTTGCACCCGGAAAAAACATTTAAACGGCCGTAGCTTCCTTACTAAACATAATATGACAATGAATTATACACCGCTGGATTCCTCTTTTTAATACGCTTCTTTTGAGTCGAAAAAATTTTACCTCGCTTTTTTCGTTTAAGAGAAATTCGCAAAAAACCAAAAAAACTCATATTTTGGCACATTTTTTGCTCCCACACCAACAAATGGGGTCTATGGCCGGAACTTTCCCTATGCCTGACTTCAACTCATCCTATACAATAACTCACCGCAATTTCGTTCGAATCGGCGACAAAAATTTTTTTCGAAAATACCATGAACCCCTACCTTCTATCAAATTTGCACCCGGAAAAAACATTTAAACGGCCGTAGCTTCCTTACTAAACATAATATGACAATGAATTATACACCGCTGGATTCCTCTTTTTAATACGCTTCTTTTGAGTCGAAAAAATTTTACCTCGCTTTTTTCGTTTAAGAGAAATTCGCAAAAAACCAAAAAAACTCATATTTTGGCACATTTTTTGCTCCCACACCAACAAATGGGGTTTATGGCCGGAACTTTCCCTATGCCTGACTTCAACTCATCCTATACAATAACTCACCGCAATTTCGTTCGAATCGGCGACAAAAATTTTTTTCGAAAATACCATGAACCCCTACCTTCTATCAAATTTGCACCCGGAAAAAACATTTAAACGGCCGTAGCTTCCTTACTAAACATAATATGACAATGAATTATACACCGCCGGATTCCTCTTTTTAATACGCTTCTTTTGAGTCGAAAAAAATTTACCTTGCTTTTATCGTTTAAGAGAAATTCACAAAAAACCAAAAAAACTCATATTTTGGCACATTTTTTGCTCCCACACCAACAAATGGGGTCTATGGCCGGAACTTTCCCTATGCCTGACTTCAACTCATCCTATACAATAACTCACCGCAATTTCGTTCGAATCGGCGACAAAAATTTTTTTCGAAAATACCATGAACCCCTACCTTCTATCAAATTTGCACCCGGAAAAAACATTTAAACGGCCGTAGCTTCCTTACTAAACATAATATGACAATGAATTATACACCGCTGGATTCCTCTTTTTAATACGCTTCTTTTGAGTCGAAAAAATTTTACCTCGCTTTTTTCGTTTAAGAGAAATTCGCAAAAAACCAAAAAAACTCATATTTTGGCACATTTTTTGCTCCCACACCAACAAATGGGGTCTATGGCCGGAACTTTCCCTATGCCTGACTTCAACTCATCCTATACAATAACTCACCGCAATTTCGTTCGAATCGGCGACAAAAATTTTTTTCGAAAATACCATGAACCTTCTATCAAATTTGCACCCGGAAAAAACATTTAAACGGCCGTAGCTTCCTTACTAAACATAATATGACAATGAATTATACACCGCTGGATTCCTCTTTTTAATACGCTTCTTTTGAGTCGAAAAAATTTTACCTCGCTTTTTTCGTTTAAGAGAAATTCGCAAAAAACCAAAAAAACTCATATTTTGGCACATTTTTTGCTCCCACACCAACAAATGGGGTCTATGGCCGGAACTTTCCCTATGCCTGACTTCAACTCATCCTATACAATAACTCACCGCAATTTCGTTCGAATCGGCGACAAAAATTTTTTTCGAAAATACCATGAACCTTCTATCAAATTTGCACCCGGAAAAAACATTTAAACGGCCGTAGCTTCCTTACTAAACATAATATGACAATGAATTATACACCGCTGGATTCCTCTTTTTAATACGCTTCTTTTGAGTCGAAAAAATTTTACCTCGCTTTTTTCGTTTAAGAGAAATTCGCAAAAAACCAAAAAAACTCATATTTTGGCACATTTTTTGCTCCCACACCAACAAATGGGGTCTATGGCCGGAACTTTCCCTATGCCTGACTTCAACTCATCCTATACAATAACTCACCGCAATTTCGTTCGAATCGGCGACAAAAATTTTTTTCGAAAATACCATGAACCTTCTATCAAATTTGCACCCGGAAAAAACATTTAAACGGCCGTAGCTTCCTTACTAAACATAATATGACAATGAATTATACACCGCTGGATTCCTCTTTTTAATACGCTTCTTTTGAGTCGAAAAAATTTTACCTCGCTTTTTTCGTTTAAGAGAAATTCGCAAAAAACCAAAAAAACTCATATTTTGGCACATTTTTTGCTCCCACACCAACAAATGGGGTCTATGGCCGGAACTTTCCCTATGCCTGACTTCAACTCATCCTATACAATAACTCACCGCAATTTCGTTCGAATCGGCGACAAAAATTTTTTTCGAAAATACCATGAACCCCTACCTTCTATCAAATTTGCACCCGGAAAAAACATTTAAACGGCCGTAGCTTCCTTACTAAACATAATATGACAATGAATTATACACCGCTGGATTCCTCTTTTTAATACGCTTCTTTTGAGTCGAAAAAATTTTACCTCGCTTTTTTCGTTTAAGAGAAATTCGCAAAAAACCAAAAAAACTCATATTTTGGCACATTTTTTGCTCCCACACCAACAAATGGGGTCTATGGCCGGAACTTTCCCTATGCCTGACTTCAACTCATCCTATACAATAACTCACCGCAATTTCGTTCGAATCGGCGACAAAAATTTTTTTCGAAAATACCATGAACCCCTACCTTCTATCAAATTTGCACCCGGAAAAAACATTTAAACGGCCGTAGCTTCCTTACTAAACATAATATGACAATGAATTATACACCGCTGGATTCCTCTTTTTAATACGCTTCTTTTGAGTCGAAAAAATTTTACCTCGCTTTTTTCGTTTAAGAGAAATTCGCAAAAAACCAAAAAAACTCATATTTTGGCACATTTTTTGCTCCCACACCAACAAATGGGGTCTATGGCCGGAACTTTCCCTATGCCTGACTTCAACTCATCCTATACAATAACTCACCGCAATTTCGTTCGAATCGGCGACAAAAATTTTTTTCGAAAATACCATGAACCCCTACCTTCTATCAAATTTGCACCCGGAAAAAACATTTAAACGGCCGTAGCTTCCTTACTAAACATAATATGACAATGAATTATACACCGCCGGATTCCTCTTTTTAATACGCTTCTTTTGAGTCGAAAAAAATTTACCTTGCTTTTATCGTTTAAGAGAAATTCACAAAAAACCAAAAAAACTCATATTTTGGCACATTTTTGGCTCCCACACCAACAAATGGGGTCTATGGCCGGAACTTTCCCTATGCCTGACTTCAACTCATCCTATACAATAACTCACCGCAATTTCGTTCGAATCGGCGACAAAAATTTTTTTCGAAAATACCATGAACCCCTACCTTCTATCAAATTTGCACCCGGAAAAAACATTTAAACGGCCGTAGCTTCCTTACTAAACATAATATGACAATGAATTATACACCGCTGGATTCCTCTTTTTAATACGCTTCTTTTGAGTCGAAAAAATTTTACCTCGCTTTTTTCGTTTAAGAGAAATTCGCAAAAAACCAAAAAAACTCATATTTTGGCACATTTTTTGCTCCCACACCAACAAATGGGGTCTATGGCCGGAACTTTCCCTATGCCTGACTTCAACTCATCCTATACAATAACTCACCGCAATTTCGTTCGAATCGGCGACAAAAATTTTTTTCGAAAATACCATGAACCTTCTATCAAATTTGCACCCGGAAAAAACATTTAAACGGCCGTAGCTTCCTTACTAAACATAATATGACAATGAATTATACACCGCTGGATTCCTCTTTTTAATACGCTTCTTTTGAGTCGAAAAAATTTTACCTCGCTTTTTTCGTTTAAGAGAAATTCGCAAAAAACCAAAAAAACTCATATTTTGGCACATTTTTTGCTCCCACACCAACAAATGGGGTCTATGGCCGGAACTTTCCCTATGCCTGACTTCAACTCATCCTATACAATAACTCACCGCAATTTCGTTCGAATCGGCGACAAAAATTTTTTTCGAAAATACCATGAACCCCTACCTTCTATCAAATTTGCACCCGGAAAAAACATTTAAACGGCCGTAGCTTCCTTCCTAAACATAATATGACAATGAATTATACACCGCTGGATTCCTCTTTTTAATACGCTTCTTTTGAGTCGAAAAAATTTTACCTCGCTTTTTTCGTTTAAGAGAAATTCGCAAAAAACCAAAAAAACTCATATTTTGGCACATTTTTTGCTCCCACACCAACAAATGGGGTCTATGGCCGGAACTTTCCCTATGCCTGACTTCAACTCATCCTATACAATAACTCACCGCAATTTCGTTCGAATCGGCGACAAAAATTTTTTTCGAAAATACCATGAACCCCTACCTTCTATCAAATTTGCACCCGGAAAAAACATTTAAACGGCCGTAGCTTCCTTACTAAACATAATATGACAATGAATTATACACCGCTGGATTCACAAAAAACCAAAAAAACTCATATTTTGGCACATTTTTTGCTCCCACACCAACAAATGGGGTCTATGGCCGGAACTTTCCCTATGCCTGACTTCAACTCATCCTATACAATAACTCACCGCAATTTCGTTCGAATCGGCGACAAAAATTTTTTTCGAAAATACCATGAACCCCTACCTTCTATCAAATTTGCACCCGGAAAAAACATTTAAACGGCCGTAGCTTCCTTACTAAACATAATATGACAATGAATTATACACCGCTGGATTCCTCTTTTTAATACGCTTCTTTTGAGTCGAAAAAATTTTACCTCGCTTTTTTCGTTTAAGAGAAATTCGCAAAAAACCAAAAAAACTCATATTTTGGCACATTTTTTGCTCCCACACCAACAAATGGGGTCTATGGCCGGAACTTTCCCTATGCCTGACTTCAACTCATCCTATACAATAACTCACCGCAATTTCGTTCGAATCGGCGACAAAAATTTTTTTCGAAAATACCATGAACCCCTACCTTCTATCAAATTTGCACCCGGAAAAAACATTTAAACGGCCGTAGCTTCCTTACTAAACATAATATGACAATGAATTATACACCGCTGGATTCCTCTTTTTAATACGCTTCTTTTGAGTCGAAAAAATTTTACCTCGCTTTTTTCGTTTAAGAGAAATTCGCAAAAAACCAAAAAAACTCATATTTTGGCACATTTTTTGCTCCCACACCAACAAATGGGGTCTATGGCCGGAACTTTCCCTATGCCTGACTTCAACTCATCCTATACAATAACTCACCGCAATTTCGTTCGAATCGGCGACAAAAATTTTTTTCGAAAATACCATGAACCCCTACCTTCTATCAAATTTGCACCCGGAAAAAACATTTAAACGGCCGTAGCTTCCTTACTAAACATAATATGACAATGAATTATATACCGCTGGATTCCTCTTTTTAATACGCTTCTTTTGAGTCGAAAAAATTTTACCTCGCTTTTTTCGTTTAAGAGAAATTCGCAAAAAACCAAAAAAACTCATATTTTGGCACATTTTTTGCTCCCACACCAACAAATGGGGTCTATGGCCGGAACTTTCCCTATGCCTGACTTCAACTCATCCTATACAATAACTCACCGCAATTTCGTTCGAATCGGCGACAAAAATTTTTTTCGAAAATACCATGAACCCCTACCTTCTATCAAATTTGCACCCGGAAAAAACATTTAAACGGCCGTAGCTTCCTTACCAAACATAATATGACAATGAATTATACACCGCCGGATTCATCTTTTTAATACGCTTCTTTTGAGTCGAAAAAAATTTACCTTGCTTTTATCGTTTAAGAGAAATTCACAAAAAACCAAAAAAACTCATATTTTGGCACATTTTTTGCTCCCACACCAACAAATGGGGTCTATGGCCGGAACTTTCCCTATGCCTGACTTCAACTCATCCTATACAATAACTCACCGCAATTTCGTTCGAATCGGCGACAAAAATTTTTTTCGAAAATACCATGAACCCCTACCTTCTATCAAATTTGCACCCGGAAAAAACATTTAAACGGCCGTAGCTTCCTTACTAAACATAATATGACAATGAATTATACACCGCTGGATTCCTCTTTTTAATACGCTTCTTTTGAGTCGAAAAAAATTTACCTTGCTTTTATCGTTTAAGAGAAATTCACAAAAAACCAAAAAAACTCATATTTTGGCACATTTTTGGCTCCCACACCAACAAATGGGGTCTATGGCCGGAACTTTCCCTATGCCTGACTTCAACTCATCCTATACAATAACTCACCGCAATTTCGTTCGAATCGGCGACAAAATTTTTTTTCGAAAATACCATGAACCCCTACCTTCTATCAAATTTGCACCCGGAAAAAACATTTAAACGGCCGTAGCTTCCTTACTAAACATAATATGACAATGAATTATACACCGCTGGATTCCTCTTTTTAATACGCTTCTTTTGAGTCGAAAAAATTTTACCTCGCTTTTTTCGTTTAAGAGAAATTCGCAAAAAACCAAAAAAACTCATATTTTGGCACATTTTTTGCTCCCACACCAACAAATGGGGTTTATGGCCGGAACTTTCCCTATGCCTGACTTCAACTCATCCTATACAATAACTCACCGCAATTTCGTTCGAATCGGCGACAAAAATTTTTTTCGAAAATACCATGAACCTTCTATCAAATTTGCACCCGGAAAAAACATTTAAACGGCCGTAGCTTCCTTACTAAACATAATATGACAATGAATTATACACCGCTGGATTCCTCTTTTTAATACGCTTCTTTTGAGTCGAAAAAATTTTACCTCGCTTTTTTCGTTTAAGAGAAATTCGCAAAAAACCAAAAAAACTCATATTTTGGCACATTTTTTGCTCCCACACCAACAAATGGGGTCTATGGCCGGAACTTTCCCTATGCCTGACTTCAACTCATCCTATACAATAACTCACCGCAATTTCGTTCGAATCGGCGACAAAAATTTTTTTCGAAAATACCATGAACCCCTACCTTCTATCAAATTTGCACCCGGAAAAAACATTTAAACGGCCGTAGCTTCCTTACTAAACATAATATGACAATGAATTATACACCGCTGGATTCCTCTTTTTAATACGCTTCTTTTGAGTCGAAAAAATTTTACCTCGCTTTTTTCGTTTAAGAGAAATTCGCAAAAAACCAAAAAAACTCATATTTTGGCACATTTTTTGCTCCCACACCAACAAATGGGGTCTATGGCCGGAACTTTCCCTATGCCTGACTTCAACTCATCCTATACAATAACTCACCGCAATTTCGTTCGAATCGGCGACAAAAATTTTTTTCGAAAATACCATGAACCCCTACCTTCTATCAAATTTGCACCCGGAAAAAACATTTAAACGGCCGTAGCTTCCTTACTAAACATAATATGACAATGAATTATACACCGCTGGATTCCTCTTTTTAATACGCTTCTTTTGAGTCGAAAAAATTTTACCTCGCTTTTTTCGTTTAAGAGAAATTCGCAAAAAACCAAAAAAACTCATATTTTGGCACATTTTTTGCTCCCACACCAACAAATGGGGTCTATGGCCGGAACTTTCCCTATGCCTGACTTCAACTCATCCTATACAATAACTCACCGCAATTTCGTTCGAATCGGCGACAAAATTTTTTTTCGAAAATACCATGAACCCCTACCTTCTATCAAATTTGCACCCGGAAAAAACATTTAAACGGCCGTAGCTTCCTTACTAAACATAATATGACAATGAATTATACACCGCTGGATTCCTCTTTTTAATACGCTTCTTTTGAGTCGAAAAAATTTTACCTCGCTTTTTTCGTTTAAGAGAAATTCGCAAAAAACCAAAAAAACTCATATTTTGGCACATTTTTTGCTCCCACACCAACAAATGGGGTCTATGGCCGGAACTTTCCCTATGCCTGACTTCAACTCATCCTATACAATAACTCACCGCAATTTCGTTCGAATCGGCGACAAAAATTTTTTTCGAAAATACCATGAACCCCTACCTTCTATCAAATTTGCACCCGGAAAAAACATTTAAACGGCCGTAGCTTCCTTACCAAACATAATATGACAATGAATTATACACCGCCGGATTCATCTTTTTAATACGCTTCTTTTGAGTCGAAAAAAATTTACCTTGCTTTTATCGTTTAAGAGAAATTCACAAAAAACCAAAAAAACTCATATTTTGGCACATTTTTTGCTCCCACACCAACAAATGGGGTCTATGGCCGGAACTTTCCCTATGCCTGACTTCAACTCATCCTATACAATAACTCACCGCAATTTCGTTCGAATCGGCGACAAAAATTTTTTTCGAAAATACCATGAACCCCTACCTTCTATCAAATTTGCACCCGGAAAAAACATTTAAACGGCCGTAGCTTCCTTACTAAACATAATATGACAATGAATTATACACCGCTGGATTCCTCTTTTTAATACGCTTCTTTTGAGTCGAAAAAATTTTACCTCGCTTTTTTCGTTTAAGAGAAATTCGCAAAAAACCAAAAAAACTCATATTTTGGCACATTTTTTGCTCCCACACCAACAAATGGGGTCTATGGCCGGAACTTTCCCTATGCCTGACTTCAACTCATCCTATACAATAACTCACCGCAATTTCGTTCGAATCGGCGACAAAAATTTTTTTCGAAAATACCATGAACCCCTACCTTCTATCAAATTTGCACCCGGAAAAAACATTTAAACGGCCGTAGCTTCCTTACTAAACATAATATGACAATGAATTATACACCGCTGGATTCCTCTTTTTAATACGCTTCTTTTGAGTCGAAAAAATTTTACCTCGCTTTTTTCGTTTAAGAGAAATTCGCAAAAAACCAAAAAAACTCATATTTTGGCACATTTTTTGCTCCCACACCAACAAATGGGGTCTATGGCCGGAACTTTCCCTATGCCTGACTTCAACTCATCCTATACAATAACTCACCGCAATTTCGTTCGAATCGGCGACAAAAATTTTTTTCGAAAATACCATGAACCCCTACCTTCTATCAAATTTGCACCCGGAAAAAACATTTAAACGGCCGTAGCTTCCTTACTAAACATAATATGACAATGAATTATACACCGCTGGATTCCTCTTTTTAATACGCTTCTTTTGAGTCGAAAAAATTTTACCTCGCTTTTTTCGTTTAAGAGAAATTCGCAAAAAACCAAAAAAACTCATATTTTGGCACATTTTTTGCTCCCACACCAACAAATGGGGTCTATGGCCGGAACTTTCCCTATGCCTGACTTCAACTCATCCTATACAATAACTCACCGCAATTTCGTTCGAATCGGCGACAAAAATTTTTTTCGAAAATACCATGAACCCCTACCTTCTATCAAATTTGCACCCGGAAAAAACATTTAAACGGCCGTAGCTTCCTTACCAAACATAATATGACAATGAATTATACACCGCCGGATTCATCTTTTTAATACGCTTCTTTTGAGTCGAAAAAAATTTACCTTGCTTTTATCGTTTAAGAGAAATTCACAAAAAACCAAAAAAACTCATATTTTGGCACATTTTTTGCTCCCACACCAACAAATGGGGTCTATGGCCGGAACTTTCCCTATGCCTGACTTCAACTCATCCTATACAATAACTCACCGCAATTTCGTTCGAATCGGCGACAAAAATTTTTTTCGAAAATACCATGAACCCCTACCTTCTATCAAATTTGCACCCGGAAAAAACATTTAAACGGCCGTAGCTTCCTTACTAAACATAATATGACAATGAATTATACACCGCTGGATTCCTCTTTTTAATACGCTTCTTTTGAGTCGAAAAAATTTTACCTCGCTTTTTTCGTTTAAGAGAAATTCGCAAAAAACCAAAAAAACTCATATTTTGGCACATTTTTTGCTCCCACACCAACAAATGGGGTCTATGGCCGGAACTTTCCCTATGCCTGACTTCAACTCATCCTATACAATAACTCACCGCAATTTCGTTCGAATCGGCGACAAAAATTTTTTTCGAACCCCTACCTTCTATCAAATTTGCACCCGGAAAAAACATTTAAACGGCCGTAGCTTCCTTACTAAACATAATATGACAATGAATTATACACCGCCGGATTCCTCTTTTTAATACGCTTCTTTTGAGTCGAAAAAAATTTACCTTGCTTTTATCGTTTAAGAGAAATTCACAAAAAACCAAAAAAACTCATATTTTGGCACATTTTTTGCTCCCACACCAACAAATGGGGTCTATGGCCGGAACTTTCCCTATGCCTGACTTCAACTCATCCTATACAATAACTCACCGCAATTTCGTTCGAATCGGCGACAAAATTTTTTTTCGAAAATACCATGAACCCCTACCTTCTATCAAATTTGCACCCGGAAAAAACATTTAAACGGCCGTAGCTTCCTTACTAAACATAATATGACAATGAATTATACACCGCTGGATTCCTCTTTTTAATACGCTTCTTTTGAGTCGAAAAAATTTTACCTCGCTTTTTTCGTTTAATTGAAATTCGCAAAAAACCAAAAAAACTCATATTTTGGCACATTTTTTGCTCCCACACCAACAAATGGGGTCTATGGCCGGAACTTTCCCTATGCCTGACTTCAACTCATCCTATACAATAACTCACCGCAATTTCGTTCGAATCGGCGACAAAAATTTTTTTCGAAAATACCATGAACCTTCTATCAAATTTGCACCCGGAAAAAACATTTAAACGGCCGTAGCTTCCTTACTAAACATAATATGACAATGAATTATACACCGCCGGATTCCTCTTTTTAATACGCTTCTTTTGAGTCGAAAAAATTTTACCTCGCTTTTTTCGTTTAAGAGAAATTCGCAAAAAACCAAAAAAACTCATATTTTGGCACATTTTTTGCTCCCACACCAACAAATAGGGTCTATGGCCGGAACTTTCCCTATGCCTGACTTCAACTCATCCTATACAATAACTCACCGCAATTTCGTTCGAATCGGCGACAAAAATTTTTTTCGAAAATACCATGAACCCCTACCTTCTATCAAATTTGCACCCGGAAAAAACATTTAAACGGCCGTAGCTTCCTTACTAAACATAATATGACAATGAATTATACACCGCCGGATTCCTCTTTTTAATACGCTTCTTTTGAGTCGAAAAAATTTTACCTCGCTTTTTTCGTTTAATTGAAATTCGCAAAAAACCAAAAAAACTCATATTTTGGCACATTTTTTGCTCCCACACCAACAAATGGGGTCTATGGCCGGAACTTTCCCTATGCCTGACTTCAACTCATCCTATACAATAACTCACCGCAATTTCGTTCGAATCGGCGACAAAAATTTTTTTCGAAAATACCATGAACCCCTACCTTCTATCAAATTTGCACCCGGAAAAAACATTTAAACGGCCGTAGCTTCCTTACTAAACATAATATGACAATGAATTATACACCGCCGGATTCCTCTTTTTAATACGCTTCTTTTGAGTCGAAAAAAATTTACCTTGCTTTTATCGTTTAAGAGAAATTCACAAAAAACCAAAAAAACTCATATTTTGGCACATTTTTGGCTCCCACACCAACAAATGGGGTCTATGGCCGGAACTTTCCCTATGCCTGACTTCAACTCATCCTATACAATAACTCACCGCAATTTCGTTCGAATCGGCGACAAAATTTTTTTTCGAAAATACCATGAACCCCTACCTTCTATCAAATTTGCACCCGGAAAAAACATTTAAACGGCCGTAGCTTCCTTACTAAACATAATATGACAATGAATTATACACCGCTGGATTCCTCTTTTTAATACGCTTCTTTTGAGTCGAAAAAATTTTACCTCGCTTTTTTCGTTTAAGAGAAATTCGCAAAAAACCAAAAAAACTCATATTTTGGCACATTTTTTGCTCCCACACCAACAAATGGGGTCTATGGCCGGAACTTTCCCTATGCCTGACTTCAACTCATCCTATACAATAACTCACCGCAATTTCGTTCGAATCGGCGACAAAAATTTTTTTCGAAAATACCATGAACCTTCTATCAAATTTGCACCCGGAAAAAACATTTAAACGGCCGTAGCTTCCTTACTAAACATAATATGACAATGAATTATACACCGCCGGATTCCTCTTTTTAATACGCTTCTTTTGAGTCGAAAAAATTTTACCTCGCTTTTTTCGTTTAAGAGAAATTCGCAAAAAACCAAAAAAACTCATATTTTGGCACATTTTTTGCTCCCACACCAACAAATAGGGTCTATGGCCGGAACTTTCCCTATGCCTGACTTCAACTCATCCTATACAATAACTCACCGCAATTTCGTTCGAATCGGCGACAAAAATTTTTTTCGAAAATACCATGAACCCCTACCTTCTATCAAATTTGCACCCGGAAAAAACATTTAAACGGCCGTAGCTTCCTTACTAAACATAATATGACAATGAATTATACACCGCCGGATTCCTCTTTTTAATACGCTTCTTTTGAGTCGAAAAAAATTTACCTTGCTTTTATCGTTTAAGAGAAATTCACAAAAAACCAAAAAAACTCATATTTTGGCACATTTTTGGCTCCCACACCAACAAATGGGGTCTATGGCCGGAACTTTCCCTATGCCTGACTTCAACTCATCCTATACAATAACTCACCGCAATTTCGTTCGAATCGGCTGGATTCCCCTTTTCAATTCGCAAAAAACAAAAAAAATCCGGTTCTATGACCGAAACATTCTCTATGAATTCAAGTCGTCCCATACAATAAAAGTAATCTGACAGCGCTACTCATATGAAAATATCTATTGATAGCTTCTCGCTTGTTACCCGTCATTTGTTTCAAAATGTAGTGTAATTTTTTTAATTTTTTTCTTATTTGAGAATAACTTCAACATTTCATACATTGTTGTTTCACAATAAAAATCTCTATCAGAATTACTAAATAAAAGAAATTGAAAATTTTTTTTTGACAGTTTAACCTTGGCGCCCTTGGGGATTTACGTGAAGTTAGTAGGCCATTTTGTAGCCCATTCATAACCATTTAATTTGGTATATAGATAATTAAAATCCTTCCATAGATAAGGGAGCTATGGACTTTTTTTTAGGACACCTGTATATTATACATAAATTTTTATCTTTCTGCACTCCTCCATATAAACTTTAACAATGCCAAATCTCACACTCCTCCTTAAAAGGCGGTACAAAATTTTTCCTTCATGTATTAATATACATATGTACATATAGATAACATTAAATTACTTAAAATACTAAAATAAACTACAAAATATACCGGGTGTATTATGAAAAATCTTTGGTGCTATAACTTCCTTATTTTTATCCGATTTTAATAAATAATACGTCAAACAAAACCGCTTTAGGAACACTATAGATCGACATGCTATGATTTTTTTTAACATCATAATTTTTGACAGACCGCACCTAACTTTATTTTTTTAAGTTGCACTGTATATTTTTTAATCTTTATTCTGATAAATGTTTATCTTCTGAATACACAAACATTAAAATAAAAAAATTGTTTTTCTACAACCGTCAAAAAAGCGTGACATTTATGCATCGTTATCATGTTGCAAAGTTTCTCTTTTTTGCTAATGTGAAAAAATTGATTTTTTTTGCAAAGTGTATTCGGTGAAAAAATTTTGAAAGTAAGCCAAAACTAATCGGATAAGGTACACTAGCGAGTTAGTGTTTTTCAATTTTTACACTCAAGAAGACCGAAATGATCGAGTAGAGTGTCTTGCCAATCTGAAAATTGAAACAAATATCTAATCGATGATATCTTCACCAAGAGTTATACTCACAAACACAAATAAAGTGTAGTTTATGGTAAATCTGTCAGTGAATTTTAAACTGATCGGTCTGGACGTGTTGGTCAAAACTGTCAACAGAAGCTTTCTGTTTTTGATATTCCAGTTGTACCATTTTGGAATGAAAAAACTTTTCAACATTTTCTCCGACTGAAAAATAACTCTGCATCAAATTAAACATTTCAGAGTGTCTCACCTCCTCTTCTAAATGATGTGCAGCTGTTATCAAACTTGTGATGGTCGACAAGGCACAGACCGCGAACAGACAGCTGCGCCACGATACTGAATTCTGTAATATCGACTCAAACAGCATTCAGGTTGTTTTGGCATAATGGGAGGCCATGGAACTCTTGCATTTAATTTGGTAGTAATAGTAAAGCTGTCTGTTGAATTAGCTTATGTTTTCGAAGTTTGAGGTTATCAATAGCGTTAATGTCTAGTGCGTTGTTGCCAGTTTAGTTAGTCGGGAAAATCAGCAACACGTTACATGTATGTACATTTTGATAGGTGCGCATGTCACGCACTTTAGTGACGGAAATCAAACAGTGTGTCTCACGTGAAAAAAATAAATCGTGGCCTCTCATTATGGCAAAAGAATCAGATCAGAATATTAATTCGGTTGGCGGAAAGTGTCGGTTAAGAAAAAAGGTTTCTTACTTGTAGAAATGAAAGCGCAAAACTTGTAGCGATTACGATGGCGCCCAAAGTAAATGGCATTATGAGATGTTTCATTAGAAGCAACATATTATCCCTCCATCTGTAACAGAACAGCGTTATTTGATATTGATAACTGTTGTAAAATTCTAAGCAAAGAGGGAAGAACTGTTGAAAAATTTAAATGTCAAAAAGAGATTAAAACGTGAACGTCAGGAAACAAAAAAGTTTCAGATGAAGAAAAATTATAAGAAAATTAAATTCCAAACATAGAAGACTACGAACTCAAATTAAAATAATGCCACGCGACAAATCATTACCGGATAAAGTCACAATGTCTTTTGATTAAAGACTTGAGTCTCGACTCTGTCAGCTGTTGATAATCTGCATCATACATTAGCGTTTCTTCAGAATCTGTACCATCGGTCATCGCTTGAATGAATGCTTTACACATGTACATCTGAAATTTCACGTGCTGCGTCGTATAAATCATTTCATACGCGTGTGCCATCATGACAAAAACTGCCAAATAAAGCGTTAAATTAAAGAAAACGAGGAGAAAGTCGGCCTGCCGAGGACACAACAAATGCAAAATATGTCGAACGAAGACCGTCTCTGTGGGATTATGGGAAACAACAAGAGTGGTAGCCCACGTCACAGACAGGATGGTGTTGATTGCCACAAAAATATTTATTCGTCTGGATTCTCTTGTGATTCTCTGTTTGGTTTCTTCACCGGCGGAATCGATCTCCCACAAATCGATCACTTCCATTATTTGTTCTACCAACTGATTTCTAGACAAAAGAATGGTGATTGCGAATTCGGCCTAAAACAAAAACTTTAGGAATAGGTTGTGTCGTGTCTGGACAAGCATTACGTAACACATTTGCAAGAAGAGCGGTGCATGATCGATCAAGTTTGCTGTGCTCGCTGCCAGAAAGAAGAAGTAGAGTTGAGCGACTAACAACGCCAAATAGAAAATAAATGTTAACTTCAGTAGGAATTTTCCAATTCTTGTCTGAAAAATGTCGCTACCTAACACACGAACTAGTTTCAAGTGGTCCTCTGAAAATGCTCATGAGGAAGTTGGCCAGTTATGTAAAAATGAACTTACCAATTAGGAGATTGTGATGCTGATAATCCATAAGTTTTGATTTTATTATAATGTGAGAAGAACTAAATATTTTTCAGTCTCTACACTCACTTAATTTGTCTTTATTTGAACGCATTAGGCAGTAACTTAACTAGAACACTATTCATTAATTTATTTAACTCCTTTCATTACATTATAAATGGATTTATTAATATTTTAATCTAATGAAGCACGAATGTATTTACAGTAGTTTAAAAAATTACCACTTTAAGTGAAAATCATTATCATCATCTTGTTCAGGTTTCCTGTTAATCGCACCATTTTTGAAATTGACCTATTTATTTTTAAAATTTATTAGCATACTGTATTATCTTGGAACAGTTAAAATATAGTAGATTATATCATTAAGAGTGGAAGTGAGTCTTTTTGTGCATGTAAGCATTTCGTTCAAAAACTGATTTCGTCTCATTTTTCACTCCTACTGTTGCAACTACAGATTACATCGTCGATTGTTCTGAAAGATAAGATTAATCATTTAATCAGCGAACAAAAAGATCTGTTTGGGTCCATCGACGGCGCCAGTTCTCAAGTACGACTCTTCATTTTGAAGAGATTATGATGTTACCAGTTTTTGGTAGTCACAGAGAATGGATATTGAAGACATTTCCGAAGAATATTTTGGATCAAAAATTTTGTACCAAATTTTGTAGATTTTGTAGGATGTGTTGTTTCTTCTTCTGCTAAAAATATTTATTTGAGTAAAATGTTGAGGAGATTGTCACGTAAGCATCTCCGAGAAAATTGATTACTTTCTTTTCTTGCCAACCTAACGTAATATTTTTTGAAACGAACATTATGTCTGATTTGTCGTGTAGATACTCTTTGTGAAAAGATGACGCTTGTCCATGCGTTTACCAAATTGAAGAAATGCCGTTTTGGAAACCAGAATGCTCGAAAAGGCGAATGCTTTTTGAATGATTTTTAAGCACTAGTGCACGAAATCTACGTTCGCGATTGACCGTTGCGGTCGCAAAATGGCATTTTGAAGGTAGTGAGTTCAAAAAAGATCCTTTAGGTTTTTTTTTCCAATCGAAGTACCCGGATGACCTATATTGGTCACATTACAAAGGGAATATTTACAGTGTTCGATTCAGTTTTCGTCGTTAAGAAAATCACTAAATAATTTTCTGCAGGTGTCGAATACTTTTTAGGAAACTGTTTACGTGGGGTCAGTTCGCTGGTTCGTCTTATATCAATAGTACTGCGCTGTTAGAATGTCTTTATGTGTTTTGAAAGTAAAATTAGAGGGTTACCTTGAGAATTATGAAGTATGTAATCACCCCAATTAATTATTAGTTACTATTAGTTATATTTCATAATAAAAGTACCATTAACAATGTTGTTCTAAATAGATCAATAACTATCAAAAACAGCCGTTTAGAGACAGTAGAATAAGCGAACGCTGGAAAGAAGTTTGCATTAATGTCCTAAGGAGTTCCTTTGTTACTCTTAAACCGCTTGCATTTTCCTAAAGATCACTCAAGTAACTTCTTTTAACGGTAAGTTTTTTGAAGTAACTGATTTATTCTTCAAAGAATACTAATTTTCGAAGTCCGACGATCCTTTTGGTGTGTTGAGAAAAGTATTCATCGACTCCCACAAATCGATCACTTCCATTATTTGTTCTAACAACTGATTTCTAGACAAAAGAATGGCGATTGTGAATTCAGCCTAAAATGGAAAGTTTAGGGAGAAGTTGTGTCGTTTCTGGACAAGTATTACGTAACACATTTGCAAGAAGAGCGGTACATGATTGATCAAGTTTGTTGTGGTCGCTGCCAGAAAGAAGAAGTAGAGTTGAGCTATAACAACGCCAAATCTATATATAGAAAACTGAATGTCTGTTTGTTTGTATATTTTGCATACAAATCTACAGTTTTACTCCGATCTCGATGAAATTTTGTACACTTGATCTTCAAAACAAGAAGAAAATTACTGTCTACTTTAATTTTACAAAAACCAACCCCCACTACCATTTTCAACCCTGTTAAGAAAAAAAGACGCTTTTTTCGCCGCTTCACCCCTATTTCATCCTCTGAGTATATCGTCACCTTCGCCGCTTGAAACCCACAAAAAGCAACCCCTATTATCATTTTTAAGCCTGTTAAGTACAAAAACAGTTTTTTCGAGTTGGAAATCGCGTTTGCATGATATGTTCAGGTGTCATAGTTACATTTGGTTGTTTATAAAAGTAGCAATTTCGCAAAATGTGTTTGAATGATTGTGTTTTACCGGAAGATGTCTTAAATGAAGCAGAACAAGCTTCAAATAGCTTAATACCGGAAAAATCAAAAGGTAGGTATCTGAAATCAAACGAGACAATCAAACAATAGGAAGATCTAAATAAGATTACAACTGAAAATAAAAGTGTTATGTTGGCGTATTTTCATGAATTGGTAAGCGATGATGGTGTTAGTTTCTTATACTTAGTATTGATCTTTTTGTTTATATAGTCGAAGAAAAAAGCAGTCTACAGTAAAGTTTTAATTATTCTTCGTAAAAAGACAAACTTCATATTGAAATACAATACATGAAAGTAGAAACATAATGTTAAAACATTCTGAAATTTGCGGGCAAAGCCGCGGGTAAAAGCTAGTAGTTACATATTTATGTGACGCGCTTAGTAAATTAATCTTTACGGGCGAGCTGGAAAGTTTGTGGGTCGAGCGGCAAAGGAGCGAGTCTCCATAATCCAGTGAGTCCAGTAATGATTAATAAGCAAGTTGCATACAAACTTTTATTTTCACTTTCAGCCTTTAAACATCGTTTTTTAATTGCTATTTATGTTTATAAAAAGATGATATTTTGTAATGAAAGTCGGGAGGGCAATTTATACCTACGTCGTCATGGTGTTGTGATAAACAACAAAAACACTGTCAGAAGTTTTGTGAAAATTGTTGCAAACGAAGGAATGGCCCGACGAAAACTTTGAAGGCGATTTTCTTCAAGTGGAAGAAAATATCCAAGGAATTGCCAACGTTGGATTTATAACAAAATCCTCAGAATTGCCGGAATTTTTGTGTAGAGAGTAATATTTAAAACCAAAAGATTCCGATATAAAAAATTCATCCAAGTATAGACCAATTACTCCAAATTGACGAAGAATTTGTCAAGGTGACCCTTGAAGTCCTTTTGTAGTTTCGATTGGTTGCTAATTCGTTGTCCGATATACCTAATAGTTCTGATTATGGATTTAACAACAGAATGATCAAAAAAGTGGAATCCAAATTATCCAATTTATTATGCATGAATCATATAAAATTATATGCTTCCACCAAAAATCAATTAACCTGTCTGTTAAAATGAACTGAATATTTTTCTGCTTATACAAGAATGAGTTTAGGAAATGAAAACTGTGAAACTTAATGAATAATAATTCGTGCTATTCAACATATCACAGAAAATAATGAAATTATTTCAAATTTGCATAAGGGTGAAGTATACAGGGTGCCCCAAAATTCTCCGAACAACGTAGCAGGGCCTTGTTAAGTAGTCGTTAAAATATCAGGTAAACATATTTTTTAAAAATCAAATCTCGAAATGCAGCACTCCTTGAAAATTCCACACTCAGCGTATCTTTGTTTCCAAAACGATCGTGATGAATTCGTGGTTGTGACTTTCTATCTTTAGGAACCCATTGGGTTTTTTAGAAGTTCTTTTTGTGCTTTGTCCAGTTGCCGACCTCAACTGCGTTTCGGTCTCCAATCTCTGGGCTTAGCACAAAAAGAGACACTTCTACTCTTAATGAGATAATGTACGATTATTTCCACCTTTTCAGTAAATGACACTTTACAGGCGTTTGTGGTAACTAAATAATGAGTAAATATGGGTGGAGCCCCGTAATATTTTCCATCACTCAATTTAAAGAGGAAAGTAGGCTTTTGAATCACATGTGGGGAAAGTAAAAAAAAATCATTGGAATAACCCTCAGATATAATTATATATTTTTGTAAGAATTCTTTTTTAACAATTAACACTTACATAATTACCTAGCTTTTGATGAATTGAATCTCCAAATGTTTCAGAATTTTTTTTCTAAATAATGTGTCGTTGACGTTGACGCCAAACTAGCACTTCTTCTTGTCTCCATCCCAGGAACGCATTGTATTCCTTTCCGTAGCGTGCTCGAGATTTTATAGGTAATAATTTCAAAATTACTTAGTGCGCTGCTTCTTTAATTTCTGGTGGAGTATTTGGTAAATCTACAACACTATCTTCTACTTCCATCACTATTTGTTTAGTAAATTGTGATTAATATTCAAGTTTTTGTAAAAACACGACTTGACATTTATTAATTGAATTTTATTGTTTACTGTGATGTTGATTTGTATAAAATAATTGATATTACCTATGCAAGATATACCGAAAAACTCTTGACGTTGGAAAAAATAGTACGTAATACACGTGAGGAAAGGTCCATCGCAAAACTCGAATGATTAGATCCACTCGCTTTCGCTCGTGATCCAACTATCAGTCTCGTTTAGCAGTGTATCCCTTTCCTCACTTATACAGGGTGATTATAATATAAGCCAATACTAATCGGATAAGGTAGACTAGCGAGTTAGCGTTTTTCAATTTTGATACTGTGATGAACCAAGTGGGTAATTCAAATTTCCCACCAAGCGTCCATCTCATTTTTTTTTTCTACCAACATACACAATGAAAAATAAAACCCGCGAAATTCAAAAAAAACTGGCCAAGAGCGCGTGATCGTACTTAGTTAATTTCCCTACGTTGTGTTTTTTTTTTAAATACAAATTAAACATTACCAGATTCGTTCCGACAGGGTTTGTGAACCACACAGAAGAGTGCAAATAAAACAACACAATAATTAAAACCAGCTATTTATTCAAAGTTATCATTTTCGTTAACGCCGGGATTCATGAATAATAAAACGTCTCGGGAGAGGGCACCCAAATCTCCTCAAATGTGAGAAGACTACTCATTTAGAACTCTAGGAAAATGGTGAGCTCTGGCCATCCTCCTAGACCCCCGAATGAGGCTCCGCTAAAAACCTCTCCTAAAAATACGAACAAGTCCGAAGTGACAACGTAGACGGGACAGTTAGTGAAAATTGAGCAAAACTGATTTCATAAACAACACAGTTCAAATTCAAAAGAAAACAGGAGGGTCATGTACATTACAAACAAAACAGTTACTTCGGACCGTTCGAGCGGGAGCGAGCACTAGACGAGAACCTTAGCATGTTTTCTCCTTTTCAAGTTAATTTACAATGTGCGGCAGATACGCTATAGAAGGAGCGAGTGGCCTTGGGTGGTCCGGTGGGTTGTGGCACCTATCCTTACGACTTTAACATTTCCCGCGTACCCGTGATTTAGTGCTAAGGGAAAGGTCCTACCTGCTTTACGTAAGTCAACAAATTGAGGTACTCTAACTTCATCGGTTGAAGTGAACATTACTTTTCCACAGCAAAAGAAAACACAACGCGCTTGTCAGGCTACACAGACTCAGGGAAAATAGACCTGATCACATTTCCGGAAGTGTGCCATGGAGCTCGAGTAAAACCCAGCATTCAACAAGTCCTGCCAAGCGTTAGGTTTTTGGGTCTCCCTTGGGGTGCAAATTTTATGAGGGCCGCGAGGTCGTGTTCAACGTTGGGAGGTTAGAGGAAAAACAAAACCCCTCAAACAGAGAGAGACCCTCGCGGTAAGGTCTAGAATTTACAGCTACAGCAAACTGGAAAAAAGCAAACAAAAGAAGAAACGCGACAAATATTTGTTGACAGAACTATCTAGAAACACTTTCAATTTGGGATGGAAAGGTGGTAACAACCATTAACACATACATAACAATAAAACAAAAAACACAGTCCAGTCGACCCTAGCCTATTAGAGCCGGATCATCGACAAGGGGGGGGCGCCCTGAATAATATGGAGGGCGCCCCGGGACTAAATGTAGTAGATCCCTAACTAAGGAACAACCCACGGAGACACCTGAAATATAAACATTTGGTTGCTACCGGGATGGAAAGTGGAAACTTTGCAATTTTGATTAAAGTGTTGAACAATAACTAGATGCTTGTCACACCAAAAGCGTCACTCGGAATAATTAGACGGGGATCAAAAATGAGGGAGTGCGCTTATAAAAAGTAAAAGCCACAGACCCACGCTAAAACTTGGCGCCCTTTTCTTTTAGGAAAGTTAGTGAATTGTAAAACCAGATTTGACAACAAAAAAACGTGATCCGTGCAATTTTATAAAATTTACAAACCTAGAACCAGGCGGCCTTACTCTCCTTCACAAGCTTACAAATGTTAAAAGCGTGATACATGGGGATGGTCGTGATAATTGCGGATTTTATACAATATGGTGGGAACATCAACAACCCACGTGCGACCATCATGATAGTTAAAATACATTTCGCGCGAAACAGACATAATTTTAGTACCGCAAACATACCTAGTTCAAAACAGAAGCTGGACAACAACATTTAGCACAGTTCAATAAAAACAACTAAAATCGCACAATTAGCACACAGAAAAAATACACGGTACTTCTGTACTACTCTGCGGTCAAGAAAAAGTGCCCTCCAAAAAAAACATGGCCGTTCATCCCCTGTCGACATTCACCCACCCCCCCAAGCGGTCGCCGACGGTACCGAACGCCGGTAATTCTATAGCTTCATTGGCGGTTAGTTTTGAATTCAAAAGCGGTTATCTCAATACTCAAGAAGACCGAAACTATCGAATAAAGTGTCTTGCCAATCTACAAATTGAAACAAATGCTAATCGATGGTATCCTCACCAAGAGTTATACTCACAAACGAAAATAAAGTGTAGTTTATGATAAAACTGTCAGTGAATTTTAAGCTGATCGGTCTGGTCGTGTTGGTCAAAATTGTTAACAGAAGCTTTCTGTTTTTGATATTCCAGGTGTACCATTTTGGAATGGAAAAACTCGCCAACATTTTTTCCGACTGAAAAATAATTCTGCATCAAAGTAAACATTTCAGAGTGAATCACCTCGTCTTCTAGAAAGTGTCCAGCTGTTATCAGACTTGTGATGGTCCACAAGGCACAAACCGCCATCAGACAACTACGCCACGATATCGCATCCTACAATACAGATCTAGTCAAAAAAAAAAAAGAAGAAAGTCGACACTTTCGTTGCTTACTTGTAGGAGGGAAAGAGCTAGACTTGTAGAGATGACGACGGCGCCCAAAGTAAATGGCATTATGAGATGTTTTATTAGAAGCAACATATTGTCCCTCCATCTATAACAAACAGGTCAAAACGTGAACGTCAAGAAACAAAGAGGTTTCCGATGTAGAAAAATGAGAAGAAAATTAAATTCCAAACATGGAAAACTACGAATACAAATGGACAATTAATTACCGGATAAAGTCACAATGTCTTTTGATTAAGTACTTGAGTCTCGACTCTGTCAAATGTTGATAATCTGCATCATACATTAGCGTTTCTTCAGAATCTGTACCATCTGTCATCGCTTGGATGAATGTTTGACACATGTATATCTGAAATTTCACATGTTGCGTCACATAAATCATTTCATAAGCATGTGCTATCATGACAAAAATTGCCATATAAAGCGTTAAATTAAATAAAATGAAAAGAAACTCGGCCTGCTGAGGAAACAACAAGTGAAAAATATGTCGAACAGGCAGGGAAATGGAAAAGATATTGGAAAAGCTGGAGGAAGTGAAAAGGGAAATTACAGAGGAAATAAAGGAGCTGAGAAAAGAGAATCAAGATGTCAAGAGAGAAATAGAACAACTAAGGGAAGAATTTAAGAATAAAGAAAAGAAATGGGAGGAGGAGAAACACAGCATGTCTGAGAGAGTAGCATGGCTGGAAACGAAGATGGAGAATGAAGAAAGAAGAAGAAGGAAAAATAACATAGTGATAACGGGATGGAGAAGTGAGGGAAGTAGCAAGCAACAGAGCAGAGAGGAAGTAGAAAAGTTTATGAAAGAAAACATAGGGGAAGCGAAAGTTAAAGATTGCTACAACATAAACAAGGACCAAATACTAGTGCAAATGGAAGAGTGGAGTGGGAAAGAGAAGGTAATGAAGCAGAAAGGAAAATTGAGAGGAAATAGGGCAACAGAGAAAATATTTATTGACAACGACCTCACAAAGAAGGAAAGGGAAATACAGAAAAAAATACGAGCCATCGCCAGAGAAGAAAGGAGACAAGGGAAAGATCTAAAAGTTGGGTACATGAAAATAACCATAGAGGGGGTGCAGAGGAGATGGAATGAAGAAAAGGGGAGACTGGAGGTTTTTCAGTAGATGTAGGAAGAGGAGATGGAGGAAAGGGAGACAACGGAAATGGACAAAGGATAAAGAAAAGGGTAGATGGACAAAAAAAAGGGAAAACGGAAGGAAAGCACAAAGGGGAACAAGAGTGTAGTGTTTTTGGGTTTTTCATAGAAACACACGCATTTCTGGGAGACTTTTACTAACTTTCACATTTTACAAAAATACATCATGGAGTGGATCGTGCCAGCGTTCACCGGTGAATCTCCTACTCCGCGATAGGACGCAGGTCACCTTTTTTCCTACAGATAACGGCAGGCACCGATACCACACCCCTACACTTAGCCTTAAACTTATCACTTAACAATCAAAAGAAATTTTACACTTAAACAATTAAAGAAATGTTATACACTTAAATAAATAAAGACATGTATACACTTAAATGATCGAAAGAAATGCACACCTTTAAACAATCACAAGAAATGCGTACATTCAAATTTAACTAACCTATGTGCGACAAGTTTTTACTACTTGAAATTTAATCTAGACGGAGGTTTCCTAACTCTGACTGGTCTAGGCGATGCTGACTCGTGAATCAACGGTTCTGTCGGTTGGGGATCAGGAGTAAGGATGGGTTGTTCTTGGAATGTACTTGGCGTCACGGAATTCTGGGCGACCTTACTCGTAGTTATTCTACTGGGACTGCTTTTGGTTTCTGCAACTTCTGGAATATCAGCTTTCAGTGTCGTATGAATCAGCTGATTTGCGTGTCTCTTCCAATCTTCACCTGATTTTGTTCTACAGATGTATGTAGTTCTTCCCAGTTGTTTTAATATTTTCGCTTCCGTCCAAGTCCTTTTGTTTATTGTTCTGTAATCTCTGGCCATTACCACATCTCCCACCTTGAATCTTCTGTGCAGCTTCTGTGCGTTTTCGGATTTCACTTTTTCTATCTCTCTTTGATCGTCCTTGCCTTCTTTTAGAAAAGATAGTCTTGTCCGTAGGTCTCTACCTATTAGCAGTTTTGCAGGAGTCTCTTTGGTGATAGCATGTTTGGTGTTTCGATATGAGATCAGAAATCTGGAAATCAGAGTGTTGATGTTCTCTCTGTTGCATTTTTCGTCCAAGAGTAATGCTTTTATCTTGTTTTTGAAAGTCTTCACAGAGTTTTCCGCCGCTCCGTTGCTTTGTGGGTGAAATGGAGGGCTTGTTCTGTGCTGTATCTTGTTTCTCCTCAGAAATTCTTCTGTAGGGGTCGCTACTAACGATCTTCCGTTGTCGGATACAAGTAGTTTTGGTATACCCCATCTGGCGAAACAATCTCGTAACTTCTCCTCCAGTTCATCCGCTCTCAAGGAGTTAACTTGGTAAACTTCCGGCCATTTGGAATAAGCACATGTGATTATCAAGTACATCTTATGTCTGATCGGACCTAAATAATCTATGTGTACTCTCTCATATGGTGTCTTGGCTTCTGGCCATGGAGTCGGGTTTGCCCTGGGAGGATCTTGTCTCGTCTGTAAACAAGGTAAGCATGATTTACAGAACTGTTCGATACTAGAATCTAACGATGGCCACCACAGCCACGTTCTAGCTTGTGCTTTCATTCTTGACATTCCGAAGTGTGCTGAATGCAATTCATTCAGTAGCTGTTCTCTCAATGTCTTTGGAATTATTATTCGATAACCCCATAATAGTACTCCTTTTTCGTAGGATATTTCATTTCTCCTATGAAAGTAAGGTTTGATAGTCGTATCTACTTCGTGTGGCCATTTTCCTGTGACATATCTAGTTATTTGGAGCAGTTCCTTGTCCTCTTTTGTTGCTGTAGCTATGGTCTCCATGTCGATTGGTAATCTGTTGGATGTCGCTGCAAAATTAATGTATTTTCCATCTTCTTTGTACTCGTTTGATATCGTGATTACATTTCTAGGAACACGAGATAAACAATCAGCTACGGGATTTTGCTTCCCTCTTATGTACTGAATTCGATAATTGAATCCTGACAGATAGGTTGCCCATCTCTGTAACCTGTTCGCTTGCATTATGGGTGTTGCTCTGTTTTCTCCGAAAAGTGCTAAAAGTGGTTTGTGATCCGTCTTCAGAATCCACTTTTGTCCCCATAAGTATTGATGAAATTTCGTTACTCCATAGTAAATAGCTAGAGCTTCTTTATGAACTACCGCATAATTCTTCTCTGCTGGCATTAGAGTACGTGAAACACATCCTACCATCTTCTCTTCTCCATCTATGATGTGATTCAGGACTGCAGAAATTCCATCGTTCGACGCATCCGTTGTCAAGGTGATTGGTAATTTCGGATCGAAATGTACTAAACATGCGTCTGAGATGAGTATCTCTTTTATTTTCTTGAAGGCTTTTTCGCATTCCGGTTTCCACTCAAATTTACCATTCTGACTTAGCAGATTGTAAATTGGTCTTAGAATCGCCGCTAAATTGGGAACAAATCTCGAATAGTAATTGACCATTCCACAAAATGACCTCACTTGCGTGACTGTTTTCGGTTGTGGGGCTTCCGTGATTGCACTTATCTTGTCTTTGGTTTTCTTTAACCCGTTTTTGTCGATTATATGTCCCAAATATTCCACTTCGTCCTGGAAGAATTTGCATTTTTCTTTCTTCACCGTTAAACCTGCTTCATCCAGTTTCTTCAATACTTTTTCTAATGTTTCCAAGTGTTCTTTCTTCGTCGGACCCGTGATCAGTATATCATCTAAAAAATTAATAACATTTTTCATGCCCATGAATAGTTGTTCTATATATTTTTGAAATTTTGCGCTTGCTGGCGATATACCGAATGGCATCCTGTTTACTGTGAAAAGTCCCCTGTGAGTACTCCATGTTAAGAGTTTCTTCGCGTCTTCATCTAACTCAAACTGCGTGTATGCTTGGTTTAGATCTATTTTTGTGAAGTGTTGTCCTCCGTGAAGTTTTGCGAACATTTCTTCTATTCGAGGGAGAGGATAATTTACTTCTACCAGATGTTTGTTCACCGTTGTCTTGTAGTCGCCACACAGCCTTACTATGCCGTCGTTTTTGAGGATTGGGACTAGAGGTGTGCCCCATTCGCTCGTTTCGATCTGGTTTAAAACTTTGTCTTCTATCATCCTGTCCAACTCCTTGTCTATCAGTTCTTTTAATGCCAATGGAATTGCGCGGGGTTTGCAAAAAATGGGTTTGGAATCTGGTTTGAGCTCTAAGGAAATTTTGGAATGTTTGTACCGTCCCAATTTTCCGCTAAAAACTTTAGGAAATTTACTTATTACTCTTTCTACTTCACTAGGATTCGAAATAGCGTTTATTGATTGGAATCCTATTTTAAATGACTCTAGCCAGTCGCGTCCTAACAATGGTGGACCGCCTCCTTCGACTACGTAAAGTTTTATTGGCTTTAACATACCCTTGTAGCAAATTTTTACATTAATGTATCCCAATGGGTTTATTGCATGCCCTGTATAACTTTTTAACTTTGTATAATTTTGACTTAATGGGTAACTGGAAAATTGATTGTAATACGTTTCCCTACTTATACAACTAATTGCTGCGCCGCTATCAATTTCCATCTCGAGTACAGTATCGTCTATGTTTACTTTTACGATAAACGGATTACGAATTTGGTTCACATTTAAATTTATGCAGTACAGATCTTCTTCAACTTCTAAGAAATTATTTGATTTGAGTTTACTATGACAAACGTTGGCTAAGTGTCCAATTTTGGAGCACTTGTTGCACTTATAATAAGCAAATCTGCACTTCCCCCCGTGCCTCTTACCGCAATGTTTACATTCACCTGCTGGGCCGACTTGACTTTTGGGGTTGTGTTCTCCTCTTGAGTGCTGTCTGTTGTCGTTCGGTCTTGGTTTTTGGCTGCTTGACGGCTGCGGGTACTTCTTTTGGATCCTGTTGATTTCCGCTTCTAGGACTGATTCCTTCCTTTGCGCTGTTGAGACCAATTTTGACAGTTCTTCGGTTATTGGCTCCTCGCATATTCGGTCTAGGATTTTACCCTTTCGTAATCCTACGACGAACTTGTTTTTCAGCACTTCCGTCAGCTGTGCGCCGAAGTTGCAATTTACTGATGCACTCCTTATTCTCGCGTACCATTCGCTTATTGATTCGTTGATCTCTTGCTGAAGGTCGTAAAATTTAATCCGTTCTCGCCATTCTGAGACTTGCGGGCTGTACTGTTTCACTAATAATTGGCATAACTCCGCGTACGTCTTGCTTTTTGGTAGGTCAGGATAGCATAAGTCTCTCAACAACTTGTAGGTCGGTGCACCCACCAAGCTAATTAATGTGGCTACCTGAATTTTCCCTTCGGTGATCTTGTTGGCTGCAAAGTACTGATCCAACCTTTCTTGGTAAATTGTCCAGTCATCTGCGTTGGCGTTAAATTCCTCTACACGTCCGATTATGACCGCCATTTTGATTTCACCGTTCTTTCGCCGTTTCTTCTTTCTGTAGTGGAGAGTTTTTTTCTTCAGTTTCTGCCCGTTAATTCCGTTTGGATGGTTTTCCTCGTCGCCACTGTAGTGTTTTTGGGTTTTTCATAGAAACACACGCATTTCTGGGAGACTTTTACTAACTTTCACATTTTACAAAAATACATCATGGAGTGGATCGTGCCAGCGTTCACCGGTGAATCTCCTACTCCGCGATAGGACGCAGGTCACCTTTTTTCCTACAGATAACGGCAGGCACCGATACCACAAAGAGAAACAAGGTACGAAAGGGAGGAAAGGAGCAAAAGTATTATATTGGAACGTAGCGGGATTAAGAAAAAGAGGGGATGAATTTTGGGACTATGTACGACAATTCGAGGTAGTGGGACTGGTGGAGACGTGGGTGGAGAAACAGAGCTGGGAAAAAGTAGAAAAGACGCTACCGAAAGAATATAAATGGGAAGGACAATGGGCAAAAAGAGAAAGAAAAAGAGGAAGAGCTGCAGGGGGAATAATAACAGGGGTGAAGTTGGGAATTGAAGAGAAACAAAAAGAAAAGGGGGAAGAAGAGGGATACATGGAAAGAAACGTTCATATAGATAACGAATGGTGGAAAATAGCAACAGTATATAGCAAGGAGATGAGGAAAACAACAAGACGGGTCGAGAACACAATGAAGATGGACAGGGAAGAATGCATGCTGTTAGGGGGTGATTTTAACGGGAGAATTGGAGAGAGAGGAGCCAGAAATTGGGAAGAAGAGAAAGGGGATGGGAGAAGAAAAACGAAAGACAAAGTGGAAAATGCAGAGGGGAAGAGGCTGATAGAGTGGATAGAAGAAAATGGATGGTAAGTGCTGAACGGGAATAAACGAGGGGATGAGGAAGGGGAAGTGACATACGTAGGCAGCAGGGGGGAAACAGTCATAGACTACGCAATAGTAAATGAGGCAGCATGGGAGAGAGTGAAAGAGTTCAAAGTGGGAGAAAGAGTGGACTCCGACCATCTCCCTCTAGAAATTACCATAGAGGGAACGAACCAAGAAGAAAAGGAAAAGGGAGAAATGAGAGACGAGGAGAAGAAGGTGATAGTAAAAGTGTGGAGTGAACATGGAGTGAGAGAGTACAGGAGGAGACTGGAGGAAGCAACATTCAAGGAACAGGAAATAGAGAAGATGGTGACAGAGCTAAAGGAAGTGATCGAGAAAGCGACGAAGAAAAAGGAGGTGATAGTAAGGGGAGCGAAAGGGGCAGGAAAGAAAAATGGATGGTGGGACAGAGAATGTGAGCAAGCAAAGAGGGAAGTGGTAAAGGCGCTGAGAGGATGGAGGAGGAACGAAATTGACAGAAGCAGATTCCTAGAAGCGAAAAGAAGATACAGAGAGAGATGTAGAGAGAAGAAGAAGCAGAAGAGGGAAAGGGAGGAGAAAGAGATAAAAGAAATAAGAACAGAGAGGGAGGTGTGGAAATACATAAACAGAGAGAGGAAGAAAAAGGAACCTGTGAGCGAGAAAATAACAATACAAGAATGGGAAGAGTACTTCATGAGACTGCTGGAAGGGAGGAAAGAAGAAGGAAAGGTGGGAACACAAAGGAAAGAGAAGCAGACGGTGATGGAGGAAACAGAAATCACAGCGGAGGAGGTGGGAAGACACATAAGATACTTGAAAAAGAGAAAGGCACCGGGATGGGACGGGGTGCAAAATGAAGCGTGGATGTATGGGACTGAAAGAATGGTAGAGAGAATGGTGGAACTGATGAATGGGGTATGGAGAGGAGAGGGATTCCCGGAGGACTGGAGAGAAGGCGTAATCTGCCCAATTTTTAAAAAAGGCGAGAAAAATAGAGCGGAAAACTACCGAGGAATAACTCTCCTGAACACGGGGTATAAGTTGTATGCGTCTGTTTTGAGCGAAAGGATGAAGAGGGAAATCGAGGAAAAGGGAGTGTTGCCGGATAGTCAGGCAGGGTTCAGAAAGGGAAGGGGTACTGTGGACAATGTGTACATCCTGGACCATTTAGCAAGGAACGAATTGAGGAAGAAAGGGGGGAGGATGTACGCATTGTTCATAGACTTCAAGGCGGCGTTCGACAAGGTTGACAGAGTGAAAATGTTTGAATGTATGAGAGAAAGAGGAATAAGTGAATGGCTGGTGCGGAAGGTCGAGGAGATATATGCGAGAACGAGGAACAAGGTGAAGGTGGGAGAGAAAGAGGGCGAATGGTTTGAGACAACAAAGGGAGTGAGACAGGGCTGTCCGCTCAGTCCCCTGCTGTTCACGATATACGTAGCGGATGTGGACGAAATGTTGAAGAAAGCGCGGGCGGGGGGGGTTGTAGTGGGTAGGGAGAAAGTATGGAGCCTGGCGTTTGCGGACGACATGGTGATTGTGGCAAAGAGTGAGAGAGAGATGAAAGAAATGATGAGGAACCTGGAAAAGTATGTGAGAAAGAAAAAGCTGGAAGTGAATGTAGAGAAGACGAAAATGATGGTGTTCAGCAAGAGAAAGAGGAAGAATGAGGAGAGCGAGTGGAAGTGGGAAGAAAGCAAGATAGAAAGAGTGAGCGAGTTTAAGTACCTGGGCTACACCTTCAACGAGAGAGCCACAGTCAGGGCGCAAGTGAGAGAGGTAGTGAGGAAGGCGAACAAGGTAGTTGGATGTGTGTGGGGAATAGGAGAGAGAATGTGGGGAGGCGAGTTCGGGAGGAGAATGATGATGTTCGAGAGCATGGTGGAGAGCGTGCTGATGTACGGAGCAGAGATATGGGGATGGAAGGAACGGGAGGAGGTGGAGAGGGTGCAAGAGAAATATTTGAGATGGGTGCTAGGAGTGGACAGAGAAACACCAGGGTACATAGTGAGGGAAGAGTGCAAGAGGAGCAAGCTGAGAGTAAAAGCGGGAAAGAGAACGGCAAAGTTCGAGGACAGAATGGGCGGAAGGGAAGAATGCAGGATACTGACTGAGTGCTATAGAGAAAAGAAAAAGAACGCGGATGAGAAGGAGAGAGAGAAGTACTGTAGGAGGAACGGGTATGCCAGCGAGGAAGTGGAAAGAATGAGAGCGGAAGGAAGATGGATGTGTGCGGAGCTGAGCGAGAGGGACAGAGATACGGACAAGCAGGAGAGAAGGGAGAGAATCAGAGAAGCGAGGTACAACAGGGAATATGAAAGGTGCGTGACAGAGGATGTTCCGGTGTATCTGGGGAGAGAGAGCACGAAAGAAAGGAAAATGATGGCGAGATTTAGATGTGGGAACGAAGAGAGAGAAAACAAGTACTGGATGGAGGAGGAGGAAAGAATGTGCAGGATGTGCCGTGAGGAGAGAGAGACGATCGAGCACATGTGGAGAGGATGCGGTGAAATGAGAGAAAGGGAGGAAAAGGAACGGGGAGAAATACTGAACGAAGACGGAAGAGAGATAGGATGGATGAAAGAGGTATGGAAGAGGAGGGAAAGGATAGAGAAGGAGAGGGGTGGGGAATAAAAGAAAATGTAGGTTAATTTAAAAAAGAAAAAAGAATGATTTTGGAATTGTAAGTTTATTTAGAACTGTAAAGTATAGGAATCCTTTAAAGCCCGTAGGGTAAAATAAAGTAAAGTAGTAGTAGTAGTTAATGTTACTCCTTAGGATTTAGGCATATTCGTTACTAGGTTGCCATAAATTTGGTTAGGTTGGAGGCTGTGTGGTTTCTGATGACAAACAAAAGATATCGTAACCATGTTAAAAATGTAAGGCAACGAATTCCTTGCAACAGATGCAAATGGCTAATTTCTCGCTAAGTGATAGATGTTCCTTCGTTTCACAATCAATTTTGGTTTCTGGCGGCATATTTAGTTATAGAATAATTCTTAGAAGTACCTAGCAGATCACCGGAATTTAGGTGGATGGCATGGCAACGTAACAGCGTTTCAAGTCCAATTTAGGTTTCAAAATAATGTTAATTTGTGTCATGTTATTTCTGTTTGTTTCTTGATGCTGATGTTTATTATTGTATAGATAAGTATGCGATCTTCTTGCATTTGCTGATTGGGGAAACGCGTTCTCGCCAACATTTAAAATCATTATAAAGCATTTTCATTCCGTATTCGTGCCTCGGGGCGCTCGAGTTCGGGAAGCTACCGCCAGTGTCCGTCGCACACAATTAGCTGTGGTGCGGCGTAAGAGCATAAAATTAGCCGCGTCACCCATAAGTGGGACAGTGTCACATGAAGAGAGGTACCCTTTGGGCCTGTTAGTACCTTTTTCACTTTCATTTTCTGAGTAGACCAGGCTGATCTGTGAGGTTCCAGGGCTACCGGGTCGGGTTCAATTTAATGGAGAAGACATTTCAAATCCAAACCGGATCACATAGTTCGTAGTCAAGCGCTTTTTTTCTAATTGGGACCACGATACACTTACAAGTGTATTGTGACAAAGACAAAAATGAAATATTTGCAGATTATTGGGATAAATAGAATGTATTTAAATGTTGCCACATTTAGTGTAACAAATAGGTCCATATCTTCTAGAAAAAAGAAGATTGATTTTTTAAAATATTTTTACCTGATATTTTAACGACTAATTAACAACGTACTGCTACGTTGTTCCGAAAATTTTGGGGCACCCTGTATACTTCACCCTTATGCAAATTTGAAATAATTTCATTATTTTCTGTGATGTGTTGAACAGCACGAATTATTGATTAAGTTTTACAGTTTTCAATTCGTAAACTCATTCTTGTATCAGCAGAAAAATATTCAGTTCATTTTAACAGACAGGTAAAATCGATTTTTGGTGGAAGAATAGAATTTTATATCATCCATGCATAATAAATTGAATAATTTGGATTCCACTTTTTTGTTAATTCTGTTGTTAAATCCATAATCAGAACTATTAAGTATGTCGGACAATGAATTAGTAACCAATCAAAACCACAAAAGGACTTCAAAGGTCACCTTGACAAATTCCTCTTCAATTTGGAGTCTGATTATACAGGGTGTTTTAGAAATGCGTGCACAAATTTCAACCACGAGCTACTGGCTTCATGTAGAACTCGAAAAAAATAACTAAAAAATTCCATGCCAAAAAATAAAATGACATTTATTTTTTGAGCTACAATTTTTTTTTAATTCCATTTAGTTTCCTACGTTGTCAAACAACCTCGTAGGTAAGATTTCGGCACATTTTAAAAATACACCCTGTATATCATATTTTATAAAACGTACAGCGGGCCGGGGTATTTTACAGCACGAAAACTAGGTTTCAGGCCCGAGGCAAAGCCGAGTACTTTTATATAATAATATATAATAATATCGTGAGTAATTTCGAAAAAGTCAAAAGCAAAATATGATTTTCATTTCAACATTAGCGTTAAAATAAATTTTCACCCGCGGTTGCGAAAAAATGTTCATTTCTCAACTTGTTGCGGAAAGAGTGGCTTTCAAAACTTCAGTTAATTTTGAAAAGTGACACATTACATTAAAGTTAGAAAAAAGACAATTTTGGTTCTTGTATACTTGAACTGCCGTTACCTAGTGACTGCGGCCATAAGGTGAAAAAAATTAGGTACGTTTCCTACTTCATTTTTTTTTTCGCTAATGGGTTTTTAACGAAAGATTTCTTTATTGGTGACACTTTCTCATAATTTTCATTATGCCGATTACAAAAATGGCGCAGAGAAAAATTCAAAACCATTTAAATTGCATTATTTATTATGGTACTAAACTTATTCTATCAGTAGGTGCATTTGTACAGATAACAAATATAGGTAAGCATTTAATTCAATATTAACAGTTTGTGTAGAGAAAAATGTATGTATTTTTCTATACAGGTGTCCTACCTAAGATTTTCAGCCTAATATCTCGGTTATTTTCCAACCGATTTTGATGAAATTTAAAACGCAGATATTTTAGACGGTGAAAAGTAAAATCCCATTAATGCAATAACCCGAGTCTTAAATAGTTATTTTCGAACCAAGTGCGGGAAGACGATGTTCCCGCATGAGCGCATTTTTTAAATCACGAGCGACGAAGGAGCGAGTGCCTTGAATTAATGCGCAAATGAGCGAAAGATGTCCTCACGCAAGTGGTTGCAGATGCAAAAACGTAGATGCGTAAGTTCTCAGCCAAGGTTCTTGGGACACACTCCTCATGAAAAAGAAAAATTTATCAAACAATTGTTTTTTGTTGTAACTGCTAGACAGTGGATCTTGTTTAACAATTTGAATGTCCAAAGCGACATAATAATCTTAAAATTAAAAAAAAAATTGTTACAAAAGGTAATTTTTGTTGTTAGATTTTCTCATAATTAATAAATAGTAGGTACTATTGAAAAGTCAATTCTCTAAAGACATTTGTAAAATCAGTAAAAATTAATCACTACGGTTCAATATCGAATCAATATTTTCCAATTTTTGTACTCAAGAAGAGCGAAATTATCGAGTAGAGTGTCTTGCCAATCTGAAAATTTAAACAAATATCTAATCGATGATATCCTCACCAAGAGTTATACTCACAAACACAAGTAAAGTGTAGTTTATAGTAAAATTGTCTGTGAATTTTAAGCTGATCGGTCTGGTCGTGTTGGTCAAAATTGTTAACAGAATCTTTCTGTTTTTGATATTCCAGGTGTACCATTTTGGAATGGAAAAACTCGCCAACATTTTTTCCGACTGAAAAATAATTCTGCATCAAAGTAAACATTTCAGAGTGAATCACCTCGTCTTCTAGAAAGTGTCCAGCTGTTATCAGACCTGTGATGGTCAAAAAGGTACCAACCGCCAACACACAACTATGCCACGATATCACATCCTGTAATGTAAACCTAGTGAACACCCTTTGAAAAAGTCGACACGTTTCGCCATCCAGGTTAATATTATCAAAAATCAGTCAACTTAGAACTTACAGTTTGTCAGATGGCTTTAAAATATTAACTTGGTTGGCGGAAAGAGTCAATTTCAGAAAAATAAATTTAGGGACGGGGTTTCTTACTTGTAGAAATAAAAGCGCAAGACTTGTAGCCATTACGATGGCACCAAAGGTAAATGGCATTATGAGATGTTTCATTATGAGCAACATATTGTAACAAACAGGTCAAAACGTGAACGTCAAGAAACAATGGGGTTTCTGATGAAGAAAAATTAGAAGAAAATTAAATTCCAAACATTGAAAACTACGAATAAATACAAATGGACAATTAATTACCGGATAAATTCGCAATGTCTTTTGATTAAGCTTGAGCCTCGACTCTGTCAACTGTTGATAATATGCATTATAAATTAGCATCTCTTCAGAATCTGTACCATCTGTCATTTCTTGGATGAATGTTTTACACATGTACATTTGAAATTTCACATGTTGCGTCATATAAATCAATTCATAAGGATGTGCTGTCATGACAAAAATTGTCAAATAAAACGTTAAATTAAAGAAAATAACAAGAAACTGGGCCTGTCGAGGAAACAACAAGTGAAAAATATGTCGAACAAAGGCCGTCTCTGTGGGATTATTGGACAGACAATGAACGGTGGGCCCCGTCACAGCCAGGATGGTGATGATTGCCGCAAACATGTTTATTCGTCTGGATTCTCTTATGATTCTCTGTTTGGTTTCTTCACCGGCGGAATCGATTTCCCACAAATCGATCACTTCCATTATTTGTTCTACCATTCGATTTCTAGACAAAAGAATGGCGATTGCGAATTCAGCCTAAAATGGAAAGTTTAGCAAGGGAGAAGTGTGTCGTTTCTGGACAAGTCTTACGTAACACATTTGTAAGAAGACCGGTGCATGATTGATCAAGTTTGCTGTGGTCGCTGTCAGAAAGAAGAAGTAGAGTTGAGCGACTAACAACGCCAAGTAGAAAAGAAATGTTAACTTCAGTAGGAATTTACCAATTCTTGTCTGATAAATGTCGCTGCCTAACACACGAACTAGTTTCAAGTAGTCGTCTAAAAAATGTCCATGAGGATCTTCTCTAGTTATAAATTAATGAACTTACAATTTAGGAAGTTCTGATGTTGGTAATCCATAACTCTAACTCTAACTCTAACAAGTAGCAAATGAATTGTTTTACGGAAAGAAATCGAACGCTGCAATTATATCTTTTTTAAGGTATTGATATTGACAGAACAATTTAGGTAATCAAGAACTAATGGACGTATGCTGTAGTTCATAGAAGAACTATTTGTGTAATTAATATGGAAATGTGTCATTTTGTGTTACGAATGGCATTTCCCAAAATGTTGTCTACAAGATTTTTCCTAATTGTGACAAAGTGGTTTCTGTAAACAAAATTCTTAATTTAATGTTAACCCTCCATCACCCGGCGGCACGGCAATTTTGCCGGAGTACATACACTATTACGGATAATACTGTCAAGTAATAGTGCAGTGCTTATAAACATAACTACCGGCGTCTCGCCTCCGCATTTTGACTTTTTTGTGTTTTATGTTCTGTGTCAATGTTAAGGAATTTCCTCACGATATGACATGAGTATAATAATATACCTTTTTGAATTTCAACCACCAATGTGTTCTCTAAGTCCAAAATTTTTAAATTTTTAAAAAGAGATTGCGGTACTATTCCCGTTGCAGAAATATTAAGTGGTAAAATCGAATTTTTTTCTAAACATCAAAGATTTCTCATAGCAACGGAGAATTCTAAATATTTATTAATTTTTGTGTTATTTGTCTGTGTTATATTGTGTGAATTTGGAACAGCTATATCTAAAAGATATGCTTGCTTTTGTTGTTTATTTAAAATAATAATGTCTGGTCTGTTATGCTGAATATGAATGTCAGTTAAAACTGTACGATCAAAATATAATTTGTAATTGTCATTTTCCAAACAACTTTCTGGTTTATAAATATAATGTGGTTGTGTATCCTTTAATAAGTTAAATTTAACTGCTAAATTCATGTGTATAATTTTTGCGAATATATCATGACGTTTCTTATATTCGCTTTGAGCCAAAACGGTGCAAGAAGAAATGATGTGTTCAATGGTTTCCCCTTCAGTTCCGCAAATCCTACATTTATCAATGATCGATTGCAAATCGCATATTATTAGGTATACAGTGAGCGGCAAAAGTATGGAATAAATTCCTTAAAAATTAAACAAAATTTTTTTCAAAAAAACCTTTGGACAGATCAATTTTAGTTTATAAAAATACATATTTTAGTACCAAAGAAAATTCCAAGCAGTCATTTGTTTTCAAGTTATGACGTCATCGATAGTTTTTTTAAATAGAAACCCCCTATTTTTTTTCTCGATTCTGATAGCCCCTTTAATTGTCTAAATGACAGTATAAAAATTTTGTTACCTTACATCAGGATATTTTTGAGAAAAAAAATAATAAAGTTGGAAAAAATAAATTTTATAACGAACAAAAACAAGTCCAAAAATCAAGTAGGTAAATCAAACAGTCAAATGTTAGTATCAATTTCATTCGTATTTTATGTGTTATTTGTTTTACAAAACGTTTTCGAAAATGACTCATTTAACAGAAACACAACGTATAGAAATTTTAATTTTGATTGGGTGCGGGGATAAAACTAGATAAAACTAAAACAGGGGAAATTTCTTCATAAACTTGCTTATTGTCAAAAAGCTGTAGGATGGCAATTCGAACATTTAATTCCATAATTTTAAGTAATTGCTAACACAGTTTTTGACTTGTTTTTGTTCGTTATAAAATTTATTTTTTTCCAACTTTATTATTTTTTTTCTCAAAAATTTCCTTATGTAAGGTAACAAAATTTTTATACTGTCATTTAGACAATTAAAGGGGCTATCAGAATCAAGAAAAAAAATAGGGGGTTTCCATTTAAAAAAACCTATCGATGACGTCATAACTCGAAAACAAATGACTGCTTGGAATTTTTTTTGATACTAAAACATGTATTTTTATAAACTAAAATTGACCTGTCCAAAGATTTTTTTGAAAAAAATTTTGATTAATTTTTAATGAATTTATTCCATACTTTTGCCGCTCACTGTATATGATTCTATGAAATATCAAGTATAGTACTTTTCACGAAAGAACGCAAGTGCGTCACCGATCATATTCGTATAAATTCAGCAATTTCGACATACGTTTCAAACATCTTTTCTTTCAACATAAGCATAAACGCTTGACCGTATGTCGTAACTTAGCAATAAATTGATGACACACTTGGGTTTTTTCGTGAATGGAATAATAGTAACCTTTATTTCGCTGATCTGTTTGAAGATTCGTTTATACAGCCGTATCACGCCCATGATATAGAGGTGTTCCCGAAATGCATGTCAAAAAAAAACAGTAGTTGGTGACGATGAATAGAAGTTAAATACAAAATTATTTCTAATAATATTTGTTTTTGTTTTCGATTTATAAAGCATTGAAAATTTGTTCGAAATTTCCAGTACGCTACTGAGTTGAAGTAGGTAATTGAGAAAAAAGAAAAAACATACCTACTGAAAATTTGGAGCAAATTTTCAATGTTTTATATCTCAAAAACAAAGACTTGCTAAAAACAATTTTTATACTTATTTAACGTCACCAACTACCAAATTTTCTTTTGACATGCATTTCGAGAACACCTGTACATTGAGAATGTGAAATGTGAAATCAAATTCCTTAAATTCATGTCGTTGATTTCTATTTTGAATTCATCAACTTTTGGCAGAATTTTCACTTTTATATTCCATCCAGTGGCGGCGCAAATAGGCAACTCAAAATTTCTAAATGGCAATCGGGGTCAAATGTTACGTTTGAACTGATAACAGCGAAGGAATTTTTTAAATGTTTTAATGTTTAAATAAAAATATCTCCTTAAGTTGAAAGTTATAATTATAATAAAAAAATACAACTTCAAGAATACAAATACTGGGTGCCCCAAAATTCGCGGAACAACTCAATAAGGCAATGTCAATTCATGTTAAAAAATAACGAGAAAAATAATTAAAAAATTCTATACCTCTTAGATTTGAAGATATGGGGGCCCAAAAGGTGCAGCTTTGATCTAATTTATTTTAAATAATAAAAAAGATTTTGACTATTTGTCTTTTACTAGCCAGTGGCCTAATAATTTTGAACGATTGTGATCAGGTTGGCAATTATTTTCTTCATTATTTCCAGCATTCCAAGTAGTAATTTTTGTTCGTTTTACCTCAAATAGCGTACGGCAACACGGCTTTGATTTTTCTCTCTCATTTCCAAGGATACAACAAAAATGAAATATTTGCAGACTATTGGGATGCATAAAATGTTTTTAAATGTTGCCACATTTAGTGTAACGAATAGGTCCATATCTTCTACAAAAAAGAAGATTGATTTTTTTAAACATTTTTACCTGATCTCTTAATGACTACTTACTTAACAACGTACTACTACGTTGTTCTGCGAATTTTGGGGCACCCAGTATACATACAGGCTGTTTCCTAAAAAACGCCGCAAGCCATATCTCCGTTATTTATGGCTCGATTTAAATAAAACAAAAACTGTAATAAATAATAATAATAATATTGTCTTTATTTGATAATGTCAGTTCAAATACAAAACAACAACATACAAAATAACAGTTATTTGCAGAAAATAAATCAGATACAATAATAATAATCCTAACAATACTAATAATAATAACTGAGGTGGCGCCTTTCAACTAAGTTAAAAACACTATATTTTTTCAAAAAGTCATTCAAGGTCAGATGATAGTCAACTTTGTTTTTCAAATAGCTTGGTATATCTTTTAATTCCGATTTTAAAAGAGATTATTTTTCTGAATCCAACGATATGCCTCATGTTAGAACTTCTATGTTGATTTGTATAAAATAATTGATATTACCTATGCAATAAACCGACAAACTTTTGACGTTGGAAAAAATAGTACGTAATACACGTGAGGAAAAGTCCATCGCAAAACTCGAGTGATTTGATCCACTCGCTATCGCTCGTGATCCAACTATCATTCTCGGCCTGCTGAGGAAACAACAAGTGAAAAATATGTCGAACAAAGACCGTCTCTGAGGGATTGTGGGAAAGAAGATGACTGGTGGCCCACGTTACAGCCAGGATGGTGTTGATTGCCACAAACATATTTATTCGTCTGGATTCTCTCGTGATTCTCAGTTTGGTTTCTTCACCGGCGGCATCGATTTCCCACAAATCGATGACTTCCATTATTTGTTCTACCATCCGATTTCTAGACAAAAGAATGGTGATTGCGAATTCGGCCTTAAAATGAAACTTTATAAATGGGTTGTGTCGTTTCTGGACAAGTATTCCGTAACACATTTGCAAGAAGAGCGGTGCATGATTGATCAAGTTTTCTATGGTCGCTGCCAGAAAGAAGAAGTAGAGTTGAGCGACTAACAACGCCAAGTAGAAAAGAAATGTCAACTTTAGGACGAATTTACCAATTCTTGTCTGATAAATGTCGCTGCCCAACACACGGACTAGTTTCAACCGGTCCTCTAAAAAATGGTCACGAGGAAGTTGTCCAGTTATGTATTAATGAACTTACCATTTAGGAGGTTCTGATGCTCATAATTCATAATTCTTGATTTTATTTCCAAACAAAGGAATAAATTCTTACACCATCGTGGTGTTAGAAAAGCAAGCAGGGAATGGAGCGTGTTACGAAAGAAATTTAACTTTTTGTGGAGTACTAAATGGGCAATTTAAGTAATCAAAAACTATTTGATGTCTTACTGAATTATTAGCAGAGAAGCTCTAGAATAGATTTTTGTTGGTAGATTAGTTAGAAGAGACAAAAAAAATGTCTTTGAAACAATACCTACTTATAATACACAGTTACAACTTATTCCATTAATGATTTTCGTATCCCACCTCCACCTGGCGGCACGGCAATTTTGCCGGAGTACATACACTATTACGGATATTACTATCAAGTAATAGTGCAATGCTTATCAACATAATTACCGGCGTCTCGCCTCCACATTTTGACTTTTTTGTGTTTTATGTTCTGTGTCAATGTTAAGGAATTTCCTCACGATGTGACATGAGTATAATAATATACCTTTTTGAATTTCAACCACCAATGTGTTCTCTAAGTCCAAAATTTTTAAATTTTTAAAAAGAGATTGCGGTACTATTCCTGTTGCTGAAATTATAAATGGTAAAATCGAAATTTTTTCTAAACACCAAAGATTTCTCATAGCAACGGAGAGTTCTAAATATTTATTAATTTTTGTATTATATGTCTGTGTTATATTGTGTGAATTTGGAACAGCTATATCTAAAAGATATGCTTGCTTTTGTTGTTTATTTAAAATAATAATGTCTGGTCTGTTATGCTGAATGTGAATGTCAGTTAAAACTGTCCGATCAAAATATAATTTGTAATTGTCATTTTCTAAACAACTGGTTTATAAATGTAATGTGGTTGTGTATCCTTTAATAAATTGAATTTAACTGCTAAATTCATGTGTATAATTTTTGCGAATATATCATGACGTTTTTTATATTCGCTTTGAGCCAAAACGGTGCAAGAAGAAATGATGTGTTCAATGGTTTCCCCTTCAGTTCCGCAAATCCTACATTTATCAATGATCGATTGTAAACCGCATATGTGTTTTTTATAATTTCTTGTATTTATAACACGATCTTGTATTGCAAATATAAAACCCTCAGTCTCAGGATGAATATTTGATTTTTTAAGCCATGCATGAGAAGCTTGAATATTAATTTCTGGCTGTTCTAGCTGTTTAAAATATCTCCCATGTAAAGACTTTTGTTTTATATTTGCTATAGTGTCAGGTATATTTGGCTCAACAATTTCTGAAATTATATTATCACTTAAATTTAAAGGTGTGTAACCTTTATCCGCTGAAACCAAAGCATTAAAAAAAGTGTTATCACGAGCTCTATTGAGAAAATAATTTTTTAGTGAAGCAATTTGATTGTGTTGTAGAATTTCTAGATTTGAAAAACCCCTACCACCATTTTCGCGTGGTAAATTAAATCTTTCAATAGCAGATTTGGGGTGATGTTTACAAAATTTTGTAAAGAGAACTCTAGTTTGAATATTTATATTCTGTAAATTAGTTTTGGACCATTTTATAACACCAAAAGAATAGGTCAACAATGGAACAGCATATGTATTAACTGCTTTAATTAAATTATTACCGTTTAATTTTGATTTTAAAATAGATTTAATTCTTAAATAAAATTGTTTTTCTAAATTTTCTTTTATAATTGAATGTTGAATATGATTTGATTGATTAATACCTAAATATTTATAAAATTCTCCTTTATTTAAATTTTTAATGATTTCTCCTTCTTTAGTTATATATTCTAAATTTTCGTAATGACCGCGACATATTGATTGCGTTTTACACTTATCAATACCAAAACTCATGCCAATATCATTTGAGAAATTTTCAGTTATTGTTAGTAAAGATAAAATGTAATTCTTTTTAGATGCATAAAGTTTTATGTCATCCATATAAAGAAGGTGATTTAATTTGGATAGTGTGGTATTATTAACTCTAATATTGAAACCATATCCAGTGCTATTTAATAAATTTGTCAAAGGATTAATGGCTAGACAAAACCATAAAGGACTTAAAGAATCTCCTTGATAAATTCCCCGTTTAATTTGAATAGGCTCGGATTTTAATTTAGTATTGTTTATTGATAAATTTAAAGTAGTTTTCCAAAATGTCATAACATGGGATAAAAAGTTAATCAAATCCAAATTAATTTTATAAATTTTAAGAATTTTAATTAACCATGAATGTGGTACTGAATCATAGGCTTTTTTGTAGTCTATGAATGCGGTACAAATATTTCTATTATTTTTTCTAGCTTGTTCCATTATTACCGTATCTATTATGAGTTGTTCTTTACAACCAAAACACTCCTTAACACAACCTTTTTGTTCTTCATTAAGTATATTTAATTTTTGACAATGGTCGTAAATTATTACTTTAATGCAAGATGTCATAATTTTATAAATTGAAGGCAGACATGTGATTGGCCTATATTTTGATGGATTTTTAGTATCGGAATCTTTTGGTTTCAGATATGTTATACCATGGGCCAAAAACTCTGGAAATGTGTTAGGTTCCCTAATAAATCCGTTAAAGTGATCAAGTAAGCATTTATGAATACAAGTAAATTTTTTTAACCAAAACTTATGAATTTGGTCACCTCCAGGGGATTTCCAATTATGTGAACTATTAATATTTTTAACTAAAATTTCAAGGCTAATTTGAATATGATGTCGATTATTACAATCTGGTATCTCATTTTCTAAATTAGGAATCCATTCTGCCTGATTATTAAATTGAACTTCATTTGACCATATGTTTGACCAGAATTCTTTAATTTCATTTATATTTGGTAGACCATTATTATTTTGAGTTTTATTATCTGCTAAATTTTTGTAAAACAACTTCTCATTATTTCTAAATAGTTTGTTTTCAAATTTCCGTTGTTTATTATTTTTATATCTTTTTAATCGTTTAGAATAAATATTCAATTTTTGTAATAAAGTGTCTTTAATTTCTATTAATGTTTCATTATATTCGTTATATTTTAAACAATGTATTCTGTTTTTATTTAAAATCGATTGAATACAGTTATTTAGATTCTTAGAATTTATACCCTTTAAATATTGAGTTATTCTACCTAAATCTCGTCTGATATTGTTAATGCGTTTAGTTAGTCTTCGTTCCCATTTTGGTAATTCTTTAGCTTTTATATTATTTGTCTGGTCAATTTCTTTTGAACCATTTAATCTGATAATTGTTAAAGCTCCACTGTATATGATACTATGTAATTTTTTAAAACTTGTCGTGTTATTTACAAATTTAGGTAAAATGAATTGATTTAAAATTTCAATCATTGCAAAGAATTTTTTGGAGCTTTGTTGTTTATGTAATAGTGGTCTATTAAATGGTTCTATATGTTCAAATTCGTTCAGAGTTCTATTAAATTCATCTTCAATTTGTTCTTTAAAATTTTGATGGTAGTAAAAATTTTGATTAATAACATGTATATCATTATAACTCAAGTCTAAATTATTCATGTCGTTTTGTATCGTGTTGTTTGGTGTTGAATTACTTTGATAACAGAAAGAGTCATTATGATTTGGTAAACTTTGTAAACTTTGCGGTTCAACAGAATTTTCAACTAAATTATTAGAAACTTCATTATTGTCAGAATAATTAATTGACAATTCTAACTTTACATCATTTTTGATCTTTTCTAAAATTGCCGAAGGGATATAGTTTTTCTTCATAATGGCTCTCCTCTGGTCAGCTAAATTTTGAATAGTAACAGGAAACTGGGGGTACTTACTTTGGAACGCTTTAAATAAATCAAGCCTGTAAGTACTCACAACATCCTGTAGTTTTGTGATCCGAAAATATTCCCGTATAATGAAAATATTCATTTCCATAGTCCATTTTTTGCGTTTTCTAACTTCTGTAGCACCATTGGATTGCAGTGAAGCACTTGCAACAACATTTGGCGCGTTTTTATTAGAGAGCGAATTTATTGACATTTAGACAGTTGTCACGGCACTCTTTAATTGATGATAATACTAATAACTTATTACTTATATAATAAAATAAGACTAGCTGACCCGACAGACGTTGTCTTGTGATCGTTTTGTGAATTTGTGAAAAGCTATTGGAAATGTGTAAACAAAGTAAAAATGAGGAATTTTACATGAGAGATTAATTCTATCGGCAGTATTCTACACTGCTGAAATGCTGGAAATGTGTGATGTGCCTGGAATGTGATCGAGTTGGAACCATGAGGTTTTGTTCCAGAATTTAAGTCACAATTTAATTAAGTCAGAATTTCATGTCCAAACAAATGATTTATTTTCTTGGATTAAATTTGAAATCACAATGAATCTCAAGCAGTTTTATTGGGTAATTCGAAATGATTGTGAATAAGTATTGCAACTATGTACGGTGGCCGTGAACCATCATTTAAATGTCAATGTCATTAAAGCATTAATTACACATTTGGATTTTGACGTAACAGAAAAGTGATGGCTAGTTTTTATTGCCGGCCATTGTACGAACATGTATGTGGCAACTGTGTGAATGGGATAGAGTTGACATTTGTATGACAATTCATAAGCGTGCATTTGATTTTTTGGTAATTGTTTACTTTAACTGGAATTTTCGCGTTTTTTCTGGCTAGACAGCCTCAGGACGTCCTCCTACATCGTTTCCCACCAGTCAAACCTTGTGCAAATGAAAATTTTCCTTGCCCTTTAGTTATACTAAGACTTGGCGCGACCTTGTCGCGACCTTGAAACACAACAAGAGACAAAAAAAAGGCATTTGCACAAGGTTTGAATGGTGGGAAACGATCTAGGAGGACGCTCTGAGGCTGTCTACCCAGAAAAAACGCGAAAATTCCAGAAGTAGTTAAAGTGAACAATTACCGATTTTTTTAAATTCCATTAAACATCGATTTGACAACTTTCAAAATTGCGCGACTATGAACTGTCAACGAAATGTCAACTCTATCCTACCCACATAGTTGCCAGATTTATCCACAATTATTTTGAATCACCCAAGATTTACATTTCGATTGCAAGATCGATGTTCAAGTAAACAATCCGATTGGTTTGATTCCCAGTTTCACAATCAGCTGTCAAGTGACATTTGTGCAGGTAGGCAAATAAATTGGAATAGAAAAAAAACAACTACATATGTACTACATTTGTTGGACAGATCGCCAAACAACTCAAAAGCAAATGTAATTTTATTTTAATTTATACTGGATTGCGTTTTTCCAGATTTTTTTTCAAATCTTTGCATCAAGTAAATATGTAGCTCCTATTGTCAGTTATGATCGAGAGTGTATAGAAAAATTATAATTTTTGAAATTTTTCCGAATTTTCCGACTTTTCTTTGTAATTGTCCCCAATTGTTTTTCGAAAACTTATCCAAAACCCTAACCAACAAAACCAAAAAAAAAATACGTATAGCCATCGTTCGAACCCTGAGTTATGGTCTTGAGTTCGTACAAAAAAGTACTTTCAGTTTTCCCCGAATTATTTTAATTTAGTTTTTCCAGATTTTTCTCCAAATCTTCCAGATCTTTTTTTCTATTGAAAACATTCAATTGAGTTATTTCCATCCCGGGGCATATCGAACAAAAAAAAAAATTAATCAAATATGTCGTTATGATCGAGAATGCATACAAAAATTATAATTTTTGCAGTTTGCCCGAATTTTTCGACTTTTCTTTGTTAATGTTCCGATTTTTTTTTCCTGAAAACTTTTTCACGACTATAACGAACAAAATAAAAAAAGGAATTGTGCATATCTATCACAAAAAAGCACTTTTAGTTTTTCCCGAATTTTGCAATTTTCCGGGTAACTTTTCCAATTTTTCTTTACGTAAAAACCTCATACGGATTATTACGAACATTAAAAAAACTAATTTGCCAAATCATTCCAGCCGTTCCTACAGAAAAAAGCAATTTCAGTTTTTCCCGAATTTTCCAATTTTCCGGGCAACTTTTCCGATTTTTTTTTCCTTTTTAAACCACCCCTGAATTAAAGCGAACAAAAGAAAAAAATAAATATTCAAATCGGTCAAGCTGTTTTTGAGTTTCAGCGAGACTAACGAACGGCGATTCATTTTTATATACACCTGTTGAATTATGTTGGCAGAAAAAAAGAAATCCCTAGAATAAGTTTCATTTTTCTGGGTTGGCCTAACCTTCCGCCTAAATTTGACCTTCAGTGTGTCACAAATATCAAATTATAAAAATGCCTCAAAAAACAAGGAATCTTTTAACCGCTAAATTAAAGCGAGCATTCATTAAGTGCTTCGAAGAATTTAAAAAACACTATGAACTACGACCAAAACGGCTGTCAACAGTTTTATTTCATAACCCCACGTTTTTCTGACACTTTCAGACACACTAAAAACAAAAGTTGGCGACGTTGTCGGTTGTATTTTCGAGGTAGAATGCAGTGTTGGTGGATTTTTGATTTTGAAACAAATTATAGGCAATTAACATTGGATTGAACGTTTTTGCTGATTCCTGCTCGCCAATTCAACTTACAGCTAAGGTAAATAATAAGATTAAAGGTGCTATTTTTATTTTAAGATACTAATTTAAAACTTGGCGATTTTTTAATATGACATGCCATGATTTTCAAATTGGACAGCGTTTGTCAAAAATTTAGTAATTTGTTGGGTTAAGTCAGCGGGTTTCGGTAAATTACTGTCAAAATTGTTTACGGAAATTACAGTGGTGTTATTTAGCGGAGAGTTAGAGATTTATTTGCCATTAAGTTTAATACCAGACCTATACCTTCTGTTAATACTATTCACAAATTTGTACAAAAATGTGCAAATATTTCTGTAGAATCAGAAGGTAGGGGTAAGTAATAATATTTTTATTGCTAAATTTAAGAATGTATTTTGGCGATGGTAAATTTGGTCCCAAGATACAGTTTAAGAATTTCTCTTCAAGTAGGTTTATGTAAATCGCGGATACGGAATCTTCTCAGGAAATAAAAATATCACCCCCACAAGGCAGTCATCAAGAGATTTTTGCTGTTGACGAAGAAAGTAGGAGTGCATTCTCTTATAAAATGCAGGAGAGTGCTAACAAGAATCGTCACTTTCTGTCGGCAGTTTGCTTCACAGACGAATGTACAGTCGCGAGCAATAAATTTTGATCGTCAAGGTCATTCTTTGACGCAATCGAAAATGTTCCATTGTAAAACAGTCGCAAATATCATAACCTATCATCACGTAGTATGACATTAATTGTCATTTTTGTTGACATGGACATAATCAGACAGGGAAAATTTTTAAATTTGTGACAATCTAACCAAATTTTGAAATGACATTGACGACCAAAATTTATTGCTCGCGACAGTACTTTTACACTAAATAACGAACCAAGTGTTCAAAACACGCGGTATTGAGCTCAGGAAAACCCTCGAGTTAATATTCCTACTAGAACTCAGTAAAAATGCACACCTGGACTGAGATTTCTAATAACAATATTATTGGTCAATTTGGAATAGAGGGAAATTTAAATTCAGCAACTTCTTTAGATTTATTAGTAAGATGGCCGTCCCGCGCATTCAACTTAAAAGTTGACATTTTTAAACGATTCATTTCCAAATTGTTGGACTGGTAGAGGTAGTGCTATACATTGGCCAGCAAGATCTCCTGATTTAGCACCTTGTGATTTTTTCTTGTGAGGTCACCTTAAAAAGCAAAATTTATAAAAGACGCCACCCAGATATTAATTCTTCGAGAGAAGCAGTAACTGCCGAGTGCGCGTTAATTACTGAGAGGCAGTTGGCCAGTGTAAGAAATGCTTCTTTTTACAACAGATTGGGGTATTGTTTATTTCAAAAGGGGGAGTTATTTGAATATTTTATTGTAATTTTATTTTTCTTTGGTATTGTAATTTTTTCAAAGAATTTATAATAAAAGCTGCTTGATAATTACTTCAATAATATTGTTGTTGCGTATCGTAATAGGAAAAGGCGTGATATAATAATAATAATACTAAAAATAGTGAAATTTAATTTTTTAATTTTGACGTATGCTGTGGTGTCGCGGCAGACCGCAGACGTAACCTTCGGTGGAATCCTTCAACTTTAACGGTTTTAAATTTTAAATTATTTTTTTTCATTGAAAAAGTGGCAAAGTAGAAAAAATATTGTATGACATCTCGTTTATAAGGCATTTTATCGCACTTACTCCTTTAGGGCACTCCTCGCAAGCTCGTCGTGCTCTAAAACCGTGCGTGCGATAAAATGCTTCTTATAAGACTCGTATCATAATATACTATTATGTATAGAAATAATGGCATAATACCTACTTATAAAGTTAATGCACAATGTTAATTGCCTATGTTCGACTTTGAGAGTGGACACCCGGTATATGCATGGATAATGGATAATAAAAATCAAACTAATAATGATATAAATGAAATTAAAGAATTCTGGTCAAATGAAGTTCAATTTAATAATCAGGCAGAATGGATTTCTCATTTAGAAAATGAGATACCAGATAGTAATAATCCACATCATATTCAAATTAGTCTTGAAATTTTAATAAGAAATACACTCACCGGCACAAAAAACGACTCATTATGATTTCTTTAATAAATGATCTTGAAATGATATTTGTGCTTATTTTTCTTTATTATAGTTAAATTGGAATATTTTCAATGATCGGGAGTGCTATGGTCACCATGGCAACCGAATTGTTTTGTTGAAATAAATAATTAGAAAATTTGCGTTTTTCCACGTTGTGTTTTTTTAATGTGACAATACGAGATACTAATTCAAAATGCTGTTCAAATTTTGGCAATTTTTCATAACCTAAAATTTTTTCTAGGAAATTGCTTTTTTTTTCCATTAAAATTTTATTTGCTGTTCAATGTTTTATTTGTCGGATATTCTTTGATAAAGAATAACTTAAATAACACTTATCAATACAACATGATATCAAAAAATTTTTCTAAGACAATGAATTACTTAATTATATTAATACAATTCAAAGTGAGTCGTTTTTTGTGCCGGTCAGTGTATTAATAGTTCACATAATTGGAAATTCTCTGGAAGTGACCAAATTCATAACTTTTGATTAAAAAAATTTACTTGTATGTATTCATAAATGCTTACTTGATCACTTTAACGGATTTATTAGGGAACCTAACACATTTCCAGAGTTTTTGGCCCATGGTATAGCATACAGGGTGACTTTGAAAGTTGTGCAGATATTTTAATCACGAGCTACTGGCTTCATGTAGAACTCGGAAAAAATATTTAAAAAATTCTATGTCAAAAAATAAAATGACATTTATTTTTTAAGCTACAATTTTTTTTAATTGCTTTTAATTTTCTACGTTGTCCTACAACCTCGTAGGTAAAATTTCGGCACATTTTAAAAATATACCCTTGTATATCATGTTTTATAAAATGTACGCCAGAAGGTGACTGGCTCGCCTTCGGCTCTCCAGTCATATCCTTTTGTCGCCAGTAAAAACCCTTTTTACCATGCTAGTAATGTTAAATACTAAAATTAAAATTAAACGGTAATAATTTAATTAAAGCAGTTAATACATATGCTGTTCCATTACTGACCTATTCTTTTGGTGTTATAAAATGATCCAAAACTAATTTACAGAATATAAACATTAAAACCAGAGTTCTTTTTACCAAATTTAGTAAACATCACCCTAAATCTGCTATTGAAAGATTTAATTTACCACGCGAAAACGGTGGTAGGGGTTTTTCAAATCTAGAAATACTGCAACACAATCAAATTGCTTCACTAAAAAATTATTTCCTCAATAGAGCTCGTGATAACACCTTTTTTAATGCTTTGGTTTCAGCCGATAAAAGTTACACACCTTTAAATTTAAGTGATAATATAATTTCAGATATTGTTAAGCCAAATATACCTGACACTATAGCAAATATAAAGCAGAAGTCTTTACATGGGAGATACTTTAAAGAACTGGAACAACCAGAAATTAATATTCAGGCTTCTCATGCATGGCTTAAGAAATCAAATATTCACTCTAAGACGGAGGGTTTTATATTTGCAATACAAGATCGTGTTATAAATACAAGAAATTATAAAAAACACATATGCGGTTTACAATCGATAATTGATAAATGTAGGATTTGCGGAACTGAAGGGGAAACAATTGAACACATAATTTCTTCTTGGACTGTTTTGGCTCAAAGCGAATATAAGAAACGTCATGATATATTTGCTAAAATTATACACATGAATTTAGCTGTTAAATTCAATTTATTAAAGAATACACAACCACATTATAGTTATAAACCTGAAAGTTGTTTGGAAAATGACAATTACAAATTATATTTTCATCGAACTGTTTTAAGTGACATTCATATTAAGCATAACAGACCAGACATTATTATTTTAAATAAACAACAAAAGCAAGCATATCTTTTAGATATAGCTGTTCCAAATTCACACAAAATAACACAGACATATAACACAAAAATTAATAAATATTTAGAGCTCTCCGCTGCTATGAGAAATCTTTGGTGTTTAGAAAAAAATTCAATTTTACCGCTTATAATTTCAGCAACGGGAATAGTACCGCAATCTCTTTTTAAAAATTTAAAAATTCTGGATTTAGGGAACACATTGGTAGTTGAAATTCAAAAAGGTATATTATTATAGTCATGTCATATCGCGAGGAAGTTCCTTAACATTGACACAGAACATAATAAAACACAACAAAGTGAAAATGTGGAGGCGAGACGCCGGTAATTATGTTGATTATCACTGCACTATTACTTGATAGTAATATCCGTAATAGTGTATGTACTCCGGCAAAATTGCCGTGCCGCCGGGTGGTGGAGGGAAACAAAATTAAATTAAGAATTTTGTTGATTAAAGTTTACAGAAACCACTTTGTCACAATTAGAAAAAATCTTGTAGAAAACATTCATAACACAAAATGATACATTTCCTTATTGATTACACAAATAGTTATCGAAGTTCTTCTATGAACTATACAATACGTCCATTAGTTCTTGATTACCTAAATTGTCCTATCAATATCAATACCTTAGAAAAGAAATAATTGAAGCGTTCGATTTCTTTCCGTAACACACTTCATTTGCTGCTTGTTTTTCTAACAGCTTGTTTGGAAACAAAATCAAGAGTTATGGATTACCAACATCAGAACCTCCTAAATTGTAAGTTCATTAATTTATAACTAGAGAAGATCCTCATGGACGTTTTTCAGACGACTACTTGAAACTAGTTCGTGTGTTAGGCAGCGACATTTATCAGACAAGAATTGGTAAATTCCTACTGAAGTTAACATTTCTTTTCTACTTGGCGTTGTTAGTCGCTCAACTCTACTTCTTCTTTCTGGCAGCGACCACAGCAAACTTGATCAATCATTCACCGCTCTTCTTGCAAATGTGTTACGTAAGACCTGTCCAAAAACGACACAACTTGTCCCTAAACTTTCCATTTTAGGCTGAATTCGCAATCGCCATTCTTTTGTCTAGAAATCACTTGGTAGAACAAGTAATGGAAGTGATCGATTTGTGGGAAATCGATTCCGCCGGTGAAAAAACCAAACAGAGAATCATAAGAGAATCCAGAGCAATAAACGTGTTTGTGGCAATCAACACCATCCTAGGTGTGACGGCGGCCACCATTCATTTTCTGTCCAATAATTCCACAGAGACGGTCTTTGTTCGACATATTTTTCACTTGTTGTTTCCTCGACAGGCCCAGTCTCTTGTTATTTTCTTTAATTTAACGCTTTATTTGAACCTTTTTGTCATGACAGCACATCCTTATGAAGTGATTTATGGGACGCAACACGTGAAATTTCAGATGTACATGTGTAAAATATTCATCCAAAAAATGACAGATGGTACAGATTCTGAAGAGACGCTAATGTATAATGCAGATTATCAACAGTTGACAGAGTCGAGACTCAAGTCTTTAATCAAAAGACATTGTGAATTTATCCGGTAATGAATTGTCTCGTGGCATTTTTTTAATTTGAGTTCGTAGTCTTCCATGTTTGGAACATATTTTTCTTCTAATTTGTCTTCAGCTGAAACTTTTTTGTTTCTTGACTTTCACCTTTTAAGCTGTTTTTGACTTTCAAATTTTTCAAGCGGTCTTCCTCATGTTTACTTAGCTTTGTACAACATTTGTCAATATCAAATAACGTCGGTCTGTTACAGATGGAGAGATAATATATTGCTTCTAATAAAACATCTCATAATGCCATTTACTTTTGGCGCCATCGTAATCGCTACAAGTCTTGCGCTTTTATTTCTACAAGTAAGAAACCCCGTCCCTAAATTTATTTTTCTGAAATTGACTCTTTCCGCCAACCAAATTAATATTTTAAAGCCATCTGTCAAACTTTAAGTTGACTGATTTTTGATAATATTAACCTGGATGGCAAAACGTGTCGACTTTCTCAAAGGGTTTTTCACTAGGCTTACATTACAGGATGCGATATCGTGGCATAGTTGTTTGTTGGCGGTTTATGGGTTGGCGACCATCACAAGTTTGATAACAGCTGGACACTTTTTGGAAGACGAGGTTGCTCACTTTGAAATGTTTACTTTGATGCAGAATTATTTTTCAGTCGGAAAAAATGTTGGCGAGTTTTTCCATTCCAAAATGGTACACCTGGAATATCAAAAACAGAAAGCTTCTGTTGACAATTTTGACTAACACGACCAGACCGATCAGCTTAAAATTTACAGACAGTTTTACAATAAACTACACTTTACTTGTGTTTGTGAGTATGACTCTTGGTGAGGATATTTATCATCGATTAGATATTTGTTTCAATTTTCAGATTGGCAAGACACTGTACTCGATAATTTCGGTCTTCTTGAGTACAAAAATTGGAAAATATTGATTCGATATTGAATCTTAATGATTAATTTTCAATGATTTTCCAAATATCTTTAGAGAATTGACTTTTCAATAGTAGGTACTATCGGCCGTTCAAATGAAATCCTGGGCTGGGAAGGTGTTGGAAACCGTCAATTGTTGTGCTTTTTTAAAGCGTAGATTAATTGGAGCATGTTGACAGCTAACCTAAAATTTAGAGTCAAAAAAATATTTCTATTTTTTTTTTCTTTGCAATGTTTTACATTAAAAATAGAATAACCTAACGATTCTTATTCTCGAAGCAAATATCTAAGAGCACCCTTTGCTGAAAACACACATGCTCAATTATGTCCCGATTAAACATAAACAAATATCACTGGTATCAAACGGCGGGAAATTCAAACTTTACACTGTTCTAAACGGTTTAATTTTTCCAACGCCTACTAAGCCCAGGATTTCATTTGAACACGCGATATTAATTATGAGAAAATCTTGCAACAAAAATTACCTTTTGTAACAATTTACTTTTTTTTATTTTAAGATTATTATGTCGCGTAGGACATTCAAATTGTTAAACAAGATCTACTGTCTAGCAGTTCCAACAAAAAACAATTGTTTGATAATTTTTCTTTTTCATGAGGAGTGTGTCATAAGAACCTTGGCTGAGAACTTACGCGTCTACGTTTTTGCATCTGCAACCACTTGCGTGAGGACATCTTCCGCTCATCCGCGCATTAAGTAAAGGCACTCGCTCCTCCGTCGCTCGTGATTTTAAAAATGCGCTTATGCGGGAACATCGTCTTCCCGCACTTGGTTCGTAAATAACTATTCAAGACTCTGGTTATTGCACTAATGGGATTTTACTTTTTTCTTTATACCATACTGTTATTAGGATTTATCAGTACTCAATGCTTGATTGATATGATACCCATAACAGACTAGGCCGTTATTCAAAATTATCAGACCGAGGCCGTTATTTTTGCTACCGTTGCTACGGTTACGGCACAGATGACAACTAAATTTAATTTTTGAAGTAAAGAGAAATGTCAGTCTTACAAATAAATCATCGTTAAATGTTAAGTATTATTGATATAAAGAAAACTATAAAACAACATACGGCCGATATGGATATAACAGACTCGGTTGATTATAAAATCTCGGGTCTGCCTCGATTTTACAATATCTCAACCTCGTCTGTTACATAACCTATATCGGCCTAATACCGTTATATACTATTACCGTCTAAAATATCTTGCGTTTTAAATTTCATCAAAATCGGTTGGAAAATAACCGAGATATTAGGCTCGAAAATCTTAGGTGGAACACCCTGTATAGAAAAATACATATATTTTTCTCTACACAAACTGTTAATATTGAATCAAATGCTTACCTATATTTGTTACCTATGCAAATGCACCTACTGATAAAATAAGTTTAGCACCATAATAAATAATGCAATCTAAATGGTTTTGAATGCTCCATTTTTATAATTGGAATACATTAGCAAAAAAACAAAATGAAGTAGGAAACGTACCTAATTTTTCTCACCTTATGGCCGCAGTCACTCCAAGCTAGGTAACGGCAGTTCAAGTATAGAACAACCAAAATTATCTTTTTTCTAATTTTAATGTACCTAATGTGTCACTTTTCAAAATTAACTGAAGTTTTGAAAGCCACTCTTTCCGCAACAAGTTGAGAAATGACAATTCTTTCGTAACCGCTGGTGAAAATTTATTTTTTTGTTCGACACTGTCAAAATTTGAGAATTTTCCCCTGCGTGAACGGATTTTGATAAATGTCACAACTTGTCAAAACGAAACGTCAAGCTGATTTTAAAGTGGGCTTTTAAAACGCTCGCGTTTTAAACTGGCCCACTCATGCCAAAAAAAGCCCATTTACACATGAACTCGTTAAATAAACTACTATTAACGCTAATGATGAAATGAAAATCATATCTTGCTTTTGATTTTTCCGAAATTAGTCACGGGCCTGAAACCTAGTTTTCGCGCTGTAATGTAATAGTTATTTACATAATTAGTGGGATAAAAGCAATATTACAGGACTCAAGTGTGAAGATTGCAGATTCATCTGTAATCACAAAAGTTTCCTGTAATATGCTTTAGCCCACGTGTTATGTACAAAATTTTATCTAAGACCCCCCCAAATTTAAAAAAAAGGTAAATCTTATTGATTTTCGCCAGTGAAATAATTGAGTTTCATTACCGCACTCAGTGGGATAAGAATTTACTTATCCCACTGAGTGAGGTAATGAAACTCATTTATCCCACTGAGTGCAGTAATGAAACTCATTACCTCACTGAGTGAGGTAATGAAAATGCGTGAGGTAATGAAGTTCTTATCCCACTAAAAATTAGTGGGTTAAGTATCATTTATCCCACGGGATTAGATAATAGTAGTTTATTTGACGAGTTTGTGTGTAAATTGGGCCTTTTTTGGCACATGTGGGCCATTTTAAAACGCGAGTGAAACGAGCGTTTTAAAGGTCTACGAGTGCCAAAAAAGGCCCAATTTACACATGAACGAGTTGAATACAACGTTTTTTGGTTCGACGAGCCCCTTAAAAGCTCCAAATCGTTTAAAATCTTTAAAATTTGCTTGACGTTTCGTTTTGACAAGTTGTGACATTTATCAAAATCCGTTCACATAGGAGAAAATTCTCAAATTCTGACAGTGTCGAACCAAAAAATCTTGTACAAAACACATTGGGAAATGCCATTCGTTACACAAAATGAGACATTTCCTAACTGATTACATAAATACTTATCGGAGCTCTTCTGTGAACTACACAATACGTTGAAACGTTTCGACTTCCTTGGCTCTTCCTCGATGCAACTTTTCTCCCTTATTTGGTGGACATTAAATTTAACTCAATGAGGTTTGACTCGCGGCCCGCGAACTGAGATATGACTCATGGATAAATGACCGTGCTGAATATAAATACGTAAATTTGTGAACGTGAACAGCATTATAAGCGCTTGACTACGAACTATGTGATGCGGTTTGAATTTGAAATATCTTCTCCATTAAATTGAACCCGCCGCGATAGCCCTGGAACCTCGCAGATATGGGTGACGCGGCTAATTTTGTGCTCTTACGCCGCACCACAGCTAATTGAGTGCGACGGACACTGACGGTAGCTTCCCGAACTCGAGTGCCCCAAGGCACGAATAAGGAATGAAAATGCTTTATAATGATTTTTAATGTTGGCGAGAACGCGTTTCCCCAATCAGTAAATGCAAGAAGATCACATACTTATCTATACAATAATAAACATCAGCATCAAGAAACAAACAGAAATAACATGAAACAAATTAACATTATTTTGAAACCTAAATTGGACTTGAAACGCTGTTACGTTGTCATGCCATGCACCTAAATTGCGGTCATCTGCTACTTCTAAGAATTATTCTATATTGGTTTGGATTCCCCAAAATTGTTCTAATTAATCTCTTCATTCGCTCCCTCTCACTCACACATCTGGTTTCTACAACTACCTGCGTTTACCGTTACATTCCTTTCTATGTTTTCTACCTACACCTTTGCTACTTTGCTTTGTTACTTTTCTAACTAGTTATCCCAATAAAATCACTAGATGGTCATAGCAATTTGCCAAGAAAGAAACGGTGCCCATTTTGAAAATTTGTTGCTTTACATAGAATTAAACTTATAAAATTTGTTTTAATATTTTTAGCACGTTGGCTCTGAAAATATTCATATTCAGAAAACAAATAATGCGTTGTATTTCTGTATTGTACATATTTCCAACAATCAAGGTTGTGTTTGGTAAATCCATTTACCATTTTCGTCGTTCTCGTTTGGAAAATGAGATTCTATTTTGTTTAATAAAATCAGGCAAATGTCACCATTGACAAGTGACAGTTTATTACGTAAGGCTGCATGTTTTCAAAAATTTTGCTTTTCATAGCCGCCCTTTTTTTCTGATCAAATTGTATTTTTTGGAAGTCTTTTTTATTCTAACATGACATTGACATATCATTCATGTAAAAAAAAATCGCAAATCCCTAAAAATATTGCCTAATTCTTTAGATTGAAGACACTGATGGAGAAGGCAACTTCATACTGTGTTTCTATCCAACATCTGAAATTTACCTACCAAGGTCAGTTAAGCGTTACCAATGTGGACACCATAATAGGGAATATTTTAATTATTAAAATATTTTGATATCCAATGTTGCTCTCCTTTCAATATTGGTAAATAACCAATGGTCCCCATAATAAGCCTGAATGACAGAAAAAAAAGTTGCATCCATTGCATCACTGAATCAGTTAGTCCAACATGAAAAGAAAAAATCATAGGCAACTCGGGCGCAAAAAGATCGTGAATGCAAATTTTATAAATAATAAATAATAAATAATACCAAAGGACAAGAAATAAAGACGATAATGACACAAAACTTTAAAAAATTAATTATAATTACATATAAAAAAAGAACTTTACACTACATACCGGGTAATCAAAAAGGACTTTTTAAATTGGCAATACAATTAAGAGCATTTTGTTATTCAGCTGTTTGGAATACTGCAACCGGATGCGTCTTTTGACAAATATTGGGTGATTCAAAATGATTGTGGATAAGTACGGCAACTATGTACGAAAATTTATGTGGCAACTGTGTAAGTGGGGTAGACTTGACATTTGTATGATGTTGCATAAGAGTGCATTTGATTTTTTTTTAATTTTATTTGACAATTTTCAAAATTGCGCGACTATGAACTGTAAAAGGAATGTGAACTCTATCCTTCCCACACAGTTGCCACATAAATTTTCTTACATAGTTGCCATACTCCCATACTTATCCACAATGATTTTGAATCATCCAATATTTGACGTGAAATCGTAGAGGGATACGTGATACGTGAAATCAACAGCGACAAAATTGTAGGTTATGTATGTAGGTATAAAAATTAACGGTACAAAGAAACAACTTGAAATACAGAACCAACAATTGAATTATAAATCCCACTTCGAAAATAAGTCATTCCATTAAAAATGTTGTGTTGCAACGTGATAACCATGTTAAATAAATTAATTTGAAATTTCCAGCGTTTTACTTTGAATTTCAAAAGTCACACGAGGGCTGTCACTGCGAAGTCGTCAACAACCGGAAGTTACTCCACTTATACCATTTAAAAGTAAAAATCAGTACTGCCAACTCAAACAGTCCTTTTTGATCACACTGTACTATCCGATAACGTGACCACCAATGACTGAGAAGTGGGTGGAGTTTAATAATGGCGCCAATTTATGAATTTGAATTTTGAAAGAAACCGTTGACGCTGTCCAATTACCAGTTGCGTGCTTGTATCACTTGTCGTTTGACACTTTATTTGTCGCCTTGGCTAGAGTGTTTTGCTGTTTTTTGAGTTTTATCCCAACGTTTCACGGCTCTAACAGCAAGGTCTCCAATTTGCAATGGAGAGGTAAGTGAATTTAACTTTATTCTAGGTACAAAAGAAGCGTTTATAGTTAATTCATTTTTGTAATGACTAACTAGAGTTACTAAATTTAGTAACTTTTGTCTTGTGAACACACCTCTTTACCGCGAATTTGGGCTTTTATTATTTAAAAAGTTAGGTTATGGGTCACGTCATTTGTCTCCATGAGTAATTTCTTTTTTAGAATCTGTGTCTCTAATAGGTCTATTATTGTATTCAATTTGGAGTCGTTTATGGCTATCTCTTAAAGCACTCGTAGTTTAATAGATCTCTAAGAAAATTTTTATCAATATTTCAGTGTATTATTGTCATTTACACCAAAAAATTTCCAATATTAATGTTTAAACTCTACTTTTTAACATCTATTGCAGATAGTTGTTTTATAAGGGCATTGGCGCACTCATCCCATACAAAACTCCCCTACGGGTCGTTTTCTACACTTGGGACTCGTGCGCCAAATCAACCCTTATAAAACTCGTTCTTTAATATACTATTATTTTGTTGAAAGCCTTTAAAATGTGCTGCTTCCTCTACTTGCTCATTGATGCTTTACTCCGTTTTGGAAATTCATCGTAGAGGAAATTTATTCATTATGGCAGCGACAATAATATGACAATTTAAATCGTTGCTAGCTGTCCAATTTGTATTTGTTTTGTAAAAAAAATCTAACAAAAAAAAAAGTTCCTACGATAGTAGGTATTTAATGTGATGGATAAATGTCCGGTCATTTATTTTTGGTCAAAGTAGACCGGTCTTTGATCGGTCAATTACCAGTCATTATTGGTCAAAAACTAGGAACACAAAATGATTCTTTCAATGTCAAGGATTATTTTAATACCAAATAACGGTTCTTAATTCAATTTTTTATAAGATTTATTGATCGATAAATTATTGTTCTAAAATTGTGTAAGTGAGGTTAAGTTTGAATTGTGTGAAGTTATACTTTGTTTTTTCTTTAACATATTTGCTAGAATTTGAACTTTTTGTTAATTTAAAAAGCGTGTATTTGCAGTTTTTTAGTTTCTTTTAAAATACTTAAACATTCGTTTAGAATTTAAAAAAGTAGGTAAATATTTTATGAAAATAAAAATATATTGTATGTCATGTTAAGAACACACAAAAATGATTGAAAAATAAAAACCACTTCTTCCTAATAAATAAAAAGCTTAATCGTTTTCCACAATGACCTTTATTAAAGTTTTACATGTTTCATTGTCATAATTTACTTATTTATTGTCACAATCGATTTCTTCATTGTCAGCAGCTACGTAAATGAAATCAGACATCCCAACATAACCTCATCTCATCAGTCAAACAGTCATCATATCCTATAATCTTCAACATTATAAGCGGGAAATTTAAATTTTAAAAATGACTGGTCAAATACGTCAAGTCATTGACAATTATTGACCGGTCAAATGGGTCATTGAAGAATTCAATTACCGGACCTCACAACAGTAGTATTTAACATTACTAGCATGGTAAAAGGGTTTTTACGGGCGACAAAAAAATATGACTGGAGAGCCGAAGGCGAGATAATTAAGATCCTTCGATAAATAAGGGAGCTATGGAGACACCTGTATGTATTATACAGGGTGACTGACGAAAAACCTTTGACGCTGTATCTTACTTATTCTTTATCCAATTTGAATAAATGATACATCAAATGAAATAGTTCGAAAAACACTTCATTATTATCCTATTCGATATTTTTTTCGACATCTATTTTTTGACAGACGATAGGCAACTGTTTTTTTCAAATTACACTCTATATATTTTTTTATTCGTTCTTATAAAGAATCTTCTTCTGAATATTCATACATTAAAAAAAAAAAACAAAAAATTTATTTTAATTGAAAATCAAAAATCAAGTAATCAGATTTGTAAACAATACAAAATCTATTCTAGTTGCTCAAAATTTCCTCAATGCTGTTGCAGACACTGTCGATACCTTCTAGAAATGCCCACCTTTGCATTCAGTAAAAAATTTCGGGGTTTTTCCTGACATACTCGCACTTTTTCTTAACTCTTTTTGGGTACCTGAACTAATGTTCATCTGTCAAAAACTGGACGCAATATATTTTTTTAATTTAGTTGGTATTGAAGTGTTTTCAAAATTATTTCATTTGATGTGTCATTTATTCAAATCGGATAAAAAATAAGCAAGATACACCATCAAAGGTTTCTCGTCAATCACCCTGTATGTATTACTGAACTGTGATTATTTTGACTCCAAATATAATGCGAAAATGAAATATGATTTAAAATAGGTTTTTTAAATTATTGATAATATTGACCGTTCCTATTTGAGACGCCGCTGGCAACTCCTGTCCATCAGATCCCATTCGGTACTGTCAACATAAAAATAAATAATATGGCGCCAAATTCAAAACGTCCTCATCATAAAAGTCACCTGTAGTGTATGCTCGGACTCTCCCAGCTAAAACCATGTGATCTCTACAAAATGTAGCACCACCTCATTTTGGTCGTCGCACGTGTCAATATTTAGATAAACATTTTCCGAAAAATGGATAGGGCGGAGGGAAACAACCGGATGGCCAGCTAGGTCACCCGATTTGACTCCGGTTGAAGGTTTCTTGCGAGGTCGGGTCTAAGTCAACAGGCAACTCTACATCGAAGAATAACTTTGCCCGGCGTGTTAATTATTGCCGAAAAATTAACAGAAACCATTTTAAGCATAGTTGCAAAATTAGAAATTCTTAATTTCTTGTTTAAACTATCTAGTTAACTTTCATTTAAGCTTGGCAACTTTACAAGAACCTTAACCTCGATAGGGAATGGTACAGAGCCCATGCTATAATAACATTTTCAAAACCAACAAGTTTATTTAAATTTGATAATTTTTGTTGTCCAGTCAAAGTTACTTATTCTTATTTCTGTTATAAAATCTTTGCTCTCTTCGACAAAGGTTTCACTGTTTCCACTATTATTATTACTAGATACGGACAAAACATTTGCGATCTTTTCATATATTCTTTAACGTCGGATTTTTTAAAAATTGTGGTTGCAATATAGACAAAAATAACGCGAAAAATATGTAGATTACATCCACAAACATTACTTTTGTTCTTGGTTTTTAATTCAACGCTCACTTACCCGGACATTGCTCCCAAAAATCCACTATTCCACGAGAAATAGCGAATTACACGTGCGCCCCGAAAAAATCCTCGGCACCGCAGGTACTCCCGTCGATAATTTCACTCTTTCCTCCCAAGGTCTGTCAATTAAAAGATCAAGTTCTGATATTGTATTATATATTTAGCTGTTTTATTTCATATAATCAAATGAATATAAGGATAATATTAGTTTTTAATCATTTGAAGATTGTTGGCCAAGCACCCACAGAATTTTATAATAAAAATAAAGCACATCTTAGTACTTTTTTCCTCTTTCTCGACGATTAGATTAATTGAATTTTTTTAAATTGGTATGGATCCGGCTGAACCGTACACTTAAGTGAAAACAAAAACAAATTATACAGAATAAACCAACTGAAAAGACCCCTCGTCGATCGGTCGTCGGTTCTCCCTCTTTTTATTGCACGAAATCGTGGAAACTCTCGTCACCCTTGTTATGCAGCAGAAAACATAATAAAGGAAAGGAAAAAAATCGAAATGAAAAGAATTAATATATTTAACGGATCCACACACCATCGAAACGAACTTTTGTGTTGTTGTTGCTGTTGTTTTTTTTTGTTTGCTGTTGTTGTCGTTGAACGGTTTGAATCTAACATTCCTGTTGTTTTGACGTTTGATTCGTACTCCTAAATCCGGGTGGACTTGATATTTGTGTGTTTAATTCGCTAGTGAACCAACTGAGGTTCGGCTGTTGTTGTGTGGTTGTTGTTGTTGTCGAGTTTAGATGTGATGATGAGTAACCGTTGTAATTTGGCTGTTGTAGTTGTGTGAAATTTGAATAACCGTTGTTCGTGTATTCGTGCGACCTCAACGATCCGTTCGGTATTTGTTGTGTGCCTAACTGTTGTAACGATCTGAAAGTGTTACTGATGGGCGTCACCAGAGGGTAGTGACGACTGGTCGTCACTATCGCCGAATCGAAATCTTTCCAATCATTACAGCTGTTCAGATCTGCAAACGACACACTCCTCTTAACCACCCCCACCTTTGACGTGAGAAACAAAACTCACTTTTATGTTGTTGTTGTTGTTGCTGTTGTTGTTGTTGTTGCTGCTGTTGTTGCACCTGAGCGTTATAGCTAGGCCAGTTGTTTTGTGTTGACGAATTGATTTGTTGTTGATTACTCGACATATTTAAAAAAGGTAAAATTTTACTACCTGAAACTTCACCTTTAGTCGTCCCGTTTTTTTATGGGGGTGCTTACGGGGTCGCCGCCCCTCACTTACCGAAAGAGTTCATGTGTGTTGTTGGCTGAACGAAACCGGGTGGGGGCGGTGGTAAGTGATTTTTACTTCCTTGACTGTGTACTACTCCGTTCATCTGACCCGTCTGCATGCCGCCTCTTACTGAAATACAACCGAACAAATTATCGACACGAATCTCACTCGGACCGACAGATTACCACGTTGGACGTCTTTGTGGTGCGGTTTAATCCTCAAATGACAAAAAAAAAACTGTCTTGCGATCACTTGAGTGTTGCAGAACGATAAAAACAATTTTCAACGGTGCAATTATCCCCGAAAATACATATTTTTAATTAAGATCTTGAAATACATCGCAACTGTCAAAGTTGACACAATACCAATCGAGAAGATTTGACAGTGCCTTTTAATTTGACAATTCAAGTCAATTTGCGGATCGCCTTCTGTTCCGCGGCCAACTGGACTCGTTTAATTTTTTTCGATCACGCGGTATAAAAACGTGTAAACCCACCTTAACATATAAATTGTAACGTTATCAGATGAGTCATCTGAATCTAAATGAATCAACTTCGTAAATTGGAATTAAGTGGTTAACAGATTTTATTTGAGTCACCAGTTTATGTATATATTTTTTAAATACACTGAAAAATTGGCGAGTCTTTGAAACACGTGTTAAAAAAATTAATGTAGACAGTTGGTATTTATCGTTAAAACGCAATAAAACAATTGACTGTACCGAGATTTTCGCTCAACAATGAAATGTTGAAAATTAATATCTGGTCCATTTCAAATAGTTTGAATATTACTGATTTTCTCTGTCATTCCCCGAGAAGTTCTATACAGGATGATTTTGAAAGTTGTGCAGGTATATTAATCACGAGCTACTGGCTTCATATAGAACTCGGAAAAAATATTTAAAAAATTCTATGTCAAAAAATAAAATGACATTTATTTTTTGAGCTACATTTTTTTTTAATTGTTTTTAGTTTTCTACGTTGTCCTACAACCTCGTAGGTAAAATTTCGGCACATTTTAAAAAAATACACCCTTGTGTATCATGTTTTATAAAATGTACGCCAATGCGAAGTAACCTATAGGCAATATGCTTTAAAATAAGGAAACCGCATTGGTGTACGTTTTATAAAATAAGATATACAAGGTGTATTTTTAAAATGTGCCGAAATTTTACCTACGAGGTTGTTCGACAACGTAGAAAAATAAAAGCAATTAAAAAAAATTCTAGCTCAAAAAATAAATGTCATTTTATTTTTTGACATAGAATTTTTTAAATATTTTTTCCGAGTTCTACATGAAGCCAGTAGCTCGTGATTAAAATATCTGCACAACTTTCAAAATCACCCTGTACTTATTACAAATAATTTTGATATTTTTAAATTCAGGAATAATTTTTTTCTCTCAGTTAAATTAATTTTCTTCTAAATTAACAAAATTATTCATTTCACTCAAACAGCTGAGGCTGCAATGACGTGTCATCAGTCACGGGAATCCCCCGGGTATCCTCACTAGTCAATAAAAAAAAAAAATGTGAGGAAAAATGAGCGACAGATGATGTTCTGTGGTATCTGACTTTGCTAAAAATTGACAAACTCGAATTTTTGAAAATATACAGGGTGGCGAAGAATAAAATTAACCGACAGATGTTAATAATGTCTTAATATGGTGCCAAAATCAGAGTTAAGCGAGTGATTAAATCTGAAAATTTAAAAAGTACAGAACAGCCAACTAGTAATCAACGAAAAATAAAAATTTTCCACTTTTCGCAACTTTTTAACGTAAAAATTTCATCCGTCAAGGTCACGATGAAATTTTGTGGAATAATTCATTCCTGCAATCATATTTTTCTGGATTTTCTTTTTTTTTAAATATACAGGGGACAACAAATAAATGACGATCAAAAAAAATTTGTTTTTCTAATACTGCACGTCACATAATTTATCGTTGTATCTACAGGTCTGCTGACAAAACGGCAACATCTCATCTTTCTACGGAAACCCCCGGAACAACACTTCCGGTAAAAATTTATTAAATGTGAAATTTTCAAAATATACAGGGGTGTTAACTGATGAAGAAACTACTGATTTTTCTAGTATTTTTTTTTTTCATCAACTTAACACATCAATTTTATTTTCAATCAAGGACAAAATCATCCAAACAAAAATATCTGACAGATGTTTAGGCGGTAAATTTAAAATTCATCTCCGCTGGGCCGTTGGATTCAAAATCTTGTAGGTCCGATCTACAGAGAATAAACACTGTTCACGTTGTTTTGGCATAATGGGAGATCACGATTTTGTTTTAACGTTGGAGACACTGATTTCTGTCACCAAAGTGCCTGACATGCGGAGCTATCAAAATGAATATAACATGTTGCTGAATTTCCCGCGATGTCTGAGTATTCTTCTATTAAAAACTAGTAAAACTGACAACAATGCACTAGACATTGACGCCATTTATAACCTCAAACTGAGAAAAACATAAGGTAATTCAACAGACAGCTTTACTACCAAATTAAATGCAAATTTTCCATGGCGTCCCATTATGCCAAAACAACGTGAATGCATTTTATTTGGAAGGGCGTTAAAACAATTATAAAGAAAAATGTTCAAAACTTAGAGGAACTATTTGCAAGTGTCAAAGATACGCCTCACGCTCTATCCTTGTTGGAAAAATTTCGAGTTTAGGTGAAAACACATAACAAAAACAAAGTAATGAAAATATTAAGCATTTTTTCAGTCTTCTGTTTTTTTGCTGATCATGCACAAATAATAAATTGGTTTCTTGCTCCCTGTAAAATAAAATTTCGATTTACTTATCGCAAGGAAAAAAATTGTGTCTTTTTAAAAATATTTGAAGCTGTTTTCGTATCATTACATCATTTTCAATAAACCAGCCACCATTGTAGGGTCACAAGTGAAAATAAAAAAATCAAATTTAACCAAATTTTAGCAAACTCCAAACATTTCTTCTGTCGCTCGACGTATTCGATTTTTTAAAAACAATCCACGAATCGTTTTATTCGATCCTTCAAACCCACATCGTTTCTTAAACAAAATTGTTTTCTTCCTCGAAACCACGCCTCATCATTAAAAACCGAATTTATCCGTCAGTTTTCATTTTGTTCTCAACGAAATATCAAAATTTTAACTCCCTTCTTGATTCACCACCTTCATCTTCTCGTTCTCTCATCCTCAAACAAAAATAATTTAACATTCCCCAATTTCCCCACCAATTTTTTGGCCCCACATTTAACGTGGATTTTTGAAAAAAACTTCTTCAATACGAAACGTTCACGTTGGGTTTTTACAACTCAAAGCAACAAAATTTCTTTGCACCAAAACGTATACTCATCTATCTAAAATGTGGTCGTGACGCATACCACTCGTGCTCACACCAAATACATAGTAAAAATCGCGATTTTTATCGTTTTATCGAGTTGTGTGTTGTTGAAACGCTTGTAAACGAAATCAAGTCAACAACCTGACACATTAACGCACTCGGTGTACACTCACCGGGTGTAAAAAAAATGAATGGTGCTGACGTCACAGCCATTTAAATCCTTAATTAACCCTTGGACTAATTGCACCGCGTCATCGCTTTATCGCAACACGTTATGATATTGTCATTTGCAGGTTTAAACCTGGCGAGCGACATGTTTCGTTTGTTTTTGAAATCGTGACATAGATGATCAAGCCGCCTCGAGCGTCGACCGTTACCACACCACCAAACCGCCAACTTTACGGCACGAAAAAAACCACCAGATTCGACTCACCGTTATTATGCGTTTTGTAATTCTGTTCGTTCGCTATCAATTCCGCTAGCGCCTTTTGCGTTTCCTGGAACGGGTCGAAACCCAGATCGTCCTCCGAATGCGGTGTCCTGCTCTTGGCCATCTGAGGCTGTTGACTCTGGAACATCGACGAACCCTGATAGCCGTAGCCGCCGTTCTGGCCGACGTCGCCGTTCATGTACTGTCCGTTATTATGCGTTATCTGTCCGTAATTGTTCTGGTGCTGTTTCAACGAGAGATTCATCAGGTGTTCCTCGATCTTCTTCTGTTGCAACAACAACACCCGATCGTTCATGAAATAATTATTAATATGACTAAAACCGTTCAGACTGTTCACCGTACCGTGGTTGACCGGCATCGCGTTATAACTACTAGTACTACTACTGTTATCCTTCTGTCCGTTCTTCTGGTGGAAGTCCAGGAAGAACTTGGACATGTGCTGGTCGAGGCCCGACTCTTTGCCGAAGTAGTTGTCCGGGGTCTGTTGTTGTTGTTGCGTCTTGATTGGAGTGTAGCCGTTGTTCTTGTTCGCGAGCACCACGTCGCGGAGGTCGTCCTGCAGCTTCGACGCGTCCAGCAGGTTCCTGAAGTCGTCGGTGCAGAAGAGAGAGTCTATGGGCGAGGGACTCGTTTCGGGGCACTTCTGCAGCGACTCGAGCTTGTTGAAGCCGAACGCCGCCGCCCAGTCCTCCGTCGTGTTTATGTCGGGGAGGGAGTCGGTCAGGATCGACGGCGACGGCTGGGTGGGGCTGTCGGCCTCTTCGTTGCCGCTCTCCGGCACTATCTTCTGGAACGTGTTGTGCGAGAAGAAGCTAGTGTTGTCGTCCAAGATCGACAGCTTGTCCAGACACTCGCTCTCCTTCACCACCTTCGTGTTCTCTTTGGAGCTTTCCCGCTCCGGTTTTGCCGACGCCTGCCCCGAACCCTCCCCCGCCTTCTTATCTTTCTTCTCCTTCGCCGCTTTGCTCTTCCCCTTCGCCTTCTCTTTGCTCTCCGTTTTCTTCTCTTTACCCTCCTTCTCCGTGTTCAGCTGGGGCCAGTTCTCCTTGTTCGTCGTCCCGTTCGGAGTGGCCGCCGCATCTTTGCTCTTCGCCGTCGATTTCGTTTGTTCCGTTGTCGTCGTGGTTGTTGTTGTGGTCACTGTGGTTGCTAGCGTGGTCGTCGTCGTTGTGGTGTTGTTGTTGTTGTTGTGTGTTATACTGTTAGTGTTGTTGTTGTTATTGTTACTCCTCTGGAGGAGCGCCTCGTGCAACTTCTTTTCGTACTCTTGGTGTTTGCCGGCGTGCATCTGTTCTTTAGTAAAGCTCGCTTCTGGGTCTCCTTCAAACAAAGAACGCCACTATTAAAGTGAACTGGTCGACAATGGAGGTGCACCCCGCACGATGCACGTGCGGATTCGCCGATGGTCGGACTCACCGAAATCGTGGAGGTACATGCAGTCCGGTTTCGGACACGGTTGGTTCTTCATGAAGTGACTGCAGTATTTCGTCGTACCCAAGCTGGACTTTATCAAGCGACCGTCTATTGTCACGTTGTTGACGCTCTGGATGGCCCTTAACGCGTCGTCGCTCTTCATGTATGTCACGTAGGCACCTGCAACACGCCGCCCTCTGCTCAACGTCAAATCACGAAACAAACATTATTCCCTACCGACTTCCTCGTTACTCTTTTTAAACTGTTAAATGATTTTTAACGAGGACGCTGTCAAAAGTTCAAATTTTTTTGCGTACGGCGCCCTCTGCACGACCAAAACACAAAACTCCTAATTAATGATTTTACGTTCGTGGCCAAGTGTGACCGTTAAATGCATCAAGTTTTTGCCTTCAGCGTAGATAATTGCGTCAATTTGATGAATTTAAAGCTACGACACGGCCACCATTTTCTTTTCGAAATTATGAAAATTGAAAAGAACGCGGCGCCCCCTACACGCGACAAACAAAAATATGTTTCAGAAAATCATGGCCTCCTAGATTAAAACGGACTCTATTTGCTTCACGGCGGGGGCAGAATCAATTTAAAGAATATTTTTCAAAAATTCTCCAAAACAGTGTTTTATCATTGACATTTTTTTAAGATTTACTAAACAACTAAAGAGATTTTTTTTAAATCAGCTGTCAAAGTGTTTTCAAGTTGGTATGAGGAATTGAAAGTAGCAAATAGTGCATTCCACAATGCAGGTTGGCAGCGTCGAGCCGTTCAAGGTCGTCGGCGCTGTCATTGCGCATAACTGTCGTTTGCGTCGAAAAATTAACTCTCAAAATTTGAAAAAATCCCTTCGCGAAAAAAGGTAGTGGGCAGTCCCTCACAGAGCGTGAAAAAATGGCCCCGATTCGGTACTGCGAGGAGCTGAAAGGTGAGAAACCCGAATTGAGTAAGAAGATCACGTTCGACATACATAACCTCAATTTTGACAAGGGGGAAACTTTGTATGTACAGTTGGTCGGTAAGTACAGGCTTTAGGGTAACACAGTCTGGTTTTTTAGTTTTGACACTGACAGCTGATTAAAAAAAAAGAGACTATACAGGTTGAGGTTTTATCGTCTTCTGCAAAACTTCGGCAGACTACTTAAATCATTTAATCTGTCATTTGCGGTGTCCTTCAAGGAGGACGTTTGGAACTGACACTGTTCGCCAATTTCTTTTCAACGCGCGCAACCTCAGGATTCATTCTTTGTTTTGCTTTATCACATCTACGTAGTGGAATATATTTTTTATTAGCCGATTAGCAACTTCCGGGCTACATTTTTAATCTTTCTTATCGCCCTGAAATGATAAATGTTTCATGGTTTTCAACTGGACACTAAATAATTTATCGATGTAGAACTGATTAGTGATAATATTCGCCAAAATTAGAAAACTTATGTCTGATTCTCTTTTGTTTTTGATTTTATCCGAATCGTCGATTAACGAACCAGAAACAATTAGAATTGGAACAAATCCTTACACAAGAGACCAAATTACAATTTAATCTTTAACAAACGACTACATTTTCTGTGAAACAATATCGACACGCTTGGACTGAGTTGTGTAGAAAAAAAAACCTGTAAATGCAAGGTCCTTAAATCCAATGAATAAATAAATAAATAAATTATGATCAAATACTTTATTCGTGAGTAGGCCATGACGTACGCTGTCAGGTTGGTACCGTTGTTTTACAGCTGTCAAAAGAGAACCGTCATCCAGCAATTGTTTTTCCGTTGACATTTCACCGCTGCGAACTGTCACTCGCAAGCACTTTTAATGGGGAAAATAAAAAAGAAACTTTGACCTCATTTCGTGATGCTGCATTAACGTCAAACAGAAAAAAAAATCGGTGGGTGGTAAAAGCTGTGCGGGTTGCAACGCCCACGCACTTTTTTCCCATTTTCTCTCGCACGCGGCGACGACCAACGAACGTGACACAAAACGAAACGAGCGTTATGTCCGAGAACGCAGAACACGTTCGGCGTTCGGTCGAAATTTGAACGGTAAACACGTTCGCACGTCAAACCATCTTATTGTCAATTAGTTATGTCATTGTTCTAATTTTGATCGCCCGATAATTGTCCATTTCACGGCCTTCCGTTGGCGCAAAGAAGAAACGTGTCAAGTTCTAGTGTTTTTTTTTCCGTTCCGGCCCAAATGTCAAATTGTTTGTTGTTAGTTTTCAGTGAAACCGGTAATCTCTAATCAATATAATGTGATCACGAGAAAAAGGTTATAAAAACCGAAATGTTGAAACTTGTTGTTTTTGTTTCCACACGAAACATTTCTTCACAATTCAAAACAAAGAAACGTGAAAACACAAACTGTCAACAGCTCGACTTTCTTTTGTTTTTATGTTCGGTTTTTGTATTCCACTCTGTACATAATGACAACAACAAAAATTCTACTGGGCTTGTTACATTATTGTACTTAAAAAAAACTGAAAAAGTTAATTTCAACTGTTCCTTCGACTGTGTTATGTTTTTTCAAGATGTTAACAAAAAAAAATCTACGATTCTGCTCCCATTTAATTTGTTTCTCCGAATGTTGCACGTCGAATCGCTTGTCACTTGTGGTTTAATTTATCCTAAATATACCACCCCGTAGATATTTTTAAATTACAGAAAACTGTAACGAATTTTACAACTGTCAAATCTCTTGATGACAACATTTTAAATTAGATTCTTTTCATTTCCTTAACACTTCGACAGTCTTTTACACAGTCGTTTTTTCTCGTCCAACGTTTAAGAAACACTGTTGCCAACTGTACGGCGTGTTCACGCACCATTGAAAAAAAAGTGGAATTTCTTTTGTTACTCAACATCGATTCTCTTAAACGCGACCTTATTTTGTAATTTAATTAGTCCTCAAGTATGCAGCCCAATTCTTTCATGGATTACGAACTACTTAACATTACTTCTTTAATTTCCGTTCTCTCCTCGACAATTCTCTGCATTCCACGCAGAACATTTTATAATTTCACTTTTGACAGCAAAACAAATACAAAATTCAGGTTATCTAGTTTACGGCCTCGAGGGTTTAAGCCGATTGTTATTTGTTTACGAAAGTTTCAAGAACTCCGCTCGAGCCCTTTCAAGATTGGGGAAAAAAAATCAAAACAGCGATTAGAAAAAGCAAGAGAAATATTTTAGAGATAACAAAAAAGAGATTTTGGTGGCCGCGTCTCGAAAGGACAATAGAGAAACGTCCTTTGGACAGATCGAGGCAAGTTTCAAGTGTTTGGTTAAAAAAGAAAGACTTCTGAAAGAAGGAGTTGTGAAAATAAAGAAGGAATTACGAGAAAAAAAGAGGAATAATAATCGAAAGCACACATCAATCATGTGATAGGAATTATGAAGTGGCCACCTGCACGTCCCGATTTAATCCAATCGAATTTTTATTGAACAGTTGCAAAATTGACGAGATGCTTTGAATTATGCGACGCCTGTCCGTTTTACATTTTAATGAATATTTTTTGCATAAATATTTACATACAAAATGCATGTTTTAGCATTTTTTTTGTATCGATTTTAGGTATGGAACAACGAAATTTGATTAAATCGGTTATTGATTGAAATTCTGGTATTGCAAATGGATTTGAAAAAAAACCAGAACCTGAATGAGTTCCTATTTATCTGTTCGATCGCGATAGCCTTTCAAATCGTTTGTTTTTCTTCATCTTGACCTTCAACTTTTAGTTTTTATTTACAATTTCTTCAACTTTCACTTTGTTGATGAATTTTTCAATGAGAATAGAAACTGCGATAAAAACGTGAACGAGCGCGACATTCCAACTGTCTCATCGAGACACTGTTGGTCGAATAAAAAAAATTATTGAATTTTAATTGTCAAGTAGCGCGTTGGCAGTGTTTCTGCCGCGACTTACTTGCGCTGGGCCCCTGCGAACCTGCATACGACGTGGACTGGTTGATGACGACTTTGTGTATCTTGCCAAACTTGCCAAAATACTCGTGCCTCTTGAGCACCTCCGGGTCGGCCAGCCGCATGGGGAGGCCGACGACGAAAACGAGATTCCGCTGCACCACCCTGACGCTGGCCAGGTGCTTCCTGCTCTCGCTCAGCTTGGCCTTCCTCTGCTGGTCCCGCTGCCTCTTCTCAGCCTTCAACTTGGCCACCTGTTCCTGGGAGAGCGGCGTGAAGTCGGCGGGGTCCTCGGAGTAGGCCTTGCGGCACGCCGGACACAGTCCGTTCTCGTCGGTGCGGATTCTGTGCCAGCAGAACCGACAGATCTGTGACAACCGAGTGTGAAACCGTTCCGACGGGCGACGGGGCTCACCTGGTAGCCGCAAGTGCACGGGAAGAAGTTGAGGTCGTCGACCTCGAGGGGCTCCATGCAGAGGGGGCACTCCACCTGCTCTTCCCCGCTTTGGTTCAAGACTGACATGGTTCCACTGCTGCTTCGTACTCCAATAAAATCACTACGTTCACCTGGGGAGAAATGCGGGTTAGTGGGGCCCGGAACGGCCCCGGATCAGGGCCAACTCGAAGGGAACTTGCGACAAATTTACAACATCTGTCAAAATTTCGTCGGGGGTTTTTGTGGTTCGGGCGCCGTGTCAGGGGCGGATTCCCGCGGGGCTTGCGCCCCGATGGGCTCGGAAATTCGCCGAGACGTTGCGGAACCGCCTGCCCCCCTTTGTGCGGATTTTAATTTGCAACCACTTCTATTGTACTTTATGCAATAGTTGTAAAATTTCGCGAGCGGTTTGCGACGGCCGCGGCACCCGGACCGCTCCCGGAACGGGCGCTACTTACACGAAATTTCTGGAGCTTTGCGACAGTGCGACGATTTCGGCCAAAAACACAACGATCCCAATCGAAAACGAATATTTACTTACTGAATTTTCAGATAGACAGATTTTAATATGGCGACTGTGATCTGGTACGAGTGCGCATGCGCCGATACGACATTCACATACTAAAGCCACGTTTACACCTAGATTGACATCGCCATTGTTTACAAATGTCATTAAAAAATTGCGTCAAAGCGGTAACGCAGTTTCGAATGGAACGTGTGGGAGGTGCAGCCGGATTGCGGTTCCGTTTTATCTGATTTGCGTCGTTATTCTTCTGGGTTTGATTCTGGTCGGGTCGCCAGTGGCGTAACCGGACGCAATTGCGAATCGCCGTAATTGTTAATGATCAATATTTTCGAAAATATTGCAAAACGCTGCGGCGCAAGTACAGTTTCTGTCTCGTCGGAAATACTTCCGAAACGCACCGTTGACGAAAAAAAATTCAAATTGTACAGTTACAGAACTTTTCGAAAAGTACAAAGTTTCTCATACGTCACCACGAAATGCGTTCGTCGGATCTTGCCACTACTGTAACACGACGCGCCTAATATGCTTTTATTTCTATTAAAATTACTTAAATTAGTTCAGTTATTAAGAAAATTTACAATTCATTTTTAAATTGCCATTGTAGGTGTTGTCAGAATGACCTAATCCATGAGCCTTGAAACGGTTGTTTTCTGTGGTTTCTTGCCATTAAACACGTTAGTTGGTTTGAGAGAAAACAACGGAATTAATGTGCAATTGTTATTTTGCAGCATTTACATTTATCAAAGATTTAAAAAATAATTTAAAGTTTACCTGAATCGGACAAAATCATTCTTTTTTATCGCATAATAATAAAAATATGTAGGTATGCAAAATAAAAAAAAAAACATCGTTTTCTATTTCCTCCATTTTTCATGTGAATTTTTTTTTTATGAAAAAATTGTTTCCACTTGTTTGTGTGATGCAGTAGTCACAATAGAAATTTTCACAACACTCAATAATAAAAAAAAAACTTTTTGTCAGAAGATCAACTTCACACTAGCGAGGTGCAAAGATCTGACGAACAGATATAATTTTTCCAAATTGACATTTACATTCGACAATTTCAACGTTTAAATTAATTAATTCTATTTTATAAATATTCAACTTCCTTTGAGGTTGTTTAATTGAACATGAATTTACAAACATACTAATCTTTTGTATATTTTTTATTTCCTCTTAAGAAAAACAAGGTTAATTTATTTATATTACTTACAAATTATCTGTGACTATGATAAGGTAATTGATAAAAATAAAACAATAATAATAACAGAAAATCAATGTGTCAAAGGCCTTATCGTTATTTTAATTTATATTATAGATTAATAACGTATCTAATCAGTTTAACTTACTTTTTTCTGTTAAAAAAAAAATACCTAACCAAAATATAGTGTAAGGAATATTGAATATTCTCAAAGAGTATCGTCTTTTTGTCCAGCTCGCTTTTACGGAGCCGCAGTCTTTTTTGTGGAGGGAGAGGAGAGGAGTGAACGAAACGAAACGTTTGGAGCGTGAACGAAAGTGTTATTATGGGAAAGTTGGGACATAAACGCAGCACGAACGGAGCTCGCTCATTGGCCGGCCAATGAAAGTGCAGACTGCTCAGAACAAAAACAGCTGTAAAACTAAATAACTACATAATCCTGTTCTTTTACGAATCGATACATAAATTATTTTTGTAATATTTTTGTTTATTTTTATTGAAGATTTAATTTGACAATCGTTATTATGTCATTTCTGTCCCAAAAAAACGGTCAATTATTTTCTTTTCAAAATGTTTGTTTATGAGTTTTTTTTTTGGACCAACTCAGTTTTTATTCTATTTCGTACTGTTCGCAAAAAAATCACATTGCGCCATTTACTACAACATTATATTATTTCAAAATAAACATCTCTGGTAGAATGTATAAAATAAGTATATTAAAAACTCTCACACATCCTCATCACCTACAAAAAACCAACCACATTACCCTTCATTACCACTTTTACGTCACGCTGGTTCACTTGTTTCCTCTGTCTCGGTCTCCGAATCCACGTAGACCTGCTTCACCACTCGATTCCTGCTGAAAACCCCGATTACCCCAGCTCTACCTCGCAGCGCTCTGCATTACCGATTATCCGTCGTGGTGCTTCCCCCGGGCGACGTCCTGTTCTTCTGCGACGGCGTCCGCCTGTCGGACGTCGACTGCTCCGACATCTCGGTAATCGACGGCAACCGACCCTCCGTGTGTGAGGACGCGGCGAGGGCGGCGCTCGTCGGCGTCAGCGTGTCCTCGTCGACTTCGTCCTCCTCCTCCTCCTCGTCCTCATCTTCCCGACACCGACACGTCTTGATCGTGATCTCCTGCCGCTGCCCACCTTGGTCACGCAACCAATTCAGTTTATGGTAATGAAGCGAATCGAGAGGGTATGTTGTCTTTCCGGAGCGTCGTCCTACCGGACAACCACCACGTGGAAAGAAGAAACGAGAAGCTAGATGGCTCGTCGACTTACGTTCGTGGTAACCAGCCAAATCTAACTCGCTCGTTTCCGTTTCCGGTGTCGACGTACCTCTGTTAGTCTTGGTGGATTTCAGCTTTTCCGGGTAGAAGTATTTGCTGGAGACCAGCGAGGTGCAAGTGGTGGTCTTTTCGCCGTCCTCGGGGGGGCCGCAAGCTGCAACTCTCCAATCGTTTTAAATCGGAAATGCACCGAAAACGACACCGACTTTGCTCGCGTGATTGGCGCATCTTGTAACAGATGAACATCGTTCCCAGGATGAACCACACGAAGATCGTTATCAACACGGCGAGGAGGATCATCGACGATCTGCTCATCTGGTGGCCCGTCGGTGCCAGATTTTGCACTTCGGCGGCGTGACGGAACTCGTCGATTTGTTTGTCAAGGTTGTTACTTTGAGTCATGCCTAAGGAGCAAATAAAATGTAGACAGAGGAGTTCAAATGTCTTTTCGTCCTTCGCGTAATCATTGGCCTCGCTGCACTCGTGCAATTAACTTACACTCGGGACGAGAAAATGCATTTTACCACCTCGTCACATAATTACATATTATTACCCAAGTACTTATCTGTCTAATGTAGAATTTTAAATGAAATAAATCAAGGTCAACGTTTTTTCTTGGTCTTTTGTTTAAAGCTGTGCTTACCTAACCGTTTTAGGGTATTTCTCACCCTTAACACGCCCCCAAACGCCGCATAAAACTTCTCGTCCTCGAGCCGCGGCATGATCTGCTCCTCGATCCACCCACAAAAATCATTCTGAAACCTCTGGACGCTCTCACTTTTGGCATTCTTCTGCTGGAGACACTTGTAAGCTGTCACAAAGAACTTCATCACGAGATAACTCGAACTGTTGGCTTCCACGTTGTACAAGGGGCAACTCTTCATGGGGAACGCTATCGCGCTGGGCTTGGTGATCGAGTCGAAAAACGGCATGGCAATGGCGAGGTCGCAGTGAGTCTGTTTCTCGTCTGCGTTTTCGTCTTCGATGAATATCAAGTTATTGCACTCATCCTTGGGGATGGGGGGCTGCAGCGGGATTCTTTGAATTTCGAAATTCTCCACTGCGAATGACATTTGAAGGAAGTTACCAACTTACTGTCAGTAGTACCAATATCGACGTGCAAATTTACTAGATTCTGCGGTCATTTCAAAAATTCCAAGACTTACGGTTCACGGACAGGGATTTCGACCAGCCTTGGCCGTTTGTTCGCAGGAACCACTTGAGCTCGTCGAACAGCCCCAACAGAGTGGCCATGCTGTCAAAATCGATCAGTCCGGCGTAATACGCGTACTTGGCGATCGGGAGCACCGCGTGGTGCAAATACCCTCCTAGAAACGACCACTTAGCTGAAATAGCGAGGAGGGGCTCCGTACCCAGCAGATCGGTGAGCGCTAAAAGAGTGATGTGTTTGGTTTTCCCGTGGGTCTCTTGTCGGACAATTTCGAGGATCAAGCGGAAGTACTCCACCAAGTCGGTCACGAATTCATTCGAGTCGATCACCAGGATCGACGTGCTGGGGAGCAGATCCTCCAGGATCATCCGCGACGTCAACAAAGCCATACTCTCCGAAGACCAGCATTCTTTGCAACTGTCAGCTTTGGTGAACAAGGTGGTACCTACATTTAAGTCCGCCTCTTCGCTGATTTCAGCCAAAAACAACAATAAAAATATGAGGGGTGATGACATTAAAATGACAGAAAGAAACACTTGTTTTACAAAGTCACTAGATTTTATTTTAATGCGCTACAGAGTTCAACGGTTCGGCTTTGATGTTCGCCAAGTTTAGCCTGTTGTCCAGTTCGTCGTCGATAAGTCCCACGATAGCCCTGAAACGCGGTCGTAAGTCTTGACGGTGACGACACGATGTACTTACACATTGTCGCCGCGGATTATGTGCAGTCCTAGCATCACTTGTTCAACTCCTGAAGTTGTGGAGTACACTCTCTCGTGCGATTCGTCGATGATGACGTTGATGGTCTGGTCGAAGCCCTTCAAGGTTCCCTGAAACATCAAATAATGAAGACATTGCGCGTGGAAACGACCGAATCACGTACGATGAAGTTGCGACCGTCGGACGTGATAATTGACACGGTGTCTGTTGCGGAGTTAAGGATTTCCAGCAGAATGCGTTTCAGGATTTCAAATAAGGATACGGTTGACAAAAGCGTCGAGTCCTGAAGCCATTTCAGGCCGGTTCGATTCAAAAACGCGCTGTTTACGTTTCGAGGTTAAGTCGGTGGTCATCTAGTCGCGAATGAAAATTCCCCAGATTATTTACGTCATATGGTCTCCCCGATTGACAGCTGTCAGTTTTCGGCTAGTCAAAAATTGTTGTTTTCTCAGATATTAGTTTTAAAAAAATGAGTGAGCTAGTGTGGGGTATCAAAAATGGTGATTTAGAGCAAGTTAAGGACATTGTCGAGAAAAAGGTGAGTGGTTTTTGCGTGTTGCGCCACGAATCATTCATAACGACGCCCCTCTTGACAGGCTGTTAACGTAAACGAACAAATAGATGGGCGCCCCCCGATCCTTTACGCCGCCGATTACGGCCAGACTGATGTGATACAATACTTAATCTCAGCGGGGGCGGACGTGAACGTAAGTTGCCCCACCGGACGGTAGCGGTAGTGACGGTTTGTTTTCAGTCGAAGGACAAACACGGGATTACCGCCATTCTGGCGGCGATTTGGGAGGGCCACAAAGACTGCGTCAAAATCCTGTTGGCGAACGGTGCATCGAAAAACGGCGTCGCTCCAGATGGAAAATCCTACGTCGAATCCGCCGATAATAACGAAATCAGGCAATTGCTGTCTTAAATTATTTATATGCTTATTATTAACGCTGTCCTAGAGATTCTAAAGAGAGTTGAAAAAACGAACGCAATAGAGTGCTTATTTATGTTTTATTAACGTCTAAATTTCAATAAACGGTTTTTTGTATTACGCTTGATCACTTTATTCTCCCTAACATTATAATTTGACTAAAAACATGGAACTTAACCTACTTTTTCCCGTCAACAGCCTTGTTTTCTTTGTCGTTTTTGTTGCCGTCCCCTTTCACCACCTGCACCATTCTCAGAGTTAAAACGGCCAAGATCGCGTCCAGCGGGTCCATGAAACCCCTCTGCATCCACTTGGGAATAGTCGTGCGTGCGTGCGAGAAGCCCAATTTTTGCAAAATGTAATCTATGCCGTACGGCTCTATGTATTTCCCCGCGACACTCAACAGCCTCACCGTGGGCTCGAGGTGCCACGTTTTACAATTGTAATTTCTCCAGTCTTTCGCGAAAATATCAACGTCGATCGAACCCTTCTTCGTCGGGTTCTCCGACAGCTTGCACTTGTCCTGCATGTCCACGCTGCTGCGTTTTTCCCCGAATCCCAGCTGCAAGAAAACAATTAGCGAAGCGCCCTCTACCGCTTAAAATTCCCTACTACCACTCGCTCTTTCTCCTTGACGTAGGACGTGATCAGATCGTGCAAAAAGAAAAACGCTTCGGCGTCGACGGTCACGAAGATGTGATCCTCGAATTCCGTGATGAAGCTGCATTCGACGGTCGGTTTTTCCTCCGACATGTCGGGGACCGTCCCCGTTTGCAGATGTTCGGTCTTCAGGTGCAGCTGAAGACTGGGCAACGCGAAGATCACCTCTCTGTTGTGGTTGGGGTCGGCTAGTTTCGAGTTGCTGCCGCGACTCCTTTCCATCGAGTTGTTCCCGTCGCCTCTTTCCCTCTCCAGAGAGGGGAATTTGTCGACTTCTGCAATCAAGTTGGTAGTACTGATTGTACTAATGGATCGGTGCGGAAATTACCGTCGATTTGACTGTTGGCAAAAGCGTAGTGGAACCACTCTTGCAACGTTTTGAATTGTGGCGGGAAGATGACGCTTCGGCCCACTTTACACACCGTCGCCATCGACAAGTGGGTCTTGTAAGTGCTCAGGCCCAGACTGCAGGTCAGCGTTTGCACCACGTGGACGTCTTGAGCGGGCGCGTTTTCTGCAAATTATTGTTATACGCAACACCGGAAGGTCAAAACCTACTGACCTGTCCCCGACGGAATCTCCTGTCCTTCCGTGTTGAACGTGATCGACGGCTCCCTCAGACTGAACAACGCCCACGACTTGCTCTTGAAGTTGATGCCGTGGAAACACGCCAGCGAGATGTTGTTGCCGTGCAACTCCATCGTCCCCCCGAGTATCGTTCCGAACTGCGGCAGCGGCACGTCCATCGTGCTCAACTGCAAGCCGGCGACCTGCGCCATGACCTTCTGCCAGTGTCGGTGGTGCCTCGCGTCGGTAACGTTGGCGGGCGCCGCCGCGAACTCTCGGCTCTTCTGGGGCGTCACCCGCGGAGGCCTCGACGAGCCGGCGAAACCGCTGAACGCCCGCTTGCTGCTGTTGAACTGCTGCGAGAAGAACTCTTCCAGCTTGTTGAACATCTTGAGCAGGTCGGCGGTGGTCGATTTGGAGATCATCATCTGGAGCTGGTCCCAGGTGAGGTTGCCGTGCATGAAGATGGTGGCGGGGCGCCTGGTCGGGATGGAGTCGCGCGACGTGGCCCTGTTCAGCTTCCACTCGTCCCGGAGGTTGACGTTGAGGTCGCTGACGCGGCACATCAGCACCGACGTGGCCATGTAGTCGAGGCGGAGCTCCAGGGCGTGGAGTCGCAGGCCGACGGTGTGGTCCGGCTCCACTTCGGGCTCCTCGCGGATGTGCACTGCGACAAAGACAATTTGTTCCTCTACGTACCCTCGCAACGACGCCGCCGCCTTACCAAATGTGTCGATATTGGCGATTTCGATGTTACCACCGACTATGCCCCCCTTGGCGTCGAGACTCGACCCGTCCAGACCCAACGCTATGTACAGATTCTTGTGGCCCGTCGAGCCGATGCTCAAGCGTCCGTCGCTCCGGAAATCTTTCGTCATCCACCTGGTGGACACAAACAAAAACACGTGTACTGGACCCCACCGACCGCTCCGCTACTTACGACACGTTTCCCATCACGTTGCCCATGTTCATGTGGACATTCAACTTCTTGAAGTTGACGGCGAACAACACGAGAGTCTCCCACGCCGTCAGATTCTTGAACTCCGAAGGACTCGGCGTCTCCGCCTTGTTCGACTCGCCGCTCAACGCCCGTCCCAACTCCTTCAGTTTGTTGTGGCGGAGGACGTCCGACTCCAGGTTCAGCTTCAGGCGGTCCTTGTTGTTGAGCAGCGGCGACTTTTCGTTCTTCCTCGTCTCGTGACTCTTGAGGTTGTTGGGCGAGCCTTGCGACACCACCGAGTCGTCCTCTTCGCTGTACACTGCCGACATGCTCAGGTCCCCCAGGAACATCCTGCGGACGATCGACCGCCTGTACCACGCTTTGGGGAAGGCCAAGATCTCCGTGAGGCGCCTCATGTCGTACTTGAACGACGCCAAACCGATGTCGATGATCGCTACGATCGAACAAATAAATCATCGACGTTCCGACACCTGCACTCGTTAACTTACTCGAGAACCTGATGACGGCCCTGCTCTTGTCGCCCCCTTTGCCCTTCGCCGTGCCCTCCTGCTTGAAATTCAACATCCTCGACCTGGACAAGTGGAACTTGACGAACTCGACGTTGATCGAGAGCGAGTCCTTGCGCTCGCTGTCGGACAGCGGCGACCACTGCGCCTCCTTCAGCGCCGACTTTTTGCCCCCGTAGGGATGGAAAATGTAGACGGAGAAGTCGGACAGGCAGCCGGTCACGCTGAGACCGCCGACGGCGAAGGCGGCCGTGTTGGGGGTCCCGTCGCCGAACTCGCTGTTGAACAGTTCGTCTTCGGCGCGCTTCGAGCTGAAGACGATGTCCAGGGAGGGCAGCTGAAGCATGCACTCGACTCTGGACACCGGCAGGCAACTGAAGCGGAACGTGCTGGGCTGCATGTGGAAGTAGACGATGACGTCGACGGGGAAGCTGGCGTAGACGTAGTTGCCGTAGTTGGTGATGTCCTGGTCGGACGGCAGGAACGACGTGTCTGAGCGCAAAAACAAAAATCAATCGATGCGGCCTGACCGCCGTGTCATCCGGTAGGTCACCTGTCGTGCTGAAGCTCGTCTTGGCCGGGATGGGCTCGAGCGTCTGCTCCAGAAACTCCAAAATGTGCGGACTGATGATGGTCTCCTCTGGGACGCTCTGGAGTGTCATCCAGGCGAACAGCGACGCCTTCTTGATGCCAGCTTTGCGATGTCCCGGCGTGGTCCCGCCGCCGCTTTTGGCGGAATCGTGGGGCGGCGTCGGCGTACCCCCGAACTGCAAATCGTCCAAGCTGGTCTTGCTCGACGTGGGGCTGTGTCCGTAATTCGGATTGGTGATGCCGTGCAGCGAACTCGACATCTTGATGTCGTAGTTCTTCGTGGCCGGCGCCACCGGGTGGCTGTCTTGTCTTTTGAACGCTTTCTCGATGCGGTTCTCTTCGGATTCGTCGAAATTCAAGCGGGACTTGGAGGTCGGCTTGCTGAAGGCCCGTTCAAAATCCGGGCTCTGCGTCAACTGTTCCTCCTCGCTCACCACCTTCGAGGTGTAGTGCAACTTGACGTCCATCCCGGGTATGTGGAAGATGGTGAGGTCGACCAGCGTGGCGTGCGGGGTGGGTCTCAAGCGCGACGAACTCGGCTGCCCCAGGAGCTTGTCTTTGTTGCGTCTGGTGGGATCTGGACTGCTCGTCGCCGGCGGAAACTCGAGCAGACCCGCCGAACAACTCCTGTCCTTCCTCATGCGACTCCTGCAGGACAACACAACACTCGAGGACTCGACAAAACACGATCGCGCGATCCTTACAATTTGATTTCTTCCTCTCTGACCGGATCTTTGGTGTGGAGGACGCACTTTCCGCTGTTGATGAACACCTTGACGTCCAGTTCTAGGTCGATGTTGGGTTCTTGCGCCTTCTGGGGTCCCGAAGACTGAGGCACGCTGCTGGTGGCGCTCTGGAAGGGACTCGCGTTCAAGCCTTGATCCGTCGAGTAGTTGTCCATCAGAGTCGACCTAATATATTTTTTTGTCGTCACCCAAGACATGTTTTTGTCCGCGCGACTCACCCTTCTTCGACTGACTCGCACGACGCCGGCAACTTCTTCCTCAACATGATCTTCTCGCCGTCTATGTCGAGATACTCCGACCAGTCGATCTGCGCCTCCGGCAGGCTTATCTCGGAGCTGGCGCTGGGCAACGACGCTTGTCGACTCATCCCTTGCGAGTCGCTGAACGTGACCCTGGGCCCCATCTCCGCGTTGCGCACCCTCAACGACGCCGACCTCGACGGACCCGACCTGGGGGAGCTCTCGTAACTCCCCGAATTAGCCGTTCCGTGCCCGTTCTCCGGACTGAAACTTCCCCCCCCTGAACCACATTTCCCTCGAACCACCACCACTCACCTGTCCTTTCTCTCCATCATGGGACTCTGCACCATGAACGATTTGGAGCGGAAGGCGCTCTTCGACCCCAGCCCGAACTTCCCCTTGATCGACTGCGCCCTCACGCTCTGCCTTCGCAGCTTCTGTATCATGTCCCGCCTGAAGTCTTTGTAGACGATAGTCTCGAGCTCGTGCAGGCGCTTCATCTCCAGCTCGATGGTGCCGTGCGATGCCCCCAAAGTTCTTAGGTCGTTGATTATTTTCGCCTGCTCGTTCATCTCTTTCTCCATCAGTTTCGATCGGCTGCGATTGTCCAAATTCGGGTCGAACATGAACGAAGGAAGAATGCTCTCCTGAGAGACTCGTGTTCCGTCGATCGGTTCGTTTTCGTCGCTGTCGTAGTCCACGGGGAACGGAGCCTCTTCGGCGCCGGTCAGCATCGTCAGAGTGTGACCCAAGGCTGAGAGCTGCTTGCCCACGTTGGTGTCCAGGTGGATGTCCACACCCTCCATCTGCCACTGCACGTTAAGGAACCACTTGGCGTTCTCTGTAAATGAGTAAACGCATTGTATTGTTCCTAATGTTGCAATACACCATCGCAGATATTTTTTCTATTTTTTTTTTTCTCAATAAAAAAATACAAAATGCTCACCGACGTGTTGTTTGGCGGCGATTGTGCGACTGCAGACCTCGTAAGTACCGTCACTGACCACGCACAAGTTCATGATCGACGAATCGGTCATGTCCGGTTTCCAATCGTCCAGCGACGTCTCAAAGTCGTCGGCGAATCTCAGACACAAGTTGGAAAATTTACCTTTGCTGACCAGCGACCCGGAACTGCACGCTGCAACACAGAAAACAATCACGATCGCATCACAAACTCAAAACCATCACAAACTCAAACTCATCACAAGCTCGACGACTTGTCACAAACTCACCTGAAATGCTCGTGTTCTCCAGCGTTATCACCACGGCCCCGCGACTCTCCTCGTAGACGTTCCTCTGGTTCCAGGTGAGCGGTAGCGGGTTCAGGGGCAGACAGATCCCCATATCTTCCACCGTCAGTTGCAGAAACAGAGTACCCAAATGTGGAGCGCTCAGCTGACTCGTGAACTGTCCGAACTGAAACTTTTCGTAGACCTGTTGGGTCGCGGTCAAGACCTCCTTGTTCAGGTTGGCTCTCTTCTCGTTCCAGTAGTCGTAGGCGTTCTTGTAGTTGAGCCAGACCAAAATGGCCTTGTCTATCGCCACAGGCTGGATGTAGATCAGGGGACGTTTCAACGTGATCAGCACCACTTCCTTGTCCTCCCCTTCGACGATTTCGTCCTGGAAGGCGTTCCTCAAGCCGATCCTGGTGTTGAAGAACGCCACCGGTTGGTATTCGATCTCCGCCTCTTCGAACACCGCGTTCCTTATGATCTGACCCAGTGACAGGTTGAGATCGACTTGAGCTTTGCCGAAGAGACGCGCGGTGGCGCTGCTCTGCGCCGAACCCGACACGTTCTGTATGCGGTTTGACAGTTCGAAAACGACGGCGCCGGTTTCCAACCGCACGGCTGAGCTCCCGGCCGTCGTCGCCGTCAGTTGGATCCTCCTGATCCTGATCACCAACGAGAAGAGGAGCCGGTTCAGCGAGGACGGTTCTTCCGTGTCCTCCAGCCAAATCGGTACCGGCCTCTCGCCCCCGTACACCTTCTGCACCACCTCGTTCACCTCCTTCATGAACACCTTCTGCACGAAGACCAGATGATTCAGCAAATCTGTCGTCAGACTGTGTTCGAACACGCCGATCTCGGCGTGGGCGTTCATGTAGCCCCCTTGTCTGAAAACCACCCCATCGGGGTTCTTGTGCAAGTTGGTCGCGTTCTCCGGAATGTACTCGGCGGAGACGTGAACGGCTGGAAGAGCGATGCTCGCCTCCGACGGCAAATTCGCCTCGACCTTCTCGTAGTGGCCTTGAAGGATGGTGTTGAAGCTCAACGAGTGGTGAGGGAGGTCGATCGTGAATTTCGCTTTGCTCCCCGTGAAGCCGGTACTGTTGACTTGATCCATCTTGTAGGTGGCTTGGAGCGACGGCAGCAGCGCCGCGGTGATGCTCAAACTTTGCAGGATCACAGAAAACTGCATCACCAGCGGCTGCAGCAGACTCTTCTCTTCGGTGGAGGTCTTCGCGAAGCCCGAACTGGTCACGGGGACGTTTCTCGCCTGGTGACTCGGCGAGCTCTGCAAGTCGTCGTCGGCTTGGACTCCTCGCGACAGCCGACTGGCCGTCCTGCTGACTCTCAACTCTTGCAGGGTGGAACTCAACTGTTTGCTCCCTCTGGTGACCATTCCGTGTAACGCGACCGGGTGCTGGGGGATGTCGATGTTGACCGCACCGATGGTCAGCAGTCCCGAATTCTTGTCTTTGCCTCTCTTCATCACGCTCGAGTACAACGCTTGCGATTTGCCGATCGTCACTTTCACCACCGTCTGCTGATTCGGCGAGACTCCCTCCAACAGGTTGATCATGGTGCGTCCGATCTGACCCGTCAGCGAACACTCCAACATCGCCGGCGTCGACTTCTTCCGGCACGTCAGACTCGAGTGCAGACTGGTGATCTCCGCCTCCAGTTTCAAGCCGGACAGCGTCGCCAACAGTCTGGTCCGGTGTATGCGCGCCACTCCGAACACCACCAACTTGGTGTGCTCTTTCGACACCGACCCCTTCGTCGTAACGGGCGGAGTCGACTCCGGTTTGTCCAGCTCCTCGCTCGACTTCATCTCCGTCAAAATATCGTACTTTCTGTTGCCCTTGTAGTGTTCCGAAATATCGTAAGTGCCCACGGAGAAGCGATGCTTGATCGTTTTGGTGTCTGGCATGTTCGCGTACAGATCCAACAGATGATAGATCGTTTTCCAGCAGCGCCCGGTGCTCTTGTCCGACGAGACCGTCATGTGGTCCAAAGCCGATCCCGACGGACTGCTCATCGTCATCGGCGTACCAGACCCCTCGTTCAAATTCACGTACCCCTTCACACTCTTCCCCGTCGATCTCAGCTTCTGGGCGAAGCTTTGGGGGCGGGAGCGCAGGCTCGGGGACGGCGACACCACCGGTTTCTGCTGGGAGGCGGTCGAACCCGGGTCGGATATTTTCAGACTCAGTTGTTTGTCGATCAGCGGCTCTTGTATGTCTGAAACTGGATTTTTGTCAGATTTGACGACGCTCGCCGATCGCGACGATCTTACTCGACGAGTGATGCTTGATGTCCGTGTGATCGCTCGCACTTGTTTTCGGACGTCTGATCTCCACGGGATGTTGTTCTCTGAGCTCGTTTTGGGTGTCTTTCACGTTCTGGTACATGTTGCTGATCTGGTGGAGGAGGCGCAGCAGGGGCATGTTGACACGCTGGGAAATGTACCGCACTCCTGCAAACCAATTCGAATGGCGATTCGATCGATAAAAATTTGAAAAGCGGTACCGATGGTGAAGTTTATGACAGTGCTGGTGTGGTTCTTCAGTTGTCCTCTCGATATGTAGAGGACGTTTTTCGTTTTCATCATTTCGTTGACTGCCATGTCGGTCATTCGGTCGATTTCCAGCTCCACGGACACTTTCTCGCAGACAAAAGCCGGTGATTCGTCTAGGAAACAGTTATTATTTTCTATATTGCACCTGTAGACAAGCTGGTAGGTTCTAGTCCAAAATCCCGTTGTATGTCTGACATACATCCGCCTAATGACCTTGACTTGCAAAACGAACCCCCACAAGAAAATACACGGGATTTTCAGACCAGAATCTGCCAATACCGGACCAACACCTCGACTCACTTGCATTGATCTCGACGTACAGCCTTTTCGCCTTGCTTTTACCCTTCTTCTTCTCCGTTTTGCCGTGTTCCGAGACTACAATGTCGATGTGCATCGTCTCCATGTTACCGACCAGGCAAAAATTCGAACCGAGAGCGTCGAGCGTGGTCACGTCGTTACCGGCATCTGAAAATGTTCCTCGTTTTTATTCGTCCTCACGTCCGCAAGTTTACTCACTCGAATCTGACATCGTGGTGAACCGCAGCTGTTGCGGCATCACCCCCAGCCCCGACAGCAACGGCTGGAAGATCTGGTTGGCGTCTAATAGGCGCACCGAGTCGTGTATGGGATAGAGCGAGATCTCCGGCGCCGTCACGTTTTCTTTGGGCAACGTGCCCGCGTCCCCCGACGACTCCGTCTGGAGCGTGTCGATTTTCGACTCCATGTACCCCTTCAGGGAGCCGACGGTGTCCTGCTTGGCCATCCAAGAGTACAGATCTTCGGAGGAGTGAGTGTGACCGACGGTCTTGTGCAACGGACTCGACGGCAACTCCGGACTGGAGTGACTGTAGACCTCGCTGGGGTCCGAGCCCATGTTGTAGATCAAACAGTCCTCGCGCAGCGTTCCGTAACCTGCACCGTTCCTCGAATTAACCCCCGAAGAGACAACTTTCTGACAATTCGACTTACAGGTGTTGTCGTCGTTGATGCGTTTTTGGGTAAAGGGGTTGTTATTTGTGAGTAGGGGTAAGACGACGCTAGCCCGACTACTGTTCGGGTGCTGGGTCGGTTGCAAGCTCTTTTTTCGCTTCCTGTGCGGAACTTCGAGGGTTGTTAGTTGTGTTAATCACACAAGCACGAATAGTACTCTACCTGTTGGACTGGGCGACGTCAGGACGCTCTCGACTCCACCCGACACTACCGCCACCTGGGGAGTGTGCACGGCAGCTTCCAGATAACTCGTCAGCTGAGGCGACTGCACCGGACCCACGTTCTCTTTGCTCGACCCTACGTACCAAAAATTTGTTCGTTTTGTCACACACCACCAGATTCGGGTTAGTCACAATAAGCATGCCACTATATTAGCTCGAGGAATGATTGGAGAGGGGCGGGGGCGCCGATCACAACAACGCATATTTTACCGCGCCGCCGACCGTCCCCCTCCGAGTGAGTGTCTGATTGAACCTACCGACATTTCTATGAGCGTTCGGCTTAAGAATGATGCCGGAATGGAGCAAGCGTGCGTGTTCATCGGTAATATCGTGATCTTCGTTACCGCTGGCCTCTCCGTCTGTGATACAGACCTGCGAGCGAAAAGCACACACAGAGAAAATAAAAATACCAAAATAAGGTGTTAAGAAATCGAAACGATGGAAAGTTAGTGCGGATGATCTAACCGAAGCTGCGCTAACAATCAAATCAAGACGCTTACTGTTCTCCTCTACCACGATATCCACTTCTACCTCGCGGATCATCTGCGGGCAGCGAATTTCGATTGGCTCGAGAACAGATCGATTCGTCAATTAATCGGACGCGACGACAACGTTACGGTTCTTACCTCGTCGACTTCGGGAACGGCGATCGTCACGTTTAGCGGTTTGATCCTGGACTTGAGGCTGTGCTGGGGGAGTAGAGGCGTGTACAGGACGTTCTTCCACTGGCGGCTCAGCACGACCACCCCTTGTCTCAGAGTGAAGAGTTGGGGGAGCTCCGACTCCCGGAGGTTGTTCTCGATGATGGCCGCGTCCGTTTCGAGGTAGTACTGTTGGAGGATGGAGCACAGTTGGAGACTCGGGTCTTCCTGCAGGGTCTGCGCCAGGGGTGTAAGCTTGTCGTATCGGCTCTACAAACAAATTTTATTTGATTTGCAATTTCCCGGCGCATCCACCATTTTTCTCAAACCACAATTTTTACTTTTTCCACGTTATCATAAAACAAACCTTGATAAGCATGTGCGCCTTCTGCGTCTCCAGCGCCTCCGCCATCAGACACGCAACCGTAGCCGTCGACCTCCTGTACATCGTCCTCACCATGTGCACCACCCTGATCGCCAACCTATTGCTGGGGTTCATCCACGCGTTGATCGCCGGCGACGCCGTGCTCAACAGATTCCAGTCCAACCTGGTGTAGTCGATTTTGCGCGTGATGGGGGCCCTCGGCGGGGCAGCGAAATTGAACCACACCACCTTCAGCTCGATTATGCACGACGACACGTTCCCCGTGTCCTTGGCTAGTACTGTGTTGTTGTCCTTGGAGTCGTTCACGTTCTCCCAGTCGCTCTTGGGAGCGTCGCCTTCGCCCCCGTCTCTGGCGCTCGACTTGGGGGTGTGATTCTCCTGTTTGTTCTTCTCGCTCAGTTTGGGAGTGGTGGTCGACGATTTCGTGGTATCGGACAAGTCGACATCTTCGATCGTCTTGGTGGCGTCTTCGTTCAGGTCTTTTACGTTCAGCTTGCACTCGATGTGTTCGAATTGTGACTTTTTCACGACTTTTAGAGACACCCCTTCGAGGCCGCATTCGAACATAATAAACCCTAATTTGTCTTCGCCGCTGTTATCTTCGCTCTGAACCGTCTGCAGAAAAAAACAAAACAATACTTTTAAACATTCTTTATCATCAGTCACACTCACGTTCGTTTCGTTGGGGGACGGCTGCAGATAATACTCGATCCCTCTGTACTGCGGCCCCACTTTCGCTGGCGTGAACAACACCTTCGATTTATAATTCGGAATCGCCGTGATGACGGCGTCGTCGAGGATGGAACTCTCGTTCCTCAACCTCCTCAGCTGGGCGTGCGCTTTACCCACGTTCAGACACACGACCAGTTGCTGTTGTTGCTTTTCGCAGCTCTCGATGAACACCGGTTCTCCTTGAATGATGTCGGCGTTGGTGTTGGTTTGCAAACCCAGCAAGATCTTCGCCTTGTTGGCTCCCTTTTTACTGCCGGTTTGGACGACAGCTGGACGATGGAATTTCTGAAGGACTTCTCGCGCTTGCTTGTCGCAGTGCAACTTGGCCGTGACGTTGTCGAAACAGACGGAAAACAGAGACACGCAAGTCAAGTCTTTCATGTTGTCGAGGGCCGAAAACGAAATGATTTCCTCCACGATCGACACTTGCAGCAGAGTGACGTTGACCTGAGGGCGAATCCACCAAAATCACAAACCAAACCAAATCTATTAATTAAGGATCTACTTTATCTGTTTTACAGGTTTAATTACTTCTAAAAGAAAATTCGCAATTACAACCTAAAAAATAAATGTCAAATGTCAATTACGTCAATTTTACATCATTCCAAACACAGCCTTCTCTGACCAGTTTTTAATCGTTTATTTGTCATTCCTTTGTGACAATTACGAGAAAAGTTACAATTTCCGCAATACTAATAACAAAAACAAGTTCATTAAACTTAAAAAAAATCGATATAAAATAACTCTGTTGCAAAAAAAATTATATCAAGAAATATTTTAATTTTCTCAACATTTTATCGCGCCACCTGGTGACAGCTTTCGCGACTAACAATCTGTCAAAAAAAATTACCTTTGGCAAGAAAATGGCGGCTTGAAGTTGCGTTTTAACAGTCTCTTCGTAAATACCGTCGTTGGCGTCTCCGGTTCCAGTCTGACACAACTTCGCCACATTCTCTGTTGTTTTTAGTATGTTGGCGGACTCGACTTGACTGACGCACGACGTGTGCAGATGATTGATGACCGTCAGAGGGTGCAAATTGGCGACGGTCGGCGTTAACGCGTCCACAAACCTACGAAATCGCATCCGTGAACGATCCAACACGCTCCAAATCGTTACCTCTGCAGTGACTCCAAAAGTAGGGGACTAATCATGATGTCGAGGTCACCCTTCAGTTTGACGATGACGATGGTCCTGCACCCCGCGTCGGTCTGATTACTCAGCAACTCCTCCTCTTGGAACGAGCTCGGTTCGTTGTCGACGTCCTCCTGGTCCCACACGTGGATGTACGGCGAGGTGGGAGTCTTGTTGTTCACTATCGGGTCGGATTTGGAGACCATCTTCAACGAGGTGATCCCTTCGCTCGACATCTCCATGTTCGGCACGAACCTGGCGCCTGAAACCTCACCCGGTCACACCGACCAAAATGAATCACTCTCTACGTACCGACGTAGACCAGTTTACCCTCTTCGTTCTTCTCGAAGAGGGGCACGGAAAACTGATCGGAATGTTTCGATTGGCCACCCCAATTGTTACACTTGCTTTGGCTCAGATGAGTGACGTAACTCGACATCAGCATCGGAGAGTCGACAATGAGGCGATTGGTCTGCATGTGGAGATCTACCAATGTGAAGTCTTCCTGACTGCCGACTGCCGAGACGTACGACGTGCTGCTGTAGCTGTCGGACGAGTCGCCGAGACTGTCGTTGACAGCGTCCTCGCTTTCGGTGGCCGTGACGGAAATAAATCTGGGACTGATGGACCGGTTGACGTTCGGCTGTCTCTGCGGGGTGACCAGACCTTGAACGGTGCGCTGACTTTCCTCCAACTGCAATCGATCAATAACACAACACTTGAAACCGTCTCGCCTCGACTTCTCACCTGTCGATTCGAAACGAAACTCCGGTGTTCCGGAGTGTGGATCTCGTGGTCGCTCCTGTGCGACGACAGTCGCAGTCTTGTGGCTTCCGGAGCCGATCCCGGAGCCTGCATGGGACCGATGGTTTTGTACTGACGATCAGCCACGATACTGAGCTCGCTCGAAAACTTCTTCCTGCAATAACACCATCGCTGCATCCACTCCTGTCAAATTAACAGAACTGACCTTTGCGGGGGGACGCTGTTGCTGTCCTGTCGGGTCAAGGTCCCTCCCGCACTCAAGATCGAATTCCTGAGACTGGAACTGCGCGAATTGAGTATGTCCTCGTCCGCCGAAAAGAACGCTTCCGATTGGTTCTCGCTGGACATGGAGGTCGTCCTTTGGACTTCCTTCTGGATGCGTTCGTCGGAGCTGATCCGGTCGCCGAGAGAGTGATGCGATTCTGACGGTTTAGCCCCCTGAAATACATATTTTCTTCGTCATTCATTACTGCACGTTTTCTTTATCGTGACGTATCTACAAGGCTTGAAGCTTCCAATTTATGCGTAAGCGACACCTGCACTATCCCCGCTCCGAAACTTACATTGGTCGGTACAATCTCACTTTCCGCCACCGGAGCATTGAAGTAGTCCACGGCTAGTTTCGAGTCGGAAATGCTGTTCTTAGGTAGGGGATCCGGGTCGGTATTTACCGCCAACTTGCCCACGTCCGTGTGCAACTTGGAGTCGCTGTCTAGCTTCGAGGGCAACATCGACGGACACGTCTCCACCAGTCTCGCGTACGGCACCTCCTTCATGATCGAGCTCCTGATAGACGTCGACGAAAACCGCCGACTCACCTTCCTCTCGGTCGAACCCACTGGACTGAACTTCAAATCTTCCTCCTTGTCGCCGGTTCCGAGCCTCGGACTCGTGCTGGTGTTGACAGCGGCGTGTTGCGACTTCGACCTGGTCAGAGTGTCCTGCAGGGAGATCTCCTGCACTATGTACGGCGGCGTCCTGAAGATCAACATGCCCTCGTGCAGGATACTCTGACCGAAACCGGGATCCTTGCCGGGCTCGTTGATCCTAAAAACGTCGCCGTTGATGAATCGACACGTAAAACCGACGCGGTTTCGTTTACCGGAACGCCGCCACGTTCAGCCCGTCCTCCAGGTCTTTCCGACTCGGCTTGAAGAATCTGGTGCCGTTCTTGTTCGATCCGAAGAACGTGCAGCCCCCGGTGCAGCCGCACTTTCCACTAGTCTTGTTCAGTTCGGGCCAGAGGAACCACAGCTTCTTCCAGCGGTCGTCGTGCGTCCTCAAAAACTTCTGCTGGGTGTTGTGCAGGTTCTGTTCTTTGATGTCGGACGAGATCGCCGACTCGACGATGAGGGGGCCGAAGTTGACCGCCCCCACTTCCAACCACAGGTCCATACTGTCGGAATTTACCCTACCCACATTAATCAAACGTTTCACCCCAAACTCGTCGACTCACTTGCTGTGATTGTACTTTTGCGGCTGCCACACCATCTGCCGGATGCACATGCTGTATATGATGCAACTGAGCCCCGAACTGACTTGCTTCCCGTGCAGGTTGCAATTCGCCAGTCTAACCGGTGAGACCTGCGCAACATTTTTACATTTGACAGATTATAGTAACTTCAGACACTTTCTACAGCGCCCTCTCGCGTTCAAAATCCGAATCACAAATGACATGTGTCACAATTTCCACCCATTATCAGTTATCACTCACCCAAAGCTGCAAAGCCGCCCCGCTCTCCACCAACCAGAAGTCCACCGCGTCCACCGCCAACCTGCACAACTTGTACTTCAACTTGTGGGCGCTCTGGTTGTCCAAGTGCTCCTCGTTGGGTCCCGTGCTTCGCACCGACCCCTTCTTCTCGTCGTCGACTTTCTTCTTGTCGTTCTTCTGGTTTTGACTACCTTTGGGCACGTTGCCGGTGTTCTGGTTCTTGTTGGCCGCATTCGAGCTACTCTTCGGCTGGAGCAACTGCTGGATGGCTTGTTGTACTTGTTGGACGTGGACGTTTTGACTAGAAACTGTATTTTTTTTGGTTGCGACGGGACGAGTCAGCAGGACGTCGTCCTTGGGGGAGTTCAACTCGTTCTCGGTGTCCATCAGCAACAGGACTAGAGTTTCAAGGGTGGCGAGCAACGAATAGAGTTGTGGCGACGTCAACTTGCCGCTCAGCTTTCCCAACTGGACCTCGACGAGCCAAGCGTACTCGATGGTGTCTTGGTCCAACGATTGGCCCACATTGGAGAACATGGCGTGTCCCCTAACCTACAAATCGACCGTCAAAAACACTCCAAATCGAAGTACCGACGCAGTACTTGTAACGACGACAGAGTGAGTTTGCCCTGATTCAGATGTTTGTCCTTGGACGACCTGTTCACGTTGTCCGACACCAGGAGTACCGACGGACTGACCAAAAGCTGCAACTCCGTCTGGTCGTACCGCTTCTTCATCTCGAATCCGAACCTTTCGATCAAGATGATCGGGCAAGGAGGGTCCTTTTCGGTGCAATTCTTCAGCAAGTGTGCCTGAATGTCGTGGGCTATGATCGAAACGTCGACCTCCAACGGTCTATAATTGCGATGGTCGAAATCTTCTCTCAGTTCTAGCGGCAAATTCGCCGAACTGTCATCAGACTTGAGGTCTGCATTCCCCCCCGAATTCTCCCCCGGACTGCTTTGCTGCATGTCGGTGAAGGACTGGTCCTCCCCGAAGATGTTTTCCTTGAAGTTCATGAAGTTCTTGAGGGCGGTACCGTAGAGTAGCAAGACTGAGGGACCGATTTCCAGTTCGACGCCGACCGTGTCGGCCTTGAGGGACGTGGGGTCGAACCGTTGCACCCCTTCGGGGGAGCGCTTTCGATTTTTTCTGTGTCGGGGGAAACGCATCGGCGACAAAAGGATTTCTTCTTTGACGGGGGTGGAGATGTCGGCTTGGGGGGTCGTACCCAGAGGGGGACACGGGTGGAACGTGTATATTATGTTGATGGCGCCGATCGGGACCCACCAGAAGTCCACCCATCCGGCACTGAAAACCACGTTTTTGATAATAGTACTGTTGGTACCACCGTTCTGTTGGTACTACCTGTTCTGGCAAGCGTTGCGCCACTTTGGTATGATCTCAGTCTTTTTGGTGGTCGACCCGTCCTTCGACAGTACCTTGGCGTACTTCTCCAACGACTGCACTATGTTCCTGCTGGTGTGGAACTCCGGAATGAACAGGCTCAAGTCGATGCTCTCGCCCTGAAACCACAACTCCCGTCAGCTCCCGAAACTTGCCTCCTCCACGCGCTCACCTGTATGCTGAAATTGAGGGGCAGCGTCTCCGGGAGGAACTCGTCGAAGGGCAAATCGAAGGACAAGTGGAGGAAGTGCGCACACAGCGCCAACTGAGTGTTCTCCAGCCGGGTCCTTTGCCCCACGCTGCTACAATCTATCCAGTTGTACTGGTTGGCCAGAGTGATCAGCTCGCAGTGCTTCAGAGTGAGACCGAACCTCCACGTGTACGGCACGAAGTGCATCAAATCCGGCAATTGTTTCGACGCCCAATCGTTGATCAGATCTTGGAAGAACCACTTGTGCGAAAAGATCAACTTCACCGTGGCCTTGCACCCGGTCAGGTTGATCTCCCAGAGTTGGTGGTCGTTCCAGACCAGCGGGTAATGGCACAGGATGCAAAACTCCAAAGTCTCGCTCTCGACGAAATCGCGGAACTGCAAACTGGTCGTGGCTTCCAGATGGAGCAGCTGCCCGTTGATCTTGGTGGAGTAGCCGTCCTGCAGCGTGATCCACGGCAACGTCACCTCCAAGTAGCTCCCGGCCCCCACGTTGATGTGCACCGCGTTGGTCTCCTTGTCTTTGGTGAAGAGTATGTCGATGGTGGCGTCGTTCTGCATCAACAGCCTCACGTCGAACGACTGCATCTGCCTCTTCTCGCCCGGTTTCGGCATCTTGGTCCCCTCCATCGGGACGTAGTCCTGCGGGTAGAAGAACTTGAAGAGGTGCTCGCGTTGGCGGTCGGCCCAGGGGCCGTAACTGAAATCCGTCCCTTTGCCCGCCTTGATGTCGACCCCCCACTGGGGCGGACTCGATTCAACGATGTCGCCGTTGGCGAGCGTCACCAACACGGGCTCTTCGGGGACGAGGCCCGGCTCGTCCATGTAAAAGTACAGCTCCAGGTCGTTGGTGGACATGAGGACGAAACCTTCGCCCATGTAGCGAGGCGGGTCGTCCAGCATTCCAGTGTACTTGGGGCTGGGGGCGAGCATCACGCGGACGTTCTCCGCTTTGCACTTGACGAAGTGCATGAACCGGTCCAGGGTGCACACGGCCGGCTTGGTGGAGTACACGAAGTGGGACTCTTCGAAGGTTATGCTGAGGGTGGTGGGGACCAGGCGGTTGCCGAACACCAAACGGCTCTGCAACGGTCAATTTCGATCACCAAAAAAAATCATTCTTGGAACTCGTTTTTTTTTTGTGTACTCGTGAAAATGTAATCCACTCGCTATCGCTCGTGAATCACACTTTTTTCACTCGCTAGGAAACCTTCACTTTTCTTTACTTGTAAAACAATCTACTATTAATTGGGTGTATTATTTAATGATCTCATTGCTGACGTCATGTGACACAAGTTGTTAAAGACGCCGTTTAGGGTTCAACAGATATTTTTATAAAGATTTTATGTAGACAAACAGATAACAGCAAGTTATTGAAAATGTTGCTACCAACAATGTAAACACATTTTATCTCTTTATTAGTTGTTAAGCACGACAGTGTTGACTGTGGAAATAGACAAATAATTTTTACATTTATTATCTCCGTTGTTAACACAGCTGGTTTATAAATACGCCGACTTTGCTATTAAAATCCGTTTGAGTACGTACACGTGTCAAATTTACGCTTCATTTGACAACCGTACAAATTTTATTTCCCTCTCAAATGTCTCCATTCCTTTGGACAGAAACGAGACTCGAATACTCACTGACGAGACATCGATCTTGATGACGGGGATCAAATCCCGCCAAGTCCTGGCCATGGCGGCCTCGGGCCTCTGCTTGCGCACCGAGCTGTTGTCGATCTGACTCTGCGACCGCGTCAAGCTCTCGGTGGTCCGATTGTCGTAGTAGGGTATGATGTTAGGCCCGATCCCGAAAATTCGCTCCAGATTCGAGTACAACTGCGACCTGTTGTAAACGTGCAGCTCGAATCCGTTCAGCATGACTGACAGTCTCGTGTCGGAGTGGGACAAGTCCTCGCTGACGTCTTTGGGAACGTAGGACCTCCACCACCGGAAAATCAAGTAACCGTCCTGGACTCGGATGGTGTAGTCGTGGGTGATGTAGACAACGTCTCGGAACATTATTTTGCCGGAGAGGGCGTTCACCGACAGAGAACCTGCAACTGATCGTGTAGTGGAGGGTCGAGAGGGGCTGCCAACTGACCAATTTTGAAGTAGCCTTCTCCGATGAAGAATCGATTCATTGTTTTCGTGATTACGAAACCGACGACTCTCGAGTTGTAGTAAGTTATGTAAATCACCCAAAACACGGCGAATACCAGGCTGCACATCAACATTGCGAAGTTCGAGTCCATTTTGATGTCCTCCAGGTTCCCGAAAGTGGAGTTGGTCTTCCATTCCGATGCGTATCTGGTCGTGTTGTCCTCCATCGTGACGGTTTTGTTGTGAAAAGTTCGTCTCTTTAACCCATCGTGAAAACACTATTTTGTTGCTGTCAACTAACTGCCAAATTGACAGTTCGACAGCTGTTCGATAGGGGCGGGGAGAAACGCGCAGGATTGCCAACTCACTGTGTACTTTGACACTGATTGTTGTAATTTTTCAAAAATCATCATCTTTATCGGCTGACAACGATTTCTAGGAAAAATCAGTGATAAGGTCGCCTATTAACAGAAAAAAAAAAATCAAAGGAGGATGAATGAGTTGTCAGAAGTGAGAACAGTTCATCAAGTGTTGTCCCATCGTAATTTGACGCTCATCATATTAACCAAAAAGAATTAGAACTCTCAGTAAAAATTGTCGAGTGTTACAATTCTAACAAAAAAATGGATTATAAGAAAGACACAACTGTTAGAAGCTAGAAGTTATGAGCAATCAATTTGGGTGGGCGAAGTGACTGATTCGATGGACGCAAACGGGCGACATTTTGAAAAATTTTGTTTTTTGAAAGAAATCTTCGCAAAGCGCTTGTGGCCATCGTAAAGACAAAAATAAAATTGTGACCTATTACCAAGGTCAATCATGCGACATTATGCAATAAAATCACGTGACTTTGATCGATTTCCACGTGAACTTGCGCAACCTAGCGCCACATAACCAGCTGCGGCCGAACGAAGAACCACCTTCACGGGGTTGCAGCCATAGTTGCCAGGTAAGCTTGATAGATTTTTATTAAATTTTAACAAGATTCAACCCCAAAAATTCCACTTTCACCCGATTGACACTCACCAACCTCGACTAGACCCGATTTTGTCAAAAACTGTCTGACTGGTGCGAATTCTTTGCTCCAATTTTGCTCTTATGTAACTGTCGCGAACTTGAACTAATTCTGTTGCCTTCACGGTTATTAAACACCGATCTAGTTCATCGGAAAAATTGGCAAATTGGATTATTTTCGCGGTTATGTAACTAGAAAAATCGATCTAACAGGAAAATCTCATCAAGTGATCATCGACATACGTCACTCAAAGTGAGGTTATGTCCTGGGAAATTTTGCGTAATTTTTTTGACAATTTCTCATGCCCGAGCCAAATTTATTTATATTTCAGTTTTCCAGAGCCGTACCACTGACAAATCGCAATGTTCTCATCGTTCTTGACGCGGGCCTTGTGCCAGAACAGCGCCCCCACGACTCCCGACACCCAACATGAAGTCCCCATACAAATGGGCCTCGTCAAGTCGTTGGTGGCGGGCAGGACCATCGCGGCGGCGTCCGCGACAGCCGGCAAGACGGAGGAAGGGGACAGTTGCACATTCGGCTCGCCTCACTATTTCGCTCTGTGCGGCATGGGAGGTACCTCGCCGGTCCCTTAACCCCATAAAATCACTAATTCGGGTACATTTCAGGTATCTTGTCGTGTGGTATCACACACACCGCCATCGTACCCCTGGATCTTGTCAAGTGTCGCATCCAGGTCGACCCTGACAAGTACAGGAACGTGTTCCACGGATTCAAAGTCACCCTGAAGGAAGACGGCTTTAGGGGGTTGGCCAAAGGCTGGGCCCCCACGTTCTTCGGCTATTCGATGCAAGGTCTGTGCAAGTTCGGTCTGTATGAAGTCTTCAAGGTACGTTGCAATCGCTGTTTTATTTGTTGTGTTAATTCTGCGTTCGCAGGTATTTTACACTGACTTGATCGGTGAGGAGAACGCGTTCCTCTTCCGTACCTCGTTGTACTTGGTCGCCAGCGCTTCGGCCGAGTTCTTCGCAGACATCGCCTTGTCTCCCATGGAAGCCGCCAAAGTGAAGATCCAGACCACCCCCGGTTACGCCAACACGCTGCGAGTGGCCATGCCTAAGATGTACGCCGAAGAGGGCGTCTACAGCTTCTACAAGAGTCTGGTGCCCCTCTGGATGCGACAGATCCCGTACACCATGATGAAATTCGCCTGCTTCGAGCGAACGGTCGAACTGTTGTACAAGTTCGTGGTGCCGAAGCCACGGTCCGAGTGTTCCAAATCCGAACAATTAGTCGTGACGTTCGCCGCCGGTTACATCGCCGGTGTATTCTGTGCTATCGTGAGTCATCCAGCTGACACAGTAGTCTCAAAGTTGAACCAGGAGAAGGGTTCAACTGCCCTCGAGGCGGCCAAAAAACTAGGCATGGCCGGACTCTGGAAGGGCTTGATGCCCAGGATCGTCATGATCGGCACGCTGACGGCCTTGCAGTGGTTCATCTACGACGCCTTCAAGGTAAACTCTAATGTGAGATGAGGCATCGAGAGTCTTAACACTTTTGTTATAGGTCGCCATGCGCATGCCGCGCCCCCCACCTCCAGAGATGCCCGAGTCGTTGAAGAAGAGATTACAAGCCGAAGGGAAGTTATAAATTAATTATTTTATTTAAACTGTAATTCTTAAAAACTCAGTATTTCCGGCTAGAGCAACAGATTGTGTCGTAATTTGTTATGTATCTAAGTTATCATTCTGTTACTTAGAATGTAAATAGAGCTAAACCACAAACTCTGTTTTATTCAAATAAAATAAAAATTGCGAATTTTATTTGTTTTAAGGGATATACGACGTTCAACTTGGACGAATTTAAATGGAAATTAATCGATCTTACCGTAAATAATGAGAAACTTTCTGAATTCTTGCGAGTCTGAATGTGTTCGTTTTAAATTTGCAAAATCAGGTCACCGCTTGTCAATAAGGCGCCAGTACCAACAGACGCGGTACCAACCTAAAACGTGTCACCAATAATGGGGAATTACAAACTGAGGGGAAGTTTTATTTTAATTATTCCGTTTCAACCGTGATTTTAGAGAACTCGTTATTTCCGGTTAAAAAAACACTAATTGTGTCGTAATTTATTGTGTACATACCTAAATTAGCACTTCTGTTGCACCATAAACAGGCAAATAATAAATTTTGTTTTGTTCAAACAATGGCCACAACTTCGATTCATTCAAAAGAAATTTGTCTAGCGCAAGTGTTTGAGCAATTTGAAAGTAAATTTAACCACCTCACTGAAAGTAATGTTACATTTTTTAATGTTTGCGAATTGTTCAGTTTGAATTTTCGCAATCAACTTGCCGTCTGTCACTACTGTTGCGGTGCCAACGTAACTAATACCACCTTAATTTTGTTGATTATTAAAAATTACGTCACCAAGGATTAAAATCTAATGTCAAAAAAGAAATAAGCTGGTGCATATCAGGTATTGTATTAATTTTATTTATAAAAATTGCAAGAACAAAAATAGCAGTATTCAAGAAAAACGTAAAACAAACTTATTTTAGTTTCATTCCGATTTAGACAATTCAACTTCGATGAAATTTTTATTTGTTTCGCCGATGCCGATAAGCGAAGAACTAAAAACAAATGCAAGAAAACTTTCACTTGTTTTTTGCTAACTGCTGCGCCCGTTGCTGTGACCTATAATGATAATTGATAAGGGTGGAGGAGAAAAAAAAAAGAGAATCATATGGTAGATATTAACTGAAAACAATTTAAATAATAAATATTATAAACTGACCCTAATGAATCGCTCATACTTCAGATAATAATATTGACTCTTAAAATTAGTGTAGTAATGCGTAAAAATTCTCATGAAGTAATCAGAGTAATCACACTAATCATTACAAGAAGTGTTCAAAGGAACCGCCGTTATTGTCAATACAATAATGAAGGCGCCGATGAAATTTTTCCACTCTTTCCAGCATTCCTCTGTTATTGGGAATTATTGTGGCAGCATTTCCTACCTGTTCTCTTAAAACTTCAATTGTATCAATCGGGATCGAATATACCAAGTCCTTCATGTAGAAGAAGTCGCACGGAAATTCTCTGGGCTCGAGGACCACTCCCGCACGCTTCACACACAGCACAATACATATCTGTGTATGCAATATTTGAAAATAAACGTTCCATTTTCACAAAAGTTTAGCTCAAATAACACAATCAACACATAAACATCTGCCTTTTGGAGAGGTAGGTATAAAACTAATTAAAAATTTAATCCGCTTATCCTCGGCCGCAGAGCAAAAAAACTTTATTCTAAAAACACAATGTTTTGCGCTGATTATACAATAGTATATTATTATACGACTTTTATAAGAACCTTGATTGTGAACGAATGTCACAGTGCGTCTTATAAAACGAGTGTAACTAAATTAATGATGCCGATGTAGAAAAAATAGCATGTTACACTGGTTTCACAAGACATGTTGTGAAACTCGTTCCTTTAGAGCACTCCTCATTGCGTTCGTCGTGCTCTAGACCCTCTCGTTCGACAATAGACTGCCTTGTGCAACACGTATAACAATATACTATTGTGACACTACTTTTAGTTTCACAAAGGCTCTTTATGATACCAAAGTCAGCGTGATCAACAATGACTGAGTCTGCTGGCAATGAAACAATTGAAAAATACTGGTATTTTTTGCCTCGTAATTGGCACTGACCGGATTTTTTAACTTGAGACATTAAAAACATTTTTTTTGTTCGACACTGGCAGAATTTGAGAATTTTCTTCTATGTGAACGGATTTTGATAAATGTGACAACTTGTCAAAACGAAACGTCAAGTTAATTTTAAAGATTTTAAGCGATTTGGAGCCTTTAAAGGGGTCGTCGAACAAAAAAACGTTGTATTCAACTCGTTCTTGTGTAAATTGGACTTTTTTTGGCACTCGTGGGCCTTTAAAACGCTCGTTTCACTCGCGTTTTAATCTGACCCACTCATACCAAAAAAAGCCCAATTTACACACGAACTCGTTAAATAAATAACTATTGGTTATGCCGGTTATGTTTATGCTATTACAAAAATGAACCTTTTATAGTAAATTTCAATTAGCCAAATTTCATTGTTACCAACAGATTGTCATTCTTGATCACACCGTGAAAAAGACTTTTATTAGATAATTTTTCCTATTACAAGTCTTTTTTTTGTACTAGCATTTAAAAAACAGCCTGCATAGTTCAATGCCTGACGTAACTTTAATTGCGACAAAATGGCAGGTTATGAGAGTAAAAATTAACGGTAAAAAGAAATTAAACTTGAAATGCTGAACAATTATCTAAAAATTAAACAAAGGAAATGCCCGAAGTGCCCCCAATTTGGCGACTAAACTCTGTTTTAGATTTTCGAGCAGATTCACAAACATAGGTATTTAATTTAATTTGAAATGTCAAACGTTACTTGTCAATGATGCAGCTGTCAGTGTCAAGCGGTCAATAACCGCAAGTTACTCCAGTTGTACCATTTAAAAATAAAATTCAGTAATACCAACTCAAAGTCAAACAGTCCTTCTTGATCACCTCGTACAATGTGATCAACAAACAAACGTGCTGATAAACCTTTTCTTCGTTATCATTTAGCAAATGTGATTCTGGCATGAATTTTGGATTCTCGTGTGAAAACCGTTTTTCAAATAAAATTCACCTAAATGTCAAAATTGACACAATTGACAGTTTTTTAAGTTACGCCGCACGTTTGCAGAAATTTGGTTTCCCATAGCCGCCCCTTATCTTTTATTTTGCTGATCATATTGCACAATAATTACAATACGACCGTCGCTGCATTGCGTTAAGGAATTTTATCCTCTACAAAAAAGATTCTATGCCAAGGTCCAAAAACGTAATTCTCGAAGCATTAACAATAATTATCATTAATGTATTAATTGTCATGTATGTATAATTATGTTACCAACTTAATATGTGTCATCAGCCATAAAACATTTGCAACAAAGAGAAATTAGGAAGCATTTTATTCTTCTTGCTTACACCGTAGTAAATTAAAATGACACTATTTCCGGTTACAAAGTCAAACAGTCCTTCTTGATCACCTCGTACAATGTGATCAACAAACAAACGTGCTGATAAACCTTTTCTTCGTTATCATTTAGCAAATGTGACTCTGGCATGAATTTTGGATTCTCGTGTGAAAACCGTTTTTCAAATAAAATTCACCTAAATGTCAAAATTGACACAAGTGACAGTTTTTTAAGTTACGCCGCACGTTTGCAGAAATTTGGTTTGCCATAGCCGCCCCTTATCTTTTATTTTGCTGATCATATTGCACAATAATTACAATACGACCGTCGCTGCATTGCGTTAAGGAATTTTATCTTCTACAAAAAAGATTCTATGCCAAGGTCCAAAAACGTAATTCTCGAAGCATTAACAATAATTGTCATTAATGTATTAATTGTCATGTATGTATAATTATGTTACCAACTTAATATGTGTCATCAGCCATAAAAAATTTGCAACAAAGAGAAATTAGGAAGCATTTTATTCTTCTTGCTTACACCGTAGTAAATTAAAATGACACTATTTCCGGTTACAAGGAAAGAGAGAATGGTTCGTAATTTCAAGTTATCAGTTCTGGTACTTACACTGTAAGCAAAACGACAATAAATTCTGTTTTGTTTAAATAATGTAGTTCAAATTTGCCAATCTGAGTTGTTTCATAAACACGCATAACTTCGGCTTTACAAAAAATACTTCAAATTTGATTCGTCTTTCCATTAATAATGATAATGGCATTTGGTTTGTAACGAAACGACACAAGGAAGTTTATTTATCACAACTTTTTAACTAATTGGAACCCAAATTTGGCCAAGCTTATCCCTGACAATGTTGGATTGTTAGAGTTGTTATAAATACATTTTGAATTTATGCAATGACATCACCATTTGTCAATAATGTCGCAGTACCAACATAACTAATATTAACACATACCAACCTAAAGAGTGCCACTTGTAATGGTTGATTAAATTAGATACTACGATGCTACAGGAACGTTTCGTCCTAATCTTTGATTTCCTTATGGTTTCGTTTGTTTGCGGAGGTGATCTGGTCTACGTCAGAATATTTTGTCCTTTCTTACGGATTTTTTAAACCATAAAACATTTTACTTTCGGTCTTTTGTGCACAACTTTATTATGTTTTGACATGTTATATAAATTTATTCAAACAAATAACACTACAATTACGCTTGTTATAAGCGATTGATTAGGTACTTACATCCCGCAAAAAGTACTCAAATGGCTGCCAGTGCTGCCACAATCAAGAAAATATTATTAGAAACATCTTTTTTTTTGGACTTATAAACTAGAATATTCCCCGAAAACATGCTTATGACAACGTCTTTTGAAATTTGAAGGTAAATTTAATCCCAAATAATTACTTTTTCGACGGTTAAGTCATCAAGGTCGAGATTTTATTTAAGCACAAATCATTTGTTTCATCGGGGGTTTTTTCACAACCACATTTGTTTATGGCAAGTTTTTAGGTAATTTGAATATAAATTTAATCAATCTTACCGCAAATAATACAGAATTTCTTGAATTTTTATTCACTTTGAACTTAACGTAATCCGGCCGCTAGTCACCAACGTCTTAGTGCCAACGTAACTGATACCAACCCTCACGTGGCACTCATGAAAGTTACTAAATCATTTTCAACAAGCTCCTTCATGTTCGATCTATTTTATTGAACAAAATACATGAAACCAAAATGGATACATATTTACAAAAACAAGAAATAAATTAAATAAAGACTAGCTTCTCAAGTTAATGTTTTTGGTTTGGTCGTACGCAAATCGAATTCTAATAAATAAATAAATAATAAATAAAGATTAATACTAAGTTTGTACCATATTATGAGATTATACAATATTAAAGCTCGGTCGAATACACGAACAAAAAAAATCCTACGTCTTGAGGACGTTCCACACGTTGGCTAGACTGCACCGGTCACTGTCGTGGGTCAGTTTGTGCGCCAAATAATAATGTTTCATGACGAACTGTTTCTGGCAAATGTCGCACGTGTAACTGGCCTGCTTGTCGTGCGTCTTCTTGTGCTTCAGCAGATTGTCGTTGCGCGAGAAGCTCTTGTCGCAGATGTTGCACGTGAAGTTCTTCTGGCCGCTGTGCGACGTCATGTGCCTCAAGAGGTGCTCCTTCCGCATGAACGACTTGTTGCAGTTGTCGCACGTGTACGGCCTGAAGCCCGTGTGCAGCTTGACGTGCTGGTACAGGTGCTCCCTCCGCTTGAAGCTCTTCTGGCAGATCTCGCACACGTGGCTCTTCACGATTTGGTTGTTCACCTGAGACGTCTGCAGTTCTTCGCCGGGGCTGCCCCCGGGCGCGACTTTCGACGGCTGCTGACTCGTCACCATGTTCGAGGTGAAGTTGGGTTGTACGTTGCGTTGCGGGAAAGGCTGCGGCTGCTGGTTCAGGTCCTGGTTGAGGACGTTCAGGTTGACCGTGGAGGGCTCCACCGTCGAGTTGCAGATGATGTTCGGCGCCGCGACTATGCCGTTGCCCCCGGCGCCGTTCAGCAGATTCGGCGAGTACAAATTCCCGTTGTACCCGTTGAAGTTGTTTTGATTGAACTCGGGCAAGTTGTTGAAAATGACAGAGGGGTTCACTTTGTTGTCCTCCACTTTGATCGTGTATGCAAACTTCTGATTGTTGCTCTTGACGGGAGCCACCTTGTCGAACTTCGCCTGTCCCGTGTCGTAATTCGCCTCCACTTCGCTGTTCGTCAGGTCGATCTTGATGATCGGCTCCTCTTTGTCTTTCCTCGCGGGCTTCGCCCCGTTGTTCACTTTGATTTTTTGCAAATTCGCCTGACCGATGATCGACTCGAAATCCACCAGTTGGGCGATATTTATGACTTCGCCGTTCGCGTTCACCACCACGTTGCTCAACCCCTCGTTCGTTCCCACTTTCGGTATGGCTTTGATCGCGGCCAGATTGATCGTGTTGAGATTATAACCGACCTGTCCTTGTACTTGATTGGCGGGGTTTTGGAGGATTTTCGACTCGTTTTTCACCACCTTGTTGTCCATTGGCTGATTTATGATCGCCGGTAGCTGTATCGTGTAGAAGGGCACGTGTTCCATCGGTTTCAGCTCGTTCACTGTCGCGAACGTGTTCGTGTTGACCACATTCGTGGGGGCCGACGTCGCCGCCTCCGTGGTCTGCTGGAATTTGGGCACTGTGCACTTGGTCGCCGTGTCCTTGATGTACACCTAAAACGCACCCATCAGTATGGGAAAAGGGTTTTTTCTTGGGTTTAACCTTGCCGGATTTTTTGAAATCTTCCGTATACCTGAAATTCTTAAAGTAACTCGACAGCATGCTCTCCGAACTGACGCACTCTTGTCTGAACGAGTAGCACACTTCTAAAGTACGAAGACATTTGGAACACACGACTTTGGGCAGGAAATCGTTTTCGCAGACCTGCATACAAGGGGGCTTTCGGTTTCTGTGAGAGTTACCGGTTTGCCATACTCACTGTTAACGATAAACAACTTTGAATCTTGTTTTGTAGCTGAATTTTGCGTCCCTCTTCTTGGAATATGTGAGTTTTGTCCTTTTGTTGGTTCGTGGCGCACAGTCTGCACAGTTCGTAGAAATTCACGCGCTTGTAACCTGACATGGTTTCTTTCTGTTTACGTTTACATTAATTATTTCTTATTTTATTGATAATTATTTACATATATGTCAATTTTTAAATGACAGCTGACGACGCCGATCCGCCAGCGCCCTCTACGCCGCACACGTGTACTACAATTTAAATAGAAATATTGTAAAAAAATGTATCCTTTCGTAAAAACTTTATTTACAAAAACCTAAAAGTAAGGAACTGTCTGGTAACTGTAAGTTAGAAATGCAACCAGGCTTTTGTGCAACAGAATGCCGATTGATTCGATAACAGATTTTTTATTCTGTGGGAACCTGTCATTGTCAAATAGAAGTCGTGAAGATTTTTTAAAATGCAAAAGCTGAGTATTTTTATGTAGAATGCACGAAAATAGAATATACAATTAGTAAATTGCATTACATTATACTCATTAGTAAAATTGGACTGATTAAATATTAATATTTAGAGTCAAAAGAAAGAAATACTGGAAACTTGACATAAAATCCGTTCATCGAATCTTGTCTCGCTTCATAAGTGTGTATAATCTGTTGCATATACGGCAACTGAAGCATTTTCTTTTATCGATAACTTTGACAAAACTTAAATTCATTATAGACATCTACTTAATCCAGTTAATACTTTCTTAGAATGAAGTCGCGTATTTATTTCTTTTTTTTTTTTTGACAAGATAATAACGAAAGAATCTCATTTTTCAAGAACAAAATCTGACAGCAAATACTCTACAACATCTTTAAAATATCTTCTGTAAAGAGCTTATTGTTATTTAAATATATTTTGAGTAATTTTTATTTGACCCATACTATTAAGTACCAATAATAAAAAAAACATGTCATAATTATTTTACATTTTTTATTGTTTTGCACTCAGTCTTGTTATTATTAATTTTTTAGCACTTGCAATTATAGTTCCCGTTTTTGCTTGTCAATTCTTGGGAATATTTCTTATGCAAATCGTCACGCTGTGCTCGCAAGTTTTTTAACAATTTATAAAATAACTACTTACGACGTATTTCTAGACACTTATCGTTGGATAAATCTTTTGGAGGGTTGTAAATTAGCTGGCATTGCACGGCAAAATGATCTAGACTGGACTTTTTGCCGCTCGTAGAGTATAAATTTCAAGATAAACATGCAGAAAAAGACTACACGAAGCTGGTTTGCATGCGTCAGTCTTATCACGGAATCAAGACTTATCATTATCAAGCCGTATTTAGTTTTTAATTGCATTTTGCGGGAAAGAAATCTTTGTGTGGTGCAGACCCATGTTACCGGCGGTTCTTTCATTTAGACGAAACGGTTTTACTACATTCACTTTCACATTGTTTTGTTGGTAGTGTAGCGCATCATTTACAAACAGTTGGTATAGTTTGTTCGTTTTAAAAGTGGAACAAATCGCACAGATTACATTCTCAAAGCGTTGGTTGTGAGAATTTAATTTGGGTAAATAAGAAAATGTACGTATAAATCAGCTGTATTGGCATGGCAGTTCTACCAAAAGCGTAAAAATATTCTTTTAGGAAGCTCCCAAACAATCTTCGTGTAGGTTTTTTAAGATCTGTGGGATCTGGTAGTGAAAAAATCAGTTAGAAATGTTATATATTTCTTCAACCTTTATGAAAAATTTGATTTGACAGATAAGATAAACTGTCTAAATATGGACAAATCAAGAACCATTATTGACTAAGCATGTGGCATTTTTAAATAAATAAAATGGACTTTTATTTCGAGTTAGTAGATTAGATTGTTCTACGTATAGAAACGTTAGTTGTTTGAAATTGCGATAAAGCTCATCCATTATAGACCTGAATTGTCAAAGTATCTTTGGGTTGGCACTAGTGATAATATTACTAGCCACGCCAATGGGCATGTTAATTTTTTATTTGTGGGGGCAATTAAAACAAGTCTCAAATTTTGACAAATCCTTTACGTTATTTACGTTTATTATCTCATTCTCAATGAATTTCCCTTCTCGCTTTTCATTTTTGCAATAATTTTTGTAAATATCCATATCTTTATAGGTTGATACTGTAAAATACACTATGAAGAAACACATTTATCATTGAAGGTCTCATAACCTTTGTTTCACATTTTGACATAAATGACATTTTTGTTACTAGATTATGAGTACATTCTCCGCAAAAATTCAACCTTGAATTTAACAATTTAGATGTCGAATGGATGAGCTGAAATCAAAAATACATCAAAGCTGCCAACCATACAAAACAGAAAGTACCAGAGGGGTAACTCTGCCAACATTATTTGATTTGCTGATTAAATAAATTATCGATTAGTTTTGTAAAGAATTACCTGACCTGACCTGCGTTTTTCCCCTCTTAAAATCTGCAATCCAAATTTTTATAGTGGCATAGAAAAGACATCGATCCTTCAATGTATTCAACACATCTGCATAAATTTCCCTACCGGACAACCCTTCGCAAAGTAGGTAACTTCATTACCGGCCCACACTCAATGTAAGTAATCGAAATAAAAAATTTTGTCCGACATGTTTCCTTTAGTAATAATTCACAGTACACATTTATAAATCACTTAAATTTTCTTTTCTTTTGAAGTGTACCAAATACCAATGGTTCTCAGTGAGAAGAAGAATTGTTGCGGGAATAGACAGATATTGAGAGACTGTCAAGGTTTCGATTAAGTTTTCAAGAAGAGAAACTGAAAGAATTTGACTGAAGAATGCGTGGTCAAACTGTTATTTAATATTGTAGTAACACATAATAGATCGTTACACCAGAAATAGTGATTGTATAAATAACCCACTGCAGCATTAAAAATGTATTCCGATTGGACCCCTGTTTACGTCGGATTGTCATTATTCTAAAAAAATCATAAAAATTTGATCGCAGTAGCGTACGTAACGTCACCGTGAAGAAAATAACACCAGTCCCACCATTAATAAATTAAGAAATAAAGAACAACAAAGTGGTAAATAAATAATTCGGATAAAAACTAAAATAAAGTAAATCGAACCGCAAGACGAAGACGTTCGCCCAGCGCATCCACCATTCCGCCCCAACCCCGAGGTCATCGCCCACTGACCATCCACCTTCGCTCCCCCCGTCCATAATTGAATCATCTTTTCCAATAATCGCTCTGAATTAATAACAACGCACTTCCACCACTTGTTCACACTCAGAGGGGGTCAGATGGACAAGTCTTTCATGGAAGGGTCATTGTTGCGCGGCATTATGCACGGCCGCTCCATCGATTGTTACAGATTTCTCGACCGTAAAACTTAAATTGTACTCATTCGCGTGTTGACCACCAACTGTGAAGGTGATGGTACTGGTTTAGGTGGCGGTTTCGAAACCAAAAGTGCTCTCCTCCTACCAACAGCTCCCAACAACAACCCGAAGACACCGACACGAGTGAGTACTTGTTATTTTCTCTTCTTTTCCACACATTGTGATAACGACACGACCCAGGTGAAAATGATAATAATGATAATAATAACAATGGGAATGGTTTTTTGCCATTTTGGAAAGCACGCAGAGCTTGAGTTTCTCTTTTTGTACAAATCTAAACAAGGAATACAAGTTTTTGGGTTCTAGTGAAAATAATAATAATGATGCTGACAGTAATTATTTTTCTTTTTTTTTTGGAATTTTGGAGAAATACAGCCCTTGGGTTTCTCTTTTTGTACAAATTTCGACAAGAAACAAAAGTTTTTGGGCTCCGATGACAGTAGTGATAATAATAATAAAGTTTTTTTTTTATTTTGAAGAAATGACGGTGCACCACCCACGTCAGCCCCTTGACATTGCTAAGTAATAAACGTTTACGAGATAATCGATCTTGTCAATAATGAATTTATTGAATTTTTAATAAGAGGAGCGCTGCATACAGGGCCAATTACTGCGGATGACCGCCACGACAGCCCCGTTGGAACGGAATGACGCACATTAGCGGAATACCCTGTGATTAACGCGAATAATCCGATTTTACCGTCACAGAACGGCGATTCCATAGAAAAACTGCAAGTTCAGTGACACCGCCATTCAATACCAAAAATCGACTGTACACACGGTAATTGCCGGCTAATCACCGACGAACTTACCTATCCAACGCATATTTATAGTTTGTTGATTGTCGGGGGTGACTCACCCTGGGGCGAGCAGCGTGTGCGCTACGCTGCGCAACCTGGAAACTGTTCCGATCAGTTGAAACAATCGCATCTTTAAATTACCGTTCCGGTGTGTGTTGTTTAATTTAATTAGGGAAAGCGAAAGTTCGACAATGTCGAAATTCGGTTTCCATTTCGTCGCGGAGATCGGAAGACGGGATGTGACGCAACTGGATGGCTCCGAAAAGGGAAGCGGACATAATCGGTTTTATGGCGTCGCCCTGTAAGGAAAGCGATAAATCGGTTGACGCGTTTAGGAGGGTTTTGGAGGTGAGAGGTTTTGGGTTGGAAAGTTTTCGGTTTGGAATGGCAGAAAATGAGGTTATAATGTAGAGTTGACAGTTTGATTAGTTCACAGTTTCGTCGTTGGGGAGCTGTAGAATTGACAGGAGTAAAGACACTAAATAATATATTATTTAGTGACTTTGACAGGTCTCAATGTTCTTCAAAATACCTAAAAATTATGTATTTCTTATTTCATTCATGTTCTAGTTTGGCGTTCAGTATGCACTGTTCCTTGCTTAACATTTTACTTCACTGCTCAACGCCTATACGTGATATCGTGCTTATACTAACTTATGACACTCATAATGAACTAAACTGTTTGACACTGAAAAAATTTTGAAAATTGGACCAGCAGTTCTCGAGTTTATCCGGAACAAGCAAACATACAAACGAGTTCTGTTCGGTTTGTACCGTGTGTGACATTTTTTGACATTTTGAACGATGCAGTAACTAACAGTCAAATATAACTTCACTGTTAGTGCCAGAAGTGCCAGAGTAGCAAACGTCCCACGTTTAGCTAATTTCTTCTGACATTGTGGAGAAAAAAAATCAAGAGAATTTTTCTTTCTAAAGTCACATTGAACACCGTCAGATGATTTATTCTTTCGAAACGTTTTAGAAAAAACAAGTGATGTACGATGTCAAATGTCAGTCTTCTACTCCTGGGTCTGAACAGACCCGGACACTAGTCGACGTATTTATAGTAAAAACGTTTTAGATGTGGATTGTCAAACTCAAGGTCGCTTAAAATTTATGATTGAACTCTAGTTTAGTGAGAAATCTGTCATAAATTCTAAATACCTTATAAGCGCGCCTATAGTTACCTTTTCTGGTAGTACCAACTTAACGACAATTCTCAATCCACATCTATAACGTTCCGACCATACAACAATTTGAAGATGAAAAAAGAAATTGCTTATTTAAGTCAGCGAAGGAAAAAAGCTGCATCAATTTTTATCGCCACTCTGTGTATTTGACAGTAGAGACTTTACGACCAAAAAATAAACTACCTAGTTAATTGTCACTCATGACTTTATTGTTTTTAAATCCGTCAAAGATGGCTACGTCTGGATGACATAACACACCATAATAAATATCAAATGCCAAGTGTCAACTGTCAAATAATCTTCATTATTACATTACACTGCACGAAGATTCTTTTTTATTACTGCGTCAGTTAAAATTACACTTTCACTGACCACTAACGACAACCTTCAACTGTTTCTGGAAAAATAGACCAGATTACAGATTTACGTCGAATTACCGTGTGAGCAACAATTACTGATTGAGTTGGCAATAAATTCTGGTGACTTTTGGTGACTTTTATGTCATGTTCCAACGAGAAAACCGTTTTATTAATAAAAGATTACACAAAGTAAGACGTTTAAATTTGAAAAGTATGCCAGCTGTCAATAATGTCAATAAAACAAATCGAAATAGATACAATTCACAGTCTTGAAAGTTTCATGTAAAATTTGTTATTGCCAACTGAAACAGTTATTGTTGCTCACCCTGTAGCTATCTCCGGCATCGATGACAACATTAATGGCGCGCTAATGACGCAGTTTCAAATATGAAGCTGCTGAAAGGAACGATTTTTTTGTGTGAATCACAAAGAACGTTTGCTAAAATTCTTTCAACACTTCAGTGACTTCAGTTTGTTGTAAATTTTTGCTTATTTATGACTCACCGATTAGATCTAGACAAAGTAGCATTAGCATGTGTAATACCTTACTGAGTAAGATCTTTGATAATAATTTTTATAAAATGTTGCTGAAAATTTTGAAATTTTAATGTACAGTCTAGATGAAGTGATGAAGATATCTTGGAGTTATGGTAAGTGGTCTAGATTTAAGTCGACTGAAATACGGTTTATTAATCGATAACTTCAGAGATGAATAATTTAAATTATTTACTTGAGTTTCTGTATGAATATGCAGTCGTGGTGTATTTTTAGATGTGTATCATTTGTTCTAGAAGACGTGGAAAAAATCAATATGCTATTTAAAATAAGTTGCAAAATAAAATAATTGCGGAGAATTTTCTTGTCAAGATTTTCAGCTGGATAAAAATTTTATTTACAGTTTTATATGGTTGATAATAATATATTAGAGAAGTGTTATTGATTAAATGTATTGTTAGTTTCTTTCTCAAGTACTTTTGAATATTTTATTAAAAATGTCTAAATTATTAAAAATTGTTCTCTTGCTTTTATTTCCTGATACTTCTGTACATCTATAAATTGTGTTTTTTAAATTTGCAATAATTTAATAATATTTTTGTGCAACCGTACGCGAAACCAGCATTTCGCGTACCTAAAACAGGCCGCGAAATCCAATTTCGCGGCCGTTGCTCTACCTACACGAAACTGAAACATCGCTTTATTTCATTTTTTTTTTAATTATAGAAAATTAATGTTTTGGGATAAGAAATGAAATAGGTCCTGAATGTGAAAGATTTACTGTGAAATTGTTTATAACAAATTGTTTATCTTTGAGAAAATGGGAAATTTCATGCTCTATAAAACAGATTCCTCACACATTTTCTCTATCTGGTGTAGTTTTTTCTCTGCGGAGGTGAGTTAAGCTCAAAAATGCTATTTTCAAAATTTTTACAATTCTGTAAATCGTGTGAACAATTTTCTGATTATTTCCTCTGGTGGAAATATACAGTGAGCGGCAAAAGTATGGAATAAATTCCTTAAAAATTAAACCAAATTTTTTTCAAAAAAATCTTTGGACAGGTCAATTTTAGTTTATAAAAATACACGTTTTAGTACCAAAAAAAATTCCAAGCAGTTAATTGTTTTCGAGTTATGACGTCATCGATACTTTTTTTAAATGAAAACTCCCATTTTTTTTCTTGATTCTGATAGCCCTTTTAATTGTCTAAACGCCAGTATAAAAATTTTATTATCTTACATAAGGAAATTTTTGAGAAAAAAAAAAATAAAGTTGGAAAAAATCAATTTTATAACGAACAAAAACAAGTCAAAAACTGTGTTAGTAAGTTCTTAAAATTATGGAATTAAATGTTTGAATTGCCATCCCCCAGCTTGTTGACAATAAGCAAGTTTATGAAGAAATTCCCCCTGTTTTAGTTTTATCCCAGCACCCAATCAAAATTAAAATTTCTATACGTTGTGTTTCTGTTAAATAAGTCATTTTCGAAAACGTTTTGTAAAACAAATAACACATACGAATGAAATTGACAGTAACATTTGACTGTTTGATTTACCTACTTGATTTTTTGACTTGTTTTTGTTCGTTATAAAATTTATTTTTTCCAACTTTATTATTTTTTTTCTCAAAAATTTCCTTATGTAAGATAACAAAATTTTTATACTGTCATTTAGACAATTAAAAGGGCTATCAGAATCAAGAAAAAAAATAGGGGGGTTCCATTTAAAAAAAGTATCGATGACGTCATTACTCCAAAACAAATGACTGCTTGGAATTTTCTTTAGTACTAAAACATGTATTTTTATAAACTAAAATTGACCTGTTCAAAGATTTTTTTGAAAAAAAATTTGTTTAATTTTTAAGAAATTTATTCCATACTTTTGCCGCTCACTGTATAATAGGGTCTAGTAAACCAATCTGAACCAGTCATACAATTCAGAATTTGCCACAACTGCATTATTGGTTTGAACTCATCGCAACTGAAGATAATTGAAGTTTTCTTTACCCAAATTTCTTTCGTGCAACTTTTACATTCTTCATTGATCGTCGTTTATTAAGCAATAAATCATCATGGTAATAGTACATGAAGTCATTAATTTGTAGACAAACGGTTGGTAAACAAGTGATCTACATTTTGTGTGAATGTCGTGTTTGCAAATAACTTCTAAGGAAATTAATTTGAAATATGTTGTACATTGTTGTACAATAATTTTTTCTTGTTACGATAAATTTGAACAACACAACAACAGTGAAATGAAAGTAGGAACTCTTGTAGTTTCTATTATGGCAGTAGCTGCGTATCCTTTTTGGGTCAAGGCAATTTTTTTCCATTTCACGGAAAAATCACTACAGTTATTGATGATTGTGGCCCTTTCGTGTCCAGTTCTGTTCTTGTGACGCACTAGAGCGCCAAAGCAGCAGTTTTCGCACGTACGCAATTAGGGTCAGCCGATTTGTCTTGTTCTTATCACGTGATCACATCCAACATGGCGCTCTCTCGCCAATCTAACCTAAATCTTCGAAACACCACCATTGTGCCTCGTCTTCGCCCAAAATTCTTCTAGCAGCAAAACGACGTTCCGCACCGTTTCCATGTACGTTTTAATGCGGTCTTCGCGCGCTGAATCTGATATTATCGATAGAGATCTCCAGGAATTTATTACTGCACTCGTAAGGAAAAATGGCCGCACGAAACCTGCAAGGTCGTTTACGCGCCAATAGTTGGAATAGGTCGGCGACCGTGATTTCCAAAAAAGAAAAAAAAAAAAAGCCGCAGAATTTCACCTCAACAGGGGAAAGTGCGCGCCAACACGGAAAGAAACGCTTCATAACCGCGATCAGGATGGCCACGACCGGAAACTGAACGCGCGATCGGCGGCCATTTTCGATTCAAGGTGAAACGAAACAGCGAGTCACGGGTTATGCAAAGCGCTTGAACCCTTATCCAAGGTCAAATCGGGGGTGGTTCACGCGATTCTGGAGACAACGGGGTGATCGCTCTTTGCGTTTTAGCCGCGGGGATTTAAAATGCAGATTTGGCGACGGTGTGGCGACGGGGGCGGTGTTAAAGGGGTCAGATTTAACGAGTCCGCGGTTGTTGCGTGCCATATCCGCCGCAGGAATGACCGGATGTGGGCGGCCGAATGGAGAGTGGTGAGGATTCGGGGGAGGACCGGTGAAGAACGCGCTGGGCCAGTCGACGAGGTTCTGATTGATAAACTAATTGGATTTTTGCACGGGCTCGCTGTTGGATATTATCTGAATAATGTGGCCGTGATGAGAGGAAAGCGATCATTGCCAAAAATAAATTGTTCGGTTGGTGGTCGCCTTGAATGTGTCAATGAGCGGTAAAAAATACTGAAATGGGGGGTTTTAACGAATTTTTATCACGAAATAATTTTTTATGACAGGTAAATTAAAAATGACAGTTTATGACATCAGGTTGCTGCTCTCCATAACTCTGGTTACTGTCTTTGTCTTTGGCGCCATCTGTGAATGACGATGACGCATTAGCATAAAGTCCCTAGATATACACTATATCTAGGGACTTTAACTAAGCACATTAAGAAGTGCCCTCTACAAACAGAGGAAGAAGTTTCGCATCTGCGTTCTACAGAAATCACCAGTATATAAAAAGAAAGAAAATGTTGAATTTCTATATAATCTGTTTTTTTTTTAATCAAAGAACCACCAACCACCAATTTACATCAAAAATAGAGCTGGCAACATTGTACAGTGGCGAGCACGGAATTTCGCACACATTGGACATTTCACTGACATATGTAATTTTATTAAAATGAGATATTGGCGGCATTTTCGTGACAGTTTAGGTGAAACGTCAGACATGATCACATATGTCATGATTGATTATAACGACAACAAAGCTTAGACTAGATAGTTTTTTTTAATGACATACAAATTGGTGTGTTCCCAACTGTACACTTTTGACCTAGGGTGAAAAATGTCATTAATCATTATATAAAAATTGAGGTTATGTGAAATCCTGGGCTGAATAGGCTTTGGAAAAATTAAACTGTTTAGAACAGTGTAAAGTTTGAATTTCCCGACGTTTGACATCCCTAAATGACATTTGTTTATGTTTAATCGGGACATAATTGAACATGAACATGTTTTCAGCAAAGGGTGCCCTTAGATATTTGCTTCGAGAATAGAAATCGTTACGTTATTCTAAGTGTGGAATAAAATGATTTACATCTAGTTACCTTTGGAATTTTTGCACATGTAAATTTTCCTGTACCGCCCTACTTTTTTTTTTCGAAGTGCCGAACTAATAGTTCTGTCAATAAATGTCATCAATCGAATTGACAATTGTTACAATTTACTAAATTGAATTAACAAACGTTGGTGGCCACTTTCAACACTAGCTGTGACTTGCTTTTGTTAGCTCCTTTTTAATTTCAATCTCAACTTTGCATTCATATCATCCCTTCGCAATAAATCACCTTTGGAATTTGGATATATATTTTGAGGTTAGGCTTCCTTTTTTTTGCAGAGCGGCATTTCGTATTTTTACAAGGGTAATGCAAAGGTAACTAGATGTAAATCATTTTATTCCACACTGTATTTTTAATGTAAAACAATGCAAAGAAAGAAAAAAAGAAAGATTTTTTTGGCTCTAAATTTTAGGTTAGCTGTCAACATGCTCCGATTAATCTACGCTTTAAAAAAGCACAACAATTGACGGTTTCCAACGCCTTCCCACCCAGGATTTCATTTGAACGCGCGATATAATCTGTTTCAAAATCAAAAATCTACCACATGTTGAATTATGTTGGCAGAAAAAAAGAAATCCCTAGGATACGTTTAATTTTTTTGAGTTGGCCCAACCCTTCGCCAAAATTTGACTGTTGGCAATGAAACAATTGAAAAATATTGGTGTTTTTTGTCTTGTAATTGGCACTAACCGAATGTTTTAACTTCACACGACATTAAAAAAATTTAGGTTATGTCACCTTTGGTGATAAATTTCAAATTTGCTGTCAAAGTTGACAACCGGAAATGCGTTTAAATTACAGTGGTACCAAAATCATTCAAATTTTCATTATTACCAACAGATTCAGTGATTCTTGATCACGCCGTCCAATTATTGTAAACATTAATTGTTACATTAGACGTGTCTTGGGCAATTAAACTAATCCTAATCTCGTATTTCTGGCGGCCAAAATTTTCTGTCAATTCAAAAAAAAAATTGTAATCCGTACTTTATTGTCATCATGATTACCGTCTTGATTATGAACGTTATTTTTGGGTGGTAAATTTCAAAACTCAAAATTATTTTGTCATTTCTACTACACAGAACGTTTACCTCAGGTCATCTATGTACGATTGCTCTAATTTTGTTTATTCGTGTCGAATTTTTGGAATATCTGAGTTTCAAACAGTTTAAATTGATTGTCAAAATGACAAGAATCGAAAGGTTTTTTTACACTTTACTTGAATGTCAAGAAAGTGACGGCCAAAATTTTTGGCCGTCATAGTACATACAAAATTATTGTCTTCGCTCATTTTTAATTTGTTAATAACAATTGAAATTTGAATCTTCCAAACAATATGACATTTGTTGCCAACCACGACAAAATTCCCCAAATTTGAAAATTATTAATTTTCACTTAAAAATGGCTTAAAAGATGCAACGTAAAAAAAAAGTGTATGATATCTCGTTCATAGTGCATTTTGTAGCACTTACTCCTTCATGAGACTTCTCGCAAGCTCGTCGTGACTATGAACTGTCAAAGAAATGTCAACTCTATTCTACCTACAGAGTTGCCACATAAATTTTCGTACATAGTTGCCATACTTATCCACAACACAATCATTTTGAATCACCCAATAATATTCGTTGCATAATATTTAACGCACTATACACGTTACGGATCACGAATCAGCTGTTTAAATTTTACGCTTTTACACGAGTGGTGCGTTCACAATCGACTCTTCAACGCCTACTACGAGGTGAAATTTAAAAAAATACCGGATACTATTCTAAAGTGCACTCACCAAATAAATACGCAATGATGACTCAACATAATAAAAAAAATTTAGTTTTAAAGATTAGTACCTACATAAAGTGTTTAGCTAAAAATAAATCGCGTTTCTTTATTAAGTGGAATTTTTGACCTTTGCGTTATCGACAAGGACTTGTTTCATGATTATAAAGAATCTAAATCGTTATTTGCTGGTTTTGCGTTTTAAGTCATTTGCGACAAGTGAATAGCTGGAATAACTTATCGCCAAAATGTAAAATAACTATTCATAACATTATACTACAAATACATTAACAATAGACGTTTTCCTTTTTATTTTATTTTCTTTTTCTATTTTTATTTCCATTCCGTGTGTTTTTTGGGCATTCTTTCTTTTTTTTTTAAGACATACCTATATTGAGAATTATACAAGGTGATTCACGAATAGTGCCTGATTTGGCGCATTTATTCCTGCAACATAAATTAGTCTTTTATAGAATACTTCGCCGTTTTGACGAAACAATAGTGTCAATCAAATGTGTAAAAATAATGATTTTTTTTGTAAATAAATCACACTATTTGTGAATCACCCTGTATATATTTTTTAAAATTTTTATTTAACTTTCTCCATATTTTCACTTATCAGTTATTATTCTAAACGCTTCCATTTTTTCCTCATTTTCTCTCCCTGTTAATGGAAACACATTTTTTCATAGTTCATTAATTTATTCTTGTTTTTCAATTCTACCTTAAAGTGATAGAGATATTTTCATATTTGATGGCGGAAACAAAAGACTGAGAAATGTCACATATTCGTATTGTCAGTGTCAAATTTCTCAAAGACGTTCGTGATTTTGACAGAAATGCAGCAAATTGGCAATAAGAAAGTTATTCATCGTCGAACTAGAGAAATAATTTGCAATACGTTTGATTATATGAGAATAACTTTTCCTTTTGAAGCACTGACAAAAACTGGTTTCCTTAGAATTTGTTTTTTCAATCTATTTAGCGAAAATTTAAATTTACCTAGACATTCCTTTTTACGGCGTTCATGAGAAATTTGACACTGACAATACATTTTTGTGACATTTCTCAGTCTTTTGTTTCCGCCACCAAATCTGAAAATACCTCTAGGTACCTATTTTTTGTCATCCATCTCATTTGTTCTTTTTCTCTGTTTTGTTATTTTTTCCACATCTGTCACATTCATTCATGGAAATTTAAAATACAAAGAGTTATTCCCCCTCTTAGAAATTTACTTGTTTACTTTTGCTGAAGCTGATTTTTTGTTAATATATTGATGACCCCCAACTATCTCTTGATAAAATTATTATCAATTATCCTCTGAGCCCCCTTTTCACTTTCTAAAATTAAATGTCCTTTTGAACAATACTGAATGTCTGTTCCAGGACCAAATCTTTTCTGAGAAATTCGGTTCCATACAAAAGACAACTGTACGTTTTCAGGTAACGAAAATTATTGGTGCAAATCGCCAGTAGATAACAACGTTGTGCATTTAGAATTCTGAAAAATTCGTTTTATATTGTTGTATTGAATTTAAGTGTACCGTCATGTTTTTTTCTACAACTACAACTCTTATTCTCTCTTTACTAGTTTTTTCTTGGCTCCTCCACCAATTATTACCACATCCGCGTGTCGAGGCCCCTTCCCGTTCCATATCATTCTCGCTGGGCCCCTGGAAGCGAAAGAAGTCTTCTCCTAATATTCGCAAAGTTCTGAATTTTCGAACTCTTTGCATTTGCTTATGAAATAGGCACACAAAGAACCGCAACAGTTTTTACCCTATCATTAACTATTTATGCAATTTTAAATCATAATCAACACACAAGTATTTTGAGGTTATCTGTCATAAAAATATTTTTACATTATCGTAACATTACTAAAAATCATTCGAATCGTAAAATGGATTCTACAGGGTTATTCTAAATGATTGTAGTCGAAGTAGGCGTGAAAACTGAATGTAAAATTTATGGTTGCCGCTCCACATAAAAAAATCATCAAAATGATGTGTTAAATTGGCTGCAAAATAACTCAATATTTTTAAAATTGATTGTAGAACAACTCAATATTTCTGGATTTAATCGTTAATTTAACAAAAATAAATAAAATCCTCATCACCGCACTTTTCACCTAAAAAATGACAGTGACAGCGACACAACTGACAGTTCACATGAAAGCGGCAAAAACGTAATAACATGGGCATGGCCTACTTCGACTACAATCATTTAGAATAACCCTGTATAAGGACCTCTGATTTACGAAGTAATATACGCTACAAATGATATTTTCATATTTTAAAATTAACTTGAATCAAATTATCGGCAATACAGGAATTCGTATTATCGACCCTCGTCAAATGTCAATAGTTTTTGCGTCAATTTGAATTTAATTTTTTAAGTGTAAAGTTTTTGTGTTTGTCGTGTTTCCTAATAAATTCGCCAAGTGCAGCTGATTAAATTACATTAAAAGATAGAAATATTGGAAAAATGGGCAAATCAACACCTAGAGTTCCACGCGAAAAAACAATACCCAAGATATATTCCACAAAAAAGGAAGATAGAGTCCAAGTTTTTTGTCGCTTGCGTCCCGCAAAAGATAATCCAATTTCGACCTACATCAAGTTATTGTCTCCAACAGATTTACTTTTAACAACTCCAGCTGCATCCAAAGGAACTTACAAGGAGTCATGTTTCAAATTCGAACATATTTTCAGCTCGCAATCGTCACAAAACGAAGTGTTCGACCACGTGGCTTATCCCCTGGTTGAGAACTTGCTAAAAGGAAAAAACGGAGTTTTATTTACTTACGGAGTAACAGGTTCCGGCAAGACGCACACTCTTTCTGGAAGTCACGATAATCCAGGTGTCATACCTAAATGTATTTACAGCATATTCAACTCAATCGCGGATTGTCAAACAATAAAATATGTGATCAAATCGGACAAAATGAATGGTTTTGAAGTTCAGCACGAATACGAAGCTGTGCAAGATCAACTAAATGTAGAAAAAACAACTCCCAGTAAGTCACCTCTAAAGAACAGAAAAGTATACAAGGATAAGTCTTACGTGAATGATGGTGCCAGAATAGTGAATATCGACAGCGATGATAATTCTTATGCGGTTTTTGTAAGTTACGTAGAAATCTACAACAATACAGTATTCGATTTGTTGGATGAGTCACCGTTGATTGGAAAAGGACTGCAAAACAAAATCTTGAGAGAAGATCTGCAAAGAATCGTCTACGTGAACGGAGTTGTGGAAGTTGAGGTAAAATCGGCCGAAGAGGTTTTCCAGTTTTTCAATCTGGGTCAGAAACGAAAGAAGGTTGGCAATACTGTTTTAAATGCGGTGTCCAGTCGAAGCCACTCAATTTTCACCATCCGTGTGGTGCGGTTGAAAAACAACAAACTAGAAAAGCTGCAAGTGTCTCAGTTGAGTCTGGTCGATTTGGCAGGATCCGAGAGAACTAATCGCACCCAAAACACCGGCCAAATGTTGAAAGAATCTGGTCAAATCAATAACTCGCTCATGTCGCTGAGAACTTGCTTAGGAATCCTGAAGGAAAACCAGTTGTCCGGTGGCAATAAATTGGTCCCTTACAGAGAAAGTCGCTTGACTTTGTTGTTCAAAAATTACTTCGAGGGGGATGGCCAAGTGAGAATGATAGTTTGTGTGAACCCCTCAATAGATGACTTTGAGGAGAACCTGCACGTGATGAAATTCGCAGAAATCACGCGGGACGTGAAGTTAGGAATAAAACCTGATTTAAAGTGTAAAAGTAGAGCCACCCCAAGAACTTTAAGAAGAGTTGGCGACTTTGCAGATGACTTGGTTCGTCTCGAAGCAGTGCCACGAATCAAACTCGATTTTGCTAATCCCGAGGAGAGCCGATCAAAACTCGATGAGTTTGCCAATATTTTGAAAAACCGGATTAAAGCGATGTCAGCTCTGTCCGGTGAAGTGGAACATCGAGAGACCGCTTTCAGGAAGAGACTCCACGAATCTGAATCAACCAACGGATTGTCCAAGTCGGAGGCGGAAAAAGTGCGAATTCTAATTTTAAAACAAGAACATGAAATTGTTCATCTCAAAAGTAAATTTGCTTATTCCGAGAAATGTAACAGACTTAGAAGTGCGCGCAACGAAGAACTGAAGCACACGGTCACGTGCTTGAGTAGGAATTTGGTCGAGAAAGAACAGGAAATTGCGCAACAACGATTGGAAAGAGGAGAGTTGAAGCAGCAGCAAAATCACATGTTCACGGATGAATTTCTTGAGAATTTAAAGATGAATCACGCCATGCAGGAGGAATTTGCGCAGGAAAAGGGCGAAGAACAAACCACCAAAAAGGAATATGTTGAACGTGTGGTGGTACCTTTGAAAAAACGCAGGTCGCGTTCTGCAGGAGAGGTAGAATTTGTTTACGAATGTTATGTTAAATTTGATGATGTTCTTTCAGGTGGAAAAGATGTCTCTTTTTCAACAGTTCGTGCGTAAAAGCAAGTCTGCTACCAAATTAAACAAACTAAACCATGGAAAATATTATTTCGTGTCGCACAGAGAACATATTAATGGTATATTTAAAAGCACACTAGATGACTAGGACTAAGTGTTAATTGTTTTGAGCTTGTGATGTGTTCCTTTATATTGTATTTGCAATAAGTTTTAATTGTGTTTTTTTTACTATTTTTTTAATTATATTACATTAAATGTGATACTTTTTAAAAATGTTTAATGCTTATTTCCCAAAATGGGTTATTATTTCAGGGATGGGGTAGTTTTCCTGGTATTTTTAATTTGTTCCAATTTATATATTGATTTTTCATAAAACCGATTACCATTTCAGCAATCCGAGAGTCAAAAACGTTTCACTTTGCGTTATTTCATCAAATATATTTCCTACATTATTACGTAACATTTTAGTTTGTAACCACTGAGTGGAGAGTCTGGCCACTTGCTCTGGTTGCTTTCAGTAGCGGCGCAGGTCAAATGAGCAATAAAATGAACGAAATTCAGTGGTGCTATCAAGGCTGTTTTTGCGTATTTAAATCGTTAACGATATTTTGTAACGTAAAGTCCGTGACATATTGTTGGTGTCTAAGGTTCTGCAAGACCGTCATAAAGTGAGCGATAAAAATTTGAAATAACCGAAATATTCTCTTTCCTGAAAAGAACTCAGACATCAGACAGGTCAGCTTTGTTTTTAAAACAAATATATTCTGTATCTGGAATGTCTCAAGGAAGTGTGTTAAGTCCAACATTATTCCTATAAACTACTGAAAGAAAAACTCCACTGAAACTTCAACTATTACAGGAAACAAACAACAAGTGGTCGGGTTTGTGGGGTAGATTATGGTATTAGAGACTAATGACACAAATTTGATCGGGGGTGAAGTAGTAAAAGTGCGTGACTGAGCCTAACCATTATTTTCTTCCCCTTTCGAACTTTACACAATAACATATTTTTTTTAAGTAGATGTTGCGAGAAAATTGCATTGTTCGATGATTCACCTGCACAATGATTAATATTGTTCTCAGAACGAAAAGAAATGGAAATCTAGAACCAATGACTAATTTAGGTCAACGGTTAAATTATAAAGTCGTTATAATTCTTTTGTGACACAAACAAACTTATTTACATCTAAAGCAAATTTTACAAAAACACAAAAAACAGTGGCTTTGTGCCAATAGGTATTATCAAAACGCATTCTGTCAAGATGACAGTTCAGATTCCTTCCAGCGCCAACGGTGAAACAATAAACTACCAGACCTGTCATTCTTTGCTGTCATCTCTTTCAATTTTATGGTAGTCAGCCACGGTTTAAACAACCTAGCGTGCACGTTTACACCTTAGATTAAGATAATTTGTGAAATGACCCAAATTTATTGTTATTCGACCGCATTTCGAATTTCGAGCTTTGTTCAGTGTAAAATTTTCCGACTTGCAACTGTTCTAAATTCGTCGATGACGTAGTGTTACGTCAGATAATCAGCAACCATGAAATTCAAATATCTCACTAATAAATTAAGTACCTAATCAGATAATTCTGCTTCGTTTTTCAAGCTTTCGAGACTATTTTAAACGTTGAGTCAGACGTTTCCATAAGTTTGTCAACAAGAAGTTACTCCCTACGATTTAGGGATATTCGTTACTAGGTTGCCATAAATTTGGTTAGGTTGGAGCTTATGTACTATCGGATAGCAAAAAAAACTTACGAGGTCTTGCTTTAGACACTTCCAAAACTCAATCAAAAATCTGAGTTTTGGAAGTGTCTATAGTAACATACTGTACCAGTTTTTTTGCTATCCGATGGTACAGTTGGTTGCAAAAAAAACGGGAAACGAAAATTTCCCTAATGTAAATTTGATTTTTGTCAATTTGTCAATGAATTGTATACTTGACAATACCTATCAAATAATTTTTAAAAATGTCAATGAATTTTGACGTTAATTCTAACCTATTTCTCGTAAGAAGTGTTCACACTATGTAAAAATATGTCAATTTTATTCTGACAGTTCCCGTTTTTTTGCAACCAACTGTACATTGAATAAAGGATATTTGTTCTTTCTCACTTTTCTTTTCCCTTCACTGTTCACTTCTCTTTAACACAATCAACATTTCTCCCACTCGACGCTTGACTACAAACCCTGTTTCAGCCCCCGCGACGATGCTCTTTCTCTACCCCATCTTCTTCATCCTGCCGGCCATGGCCTCCGGCCGCGGCGAGTGCTCCAAGGAGGCTTACGACGAGTGCATCCGCATTGCCGACCCCTTGGTCAAGCAGCCCCACCTCATTTTCCCCGACAACATGAACGACATCGACCTGGTCTGTCGGACGTGGAACAGATTCGTCGACTGCTTGAAGTACTACACGGACAACTGCTTCACGGAGCAACAGAAACGCCAGTTCAACAAGGCCGTCGAGAACCCCATCGAAAGCGTCCACCAGATGTGCACCCAGCCGAGGTACCAGAACGAGTACTTGCAGTACGCACCTTGCATCAAAAGTACCATCACCGAGCCGAGCCATTGCGGCTCGCAGTACAACTTGCTGGTGGACCAAGTGTCCCAAGGGGAGATTATCTCGAAGTCGACGTTGTGTTGGTAAGAGTGAGTGGACTGTCAGCGGGTTTTGTGAGGTTAGGAAATTTGGTTGCAGCTCGCACGACAGGTTCAAACAGTGCGTCTTGAGGGAGACGAGGAGGTTGTGCGATAGAGGAGTCACGGATGGGCCCGCTTTGACATTTTCCAGTCACATTATAGACAAAGCTTTGAGTTTTTTGCAGGACCAGTGTTACAACTACATGTGAGTAAATTCCCTAGACAAGTGTCGTTGTTGGTGTTATTGTTACTGGTTGCAGCCCCAACTCTGGTGACTGCACGAGTCACACAACTGACTCTCAAGCCTTCTCTGACCCCCTCACCATCTCGACTTCTTCGAGTGAAGTCTACCCGTGGAGCACCATCCAAGACGCCGCCCCCAAAGAAATACTCCCGTCGAGAGTGACCCCGCCCAGAATGCCCACCACAACCTCTTGGCTCCCCTCTTCGACCCTCTCTGTACAGAATTCGGTAATTCCCCGCTCAAATCTTGAATTCTTGTATACAGAGTGATTGCAGGAAACCTCGCCTACTCAGATGCTGGGGTCGCGCACGCGTCCGGCTTCCTTCGGGCGCGCTAGCAGCTGGTCGGAGACGCCTAGTTCGCCACCTGGTGGCAACACTGTTCAGATGTACCCCGACCAGTCCACCACTAGCACTACCACTCATTCGTCGCGTCCCGATTGGGCCACCATGACGAGTTGGACACCGCAGAGGCACGGCGAGGACGACAAGAGTACCACTTGGTACCCAGCTGCTGGGACTCAGCTTGTCAACGAGGTGGACGAACCCAACCAGCAGGGACTGACCAAGCCCAGGAACGAGGGGGCCAGGGTCGGACAAGTGTTGGGGTTGACCGTTTTGGCCGCGGTCTTCGCGGCTTTGTGTTAGGTTTATTGGAGTTTTATTAATCGATAACAGAGCAATAATTTATTTCAAATCAGCACTAGTCAGTTTACCAAATAGTCGACTGTAACTTTTAATAAATTAATTATTATTTTCTGAACTGGATTTTTGTGGTTTTCCTGTGTTACTACCTTTCTGGCAGACTTTTTGTAACGAAATGGGGTTCCACAGGGTTCTCTGCTAGGGCACCTAGTTTCGAGACGAAAATGGAGTTACAATTCAACCAGTTGTTTTAAGGTATTTGTTCGTTGTTTTCGATTTGAAAACACTCTGATGGTGTTGATTTAGTAATAATGATAATAATAATTAAAGCAAGTTTAGTAAAACATGTTTTCTTCTTTATTAAAGATACTGAAATAACCTTCTTTTGATAAAATCTTCACTATGCTGCAATAATTTATAAATAAATAACTGGTTGTTTTTCTTTAATATGAAGAATTAATTAGTTTCTAAGCCACCGAGAATATTACAATAGATATAAAGGAGGCGATTTTGGCCCGCGGCGGAATTATAAGCACGAGGCCCGAAGGGTCGAGGGATTATAAGACGCCAAAGGGCCAAAGTCGCCGTTCACGCCCGAAATGCAAACATTATTTTTTGTAAAATCATTTAAATCCACCTTAAAGCTGGCAACATCACCCCTTTCACGTCAGGTGTTAAGGCTAATCGGGATGACCAAGTGTGCGAGAGAGATACAGATATCGGAAAAGTATTTAGCGTTTTTTAAAGAAACGGTATGACCGATTTTCAATTTTTAAACTGCAAGTGTCATAAAATATTACTTCAAAATGCGGCAACTTTTTACTTTTTTTATTTTTGATTCCATTAAAAAAAAAATTTTTTTTTCTTCGTTATTAAAAAAAAAATTAAAAATCTGCTCAACGGCGCATGTGGGGGCCAACTTCTTAATGGCAAATCTTTTTTTATTTTTAAATTTTGACAAAAAATAACGCCCGAAACAGAAATATACGTTTTTCTTTGACAATCACATACCGACAATATTAAGTGTACAATAAAGATAAGATTGCACTCTTGCATAGGAAAAAAAAGTGGAAATACAGGGTCCATTATAAATGATTGTAGCCGAAGCAAGCCATTCCTATTATATGTTATGAAATGTTTGCCGCTTCACTGTGAACTGTCAATTTTTGTCACTCTCAGTGTTATTTTTTAGGTGAAAAGTGGTGAAGAGAATTTTACTTATTTATTTATTTTTTTAAATTAACGATTAAGTTGTTTTGCAACAAATTTTACTCTTGTGTGTAAACGGTGTGTTTTCACTTATTCAAACCATTTTGATCATTTTTTATATGAAGCGACAACCATACATTTTTACAACTGTACGTTGCAGCAAAAAATCAAATGACTCCAAATGTCACTGTCAACTAAATAATAATAATTATAAATAATAACTAAATAAAAATTTAAATAAAGGAGAATTTTATAAATATTTAGGTATTAATCAATCAAATCATATTCAACATTCAATTATAAGAATTAAATCTATTTTAAAATCAAAATTAAACGGTAATAATTTAATTAAAGCAGTTAATACATATGCTGTTCCATTGTTGACCTATTCTTTTGGTGTTATAAAATGGTCCAAAACTAATTTACAGAATATAAATATTCAAACTAGAGTTCTCTTTACAAAATTTTGTAAACATCACCCCAAATCTGCTATTGAAAGATTTAATTTACCACGCGAAAATGGTGGTAGGGGTTTCTCAAATCTAGAAATTCTACAATATAATCAAATTGCTTCACTAAAAAATTATTTTCTCAATAGAGCTCGTGATAACACTTTTTTTAATGCTTTGGTTTCAGCGGATAAAGGTTACACACCTTTAAATTTAAGCGATAAAATAATTTCAGATATTGTTGAGCCAAATATACCTGACACTATAGCAAATATAAAACAATAGTTATTTTTATATTAAGTGCGCGAAGAGAATGTTTTTTGTGCATGAAAAGGTCTTTTACGCCGAGACGAAGGTCGAGGCAGTATAAGCCTTTGAATGCACAAAAACATCTTCGCGCACGAAATATAAACAATATTTTTTCTATAATTGATTCAAAAAATTGAAATCAAAAATTCAAATTTTTGAAGGAACTCTGAAGTTTCAATGCAGTGACCATGTTGCTAGGTAACTAATAAAAAACAGTGCGTGAAATGAAAAACAGAAATAGTCGTATGCGTGAAATTGCATTTCACACACTGTTTTGTATGGTTTCTACGGTTTCGATCTTACTAACAATGCAAAAAAAAATACACGTCAGAAAATGACCCACTTCAGGCACAGATAACTATGCGTGAATTTCAATTTTTTGAATCAATTATAGAAAAAAGTTTTTACATGGGAGATATTTTAAAGAACTAGAACAACCAGAAATTAATATTCAAGCTTCTCATGCATGGCTTAAAAAATCAAATATTCATCCTGAGACTGAAGGTTTTATATTTGCAATACAAGATCGTGTTATAAATACAAGAAATTATAAAAAACACATATGCGGTTTGCAATCGATCATCGATAAATGTAGGATTTGCGGAACTGAAGGGGAACCCATTGAACACATCATTTCTTCTTGCACCGTTTTGGCTCAAAGCGAATATAAGAAACGTCATGATATATTCGCTACAATTATACACATGAATTTAGCAGTTAAATTCAACTTATTAAAGGATGCACAATGCGGAGGCGAGACGCCGGTAATTATGTTGATAAGCACTGCACTATTACTTGATAGTAATATCCGAATAATGAATGTACTCCGGCAAAATTGCCGTGCCGCCTGGTGGTGGAGGGTTAAGGAAATTAATTCATTTTTTGTAGTGGGGCACTGTTCCATTAAGAAAATGCTGGTGATAAAGGCGAATAGCTGGCTGTGTATTCTTGCCACACTCAAAATACGCTTGTAGCATGTTGGTCATTTCATTTTTACTCAAAGTTATGACAAATGCAATTTTTTACAGTCTAATAACTTGTCAAATTACTTGCGTAACAACTGCTCCAGCTGACAGGTTGCACAAAGTAACTAGATTTTTAAAAAATATATATTATAACGCTCTTCTAAGGACCGAAGAAAAAAGCGCTATAGCCGGGAAAGCGCTATTACCGGGAAAACCTTGCCGGGCCCTTTCTTACAAAATCGGAGCACTTATTGGAATGTTAGAGCTCCTGACCTGGGTGAACCAATTTTTTAGTTTCCACCTCTTCATATTACGCGTATTGTATTTTTTTCCGGCTGGTTCCTTCATGGACCGAAACAAATTCACTTCTTTTTTTTTAATATCGTACGTAAAATTGATGCATTTATATTCTTGGATGTAGTAATAGTTATTTTTGTAATTTGCCTCCATTTTGATTCTCTAATAGACATATTAACGAACGCAACGTCATCATCTGCGATGTCCTTATAGCCATTAATTCACGGAACATTTTACGAAAATTTTTAAGTTGGTAAAGCTTGATGCGGAATTATCTTGTCATGCATGTCAGTTTAAATTACAAAATGTGTCAAAAATTATTTATCAGGATTTATCAGGCAGCAAATTCGCGACCGTATTTTTGGCAATTTCACGTATTTCAGCGGGCGTACATAGGTACTATCGCAGCCAAAATACTTTGGTCGTCACTTTTTGACACTTCACATGTAAATCAAGTATTAATGTCAATATACATGACAATTTCAAATTATTCTTGTCAAAAATATGGCACCTTCAGTTTTGGATAAATATAGAATCGTCTTACTTGCTTCTGCAGGTTGTCTAAACCGTGACCATGTTGATCTTTTGCTTTTGAACCCTGCCTCCGCAGCTGGGATTTACCCCACGTGTATGACACTGATAGATTAAAATAATTTTGACAACAGTAAAAAATAAGGTTAAACATCCTAAAGCTCGCTTTACAATTGAATATCATTTATGTCACATTGACGACCAAAGTATTTTGGCCGCGATAGTACTATGGCGGACAAATTCCAAAAAATAGTATAAAAAAAGCCAAATTTACACTAGAACGAGTTGAATACAAGGTTTTTTTGTTCGATGAGCCTCTTAAAGGCTTCAAATCGCCTAAAATCATTAAAATTAACTTGACGTTTCGTTTTGACAAGTTGTGATATTTATCGAAATCCGTTCACACAGGAGAAAATTCTCAAATTCTGACAGTGTCGAACAAAAAAATCTTTTTGATTCAGTGTAAATCGATCAAATTCTTTTGTTAATTAATTTTTTTCATTGAAAATGATTTTCACATTTTATACACAAGTGGAATATATTCGTGAAAACATTTTGTTCGGGAGAGAAAATTCCTAGAAATTTATTTTTGCAAAATCCATTTGTATTGTTTCTTTCCTGGTTTTAATTTACGTAATTTTACTCCTTCCATCGGAGCGTTATAACCGGGAAATTGGAGTGTTACAACGAATAAAACAGTTCTTCCATGTTGGAATGTCCACCACCAATAGAGATAATTCCCCATACAGCACTATCGACCACTGCTAGTTGACTTCATTTAGGAATTGAGTTGCTTTGAGATAATTTCTCTAGATTTATGATTGGCTTTGGTTCAGCCTCACTGAACACACTTTTTTTTGCAGTATGGACACTCAAATTTTAAATTCCATGCAGTTTTGTAGTCCCAAGTGTGATGAACCAAGTGGGTAATTCAAATTTCCCACCAAGCGTCCATCTCATTTTTTTTTCTACCAACATACACAATGAAAAATAAAACCCGCGAAATTAAAAAAAAACTGGCCAAGAGCGCGTGATCGTACTTAGTTAATTTCCCTACGTTGTGTTTTTTTTTAAATACAAATTAAACATTACCAGATTCGTTCCAACAGGGTTTGTGAACCACACAGAAGAGTGCAAATAAAACAACACAATAATTAAAACCAGCTATTTATTCAAAGTTATCATTTTCGTTAACGCCGGGATTCATGAATAATAAAACGTCTCGGGAGAGGGCACCCAAGTCTCCTCAAATGTGAGAAGACTACTCATTTAGAACTCTAGGAAAATGGTGAGCTCTGGCCATCCTCCTAGAACCCCGAATGAGGCTCCGCTAAAAACCTCTCCTAAAAATACGAACAAGTCCGAAGTGACAACGTAGACGGGACAGTTAGTGAAAATTGAGCAAAACTGATTTCATAAACAACACAATTCAAATTCAAAAGAAAACAGGAGTGTCATGTACATTACAAACAAAACAGTTACTTCGGACCGTTCGAGCGAGAGCGGGCACTAGGCGAGAACTTCAGCATGTTCTTTTTTTTCTTTTCCAAGTTAATTTACAAAATACGGCAGATACGCTATAGAAGGAGTGAGTGGCTTTGGGTGGTCCGGGGGTCTGTGGTACCTATCCTTACGACCTTATCATTTCCCGCCTACCCGTGATTTAGTGCTAAGGGGAAAAATCCTAACTGCTTTACGTTAAGTCAACAAATTGAGGTACTCTAAGTTCATCGGTTGAATTGAATATGACTATTTCAGAGCAAAAACAAACGACGCTTGTCAAGTACCACAAACTTCGAGAACAGATTCCCATTCCGGAAGTTCTGTGCCAAGGAACTCGGATTCAACTTACACCATGAGCGACGTTGCGGACCAGCATTCAGCAAGCCCCGCCAAGCGTTATGGTTTTCGGGTCTCTCTTGGGGCACAACATGTTAAACGAGGGGCCGCGGGGTCGTGTTCAACGATTGGATGTTAGGAGCAACTAAACCCCTCAAACAGAGAGAGACCCTCGCGATAAGGAAGAATTGACATTTACAGCAACTGGAAAATGTGAACGAAACCGCGACAAAACTTTGTTGACGGAGTAATCTAAGAACACTTTCAGTTTGGGATGGAAAAGTGGTAACAACCAATAACACATACATAACAATAAAACAAAAAACACAGTCCAGTCGACCCTAGCCTATTAGAGCCGGATCATCGACAAGGGGCCCCCCCCTTGAATAATATGGAGGGCGCCCCGGGACTAAACGATGAAAATACCTAAATGTAGAAGATCCCTGGATAAGGAAAAAGCCCGCGCAGATACCTGAAATATAAACCCAATTGGTTGCTACCGGGATGGAAAGTGGAAACTTTCAAATTTTGATTAAAAATGTTAAGCAATAAATAAATACTTGTTACACCAAAAGCGTCACTCGGAATAATTAGAAAGGGGATCAAAGTGAGGGAGTGCGCTGATAAAAAGTGAAAGCCACAGACCCACGCTAAAACTTGGTGTCATTTTCTTTTAGGAAAATTAGTGAATTGTAAAAACCTGCTTTGACAACAAGGGGAAAACGTGATCCGTCAATTTTATAAATTTAGCAAAACTAGAACCAGGCTGCCTTACGCTCCTTCGCAAGCTTATAATGTTAAAACATAATACATGGGGATGGTCGAGATAAATGTGGATTTTGTAAAACGTGGTGGAAACCCACGTGCGACCCATTTGTGTCTTATTATTGTTAAACTACATTTCGCGCGAAGTAGAACTAATTTTAGTACCCCAAACACATACCTAGTTCAAAACAGAAGTTGGACAGCAACATTTAGCACAGTTAAATAAAAAAAACCAACTAAAATCGCCCAATTAGCACACAGAAAAATACACGGTACTTCTGTACTACTCTGCGGTCAAGAAAAAAGTGCCCTCCAAAAAAACATGGCCGTTCATCCCCTGTCGACTTTCACCCACGCCCCCAAGCGGTCGCCGACGGTACCGAACGCCGGTAATTCTATAGCTTCATTGGCGGTTAGTTTTGAATTCAAAAGCGGTTATCTCACAAGATATTAATTTGAAGTACCCCTTCAACTTTTAAGACATTTGTTGTTATGGTTTTCTAGAGATCTAATCTCTCTAGAAAATGCTGACCATCAATTAAAAATCGGTCTGTTATGGTGTTAATAACAGGATCTCGACTGGGATCGTCGGAGGCAACCTCAACTTCTAAGTTATCATTACTAAAATAGTGTGAATAGAAGTCTCACATATACTTTTGTAACTGCTCAAATTCCTTGTTTGTAACTCTTGATCAGTGTCAGACATGTGCGGGCGGTTTGATGAAAGAGAAAACGTATATTACTGTTTCGGACACTATTTTCTAACGAAAAAATTAAATAAAAATCGATTAAGTATTAGTAAATATGGCTTAATCGTCGCTGTTGACCACTTTTTGATTTTTTTTGTTTTTAAAAAAGATACAATGAAAAAATTTTTAAAGGAAGAAAAAATAAAAAAAGTAAAACGTTGCCGCAATTTTCAATAATGTTTTAAAGACATTGCCCTTTTCAGATTACAAATTTTTCGCTTGGTTTAGCTAAAAACAGCTAAGTAAATCCCGCGCCATCTGTTGACCGAGAATCTCACTAAAACCTCATCCCGATTCGCCTTAAGGTGAAGTGTGAAGCTACGAAGTAAATTTAGCAAATATAACACTTACATTTTGGTAAAAAACGTACACTCACGAGTACAAGTCCAAAGTGTTGAAGACTTCTTCATTCTACTCTTTTCTTGAAAATAAGCCAGAACGACATTTTCTGTGGCAGTTAACGCTCCTTTTTCTCAGCACCATGCACTGAAAGCACCATACTTTTATTTTATTACTTTTTGTCATAATGCCGGTTTGGATTTTGCCGGCAACAAATTTTCAATAGCAGCAATTTCGCGTATATCAATAATTCAACATTATTTTCGGCTGTCATTTTAAACATTTAGCACACGAGTGACAGACATTGTTGAATTTGTTTCACGGCTACCTACTAGATTATTTTCATATTTAAATACGAATCGTCAATTTCTATTACCAACCCACGCAAAAGTCCCTAGTCTAATATGATAACTTGAGCAAGTCAGCGTCATTTCTTGATAAAAAAATACTAAATTTATTAAAGTATACAACCATACCCTTGTTAATTCGGACTAATTCATTAGGAATAATGAACCTGACAAAATTCTCGATGCCACCAACATTACATATTCGCAACTTAATATCTATTCACTTTGATTGTGACCACAACGAAAAACATAGTAGGCGCTGTTTAGCTGTGTGCTGCATACGTTTTACACTAAATATTTGTGTGGTGTGAACATGATGTGAAAATGTCAGAATTGTCAAAACTTGACCATGGCAGTAAACCAATGATTTTAATGTATTTATTAATATTAATAACGGAAATCAATATTTGAAGTAGAAGAAACTAAAAACGTCTGTCTAATTCTGTGATCACGTCTGTTGAAAAGTGGGGTTATATCCAGGTACAGATTATTTAACGTAAAAACTTCGGAATCACCTCATGCAATTCTCGATATTAATGAAAAACGAAGGAAATGGTCATTTGGCAGTAAGACAAACGCGAAAAATGCCTGGGGATTACCTGCTAAAAGTAATCAGAACTTTCAATTAGCATTGATTAATACAAATATTTTCAGATAAAAACTAATCAGACAGAAAGTACAAAAAAATAATTTACAGGGGATGAAAAGGCAGAAGGTATCAAACTACAACACTTACTAGCCAAAATGTACTACAAAAAAGCACAAATAGAGTTAACTTTATTGGTGATGTTAGTCTTTGTGAGTTGTTTTCCCGTTGGCTTCAATAAATGTCTCGAAACAAGTCAATATTAACCGTTTGGTCCCAACTTTGAGAAGACGACGTGGCATTTTCTTTTTGAATTCTAAAATTTTGTACCAAAACTCAATTTTATAGATATGCGCACAGTGTACGTCGAAAAACGTTTGCGCAAGTCGTCCTCCGTTCTGTCTTCTGTGAGCGTGACGTTTCTGTCAAAATGGCGCCTCTGAGAGTTGCCAACTGCGGCTGGATTTAGTGTTATCTAAAATTCCCTATCAATAACATAGCAACTGAAAAGTTACTAGGGAGTGGTCACAATCAAAATGAATAGATTATACTTGCAAAGCTTTTAAAAAAATTACAACTTGGATACAGACGTGTATTGCTGGTTGCCTAATCCACAAAACTTACAAAATATAAAGTATTTGTTAATTTAATTAATATAATAGTTCACTTATGATGATTCTGATTCTATGTTTAGTGATTTAAGCTTTCTACGTTGGATGTTAGTTTAAATAGATTACTGTTATCATTCGTTATCTTAATATCCTATCAATAATATAAATACACAATATGACTCTTCTGAACAAACACAAATTGTTCTTTGTAACCTGTTATATTCGAAAAATGTATTTTCTGCAACATTTTCGATTGGGTGTCTGTTTAAATTAATTTTTAACTGAAATTTTTGTTGAAATTAATGTGCTTCGTTGTCACTTGTGGAAATAACTTTTACAGTGGAGTCATGTTTTAAATAAACAAAGTTGATGAAATATCAATGAATTATCAGTGATGAGTTTTAAAATGAAATAATAATGAGAGATCGATTTGAAATAGCCACCACCAAATTCGATTTCCATTGCCAACGCAACGAAGCGCGCGGCAAAAGTCCCCAGAAACGCCAAACAGCAGAAGGCCACAGCTGATTTCGCGAGACGTCAAATGCGTTAAACAATAAATTCTAGTGGTTGTTTTCAAATTTTGCACAAGGTAAAGTGTTCAACGAGGCAACGGCGCTAATCGGGTGAGTTCCCCCGTCCCACACCGTCCCCCTTTGCCAATCACTCAACCGACAAACCTCGCTCAGTTACCGTTAGAGTTCATCGTCAAAATCAAAAAACTGACGTAAACTCGCCGCTTACACAACGTCGCGATTTGCACGAAGTCTCGCGGCGAACTTTGCCCCCGCAGCCCCGACATGTGCGACCTATCAGAGGGACTCAGTCTCAGTCGTGTTCCAGCTGTGATCTTGCCACCAGCGAGGACAATGTCGCACTACAGCGATGCCGAAGACTCCATAGACGTGGCCGATTTGGGCCTGCGGAAGCGGAAGTTGTGGGACCCCGAGACCGAGTCAATCACCTCCGAAATCAAAGAGTTGCTCGATGAAGATGTCAACTCTTTGGTGGAGGAGGACTGCATCGGGTGCCCCCTGCCGTCCACCCCCGAAGACGAGAACATGCTCGACTCGGAGATGAGCGACGTTCTCAAAGCTGCCGTTCTAGGTACAGGTAGAATAGGTTAGAAACTTTTTTTTTTTATTTATAAGGGTCCACCAGTTTCTGTACGACTTGAGATTGTAGACAGACAGATTTTAACAAACTGTCTCTTTTTCGTTGTGCGAGAGAAGCAAAGGGGCGACTCTTGTGAAGTAGCTTTAATCAGAAAGTATTTTTTAAATTAAATTTAAATTGATTGAATTGAAAACTTCAAAGTGGTGTTGGGAAAAGCCTGATTTGGAATTTTTATCTCTTCTAGGAACTGTTCTCTTGATTCAGTTTGTAGAGAAGTACGTACATGCGCATTTGCGAGTTAATCTAATAAATCAAATAGTCACGTGGTGGTGAAGAATGATCGTGATTCGAAAACACTTTTGTTAACACTCTAATTTCATGTCAATTCAAATATTCCGATTAAGATGTTTACCGAATAACATCTCCGTTGTGTAGATTTCGTCTTGAATTAAATTCAATTTTAATTTTTAATTTAATCGAAGTGAACCCTTGCCAGTAAATTAAATACTGATTAGAGATGATAATAAGATTGCTCAGGTGATAAAAACAATTAAAACAATGCAAGAAATTGTTGGGAATTGAATAACGGTGAAGCCAAATGGACACCTTGTGGCACACCAAACGTAGATTTTTACAAAATGGAATCTTGATTTTTTTTTTAATTCTAATAAGTCTTAATTACTTCGAATTTTCTGGAAAAGCTCTGAATTCATATGCGTTGTCTAAATAAAAACCTGATCAAGAGTGCTTTGTCCCAAATTGTGTTCGTTTCCCGTACGTCGTAGCTTGCAGCTTCTGAACTATCACTACTGTCATTGTTGTGAAGTTTAACCTCGAATGTGTGATTTGTAGCTATGTTTTTCATTTTGTTTTGTATTTTTATGAAAAACACGACTGGCGCAAGATTGACGTCACAGTGGTTTGTCACTTAAATAAATGCAACATATTATGCGACCGTAAATTTTTTTAAAGCACTCTTGATCGATTATTTAGTGTCGCAAAAATGTATTATAATGCAAAAGAGGATTTGTAATCGATTGTTTTGTTAATTTATTTTGCAACGCTGAGATGTATTATTATCGGGAAGGAACAAGGTGGGATGTTATGAATTCATCGATTTTAGCCTGAAGGAGTAAGGTGAACTGACTGTTTTAACCTGTTGCTACGCCCTCCTTTTAACACAAAACGTAAGTAATACAATGGGAACAATGTAAAATGATTTAATTTTACGCTATCTTTTTGAGCTCGAAATTTAAATTGTTAAAAAATAAAAAAAATATTCGTGGGTTTATCTGCACCGGCCTCGTTTAAAATATCATTTGTGAATTCAAATTCACTTCAAAATTGTGTGTTAAACACAGTTCACGTTGTTTTGGCATAATGGGAGGCCATGATTATTTTTTTTAAGCTTGGACACACTGATTTCCGTCACCAAAGCGTCGGACATGCGGACCTGTCAAAATGAACATAACATGTTGCTGAATTTCCCGCGATCTGAGTATTTTTCTATTGCAAAACTAGTAAAACTGACAACAAAGCACTAGACATTGACGCTATTTATAACCTCAAAGTTAGGAAAAAAAATCTATTTCCATGACCTCCCAATATGTCAAAACAACGTGAATGCATTTTATGTGAGAAAGTTTTTTTTACTAGCGTTTTGTTCCATGTCGCTTTCACTTTTCATTTTATTTTAATAGTTCAGAAAATTGAAGCTACCAAGACGTTTTATTTTTTGAACATGGAAATGTAATAATAATAATAATACGGACTTTATTAAAGAGAGAGAAAAAAAGAAGCATACAAGACAATATATTAAAAAAATACAATATAAAAATTTAGATAAACAAAATACAAAGATGAGGCGAAGTCTAGCAACAGCTATCCTACTTAACCTCAAAGAAAAGAAAAAAAAGAAACAATTAAAAACAAAAGTAAAAGGGGAATAAGAAAGTTAGATAACTAATATGCAAAAGAAGAAAAAATCCTATGTGTATAAAAATAAAGAATATATTCTTAGAGTAAGATTTAACAAAAAAAATCAATTCACAAAAATAATGCTTAGTGTAAAAGAAATCAACTAAGACAATATAAACTGAAGAAATTAATACAACAAAAAATAATTACATGTAATACGGTGCGATCAATTAAAAAATAAATCGAATCGGCGTGTTACCTATGGCAACCCATGCTATAGCATAGGCTCCAAAGCAAACTCGATTTATTTTTTAAATGATCGCTCGGTATAAAAATAAAAGAAAGACTTTTTTTTTTCTAATTTCTTTCTCCTACTACTCTTCTCCATCAAATAACATCAAATATCATTCAGAAGAAAGAATTGCTTTGCTTTTGCACGGAAGCTGTTTACTAATTTTTCGAAGAGGAGCGACCCTTTTTGTCCTTTTTCCTCTTGATAACGTCGCATTCTTTGGAAATCAAGGGTAATTACGTGGGAGTTAGATCCGGTGAATAATGAGGTTGGCTCGATATTTTTCAACCTTCTTGTGACACTTTGGAAATTAATTTATCGTAATATTCATCTGTTACACTCTGGTTGCCTAGGTGCCGTGTAGTAAACCCAAAGTGTTCAATTAGAAACTCCCGGAAATGAACCACGGGAAAATTTCAAATAATGAGAATGAAAATGAAATCAGTCAAGGAAACGCATAAAGAAAAACAAAGCATTTTTTGTAGTTTATTAAATGATGTTTTACACCAAACTGGACGCTGCAGAAATTAACTTAAATTTGCAATTGCGACTCTTAACACCAACTCCCGTGTTCTCGTTCCCCGAATTCTCCAGGAAACATCTTCCAGAGTGGTCTCTCCCGGATGACGAGTCATTCGACATCACCTCCGTTCGCGACCCAGGTGCGGATCCGAGAGAAAGTTTCAAGCACCTGTTGATTATTACAACACTTACGAAACAATTTTTTTTCTTGAATAATTCCTTTCCTGTTCCATACACATTTGTGGAAACCTTCGAAGCATCTCGGACAAAAAAAAAAAAAATTTGTCACTTGAAATCCACCGGTTCCCCAGTTGTTTCCAAGTCGTATATTTTTAATAAAAGTGTGCACAATCACTTCTAGTTGTTGTTTGTTGTTCAGACGAGTAGCTGAAAAAACTTGATCGATGTGCGAGGTAGGGACGTAGATACATCAAATCATTTCAGAAAGGATAGCGTGCGCTAAAAGTGTCGTAAAAACTAGAACTAATTTATTTAGGGAAACGTTACGAATTAAATTTTTCACACGAATCTTGTCGAATGATTTTTTTGAAGACTGCACGTCTAAGTTAATTGGTTTTTTGTTATTTGAAAAGTGCTGACGTCAAGGTTACACTTGTAAACAATAACATAATTACATAATTCTTTGAAATAAATTTGATGTACAAAATATCGGGTGTTCATTTAAATTTCTCCTGAAAGTTGGCGTTGAAGAGTCGATTGTGAACGCACCACTCGTCAATCTGCACAAACAACACAAAAAGTGAGGTTAGATGTAAACAGCTCATCTGTGGTGCGATCACAATCGACTCTTCGAGGCCTACTTTGAGGATACATTTAAATGAACACCCGATATATTGCAAGTGGGAATTTTTAACACTGAGTGATTAAAGTAATGTCTAAAATCGTTGTCTTTTAATTTTTTTTTTTATGAATAGTTTGCATGTTGTCAACAGACGCATAATAATATGTATTTAAATTTTCGTTAATTCATGAATGAGAACAATACCATTTTGATTTATAATTTTTTGTTAATCTTGGCATTCCGAGAATTTACAACCGTTGTTGTTGCAAACATTGGTGTTGAAAAGTGACTAAGGGCCAGTTTCATAATAAACTTAAAGTCGACTTTATCTTAAAGTGACTTTAATGGATTGTTGCAACAATATGTTTCTATGGTAAATGGTAAACTTTAATGTTAAAGTAACTTTAGGCTGATTATGAAATTGGGGGTAACTGACTATTTTTAATCGACCGATAAAATTTCCACAATTCCGGAAAAAAAACGATTTCTTATCTGCGGCGGCACATTTCCGAGCGTTGCATTTATTTCTTTCAGTTTTACCACGGTATCATCGCACACCCTGTATAAAACTTTTACTTTGGGAAAGCGCCGCTTTGATATTTTATTTATGAGATTGCACAACAAGCGTGACAAGCGAATCGTGAAATAATTTACTGTTGCATTAATGAAACTGCTATTTTTATCACAATTAGAGAAACGAAATAATGAGGAATTAAATAAAAACAACATGATGAGATCGTAATCGAGATATTTTGGCTTCGAATCATCATTTCGAGTGGTTCTATTGTCGTTGCAGCATCGTACAAATTTGTAATTATCAGTACAACGGATCTTCTCGTTTTGGACAAACTTGTTTTTACTCGACTTTTGTAAACAATTCAAATGGAAAAAGATTTCACGTTGTCTGTGATTATTTTCACGGTTTGTGATTCGGAACGTGTACTGTGGAAAGTTTCCAGCACTAGACAGGCTCGAATTTCTCTTTTGGAGTTCGTGCTAGACGAAGAACATTTCGATTGGTGGGGGTCGGTTATGTTTTGGCAAAATTTTCAAAAAAAAAAAAATCGAAGTGTGGTTATTTATATTAGAGTACGGTAGGGGTATTTTACAGCGCGAAAACTAGGCGTCAGGCTCGAGGCAAAGCCGAGGGCCTGATTTTGTCAACAATTGAACACGTTGAGACCACATTGATCACAATCATTTCCCATTAAGAATACACTGTGAAGATTTTTTTTCAACGACAACATCTTCATTTGAATCTATGACAACTTTCAGCACTCCAAACATTATTATGACTCGTGAAGATCAACAGCTGATGTAGATTGTTCTTCTAGATCCAAGGTTACCACTACAACTAAAGCGTCGGAGGGGTTTGGCCCTAAACATCAACGAAAGATAATCGACGTAGAGTTTCACATCCTGTTTGTGCTGATAACGCACCAAGTCGTCGCACAAAGATGTATTGTTTACGTCGTGTTTAATTTTTATTTTGTTTATTCGTCTACGTTTCAAACGACACTTTTTATTTGTTCATGCTAAAAACGTATCGACACGTAAATTTCGTTTTGCAACCTTCGAAAATGTCCCGGTGTTATCTTTTCGACTGGTCCACATTGTCAGATTGTGTCAACAATTTTATCTCGTCGACGGCGCGTCTCGAAATGAAATCTTGAGATTTTTCATAATCGACGATAAATTTCGCTCGACTTATTTTTCCCGAAGAGTTATTTACCAGAAAGTTTTTCGAACATCTCGAGATAAAACTCGTTCCAAGTTTGTGGAAAAACAACAACACGACTTCGGTTGTTTTCCTCACAAATCACCCTGTTTACACTTTAAATTTACGACGAAGCAAACACACCACGAGGTGAACGCCTATGTTGTAGCCACGATCCACTTTTTCCGAAGACAGGAAAACTTATAATCTGATTATGTAATTAGTTAATATCGATTGATTTATTTGGTGGTTCAACAGGACGAAACGCTCGCTCACACGGACGAACCACTCCGGTGACGGTTTTCGGTCATTCGATCTGTTTTTCGGTGCGACGTTTCCGGGACGTGATCGAGTTGTTATTGAATAATTTACGTGATTTTCCGGTCAATGTCGATGAACTCGTCCGTTGCGGATCCGGAGGGCTCCGGATCGAGATGTGGGACGTGTTCTCGGCGAGTAAATAAGAATGTTGGGAGGCGAGGAGGCCGCCACCATCATCGATTTTCGTTTGTTTGACTATACGGGGTGTCGCAAAAAGAGAGACACTTTCGGTGAAGTTTCGATTTGAGCGTGCGCGATCGGGATGCCACGATTTACAAGAAGTTGTCAAATTTGATTTTTTAATGAATTTGTTTCTCAAATAAGGTCACCAAAATAATAAAGATTTTTTTTTATTTTTCAGCAAAATGTTCAAATCTTTTTTTTTTAATAATAATAATAACATTGTTGTTTTATTGCCCAATAGAAAAGCAATTGCAGGACAGTATTTAATAAACTATTAATTGTACATAATACATATAAAATAACGGAGTAAACAAGTCTAATACAGTTTCGCAAATTAACGAAGAGAGAGAGAGAAAATACATAACTGTAATTTTAGAGTAGATCACCTTTCGATAATGATGAGAAAAAAGAAACAGCTTAATTGAGCTAGTTAATTCGTTAATTAAGTAATTCGTCTTTACATTCACCTCCGTTGGCGACACAGGTGCGGATTCAGAAGAGGTGCAAGCACTTGTTCTTCCCCTACCAATATTTATTTAAAAAAAAAAAAGTTTCTTTCCTGTTTTGTACACTTTTGTGAAAACCTTCAAACCATCTCGGTATATTTTTTCAGTTCAATTCGTTTAAAAATGTCTACAAGATATTTAATAAAAGAAATTTGATTTTGATACCTATAAATAATTTATTTTTCGTACATGCTGCACAGAAAAGAGTCGATGACGCAACAACAGTTGCAAAAGATATTTTTTAGGCGCCCTTAATGAAAACGTTAATTTTACGTACTCACAAGCGGACGAAAAGCAACACTTTTTCGGACGCGCTGCCAAAAGCTGCCTTTTGACCTAGCCTGTTTTCAAAAGCCTCGGCTGCGCCTCGGTCAGAAACTTAGACTCGGACGAAAAAGATGCACTCTTTGGTCTTGTTACACTAACAATATTAAACATGGTGTTATGTACTTTTTGAATGTTTTTGAGTCAGTTCTTTGTAAATCAGAATACAACGTACGTAGGTGGTCAGGTGACATATGAATCTAACCAATTATTTATTTCCAGCGTCTGCAAGTAATCAACCGTTGCGTGCACGTGAAACAGAATAAATATTAAACCCAGTGTAGAATGTAATTGGTTTTTTGCCTTTACTAGCCTAGATTTGTTTGTTGTCGCACTGACGTATTTTAATGCTTTTGCAGATGATTTAATTTTTTGCGTTGTTGTTCGTACGTTTCTAAACTGGTGGACTCTTTTTATTTGATTTTTGTTTTATTTTTTGTTCGGTGTGGTTTCATCGGACAAGAAGAGTGGAGACTGTTTCCATCGTCCTTTCCAGGTGACGAGCTGGACATCACAGCTTTGGCCCACAATGCCGCCAGTCAGGCCGAACACGTGGTCAGGAAGATGATCCAGGCAGGCTGGTCTGTCTGTCACTTTCGCAACCTGCCAGCCTGGCTCCAGGACAACGATTTTCTCATATTCGGCCACAGGCCGCCGCTGCCCAGCTTCAGGGCATGCTTCAAGAGCATCTTCCGTTTGCACACGGAGACGGCCAACATCTGGACCCACCTCCTGGGATGTGTGGCTTTCATAGGTATGTCGAGTGGATCTCTCGAAGACCGCTTGTGTCTTTTATCGTCCTGTGTGATTGAGAGATAGACTGGAGAGGCTTTTTTTTTTCGGTGATCGGAGTTTGCGATTTTTATCAACGTCACGGAGGTTGTTTCTTTATCTCCATTTAGAAGTGATAAGTTTTTCCACGGTATCAGTGTGACCTGGTTGTTGGGAAACGTTTTTTTTTTTTTGTGTCATATCTGCAAGTGTGATAAAAAGCGATAAGAATGGGATTGAATCGAGTTTTATCACGTTTTTTGCACTGGCCAAATAATTTTTAATTTCACCGAATTTCGCAGTTGAATTCGTTATTGTAACAATTTCGATGCGATTTTTCTGTGCAAAATTAAATCGAACAAAATTAAAATTATGAATATTCCTGGTTTCGCGGAAATTTGGAATTTTGATTTTTAAATGAAAAATTTTCCATTAACCTATATTTTTGAATTGACAAATGTTTTTCCAGTAGACTTTTTAAAAAGTTAAAAAGACGCTCTGTAAACCACACGGCATATTTCCATCTAAATTTATTTTGTACTAACTTTTGCCTCTGCTAGTTACTAAAGCGGTGGAAAAGAAAAACAAGTATCTGCAGTGAATTTGAAGACATTTAAATTTGTTGTTTGAACTCAACTTACCCAACCTACTCTACGATATTAAGATGATTGATCACGAATTAAGTAATTAGATGTGAGATTTGGATTGAAAATGAACTTGTGACGTTAGGGTTGTAACTTAAAAAAATATAAGACGTCAGATGATACGATATCGCTCTCTTTAGATTAAAATCGACGAAACAGAAATGAGCGAGCAGAGCTTACTACACCGCACATACTCGTACTTGGCACAGATGCGTCGTTACCGCGCCGCTCCATGACGTCACATCGTGATCAAACAAGTGCAAAACACAATCGATGATTTTTTCTTTCTAGTAAACTTTGTTCAAAGAAAATCGGTCGATTGGTTTTTGAGTTAAGTGAATTCAAACAGAAAACCAGACAAACAAATTGTAAAAACTCTTGAAATGTCTTAAAGTTTGAAGATTTGTTAAGAATGAATGAATGAATGAATGGATGACTGAATAAAGGGTTTATTTTTCCACAAAGGAACATTTTAAAATGTATACAAGGTTTTGTAAATTATAAAACTATACTAATCTTCAATACATAATATACAGGGTGTCCCTGATATGCACGGCAAAATTTTAACCACGAGCTACTGGCTTCATGTAGAAAAAATATTTTAAAAATTCTGTCAAAAAATAAAAAGACATTTAAGTTTTGAGGTACAATTTTTTTAAATTGCTTTTAGTCTTCTACGTTGACCCACAACCTCGTAGTTAAAATTTCGGCACATTTTAAAAATACATCCTTGTATATCATATTTTATAAAATATATACAGGGTGTATTTTTAAAATTTGCCGAAATTTTACCTACGAGGTTGTGGGACAACGTAGAAGACTAAAAGCAATTTTAAAAAATTGTAGCTTAAAAATTACATGCCGTTTTAGATTTTGACAGAATTTTTGAAATATTTTTTCCGAGTTCTACATGAAGCTAGTAGCTCGTGGTTAAAATTTTGCCGTGCATTTTAGGAACACTCTGTACACGTATTATGGTAGATAGAGACGTATTGATTGTCGTTACGATTTTCAGATGGTAACATTTTTTCCACTCTTGGAAAAAAAAATTTAAAAAAAATAAAGAAAACAGATAGAACAATGCTTTCTTTTTATAGCTCAATTTTTTTTTAATAAAATGTGTTCCATAAATACAAAAAAAATCAGAAGTTTTAAGTTGTAGTAACTCGAGTATACGAATAAGAAGTATGACGTTTGGTGTTTTCTTCGGGGAACTTATTCATACTTTTTTCCTGTTTTTGCTTTCTTTGCTGTGTTTTTATAAAGAATTAAATAAAAACAGTAAGTTAGACGAAAGGAATCATCTAAACACCGTTTCCGTTGTTTTGGCATAATAGGAGGCCATGATTATTTTTTTTAACGTTGGACACACTGTTCGATTTCCGTCACTAGTGTCTGATATGCGGACCTATCAAAATGAGCATAACATGTTGCTGAATTTCCCGCGAACTATTCTTCTATTGCAAAGTAGTAAAACTGATAACAGTGTACTAGACATTGACGCTATTTATAACCTCAAACTTAGAAAAACATAATCTAATTCAACAGACAGCTTTACTACCAAATTAAATGCAAAATTTCCATGGCCTTCCATTATACCAAAACAACGTGAATGCATTTTAGTACGGTTTTATCTATACATATCTTTTTTTATGTTGATTACGACACATTGTTGACATGTTTCATGTCACTTGACTTTTTTTCTTGTTTGGAATCGTTCTTGTTTCTTTTCCAAGAAATTCAGCTGTGTCATCGTTGGATGATTATTTAATTTTTTTTCTGAAGACTTCATATTTTTATTTGAGTTATTTTAAGACGATCGATCGTAAGACTGTTTTTTTTTTCGTTGAAAAAATTAAAATTGAAACGTTTTATAAAGCAGAATAAAATACAAAATCAAAATATCTAACTGGTAAACTGATTAAACAATGAATAAACTAGTTACGTGTTGCATTATTAGATTCAAATTTAATTTAAATAATTTAACGCGTCAATTTAAATTCAAATTAATTTTGCGTTAACCACGAAAGTTATTAACTGAATGTGTAAATGTCTACAATAAAAAAAAATATATTGTTAAGAGGATAAGAACAGGCAATGATCGTCAGATTTTGATGGAAATGGACTGTCGGAGGTTATTGCTTCTGTCGTGGTTAAAATCGTTGCGACATTTACAAATCAATTTTTAATTGCGGTTCCTGCTGATAATTTTTTTATCGATCGTTGGCTGTCGGATTTAAATGTTTTAATGAGACGCGGGGGCGCACGTTTTGTGTAGGTGTGAGAAATCCGACACAAAAAAAGATTTCATCCGGTGTAGGTACCGAAAATGTTTTCAACAATAATTACATACTTAAGTGATGATAATTTTTTGATAATTTTAACTAGATGCACGAATCTTTGTTGCTGTAGAAATCTCATGAGTGGACGAAGTCCACGAGTGGAATTTCTTAATAGCAACAAAGATGAGTGCTAATCTAGTTAAAATTATCAAAAAAATTACCATCACGAATGTAATTTGGCGTGATTATTTTTTAAACTGTCAAATCTCAAAAGCGAAATCTGAATGGTACTCCATAATGGCGACGGTGCTGATTTTTTACTGTTTATATTGAAACAAATAGCTGCGCTACCTTAGCAACGGAAAAATAGTCAGTGTAATTTTGATCCTATTGGTCCATTTGAAATTTTTCCTCATTACGATTGGCTGAGAGGACTGTTGAAAAAATAATCACAAAAATTCGTCCGCTCGCTGCGACAAAAAATGTGAAATTTTCTCAACGATCGATAACACTCCGACTTGTTTTTTTGTTTTCTAGGCCCGTTCGAGTTCAATCAATCTTTTTTCAAGTTTAACACGGGAAGAATAAAAAAAATAGCGAGTACGAAAAATAAAAGATGACGTTTGAGATGGATTTGATCTAATTTGAAATGTGAGAATATCGTCGAATATTGGCGATTTTGTTGTTGTCGTGTTCGTTCAATAAGGCACGACAAAAACAAGGGCGCATCGTGAGCAGTCAAACGTTGCACTACGTGGCCTTCGGCATTGGTTACACAAACAATGGAAGATGTGATTGTCTATTTTAAGTAGTACTGTCAGCCATTACGCTATTTTTAGTTAATTAAAATTCATAAAACTAGCGCGGCGAGGGCAATAATTACACGAGGGATGTTAAGGTTCAATTTTAATTGCGAAATCGTCTGGATTTTACTGCGTGTTTACCGAATGCTCGCATAAAAATCTACCGACGTGATTATTTACTTACAAGGTAATAAGAAATTAATCGGAGTTTTTTATCGCCCTGTATTAAATGTTGTCGTGGGCCGGAGTTCATACACTTTTTATCACTATTAATATTCCCGTTTTATTAAACACGAATCAAAATCGTAGATATGCGTTCATTTAAGTTTATCCTCAACGTTGGTGTTGGAGAATCGATTGAGAACGCACCACTCGTGTAAAAGCGTAGATTTAAACAGCTGATCTGTGATCATTTATCCGTATAGTGCGTTCACAATTGAGTCTTCAATGCCTACTTCGAGGATAAATTTAAATGAACGCACGATATCTTGTTCGGCATTCCGTTACAGAGGGGAGCGATTACAATATGATTATTTATTACTTCTCCATAAATTAAAAACGTCACATGTTTGTTTCAGTTTGTGTTTTTTAAAATGCTTAAATTTTGTTTCTAAAAGCAAGATTTTTTTAAAATTATTTTACAACGCGATGATGATATCCGACGGCATTATACACTTGGGGAATTAAAATCCGAGGTACGTGTGAAGTGAGGAGATGACGAAATGGGGACAAACGCGAAAAGAAAATTGATCTCAACTTTTGACATCTGCAGACGGAATACTAAAGCGATTGCTAAGCTGCTGGTGATTAACCTGACAAGATTATAGAGATCATGAGGAAGAGGAAGATAATAAATATTACGATGTGCTAGGTGCCTTGACACACGATTAAGAAAAATTGAGACAAATTCAAGTTGAGTCGTTGATTGGTGCATACAGCGGTAACTGTCAAATTAAAAATGAGCCTGCTTTATTAATAATGGTTATGTTCTACGACCAGTTTTTTAATAATCACATGTCCACAAAAGTACGTTTTTAACGAACAAAATGGCAGCACTCAAGATGGCCACTCCGTTATGCACCAATTTTTTTTTTATATTCATAAGAAATACAACGAATTCATAAGAATTTGAGGTAATTGTTCACTTTAACTACTTCTGGAATTTTCGCGTTTTTTCTGGATAGACAGCCTCAGGGCGTCCTCCTAGATCGTGTACCACCATTCAAACCTTGTGCAAATGCCTTTTTTTTTCTCTCTTGTTGTGTTGCAAGGTCGCGTCAAGGTCGCGCCAAGTCTTAGTATAACTAAAGGGTAAGGAAAATTTTCATTTGCACAAGGTTTGACTGGTGGGAAACGATGTAGGAGAACGTCCCGAGGCTGTCTAGCCAGAAAAAACGCGAAAATTCCAGAAGTAGTTAAAGTGAACAATTACCGAATTTGACATGAATGTTTGTTTGAATTTTATTATTATTCATAGCTTATCGCCCAGTATAGTCGGTTGGTGTGTTATCGGCACACGTGGACAACGAAACTGTCGAATTGAACAAAAAACAAAGGTTTTTCATCGTCCACGTGTTCCGATAATGTGACCTAATTTTATCATAACGTAATTTTCTTTTTGTAATCGCAACATCACTTGTAACGGGTGTTTTTTTTTTAAATTTGGCGTCGAAATTGGCATTGACGAGTCTATTGTGAACGCACCATTCGATTACAACTCTGATCAGCTCAAGGAGGTTAAATTTGATCATTTTAACCTCCTTGGATCAGCTGTTTAAATATAACCTCACTTTTTGCGTGTTTTTAATATGCAGTTAGAAAAATTTCACCAATTAGTCTTCTTTTAAGACGAGCGTTTCATCAGCTCTTTAAATGTAACCTTACTTTTTGCGTTGTTGAAAAATCAGTGTTTTAAGACGCGTGGTTCATTCACAATTGACTCTACACCGACTAGTTTCGACGCCACATTTTAAAAAACACAATTTACAGCCCAACAGACGTCTTTTATGAGAAGATTCAAGTAAAATGCGGCAAAAAGTGAGGTTAGGTGCAATTTCGATACGATGCTGACGGCAGTTTATGGTCATCTGTTTTGGCAAGGGTCAAGGGTTTTGCATTTTGTGTGAGACATAACCTCAGATAAATAAGAGAAGATTTTGGCTCATTTCACAATAAAATCTAAATCATTAACGGTAGACAAGCTCTGTATTTAGTTTGACAGTTTTCACCTTATGAGACGACCGTTCAAGTAGCCTTTGTGGGTGTTCTACTGAAATAAATGATAAATGTCTATTCAACTTTGAACTGAACAATAGTTTGTCTCATTTCCAGATAACAGATTCAATCACTCAAAGTGATTTACATATTACTTTTGAACTTTCCTCAAGATCTAAATCAATCTCGTCATATTAGGAATAGTTCAGATAGCTCATTGCAAGTCAGCCATTTTTTAAAACTTGACGTATCCTTGACACATCCCTGCATTCCTATGCATTCTCCCATTTTTCAACTTCAAAATCTTCGTTGCTTCACTTGGAGGATTTTGAAATCGTTCAAGGCCATCGAGCAACTGTCGATGTCTGCTTCTGTTTTTTTATTTTAATTCCGTCCATGATGTTAGTTTTCTCACAATTTTTGGTATCACTTCCTGGTGCTTTACAGCTTCGTCTTTCTTTGTATTCGCGTGTTCGGACCTGACCATTCTGCTTTAATGAAGGACAAAAAGGAATGAGAATCCTTGTACACAGTAAACACGTTTTGACATTGTCGCTCTCACAATAAGAATTCAATTTCGTTTTCACACTTGAATCCGACTTGATCTTTTTTAAGGAGATTTATTTGTCATTATTTCGAAGGTCAAAAAGTCAAATTCATTTATTGACCGTTACATGTGTTCGTAGTGTAGAGATCAGTGTGTCAGCAAATTGATGTCGATTTGCGGTACAATATTTCTAACTGTAACGAATTCATAAAAAGAAATTGGCTTCTTTAAAGGGACATCTGTACCTAAATTATTTCAACACGTTTTTCTTGTTTTTTAATTACTTAGACAAAAAACCTGCGGGACTTTGTCGTTACTCGTTATGATTGTGTTAATTGAAAGCACAACACAGCTCGCACAACCCGACAAATCTCTTTTACGAAAAGAATAAAATAAAATACAGCGGAAAAGTTGGGTTAGGTTGAATTTTGATACAACGCTGATATAAAATAGCAGCTTCCATTTATTGTTATTCTGTGGGAAACATAACCTCAAATAAATAAAGCAACATTTTGTTTGTTCATTTCACAATAAAATCTAAACCGTTATTTACAGACATTTACTTTGACAGTTGTCCTACGAGTCGACTGGAGTCGACCTTTTCCCTTTTCCTTTCCGTTTTTGCCAGTCAAATGGTTGAACAATAGATCGTCTTGTCTGAATCTTCATATACAACACTCGTCACTTAAAATGATAGAATTTTCTGTTATGTCAGATTGAAAATGACTAAATGCAAACTTGAACTTGAGATACCTACTTGTCCATTTTTTCTACATATTTTCCTCAATTTCAAGAAGTTTTTGTTACTTGGGGGGCTGAGCATGAAGTTCAACTCCATTTGTAACTCTAATTGCTTTGCCATATTTATAACACGGTAGCATGTTCAAGGTTAACAAACTCTGCCAAAGTAACCTTGAAGTATTGATACCATGCATCCCTTACTGTTTAAATCTTATCAAAGACGGTGGCGTTTTGATAACTTCTTTACGACTCCAGATTCTTTCTTAGCTTCGCCATCATCAGATATGCTTTGCTACACTAATACGAAGTCAATTTAGTCTTCGTCGTAAAGCGGGGTATGATTCTGAAGAGTGATGCATTGTTTGTTGTCAGTCCAAATATCCCTCGTTGCTCCTTGCTCCTTTATATCACCGTTAAATATTTGTTTGAATCGATTTCCATTTGCAGCGATCGCAATATTCTTCCTGATGCGTCCCACCATGGAGATCGAGCTGCAGGAGAAGATCGTGTTCGGCGCGTTCTTCGCCGGCGCGATAATCTGCCTGGGGATGTCGTTCATGTTCCACACGGTCAACTGTCACTCTCAGTTCATCGGCAAGCTCTTCTCGAAGCTGGACTACTGCGGCATCGCCATGCTGATAATGGGTTCGTTCGTCCCTTGGGTCTACTACGGCTTCTACTGCCACTTCCGGCCGAAGGTGGTGTACCTGTCGGTGGTGTGCGCGTTGGGCATCACCAGCATCATGGTCAGCCTGTGGGACAAGTTCTCCGAGTCCGGGTGGCGGCCGTTCAGGGCGGCCGTCTTCATGACCTTCGGCCTGAGCGGCATCGTCCCGGCCATCCACTACGGCATAGTCGAGGGCTGGTTCAACAAGGTCAGCCAGAAGTCGCTCGGCTGGCTGATCCTGATGGGGCTGTTGTACATCATGGGGGCGATGCTGTACGCGCTGAGGGTGCCCGAGCGGTGGTTCCCCGGCAAGTTCGACATCTGGCTGCACTCGCACCAGATCTTCCACGTCTTCGTCCTGGGGGGCGCCTTCGTGCACTATCACGGTATTTCCGAGATGGCCATGTACAGGGTCACGATAGGGCAGTGCGAGATGCCCGACATACCCATCTACTAACCAAAGAGCTTCGAATGCACGACACTGTTTCCATTTTCGTTCAGTTCAATAAATCAATTGCAAATCAAATGATTTGTGCTTTATGTTATGGTTCGTTGTTAATTGTTGCGTGTAAGATACAGCACAAGTCAGAAGACTGTGCGAACAAGACTCGACACTACTTACTACTTACCTTCCGTTGTAAGTGTAAATGAGAAGCTTTTGGATGAGGCTTTATAGTATACATGTCTAAAATATAAACGATAACGATAATAAAATATATATTTTGCTATTATCATCAAAATTTTTGAGAAGGGTATATCGTGTAACTGTATTATAATATATCAACATTGTAATAAAGAACGGAGTCTAGATATATTTTTTGGGTGTTTTATCTGTACTTAACTTCTGAAGGTGGTCTCGAGAAGATGTTTTCTTTTTTTTTCTTTCACAGATACTACACTTTCTTTAATGTAGATTTTATTTTTCACTTGTTTGTTGCTGTCGGTGCCCGATGTCGGATTCTTTTGTGATAATTTAAACTAGATCGTCTATATTTATTATTATATTTTAGTAACTATGTTGTAGATAATTGTTTTTAAATATTAAAAAGAATGTAATGTTAAACATGGAAATATATCACGTGGTGACCAAACTGTTCGTCTTTGATTTGAACAAGATGACCTCCACCTCGGAAGTTCTTCCACCAAGAGAAACTTCCAATTCTGACGCTTGATGACCAATTTGAAGTTTCACAAGATAGTGACAATTGCTTTAACAGGAAGATTAGAGCCACTCTAGAGAATCTAGATCAACAGAGAAACAGTGACGAGATGTTCGCATTTATTGGAATTGCAATCGTTGTATTCCAAGAGATATAATTTCAACGTTTCGTAATCGATTTAAACCATTTTTTCGTTTCGTGAGATTTGATGACAGAGAAATGAAATGTGAGAGAACAATAATAATGATAATAGTTTCTTAGTGCTTATATTTACAATAGAACTTATATACGTCAAGACTGTAGGTATAGAAATAAATTGTTAAACACATTTATTGAATAAAATTACATATTCTATAAGAGCAATTTCATTGTAAAGGTGTTTTTTTAAATTTGGGGTTGGAGAGTCGATTGAGAACGCACCATTCGTGTAAAAGCGTAAGATTTAAACAGCTGATCCGTGAGCGTTATCCGTATAGTGCATTCACAATCGACTCTTTAACGTCAACTTCGACGCCAAATTTTAAAAAACACCCGTTATAATTTTTCTCTGTATTGAAGATATCGCTATAGGCTGGTGAACAAGTGTATAATTTAATAAATATTTGTTACTTATTATTTTAGAAAAAAATGCACAGACACGGATCGAGTGGGAGTATGACTCTTGCAATCTGTCAACTGTATCAACAGTGTGCGCCCCCAACGCTAGCCGAAATCGCCAATTGAAAACGTTTTGTGTGGTGCACGAGAGGGTTTAATTTTCATTTGGGAGAAATGTTCGGTGTTTGATGCAACTTCTGTTTAGTACAATTCCTTGTCTGATTCTTGCGCCTTGTGGGATTTTAAATATCTCGGATATCCACCTATGAAAGCAATGTTTGCAATGAGTGATGGAATTATCGGTCTATTCCTTATCAGCGGCAATTTGATATTTGATATTACGATTTAGGAGGTCCTGATGCTGCCAATCAATGCCTGACCGACCTGCCTGACAAAAGATAACTGCTGTTACTATATTTTCTTATAATTAATAGCGCTATTGAAAAATATTATTTATACAAGGTGTAACAGAAATAAGTACATTAATTTTAACCAGGAACAGAACTCGTCATGATGAACAATTTTTCTATGTACCATTTTTTCTAAATCGGCAAATTTTTTTTAGCATTTTCCCCCTCATAAATTAACGAGCCGGTTATGTAAACCTTCGAAGCACAGGTTCTAACAATGGGCAGTATAATTTTGTTTTCGTGAAAATGCTTAGAAACGGTCCCCACAGATATTTGCCAAATATTTGCAAATGTCTGTTTTTGTTTCGTCGATTATCCCTGTCGACCAGGTAGCGTGGTCTCCAGTGGCGGGTAGCGAAATTTGTGGAAACTTTTAAACAAATTTAACTCATTAACGAGAACGTTTACAAAAAAATAATATTTAGAAAAGTTGTTGCTCTTGATGAGTTTAATTACCAGTTAAAATTAATGTACTTATTTTTGTTTCAAGCTGTATACTGTGTGTCTCAGCTAAGACTTTCCAGCCTAATATCTCGGTTATTTGCCAACGTATTTTTATGAAATTTAAAATACGCATACTTGTATTTTAGACGGTGAAGGTTCAATTAGTAGAGTAGAGTGGCCAAATATGGAATACCATTTTTATTTTTATTAATAAAAGTTGAAAATTTAGGAAAAATTAAAAAATATGAATGCAAAGTATTTGGGGGAAATACTATGAAGCCAATTCTAGCATTTTTGGTAACAAGGCTTTTAAAATTTAACAGTAAATCGTAATATTCTGAAAAAAGTATTTCTGCAGTTAGTAAAAAAAGTGTTCATAATATGGAATACCGCTATGGTTAATATGGAATACTACAAATTATGATTATAAAAAATTATTAAATTCTTTATTATTTTAAGAAAAACACAAACAAATCAATCAAATAAAATATTTAAATAAAATAAAAACATAATTAAATAAAAAAAACAATTCTAGATGCTTTCCTTAAAAAACGTCAAAATATCAAAAACAATAACAAACAAATCAAATAAAATATTTAAATAAAATAAAAACAGATAATTAAATTTAAAAAAACAACATATCTGGATGTTTTTCTTAAAAAAAAACGTCAAAAGATACGTCGAAATATATATTCCATATTAGGAACTAACATAATTTGAGAATGAATAAAATTTATAGAAACATCGGTTACATATTCGTGAAAAATAGTATGAGGCATGTTAACAGTCATCCCACTGCATGCTCATGATTATAGGGTAATGAAGAAGTTCCTGTTATTAGCACTATATAATAAAATTTACTCACCCGACAAAATAGTTTTAAATCTCACGAAAACAAATAATTACCGTTTATGTGGTGAGTTCTGGTACTAAAGTGTTAAAATGTTTGGGGCACCACACTACTGCTTCCAGGGTGTTACTTCTTGATGAAATTGTTAGATGCCACTAGCATTAAAGAAAATATTACAGTATTCCATATTAAGTACCTATTCCATATTAGGATATTAGGTCACTTTACTCTAATAATAAAATTACCTCAAGTTAAAAAATATAATTTTAACACATGGTTCCTTTATCGAAAATTATGCGCGATTATTATTAGATTGTTAAACATTAAAAAGTAGGTGTCTACACAAACAATTAACTAAATCACTCGTCTGATTCAACAAAAAGATTAGAGTTTGTTGTTAAAAATGTAATCTAAATTTTGAAGGTATTTGAGCAGTTACCTTTTGAAACAATTGATGAAAAGTTGCCAAGCAACATTTTGTACACTTAAAATCTGTCAAAAGTGGGAGCGCTTTATTAGAAAAGTCAGACTGTGTAAATTTATTGAAATATTGTTGAAAAAGGAAATAATTTTTGCCAATGGAGAGTGTCGTAAGAACTTCAATGACACAGTTCGTTTTCTCGTGGAACACTATCCAAATGTAGGCTTTAGAAAATTTAAGGTTCAGAGAATTTATTTGAAGACACAGGAAGCGTACGTGAACTAAATTACCTTGCCAAAACATCCCGATCGTGTTTTAGTCCTTTATGGAAGAATTAAATTAATTAAGCATCCAGTATAATAAATTACGTCCAAATGTTGTCTTTAACTTTGTAAGTGTTTGTAAGGTTAGAAAGATAAACGTCAAATATTACGTCACCTGCGTTTGTGCGAAGAGGTGTGACCAAAATTCGGCGATAGTGCGCGTTTGTTTCATACGCGTCTACGTTTTTGCATCTGCAGTCACGTTTACCACATTTTTTTCTTTTTCCTTGCAAATCAGACGTCTTTGAAGGACGAGTTTCTCCTTACAGCATTTTTTATTGACGATAAATTTTTTGATATAAATCTTAAGTGATCCAACATTTTAAAAAAGCATGTAAAAATTACGTTTTTAAGATTTGGGTAATTGCATTAATGGGATCTTACTCTTCACCGTCTACAATATCTGCATGTTAAATTTCACAAAAATCCGTTTTAAAATAACGATATTAGGCTCGAAAGTCTTAGCTGTATACATTACCTACCTTAATAATTTGGAAAATTAGTGAAGATTTAATAGCGAATCAATGCTTTCCAATTTTTGTACTCAAGAAGAGCGAAACTATCGAGTAGAGTGTCTTGCCGATCTGAAAATTGAAACAAATATCGGATCGATGATATCCTCGCCAAGAGTAATACTCACAAACGCAAATAAAGTGAAATTTATAATAAAACTGTCTGTAAATTTTATGCTGATTGGTCTAGTCGTGTTGGTCAAAATCGTCAACAGAAGCTTTCTATTTTTGACATTCCAGGTGTACCATTTTGGGATGGAAAAACTTTTTAACATTTTCTCCGACTGGAAAATAATTGTACATCAAAGTAAACATTTCAGAGTGAATCACCTCGTCTTCTAAAAAGTGTCCAGCTGTTATCAGACTTGTTATGGTCAAAAAGGCACAAACCGCCATCAGACAACTGCGCCACGATATCGTATCCTGCAATGTAGACCAAGTGATAGGTAAAACCTTTGAGAAAGTCGATACCTTTCGCATCCGGGTTAATCTTATCTTATCAAGAATCAATCGACTTAGAATTTGCCGAACAGGTGGCGTTAATAATATTTTCGTCGTGCTATGCTGTTAAGGTATGAATAACGTTCAACAATCGACAATGTCAACATGTCAATAACACCCTGGCAACGCTCAGATCGCATTTTTTTAAATTTTATGTCAATAACAATAACAAAAAATAAATAACACTCAGATCGCATTTTTTTTAATTTTATGTCAAAAACAATAAATTTTATGTCAATAACACCCTGGCAACACTCAGATTGCATTTTTAAAAATTTTATGCGTTGCCAAAGTAACAACGCTTTGCCAAAGTGACAACACTTGAATTTTGGAATAATTATTTATTATACAGGGTGTCTCAAAATTCGCGAATTCCGAATTCAGAGCGTTGTAGGGGATCGCTTCAGTAGTCCAAATATGGAAATAAAAAATAAATCGAGACTCCCCCCACAGATACATTGATCTGAAGGTGCACTTTTGAAGTGCGTTTTCTTCAAATACAGGCTGAAAAGGTCAGTGTTTATTGTTATTTATGGTGCAGATGATTGTGGAAAATAATAACGTAAAACAATTTTTTGAAGAATAGTTTTACCTACTTTGGAGTAAAAAAATCTTATTTTTGTAATTTTTCGTAAAAATGGAACGGCAACGTAGCTAGAATAGTAATTTGTCATTGTGGATATGAAGGCTGCTATGTACTGAACAAAATTAAAGTGCTTATATATTTTTCAGGAAGAGCGAATTTTTTTTTTCAAAGTATTTTTCGAGCTGCACTGGGTCCTTCCCTACCACGCTCTGAATTCGGAATTCGCGAATTTTGAGACAGCCTGTATACCTAATGTTTAAAGTGATTTCGCACGATGAAAAAAGTTGTACGTACTACGTTCTGTTAAGGGTGGGAGCATTAACAAACAGCTCCCTTGCTCGTTATGGCCTTCTTAATACGTAAATAACTACAGTGTGGAAACTACTTATGGAATAAATTCAGTAATTTCAAAACTAATGACATTTGTCGGTAACGCTGAAACAGGTCAATTTTTATTTATGATAATGCTTATTTTAAGTAGCTTCACTTGTTCATGACGTCATCCATTTATGAGCTACGACGTCACACTCATTTTTTAGATAGACCTTTATACTAGTTAAACGATGAATGAAAAAAAAAGCTACTTTAAATAACAATTTTTTTGAGAAAATGAGAAATTTTACTTCACACAATTCAATTTAATTTTTAACGTAAAAATTATTTTGTATGGGTTTATTTAAAATAGAAGATTTATTTTAATGGACCAAACAATTTAAAAGATTACGCTAGAGAATTTGCGCTGAAATGAAACAAATCAGCCGTGACATTATTGAGCGCAGTGTACAAAGTGTCGGTGAGTGCCAAATAGTTGGCGGGGGACAATTTCAACATTTGCGTTACATTTTATTGTTAACCTTAGATCTTTGTTTGCTTTTGTTTAAGGTCAATTAAAATTTTTACATTAAAAATTAAATTAAATTTTTGAAGAAAAATTTGTCATTTTCTCAAAAAAATTGTTATGTAAGGTACCAATGCAATGTTTTTCATTCATCGTTTAGCTAGTAGGAAGGTCTATCGGAAACAGGAGAAAAAAGTGAGGGTTGTCATTTAAAAAAATTGGTGAAGTCATAACTCAAAAATGGATGATGTTATGAACAAGTGATGTAACTCAAAATGAACATTGTGAGAAATAAAAATTGACCTGTTTCAGCGATTTCGACAATTATCATTAGTTTTGAAACTACTGAATTTATTCCATAAGTAGTTTCCACACTGTATAATGTGGTTAGCAGAAAGAGAAAATTTAGAGAAGCAGTTTCTTACTTGTAAAAGGGAAAGAGCAAGACTTGTAGTGATGACGACGGCGCCCAAAGTAAATGGCACTATGAGATGCTTCATTAGAAGCAACATATTATCTCTCCATCTGTAACAGAAGAGTTTTATTTGATATTGGTAAATGTTGTAAAAAGCTAAGAAAACAAGAGGAAGACCGCTTGAAAAATTTAAAAGTCAAAAACAGATCAAAACGTGAACGCCAATAATCAAAAAAGCTTCAGATGAAGAAAAATGAGAAGAAAATTGAATTCAAAACATGGGAGACTACGAATTGAGATGACAAAAATGCCATGAACAATTAATTACCGGATAAAGTCACAATGTCTTTTGATTAAAGACTTGAGTCTCGACTCTATCAACTGTTGATAATCAACATTATAAATTAGCGTCTCCTCAGAATCTGTACCATGGGTCATTTCTTGAATGAATGTTTTACACATGTATATCTGAAATTTCACGTGCTGCGTCGCATAAATCACTTCATAACAATGTGCTATCATGACAAAAATTGCTAAATAAAGCGTTAAATTAAAGAAAATGAAAAGAAAGTCGGCTTGCCGAGGAAACAGCAAGTGAAAAATATGTCGAACAAAGACCGTCTCTGAGGGATTATGGGAGAGAAGATGACTGGTAGCCCACGTCACAGCCAGGATGGTGTTGATTGCCACAAACATATTTATTCGTTTGGATTCTCTTGTGATTTTCAGTTTAGTTTCTTCACCGGCGGAATCGATCTCCCACAAATCGATCACTTCCATAACTTGTTCTACAATTTTATTTTTGTACAATAGAATGGAGATTGCGAATTCGGCCTAAAACAAAAACTTTAGGAATAAGTTGTGTCGTTTCTGGACAGGTATTACGTAACACATTTGCAAGAAGAGCGGTGCATGATTGATTAAGTTTTCTGTGGTCGCTGCCAGAAAGAAGAAGTAGAGTTGAGCGACTAACAATGCCAAGTAGAAAATAAGCGTAAACTTCAGTACGAATTTACCAATTCTTGTCTGATAAATATCGCTGCCCAACACACGAACCATATTCATGGGGTCCTCTAAAAAATGCTCACGAGGAAGTTGACCAGTAATGTTTTAATGAACTTACCATTTAGGAGGTTCTGATGCAGGTAATCCATAACTGTTGATTTTATTTTCAAAAGCAAGGTATACATTGTTACACCATTGTGGTATCGTTGGAAAAACAAGCAGCGAATGAAGTGTGTTACAGAAAGAAATCGAACATTTCAATTATATTTTTCCAAAGTATGGATTGGACAATTTAGGTAATCAAAAACTAATGAGCTTATTGCGTAGTTCAGAGAAAAGCTTCGATAACTATTTACCTATGTTACTAGTTAGGAAATGTGTAACGAGTGAGATGCTAACAGAAACATACAAAATGGCATTTCCTAACGTGTTTTGTACAAGATGTACCTTAATTCGACAAAATAATTAATTTGACTATTCAATTCACCTGTTATTTTTCAAATATTAACCAATAAAATAGCAGAAATTTACTTTCGTAGCCTAGCAACAGAAAATTCCAGCGAATATTCCACTAGTGAAAATATAACTGATAATTTAATTCATGTATAAAAAATCCCATAAGCCGCGATGCATTTGTCACTTTGACATCGGATAAAGTTAGCCCTAACTTTGCATCTGGATAAAATGTGCTTAAACTTCCATGGCAAACTTTTTCGAACCTGATTATTGTCTGTTGTTATGATAACGAACCAACAATCTTAAACATTGACACAGCTTGTAATAAATTGACGTGCAAAATGGCCAATTCAATTTTTCATAATTACCTACCTATCATTATTCATTAAATTATCTCATCGAATTACGCTCGAGATTTTTTTCGTCCAGGATAAAATTTCATTTTTTAAACTCTAATTTGGTTTTTTTTTGGTAAATTGACTCCACAAACCACCAGATAAAAAAACTCGTCCTTCGGACTCGTTTTTTTATCGGGTGGTTTGTGTCGTCAATTTACCAAGCAACCACATTATCGTAAAAAAATTCAATTTTATCCGGACAAAAAAAGACCTCTCGTGTAATTACAGTCGACTATTCCACTAGTGGTCGAGGTGAATATTTTAAACAAATCTTGATTATTATTTTTATTCAAGGAAATTATTACTTTCTTACGAAGTTAACTGAACAATGAAATCATGTGTAAGGCAGATTTGCGAACTAGTTTTGAAAATTTTTATATTAATCATTCATGGTCATTGCGCTTTTGAACACCATTCGTGCTACGCACGCATGGTGTTCATAAAGCGAATGACCATTCGTGATACCACCACAAAAATATTCGACAATCTTTGACTACTCGTGGTATTATAACTGATTATTTAAGTGGAATATCAAGAAGTTACGTTTATTTATCAGGTCGATTTGAAGTTTCATTTACACAGGTGTCTCCAAAAAAGAAGATGAGTCCATAGCTCCCTTATTTATTAGGCGATTTTAATTATCAATGCACCAAATTAAATAGTTGTGAATAGGCTACAAGATGGCCTACTAAATTTACGGAACCCACCGGAATTCAGCCGGAGTCGACCCAGAACGCCACTGGAACCGACCTGGAACTCACCCGGAGTCGACGTGGAACCCACCCGGAGCCGACTCGGAACCCACCCGGAGCCCACTCGCAACCCACCCAGAGACGACCCGGAACGCACCCGGAGCCGACCCTTCAACCCACCCGGAGACGACTTGGAACCTACCCGGAGCCGAGCCGGAACCCACCCGGAGCCGACTCGGTATCTACCCGGAGTCAACCCGGAACCCACCGGTAACTCACCCGGAGCCGAACCGGAACCCACCCGGAGCCAACCGCGTCACTCGCCCGGAGTCGACACGGAGCTCCCCGGAACGGAGTCAACCGGAACCCATCCGAAGCCGACTCGGAAACCAACCGGCACCCGCCCGGAGTCGATTTGGAACTAACCGGTGCCGACCCGGAACCCACCCGGAGCCGAATTGGAACCCACACGGAGTCAACCGGAATCCACCCGGAACCCACCCGGACCAACTTGGAAACCAACCGGCACCCGCTCGGAGTCGATTTGGAGTTCCCCGGAACCAACCGGAGCCGAACCAGAACCCACCAGGAGCCGACCTGGAAACCACCTGGAGCCGACCTAGAACCCACCCGGAGCCGAACCGGAATCGCCCCGGAGCCGCCCCGGAACTCACCCGGAACTCATTCGGAACTGCCCCGGAACTCACCCGGAGCCGACCCGGAAATCAACTGTCATTCTCCCGGAGTCGACTCGGAGGCCTCCGGAACCAACCAGAGCCGACACGGAACTCATCCGGAGCCGATTGGGAACCCGCTGGGAGCCGACCCGGAACCTGCCCGGAGCCAAACCGGAATAGATTCGGAGCCGACCTGGGACGTTCCCGGAGCTAAACCGGAATAGACCAGGAGCCGAGCCGGGACTCACCCGGAGCCGACCCTTAACCCACTGGAGTCTACCCGGAACTCACCTGGAGCCGATCCGGTAATCAACCGGCATCCGCCCGGAGTCGACCCGGAGGCACCCGGAACCAACCAGAGCCGACTCGGCACTCACCGGAGCCAATCTACCAGCTGCAGCACATAAAACTTCATTTTGCTCCTCATAACATATATGTACTATTTTTTCTTCAAACCTTCATAACAAATTATTTAAGACATGTTAAGAAACCAGGTAGGAATTTCAAATGATTTAGCTAGTTTACTTTACTGCCGCTCATCAGCGGAGATAATAACTTCACGGACGCCCTCAGCGGAGATAATAACTTTATCTGCCGCTCGTCAGCTCGTTAGATGCCATGACAATGAAATGACACTTTAGCGTTATCAATGCAGCAGGATAATGTCCTAATTTACGGACGTTTGAAGAAAAAAATAATTATTTGTGTATCAAGGCCAAAAAGTCCATCTTTTTCGTCCCAGTTTGAGTTTTCTGGCCGAGGCGCCGCCATATCCTCTGGTGAATATTCTTGGGTCCATTTCCTTCCCTCGTCAAGAATTTGAACGCGCTTCTGTGTTCTAGCTAAATTTCACTAATTTTTTGTTGGTTAAGGCTACACAAAAACAACAAAACTCTTTGAATGTGAATTAAATTTGGTCAGTAAGCATCATAATGTCACAGCAACAGGGGATCGTCACTTGTTTTCGTCATGGCTGCGTAGATAATATAAAAATCTCCCCTAGCAGTTATCAGAGTTTTTTGTGAACTACTCAATATGTCCATTTGTTCTTGATTACCTAAATTGCCCAGTCAAAAAAAATATAATTGAAGCGTTCGATTTCGTTCCGTAACATATTTTTGATTTGGTGCCTGTTTTTATAACAATCCCTCGATTGTATTATTCGTGTAAAAATTGATTCCTTACGTTTGGAAATAAAATCAAGAGTTACGGATTACCAGTATTAGAAACTCCCAAAAGTAAGTTACCACAAAAAATGCTTGCGCAGAGGAATCTCCCTTTTTCACACTATCACGATAGAGTTTACGTTTAATCTGCCAAAGGTACGGTTCCGACTCGTAAATCTTGATAAACTCTTGAAGAAATACTCAACTCATGTTGTCTGAATGGCGCCTCAGTTAAACTGAACTGACAACGCCACACACACTGCGGTTGGTTTGACATTTGGAACTGCACAGTTATTCAGAATCGTTTTTTCATTCTCATCCGGCCGCCCGAACAGTCTACGCAGTTTTCTACCACAGACGCTCCGGAAATACGGAAGGCCTGGACTGCGCAGTTTTTCGGAGAGTGTATCGGGTGCATTAAAGAAGCAGTTCACGTTATGTTCATATTTGCAAGTTGTAGTTGTATGTTACGTTATGTAGTTTATGTAACGTCAAGCATATTTCAAACCACAGCCAACACAAATGTGCTAGATTGTGAACATCCGTTATGTTAGATTTTAAAATTTATTTCTATTCATCTCCGTCAAAAATGTTTAAAAACGTAAGTAAAATGATGTTCAATTTCTGCTAAGGTACTTTCTAAATCAGAAAGAATTGATTATATTTTCTGGTTGTTATAATTATTTAGAAGATTTACTGCACAAGAAAATGATGGTGGGGTAAAATACTGTTCATTCACTTTGTTTGTTTATTCTATGCAAATTAAGTTGTTTACTTTAAATATTCATGTGCTTTGTGTTTAATTGTTTCACATGTTCTATTGTGCCATAACATTTAGATTTGAAAAATATTAATCATACAAATTGTAAGTGTTAATGAAAAAGAAAAAATCAATTCGTAGAATAACCTATAGTACTTGTTGAACTGTCAAATTTCTAAATTGTTACAAAAGATGATTGGTGTTGTTACATCTTGTAATAATTAATAGCACTATTGAATAATAAATTCTCTTAAGACATTCGGAATGTCAGTGAACAACAATCACTAAAGATTTAATAGCGAATCAATGTTTTCCAATTTTTGTACTCAAGAAGAGCGAAACTATCGAGTAGAGTGTCTTGCCAATCTAAAAATTAAAACAAATATCTAATCGATGATATATTCACCAAAAGTTATACTCACGAACGCAAATAAAGTGAAGTTTATGGTAAAACTGTCTGTAAATTTTATGCTGATCGGTCTGGTTGTGTTGGTCAAAATTGTCAACAGAAGCTTTCTGTTTTTGATATTCCAGGTGTACCATTTTGGAATGGAAAAACTCGCCAACATTTTTTCCGACTGAAAAATAATTCTACATCAAAGTAAACATTTCAGAGTGAATCACCTCGTCTTCTAAAAAGTGTCCAGCTGTTATCAGGCTTGTGATGGTCAAAAAGGCACAAACCGCGAACAGACAACTGCGCCACGATATCGTATCCTGCAATGTAGACCAAGTGATAAAACCTTTGAGAAAGTCGACACCTTTCGTCATCCAGGTTAATGTTATCAAGAATCAATTGTCTTAGAATTTGCCGAACAGGTGGCGTTAATAATATTTTCGTCGTAAAGGCGGCCTTACACCAAGGCAACAATTGGCAACATGTTGCCTGCAACATTTTTTAGTAATGACTGGCAACATTACTAAAAAATGTTGCAAGCAACATGTTGCCAATTGTTGCCTTGGTGTAAGGCCGCCTTAAGGATCTCGATGATAAATAAGGTAGCGACAACTCATTGTTCATTTTTGAGACTCCAATTAAAAGAGAGGACATTATCGACAAATGTCGTGAGTGTGACAAAGACAGAAGTATACACAATTTTATGGGGTGTTTGTATCGCGTGAAACAGATTAACTTGCATAGACTCCAAATTAAGTGAGATGAAAATATTGGCGCAACCGTTGTCGTTACCTTTTGTAATCGAGAACCTTATTTCGTCGTGCTATGTTGTTAAGGTATGAACAACGTTCAACAATCGACAACCGTTAAGATGTCAATAACACCCTGGCAACACTCAGGGCTGTTAGAGAGGTTTTAACCGCCCGCAAATTTTAACAGACCGATTTTTTCAAAATTTTATGCGTTGTCAAAGTAACAACGCTTTGCCAAAGTGACAACGCTTTCCATGATTTTCAAATTCTTTTCATTCAAATGCTGAATCTTTGAATAATTAATTATTATACAGGGTGTCTCAAAATTCGCGAATTCCGAATTCAGAGCGTTGTAGAGGATCACTTCAGTAGTCCAAATATGGAAATAAAAAAAAATCGGGACTCCCCCTACAAAGATACATTGATCTGCTGAAGGTGCACTTTTGAGGTGCATTTTCTTCAAATACAGGCTGAAAAGTTCAGTGTTTATTGTTATTTATGGTGCAGATGATTGTGGAAAATAAAGCTAGAATTGTGACTGTGGATATAAAAGCTGCTATGTATTGAACAAAATTAAAGTGCTTATATCTTCTTCAGGAAGAGCGAATTTTTTTTTTTAAGAGTATTTCTCGAGCGCCACTGGGTCCTTCCCTACCACGCTCTGTATTCGGAATGTTTAAAGTGATTTAGCACGACCAAAAAAGTTGTACGTACTACGTTCTATTAAGGGAGCATTAAGGCCCTCCTTCGTCGGGCCTCAAACAGCTCCCTTGCTCGTTATGGCCTTTTTAACAGCCCTTAATACGTAAATAATTATAACGTGGTTAGCAGAAAGAGAAAATTTAGAGGAGCAGTTTCTTAGTGCTTATTCACAATGGACATAAGCTTGACATAAGGCATAAGAAATTCATAATACATGCAGTGGATATACTATTCATTTTTACGTAACTTATGAGAAGTGACCTCAGTGAACATTAATGTTGTGTACAAAAAGGCATGAAGAATCATATTTGAGTTATATGGACATATAAATTATTTTCCAATTGCCCAAATTTACAAATTATTCTTAGGTATCTCTTATGTATTTCTTATGTCTTATGTCCATTGTGAATAAGCACTTACTTGTAGGAGGGAAAGAGCAAGACTTGTAGCGTTGACGACGGCGCCCAATGTAAATGGCACTATGAGATGCTTCATTAGAAGCAACATATTATCTCTCCATCTGTAACAGAACTGTGTTATTTGATATTGATAAATGTAAAAAGCTAAGAAAACATAAGGTAGACCGCTTGAAAAATTTAAAAATCAAAAACAGATCAAAACGTGAACGCCAAGAATCAAAAAGGTTTCAGATGAAGACAAATTAGAAGAAAATTCAGTTCAAAACATGGGAGATTACAAAAATGCAACGAACAATTAATTACCGGATAAAGTCACAATGTCTCTTGATTAAAGACTTGAGTCTCGACTCTATCAGCTGTTGATAATCTGCATTATAAATTAACGTCTCCTCAGAATCTGTACCATGGGTCATTTCTTGAATGAATGTTTTACACATGTATATCTGAAATTTCACGTGCTGCGTTGCATAAATTATTTCATAACAATGTGCTATATTGACAAAAATTGCTAAATAAAGCGTTAAATTAAAGAAAATGAAAAGAAAGTCGGCCTGCCGAGGAAACAGCAGGTGAAAAATATGTCGAACAAAGACCGTCTCTGTGGGATTATGGGAGAGAAGATGAGTGGTAGCCCACGTCACAGCCAAGATGGTGTTGATTGTCACAAACATATTTATTCGTCTGGACTCTCTTGTGATTCTCTGTGTAGTTTCTTCACCGGCGGAATCGATCTCCCACAAATCGATCACTTCCATTACTTGTTCTACAATTTTATTTTTGTACAATAGAATGGAGATTGCGAATTCGGACTAAAACAAAAACTTTAGGAATAAGTTGTGTCGTTTCTGGACAGGTATTATGTAACACATTTGCAAGAAGAGCGGTGCATAATTAATTAAGTTTTCTGTGGTCGCTGCCAGAAAGAAGAAGTAGAGCTGAGCGACTAACAATGCCAAGTAGAAAATAAACGTTAACTTCAGTACGAATTTACCAATTCTTGTCTGATAAATATCGCTGCCCAACACACGAACCATTTTCATGGGGTCCTCTAAAAAATGCTCACGAGGAAGTTGACCAGTAATGTTTTAATGAACTTACCATTTAGGAGGTTCTGATGCAGGTAATCCATAACTGTTGATTTTATTTTCAAAAGCAAGGTATACATTGTTACACCATTGTGGTATCGTTGGAAAAACAAGCAGCGAATGAAGTGTGTTACAGAAAGAAATCGAACATATCAATTATATTTTTCCAAAGTATGGATTGGACAAATTAGGTAATCAAAAACTAATGTGCCTATTACGTAGTTCAGAGAAAAGCTTCGATAACTACAGGGTGTCCCAAAAATGGCGTACTAACGGTGCACTACGGTGTAGAAGAGATTACCGTAAACGTCAGAAAAATGTTAAAAAAATTCTATTGGACTTATTTGCTGATTTGGCGGTCTTTGAAAGTGGCACTTAACAGGTCAATTATTTTGAAATATTAGTATGAAATTGTCATGGCAGCTACCTCTTATCGTACATATTATCACAAAGTACAAGATCACTCACTACCAATATCTAATCTTGCATAACAGAGAATTTAGAAGCTTTGGAAATCGAAAAAATTATTTTAAATCCACTAAGGTAACATTTCAAGGTAATGATGTACGTATATGCCTTTGTTTAGATTGTATTAGAGCCATTCCACGATAAATGAAACCGTTTCAACAAAAAATGAATTTAGCTATTTTTTAGAATCGATTTGTTAATAATGTCACTTTGGATTTAAAATGTCCAAAATCACATTTGAATCTGAACGTTTAAATATTTTTTTTGATTTAAATGAAAAAACACTTTCGTAATGAGAGCGCTTGCAAAAAGCTTCTAATTCGCATCAAAATCTAGTTGCTGTGTAGCTACTGTTTTCGGATATTTTGACATGTGACAAAAATGTTTTTGTGTCATACAATTAAGGCGTAATTGTTCAGTGTGTCTTTGTAACAAAGGTATGTATGCATATTTATTTACACAAGTTTACAAAAAGTATGTTTTTCGTGTCCCGTCCGTCATGCAAAACTCAAGATAATTGAAAATAAACCATAATGTCCTTGAATCGGTTATTGTTACTTTTATGTATTAAAGTAGAAGGACCGATATATGAAGAGAAACTATTTAAAAAAAATATATGGTGCCATTTGCGAACATTAGAGCACCATTTTTCCTGTCCCGTCCGTCATAAAATAAATAATAATGTGAAACATGTGATATAAAAATTACTCCTATAATAGTTTTTAGTTATTTACATTAACTTTTGCTACATTTTTTATTTTTCTATAAACGAAATCTGCCTAATAAATGGTTTATGCATATTTTTTGTACATATAGACAAAAATGGATGCAAAGAGGAAAGAAAGATTCAAAAAACAAAATAAAAAGGCTTCGCGGCGATACTGACACAAGATTACATCAAGTAATAAGGGAGAAGGGTTTCTATAACATGACGCTCAAAGAAAGAGAGTGGAAAGAGCAGGAGAAAGAGTTTCATTGAAGAGTAATGCTGTTTTATCGAACGAGAAAAGAATATCTGAAAGGGCTCGTAAAAGAAGATTCAGGAAAAAGTTGAAGAAAACAGGAGGAAAAGTTGAAATTATCAGGTTCTCAGTTGTGTGCCTGCAAATGTCCTCAAACATTGAGTAAAGCCTTCAAAAAAGTTAAAAACCCTTTACCGACAAGTACTCATAAACAGAAAGTTTTCTTATTACGATTTTTGAATTTTGAACTTTGTTTATAAAATGAAGTACGAATTATTGTTATTTTTGTTCATTTTGTAGTTAAAAGTACTTGTTTATTGTAATGGTTGGTAAAATAAAGTATATTAAAATTGAAAGTAATTATTGTCCCGTCCGTCATGTCCCGTCTATCATGATTTAAAAAAATCAATAATCACTTATTCATTCACCATTTCTTAAATGTGACTGCTACATTTCATTGATTTAAAAATTACAACATCAGTGTAATATTAGTTCTACTTGGTTTATTAATAATTTCGCATATTTTGTAGATAATACACTTAGAATTTATTTTAACATTATGTTCATGTCCCGTCCGTCATTCAACTTTGCAATTAAAAAAAAAAACAAGTAAACAATAAAGGCGATAAAACTTAGCAATAAAATGAATCATTGGATCACATTGAACAGTACTGTCAAATCTTGTTTCAATATAAGTACTAATTGATTAAAAAAAAAAGAACTTTTGAATAAATGTTTCCGATTTGTCCCGTCCGTCATAATGGAATGGCTGACTACCGTTAATAATAATAATAAAAATAATTGATTTTTTTGTCGGAAACATTTTTTCCATATTTTTTTCATGTACATTTAAACATCCTCGATAAGGTAGTAAGTAGTTTGAACGCCATTTTTTGTACACCCTGTATTTACCTATGTTACTAGTTACGAAATGTGTAACGAGTGAGATGCTAACAGAATCATACAAAATGGCATTTCCTAACGTGTTTTGTACAAGATGTACCTTAATTCGACAAAATAATTAATTTGATTATTTAAGTGGAATATCAAGAAATTACGTTTATTTATCAGGTCGGTTTGAAATTTCATTTACACAGGTATCTCCAAAAAAGAAGATGAGTCCATAGCTCCCTTATTCATTAGGCGATTTTAATTATCTATGCACCAAATTAAATAGTTGTGAATAGGCTACGAGATGGCCTACTAAATTCACGGAACTCGGTATCTACCCGGAGTCAAACTTAACCCCTACCTGAAACTCACCAGGAGCCGACCCGGGACCCACCCGGAGCCGACCCGGAAATCAACCGGCATACGCCCGGAGTCGACCCAGAGGCCCCCGGAACCAACCAGAGCCGACCCAGGACCCACCCGGAGCCAAACCGGAATAGACTCGGAGCCGACCTGGGACGCACCCGGAGCCGAATCGAAACCCACCCGGAGCCAAACCGGAATAGACCCGGAGCCGAGCCGGGACTCACCCGGGGTCGACCCTTAACCCACTGGAGTCTACCCCGAACTCACCTGGAGCCGATCCGAAAATCAACCGGCATCCGCCCGGAGTCGACCCGGGGGCCCCCGGAACCAACCAGAGTAGACTCGGAACTCACCGGAACCGATCCGGAACCTGCTCGGAGCCGACCCAGAACCCAACCGGAACCGACCCAGAACCCACCCGGAGCCCACCCGGAATCGACAGCGGGCTCCGATTTTCCAAAAAGAGAACCGGCCCGGGCTTTCCAAAAAGACAGCCGTTGTCGATTTGTGGAACGTCCGGGCCAGTTGTTGATTTTTGGAAAGTCCGGTCCCGTCGTCAATTTTGGGAAGGTGAGTGCCCTTTCCGCTTTTGAAGGTTCGGGTCGGCTCCGGGCCTTTAAAACGCCCGTTTCACACGCGTTTTAAACTGGCCACTCATGCCATAAAGACCCCAAATTACACACAAACTTGTTAAATAAACTACTATACTTCATCTAAATGTAACCGTATAAAATACATACATATTTAATGGTAAACGTATGAGAAATTTTATTTTCCTTTTTAGTAAACCTCGGAAATAGTGAACCAGTTTTAAAGTTCACTATATCCGGACTCTACTGTATCAAAAAAATTGTGGTAAAAAGAGCTACCGCAATGGAACTACTGGCCTGGCAGCTTTATTAACAGAAAAAGAGGACAAGGGGCTAAAAGGAAAACAACCGCCAGAGAAGATCACTACATACAACTGCATGGGGTCAATTCTTGACTATGATCGTTTATTTGCGAATGCGCATTTTTGCGAAGAATAAATTGCGAATGGTGGAAAGAAAGCCTATTCTTGACAAGTGTTCGCAACACATTTTTAGGCATTCGTAAAAAAGAGTACAGTTTATATGGCAACACTGCAAAATACAACAAATCGAAGTTGTCTAACGTAATTTATTTAATAATTGTCATATACAAATTAAAAAGCTGGGAACAAATGCAACTAAAAAGCAAAAGCAAATGTTGGTGGATCAGTGTGAAAAAAAATCACTTCTTTTGAATATTTTTGAAAAAAGAAACTAAAACAATTTTAGTATATTCCTTGCACAAATCTAGAAAAACTGTTTCCCTTACGCTTGTTTAATATTATTTAATTCTTCAAGATTATTTGGGAACGCAACTCATTCATTTAATACCATTGGATTGTTTAGAGCTTCAACTACCTCGTTGATTCAACAAGACATTGACGCTTGGGACGTATTTATACAATATTTATTTGAAACAACATCATTGTAGTAAGCCCCACCAGCGGCACCAGCGAAAGTACTATTTTCACTACGATTTTGCGTGTAAAAAAGTGCCACTTTCATTATGATATGGAAAAAATAGTATATTATACGAGTCTTATAAGAAGCATTTTATCGCACGCACGGTTTTAGAGCACGACGAGCGTAGCGAGGAGTGCCCTAAAGGAGTATGTGCGATAAAATGCCTTATAAACGAGATGGCATACAGTATTTTTTCTACTTTGCCACTTTTTCAATAAAAAAAAAATAATTTAAAATTTAAAACCGTTAAAGTTGAAGGATTCCATCCAAGGTCACGTCTGCGGTCTGCCGCGACACCACAGTATCCGTCAACATTAAAAAATTAAATTTCACTATTTTTAGTATTATTATTATTTCACGCCTTTTCCTATTACGATACGCAAAACAGTATCGTAATAGCATCAGTACGAACGCAAAGTAGAAAAAAATAATTATTTGTGTATCAAGGCCAAAAAGTGCATCTTTTTCGTCCCAGTTTGAGTTTTCTGGCCGAGGCGCCGCCATATCCTCTGGTTAATATTCTTGGGTCCATTTCCTTCCCTCGACAAGAATTTGAACGCGCTTTTATGTTCTAGCTAAATTTCACTAATTTTTTGTTGGTTAAGGCTACACAAAAACAACAAAACTCTTTGGATGTCACAGCATTTTTCGTCATGGCTGCGTAGATAATATAAAAATCTCCCCTAGCAGTTATCAGAGTTTTTTGTGAACTACTCAATATGTCCATTTGTTCTTGATTACCTAAATCGCCCAGTCAAAAAAGATATAATTGAAGCGTTCGATTTCGTTCGGTAACATATTTGATTTGGTGCTTGTTTTTATAACAATCCCTCGATTGTATTATTCATGTAAAAATTGATTCCTTTCGTTTGGAAATAAAATCAAGAGTTATCGATTACCAGTATTAGAACCTCCCAAAAGTAAGTTACCACAAAAAATGCCTGCGTAGAGGAATCTTCCTTTTTCACACTATCACGATAGAGTTTAGGTTCTTTTAATCTGCCAAATGTACGGTTCCGACTCGTAAATCTTGATAAACTGTTGAAGAAATTCTAGACTCATGTTGTCTGAAAGGCGCCTCAGTTAAACTGAACTGACAACGCCACACACACTGCGGTTGGTTTGACGTTTGGAACTGCACAGTTATTCAGAATCGATTTTTCATTCTCATCCGGTCACCCGAACAGTCTACGCAGTTTTCTACCACAGACGCTCCGGAAATACGGAAGGCCTGGACTGCACAGTTTTTCGGAGAGTGTATCGGGCGCATTAAAGAAGCAGTTCACGTTATGTTCATATTTGCAAGTTGTAGTTTATGTAACGTCAAGCATATTTCAAACCACAGCCAACACAAATGTGCTAGATTGTGAACATCCGTTATGTTAGATTTTAAAATTTATTTCTATTCATCTCCGTCAAAAATGTTTAAAAACGTAAGTAAAATGATGTTCAATTTCTGCTAAGGTACTTTCTAAATAAGAAAGAATTGGGTAGCTCGGTGGCCGCATGGCTGTGATTACATTTTCTGGTTGTTATAATTATTTAGAAGATTTACTGCACAAGAAAATGATGGTGGGGTAAAATACTGTTCATTCACTTTATTTGTTTATTCTATGCAAATTAAGTTGTTTACTTTAAATATTCAGGTGCTGTGTGTTTAATTGTTTGACATGTTCTATTGTGCCATAACATTTAGATTTGAAAAATATGAATCATACAAATTGTAAGTGTTAATGAAAAAGAAAAATCATTCGTAGAATAACCTATAGTACTTGTTGAACTGTCAAATTTCTAAATTGTTACAAAAGATGATTGGTGTTGTTACATCTTGTAATAATTAATAGCACTATTGAATAGTATATTCTCTTAAGACATTGGGAATGTCAGTGAACAACAATCACTAAAGATTTAATAGCGAATCAATGCTTTCCAATTTTTGTACTCAAGAAGAGCGAAACTATCGAGTAGAGTGTCTTGCCAATCTGAAAATTAAAACAAATATCTAATCGATGATATATTCACCAAAAGTTATACTCACGAACGCAAATAAAGTGAAGTTTATGATAAAACTGTCTGTAAATTTTATGCTGATCGGTCTGGTCGTGTTTGTCAAAATTGTCAACAGAAGCTTTTTGTTTTTGATATTCCAGGTGTACCATTTTGGTATGGAAAAACTTTCCAACATTTTCTCCGACTGAAAAATAATTCTACATCAAAGTAAACTTTTCAAAGTGACCAACCTCGTGTTCTAAAAAGTGTCCAGCTGTTATCAGACTTGTGATGGTAAACAAGGCCCAAACCGCGAACAGACAACTGCGGGACGGGATCTCATCCTATAATATAGATCTACTCAAAAAATTGACATGTTTCGTCATACAGGTTGATTTTATAAAAATTCATTCGACTTAGAATTTGGGCTTTACACTGTTTTTCTTTTGGTTTTCCTATTTTGTCAATTGTATTTCACTATTTCTCAAAAATATTTCCTATTTCTATTAAATGTCCAGAAATAGTGAAATACAATTGACAAAAGAGGAAAATAAAAAGGAAAACACTGTAATAATATTTTTGTACTCATGGCCTTGAAAGCAACGCTTCCAACATTCAACGCTCGCTCCGAAACGAGTGCTTCCCGGTCGACTCGAATGTAAAAATTGCAAAAAACACTGGCCCTTTGAGACATTAAAAAAAAATCTGGCTTGATAATAATAAAATTTAGTTCATAAAATACAACTTCCCTGGGTTTTCCTCCATTAAAAAATTACGGAAAGATTTATAATCGTTGAGAATTGTTACTACAAAATTCACAAATTATTGCAAAAATTGAAAATCAAGTGAAACAATTGTTTCCAATAACCAAAGATCACTGCCTACTTGGTTTTATGTTCGTTTATGTTTAATGTATTAAAACAAAAAATTTTAATTTAATTTTCGTACAAAAAATATTGTACGAACCACTTGCGTGAAGACATCTTTCGTTCATTCGCGCATTAATTAAAGGCACTCCCTCCTTCGTCGCTCGTGCTTTAAAAAATGCGCTCATGCGGGAACATCGTGTTCCCGCACTTGGTTCGTAAATAACTATAACGTGGTTAGCAAAAAGAGAGAATTTAGAGAAGCAGTTTCTTACTTGTAGGAGGGTAAGAGCAAGACTTGTAGTGATGATGATGGCGCCAAAAGTAAATGGCACTATGAGATTTTTCATTACGAGCAACGCATTATCTCTCCATCTGTAACAGAACAGCTTTATTTGATATTGAGTATTGCAAAGAGCTAAGAAAACATGAGGAAGACCGCTTGAAAAATTTAAAATTTAAGTACAGATCAAAATGTGAACGTGAAGAAACAAAAAGGTTTCAGATGAAGAAAAATTAGAAGAAAATTGAATTCAAAACATGGGAGACTATGAACTGAGATGACAAAAATTCCATGAACAATTCATTACCGGATAAAGTCACAATGTCTGTTGATTAAAAACTTGAGTCTCGACTCTGTCAACTGTTGATAATATGCATTATAAATTAGCATCTCTTCAGAATTCGTACCAATTGTCATTTCTTGGATGAATGTTTTACACATGTATATCTGAAATTTCACGTGCTGCGTCGCATAAATCACTTCATAAGAATGTGCAATCATGACAAAAGTTGCTACATAAAGCGTTAAATTAAACAAAATGAAAAGAAAGTCAGCCTGCCGAGGAAACAACAAGTCAAAAATATATCGAACAAAAACCGTCTCTGTGGCTTCATGGAAAAGATGAGTGGTGGCCCACGTCACAGCCAGGATAGTGTTGATTGCCACAAACATATTTATTCGTCTGGATTCTCTTGTGATTCTCTGTTTAGTTTCTTCACCGGCGGAATCGATCTCCCACAAATCGATCACTTCCATTACTTGTTCTACAATTTTATTTTTGTACAATAGAACGGTGATTGCGAATTCGGCCTAAAACAAAAACTTTAGGAATAAGTTGTGTCGTTTCTGGACAGGCATTACGTAACACATTTGCAAGAAGAGCGGTGCATGATTGATCAAGTTTTCTATGGTCGCTGCCAGAAAGAAGAAGTAGAGTTGAGCGACTAACAATGCCAAGTAGAAAATAAACGTTAACTTCAGTACGAATTTACCAATTCTTGTCTGATAAATATCGCTGCCCAACACACGAACCATTTTCATGGGGTCCTCTAAAAAATGCTCACGAGGAAGTTGACCAGTAATGTTTTAATGAACTTACCATTTAGGAGGTTCTGATGCAGGTAATCCATAACAGTTGATTTTATTTTCAAAAGCAAGGTATACATTGTTACACCATCGTGGTATCGTTGGAAAAACAAGCAGCGAATGAAGTCTGTTACAGATAGAAATCGAACGTTAATTATATTTTTCCAAAGTATGGATTGGACAATTAAGGCAATCAAAAATTAATGAGCCTGTTACGTAGTTCAGAGAAAAGTTTCGATAACTATTTACCTATGTTACTAGTTAGGAAATGTGTAACGAGTGAGATGCTCACAGAATCATACACAGAAGATTGTTATACATGTAAACGTGTGACAATTGACAAATGATCTTGCTAACTTGAAAGATGGACTTGGTTGCAGCAAATTTTCTTATGCATTTTCAAAATATCGTGGAAAATGTTAAAAATCAGTAAGTGTAATACTCACTAATACATATATAGGTCAAAAAATTGAATAATATGTATTTTTTTGCTATTAAGAAGTTCTGTTGTGCTTTCAAGGCCAGATTGAAATTAGAATATAAATTGATAAGAAATTAAAATAAATTAAATTACTAAAATAATTATGCTCCTTCTCCAACGTTTGGACCATAATTTCCATTTGCTGGAAGTTATTCTTCTTGTTCCTTTTTTTAACGTTAGCAGAAGAACGGCAAGAATCAATTTTTAAATTAATTAACGCGGATTTGACGTTTGACGTGAGCAATGTCCACTAGCTAAGGAAACTGCGCAATCGCGACGCTTGTTAAATAACGATGTTCATGACAGACCGCGGCAGTAACAATCATTGCTCAAATTTTGTGGGTAGAATAGGAGAAAATCATAAAATGGTTATCGACATTGTTACAACATTGCAGAGATAGCAATGTTGTTACTTAGCAATCTTGAATTAGACGAAAATGAGAATCGCACCGATTATTATCCGACACGGTTTTCACATTCTTCTTGTTACATCACTCTCAAAGTCACTGTAACATTTTTCATATTGCCGTTTCGATTTTTCAGGTTTCAAATGCGACACTGCACAATTTATAATATTTTTTTAACTCTGGATGAGTACACGGAACTGAAACATCGTAATTTTCTTCGGACATTTTTGCAACTTTTCTCAAAGTGAATTGTTTTATTTATGTCGTTTCATGTAGGCCGACTTTATTTTTATTGACAGTGAAGGAAATTTTTCTTGTTCATTTTATAATTACAAATTTTCGGGTTGCACACAAAATGTTGTGTACATTTGACGATCTCGAGATTGTCTTGCCTCGGCCGCAAAGCGGCCTTGGCGACAATTTTTCTCTCGGTTCGTCAAAGTACGATTTCGCATTCTTGATATACTATGGCAGACAAAAAATTTTGAACGCCTTGATATTCCTTTGACATATAAATGTAAAACTGGCTTTATGGTCAACTAAGCTCATTTTTTCTTTTTGTCTTTCTTGTCATGTCACCAGTGACAGATTAGTCGCACGACTTATCCCTCTGGTGAAGGGTTACTATTTTTGGCTTTAGTAAATTTAGATATGGCTGGGATTGTATCACTAAACTTGATAGATGTTTACTTCAAACGTTCAATTTTTCGATTTAATTTATAAACGTCATAATAACAGTAAAGGGCAGTTTACAATACATATTTTTGATGTGCCAAAATTTGATCATTCAAAATTTTTTGTCCGCCATAGTACAAATAACTATTGTGTAGGTATCAAGGCCAAAAAGTGCATCTTTTTCGTCCCAGTTTGAGTTTTCTGGCCGAGGCGCCGCCATATCCTCTGGTTAATATTCTTGGGTCCATTTCCTTCCCTCGTCAAGAATTTGAACGCGCTTTTATGTTCTAGCTAAATTTCACTATTTTTTTGTTGGTTAAGGCTACACAAAAACAACAAAACTCTTTGGATGTGAATTAAATTTGGTCAGTAAGCATCATAATGTCACAGCAACTTGACAGGGGATCGTCACTTGTTTTCGTCATAGGTGGGTAGATAAGTAATATAAAAATCTCCCCTAGCAGTTATCAGAGTTTTTTTGTATTGTATTGAAAGTATTGAGTAGAGTGCCTTGCCAATCTGAAAATTGAAACAAATATCGGATCAATGATATCCTTACCAAGAGGTATACTCACAAACACAAATATGGTGTAATTTATGGTAAAACTGTCTGTAAATTTTAGGCTGATCGGTCTGGTCGTGTTGGTCAAAATTGTCAACAGAAGTTTTCTGTTTTTGATATTCCAGGTGTACCATTTTGGAATGGAAAAACTCGCCAACATTTTTTCCGACTGTAAAATAATTCTGCATGAAAATAAACATTTCACAGTGAATCACCTCGTCCTCTAAAGAGTGCCCAGCTGTTATCAGACTTGTGATGCTCAACAAGATCCAAACCCCGAACAGACAACTGCGTCACGATATCGCATCCTATAATATAGATCTACACAAAAAATTGACATGTTTCGTCATCAAAAATCATTTGACTTAGAATTTGGGCTTTAATAATGTAAACGTGGTTAGCAGAAAGAGAACATTTAGAGAAGCAGTTTCTTACTTGCAGAAGGGAAAGAGCAAAATTTGTAATGAGGACGACGGCGCCCAAAGTAAATGGCACTATGAGATTATTAATGGGCCTGTTACGTAGTTTAGAGAAAAGTTTTGATAACTATTTACTGAGTGACATTAGGTAGAAGTGGATCACCAAGAAATAATATTTATTTTATAGTTATTTATTGTATGGATAAATTATAAGGCAAATAAAACTCTCGAAAATGTTTTGGTACGAGGCCGCACGGCCGAGTGTCTAAATTTTCAAGAGTTTTATTTACCGGTAATCTACAAATGCAATACGACATTTTATCCACAACCAGGTACAAAGAATCGCGTTTTTCCTTTCTTTTTTTTTAATTTTTATTTTACATTTTCAAATGACGTTTGTAATTTGACTTTAAGCGCCATAGTGTCTTATTACTTATTACTTATAAGACACTAGTGTCTTATAACATAAGACATAAGTGTTTTATTAATTCCAAAAGAAGTCTCACAAAACAGTAGAATTATGACTTCATAATGTATCGGTTGTGGATAATAGTTATTTATTGTATAAGTGTTTTAGATAGCGTTTTATCCACTCAAGAATGTTTAAAGTCGAGCGTTTAATTTTCTTAACTGAATAAAACGCAACATTTTATCCACAATCACACTCATTTCGAATCAGAATTGCTGGAATTTCATCCGATTTTATCAAAAAGTGATTTGACATTTCCCTCTGAGAGCGGCTGTCACTTCAAAAATCATTAAAATGAAATAAAAAATATCGAGAGGTGTTGAATGATTGCTATTTATTTTCGATTGTTTATCGACTGCATTTGTAAAAATTTGTGAAGTTGGTGAAAAATGCAAGAATGTTATTCTGTTTCTGAGATAATCCTTGAGGAAGCTGAAGAAGCAACTCTCCAATAATTATTGCCTGCGAAGTCCGGGCAACATTATGAAAAAGTATTTTCTGGATTTAATGACTGGAAAGAAAAACGGAGGGTAATTATCGCATTTCTTACATTTGAAGAAGAAGTATGCAATTTCATCTATGTGGTCGAAGTACTCGATGCTGAAGGCCGCTATAAAGGTTTATAAAAACATAGACATTGGAAAATATAGTAAGCTCACTGCCTATCTGAAGAGTGAGTCGAGAGGATGCAAGGCGAAGAAAGCTGCAGTATTGGAAAGAACACATGTGGAAGAATTTTTTTCTATTAATATAAATGTTAATGTTAAAATAGTGAAATTTTTTTAATAAACAATTGTCAATGTCAAAATTAAGAAAAAAACCATCCTGTACCACCCCAAAATGTGCACATATGGACCAGCTGTATAACAATTTGACAGCAAATCATAATTAAGGTTATGTTCATTTCACGTCCCGGACTTGTTTTCCGCGAATTCATTTTCAAAATAAATTTAATGACAAATCAGCGGAAATATTTTTCGAATTTGAAATAAAGTCTCGCTCGTCAGGGCACAGGCTCAGTTAGATTAAAAAAATGTTGACACTCAGTGTGACTAATCGTATTATCATGAAAATCACTATTTGGCTCATACCAACATGATAACGTTTTGACAATTGTTTATTAAAAAAATTCAATTATACCGAATGACTATAAATGATTGAAGCAAAATAGTGGATTGGCAACAATGATGCAGTTGGTAGTGCAAATCTTCTCGTGCATCATCTGTCAATCATTTCTATTTAGGTTAGGTTAAGTCACGAAATACATTGGCGTTAAAAAAAAAAATAGATTTTTTTGACGTTTGTTTCAATTTTGAAAATTGCGTGTGTCATGCCAACGATGTTGCCAACTAAAGATTTCAAATGTGTTACCAACATAACAAAATAATTTTCAATCATTGATAGTCACTCGGTATGTGTGTTAATTCAAAATTTGAAACTTCATTTTTGACATTTTTTCATTTCGGTTTGCAATTTTTTTAGATAAAATAATTTGAAACACGTAGCTACTTACATGCAGGAAATGTCTGAACAAGAAAAGGAGATAAAACGTAAGAAAACACTTTTAACGGAGAGCGAAAAGCAAGCAATTGTAAACTGTTGTTTGGAAAGAAGAGAAATAACTCCAGGAATTTTAAATAAGCAGTTGTATAAATTTGCTGCAAATATTTTTTTTGGTAAAATATTATTAACATGTCTACACAAATTTGGAAATGTAATAATTTATAGGTCAGTGAAACGCAGGTACACGAGATTTTGAAAAAGTTTGAAAACGGGGAGGTTTTAATGGGTGTCAGTCAGGGTAGAAGAAAAGAAAAAGATGATTTTAATGATTTTTTTACCATTTTTTAAAAGAAGATATTTCGCGGAAAATACATTAAAATGCATTACTCATCTCACTCGTTATATAAAATGAGGCATTTCCTAACTGGTTACATAAATAGTTATCAGAACTTTTCTATGAATTACTCAATATGTCCATTAGTTTTTGGTTACCTAAATTGTCCAATTAATACCTTAGAAAAGATATAATAGAAGCGTTGGATTTCTTTCCGTAACACACTTGATTTGCTGCTTGTTTTTCTAACAATCCCTCGAATGTATTGTTTGTGCAAAAATTGATTTCTTTCCTTTGGAAATGAAATCACGAGCTATGGATTTCCAGTATCAGAACCTCCTAAGCGGTAGTTCATTAATATACAGGGTCACTTTGAAAGTTGTGTAGAAATTTTAACCAGCGGTAGAACTCCACAATAAGTAACGACTGAACCAGTAATGCCTTATGCAAATCTTGATATTGTTCGAGAAAAAGGGGCTAAAAGTTTTTCAAAAAAAGTTTGGGAGCGCTACTGAATTTTATGAAATGGGTCAAAAGAAAAGCATAGTAGACCTTGTTGTTGTCATTTAATTCGAAATTAAGTCACTTTGACAAGAATCTCAATCTTAACCTCAATTTAAATCACAAATGGCTTTCACCAACCTGAAGGAAACTGATATGGTTTTGACCTCAAAGGATATTTCCCAATGCACGAACCTTTGTAAACATTGTGCAGCATCTTCGCGATTTCGAAAATCGCATTAAGTTGCTTATTTCAAATATTCAAGTGTTTTGTGTTTAATTGTTTCACATGTTCTACTGTGCCATAACATTTAGATTTGAAAAACATTTAACAAACAAGTTGTAATTGTTCATGAAAAAGAAAAATAAATTCGTATAATGACCTATACTTGTTAAATTGTCAATTTTGTAAATTATTATAAAAGATGATTGGTGTTGCTACATTTTGTCATAATTAACAGCACTATTGAAAAGTACATTCTCTTAAGGCATTCGAAAAGTCAGTGAACAACAAATGCTAAAGATGCAACAGCGAATCAATGTTTTCCAATTTTTGTACTCAAGAAGAGCGAAACTATCGAGTAGAGTGTCTTGCCAATCTGAAAATTGAAACAAATATTGGATCGATGATATACTCACCAAAAGTTATACTCACGAACGCAAATAAAGTGAAGTTTATGGTAAAACTGTCTGTAAATTTTATGCTGATCGGTCTGGTCGTGTTGGTCAAAATTGACAACAGCAGCTTTCTGTTTTTGATATTCCAGGTGTACCATTTTGGAATGGAAAAACTTTCCAACATTTTCTCCGACTGAAAAATAATTCTACATCAAAGTAAACATTTCACAGTGAATCACCTCGTCCTCTAAAGTGTGCCCAGCTGTTATCAGACTTGTGATGGTCAACAAGGTCCAAACCGCCATCAGACAACTACGCCACGATATCGTATCCTGCAATGGAGACCAAGTGATAAAACCTTTGAGAAAGTCGACACCTTTAGTCATCCAGATTAATCTTATCAAGAATCAATCGACTTAGAATTTACCGAACAGGTGGCGTTAATAATATTTTTGTCGTGCTATGTTGTTAAGGTATGAATAACGTCCAACAATCGATAACCGTTAAGATGTCAATAATACCCTGGCAACACTCAGGGCTGTTAGGGAGGTTTTAATCGCCCGCAAATTTTATCAGGTGCCCAATTCTTGAATCGATGGAATTAATTCTCATTGAAAAAATAGGCAAATTTTCTCATGAGAAATGCAAAAGTGTATTCTGGACTTATGTCAGACGGATTGTTCCACTAGTAATCCGGAGAATTATTTCACCTAGTGTTTATCATGGGAAAATAATTTTTTCGCGAGAAATTCGACTGTCAAATCTGACACTTTTGTTAATACATAATTGTTTGTAAAAGAAAAAAATGGAAGAATTCATTTGCAATCTAAATAATGGTTGGCCAAGCACAAAGACTTTATCCGAAATTAGACCCGTTTGATCCAAATTATCAACATATTGCATTTTTAAATTCTCACGTGAAATCATTTTCCAAACAGTTCAAGAATACAGAGATGAGAACATTTTAAATTCCACTGGGAATTTTAATTTTTTTAAATTTTATGCGTTGCCAAAGTAACAACGCTTTGGCAAAGTGACAACGCTTCCCATGATTTTCAAATTCTTTTCATTCAAATGCTGAATCTTTGAATAATTATTTATTATACAGGGTGTCCCAAATTCGCGAATTCCGAATTCAGAGCGTTGTAGGGGATCACTTCAGTAGTCCAAATTGGGAAATTAAAAAAAATCGGGATTCCCCCCACAAAGGTACATTGATCTGAAGGTGCACCTTTGAAGTGCGTTTTCTTCAAATACAGGCTGAGGAGTTCAGTGTTTATTGTTAGTTATGGTGCAGATAATAACGTAAAACAATTTTTTGAAGAATAGCTTTACTTTGGAGTAAAAAAATTCTGTGTGCCTCACCCATATAAGCGCACGGTTGAAGTGAAACTTCTATCGTCTTCGTTAACCACGCAAAGTGAAATTAATGTTATAGTATACAGTGAGCGGCAAAAGTATGGAATAAATTCATTAAAAATTAAACAAAATTTTTTTCAAAAAAATCTTTGGACAAGTCAATTTTCCCATTTCTTTTCGAGTTATGACGTCATCGATAGTTTTTTTTAAATGGAAACCCCCAATTTTTTTTCTTGATTCTGATAGCCCTTTTAAATGCCAGTATGAAAATTTTGTTACCTTACATAAGGAAATTTTTGAGAAAAAAAAAATAAATTTGGAAAAATTAAGCAAGTTTATGAAGAAATTCCCCCTGTTTTAGTTTTATCCCAGCACCCAATCAAAATTAAAATTTCTATACGTTGTGTTTCTGTTAAATGAGTCATTTTCGAAAACGTTTTGTAAAACAAATAACACATACGAATGAAATTGACAGTAACATTTGACTGTTTGATTTACTTACTTGATTTTTTGACTTGTTTTTGTTCGTTATAAAATTTATTTTTTCCAAATTTATTATTTTTTTTCTCAAAAATTTCCTTATGTAAGATAACAAAATTTTTATACTGTCATTTATACAATTAAAGGCGCTATCAGAATCAAGAAAAAAAATATGGAGTTTCCGTTTAAAAAAACTATCGATGACGTCATAACTCGAAAACAAATGACTGCTTGGAATTTTCTTTGAAACTAAAACATGTATTTTTATAAACTAAAATTGAACTGTGCAAAGATTTTTTTGAAAAAAAATTGTTTAATTTTTAAGGAATTTATTCCATACTTTTGCCGCTCACTGTACATTTTTTTTCTTTCATAATAAGTCTCTCCGTTATTAATTATTATATCTAAATAAGGGAGATCCGGTGATACTTCTGGATATTTAAATCAATTAGATATAAACATATTTAGTCGGAATAATTTTTTCAATAATGACTTTTTACATGTAAAACATACAATGGCACTATTTGAACGTATAAACATTTGGTAATATAGTACACAAATTGTTACTAGTAGAAGATGATGAAGTTGATGGATTATTTATATTCGAGGGTTTTTCTACTTCCATTGAATTCCTTTAACCTACAAAAATAACTTGTAATATTATAATAACAATTAAAAGAAGTTTTTGCGCGATTGTACTCTATTTGGTTGTTTACCACATCTGTTTCTAAGACGGTAAGCTATGTTTACCCGTTGCTAACGATAAACTCGACGGTAAGTAATTTTTGGTGTTTTAGAACGGTAAGTAAATTTATTCAAAATTAATCAATTATTATAATAATTTTTATGTAGACAGAACTTCAAGACAAGAAGTTGGGGCACTTTCTGGAAACTTATAAATAACATTAGTGGACTTGTCGCAACATTAGCATTGTCAAAATTGTCATACCTCGAATTTTCCTTGTCTTCTTGATTAAACATTGAGGTCGTTGGTTTAGGAAATTCTCTATTTATGTGGACAGAAGTTGAAGACAAGATGTTAGCACTTTCTGGAAACTCATACGGCTCTTGTAATCGGCTTTCCTTGCCGGTGTAATAAAATAACATTAGCGAATTTGCCGCGACATTAAAAAAAAAAAAATTTCATACCCCAAATTTTCCTTGTCTTCTTAATTACACGCTGAGGTCGTTAGTTTCAAAAATTTTTTATTTGTAACGCACCCCACATTCAAAGTTTCTTCTACAACATCCACTTCGTTTTCGGAATCACTAATATCACTCATTTTACTGCTTCTTTTTCAACACAACTGGCGATATTTGCGCACAAAAACTGCAATGGCGGTAGTTGTTTGCAGATTACCTTAGAAACGCGATACAAAAATCGACATTGTGGCAACACGATGTGAAGGGTATAAACACGTATCGCATTGGGCCTATTCTAGATGTGAATGTTTTGTAATAAATATTCAATTGCGCAAAAAATCTCATAAGCATCACGAACGTTAATGACAATGTACCGATCTCAGACAATTTTGGAGTCGTCGCAAGCTCCTCCTCCAAACAATTGTCTTCGATCGGTACATTGTCATTACCATTCTTTATACTTAATACTATCCCACCTCCACCCGGCGGCACGGCAATTTTGCCGGAGTACATACACTATTACGGATATTACTATCAAGTAATAGTGCAGTGCTTATCAACATAATTACCGGCGTCTTGCCTCCGCATTTTGACTTTGTTGTGTATTATGTTCTGTGTCAATGTTAAGGAACTTCCTCACGATGTGACATGAGTATAATAATATACCTTTTTGAATTTCAACTACCAATGTGTTATCTAAATCCAGAATTTTTAAATTTTTAAAAACAGATTGCGGTACTATTCCCGTTGCTGAAATTACAAGTGGTAAAATCGAAATTTTTTCTAAACACCAAAGATTTCTCATAGCAACGGACAGCTCTAAATATTTATTAATTTTTGTGTTATATGTCTGTGTTATATTATGTGAATTTGGAACAGCTATATCTAAAAGATATGCTTGCTTTTTTTGTTAATTTAAAATTATAATGCCTGGTCTGTTATGCTTAATATGAATGTCAGTTAAAATTGTTCTATCAAAATATAACTTGTAACTGTCATTTTCCAAACAACTTTCTGGTGTATAACTATAATGTGGTTGTGTATTCTTTAATAAATTGAATTTAACAGCTAAATTCATGTGTATAATTTTAGCGAATATATCGTGACGTTTTTTATATTCGCTTTGAGCCAAAACGGTGCAAGAAGAAATGATGTGTTCAATTGTTTCCCCTTCAGTTCCGCAAATCCTACATTTATCAATTATCGATTGTAAACCGCATATGTGTTTTTTATAATTTCTTGTATTTATAACACGACCTTGTATAGCAAATATAAAACCCTCCGTCTCAGGGTGAATATTTGATTTCTTAAGCCATGCATGAGATGCCTGAATATTAACTTCTGGTTGTTCCAGTTCTTTAAAGTATCTCCCATGTAAAGACTTCTGTTTTATATTTGCTATAGTGTCAGGTATATTTGGCTTAACAATATCTGAAATTATATTATCACTTAAATTTAAAGGTGTGTAGCCTTTATCGGCTGAAACCAAAGCATTAAAAAAGGTGTTATCACGAGCTCTATTGAGGAAATAATTTTTTAGTGAAGCAATTTGATTTTTTAGCAGTACTTCTAGATTTGAAAAACCCCTACCACCGTTTTCGCGTGGTAAATTAAATCTTTCAATAGCAGATTTAGGATGGTGTTTACTAAATTTGGTAAAAAGAACTCTAGTTTTAATGTTTATGTTCTGTAAATTAGTTTTGGACCATTTTATAACACCAAAAGAATAGGTCAACAATGGAACAGCATATGTATTAACTGCTTTAATTAAATTATTACCGTTTAATTTTGATTTTAAAATAGATTTAATTCTTAAATAAAATTGCTTTTCTAAATTTTCTTTTATAATTGAGTGTTGAATATGATTTGATTGATTAATACCTAAATATTTATAAAATTCTCCTTTATTTAAATTTTTAATGATTTCTCCTTCTTGAATTATATATTCTAAATGTTCGTAATGACCGCGACATATTGATTGCATTTTACACTTATCAATACCAAAACTCATTCCAATATCATTTGAGAAATTTTCAGTTATTGTTAGTAAAGATAAAATGTGATTCTTTTTTGATGCATAAAGTTTTATGTCATCCATATAAAGAAGGTGATTTAATTTGGATAGTGTGGTATTATTAAGTCTAATATTGAAACCATATCCAGTGCTATTTAATAGATTTGTCAAAGGATTAATGGCTAGACAAAACCATAAAGGACTTAAAGAATCTCCTTGATAAATTCCCCGTTTAATTTGAATAGGCTCGGATTTTAATTTAGTATTGTTTATTGATAAATTTAAAGTAGTTCTCCAAAATGTCATAACATGAGATAAAAAGTTAATCAAATCCAAATTAATTTTATAAATTTTAAGAATTTTAATTAACCATGAATGTGGTACTGAATCATAGGCTTTTATGAATGCGGTATAAATATTTCTATTATTTTTTCTAGCTTGTTCCATTATTACCGTATCTATTATGAGTTGTTCTTTACAACCAAAACACTCTTTAATACAACCTTTTTGTTCTTCATTAAGTATATTTAATTTTTGACAATGGTCGTAAATTATTACTTTAATGCAAGATGTCATAATTTTATAAATTGTAGGCAGACATGTGATTGGCCTACATTTTGATGGATTCTTAGTATCGGAATCTTTTGGTTTCAGATATGTTATACCATGGGCCAAAAACTCTGGAAATGTGTTAGGTTCCCTAATAAATCCGTTAAAGTGATCAAGTAAGCATTTATGAATACAAGTAAATTTTTTTAACCAAAAGTTATGAATTTGGTCACCTCCAGGGGATTTCCAATTATGTGCAACGTAGCTAGAATAGTATTTTGTGACTGTGGATATGAAAGCTGCTGTGGATTGAACAAAATTAAAGTGCTTATATCTTTTTCAGGAAGTATTTTTCGAGCTCCACTGGGTCCTTCCCTACCACGCTCTGAATTCGGAATTCGCGAATTTTGAGACACCTTGTATACCTAATGTTTAACGTGATTTAGCACGACGAAAAAAGTTGTACGTACTACGTTCTGTTAAGGGCCATAACGACCGCGGGAGCTCCCTTACTCGTTATGGCCTTCTTAACAGCGCTTAATACGTAAATAACTATAACGTGGTTAGCAGAAAGAGAAAATTTAGAGAATCAGTTTCTTACTTGTAGGAGGGAAAGAGCAAGACTTGTAGTGATGACCACGGCGCCCAAAGTAAATGGCACTATGAGATGCTTCATTAAAAGCAACATATTATCTCTCCATCTGTAACAGAACAGCGTTATTAGATATTGATAAATATTGCAAAAAGCTAAGAAAACATGAAGAAGATCGCTTGAAAAATTTAAAAGTCAAAAACAGATCAAAACGTGAACGTCAAGAATCAAAAAGGTTTCAGATGAAGACAAATTAGAAGAAAATTTAATTCAAAACATGGGAGACTACGAATTGCGATGACAAAAATGCCATGAATAATTAATTACCGGATAAAGTCACAATGCCTTTTGATTAAAGACTTGAGTCTCGACTCTATCAACTGTTGATAATCTGCATTATAAATTAGCGTCTCCTCAGAATCTGTACCATGGGTCATTTCTTGAATGAATGTTTTACACATGTATATCTGAAATTTCACGTGCTGCGTCGCATAAATCACTTCATAAGAATGTGCTATCATGACAAAAGTTGCTACATAAAGCGTTAAATTAAACAAAATGAAAAGAAAGTCGGCCTGCCCAGGAAACAACAAGTCAAAAATATGTCGAACAAAAACCGTCTCTGTGGCTTCACGGAAAAGATGAGTGGTGGCCCACGTCACAGCCAGGAGGGTGTTGATTGCCACAAACATATTTATTCGTCTGGATTCTCTTGTGATTCTCTGTTTAGTTTCTTCACCGGCGGAATCGATCTCCCACAAATCGATCACTTCCATTACTTGTTCTACAATTTTATTTTTGTACAATAGAACGGTGATTGCGAATTCGGCCTAAAACAAAAACTTTAGGAATAAGTTGTGTCGTTTCTGGACAGGCATTACGTAACACATTTGCAAGAAGAGCAGTGCATGATTGATCAAGTTTTCTATGGTCGCTGCCAGAAAGAAGAAGAGTTGAGCGACTAACAATGCCAAGTAGAAAATAAACGTTAACTTCAGTACGAATTTACCAATTCTTGTCTGATAAATATCGCTGCCCAACACACGAACCATTTTCATGGGGTCCTCTAAAACATGCTCACGAGGAAGTTGACTAATAATGTTTTAATGAACTCACCATTTAGGAGGTTCTGATGCAGGTAATCCATAACTCTTGATTTTATTTTCAAACGAAACGTATACATTCTTGCACCATCGTTACAAAAACAAGAAGCCAATAAAGTGTGGAACAGAAAAAGAAATCGAACATTTCAATTATATTTTTTTCAAAGTATGGATTGGACAATTTAGGTAATCATAAACTAATGGGCCTGTTACAAAGTTCAGAGAAAAGCTCAGTGGCGGCTCGTGACTCGTGGACGAAGGAGAGCTCTGTCACATGTAAGTACAATCGCAGGCAAAGAATACTGGTACAGTATTGTAACGCTCCGAATAGGTTCGATAAATTTTAAAATAATTTCAACGAAATATTTTAAATACCGTTTATTTGCGACGGAAATGCTGGTCAGTTGTAAATTTTATTGTTGCTTGTCGGCATCACATTCTTCAAGTGAAATCTGCCAACCTTTCTTCGAAAAGACAGGTACGCGCCCGGTCCGAACACAACACAAAGATAACAATTTTCATGGGAAAAGAAACATTGCAAAATTTACTCGTTCGACAATTTGGGGAGTCCAATCAGGGGATAATTGAATTAATGAATTTGATGTTAGCAGGTTTCAAATTGAGAGAACCACAAAATTAATGTTCATTGGGTAATTCACCTTTTTTAGCATTCTCAATTTTGTGGCATATTTGTAACTAAAGGGCGAAAATTGCAAATTAGAAACAGAGCGCTTTATCGTAGAAAATAATTAGAATCGTTTGCACTTTTAGTTAGAAACGTAACAAAGCAAAGTAGAAAGGGAGTCGGTAGAAAACACAGACAACACGGTAACGGTAAAGCCAGGTAGTCCGTTTCTTACGAGCCGCCACTGGTTGTGTCCGAGTATCTGGACGAAGTCGGTATTGCGGTAAGGCCAGGAAGGAGTCCGGACCTTAACCCGATAGAAAATGTGTGGGACGGGATGAGGCGACGAGTCCGGGCTCTTCAGTCATCTCCAGTTACGCTGGGTGAACTTGGTGAGCAGATAAATCGCTATTTGGGACAATCAGAACCAAGCAGATATCCTGTCCACATATTGAAACTACTTATGGAATAAATGAAGTAATTTCAAAACGAATGATATCTTCGTAAAACGTTAAAACTGGTTTTAAATTACTGCACTACACTACACTAATGTACAGTGAAGTATGTAGAAGGTCTTTTTGTGCTTCGCCCAGTTGCTGACCTCGGCTTCGTCTTGGTCTTCAATTTCTGGACTCAGCTCAAAAAGACTCACTTCTACTCTTAATGATATAATTGATATAATATACTATTTCTCTATAAAATACGTTGTCAATAACAATGTCATTTTTAGAGTGATTACCTCAAAAGTGAAGAAAAATATAATTATTGAATTGGAAACTCTGGCCAGTGCTGAAGCCAGAGTTGCCACATTCCTCCCTACTGACTGTCAAATTTGTAACATTTTAGTTTACTTAAACTTAAAGAAAAATTTACAAATTGTTACGAAAGATAATTGTTGTTGCTATATCTCGTCATAATAATTAAATTTACTTGTATTCATAAATGCTTACTTGATCACTTTAACGGATTTATTAGGGAACCTAACACATTTCCAGAGTTTTTGGCCCATGGTATAACATATCTGAAACCAAAAGATTCCGATACTAAAAATCCATCAAAATATAGGCCAATCACATGTCTGCCTACAATTTATAAAATTATGACATCTTGCATTAAAGTAATAATTTACGACCATTGTCAAAAATTAAATATACTTAATGAAGAACAAAAAGGTTGTGTTAAGGAGTGTTTTGGTTGCAAAGAACAACTTATAATAGATACGGTAATAATGGCACAAGCTAGAAAAAATAATAGAAATATTTATACCGCATTCATAGACTACAAAAAAGCCTATGATTCAGTACCACATTCATGGTTAATTAAAATTCTTAAAATTTATAAAATTAATTTGGATTTGATTAACTTTTTATCACATGTAATGACATTTTGGAGAACTACTTTAAATTTATCAATAAACAATACTAAATTAAAATCCGAGCCTATTCAAATTAAACGGGGAATTTATCAAGGAAATTCTTTAAGTCCTTTATGGTTTTGTCTAGCCATTAATCCTTTGACAAATCTATTAAATAGCACTGGATACGGTTTTAATATTAGACATAATAATACCACACTATCAAAATTAAATCACCTTCTTTATATGGATGACATAAAACTTTATGCATCTTAAAAGAATCACATTTTATCTTTATTAACAATAACTGAAAATTTCTCAAATGATATTAGCATGAGTTTTGGTATTGATAAGTGTAAAACGCAATCAATATGTCGCGGTCATTACGAACATTTAGAATATATAACTCAAGAAGGAGAAATCATTAAAAATTTAAATAAAGGAGAATTTTATAAATATTTAGGTATTAATCAATCAAATCATATTCAACATTCAATTATAAAAGAAAATTTAGAAAAACAATTTTATTTAAGAATTAAATCTATTTTAAAATCAAAATTAAACGGTAATAATTTAATTAAAGCAGTTAATACATATGCTGTTCCATTGTTGACCTATTCTTTTGGTATTATAAAATGGTCCAAAACTAATTTACAGAATATAAATACTCAAACTAGAGTTCTCTTTACAAAATTTTGTAAACATCACCCCAAATCTGCTATCGAAAGATTTAATTTACCACGCGTAAATGGTGGTAGGGGTTTTTCAAATCTAGAAATTCTACAACATAATCAAATTGCTTCACTAAAAAATTATTTTCTCAATAGACCTCGTGATTTTTTAATGCTTTGGTTTCAGCGGATAAAGGTTACACACCTTTAAATTTAAGTGATAATATAATTTCAGATATTGTTGAGCCAAATATACCTGACACTATAGCAAATATAAAACAAAAGTCTTTACATGGGAGATATTTTAAAGAGCTAGAACAGCCAGAAATTAATATTCAAGCTTCTTATGCATGGCTTAAAAAATCAAATATTCATCCTGAGACTGAGGGTTTTATATTTGCAATACAAGATCGTGTTATAAATACAAGAAATTATAAAAAACACATATGCGGTATACAATCGATAATTGATAAATGTAGGATTTGCGGAACTGAAGGGGAAACAATTGAACACATCATTTCTTCTTGCACCGTTTTGGCTCAAAGCGAATATAAAAAACGTCATGATATATTCGCAAAAATTATACACATGAATTTAGCAGTTAAATTCAATTTATTAAAGGATACACAACCACATTACATTTATAAACCAGAAAGTTGTTTAGAAAATGACAATTACAAATTATATTTTGATCGGACAGTTTTAACTGATATTCATATTAAGCATAACAGACCAGACATTATTATTTTAAATAAACAACAAAAGCAAGCATATCTTTTAGATATAGCTGTTCCAAATTCACACAATATAACACAGACATATAATACAAAAATTAATAAATATTTAGAACTCTCCGTTGCTATGAGAAATCTTTGGTGTTTAGAAAAAATTTCGATTTTACCATTTATAATTTCAGCAACAGGAATAGTACCCCAATCTCTTTTTAAAAATTTAAAAATTTTGGACTTAGAGAACACATTGGTGGTTGAAATTCAAAAAGGTATATTATTATACTCATGTCACATCGTGAGGAAATTCCTTAACATTGACACAGAACATAAAACACAAAAAAGTCAAAATGCGGAGGCGAGACGCCGGTAATTATGTTGATAAACACTGCACTATTACTTGATAGTATTATCCGTAATAGTGTATGTACTCCGGCAAAATTGCCGTGCCGCCGGGTGGAGGTGGGATACGAAAAAATATTACTTTTGAAAAATCAATTCTCTAAAGATATTTGGAAAGTCAGTGAACATTGATCATTAAAGATTTAATAGCGCATTAATATTTTCCAATTTTTGTACTCAAGAAGACTGAAAGTATTGAGTAGAGTGCCTTGGCAATCTGAAAATTCAAACAAATATCGGATCAATGATATCCTCACCAAGAGTTATACTCACAAACACAAATATAGTGTAATTTATGGTAAAACTGTCTCCAAATTTTAGGCTGATCGGTCTGGTCGTGTTGGTCAAAATTGTCAAGAGAAGCTTTCTGTTTTTGATATTCCAGGTGTACCATTTTGGAATCGAAAAACTCGCCAACATTTTTTCTGACTGAAAAATAATTCTGCATGAAAATAAACATTTCACAGTGAATCACCTCGTCCTCTAAAGAGTGCCCAGCTGTTATCAGACTTGTGATGGTCAACAAGATCCAAACCCCGAACAGACAACTGCGCCACGATATCTCATCCTACAATATAGATCTACACAAAAAATTGACATATTTCGTCATCAAAAATCATTTGATTTAGAATTTGGGCTTTAATAATGTTAACGTGGTTAGCAGAAAGAAATCATTTAGGGAAGCAGTTTCTTACTTGTAGGAGGGAAAGAGCAAAACTTGTAATGAGGACAACGGCGCCCAAAGTAAATGGCACTATGAGATTTTTCATTAGGAACAACGCATTATCTCTAAGTCTATAACAGAACAGCGTTATTTGATAAAAAAAATGATTTGATAAAGAGCTATGAAAACGCTTAAAACATTCAAAAATCAAAAACGTGTCAAAACACTAACAACAAGAAATAAAGAGTTTTCAGATCAAGAGAAATTAAAAGAAAAATACATTCCAAATATACATATTATATAAAGATTACGAATTGAGATTATTAAAATGTCATTACCGGATAAAGTCATAATGTCTGTTGATGAGAAATTTCAGCCTTGACTCTGTCGACTCTTGATAATCTCCGTCATAAATTAAATTTTCTTCCAAATCTGTTTGATCTGTCATTTTTTGGATGAATGTTTTGCACATGTATATCTGAAATTTCATATGTTGCGTCGTATAAATAACTTGATATGGATGTGCCATTGTCGCGAGAACATTCAAATAAAACATCAAATTAAAGAAAACGATAAGAAACTTGGCCTGACTAGGGAACAGTAAGTGAACAAAAACCGTCTCTGTGGGATTATGGGAAACAACAAGAGTAGTAGCCCACGTCACACCCATGATGGTGTTGATTACCACAAACATATTTATTCGTCTGGATTCTCTTGTGATTCTCTGTTTGGTTTCTTCACCGGCGGAATCGATCTCCCACAAATCGATGACTTCCATTGCTTGTTCTACCATATGATTTTTAGACAAAAGAATGGTGATTGAGAATTCAGTCTAAAACAAAAACTTTAGGAATAAGTAGTGTTGGTTCTGGCCAAGTATTACGTAACACATTTGTAAGAAGAGCGGTGCATGATCGATCAAGTTTGCTGTGCTCGCTGCCAGAAAGAAGAAGTAGAGTTGGGCGACTAACAACGCCAAGTAGAAAGTAAATGTTAACTTCAGGAAGAATTTACCAAGTCTTGTCTGAAAAATGTCGCTGCCTAACACACGAACTAGTTTCAAATAGTCGTCTAAAAATGTTCATGATCTTTTGTACTGATACAGGCTGATTCATCTTTTACCGCCGGTGGCAAAATGACCCTTAAGAATTGAGAAAAAATTATGAAATTTACAGATTTGATTTGTCGAAAAATTTATTTTCAGCTGGTATAATTGATTTCAAAAATTTATTTCAATAATACCATATGCTAAAATTAATGTAACATTGTAAAATTGTGTGAAAATACCTGAGTGTGCATATGCCACAAGATTCAATAAATTAAACAACTAATAATTGAGAAAATGCCAAAATTTGACCTAATTAACTTATAAATTCCATTTTTTGATATTCTGTGCCTTATGGATAATAAATTAGGTCTGCAAAATATGAAAGTGAAATCATGATTTCTAAGTCAATTTTGCCACCGGCGGTAAAAGATGAATCACCCTGTATATTAATGAACTTACCATTCAAAAGGTTCTGATGCAGGTAATCCATAACACTTGATTTCCAAACGAAAGGAATAAATCTGTACACCCAACCGTAATACTGCAAGAAATACAAGAAGCGAAGGAAATAGATCACGTGTTTTGTATAGTGACCACAGAACTCTAACGTTTTGTGATAGACAATATCGTTAGGAAGTTAAACAGCTTAACAAAGAAGCAGGTAATGGACGTAAATAAACAGATCTTTAAGGGTCGGTCTTTAGCCTGTGGGCTCTGGATTTAGAAAGAGGGAAGACGGTAGTCTCTTTTGGACGAAGAGCTCCTCTTCTTACTAGGAGGCGTCAAATACTAATTCACTCGTAACTAGTACTGCCTATCATAAAACGTTAGAGTTCTGGGATCACTATACAAGGTTTTGACAATTTTAACAAAAAAGGTCCATTTAATGTGAAATCGACAAAATTGTTAATTATTTATTGTTATAACAATGTTTTCGTATATTTTAATCTGTAGTTAAATAATTTAACTCACGTTGGTGAAACCGGCCCTAAGAAATGTTAAAAAATGAATACTTACCCAATATGAGCAGAAATAAATATTTTTCAGTCCATACACTTATTTAATTTGTCTCTATTTATACGCATTATGCAGAAACGTAACTAGAACACCATTCATTAATTTATTCAACTCCTTGAATTACATTATAAATGAATTTATTAATATTTTAAGCTAATGAAGCACGATTGTAATTAAGGCAGTTTAAATAAGAACCACTTTAGGTGAAAATCATTATTATCGTCATTATAAACAGGTATTTAGATCAAAAGTATTAGGAGTAATTAAAGGAAAAAACAACAACGAAAAGATAATTTTCTGTTTATGTATTAGTGCTTGCAATCTGGTAGCTAACTGCAGGAAAAGAAAAATAACTAAGTGAGTTCATGTTCGATTTTTTTTTTGTGCTTCCCTTGAAGATAAAATAATATAATATCATTCAGCAGAAGCTCTTTTTGTGCTTCGCCCAGTTGTCGACCTCAACTGCGTTTCGGTCTTCAATCTCTAGGCTTAGCACAAAAGACACACACTTCTACTCTTAATGATGTAATATACTATTGCTCCACTAGAAACTGATGGTAGGGTAGGTTAATGTTAATTCATTTTATTCGTTTATTCCGCAAATAATGTTGTTTACTTTAATTATTCACGTGCTTTGTGTTTAATTATTTCACATGTTCTATTGTGCTACAACATTTAGATTTGAAAGATATTAATCATACAAATTGTAAGTGTTCATAAAAAAGAAAAATCAATTCGTAGAATGACCTATTCCAACAAGAATAGGTCATTCTACGAATTGATTTTTCTGTCAAATTTGTAACATTTTAAAGTACGTTTCTAATCAGTAATCACCTTTCGTGCAAACTGCAACACAGCACGCGTGCTTGACAAATGCAATATACAGGGTGTTATTTTAATGTGTGACCAAATTTTAACCACGAGCTACTGGCTTCATGTAAAATTTGGAAAAAATATTTTTAAAATCCCATGTCAAAAAATAGAATGACATTTATTTTTAGAGCTATAATTTTTTTTAATTGCTTTTAGTCTTCTACGTTGTCCCATTTGGAAAATCAGTGAACACTAATCACTAAAGATGCAATAGCCGATCAACGTTTTCCAATTTTTGTACTCAAGAAGACCGAAACTATTGAGTAGAGTGTCTTGACAATCTGAAAATTGACACAAATGTCTAATCGATGATATCCTCACCAAGAGTTGTACTCACAAACACAAGTAAAGTGTAGTTTATGGTAAAACTGTCGGTAAATTTTAAGCTGATCGGTCTGGTCGTGTTGGTCAAAATTGTCAACAGAAGCTTTCTGTTTTTGATATTCCAGGTGTACCATCTTGGAATGGAAAAACTCGCCAACATTTTTTCCGACTGAAAAATAATTCTGCATGAAAATAATCATTTCAGAGTGAATCACCTCGTCTTCTAAAGAGTGTCCAGCTGTTATCAGACTTGTGAGGGTCAAAAAGGAACCAACCGCCAACAGGTAACTGCTCCACGATATCGTATCCTACAACATATCCAGAAAAAAAATAGCAGAGAATATCGACAAGTTTCGTCATTCAGGTTAATCTTATCAAAAATCAATCGAATTAGAGTTTGCCAAACAGGTGGCTTTAATAATATTAACGTGGTTAACAGAAAGAGTCGGTTAAGAAAGAATTCAAAAAAATAAAAATTACTTGTAGGAAGGAAAGAGCAAGACTTGTAGCGATGACGATGGCGCCCAAAGTAAATGGCATTATGAGATTTTTCATTTGGACCAACGCATTATCTCTCCATCTGTAACAGAACAGCGTTATTTGATATTGATAAATATTGCAAAAACTAAGAAAACATGAGGAAGTCCGCTTGAAAAATTTTAAATGCAAGTACAGATCAAAATGTGAACGTGAAGAAACAAAAAGGGTAGCTCGGTGGCCGCATGGCTGTCGGAGACAGTGGTCCGAGGTCGCGGTCCCGGCGCTAGTGGGTTCGAATCCCACCGAAGGGGGAGGATTTTTTCGAAGGAAGGAAACTCCGCCGGGCCATGGATGCGTGTGTATGTCTAGCAGGGGCTGACGGTAGGGTGGTGGAAGGAAGAGCGACACTCTCCCGACACCACCGCGAGGTCAGCAGGGTTCAAATCCCAGGCCGGATGGGCCTCCCATGGATGTTTGTGCTGTATTTCATGTTGTGTTGTCCAGAAAGAAAAAAGGAGAAGAGAGGGTGGGTGTGGGTGGCCGGGGAAAGTACCCCGGAGCCCCGCCGCACAAAGGAAAAAAAGAGGAAAAAGCCGACCGCAAGGTACCTGATAGACCAGTACGGTGAAAAGTGAAAGGCAAAAAAAAAACATAGGAGACTACGAATTGAGATGACAAAAATACTATGAACAATTCATTACCGGATAAAGTCACAATGTCTTTTGATTAAAGACTTGAGTCTCGACTCTATCAGCTGTTGATAATCTGCATTATAAATTAATGTCTCTTCAAAATCTGTACCATCGGTCATTGCTTGGATGAATGTTTGACACATGTATATCTGAAATTTCACATGTTGCGTCATATAAATCATTTCATAAGTATGTGCTGCCATGATAGAAATTGCCAAATAAAGCGTTAAATTAAAGAAAATGACAAGAAACTCGGCCTGTCGAGGAAACAACAAATGAAAAATATGTCGAACAAAGACCGTCTCTGCAGGATTATGGGAAAGAAGATGAGTGGTAGCCCCCGTCACACCCAGGATGGTGATGATTGCCGCAAACATATTTATTCGTCTGGATTCTCTTGTGATTCTCTGTTTGGTTTCTTTACCAGCGGAATCGATCTCCCACAAATCGATGACTTCCATTATTTGTTCTACCATCCGATTTCTAGACAAAAGAATGGTGATTGCGAATTCGATCTTAAAAAGAAACTTTAGGAATGAGTTGTGTCGTTTCTGGACAAGTATATTACGTAACACAATTGTAAGAAGATCGGTGCATGATTGATTAAGTTTTCTGTACTCGCTGCCAGAAAGAAGAAGTAAAGTTGAGCGACTAACAACCCCAAGTAGAAAAGAAATGTTAATTTCAGGACGAATTTACCAATTCCTGTCTGATAAATGTCGCTGCCCAACACACGAACTAGTTTCAAGTGGTCCTCTGAAAAATACTAATGAGGAAGTTGGCCAGTTATGTATTAATGAACTTACCGTTTAGGAGGTTGTGATGCTGATAATCCATAAGTTTTAATTTTATTTTAACACGAGAAGAAATAAATATTTTTCAGTATATACACTCATTTAATTTGTTTCTATTTGAATGCACTTGGCAGACACTTGACTAGAACTAATTTATTGAACTCATTGAATTCCATTGTAAATGGCATTTATTAATATTTTAAGTTAATGATGTAGGCATGCAATTACAGCATTTTAAATAATCACCAGTTTAAGTGAAAATCATTATCATTAACATTATTTACAGGTAGATTAAAATAGTAACTTAATAGTTATTTAATTAACTATTTTGTTGATGAAGGCGATTAATAATAATCGAAACTGTTTAAAGCACAAACGAGTGTAGCGAGTGAGTGCCTTTAATAGTTGAGATTATTAATCGCCCATTAACAAACGAGTTGATTACAAAATTTTTCAGTTGACCGCAAACTTTTTTTTTGTGACAAAATTTCAAATTAAAGCCAAATCGAAACCAATTTCATCTTTTGCGATAAAGATGAGACCTTATAAAATACCTTCATCCTTTTTTTGTCCTCAGGGTAGGCCATTTTTAAAATTTTCAACACTTTCTATTTACTTTTCCACAAAGACTGTCAGAAGAAGTCAACTCCATTCGCATTCAATTTTGCGTAAAAATCACGGTTGCTAAGAAAAGCTAGTTACTTTTGAAAAATACGACATGCGAATTATAACCAAAAAGGTCGGCTTTTGAAAAAGTGAATTCGTAATTGTGCAGTTATGGAGCTATAAAATATGTGTAGAAAACCCTGCTGCAGTGTTGGTAAGTGCAAACAATTCATGTTCGAGGTTGTTTATACATGAAAATCGCAAAATCGTTGATTAATGAAAAATAGTGTATTAATGGGGTCCATTAATACACTATAATATTTTAGACAAATTAATTCATTAATATTGAAATTAACAAGCGGTCAACGGAAAAGAACTTTATGAGCAATATGAATTCGTTTTTTCTACACTAGAAAAACGAATCATCAAGAATTCACATCACTGGTAAGCTGTCTACGACCAAACTGAGATGCCTCTTTCGCCGCTTAGGAAAAAAAAATTGTGTTTTTTTTTATGGTCACACAGAGAGCAAGGCACAGGAAAGCGGGAGCCAAGTTAAGCTGACTTTTTGTTGACAGTTTGCGAATATTAGACAGTTTGTGATTAGTATTTGATGAATCTAAACTGGCAAAACAAATTCCAGAGCCACCTGCGAACCCATTCTTTTAGAGACAGTTTGTATAAGTAGTTGCGGCACAGTATATGTTAAGTGCATCGAAATTAACACGGAGTAACTTTCTTTGACATCTGTTGCATCAGTTTGTTTCAACTACTCCGCGAATCATTAACTCCTTTTCAACAACATCATCATTACGAAACTATAGGAGATGTGGGTGTACAAGGTAAGTCCATTCAATAGCCGTAAAATCAAAGAAATTAAATAAAGCAAAGGGCACAGTTTTCGGATATGAAGACCGATTGCGTAGAACAAAAATGCTTAAAAATGCTTCTGAAAGAACTTGGGTTTTTGATTGTCGAGCGATGATGGAGCCAAATTGTTCAATATTTTCACCCCTTTTTTACCGTGATCGAACGTAATACATTTTTGTCCAGCTGTAACCAGTTTTGTGTGGCACTGATTTCACAAACCGGATTATCTATTTATGATTTGTAAACGGAAACTTGAAAACACAATATTTACTAATCGTCTTACGTCAGTGGCGTAGAAAGAACAAAAATGTTGGAAAATATTAAATGAAATGTTAAGTATTAAAATAAAGAGGAGAAAGAATTGCATCGAGAAAACTATGGAAACACGGAAGAAACGAAGAAAAAACCGGTGTAATAACTTGAGAGGGATATTTTTTTAAATGTTTTTCATTTGTGAGTGAGAGGTGATAAGCAAAAGGCAGCAGGCAAGAAAGAGAGGGCATGCCGAAACTGCCGAATCTAAGGAAAGAAAGCAGCCAGAGAGAAAGAGAAAAGGGTAGGACGTCTGAAGAAAGCACGAACCCATTCTGAAAGAGTTCCAGAACGGGAGGATCCTTAAGTAGGAGCGAAGAAGGAAATAAAAGCAAGCAATTCGATAAGGAAATGAAAACCATGATTAGAGAGATAAGAGAGGATGCGGTGGGAATAAGATAGGAGAATAAAGTACTAAGAAGGGAATTAGCGGCAGTGATTGAGGAGAAGGGGGAGCTAAAGAAAGAATTAGCGGCAGTGAGAGAGAAGAGGAAGAGAATAAAAATGGCAGGCGGAGGAGGCAGATTGGATGGAAAGGATGAAAATGATAGAGGAAAATATAGGAAAAATAGAGATGGGAGTGGAAGAATAGTTAGAAGGGGAGATAGGGGTGAAACTGAACGTAAAGAAAGCATTTAAAATAAAGAAAGATAAGATGGTGCTGGTAAAAATAGAAAGTTGGGAGCAGAAGAAGAACATTATGCTAATAAGAGTGAGAGGTGTATATAGATTATTATTATTATTATTATTATTATGTTTGATAAGTTGACCAACAGGATGTCCCAATTATAGGTCAACTAAGCATTGATGAATTAAGAGACAAAACTAAAGCAGAAACCAAAGGAAACGATGCAACCACAATTGAGAATTAACAAAACCATCTCAAGCCATACCAAGCAACTAGCATTCTATTGCTGGTCTCGAACAAGAGGGTTGAGATAGCACTTCCTGATAGCGTCGATGCCACAACAAAATATGTCAACCGTATCCTCAATGTTTCCGTAATTGGTCATCATCCGGACGACGGGCGACGAGAGTCCAGTATTTGTCCGTCTAGTCGGAAGAGAGAATGTGCTTTTCGTGCGACAAGCCGGACGATTAACCTTAAAGGTAACTTGCGATAATAAATCTGAACAGTTGACAAGACCATGGATCAATTTGAACAGGAAAACCACTGAGTGCTCAGCACGTCTTGAAAGTAGTGATGACATTCCAAACTGTCCCAAAAGAAGATCGTTTGGATGGCCTCTGGGTGGGTAACTACCAGTTAACATATGTACCCCATTCTTCAAAAACCTGCGTTGAACACGTTCTAGAGAGGCTATGTGATTGTTGTACATAGGCGACCAAAATAGATGACGATTTGACAAATGAAGAAAGCAAAACGCAAAAGAAATTAAGAGAGGTGGCTAGAGAAGAGAGATATAGAGGAAAAGGGTGAAAATAAAATCCAAGAAGATACAGAAGATAAACGGGGAATGGTTTATATAGGATGAGAGAGAGAGGAGAAGCTGATGAAAAATTTTCAGAAGAAGGAGAGAAGAAGAGAAGACGAACCGGCGAGAAAAGGTATAAAGAGAAGGTAAATAAAAAGGTAGATGGACAAAGTAAACGGAAACCGGGAAAGAAGCACAAAGGGCAAAGTCGCTACCGAAAGAGTACGAATGGGAAGGTCGAGGGACGAAAAGAGAAAAGAAAAAGGGAAGAGCTACCGGGGGAATAATAACAGGGGTGAAATTGGGGATTAAAGAAAAGCGACAAGAAAAGAAAGAGGAAAAATTAATCAACAACAATCAAATATGTCTGCTTTGAATGAATATTTAATTGTAATTTCCTACATTCGAGTAATAACTGCAAGGACCGTGGTTGGGTCAGTCTGATTCAGGAGTTTTTTCTTTCCACTGAACCATGACGATTAGGAATGTGACAATTGAGTGGAAAAAAATTTAAAAGAAATACTCAGTGTTTACTTTATTATAAAGAATTTCAATTTCAGAGTGTGGAGTTGCAATTTTGACAATTTGATAAAATGCTGACGATACGAGTGGAATAAGAGAAACAAGACGGTTTTACTCATTTTCATGGCGAATTGCTTAAAACTATTTGCTATCAATTTTGCTGGAGTGGTTTTAAACTATAAATTTACATTTTAGTTTAGTTAACCTTAAAAAAGTGTAAATTGTCACAAGAGATAATTGCTGTTGCTATATCTTCTCACAATTAATAGCACTATTGAAAAGTGCTACGAGTATCTCTTAAAATATTTAGAAAGTCAGTAAACATCTATCACTAAAGATTTAATTAATAGCGAATCAATCTTTTCTAATTTTTGTACTCAAGAAGACTGAAAGTATTGAGTAGAGTGTCTTGGCAATCTGAAAATTGAAACAAATATCGGATCAATGATATCCTCACCAAGAGTTATACTCACAAACACAAGTATGGTGTAGTTTATGATAAAACTGTCTGTAAATTTTAAGCTGATCGGTCTGGTCGTGTTGGTCAAAATTGTCAACAGAAGCTTTCTGTTTTTGATATTCCAGTTGTACCATTTTGGAATGGAAAAACTCGCCAACATTTTTTCCGACTGAAAAATAATTCAGCATCAAAATAAACATTTCACAGTGAATCACCTCGTCCTCTAAAGAGTGCCCAGCTGTTATCAGACTTGTGATGCTCAACAAGATCCAAACCCCGAACAGACAACTGCGCCACGATATCGCATCCTACAATATAGATCTACTCAAAAAATTTACATGTTTCGTAATCAAAAATCATTTGATTTAGAATTTGCGCTTTAATAATGTTAACGTGGTTAGCAGAAAGAGAACATTAAGAGAAGCAGTTTCTTACTTGTAGGAGGGAAAGAGCAAGACTTGTGGTGATGACGACGGCGCCCAAAGTAAATGGCACTATGAGATTTTTCATTTGGAGCAACGCATTATCTCTCCATCTGTGACAGAACAGCGTTATTTGATAAAAAAATGATTTGATAAAGAGCTAAGAAAACGTGAGGAAGGCCGCTAAAAACATTCAAAAATCAAAAACGTGTCAAACCCTAACAACAAGAAATAAAGAGTTTTCAGATGAAGAGAAATTAGAACAAAAATAAATTCCAAATATATGTATACACGATGATTCTGAAATAAGTTTGGAAAAAATTTTGTGGAGTATCCTTGACACAAATTAATCTGCGTAAATTACTTTTGGAGGTGAAATTAAAAGGATGGAAACTACCCAATATCCTTGTATTTTCAACGCCTATGAATAGGAAAAGTTTGTCCGAATTAGTTCACTTCATTAGCAACCATTGTTACATCAACTCCACAATAAAATTGTAGGTGCAAGCATACTGCTTTGTAAATGTTTCTATGGAAATGATCGAGAGGAGTAATGTTACTTTTGTGACTGACGGGCACATTTTATCTTTGATTATTATTGTTGCTAAACTACTAAGATAATCAGGTAAACACTTTTAACTCAGCAGCGTACTAGCAATTCTGACCAAATTTTCAGTTTCATTTGTATCTCGAAAACGAAAAAACTTTTATAAAATTTTTTTTTGTCTATGACTTCTTCTCATCATCACCAATTACCTTTTTTCCAAACTTGTTTCAGAATCACCCTGTATAAAGATTACGAATTGAGATTATAAAAATATCATTACCGGATAAAGTCACAATGTCTGTTGATGAAAAATTTCAGCCTTGACTCTATCAATTCTTGATAATCTCCTACATAAATTAAATTTTCTTCCCAATCTGTACGATCTGTCATTTTCTGGATGAATGTTTTGCACATGTATATCTGAAATTTCACATGTTGCGTCGTATAAATAATTTGATATGCATGTGCTATAACCGTGACAACCACCAAGTAAGACGTCAAATTAAAGAAAACTATAAGAAACTTTGCCTGACTGGGGAACAGTAAGTGAAAAATATCTCGAACAAAAACCGTCTCTGTGGGATTATGGGAAACAACAAGAGTAGTAGCCCACGTCACACCCAGGATGGTGTTGATTACCATAAACATATTTATTCGTCTGGATTCTCTTGTGATTCTCTGTTTGGTTTCTTCACCGGCGGAATCGATTTCCCACAAATCGATCACTTCCATTGCTTGTTCTACCAAATGATTTTTACACAAATGTACGACGATTGAGAATTCAGTCTAAAACAAAAACGTTAGGAATAAGTTGTGTTGGTTCTGGCCAAATATTACGTAACACATTTGCAAGAAGAGCGGTGCATGATCGATTAAGTTTTCTGTGCTCGCTGCCAGAAAGAAGAAGTAGAGTTGAGCGACTAACAACGCCAAGTAGAAAAGAAATGTTAATTTCAGGACGAATTTACCAATTCTTGTTTGATAAATGTCGCTGCCCAACACACGAACTAGTTTCAAGTGGTCCTCTGAAAAATACTAATGAGGAAGTTGGCCAGTTATGTATTAATGAACTTACCGTTTAGGAGGTTGTGATGCTGATAATCCATAAGTTTTAATTTTATTTTAACACGAGAAGAAATAAATATTTTTCAGTATATACACTCATTTAATTTGTTTCTATTTGAATGCACTTGGCAGACACTTGACTAGAACTAAATTTATTTAACTCATTGAATTCCATTGTAAATGCAGTTATTAATATTTTAAGTTAATGATGTAGGCATGCAATTACAGCAGTTTGAATAATCACCAGTTTAAGTGAAAATCATTATCATTAAACATTATTTACAGGTAGATTAAAATAGTAACTAAAAGAACTTTATGAACAATATGAATTCGTTTTTTCTACACTAGAAATACGAATCATCAAGAATTCGCATCAGTGGTAAGCTGTCTATGACCAAACTGAGATGCCTCTTTGGCCGCTTATGAAAAAAAAAATGTTTTTTTTTGTGGTCACAGAAAAAGCAAGGCAGGAAAGCGGAAATGAAGTTATGCTGACTTTTTGTAGAGAGTTTGTGAATATTTGACAGTTTGTGATTAGTATTTGATGAATTTAAACGAGGTGGCAAAACAAATTCCAGAGCCATCTGCGAACCCACATTCTTTTATAGACAATCTGCATAAGTAGTTACGGCACAATATAAGTTAAGTGCATCGAAATTAACACGGAGTATTTTTCTCTGACATCTGTTGCATCAGTTTGTTTCAACTACTTCGCAAATCATTAACTCCTTTTCAACATCATCATTATGAAATTATAGCATATGTGGGTGTTTAAGTTCAGTCCATTCAATAGCCGCAAAATTAGAGAAATAAAATAAAGCAAAGTGTACAATAGTTTTCGGATATGAAGACCGATTGCGTAGAACAAAAATGCTTAAAACAAATATAATTTCTGAAAGATGATGGAGCCAAATTGTTCAATATTTTCAACCTATTTTTACCGCGATCGAACGTAATACATTTTTTTGTAATATCTAGTTGTTAAAGGTGGCTTTCCGGACTGTTTGTCACCATATAAACAACCTCATAACGGCCGAATGGAAAGTTAAAATGTTGAACAAATCTGACAAACAGCAGCAAATGTAGACAAGATCGAAGATGATGCTTCACAATTTTAACACTAACACAAGCGCGATTTTCCAGGCAATAACGATGACCTCACTTCCGGACATCGGGAATATCTTGATTGCGATTTTTTATTGATTTCATTCATTTATTTTCAACGGAAACTTAAGCGTTGAACAAATCTGACAAACAATATTGAAACAATTTTTTTTACAAACAACGACGTCCTCCGCACACTTATTCGGTTTTTTCGATAGTGTTGAAAAAAATTATATCAAAAAGATAATTGTTAACGAATCGTAGAGATATTACAAAAACTATTGTACAATACACGTCCGTTAGAGCCTTTACTGCCTCGCCAGTATTATTCGACTCGCTCTGCGAGCTCGTCTCACAAAATCTCTGGCTAGGCAGTAAAGGCTATCCTAGCGGACTTCTACTGTAAAATACTATTGTCCAGCAATAACCAGTTTTGTGTGGCACTGATATCACAAACCGGATTATCTATTCATGATTTATAAACGGAAACTTGAAAACACAGTGAGAGAGAAGATGAGAGGAAGAGAAGAGAAATCGTAGGCGGAGGAGGCAGTTTGGATGAAAATGATAAAAGAAAAGATGGAACAAAGATAAAAGAAGGAGAGAAAGAATAATGTTATAATAAGCGGAATAGGGGGAATAAGAGAAAATATAGAGAGTGGGGTGGAAGAATAGTTAGAAAAGGAGATAAGGGTGAAAGTGAACATAAAAGAAGCATTTAAAAGAAATTAAGATAAGATGGTGCTGGTAAAAATAGAAAGTTGGGAGCAGAAGAAGAACATTATGCTAAATTAGAGTTAGTTGAATGAAAGAAAAGGTGAGAGGATGTAATTAGATGAGGATTTGACAAGTGAAGAAAGCTAAACACAAAAGAAGGTAAGACAGGTGGCTAGAGAAGAGAGAGATAGAGGAAAAAGAGTGAAAATAAGATCCAGGAAGATACAGATAAACGGAGAATGGTTTATATGGGATGAGAGAGAGGAGAAGCTGAAGAAAAATTTTTAGAAGAAGGCGAGAAGAAGAGAAGACGAAGCGGCGAGAAAAGGTATAAAGAGAAGGTAAATGAAAAGGCAGATGGACAAAGTAAATGGAAACCGGGAAAGAAGCACAAAGGGGAAAGTCGCTACCGAAAGAGTACAAATGGGAAGGTCGAGGACAAAAAGAGAAAAGAAAAAGGGAACAGCTACCGCGGGAATAATAACAGGGGTGAAATTGGGGATTAAAGAAAAGCGACAAGAAAAGAGAGAAGAAGTAGGAAAGAAAAGTTCATATAAGTAATAAATGGTGGAAAATAATGATAATATACAGTAAAGAGATGAAGACAACAAGAAGACGTACCTATTGAAAGAAAACAGGGAAGATTGTATACTCTTGGGAGGAGACTTCAACGGGAGAATAGGAGATAGAGGAGCAAGAAATTATGAAGAGGAGAGGGGGAAAGGTAAAAGAAAAACCAAAGACAGGGAGGAAATTGCAGAAGGGAAGAGACTGATGGAATGGATCGAAGAAAATGGATGGGTGGTACTGAACGGGAACAAGCAAGGGGACGAAGAAGGGGAATGGACCTATATAGGTAGCATGGGGAAACAGTGATAGATTACGGAAAAGTGAACGAAAAAGCATGGCAAAAAGTAGAAGAATTCAGAATAGGAGAGAGAGCAGAGCTGGACAATCTCGAGATAGGTTTGAGGAAGCGAAGGTTAGGAAAATAACACAGAAGGAAAAGGGTGGGGGATAGGAATAAAATCTAGTCAGTATGGATTGGTTTTTATTGTTTTTCCTTATGAAAAACTATCGAGCATTTTTGCTTTAGCCTGAACGAAATTGGTATTTGTTGGAACGTATTGATTAACAAAAATGTGCACCGAAATTGCTCGTGTAGAGATTGCATTTCAATTTCACAATTCTGGTGAGATCTGGAAGTGCAGCCTTCGCATTTCAAAAGGGTTCTTTCTAGTTCATTTAAACTGAATTATTACAATGAAAAATGTGCTGAAAGAATTTAAGACACTGCATATCGTGTTCCTGTCGATGCAGAAAAACCGAGCGGCTGTAAATCGTGGAATAAAGTGCGTCTGACTTCATCAAGCAATGAGTAACAATGGTAGTGGTACCTTTCCAGCAACAGGGTCGAAATGGCGCAAGCGAAGGTCACATAAAAGAAGAGGGAATAAACCTGGAAGTTTTCGACGAAGAACATTTTCAGGAAACTTATTCCCGCAATGGCCATCCAAGCTGAAGCGATCAACACACCTGACGTGCAAAATATCACCTGCGTCAGGACAAAAATAAACAGATGGTGTCTTCGTTTCTGGATTTTTGTGCCCGTCACGGTCAGGTTTTTCACGAGTACGAACCACTGTCGCCGTGTGAATACCATGACGGTGATCAAAGAGTGACCATTGTGACTGTAGAGCACAAGGTCCATAATAACTTTTAGACACAGCTGCACTGTTGGTAGGGTTCGGTAAATCTAGCTGCGTTCGTATAAAACGTACATTACACCGACTGTGTAAAACGTGAATGTGACAAACGGGTAAAGCTTTTGGAAAGTAGTGGGCACTGTATTTTCGAAGGAAGATGGAGTCAGTGACAACCATTTTTCAGTTTTGAAATATAGCACTACAATTTTCATGTCCATTGTAGCCAGTTTAACGATAGAAATAAGGGCTCGTACGACAACGATGTCGGTGAATGTCATGTTTTAGTAATCAACAAGAATCAAATATGTTTGCTTTGAATGAATATTTAATAGTAATTTCCTACAATCGAGTAAATAACTGCAAGGACCGTGGTTGGATAATAGTGGAAAAATTTTGCAGAACGTTAGTAAACATTGGGTCAGTCTGATTCAGGAGTTTTTTCTTTCCACTGAACCATGACGATTAGGAATGTGACAATTGAGTGGAAAAAAATTGAAAAGAAATACTTAGTGTTTACTTTATTATAAAGTATTTCAATTTCAGAGTGTGGAGTTGCAATTTTGACAATTTGATAAAATGCTGACGATACTAGTGGAATAAGAGAAACAAGACGGTTTTACTAATTTTCATGGCGAATTGCTTAAAACTATTTGCTATCAATTTTGCTGGAGTGGTTTTAAACTATAAATTTATATTTTAGTTTAGTTAAACTTAAAAAAGTGTAAATTGTGACAAGAGATAATTGCTGTTGCTATATCTTCTCACAATGAATAGCACTATTGCAAAGTGCTCTCTCTTAAGATATTTGGAAAGTCAGTAAACATCCATCACTAAAGATTTAATAGCGAATCAATTTTTTCTAATTTTTGTACTCAAAAAGACTGAAAGTATCGAGTAGAGTGCCTTGCCAATCTAAAAATTGAAACAAATGTCTAATCGATATATCCTCACTTAGAGTTATACTCACAAACACAAGTATGGTGTAGTTTATGGTAAAACTGTCAGTGAATTTTAAGCTGATCGGTCTGGTCGTGTTGGTCAAAATTGTCAACAGAAGCTTTCTGTTTTTGATATTCCAGGTGTACCATTTTGGAATGGAAAAACTCGCCAACATTTTTTCCGACTGAAAAATAATTCTGCATCAAAATAAACATTTCAGAGTGAATTACCTCGTCTTCTAAAGAGTGTCCAGCTCTTATCAGACTTGTGATGGTCAACAAGGCCCAAACCGCGAACAGACCACTGCGCCATGATATCGCATCCTACAATACACATCTACTCAAAAAATTTACATGTTTCTTAATCAAAAATCATTTGATTTAGGATTTGGGCTTTAATGATGTTAACGTGGTTAGCAGAAAGAGAACATTTACAGAAGCAGTTTCTTACTTGAAGGAGGGAAAGAGCAAAACTTGTAGTGATGACGACGGCGCCCAAAGTAAATGGCACTATGAGATGCTTCATTAGAAGCAACATATTATCTCTCCATCTGTAACACAACAGCGTTATTTGATAAAAAAAATGATTTGATAAAAAGCTAAGAAAACGTGAGGAAGGCCGCTAAAAACATTCAAAAATCAAAAACGTGTCAAAACACTAACAACAAGAAATAAAGAGTTTTCAGATGAAGAGAAATTAGAAGAAAAATAAATTCCAAATATACAGGGTGTTTCTGAAATAGGTGCATTAATTTTAACTGGTAATAGAACTCATCAAAAGGAACAACTTTTCTCTCTGCCATTTTGGCGAAAAACGTTGCGTAATGGCTTAAAAAACTAAAACCGTTCATATCTCCAAAAGTAAGCTACCTAAAAACGTGAAACAACCAGATTCTTACGAGGTGGATTTTTTGCTATACGGGTAGATTTATTTGAATTTCGATTTCGGCGTTAAAACACGTTTTCTGGATGAAAATAGATGTTTTTTCATATTAGCGCTGATTTCAATTAGCCATTGCAGTATTTAGTGGCGTAGGGCTATTTTAATGAAAAATCTCTCCAATTTTTTTTTGGAACTAAACATCGTTCTTCGGCAAAATGGTAGATAGAAAAGTTGTTCCTTTTGACGAGTTCTATTACCAGTTAAAATTAATGCACCTATTTCAGAAATACCCTGTATGTATACAGGGTGATTCTGAAATAAATTTGGAAAACATTTTGTGACACAAATTAATCTGCGTAAATGACTTTTGGAGGTGAAATCAAAAGGATGGAAACTACCCAATATCCTTGTATTTTCAACGCCTATGAATAGGAAAAATTTGTCCGAATTAGTTCACTTCATTAGCAACCATTGTTACATCAACTCCACAATAAATTTGTAGGTGCAAGCATATTGCTTTGTAAATGTTTCTATGGAATTGATCGAGAGGAGTAATGTTACGTTTGTGATTGACGGGCACATTTTACCTTTGATTATTATTATTGTTGCTAAACTACTAAGATAATCTTATCTCATCATCACCAATTACCGTTTTTTTTTCTAAACTTATTTCAGAATCACCCTGTATAAAGATTACGAATTGAGATTATAAAAATGTCATTACCGGATAAAGTCACAATGTCTGTTGATGAAAAATTTCAGCCTTGACTCTATCAATTCTTGATAATCTCCATCATAAATTACATTTTCTTCCAAATCTGTATGATCTGTCATTTTTTGGATGAAAATTTTGCACATGTATATCTGAAATTTCACATGTTGCGTCGTATAAATAATTTGATATGCATGTGCTATAACTGTGAGAACCACCAAGTAAAACATCAAATTAAAGAAAACTATAAGAAACTTGGCCTGACTGGGGAACAGTAAGTGAAAAATATCTCGAACAAAAACCGTCTCTGTGGGATTATGGGAAACAACAAGAGTAGTAGCCCACGTCACACCCAGGATGGTGTTGATTACCACAAACATATTTATTCGTCTGGATTCTCTTGTGATTCTCTGTTTGGTTTCTTCACCGGCGGAATCGATTTCCCACAAATCGATCACTTCCATTGCTTGTTCTACCAAATGATTTTTAGACAAATGTATAACGATTGAGAATTCAGTCTAAAACAAAAATGTTAGGAATAGGTTGTGTCGTTTATGGACAAGTATTACGTAGCACATTTGCAAGAAAAGGGGTCCATAATTGATTAAGTTTGCTATGGTCGCTGCCAGAAAGAAAAAGTAGAGTTGAGCGACTAACAACGCCAAGTAGAAAATAAATGTTAACTTCAGTAAGAATTTAGCAAGTCTTGTCTGAAAAATGTCGCTGCCTAACACACGAACTAGTTTCAAGTAGTCGTCTAAAAAATGTTCATGATCTTTTGTACTTATATATTAATGAACTTACCATTTAAGAGGTCCTGATGCTGGTAATCCATAACTCTTGATTTCCAAACGAAAGGAATAAATCTGTACACCCAACCGTAATATTGTTAGAAATATAAGAAGCGAAAGAAATTCCGGAAGGAAATTGAACACATGTTTTGTATAGTGATCCCAGAACTCTACGTTTTGTGATAGACAATATCGTTAGGAAGTTATACAGCTTAACAAAGAAGCAAGTAATGGACGTAAATAAACAGATCTTTAAGGTTCGGTCTTTAGCCTGTAGGCTCTGGATTTAGAAAGAGGACAGACGCTAGTCTCTTTTGGACGAAGTGCTCCTCTTCTCACTAGGAGGCGTCAAATACTAATTCCTTCGTAACTAGTCCTGCCTATCATAAAACGTTAGAGTTCTGGGATCACTATGCAAGATTTTGACAATTTTAACAAAAAAGGCCCATTTAATGTGAAGTCGACAAAATTGTTAATTTAATTATTTATATGAAAATGTTTTAAAAATAAAGTAAATAAATTATTATTTTCCATGATCATGGGATTTTAGTGGTTTTTGCTCACTGAATATCGTTAGCAAAGATGGCGGTTGAATCACTAGTGAGCAAAGTGAATGTTGTGAGAGTTTGTGGATAGAGGACGCCAAATATGTTGTGCTGAAAGTTTTTTTAATTTTTTTAAAATGCTTTCTGAATATTGGTAACTAAAGCTTGTCTTATTTTTGACTTATTAAATTTGTAACCTGTTATTTAGATTTCAATTGACGAAAAAACGTGGAATTGCTTGGGATAAACTTCTGGGAAAATTCATGCTAAATGCATTGTGTGCTGGTATCACTGATTAAACTAAAATCAGTAAACAAAATCACAAACACGCAACGCCTAACAACATAACTTCTTTTGTTTCGAATTTTGTTGATCCACGTTTTGTCGTGAAAAACTGTTTTTCTACAATCGATGCAGAAAGTAGGTCTATGCGCTTGCATTTGACAACGCAAATTTGACGTTTTCCAAGGACTTTGTCGCTCCCGCGCGAAAAAATGTACAAAACACTCGCTCTTCGAAATTTTTGTTAAAATCAGATGTCCAGTGATTATTGTAACTAGTGACAACGAATAAACAGAAAGAATTGTTGTGTCAGTTTGTGTCGGTGTTGTAACGGTCCGAATAGGTTCGATAAATTAAGAATTTTAATTTTAAAATAATTTCAACGAAATATTTTAAATACCGTTCATTTGCGACGGAAATGTTGGTCAGTTGTAAATTTTATTGTTGCTTTGTTCACAAGAGTGGCACCACACTCCTCAAGTGAAATCTGCCAACCTTTCTTTGAAAATGCAGGTACGCGTCCGGGGCAAAACATAGCCCAAGGGGAACAAGTGTTCAGGGCAAAAGAAGCGTTGCAATAAATTTATTGTAATTACATGTTCGACAATTTGGGTGGTCCAGTTAAAATCAGGGGATAATTGAATTAATGAATTTGATGTGAGCAGGTTTCAAATTGAGAGAACAACAAAATTAATGTTCATTAGGTTAATTTACTTTTTTAGCATTCTCAAATTTGTGGCATATTTGTAATTAAAGGGCGAGAATTGCAAATTAAAAACAGAGCGCTTTATCGTAGAAAAGAACTAGAATCGTTTGCACTTTTAGTTAGAAAAGTAACAAAGCAAAGTAGAAAGGGAGTCGGTAGAAAACACAGAGGACCGGGTAACGGTAAAGCCAGGTAGTCGTAGAAATCAGACGTGTGAGTGAGAGAGAGAGAGAATGAAATTTACGAAGTAATTATTAATTAGAACGGTTTTGGGGAATCAAACCAATGTAGAACAATTTTTAGAAGTAGCAGATCAACGGAATTTAGTTGCATGACATGACAATTACGTAACAGCGTTTCAAGCCCAATTTAGGTTTCAAAATAAGGTTAATTTGTTTCATTGTAATTCTGTTTGTTTCATTGTAATTCTGTTTGTTTCATTTTAATTATGTTTGATTCATTTTAATTATGTTTGTTTCATTTTAATTCTGTTTGTCTCATTTTAATTATGTTTATTTCATTTTAATTATGTTTGATTCTTGATGCTGAGTTTTGTTATTGTATAGAGTCGGTAATTCAGTGTTCCTGTTAATTCTGTTTGTTCCATTTTTTAGATTGTGTTTGTTTCTTGATGTTGAGGTTTATTATTGTATAGAGTCAGTAATTTAGTGTTCTTTTTCAGAGTTCTAATCCAACAACAAATTATGTACATTCGGTCTGGTCCTAACAAAAGTCTAAATTTAAACATTTAAAATGATGGTGGAAAAACGGAAACTGTAATTTCAAAAGTTCTAGAGATATCGAAAGGGTATCGCGGTCGGCGTAAAGTAGAACCGAACTTTGGTCAAGTAGGGGTTGCGAAAGGGGGGTGCGCCAGAAATGATAAAACCGATTGCGGGACGGGAAACAAGGCTTTTTTGATTCACTCGGGGTTTGATCTCCAAAGTAGTCGGAGGTACGTTCAGTACTTCCGGCAGCCATTTTGTGACCACGTTCTTTACATTCACTAGGTAGATTATTTCTCTAATTCTTGTACATTATTTGTAGTTGCGATTTAATTAGTCAAACAGCATTTAGTTCTTTATCGTTCTAAAGTAAAGATTATATTATTTTCTTTGAGCTTTTGATGACCACGTGACTCGTTAGAATCTTATATTAATTTCTTTATCGCGAAGTATGTGATCTTCTTGCATTTACCGATTGGGGAAACGTGCTCTTGTCAAGGGGAACCAGTATGCAATTATTATAAAACATTTCCATTCATTACTTATGTCTTGGATTCTCGAGTTCGGGAAGCTACCGCCAGTGTCCGTCGCACTCAATAAGCTGTGGTCCGGCGTAAGAGCATAAAATTAGCCGCGTCACCCCCAAGGGGGCCAGTGCCCAAACTAGGCCAGCTGACACGTGAAGAGAGGTACCCTTTGGCCCTGTTAGAACCTTTTTTCCCTTTTATTTTCGACCACCGGATTAGACCGGGGTGATCTATGAGATTCCAGGGCATCGCGTCGGGTTCAATTTAATTGGAGAAACAAGTCAAATCTAAATCGGATCACATAGTTCGCATCTCAAACTCGTATAATGCTGTTCGCGCCAGAAACTCCTTTATTTGCCCAGCTTAGTCATTTATTCATGAGTCAGATCTCAATTCGAGGGGCGCGAGCCAAATCTCATTGGGTCAAATTTCCGCCAAATTCTGTTATAAAATTCATTTATTTATTTCTATCATTTGTTGGGACCAAACTTCACCACACTCGATTATTCGTTAAATAAAATTTAAGCGAAGTGTGCGCAATCGTTTTAATTTCATCTTTGAAAACCTTCCAAAGGTACGGCCTCTCGTTAGAGCCTAATTAAACAAAATGAAAAATAAAACACAATGTAGGATCCATAAATATTTCTTTTCTCATTATTTTTGTTTCGTATTTTTCCGCAAAATTTCATCCGAGGGAATGCGGCAACCAACAATACACCAAATGAGGAAAAAAAAAATCGAGGAAAAGTTAAGTCGAAAGGTTACAGTGTTCTTTGTGTTTTTACAAAAAACATTGCTCAAAAGCCTGTAGAAGGAAGGGAAACTGTTGAGGAAGCGTTTTCGTGTACACCTCCTGAAATTGTAAGTGCAGCAAAAGAACCAGAATGGATTACTTTTCAAAAACCGTAATTATTGTACCTTTAATGTCAATATTGTGAATAATTAGTTCCTGATTTTAAGAAGGTATTACATTGATTTGATCCAAAAAAATAATATGTAGTAGTCATAGTTGCGATTGTAGAAAAAATCTTTTGTGTGTTGCGAGCGCAAATGTACATTGTCGATTTCGAGATCTCTCAATCGACAATGTATCACTTTGCGCTCTTAATACACAAATAGCTATTTCCTGAGTTGCCTGTTGGCTAATTTTGTAGAAGTTATTTTTTCAGTGATTTTAACAGTCATGAAAAATAGTGATGCAGCTAGATGTACAGTTTACGTTAATACAGGCTGTCCCCAAAAAGGAAGACGAGTCCATAACTCCGTTATTTATCGGAAGATTTTAATTATCTGTATGCCAAATTAAATGGTTGTTAATAGGCTACAAAATGGCTTAATGAATTCAAGTATAGCCCAATGGGCTTCAAGGGTAAACTGTCAAAATATTTTTTTTCAATGGGATTACATATTTTTTTTTAATAATTCTGATAGAGATTTTTATTCTGAAAACAATAATGTATCACAAATATACACTTAAATACCAAAAATTCACAAAAAAAAATGTAAAAAAACGCTACTATCGTCTATGTTCCATTTTGCGCTAAACATTGGCGGCATATCTGCGCAATCCCACATGTTATTATTTGTAATTTGTTTTTCCAGCTACCTTAATTTGGTTATTACACTGTAACGCAGTGCATTTTGATAGCTTTTCGCTTGATGCTCGTCATTTGTTTCAAAAGTTAGTGTTATTTTTTTTTATGTGAAGTTATACTTGTGATACATTGTTGTTTTCAGAATTAAAATCTCTATCAGAATTACTAATAAAAAGTATGTAATCCCATTTGAAAAAAAATATTTTGACAGTTTACCCTTGAAGTCCATAGGGCTATACTTGATTTTATTAGGCCATTTTGTAGCCTATTAACAACCATTGAATTTGGTGTATAGATAATTAAAATCCTCTGATAAATAAGGGAGTTATGGACTCGTCTTTTTTTTTTGGGGACACTCTGTATAACGTCATTTTTTACTCTGTCATATTTTTGTCATTTTGATTTATTTACATTAAAAAATAGCGATTTGCGGCATAATAAAAAGGGGTAAGCAGCAGGCGAAAGCGATGATTTAAATACACTAACTGCAATTAACTCAAAATTCAAAAAGTGACAAAAAATGCTGCCCGAAATTTCGATTCCGCGACTCTATTTTATGATCATGAAAAAAATCAGATTCAACACGCATGAGCAAATGTGCATTTAATCACTTGTACGACTGGGCTCCTCGTCTTCGGCTCAGACGCCCAACTTCCCTACTCGTGATTAAATGCATTACTTTGCTCACTTGTATTAAAAATAGCTAATTTTCGTGTTCGATTCCCGAGATACATTACGTGAAAAATGGTATAATTAAATAGTATATAAATTTTGCAGTTTATATGCCTAACTTGACATCTGTCAAAGATAACCTCTAAATTCATGTTTTCATGAATCAAAAAGTGCTTTTTGTCTTCGCCTATTTTCAAGTCTCGGCTACGCCTCGACTAGAAAACCCAGACTCGGACAAAAAAGATGCACTTTTTCGGCCTTGATACACAAATAACTAAATTTACATTTTAACGTTTATTTCGCTGATCGGTTTGAATTTTCGTTTACGAATGTGAATACGAATATATGCGAATCTGAAATTAAGAACGTGTAAGAATTAAGATACACCCACGGCCATCCAAAAATAACTAAATCATTGGTTTCACACGAAAATCAAAAATACATGCTTATGTATTTCAAAAATTGTTATGGACCAACGCCAGTTAAAGTTAACTGTAGGTTAAAATCCTTCGTTATTTTAGTTACCTATTGTTATAACAATGTTTTCGTATATTTTAATCTGTAGTTAAATTTAACTCACGTTGGTGAAACCGGCCCTAAGAAATGTTAAAAAATGAATACTTACCCAATATGAGCAGAAATAAATATTTTTCAGTCCATACACTTATTTAATTTGTCTCTATTTATACGCATTAGGCAGAAACGTAACTAGAACACTATTCATTAATTTATTCAACTCCTTGAATTACATTATAAATGAATTTATTAATATTTTAAGCTAATGAAGCACGAATGTAATTAAGGCAGTTTAAATAAAACCCACTTTTGGTGAAAATAATTATTATCGTCATTATAAACAGGTATTTAGATCAAAAGTATTAGGAGTAAATTAAGGAAAAAACAACAACGAAAAGATAATTTTCTGTTTATGTATTAGTGCTTGCAATCTGGTAGCTAACTGCAGGAAAAGAAAAATAAATAAGTGAGTTTATGTTCGATTTTTTTTTGTGCTCCCTTGAAGATAAAATAGTGTATATACTTCAGAGCAGAAGATCTTTTTGTGCTTCGCCCAGTTGTCGACCTCAACTGCGTTTCGGTCTTCAATCTCTGGGCTTAGCACAAAAAGACACACTTCTACTCTTAATGATGTAATACTATTGCTTCACTAGAAACTGATGGTAGGGTAGGTAAAGTACTGTTAAATCATTTTATTCATTTATTCCGCAAATAATGTGGTTCAGGTGCTTTGTGTTTAATTGTTTCACATGATCTATTGTGCCATAACATTTTGACTTGAAAGATATTAATCATACAAATAAGTTGTATTAAACGTACAGAATAACATTTAAATTTATTAAAATCTAACATCAAATAACATTTTTAATTTACAATGCGAAAATTTCCGATAATAATGCGGAATCTGGAAAAGTGCCCCGAATGCTTGTAGCGTTTCCACGTTGAATGGCAAGGGAAATCCTCTCAAAAAGGAATTTCTTAGATTTTGAATCCCCTGATTCCGCGATAAGTCGGTCTCCGATGACATTAATGAAATCTATTGTAAGTGTTCATAAAAAAGAAAAATCAATTCGTAGAATGACCTATTCTTGTTGGACTGTCAAATTTGTAACATTTTAAAGTACGTTTCTAATCACCTATTGTGTAAAGTGCAACGCAAATGCATTATACAGGCTGGTATTGAAATGCGTGACCAAATTTTAACCACGAGCTACTGGCTTCATGTAGAACTCGGAAAAAATATTTAAAAAATTCTATGTCAAAAAATAAAATGATATGTATTTTTTGAGTTATAATTTTTTTTAATTGCTTTTAGTGTTCTACGTTGTCCCACAACTTCATAGGTAAAATTTCCGCACATTTTAAAAATACACCCTGTATATCATATTTTATAAAACGTACACCAATCCTTGTTTTTAAGCATAATTCCTAGAGGTTACTTCGCTGAGTGTGCACTTGGCACGAAAAGTGATTAGAAACGTACCTTTATTTTATTTAAACTTAAAGAAAAAATTGTAAATTATTACAAAAGATAATTGCTATTGCTATATCTTCTCATAATTAATAGTACATTCTCTTAAGACATTTTTGGAAAATCAGTGAACATTAATCACTAAAGATGCAATAGCCGATCAACGTTTTCCAATTTTTGTACTCAAGAAGACCGAAACTATTGAGTAGAGTGTCTTGACAATCTGAAAATTGAAACAAATGTCTAATCGATATATCCTCACCAAGAGTTGTACTCACAAACACAAGTAAAGTATTGTTTATGGTAAAACTGTCTGTAAATTTTAAGCTGATCGGTCTGGTCGTGTTGGTCAAAATTGTCAACAGAAGCTTTCTGTTTTTGATATTCCAGGTGTACCATTTTGGAATGGAAATACTCGCCAGCATTTTCTCGGACTGAAAAATAATTCTCCATCAAAGAAAACATTTTAGGGTGACTAACCTCGTCTTCTAAAAAGTGTCCAGCTGTTATCGAACTTGTGATGACCAAAAAGGCACCAACCGCCAACAGGTAACTGCTCCACGATATCGTATCCTATAACATATCCAGTCAAAAAACGGCAGAGAATATCGACATGTTTCGTCATTCAGGTTAATCTTATTAAAAATCAATCGACTTAGAATTTGCCAAACAGGTGGCTTTAGTAATATTAAGGTGGTTAACAGAAAGAGTCGGTTAAGAAAGAATTCAGAAAAAAAAAGAGTGTGTGCTTAAGACCGCACGACAGATGATGTTGTCAAATCTTCTCTACGATGACATATGTCAAAGTTAAGACAGTCAACTTTTTTTTTAAATAGTACACTATACATTTCTTAGCCTATTCTTGTAAAGCTTTTTTTTCTACATTTGAATGTGTAAAAAAAGTTGACACTTACATCAGAAAAAAATCGAGAAAAATAATAAAATATGATTTAATTTATTCGAAAGCGTTATTTTCTAAAAAGAGCTAGTAAGCCAAACATTTGTAAATTCGCATTATGTTGGTTCCCTGCATGTCACTATTTACAAGACAACCACGTAGCTAAAAAATAAAATGATTTGACGTTGTTTGTTTTCAAGCCTCGGTTACGCCTTGGCCAGAAAACTGAGACTTGGACGAAATACCAAATCCATACTGAATTTACTATGCTAAATTCGCGTTATGTTGGTTCCCTGCATCTCACTATTTTAAGAAAATATAAACGATAAAGACATGACAAATATTGTAAGTTTACAGATAAATGTAGGATTTAATACGTAATTCTCAATTATATGGCTTCAACAATTCATCTATTGAAAAAATTTGTGTAGCAAAATGTGAAGAGGAAAATGGACAAACTATCATAATACAGGGTATTGGTATTGCTATGAAAACTTGTGTTGTGTTCAATATCATCGTGAAGAAAATAAAACTTACACATCCAAACCTAACCTCACAAATTTTGCCAGAGTGTACCTCTAAAAGCTGACGTATTTGCAGTTTCTATTGAAAAATACAGATTTTTATGTTTATTTAAAAACAGCATTGAATTTAAATAATATTTTTCGTATCCCACCTCCACCCGGCGGCACGGCAATTTTGCCGGAGTACGTACACTATTACGGATAATACTATCAAGTAATAGTGCAGTGCTTATCAACATAATTACCGGCGTCTCGCCTCCACATTTTGACTTTTTTGTGTTTTATGTTCTGTGTCAATGTTAAGGAATTTCCTCACGATGTGACATGAGTATAATAATATACCTTTTTGAATTTCAACCACCAATGTGTTCTCTAAGTCCAAAATTTTTAAATTTTTAAAAAGAGATTGCGGTACTATTCCTGTTGCTGAAATTATAAATGGTAAAATCGAAATTTTTTCTAAACACCAAAGATTTCTCATAGCAACGGATAGTTCTAAATATTTATTAATTTTTGTATTATATGTTTGTGTTATATTGTGTGAATTTGGAACAGCTATATCTAAAAGATATGCTTGCTTTTGTTGTTTATTTAAAATAATAATGTCTGGTCTGTTATGCTGAATGTGAATGTCAGTTAAAACTGTGCGATCAAAATATAATTTGTAATTGTCATTTTCTAAACAACTTTCTGGTTTATAAATGTAATGTGGTTGTGTATCCTTTAATAAATTGAATTTAACTGCTAAATTCATGTGTATAATTTTTGCGAATATATCATGACGTTTTTTATATTCGCTTTGAGCCAAAATGGTGCAAGAAGAAATGATGTGTTCAATGGTTTCCCCTTCAGTACCGCAAATCCTACATTTATCGATGATCGATTGTAAACCGCATATGTGTTTTTTATAATTTCTTGTATTTATAACACGATCTTGTATTGCAAATATAAAACCCTCAGTCTCAGGATGAATATTTGATTTTTTAAGCCATGCATGAGAAGCTTGAATATTAATTTCTGGCTGTTCTAGCTCTTTAAAATATTGCCCATGTAAAGACTTTTGTTTTATATTTGCTATAGTGTCAGGTATATTTGGCTAAACAATATCTGAAATTACATTATCACTTAAATTTAAAGGTGTGTAACCTTTATCCGCTGAAACCAAAACATTAAAAAAGATGTTATCACGAGCTCTATTGAGGAAATAATTTTTTAGTGAAGCAATTTGATTGTGTTGCAGTATTTCTAGATTTGAAAAACCCCTACCACCGTTTTCGCGTGGTAAATTAAATTTTTCAATAGCAGATTTGGGATGATGTTTACTAAATTTGGTAAAAAGAACTCTGGTTTTAATGTTTATATTCTGTAAATTAGTTTTGGACCATTTTATAACACCAAAAGAATAGGTCAGCAATGGAACAGCATATGTATTAACTGCTTTAATTAAATTATTACCGTTTAATTTTGATTTTAAAATAGATTTAATTCTTAAATAAAATTGTTTTTCTAAATTTTCTTTTATAATTGAATGTTGAATATGATTTGATTGATTAATACCTAAATATTTATAAAATTCTTCTTTATTTAAATTTTTAATGATTTCTCCTTCTTTAGTTATATATTCTAAATTTTCGTAATGACCACGACATATTGATTGCGTTTTACACTTATCAATACCAAAACTCATGCCAATATCATTTGAGAAATTTTCAGTTATTGTTAGTAAAGATAAAATGTGATTCTTTTTAGATGCATAAAGTTTTATGTCATCCATATAAAGAAGGTGATTTAATTTGGATAGTGTGGTATTATTAACTCTAATATTGAAACCATATCCAGTGCTATTTAATAGATTTGTCAAAGGATTGATGGCTAGACAAAACCATAAAGAACTTAAAGAATCTCCTTGATAAATTCCCCGTTTAATTTGAATAGGCTCGGATTTTAATTTAGTATTGTTTATTGATAAATTTAAAGTAGTTTTCCAAAATGTCATAACATGGGATAAAAAGTTAATCAAATCCAAATTAATTTTATAAATTTTAAGAATTTTAATTAACCATGAATGTGGTACTGAATCATAGGCTTTTTTGTAGTCTATGAATGCGGTACAAATATTTCTATTATTTTTTCTAGCTTGTTCCATTATTACCGTATCTATTATGAGTTGTTCTTTACAACCAAAACACTCCTTAACACAACCTTTTTGTTCTTCATTAAGTATATTTAATTTTTGACAATGGTCGTAAATTATTACTTTAATGCAAGATGTCATAATTTTATAAATTGTAGGCAGACATGTGATTGGCCTATATTTTGATGGATTTTTAGTATCGGAATCTTTTGGTTTCAGATATGTTATACCATGGGCCAAAAACTCTGGAAATGTGTTAGGTTCCCTAATAAATCCGTTAAAGTGATCAAGTAAGCATTTATGAATACAAGTAAATTTTTTTAACCAAAAGTTATGAATTTGGTCACCTCCAGGGGATTTCCAATTATGTGAACTATTAATATTTTTAACTAAAATTTCAAGGCTAATTTGAATATGATGTGGATTATTACAATCTGGTATCTCATTTTCTAAATTAGGAATCCATTCTGCCTGATTATTAAATTGAATTTAATTTGACCATATGTTTGACCAGAATTCTTTAATTTCATTTATATTTGGTAGACCATTATTATTTTGAGTTTTATTATCTGCTAAATTTTTGTAAAACAACTTCTCATTATTTCTAAATAGTTTATTTTCAAATTTCCGTTGTTTATTATTTTTATATCTTTTTAATCGTTTAGAATAAATATTCAATTTTTGTAATAAAGTGTCTTTAATTTCTATTAAAATTAAATTAAAACTAAATTATATTCGTTATATTTTAAACAATGTATTCTGTTTTTATTTAAAATCGATTTAATACAGTTATTTAGATGATTAGAATTTATACCTTTTAAATATTGAGTTATTCTACCTAAATCTCGTCTGATATTGTTAATGCGTTTATTTAGTCTTCGTTCCCATTTTGGTAATTCTTTAGCTTTTATATTATTTGTCTGGTCAATTTCTTTTGAACCATTTAATCTGATAATTGTTAAAGCTCCACTATATATGATACTGTGTAATTTTTTAAAACTTGTCGTGTTATTTACAAATTTAGGTAGAATGAATTGATTTAAAATTTCAATCATTGCAAAGAATTTTTTGGAGCTTTGTTGTTTAGGTAATAGTGGTCTATTAAATGGTTCTATATGTTCAAATTCGTTCAGAGTTCTATTAAATTCATCTTCAATTTGTTCTTTAAAATTTTGATGGTAGTAAAAATTTTTATTAATAACATGTATATCATTATAACTCAAGTCTAAATTATGTATGTCTGTTTGTATGGTGTTTGGTGAATCGATAATTGGACAGAAAGAGTCATTATGATTAGATAAACTTTGTGGTTCAACAGAATTTTGGAGTAAATTATTAGAAACTTCATTATTGTCAGAATAATTAATTGACAATTCTAACTTTACATCATTTTTGATCTTTTCTAAAATTGCCGAAGTTTTTCTTCATAATGGCTCTCCTCTGGTCAGCTAAATTTTGAATAGTAACAGGAAACTGGGGGTACTTACTTTGGAACGCTTTAAATAAATCAAGCCTGTAAGTACTCACAACATCCTGTAGTTTCGTGATCCGAAAATATTCCCGTATAATGAAAATATTCATTTCCATAGTCCATTTTTTGCGTTTTCTAACTTCTGTAGCACCATTGGATTGCAGTGAAGCACTTGCAACAACATTTGGCGCGTTTTTATTAGAGAGCGAATTTATTGACATTTAGACAGTTGTCACGGCACTCTCTAATAATTTTCGTATCCCACCTCCACCCGGCGGCACGGCAATTTTGCCGGAGTACTATCGCGGCCAAAATACTTTGGTCGTCAATGTGACATAAATGACATTCAATTGTAAAGCAAACTTTAGGATGTTTAACCTTATTTTTTACTACTGTCAAAATTATTTTAATCTATCAGTGTCATTCGGATGGGGTAAATCCCAGCTGCAGAGGCAGGGTTCAAAAGCAAAAGATCAACGTGGTCGCGGTTTAGACAACCTTCAGAAGCAAGTAAGACGATTCTATATTTATCAAAAACTGAAGGTGCCATATTTTTGACAAGAATAATTTGAAATTGTCATGTATATTGACATTAATACTTGATTTACATTTGAAGTGTCAAAAAGTAACGACCAAAGTATTTTGGCCGCGATAGTACATACACTATTACGGATAATACTATCAAGTAATAGTGCAGTGCTTATCAACATAATTACCGGCGTCTCGCCTCCACATTTTGACTTTTTTGTGTTTTATGTTCTGTGTCAAAGTTAAGGAATTTCCTCACGATGTGACATGAGTATAATAATATATCTTTTTGAATTTCAACCATAATATTATTTATAAGTGTGTATTGATGAATGAATGGCCGCGTGATATGATTTCCGAAAATCTCTCTAGAGTGATTTCCGGAAATCAGTGTGTTGTGTGATGTCCATGGTGATTTACACTAAATCATCGTCTTATTGGTTGCTAAAGTAAAAATTAGAAAATTTGATTGGTTACAATTTTATGCATGCGATTTTCAAAAAAAGCCGGACATTTTGATTTCAGTAGCCAGCTTTTTTCGTAAATATAGTGTGGGTTGCATTTTAAATTACGTCAGGCAGTCAGGCTCGTTATCACTCGTGAAATATCCTGTATATATATACAGTTACTCCTGCAGCTCTGCACTGAGGTCAGTCAGGTCACAACACAACGTACAATGAAAATTTAAAATTCACAAGTGACGCACAGTTGATTGTTTTTCGCTCGCTCCGCTAAACTCGACTCCCGAGATTTTGGCTTGCCGTGAACGTGACGGGCTGCCAGATGCGAAAGTGATGCATGAAACTAGAATAATTAAATGTATGTGGTGCGCCTAAAGAAGTTTTCACTTCAATAAATTGAGGGAAATACTTTCTTACTTGTAAGAAGGAAAGAGCAAGACTTGTAACGATGACGATGGCGCCCAAAGTAAATGGCACTATGAGATTTTTCATTTGGACCAACGCATTATCTCTCCATCTGTAACAGAACAGCGTTATTTCAAATGGATAAATGTTGTAAAACGCTAAGAAAATATGAGGAAGACCGCTTGAAAAATGTAAATTTCAAAAAACAGATGAAAGCGTGAACATCAAGAAATAGAGAGGTTTCAAATGATGAATAATTAATAGTTATTTATTTAACGAGTTCGTGTGTAATTTGGGCTTTTTTGGCATGAGTGGACCAGTTTAAAACTCGAGTGAAACGAGAGTTTTAAAGGTCCACGAGTGCCAAAAAAGCGCAAATTACACAAGAACGAGTTGAATACAACGTTTTTTTGTTCGACGAGCCCCTCCAAAGGCTCCAAATGGCTGAAAATCTTTAAAATTAGCTTGACGTTTCATTTTGACAAGTTGTCAAATTCTTCAAAATCCGTTCACACAGGAGAAAATTCTCAAATTCTGACAATGTCGAACAAAAAAAGAAAATTAAACTACAAACATGAGAGACTATGAATTCAGATGACAATAATGCCATGGACAATTAATTATTACCGGATAAAGTCGCAATGTCTTTTGATTAAAGACTTGAGTCTCGACTCTATCAGCTGTTGATAATCTGCATTATAAATTAATGTCTCTTCAAAATCAGTACCATCGGTCATTGCTTGGATGAATGTTTCACACATGTATATCTGAAATTTCACATGTTGCGTGAAATAAATCATTTCATAACCATGTGCTGGCAGGACAGAAATTGCCAAATAAAGCGTTAAATTAAAGAAAATGACAAGAAACTCGGCCTGTCGAGGAAACAACAAATGAAAAATATGTCGAACAAAGACCGTCTCTGCAGGATTATGGGAAAGAATATGAATGGTAGCCCCCGTCACACCCAGGATGGTGATGATTGCCGCAAACATATTTATTCGTCTGGATTCTCTTGTGATTCTTTGTTTGGTTTCTTCACCGGCGGAATCGATCTCCCACAAATCGATGACTCCCATTATTTGTTCTATCATCCGATTTCTAGACAAAAGAATGGTGATTGCGAATTCGATCTTAAAAAGAAACTTTAGGAATGAATTGTGTCGTTTCTGGACAAGTATATTACGTAACACAATTGTAAGAAGAACGGTGCATGATTGATCAAGTTTGCTGTGCTCGCTGCCATAAAGAAGAAGTAAAGTTGAGCAACTAACAACGCCAAGTAGAAAAGAAATGTTAATTTCAGGACGAATTTACCAATTCTTGTTTGATAAATGTCGCTGCCCAACACACGAACTAGTTTCAAGTGGTCCTCTGAAAAATACTAATGAGGAAGTTGGCCAGTTATGTATTAATGAACTTACCATTTAGCAGGTTGTGATGCTGATAATCCATAAGTTTTAATTTTATTTTAACACGAGAAGAAATAAATATTTTTCAGTATATACACTCACTTAATTTGTTTCTATTTGAATGCACTTGGCAGACACTTGACTAGAACTAATTTATGGAACTCATTGAATTCCATTGTAAATGCAGTTATTAATATTTTAAGTTAATGATGTAGGCATGCAATTACAGCAGTTTGAATAATCACCAGTTTAAGTGAAAATCATTATCATTAAACATTATTTACAGGTAGATTAAAATAGTAACTAAAAGAACTTTATGAACAATATGAATTCGTTTTTTCTACACTAGAAATACGTATCATCAAGAATTCGCATCAGTGGTAAGCTGTCTATGACCAAACTGAGATGCCTCTTTGGCCGCTTATGAAAAAAAAAATGTTTTTTTTTTGTGGTCACAGAGAAAGCAAGGCAGGAAAGCGGAAATGAAGTTAAGCTGACTTTTTGTTGACAGCTTTTGAATACACGACAGTTTGTGATTAGTATTTGATGAATTTAAACGAGGTGGCAAAATCAAATTCTAGAGCCATCTGCGAACCTACATTCTTTTATAGACAGTCTGCATAAGTAATTGCGCCACAGTATATCGAAATTAACACTGAGTAACTTTCTCTGACATCTGTTGCATCAGTTTGTTTCAACTACTCCGCGAATCATTAACTCCTTTTCAACAACATCATCATTACGAAACTGTAGCAGATGTGGGTGTACAAGGTCAGTCCATTCTATAGCCGTAAAATCAGAGAAATTAAATAAAGCAAAAGTGTACAACAGTTTTCGCATATGAAAACCGATTGCGTAAAACAAAAATCCTTAAAACAAATATAATTTCTGAAAGAACTTGGGTTTTTGATTCTCGAGCGGTGGTGGAGCCAAATTGTTCAAGTTCACTCCATTTTTACCGCGATCGAAGGTAATACATTTTTGTCCAGCAATAACCAGTTTTGTGTGGCACTGATTTCACAGAGCGGATTATCTATTCATGATTTGTAAACGGAAACCTGAAAACACATGAGGTGTACAACATTATTTACTAAAGGTAAGGTGTGCTACGCCAGTGACGCAGAAAGAACAAAAATGTTGGGATAATATTAAATGTCAAGTTTGGTAGGAAGAAATGGTAAAATAAACAGGAGAAAGAATTACATCGAGAAAACTATGGAAACACGGAAGAAACCAAGAAAAAAGCCGTGCAAGAAAGGGATAGATAACTTGAGAGGGATATGTTTTTCATTTGTGAGTGAGAGGTGATAAGCAAAAGGCAGCGGGCAAGAAAGAGAGGGCATGTCGAAATCGCCGAAAGTAGAAAGAAGAAAGCAGCCAGAGAGAGAAAAAAGGTAGGACGTCAGAAGAAAGCACGAACCCATTTAGAAAGAGTTCCAGGATGTGAAGATCCTCAAGTAGGAGCGAAGAAGGAAATAATAGCAAGCAAATCGACAAGGAAATGAAAACCATGATTAGAAAGATAAGAGAGGATACAGCGGGAATAAGAGAGGAGAGTAAAGTAAGTACTAAGAAAGGAATTAGCGGCAGTGAGAGAGAAGATGAGAGGAAGAGAAGAAAAATGGCAGCCGGATTGGATGGAAAGGATGAAAATGATATAGGAAAAGATGGAACAAAGAGAAAAGAAGGAGAGGAAGAATGATATTATAATAACCGGAATGGGGGAAAAAGAGGAAATATAGAGATGGGAGTGGAAGAATAGTTAGAAGGGGAAACAGAGGTGAAAGTGAACGTAAAGGAAGCATTTAAAATAAACAAAGATAAGATGGTGCTGGTAAAAATAGAAAGTTGGGAGCAGAAGAAGAACATTATGCTAAATAAGAGTAAGTTGAATGAAAGAAAAGGTGAGAGGATGTATATAGATGACGATTTGACAAAAGAAGATACAGATAAACGGGGAATAGTTTATATGGGATGAGATGAAGAAACATTTTTAGAAGAAGGAGAGAAAAAGAGAAGACGAACCGGCGAGGAAAGGTATAAAAAGAAGGTAAATAAAAAGGTAGATGGACAAAGTAAACGGAAACCGGAAAAGAAGTACAAAGGGGAAAGTCGCTACCGAAAGAGTACAAATGAGAAGGTCGAGGGGCAAAAAGAGAAAAGAAAAAGGGAAGAGCTACCGGGGAAATAATAACAGGGGTGAAATTGGGGATTAAAGAAAAGCGACAAGAAAAGAGACAAGAAGAAGGATGCATGGAATGGAAAGTTCATATAGGCAATAAATGGTGGAAAATAATGATAACATACAATAAAGAGATAAAGACAACAAGAAGACGTGTCGAAGACGCAATGAAAGAAAACATGGAAGATTATATACTCTTGGAATGGATCGAAGAAAATGGATGGGAGGTATTGAACGGGAACAAACAAGGGGACGAAAAGAGGAATGGACCTATATAGGTAGCATGGGGAAACAGTGATAGATTGCGGAAAAGTGAACGAAAAAGCATGGCAAAAAGTAGATGAATTCAGAATAGGAGAGAGAGCAGATCCGGACAATATCGAGATAGCTTTGGGGAAGTGAGGGGGAGGAAAATAACAGAGAAGGAAAAGGGTGGGAGATAGGAATAAAATCTAGTCAGTATGGATTGGTTTTTATTGTTTTTCCTTATGAAAAACTATCGAGTATTTTTGCTTTAGCCTGAACGAAATTGGTATTTGTTGGAACGTACTGATTAACAAAAATATGGACCGAAATTGCTCGTGCAGAGATTACATTTCAATTTCACACTTCTGGTGAGATTTGGAAGTGCAGCGTTCGCATTTCAAAAGGGTTCTTTCTAGTTCATTTAAACTGAATTATTACAATGAAAAATGTGGTGAGAGAATTTAAGACACTGCATATCGTGTTCCTGTCGATGCAGAAAAACCGAGCGGCTGTAAATCGTGGAATAAATTGCCTCTGACTTCATCAAGCAATGAGTAACAATGGTAGTGGTACCTTTCCAGCAACAGGGTCAAAATGGCGCAAGCGAACGTCACATAAAAGAAGAGGGAATAAACCTGGAAGTTTTCGACGAAGAACATTCTCAGGAAACTTATTCCCGTTCCCGCAATGGCCATCCAAGCTGAAGCGATCAACACACCTGTCGCGCAAAATATCACCTGCGTCAGGACAAAAATAAACAGATGGTGTCTTCGTTTCTGGATTTTTGTGCACGTCACGGTCAGGTTTTTCACGAGTAGGAACCACTGTCGCCGTCTCAACACCATGACGGTGATCAAAGAGTGACCATTGTGGCTGTAAAGCACAAGGTCCATGATGACTCTTAGACACAGCTGCACTGTTGATAGTTTTCGGTAAATGTAACTGCGTTCGTATAAAACGTACATTACACCGACTGTGTAATCAACAAACAACAAATATGATTGCTTTGAATGAATATTTAATTGTAATTTCCTTCAGTCGAGTAAATAACTGCAAGGACCGTGGCTGGATAATACCGGAAACAAGTTTACAGAATGTTAGTCAATATGGGTCAGTCTGATTCAAGAGTTTTTTTTCCACTGAACCATGACGATTAGGAATGTGACAATTGAGTGAAAAAAAAACTGAAAAGAAATACTCAGTGTTTACTTTATTATAAAGAATTTCAATTTCAGAGTGTGGAGTTGCAATTTTGACAATTTGATAAAATGCTGACGATACGAGTGGGATAAGAGAAACAAGACGGTTTTACACATTTTCATGGCGAATTGCTTAAAACTATTTGCTATCAATTTTGCTGAAGTGGTTTTAAACTATAAATTTACATTTTAGTTTAGTTAACCTTAAAAAAGTGTAAATTGTCACAAGAGACAATTGCTGTTGCTATATCTTCTCACAATTATGTAATAGTACTATTGCAAAGTGCTCTCTCTTAAGATATTTGGAAAGTCAGTAAACATCTATCACTAAAGATTTAATAGCGAATCAATCTTTTCTAATTTTTGTACTCAAAAAGACTGAAAGTATTGAGTAGAGTGCCTTGGCAATCTGAAAATTGAAACAAAGATCGGATCAATGATATCCTCACCAAGAGTTATACTCACAAACACAAGTATGGTGTAGTTTATGGTAAAACTGTCTGTAAATTTTAAGTTGATCGGTCTGGTCGTGTTGGTCAAAATTGTCAAAAGAAGCTTTTTGTTTTTGATATTCCAGGTGTACCATTTTGGAATGGAAAAACTCGCCAACATTTTTTCCGACTGAAAAATAATTCTGCATCAAAATAAACATTTCACAGTGAATCACCTCGTCTTCTAAAGTGTGTCCAGCTGTTATCAGACTTGTGATGGTCAACAAAGCACAAACTGCCATCAGACAACTACGCCACGATATCGCATCCTACAATATAGATCTACTCAAGAAATTGACATGATTTGTAATCAAAAATCATTTGATTTAGAATTTGGGCTTTAATAATGTTAACGTGGTTAGCAGAAAGAGAACATTTAGAGAAGCAGTTTCTTACTTGTAGGAGGGAAAGAGCAAAACTTGTAGTGATGACGACGGCGCCCAAAGTAAATGGCACTATAAAATTTTTCATTTGGAGCAACGCATTATCTCTACATCTGTGACAGAACAGCGTTATTTGATAAAGAGCTAAGAAAACGTGAGGAAGGCCACTAAAAACATTTAAAAATCAAAAACTTGTCACAACACTAACAACAAGAAATAAAGAGTTTTCAGATGAAGAGAAATTAGAAGAAAAATAATTTCCAAATATATGTATACAGGGTGATTCTGAAATAAGTTTGGAAAAAATGTGGAGTATCCTTGACACAAATTAATTCTGCGTAAATGATTTTTGGAGGTGAAATCAAAAGAATAGAAACTACCCTATATCCTTGTATTTTCAACGCCTATGAATAGGAAAAATTTGTCCGAATTTGTTCACTTCATTAGCAACCACTGTTACATCAATTTCACAATAAATTTGTAGGTGCAAGCATACTGCTTTGTAAATGTTTATATGGAATTATTGGAATTCATCGAGAGGAGTAATGTTACGTTTGTGATTGACGAGCACATTTTACCTTTGATTATTATTGTTGCTAAACTACTAAGATAATCAGGTAATCACTTTTAACTCAGCAGCGTACTAGCAATTCTGACCAAATTTTCAATCATTTGTATCTCGAAAACGAAAAATCTTTTATAAGATTTTTTTTTTGTCTATGACATATTCTCATCATCACCAATTACGGGTTTTTTTCCAAACTTATTTCAGAATCACCCTGTATTAAGATTACGAATTGAGATTATAAAAATGTCATTACCGGATAAAGTCACAATGTCTGTTGATGAGAAATTTCAGCCTTGACTCTGTCGACTCTTGATAATCTCCATCATAAAGTAAAATTTCTTCCAAATCTGTACGATCTGTCATTTTTTGGATGAATGTTTTGCACATGTATATCTGAAATTTCACATGTTGCGTCGTATAAATAACTTGATATGGATGTGCCATTGTCGCGAGAACCGCCAAATAAAACATCAAATTAAAGAAAACGGTATGAAACTTGGCCTGACTAGGGAACAGTAAGTGAAAAATATCTCGAACAAAAACCGTCTCGGTGGGATTATGGGAAACAACAACAACAGCCAGGATGGTGTTGATTGCCACAAACATATTTATTCGTCTGGATTCTTTTGTGATTCTCTGTTTGGTTTCTTCACCGGCGGAATCGATCTTCCACAAATCGATCACTTCCATTGCTTGTTCTACCAAATGATTTTTAGACAAATGTACGACGATTGAGAATTCAGTCTAAAACAAAAACGTTAGGAATAAGTTGTGTTGGTTCTGGCCAACTATTACGTAACACATTTGCAAGAAGAACGGTGCATGATCGATTAAGTTTGCTGTGCTCGCTGCCAGAAAGAAGAAGTAGAGTTGAGCGACTAACAATGCCAAGTAGAAAATAAATGTTAACTTCAGTAGGAATTTACCAAGTCTTGTCTGAAAAATGTCGCTGCCCAACACACGAACTAATTTCAAGTGGTCCTCTGAAAAATACTAATGAGGAAGTTGGCCAGTTATGTATTAATGAACATACCGTTTACGAGGTTGTGATGCTGATACACTCATTTAATTTTTTTCGATTTGAATGCACTTGGCAGATACTTGACTAGAACTAATTTATTTAACTCGTTGAATTCCATTGTAAATGCATTTATTAATATTTTAAGTTAATGTAGGCATGTACAGTCGTTGACCAAAATCAAATAGGACAAAGTGTTACCTTAGACAGTTTCACAATTCAAAGATTTGTGTAGTGTAACTGGGACGTATGTGTCTCAGATTACAACTTGATTTGACTTGACGATTGATCTACAAAAAGTGAGGTTGTGTTTTTTTTTTACTTGTCACTTTGTCACTGTCACTATGTTCGATTAAATAATTGTGAGTTTTTGAAAACTGTCGGTAAACTTGTTCATTTGTATTTGGTTCTCTAAAGTAGGAAAACATGGATTTACGATTGTAATTAAAACGTCTTATTCTCAAATTTATACCAATGAATAAACTAAAATAAATGCCAACAGATTTTTTTTTTAATTTTTGACACTTTTGTTTCCTAAGAGATGGATTTCGCAAAAATATCGAATTACACAATCGAAATTTACTTTGTCCCATTTTATTTTGGTCAACGACTGTACCTAATTAGAGCAGTTTAAATAATCACCAGTTTAAGTGAAAATCATTATCATTGACATTATTTACAGATTAAAATAGTAACTTAAAGAACTTTTCCGTTGACCGCTTGTTAATCTACTATCCCTCCATTAATTAATATTAATGAATTATTTTGTCTAAATTATAGTGTATTAATCAACGATTTTTGCGATTTTGACGTTTAGATTAAATTTTCATGTATAAACAACCTCGAACATGCATTGTTTGCACTTACCAACACTGCAGCAGGTAGTGCAGCAGGGTTTTCTATATTTTATAGCTCCATAACTGCACAATTACAAATTCGCTTTTTCAAAAACCGACATTTTTGGTTATAATTCGCATGTCATATTTTTCAAAGGTAACTAGGTTTCCTTAGCAACCGTGCTTTTTACGTGAAATTGAATGGGAATGGAGTTGACGTCTTCTGACACTGTTTGTGGAAAAGTGAATAGAAAGTGTTGAAAAATTTAAAAATAGCCTACCCTGACGACAAAAAAAGAATGAAGGTATTTATAAGGTGTTATCTTTATGGAGAAAGATGAAATTGGTTTTGATTTGGCTTTACTTTCAAATTTTGTCACAAAAAAAAAGTTTGCGGTCAACGAAAAAATTTTGTAATCAACTCTTGTTAATGGGCGATTAATAATCTCGACTATTAAAGGCACTCCCTCGCTACACTCGTTCGTACTTTAAACAGTTTCGATTATTAATCGCCTTCATTAACAAACTAGTTTATTAAATAACTATTATGAACAATATGAATTCGTTTTTTCTACACTAGAAATACGAATCATCAAGAATTCACATCAGTGGTAAGGTGTCTATGAAAAAAAAATTGTTTCTTTTTGTGGCCACAGGGAAAGCAAGGCAGGAAAGCGGAAATGAAGTTATGCTGACTTTTTGTTGACAGTGTGTGAATATTTGACAGTTTGTGATTAGTATTTGATCAATTTAAACGAGGTGGCAAAATCAAATTCGAGAGCCATTTGCGAACCTACATTCTTTTATAGACAGTCTGCATAAGTAGTTGCGACACAGTTAAGTGCATGGAAATTAACACGGAGTAACTTCCTCTGACATCTGTTGCATCAGTTTGTTTCAACTACTCCGCGAATCATTAACTCCTTTTCAACAACATCATCATTACGAAACTATAGCAGATGTGGGTGTATAAAGTAAGTCCATTCAATAGTCGTAAAATTAGAGAAATTAAATAAAGCAAACTGTACAAGAGTTTTCGGATATGAAGACCGATTGCGTAGAACAAAAATGCTTTAAAATGCTTCTGAAAGAACTTGGGTTTTTGATTCTCGAGCGATGATGGAGCCAAATTCTTCAATGTTTTCACCCCATTTTTACCGCGATCGAACGTAATACATTTTTCCTACTACGTATCTAGAAAGTTTCATCTACTGCCCTAGCAACACACTTGTAATCGAAAGTGAATTCTATCTTGCGTGTGGTTGCTAGCTACGAAAGTAAAATACTTACGCGACTAGGCGTCTGAAGAAAGCACGAATCCATTCAGAAAAAGTTCCATAACGGGAAGATCCCCAAGTAGAAGTGAAGAAGGAAAAAAAATCAATATGGATTTGTTTTTATTGTTTTTCCTTATGAAAAACTATCGAGCATGTTTGCTTTAGCCTGAACGAAATTGGTATTTGTTGGAACGTATTGATTAACAAAAATGTGCACTGAAATTGCTCGTGCAGAGATTGCATTTCAATTTCACACTTCTGGTGAGATCTGGAAGTGCAGCGTTCGAATTTCAAAAGGGTTCTTTCTAGTTCATTTAAATTGAATTATTACAATGAAAAATGTGGTGAGACAATTTAAGACACTGCATATCGTGTTCCTGTCGATGCAGAAAAACCGAGCGGCTGTAAATTGTGGACGGTAATCTTGAATCGCATCTCTAAACTCTTGAATGTCACAGTCGCTGATGCAAGCCGACGTGTCTGATTTGTACGTCAGTGTCAGAATTTTGTCAAATTCCTTCTGTATCGTGTCACATAGAAAAATAATCGTCAAGAGTCCAATCTGAAACTCGTGGCTAAATAAGATTGAAAGTTTTTAAGTAAGGAACTCACCCAAAATATCAACACCATAATCATATTTGATACGAAGTGTAGAGTGTTCCAAATGTTGTTGTTGCTCTCATAATTATGATAGGTATTTTTGATGATGACATCTAGATGCATGAGACTCCTTGCACCGACCAAGAAGGTGGTCAGAAGGATCGTCCATCCAAAAATGTCATTGAAGGTTACCACCGCTTCCTTCAGGTGGAATAAATTGCGTCTGACTTCATCAAGCTGGATGTTTCTTTCGAGCAATGAGTAACAATGGTAGCGGTACCTTTCCAGCAACAGGGTCAAAATGGCACAAGCGAAGGTCACATAAAAGAAGAGGGAATAAACCTGGAAGTTTTCGACGAAGAACATTCTCAGGAAACTTATTCCCGTTCCCGCAATGGCCATCCAAGCTGAAGCGATCAACACACCCGACGCGCAAAATATGACTTGCGTCAGGACAAAAATAAACAGATGGTGTCTTCGTTTCTGGATTTTTGTGCACGTAACGGTCAGATTTTTCACGAGTAGGAACCACTGTCGCCGTCTGAACACCATGACGGTTATCAAAGAGTGACCATTGTGGCTGTAGAGCACAAGGTCCATAATAACTCTTAGACACAACTGCACTGTTGGTAGAGTTCGGTAAATGTAACTGCGTTCGTATAAAACGTACATTACACCGACTGTGTAAAACGTGAATGTGACAAACGGATAAAGCTTTTGGAAAGTAGTGGGCACTGTATTTTCGAAGGAAGATGGAGTCAGTGACAACCATTTTCCAGTTTTGAAATAGAGCACTACAATTTTCATGTCCATTGTAGCCAGTTTAACGGCAGAAATGAGGCTTCGCACGACAACGAGGTCGGTGAATGATCATGTTTTTGTAATCAACAACAGTCAAATATGTTTGCTTGGAATGAATATTTAATTGTAATTTCCTTCAGTCGAGTAAATAACTGCAAGGACCGGAAAAAAGTTTACAGAGCGTTAGTCAACATTGGGTCAGTCTGATTCAGGAGTTTTTTCTTCCCACTGAACCATGACGATTAGGAATGTGACAATTGAGTGGAAAAAAACTGAAAAGAAATATTCAGTGTTTACTTTATTATAAAGAATTTCAATTTCAGAGTGTGCAGTTGCAATTTTGACAGTTTGATAAAATGCTGGCGATACGAGTGGGATAAGAGAAACAAGACGGTTTTACACATTTTCATGGCGAATTGCTTAAAACTATTTGCTATCAATTTTGCTGGAGTGGTTTTAAACTATAAATTTACATTTTAGTTTAGTTAACATTAAAAAAGTGTAAATTGTTACAAGAGATAATTGCTGTTGCTATATCTTCTCACGATTAATAGCACTATTGCAAAGGGCTCTCTCTTAAGATATTTGGAAAGTCAGTAAACATCTATCACTAAAGATTTAATAGCGAATCAATCTTTTCTAATTTTTGTACTCAAGAAGACTGAAAGTATTGAGTAGAGTGCCTTGGCAATCTGAAAATTGAAACAAATATCGGATCGATGATATCCTCACCAAGAGTTATACTCACAAACACAAGTAAAGTGTAGTTTATGGTAAAACTGTCAGTGAATTTTAAACTGATCGGTCTGGTCGTGTTGGTCAAAATTGTCAACAGAAGCTTTCTGTTTTTGATATTCCAGGTGTACCATTTTGGGATGGAAAAACTCGCCAGCATTTTCTCGGACTGAAAAATAATTCTCAATCAAAGAAAACATTTCAGTGTGAGTTACCTCGTCTTCTAAAGTGTGTCCAGCTGTTATCAGACTTGTGATGGTCAACAAGGTCCAAACCCCGAACAGACAACTGCGCCACGATATCGCATCCTACAATATAGATCTACTCAAGAAATTGACATGTTTCGTAATCAAAAATGATTTGATTTAGAATTTGGGCTTCAAGAATGTTAACGTGGTTAGCAGAAAAAGAACATTTAGAGAAGCAGTTTCTTACTTGTAGGAGGGAAAGGGCAAAACTTGTAGTGATGACGACGGCGCCCAAAGTAAATGGCACTATGAGATTTTTCATTTGGAGCAACGCATTATCTCTACATCTGTAACAGAACAGAGTTATTTGATAAAAAAATGATTTGATAAAGAGCTAAGAAAACGTGAGGAAGGCCACTAAAAACATTCAAAAATCAAAAACTTGTTACAACACTAACAACAAGAAATAAAGAGTTTTCAGATGAAGAGAAATTAGAAGAAAAATAAATTCCAAATATATGTATACAGGGTGATTCTGAAATAAGTTTGGAATAAAATGTGGAGTATCCGTGACACAAATTAATTCTGCGTAAATGATTTTTGGAGGTGAAATCTAAAGAATAGAAACTACCCTATATCCTTGTATTTTCAACGCCTATGAATAGAAACAATTTGTCCGAATTTGTTCACTTCATTAGCAACCACTGTTACATCAATTCCACAATAAATTTGTAGGTGCAAGCATACTGCTATGTAAATGTTTCTATGGAATTGATCCAGAGGAGTAATGTTACGTTTGTGATTAACGGGCACATTTTACCTTTGATTATTATTGTCGCTAAACTACTAAGATAATCAGGTAATCACTGTTAACTCAGCAGCGTACTAGCAATTCTGACCAAATTTTCAATCATTTGTATCTCGAAAACGAAAAAACTTTTATAAGATTTTTTTTTGTCTATGACATCTTCTCATCATCACCAATTACCGGTTTTTTCCAAACTTATTTCAGAATCACCCTGTATTAAGATTACGAATTGAGATTAAAAAAATGTCATTACCGGATAAAGTCACAATGTCTGTTGATGAGAAATTTCAGACTTGACTCTGTCAACTCTTGATAATCTCCATCATAAATTAAATTTTCTTCCAAATCTGTACGATCTGTCATTTTTTGGATTAATGTTTTATACATGTATATCTGAAATTTCACATGCTGCGTCGTATAAATCGTTTGATATGCATGTGCTACCATCGTGAGAACCGCCAAATAAAACATCAAGTTAAAGAAAACGATAAGAAACCTGGCCTGAATAGGGAACAGTAAGTGAAAAACATATCGCACAAAAACCGTCTCTGTGGGATTATGGGAGAGAAGATGAGTGGTAGCCCACGTCACACCCAGGATGGTGTTGGTTACCACAAACATATTTATTCGTCTGGATTCTCTTGTGATTCTCTGTTTGGTTTCTTCACCGGCGGAATCGATCTCCCACAAATCGATGACTTCCATTACTTGTTCTACCATCCGATTTCTAGACAAAAGAATGGTGATTGCGAATTCGATCTTAAAATGAAACTTTAGAAATGAGTTGTGTCGTTTCTGGACAAATAGTACGTAACACATTTGCAAGAAGAGCGGTGCATGATTGATCAAGTTTTCTGTGCTCGCTGCCAGAAAGAAGAAGTAAAGTTGAGCGACTAACAACGCCAAGTAGAAAATAAACGTTAACTTCAGCAGGAATTTACCAATTCTTGTCTGAAAAATGTCGCTACCTAACACACGAACTAGTTTCAAGTGGTCCTCTGAAAAATGCTCATGAGGAAGTTGGCCAGTTATGTAAAAATGAACTAACCAATTAGGAGATTGTGATGCTGATAATCCATAAGTTTTGATTTTATTATAATATGAGAAGAACTAAATATTTTTCAGTCTCTACACTCGCTTAATTTGTCTCTATTTGAACGCATTAAGCAGAAACTTAACTAGAACACTATTCATTAATTTATTTAACTCTTTGCATTACATTATAAATGGATTTATTAATATTTTAAGCTAATGAAGCACGAATGTATTTACAGTGGTTTAAAAAATTACCACTTTAATTGAAAATCATTATCCTCATCTGGTTCAGGTTTCCTGTTAATCGCACCATTTTTGAAATTGACCAATTTATTTTTAAAATTTATTAGCATACTGTATTATCTTGGAGCAATTAAAATATAGTCCATTATATCATTAAGAGTAGAAGTGAGTGTTTTTGTGCTGAGCCCAGAGAGTGAAGACCGAGTCGAAGTCGAGGTCGAACTGTGCAAAGCACAAGAAGACCTTCTACTATTTTATCTTCAAGCGGATTTATTTTCTTTTTCTGCAGTTGCAGTAAAATGACAATTTTCAAATTTTAAGGCATCAGTTGTTACAATAATATGTATTAGTAAAGTCTAGTAAAGTCTAAAGTTGATTTTTTAACGTTGAACGACCATCTGGCTATTTTTGATTTTGACATCTATCATCCATGCACATGGGCGACTCGTGCTACAGCAGTGACATAGGTTAAATATTGGGTAATAATTTCGTTATTTCGCGTCCTTGATTCGACTATTAAGTCAAGTATACAATTATTATTGGTAATTTAAATAATGACTACTGTAACGGTCCGAATAGGTTCGATAAATTAAGAATTTTAATTTTAAAAATAATTTCAACGAAATATTTTAAATACCGTTCATTTGCGACGGAAATGCTGGTCAGTTGTAAATTTTATTGTTGCTTTGTTCACAAGAGTGGCACCACACTGCTCAAGTGAAATCTGCCAACCTTTCTTTGAAATAGCAGGTACGCGTCCGGGGCAAAACATAGCCCAAGGGGAACAAGTGTTCAGGGGAAAGGAAGCGTTGCAATAAATTTATTGTAATTACATGTTCGACAATTTGGGTGGTCCAGTTAAAATCAGGGGATAATTGAATTAATGAATTTGATGTTAGCAGGTTTCAAATTGAGAGAACAACAAAATTAATGTTCATTAGGTTAATTTACTTTTTTTAGCATTCTCAAATTTGTGGCATATTTGTAATTAAAGGGCGAGAATTGCAAATTAAAAACCGAGCGCTTTATCGTAGAAAAGAACTAGAATCGTTTACACTTTTAGTTAGAAAAGTAACAAAGCAAAGTAGAAAGGGAGTCGGTAGAAAACACAGAGGACCGGGTAACGGTAAAGCCAGGTAGTCGTAGAAATCAGACGTGTGAGTGAGAGAGAGAGAATGAAATTTGCGAAGTAATCATTAATTAGAACGGTTTTGGGGAATCAAACCAATGTAGAACAATTTTTAGAAGTAGCAGAACAACGGAACTTAGTTGCATGAAATGGCACTTGCGTAACAGCGTTTCAAGCCCAATTTAGGTTTCAAAATAAGGTTAATTTGTTTCATTTTAATTATGTTTGTTTCATTTTAATTGTGTTTGTTTTATTTTAATTATGTTTGTTGCATTTTAAATATGTTTGTTTCATTTAAATTCTGTTTAATTCTTGGTGCTGATTTTTATTATTGTATAGAGTCGGTAATTCAGTGTTCCTGTAAATTCGGTTTGTCCCATTTTAATTGTGTTTGTTTCCTGATGCTGATTTTTATTATTGTATAGAGTCAGTAATTTAGTGTTCCTTTTCAGAGTTCTAATTCAACAACAAATTATGTATATACGGTCTGGTCCTAACAAAAGTGTAAATTTAAACATTTAAAATAATGGTGGAAAAACGGAAACTGTAATTTCAAAAGTTTTAGAGATTTCGAAAAGGCGTAAAGTAGAACCGAGCTGATTGGTCACGTTGGTCAAGTAGGGGTTGCGAAAGTGGGGTGCGCCAGAAATGATAAAACCGATTGCGGGACGGGAAACAAGGCTTTTTTTGATTGACTCGGGGTTTGATCTCCAAAGTAGCCGGAGGTACGTTCAGTACTTCCAGCAGCCATTTTGTGACCACGTTCTTTACATTTACAAGGTAAATTATTCCTCTAATTTTTGTACATTATTTGCAGCCGCGATTTAATTAGCCCAACAGCATTTAGTTCTTTATCGTTCTAACGTAAAGATGATATTATTTTCTTGGAGCTTTTGATGACCACGTGACTCTTAGAATCTTGAATTAAATTCCTTATAGCGAAGTATGTGATCTTCTTGCATTTACCGATTGGGGAAACGTGCTCTTGTCAAGGGGAACCATTATGCAATTGTTATAAAACATTTCCATTCATTATTTATGTCTTGGATTCTCGAGTTCGGGAAGCTACCGCCAGTGTCCGTCGCACTCAATTAGCTGTGGTCCGGCATAAGTGCACAAACTGCCATGTCACCCGTAAACGGGACAGTGACCAAACTAGGCCAGCTGACACGTGAAGAGAGGTACCCTTTGGCCCTGTTAGAACCCTTTTTTCCCTTTTATTTTCGACCACCGGAGTAGACCGGGGTGATCTATGAGATTCCAGGGCATCGCGTTGGGTTCAATTTAATTGGGGTAATTGAAATCTAAATCGGATCACATAGTTCGCATCTCCAACTCGTATAATGCTGTTCGCGCCATAAACTCCTATATTTGCCCAGCTTAGTCATTTATTCATGAGTCAGATCTCAATTCGAGGGCCGCGAGTCAAATCTCATTGGGTCAAATTTCCGCCAACTTCTGTTATTAAAGCCATTTATTTATTTCTATCATTTGTTGGGACCAAACGCCACCATACTCGATTATTTGTTAAATAAAATTTAAGTGAAGTGTGCGCAATCGTTTTAATTTCATCTTTGAAAACCGTCCAAAGGTACGGCCTCTCATTAGAGCCTAATTAAAGAAAAATGGAAAATAATACACAACGTAGGATCCATAAATATTTCTTTCTCATTGTTTTTGTTTCGTATTTTTCCGCAAAATTTCATCTGAGGGAATGCGGCAACCAACAATACACCAAACGAGGGAGAAAAAAAAATCATCGAGGAAAAGTCAAGGAAGTCGAAAGGTTACACTACTTTCCCTGAAAATCATAGTCATCTTCATTATATACAGGTAGATGTGTTTAATTTTGCGACACCCTGTACAACAGATCAGAATTACAATTGATGTTTTAGTTTTTTGCGGACGCGAGCAACATCCTGAAGCTTCGAATTAGTCTTGGGATTTTATTTAATGTCATCGTTGTTACCACATTTTGTCACGCTGGTCAGATCTTAATCGATCAGGTATCTAGAAAATTGAACTTTTCTTTATCAACATTAATTGAAACATTTTCAGAGTAGTTGCATTTTTGACACTTCGACAAAATGTTCCTGGTACAACTGGAACAAGAGAAACAAGACGGTTTTACACATTTTCATGACGAATTGCTTAAAACCATTTGCGATCACTTTTGCTGGAATAGTTTTAGACTAAAAATTGGCACTTGCTGTAAGAAAGAATTTACAAGCAAATGTGCAATAATTTGTGCAATTTATGTTTTTACAGATGTTTCGCACAGCTTGTAGTTATGTTCTGATTTTCTACAACTTACAAAAGGCTGCTTGATCTGTAAAGATCCAATTATGCCATACCTATTTTCAAATTGTTATTTCTGCTCAGTTGCGTTTTAAAAATATTTTGAATATCTGAATAATTAAATAGTTAGGTACTTATACATCTTGAGTCAGACTAATATCGCCGACAGGTGGCGCCACTGGCGGTAGTTTTTACCGCCGGAAATCTGTCTACTAGTTTGTTTAACGTTGCGAGGCTGGCGGCACATCCAAAATTTGTGTAGGTTTTCAACGCCAACTGGGATGGGACAATCATTTATAATAACCCTGTATATTAAAATTGTTACCAACAGTTTGACATTTCTTCTTTTGTTTCAAAAATTGTTTTCCTGTTTTAAAAATTGTTCACACATTTATGTACGAGTATCAGACCTTTTACCAACTTTATGTAAATTAAAAAAATAAAAACTCAAATAATGTAAGAAAGAAATTTGCCATCATGGATCATTACAATCATAAATTTCTAAATTGAAAGAATTAAGATTTGACAAATTTTTACTAAACCAAACGTTCACCTTTTCTATGACACTCCTAGTAACTCGCTTACTCTTGGGGGTGGTTGAAAGAATTATGTAATAAATAGTGTTTCAGAATTAAAGTAAACTGTTGTCAAAAAACAATTAAATCTTCAGCTCTAATCAAAAATTGAGCTGTTGGAAAGTGTTGATCTGATAAAAAGAATGATATAAGGAAAAATTAATATTTTAGAGCCTATCCATTGATTTGTCCGTTGTACACACATTAGCCAGACTATTAGCTGGAATAATTAGTATTTTGTCCAATCGATTGGAATACATAATAAATAATTTTATTATTATTTTAAGAAAGCGGTGCATGCATGTACGAGAATTTACTACCATCGGTGAAGATTATTATTATCATCATCATCATTATATTGCTATTGATACGTTGATATCAGTCAAATGCAGTCATTTGAGATAAAGAGATAAAATAAAAAAAATGTCTGTTGATGTTACAATATTAATTAGTTCTTTCCTGAAGTAGAAAGGAGAATCATGGACTCGCTTCAGTGGTAAGCTGTCTACGACAAAACTCAAATGGTTCGACGTTTCAAATTTCCTAATTAGACAATTATTTCGCTATTTGGGAAAAATATTATTTGATGTCCGAATGTTCGTTGTACTTTACTGAATCAGAAAGATGAATCGAGTAAATCCATTCGATGGTAAGTTTTTCACAACATCTAGTTATGATAAATTCCAGAGTTTCATGATCCCTTTGTGGAATTGAAAAAAAAGTTTATCATCAAATGCTTTTCCAAATTATCAATTTTAAAAGACTCCTATCTGAAAGCACATGCTTTAAAATTGAAAACATATTTTAAGTTTGTAATAATATGAGGATCTAAATCTGCGGGTATTGTTTCTCCGTTTTTACAACTTTACAAAGTGTTTTAAAGGCGTTGTTTTTATCGAAGACATTTTATTTTTTCGAAAACTATGCTTTCTGCAGACCCATTAATAATGGAAAACTTTTCATAAAGCTGCTTAACTAAATTAACCCAATCTGTTAGAAACATTTCTTGAGTAGAGTCTAACTTTAAAATATTGTTGTATAATTATTGAAAAAAATCCCTGAAATACAGGGTGATGAAAAAAAAGTGCCCACGACTGAAACTTAAATGTCCTTTTCTGTCGAAGTATTGTGAAAATCAACACAAAAAGGGTCTAAAAACATTCTTTTAAAAATTAAACAGCTTTCCTAACAGTACAAATTGGCAATATTGCACTTTTTTTTCTAAAAAATATTATATTCACGTACTTCGCCGTATCTAAGAAATCAATGCTGATGACAGATTCTGTCACCTGCATAAAAATAAAGCTGTCATGTGGATATGAAACAAAATTTTAATTTACAATAAATTGAACAAAAAGGTAAATGTTTCAATTAAATCTTATAATAGCTGTTCGAAATTTCTCCCACCAACTTCAATGCACAATGCTGTTCTTCGAACATTTATGGTATTAACTGCTGCGTTGATTCTTTCTGTTAATTCCTCTAAGTTAGCAGCATGACCGGGGGGGGGAGGGGCAAGCAATCGCGCTACCTCTACCAATCCATCTATTTGGATAAGTCTCGTCACATCAATCCCGTACTATCCTACCCAAAATGTGGAGGGGCACCATCCATTTGTAGCCACATTTGCCTCAAAATTGCAAGGGGCAAATCTTCAAGCAAAACTTGAAAGTCATTTTGTAAAAATTGTAGAAAATTTTCTGCATTCACTCTGGCAGGTAGCGTAAAAGGTCCTACGAGGTTATTATCAATGACCCCAGCCCACAAATTAATTCCGAAGCGGTGCTGATGTGCACGAGGATGCACAGCGAAAGGATTATGATTATTATGTTAAATGTTTTGAATAAACCTAGGATCGATTCTGTGACGTCCAAGTAGCCATTCACAAAATTCTACTCTGAGGGGATAATCACCTGGACGAAGAGCTTGCACTTTAACATAGTGATAAGGACGATAATGTTCGTCAGCCAGGATACCTTGTACCGTGCGATAGATAGTCTACGTGAAACTCTCGCGCCAATCCTCGTATACTTCGTCCTGGCGCATTTTCAATTGCTTCCAAAATAGCTTCCTCCAAAACTGGTGTTCGAACTTCACGAGGTCTTCCACGATTTACATAAAGAGGCATTATTTGGCCGTTTTCTCTTAATCGCTGCATCAATCTTCTTATTACCTTAGCATCTGGATGACGTCGTTGAGGGTACAGTCTTGCATAGTCTCTTGCTGCTTCAGATGCGTTATCATTTTATGCACCCAAGCAGAGTAACATGTATGTAGACATGTACTTATGTGTTCGTTAAAATTGTATGCCATTTTTTCAGACTTTTTGGAAAATTGACAGGTTAAATTTGACAAAACCATTAACATTAAAAATTGAATTATTGTTGCTATCGTTTTCAAAAATTACATGTTTCTGTATCTTAGGAGCTTTGCAATGTTGTAATATTGACGAATTTTCTTTGGACCCAAGAAATGGTACCCTAACATCTTTAATAACGTTAGTTGCGATAGACTTTTTGCATTTTTTACTTAAGAACATTATCAACTCGACCAAAATCTAGACTTCAACAATAAAATTATTAGTAAATGGTTAATCATATAGATTTCTATTGTCTAAAAAGGAAATCTTATATCTTGGCGAAGAGTGGACAAATTTAATTTTGGATTTCGAATTCGTGTTTAGTTAAAAATAATTTATAACGTGCAGGTTAGCACGGGCACTTTTTTTTCATCGCCCTGTATATCCTAAATTTTTTGGTAATATAGGGTTAGAAATAGTTATTTGTACAACTAGTTTTTTCACGAATTTGCAGATTGATTAACGAGTTAATCAAGAAAAGAAGTTAAAAAGGGACTTTCATAACGTGTTGTACACACTATTTTTTTGTATATCGATGTAAGTTGAGAAATTTGGTCCAAAAGGATTTATGAAAAATTACAAAAAAAATAGGTATGCTTTGACAATCATCTCCAAGGATATGGAATAAAATGATGCAAAAAAGTACGACTTTTACTACGATTTTTCGTGTAAAAAAGTGCCATTTTCATTATATGCAAAAAATTTCTTTTTTTTGCGTCTTTTATGCAGTTTGAGTCCAATTCTACAAAAATACACAAAAATTTAAAAAAATATAATATCTGGAAAACTGCAGAAATATGCATTAATATGTATTTTTCCCCAAATATATTCAAGGTGCTTAAAATATGCATTTTTATGACGTAATTTCATTCAAAATTTGTTAATAATCCAAAGTTTTGTCTATATACGTCATACAGGGTGTCTCAAAATTCGCGAATTCCGAATTCATAGCGTGGTGGGGAAGGACCCAGTGGAACTCGAAAAATACTTAGAAAAATGAATTCGCTCTTCCTGAAGAAGATATAAGCACTTTAATCTTGTCCAATACATAGCAGGCTTCATATCCACAGTGACAAAATACTATTTTAGCTACGTTGCCGTTCCATTTTTAAGAAAAAATACAAAAATTTAAGATTTTTTTTACTCCAAAGTAAGGCAATTCTTCAAAAAATTGTTTTACGTTATTATTTTTCACAATCATTTACACCATAAAAAACAATAAACACTTTTCAGCCTGTATTTAAGACAACGCACTTCAAAGAGTGCACCTTCAGACCAATGTATCTTTGTGAGGGGAGTCCCGATTTTTTTTTAATTTCCATATTTGGACTACTAAAGTGATCCCCTACAACGCTCTGAAATCGGAATTCGTGAATTTTGAGACACCCTGTAGAAACAAATATGCAATTTACATAGAATCCGAACTTAACTGATGACCTATATTGGTCACTAAATACTAAATACAAAGAGAATAATTACAGTGTTCGATTCAGTTCTCGTCATTAAGAAAATTGTATTTATCGATACGCTTTATGTTGTTACGATTAGCCGCCTGTTATTAATAGCTATTAAGACAACAAGTGTTTTATATGTGTTTTATTTATGACAACTACGAGGAGCGTCTTGACTGATTCCCAGCTTAAGTGGAAGTGAAAATATTGTATCGGGTGTTCATTTAAATTTCCGCTCAATGTTGAAAAGTCGATTGTAAATGCACCACTCGTGTAAAAACATAAGATTTAAACAGCTGATCCGTAATCCGTAGTACGTTCACAATCGACCCTTCAACGCAAACTTTGACCGGAAATTTAAATGAACACGTGATACAATGAGAACTTCCGGATATTTTTTGGTACCATCCCTAAAGAGCCTGCAGGGGCAGCGGTCATAAACGCTCATCTACGTTATTTGTACAAAATAGGGTGGTCGAAGATAAAAATTATTAAATCATTTTCTATGTCTAATACATTTTTGGAAACTGTTTACGTGGGGTTAGTTCGCTGGTTCGTTTTATATCAATAGTAGTGTGCTGTAAGAATTTCTTTATGTGATAAATCACCCCAATTAATTATTAGTAAATATTTCGTAATAAAAGTACCATTAGCATTATACATAGTTGTACGTTGATCAATAACTTCCAAAAACAGCCGTTTCGAGACAGTAGAAAAGGAGAACGCTGGAAAGGAGTTTGTATTAATGCAATAAGGAGTTCCTTTGTTAAACTGGAAAAATTGTGTAGTTTTTTTTTATTAAAAATATTTATCCTTGTCTGAAATATCAGAAGATGACTCAAGTAACTTCTTTTAACGGTTAGTTTTTTGAAGTGACTGATTTATTCGTCAGGGAATACTAATTTTCAGAGTCCGATGATCCTTTTGGGGGGTTGAGAAAAGTATCCATCGACTTTGGCTACCACAAGTTTACAAAGATTTTAAACGCTTGTTTGAGCTTGGCTAGTTGCTGTATAATGTTGCTCTGTTTCCATTATTTAATAGAGAATTACAACAAAGATTTGGTTATAAGATATTCACCGTCATTGATCGTTTCCATCTACGTAAGTAAGAAATATGAATCTGCTTCATTGCATTTTTCAAGTTGTACAATTCCAACCACAGATGATGATAGCGATGATCATCCCCATGGGTCTCGAAAAAAGGTCTCGTTATTTAGCCAGCCAACAGAAACGTCTGTTTTGGTCCGTCGACAGCGCCGGCTCTCAAGCACGTCTTTTGATTTTGAAGAATGCTTCACAAATTAATCGCTTCATCTATCTTATTTACGGAATTTCAGCCGCTTGGAGCATTGTGATGTTACCGGTTTTTGGCAATCACAGAGAATGGATAATTGTTGAATACGTTTTTGACCGATATTTCGGGTCAATTTCGAAGATTTTATACCATATAACATTTTCTTTTACATGTTTTTTTATTTACACATCAGTTCGTCACTGTGGCAGCTTGTTTTACAGGATATTGGAGTTATACTTGCAAATGTTTTTGGTCAACCAACGCATTTTGCAAATTTGCGATGACAAGACTGTTCTTGAGAAATTGACGTTTGAACAACGTGTCCGACACGAGAACGAAACATTCAAAAAGTTGTGTTTGTGCATCGACCATCATGTTGTAATAACAAGGTAGAGTGACAACACAAATTCTAGATAGTTATGTTTTTGCAAAAATCATATTTGTAGGGTAACGAAGGAACTAGTGGAAATGGTGAGATCTGTGATCGCATTTTTTTTGCTTCTAGGTGTCCTAATTTGTATTTCTGCGTTGTACTTCGTATCTTATGTGCGTTTCATTTAATTAGAAAAGTAGGCAACAGACCAGAATGATTGTTAATGTTTCAGATTTTTGCGAACGCGAGCAACATTTTGAAAATTCGATTATGTTTCGCGGTTATGTTTAACGTTGTTGTTGTTGCCACTTTCTCTCAGGCTGGTCAGATGCTAATCAATGAGGTATTTAGAAAATAGAACTTTTCTTTATCAACATTAATTGAAATATTTTCAGAGTAGTTGCATTTTTGACACGTTGACGAAATGTTCCTGGTACAACTGGAACAAGAGAAACAAGACGGTTTTACACATTTTCATGACGAATTGCTTAAAACCATTTGCGATCACTTTTGCTGGAATAGTTTTAGACTACAAACTGGCAATTGCTGTAAGAAAGTATTTACGAGGACGAATTTTTATGTACTCTACCTAGCCACGAAAATGAATTGTCAAAATAAAAATTGTTATTCTAATTAGCTGTGGCATTTTGAATCTGATTAGATAAGTTTCAACAAATATACTGTGCCTGAAAAGTTCTCTGCAAAAAGGAGGGTAATGGGCCATAAGTCATGAATGATCACCGTGTATGGGAATGAAACCCCATCTCTATTCAAAATGAAATTTTGGTTCAAGTAGTTTCGCTGGGACGGCGCTCTATACAGGATGATCCAATATCAATGAAGTTGGTTTTCATTGCCAGGGTAATTGGAGTACTCGAAACAACAGTTTGGAAAGTTTTGCACGATTATTTGGGCATGAAGAAAATGTCTGCATGTTGGATTCCAAGGCTTCTTACGCGAGAGCAAAAACTTGTCAGGAAAAAAATTTCTCAAAAAGATTTGATAGCTTTACAAGCTGTTGATAGCTTTTTTCACAAATTGTTACCGGGGATGAGAATTTTGTGTATCATTGGAACTCTCTTACCAAACAAGAATCGACGCATTGGTTCATAAAAGTTCGCCTCCTCCCAACAGAGTCGTCGGTCGGAACAATCATGGCAACCATTTTGTGGGACGAGGAAGGAATTTTGCTTATTGAATGTAGTCAAAGGCACTACAATCACTGATATTGAAACTGTCTTTATCGTGGCGCCAAAAGGATCTGCTTCTCCATTGCAAGGTCCGTAAAGAACGCAATGTGTTTGACCCGGTGAGGTCGAATGTTTTTGAATTGTTTTGAATAATATGATCTCAGTGCAAATCGAAGCGTGTATTGAATTAATTGAACGTTAATGTAGATTTGGTAGGAATCAAGAGAGACACTAACCTGACGACGTGATGGGCCTCGGAAAGTTTAGAGCGCCTGCCTTAGACGTTGTCGGAAGTTGAACCTTTGAATCCTGGGTTGAATGGAGTTCCTCGAAGTGGCGATTCTTCTTGGAGTTTCGTACCACGTTTATCGATAGAACTCGCGGTTTGATTTCGTGAATTGTACTACTTGTTCGCACTAGATCCGGCTCGAAGGACCAATGTTTGACCCGGTGCAAGGGGGGAGGTAACGGCCCTTTCAGGTAGAATTTCTAGGATTATACACAATGTTCAGGCTGTAATTCCGAAATGTGGATTTACTGAGCTGTGTCATCCACCTTATAGCCCCGACTTAGCACCCTGAGACTTCTTTTGGTTCAAAAATGTTGAAAAAAATCTAGGGGCATAAAATTTACTACCAATAATAATGAGCTACAACTGTTGATGCTTATTTTGTGGACGTAGTTATGTAGATTTTTTTCTACGTGCTTTCTTTCATGGCTAGGTAGATTACATAAAAATTTCCTCGTATAAGCAAATATACGCTAATTTATACAATTTATATTTTACAGATGTTTCGTACAGCTTGTAGTTACGCTCTGGTTTTCTACAACTTTCAAAAAGCCGCTCGAACTTGAAAGATCCAGTTATGTCGTATTACCAAATTATTACTCCTGGTTGGTTGTGCTTTAAACATGTTTTGAATATCTGAATAACAAAATAGATAGACATGTGTTAATGCAATCAAAAACGGATACTTCAATGGAGCATTCTTTGTTAAATGTGTCAAAGTGCATGTGTCACACTAAATTTCTTTTATCTTTATATCTAACGTGATAAACATTTCTTAAAACATTTTCACAATGACATTATTGTCTTTAAAGACGAACTATGTCACTATCGCCCTATTCTTGAAATTTGCAAACATGTATGTACTATTCCGGACACGGAATCTTGGCCACAACTGACATTTAACTGACAAATATAATCTATTCATTTGATTGTAACCACTCCCTAGTAACTTTTCAGTTGCTAGGTTATTGATAGGGAATTTTAGATAACACTAAATCCAGTCGCAGTTGGCAACTCTCGGAGGCGCCATTTTGACAGAAACGTCACGCTCACAGAAGACAGAACGGAGAACGATTTGCGCAAACGTTTTTCGACGTACACTGTGCGCATATCTACAGGGTGATTTACGAGGAATAATGAGCCCGATGGAATAGAAAATGCAACCCACAATACATTGGAACAAAAAGCCGGACATCGAAGCGGTAAATGTCCGGGTTTTTCTCCTGATGAATTGCGGGTTGCATTTTCTATTCCATCGGGCTCATTATTCCTCGTAAATCACCCTGTATAAAATTGAGTTTTGGTACAAAATTTTAGAATTCAAAAAGAAAATGCCACGTCGTCTTGCCAAGGTTGGAACCAAACGGTTAATATTGACTTGTTTCGAGACATTTATTGAAGCCAACGGGAAAACAACTCACAAAGACGAACATCACCAATAAAGTTAACTCTATTTGTGGTTTTTTGTTGTACCTACATTTTGGCTAGTAAGTGTTGTAGTTTGATACCTTCTGCCTTTTCATCCCCTGTAAATCATTTTTTTGAACTTTCTGTCTGATTAGTTTTTATCTGAAAATATTTGTATTAATCAAAATCAATGTTAATTGAAAATTATGTCTTATTGCCAAATGACCATTTCCTTCGTTCTTCATTAATATCGAGAATTGCATGAGGTGATTTCGAATTTTTTACGTTAAATAATCTGTACCTGGATATAACCCCACTTTTCAACAGACGTGATCACAGAATCAGACAGACCTTTTTAGTTTCTCCTAATTCAAATATTGATTTCCGTTATTAATATTGATAAATACATTAAAATCATTGTTTTACTACCATGGTCAAGTTTTGACAATTCTGACATTATCACATCATGTTCACACCACACAAATATTTAGTGTAAAACGCAGTGACGGCTCGTGACCTCTGGGTGAGGTGAGGCCAAGCGTGAGGCGCATATTTTGGAACATTTAACAACGACATACCTAACTAAATCAAATTGGGGATTTATGTTTGATGGTTGATCTACCTATGTTACCTTACCAAAAATAAAAAATGTGCACTTAACCAAATCAAAATAACCACGGAAAATGACACAAAGGTGACCAGCATAGAACAAATTATTATTCAAACTGTTACTGAATTATATTACTTGGCGCGAAGGCGCCGCGTCGCGACGGCCCGCTGGAGTAATAAACTGGCGTGATCTTTACGTCATTTTTGGGGGATGATTTCCTATTGGTTAAAAGGCGCGCGTTAAAAAATATGGTGTAGCTCAATGCATGCAGCCAAAATTGTAGAACGACAGTCCACGATGCTCACCGAGAGGCCCGGAAAATTTCATACCACCTAGCAGATAAACGATTCAATGGGAGTCTCTTTTCTCAGGAATTAGACTATAATACGCATGCGCAAAGTGACGTAAGTGATGGTGACGTAAAGGCGCGTACAGACTAGGCGAACCGAGCATGTAATGTAACATGTAATGTAATGCTCGTCGCAAAATTGGTGCCACGAACAGCCGACGAACCGAGCACACAACGAACAGCTATACTCTGTCCACTGATGATAGATTGCGCGCTTTTTTATAGACACAGAGACGAGTGTCTACACTTTATAACATTTGCTATTTCATTAATACTCGAAGAATAAATAATTCCAACAACAGTTTATAACAATTATTGAAAATACCTGTACTGAAACTTCATTTAGAGTCACAGCTGTAATTCTGTAAACAACATCATAGGCATAGGATAACTACTGGCTGGATGAAGAGTTTTGTATTTTTCAGTGCGTTATGTTTTTAAGTGATTTTTTTTATAATCGTCTCAGTTCAGTTCGATAGTTCCGAGGTTGCGTGTCATTACAGCTACATTATACAGGGTCGCTAAAAAGTATGGATTCAGCTAAATATTTTCAGAACGGTTTAGCAGAACGCATTGAAATTTGGCACACAGGTAGAACTGTTTAAATTTTATCATCTGATAGTTTTTTCAATTTTCTAACGTCATTTATTTTGAAGATGCAAAGCTAACTTGGTTTTTTTTAAATGGCACGGGGAATTTAAATGTAATATTTTTGAAAAGAGTATTTTTTGTGAATTCAGTGAAGTAACACATGGCCACATCGCCGCCATTTTGAAATTTTTTTTTTGCTTAAAAATTATGTATTTCGGGTTTAAACTTTTTATCTTTTTTATTAAAATGTATCTGTTTCAGTTAAATGTCTTACTTCTACACTTATTATTTATTTTTATTAATTTTTTGGCCAAAGTGCAGGCGGCAAAGAATTAACAATGGCTAAAAAAACATTCCAAAGGTCAAATTCAAATTTTATTAATTCGATAATTTTTTTATAAAGTTTCGAGTAAATTAAGATATGCATGTGCTACATCACTGGATTCACAAAAAAATATTCTTTTTAACGGTGTTAAATTTGACCTCTCGTGCCATTTAAAAAAAATCAAGTTGGCTTTGTATCTTCAAAATAAAAGATGTTATAAAATTGAAAAAAATATCAGCCTATAGAATTTAAACACTTCTAGCTGTGTGCCAAATTTCAACGAGCTCTGCTAAACCGCTTTGAAAATATTTAGCTGTATCGATACTTTTTAGCGACCTGTATGTGATAAGAGTGATAACGAAAAACCATTAGCTTTAATTCTGTGTAGTGATGCAATAAGAATTATGTGGAATCTGATGAAAAAAGAGAAAAAGGCTCGACGAACTTTATAAAGATTTAAAGTTCCAACATATTAGCGGACAGCAGTTATAAGTTATAAGTCCTACTACCAGTTAAAATAAATACACTTTTTTCTGTTACACCCTGTATACAATGTGGTGATAAAGTAAGGAACAAAATTTATAATTGCGTTATTTAATGTTTTCAAGCAAAACGCTCAGACAGGTCAATTTTATTTTTTAATTAGCCACCTTATGAGATAAAAATTTTACTTATGACACAATAACATCATCATTGTTTTTTTTTTCAATGACAACCCCAATTTTTTGCTGCTTTTTATAGAATGATGGTCTAACTAGACTTAGACAGCTTTTTTGAGAAAATAACACACTTCAAAATTTAAACTAAGGAGTACAACATATTAATAACATAATTACATAAACATTTTTGTTTTATAATACAAAAATTTCCGATAAAATTTGCGGAATCTGGAAAAGTGCCCCGAATGCTTGCAGCGTTTCCACGTTGAATGGCAAGGGAAATCCTCTCGAAAAGGAATTTCTTTGATTTTGAATCGCCTGATTCCGCAATAAGTCGGTTTCCGATGACATTAAATTTAAACTTGTTTTTGCAAATTATCGTTATCACGTTTGTTTCACTTTTGACGGATAAAACAAAAACTAATAAATCTGACTTTTTTAAAACAGCACTTGAGTATTTTATTGAGAGTGTGAAAGAGCCATTTAGTAAGTTTTTTAAAAGCGAAGGGGAGACAATAGAAATTTTAATAATGGTTGGATATGGTGATAAGCTAAGAACACATGAGGAAACATGTAAATTATTCAACCAAGAACATCCTATTGCAAGATCCACAGTAAGTAAATTGGTTGCCCACGATTAAACCTAGAAACCAGATTAGATGTGTTAGTTGCAGCTGAAGAAAATCCTCTCCATTCTATAAGGCAACTAGCCCTAAATAACAACGTGGACCACTCTTTTGTCGTGAAGTTGTTCAAGAAAGAGAAATATCATTCTTACAAAATTCAATTGACTCACGAATTGAACGAGGATGATCCAGACCGCCGCGTGCAGTTTTGCGAAGAACTAATGTTACGCTGCGATCAAGACCCCAATTTTTTAAATAATATCCTATTTTCTGACGAAACCACTTTTTGCCAGAATGGGACAGTACATCGTCACAGTTGGAGATGTTGGTCAAGACAAAATCCTCAATGGACTCAAGACTCTCACAGTCAACGCCAATGAAATTACCGAGCATCGCGGCCAAGCGCCTAGCGCGCCACTTTGCACTCGGGAGGTCCCGGGTTCTAACCCCGCCGCCTGACCTGGGTGGGTTTTTTCGCGGATTTTTTCCCACACCATCACATCGTGGTATGAGCACAGGTCTCACATCACAGATAAGGCGAATGCTGGGTCAGTATTAACCCCTCAGTACTTCCTTCCGCACCCATCCGAATCTTCCCGTCAGTGTGGCTGAAAAGGCTCTGGAAAGTCTCAGCAGCCCGCCCACCCTCAGGGGGAAATGAAAGATGTATCCTTTCCTTTTTCCAAGGGAAATTAAATATTTAGGTTGAAATAATCGCACGGCTTTTATAGGGGCTTACTTTTTTGAAGAAATCCTTACAGCACCAAGTTATTAGGACTTTTTGCGGTTTGATTTAGTGCCAGCTCTGACAGCAATGTTTCCAAATGATCACGAAGCAGATGTACCCCATCAGGATATTTGGTTTCAACAAGATGGGGCCTTCTCACTTTGGAATCAACGTTCGTCAATATCTTGACGCCACATTTCTTGCAAGGTGGATAGGACGTCGAGGAGCAATTGAGTGGCCGCGTTCCCCAGACTTGACACCCTTAAATTTTTTTCGGTGGGGTTACTTAAAGTCAAAGGTTTATTTTAATAGGCCAAATAATTTAGACGATATACGGCAAAGAATTCGCGCTGAGCACATTACTCCTGAAGTCCTTGAGCGAAGTGTACAAAGTGTTTACACTCGTATCGATCAGTGCCAAATGGTTGACGGAGAGCAATTTGAACACTTGCGCTATTGTTTGTTTTTGGGGTTTAATTAAGACTTTCTGCTATACTATAGTTTATTTAACGAGTTTGTGTGTAAAAAAGGCCCCATTTACACACGACTCGTTCGAATACAACGTTTTTTTTGCTCGACGAGCTCCTTAAAGGCTCCAAATCGTTTAAAATCTTTTAAATTAGCTTGACGTTTCGTTTTGACAAGTTGTGACATTTATCAAACTCCATTCACATAGGAGAAAATTGTCAAATGCTGATGACAGTGTCGAACAAAAAAGTTTAAAAGACACAAATCTGCTACTTATTCACGCAAAATAAAAATCTATCGCTTTTAGCAAGCAGTTCATATAAGTGTTTTTTTTTAAATTTAGCGTTGAAATAGGCGTTGAATTGTTGATTGTGAACGCACTACAGTGCATTTTTTTTATCTGTCACCATAGGGAATTGCATGGTAAAACTTATATCCCCTGTTAACTTTTGTTCTGATGAAAATATGCAAACCATTTTTGGAACAAAGTTGGAAGATTTTTTAAACTATCGGATAGATTACAATTCAATATCCTAAACTGTCGAAAAAGTTGAGAAAAAAATATTTTCTAGCGCGCCGGAATAATAGTACGTCGAGCGGTCGCCAGAATAGCGTCCCTGTCGGCTCAACCAGCACCTGACCATCTCCATTTTTGACTTTTGTCACTTTCATTTAAAAAATAAATAGCAAGGTCTCCTCGAGGCTATGATTAAATTAGCTTTTGGAAGGCAGAACATCTAACCATTTATTTATTTTTTATATTAATAATTAAGTAGTAGATTTTTAATGTAGTAGATTGTTAAATAAATTGTCCTCACTGGTGAGTTTACTTTCTCCATTTTCCTCACTAGTAATACAAACGCCGACTTTCCTCACTAAATTGAGTGATGAAAGTGTCATTTTCATAATCGATGTTGGAAAAAAGCTTCTTTATGTTTTTCTTTCTAATCGATGTACCCGGATGACCTACGAGTATATTGGTCACTAAATACTTCAAAAGGAATATTTACAGTGTTCGATTCAGTTTTCCTCGTTAAGAAAATCACTAAATAATTTTGTTTCCGTGGGGTCAGTTCGCTGGTTCGTTTTATATCAATAGTAGTATTTCTTTATTTGGTTGGAAAGGTAAACTTACCATTGTCATTCTGGATTAACAGCATCACAATCTTCTAAATTGTTTTAATTAGTAATGACACTAATGGAGAATCAAATAGTTACCTTGAGCATTGTAGTTGTACATAGATCAAAAGCGGCCGTTTCTAGACAATAAAAAAGGAAAACGCTGGAAAGAAGTTTGCATTTATGCAGTAGGTAAGCAATTTATGAAAACTATTTAATTGTCCTTGTAAGTCTGAAATATCAGAATCTTTTCGCTACCTGGGAAAAATATTTATTAAATTTGCAATTTTTCAGACCACGTAGAAATCGTTTATCTTGATACGGTTGTATTTTGCTGACGATGACTCAAGTAACTTCTTTTAACGGTTAGTTTTTTGAAGCAACAAATTTATTCATCAGAGATTACTAATTTTCAGAGTCCGACGATCCTTTCGGGGTGTTGAGAAAAGTATTTGTCGACTTTGGCTACCACAAGTTTACAAAGATTGTAAACGCTACTTTGATGTTAGTTAGTTGCTGTGGTATGTTGCTCTTTTTCCATTATTTTTCAGAGAATTTCAGCAAAGATTTGGTTATACGATATTCACCGTCATCTATCGTTTTCATCTACGTAAGTAAAAAATATGAATCTGCATTTTTCGGTTTGTACAATTGCAACTACAGATGGTGATATCGATGGCTATCTCCATAGTCCTCGAAAAAAGGACTCATTATTTAGCCAGCGAACGGAAACGTCTGTTTTGGTCCATCGACAGCGCTGGCCCTCAAGCACGTCTTTTGATTTTGAAGAATGCTTCACAAATTAATCGCTTCACCTATCTTATTTACGCAATTTCAGCCACTTTGAGCATTGTCTTGTTACCAGTTTTTGGCAGTCATAGAGAATGGTTCATCGCTGAATACGTTTTTGACCGATATTTCGGGTCAAGTTCAAATGTTTTGTACCATGTAACATTTTCTTTTGCACCTTTCTTTATTTACTCATCAATTCGTCAGTGTGGCTGCTTGTTTTACACCATATTGCAATTTTACTTGCAAATGTTCTTGATCAATCAACATATTTTACAAATTTGTGATGACAAGACCGTTCTTGAGGAATTGACGTTTGAACAACGTGTCCGACACGAGAACGAAACATTCAAAAAGTTGTGTTTTTGTATCGACCATCATGTTGAGATAACAAGGTAGAGTGACAACATGAATTCTAGATATATCTTTGCAAGAATTATATTTGTAGGTTATCAAGAGAACTACTGGACATTGTTAGATGTGTGATGCCATTTTTTTTGCTTCTAGGTATTCTAAGTTGCATTTCTGCGTTGTACTTCATGTCTTATTATGTGCGTTTCATTTAATTAGAGAACTAGACAACAGATCAGGATGATTGTTAATGTTTCAGATTTATGCGGACACCAGCAACATTTTGAAGATTCGGTTATGTTCCGCGGTTATGTTTAACGTTGTTGTTGTTGCCACTTTCTGCGAGGCTGGTCAGATGCTAATCGATGAGGTGGCTAGAATCAAAATTCTCTTTGACAACTTTAATTAAAATATTTTCAGAGTAGTTGCAATTTTGACACTTTGGCGAAGTGTTCCTGGTACAACTGGAATAAGAGGAACAAGACGGTTTTACACATTTTCATGACCAATTGCTTAAAACCATTTGCGATCAATTTTGCTGGAATAGTTTTAGACTATAAAATGGCAATTGCTGTAAGAAAGTATTGTTAAACAAATCTCCGCTAATCACCACAATTGATGTTTTTACAGATGTTTCGTACAGCTTGCAGTTACGCTCTGGTTTTCTATAACATACAAAAGGCTGCTTGATCTGTAAAGATCCAGTGATGCCATATCTCCAAATTGTTATTTCTTGTCAGTTGTAGGTACTTTAAACATGTTTTGAATAACAAAATAGGTAGAAACTTAAGAGGATGTACTAAAATGCATGTCTCACACCACTGTTGTCATAAAAAACAAGCTGTTCATGTTTCTTCTTAATTGTTTGCACCGAGCACACCATTTTTGAAATTTGCAATAGTAGATTACGTCATTAAGAGTAGAAGTATTTTTTTTTGTGCCAAGGCCAGAGATTGAAAACCGAGACGAAGTCGAGGGCGGCAACTGGGCGAAGCACAAAAAGATTTTTTGACAATGTCATTTTTTTATTTGCTTCAAAAACTGTTTTCCTATTTAAAAATCTGATCACTTGTGTAATTTTTGTTCAGCATTATAGTGAATAAATTGTTCCGAAAAAATGTTGTTGTTTCATTTTTGCTACGAACAATCTACGTTAAAGGAATTGTCACAAATTAATTATTATAGATCATTTGATTGTCATTTTTAAACATGAATAAGCGAACGTCAATTAAATTTGTAGAAGTGGCTATTGGCAGAGGTCTTGTTTGAGACAAAAATACATATATTGAAAAGGTTCTGTTATTTCTTTTCCCTGCCAAATATATTTATTTGAGCAAAATGTTGAGGAGACTGTAAAGTAAAGATCTTCGAAAAAATCGATTTTTATCTGCAGAGTAGGTACAAATTATTTTCTTTCTTCGCCAAACTGTCGCAGCTTGTATTTCTGTACCGTTTGTGAGTTTGTGGGGTGGTTTTCACGTGCTCTGCGAACCACACAGGGGAATCCTCGGAACGAAGGGAAGATATCGCGTGTGTCAAAAAAGACGGACAGGAGTTTTAATAGCATGGCATTGCATAACATAGACCCCGATTTTGTACCAAAAACTGTGCTGCGGCTTTCAGTAACAAAAAAAAAACTCTCACAATGTGAAAATGAAAATGGCAGCAACGCAATAGATATTTAACTTGTGATTTAGATTTCAATTGACGAAAAAACTTAAAATTCCTTGTGGTAAACTCCTGCAAAAATTCATACTAAATGCATTACGTGTTGGTATCACTGATTAAACTAAAATTAGTAAACCAATCACAAACACGCAAAGCTTAACAACATAACCTCTTTTGTTTCGAACTTTGTTGTAAAAACTGTTTTCGTGATTTCCCTGTTGGGTTAATTTTGTAGAAGTTATTGTTTCAGTGATTTTAACAGTTGTAGCGTTACGAAACGCCACAATGGCGATTGGCCGGAGTAGGAGGCCACGAGGTCCTACTTATGCTCGCGGGGCTAATAGATCGCAGTTCGAAGACCCGGAACTAGCAGTTAACGCACGGCATTTGGCAACGCGACGCGCCCACCCTGCCTTCAAGTTTTTTTTTTTGTCGCTCATTCCGGAAGCGGAAAGTTTCAATTTAGAGTCATTTGTGCCAGCCACCACGGGGGGGCTGGAAGAACACATGTTACCCCCGCAAATGTCAGGCTGAGGTGGCCTCACGCCTCTAGGTTGGCGAGCTGCAACCTATCTTTCAGAACCCCACTTTCACTTTCTCTTTCTCTTCACTTTCTCTTCTTCTCTTCTCAGCGATAGGTGACCGTACGGCAATGTTGGGTCCCTTTTCCTCTTTAGTAACTTGCCGGAAAGTCATCTCCTTCTTTTCAACCCCATCTTTCTTCCTGTCCTTTTTTTGACCTGCGAGTTACGGCAATTAACATCAGGATAGACGTGCACGACTTACCGACACAATACCGTCCAAAATCTGAATTCTCCCGCTCGGTATAATTTCGAGGTAAACAAACCGACGCCATGACGGTCCACCTGTCATGACACGCGCACGTGTAGTACCACCGGAAATGCACATTTTTGATTGCGCGGTACCACGCAAGCGCAGCCCGCCTTATAGCACAACTGAATAAGGTCGAGAATCGCGCGCGTGACGATTTTCGCGATTTATGGGACTGCGGTACCGAGATTAAAAATGCGGAAGTCGGACACTTCGTCGAGAGCCGTCGAAGCGACGCCAGCGAAGCGCCTTTTAGAGTTCGTGGTCGAGTGACCCCTCGCACTATAGAGGTAATTATCGTTCAATTTTGAATTCATTTCACTAAGACCATGTATTAGGGGTGGTTCGATCCAGTTTAGAGTCAATCCCGTTTGGATGAATTGATCCAGTACCGTATCGCAACTTTAGAGTACCGAAAATTTTTGAGTAAAGGAGTGCCGGAAGGACTTCGATTTAGCGCCAAGAACCCCCTTTTTCGCTGAAAGGTAATTACCGAATCTTCCGATTTTCACAACACTAACGACAATTCGTTAGGGGTCGTTCGCAGGGCGATTCGTAGCCAGATCGTTCGCAGGGCGATTCGTAGCCAGATCGTTCGCAGGGCGATTCGTAGCCAGATCGTTCGCAGGGCGATTCGTAGCCAGATCGTTCGCAGGGCGATTCGTAGCCAGATCGTTCGCAGGGCGATTCGTAGCCAGATCGTTCGCAGGGCGATTCGTAGCCAGATCGTTCGCAGGGCGATTCGTAGCCAGATCGTTCGCAGAGGCGACCATTTTGGAGAACATCGTTCGCAGAGGCGATCGTTTATTTTGAGCACCGTATCGCCAAGGTCACACCGCAAGTCAGAAGGACGCTATTCGAGGAGACAACAGACCCGTCATAAAGCTAAGTCGCCATATTTTTTTACCGCGGCATTGCAAAATTTAGGAACGCCTCGAATTTCTCGCTTCTCGCTTTCATAATTTTTGTATGTTCACTAAATTTTTTTGAAACTTTGCAAATGTTTAGAATTTTTTTGTAAGAACCTTTTCATTCAATCTCCAGTGTCAACTTAAAGAAATTTCAGTCAAATTTAACGTTTCGGAACTTCACCGATTTAAACTTTCCTATCAGGATCAATTTTAATTTTTTGTCAAGGTGACACCCCAATCTTGACCTTGGGTTTCATTAAGTTTACATTTAATAATTAGCTCGAACAGAAGGAAGTCTAAGTTCGGGAGGTTCCTCATCAGGAATCAAAACATCTTTTATTTCGTCGAAGAATATCATGTTTAGTTTAAGATTCGGTCACATGTGAAAGAAAAGCTTTTCTGGTTACGACCAAAGTAGATATTAAGGCCACCAAAAAGTACTGGTTCCGCATCTTTCAATTTTCATCTAGTAGTTACAAGCGAACCATTATCGCATTCGTGTGAACCAGTACCGAACCACCAAATACTGTTCTGTGGATAATTTTGCAGTAACCGAATAAACCAAAATTTGTTTAACGATCAGAAAGCGTTTGCTTTTACTTACCTTCGACGAGTAAGATCTGAGCACTTGTCCCGGCAGCTGGACAAGCAACAACCAGCTCAAGACAATAGCTGCCTGGCGCCCATTTTTTAAAAATCCGAACCCACGCCCTCTGCCCCGAAAAACCCCCTGGGAGCCCGGAGCTGTCACTGGCCAACTTTTGGTCACACAAATTTTGACGCCCAGAACGTGGGGCTCGATTTTTTGGAGCAACCACAAATTTTCGTTTATCGTTCATCTTCATTGAGGCTCAGTCACTTTTTTCGATCGGAGCAAAGGGAGTTGGTAAAGGTTTATTGAAAGTTGAATTTTTTGATTGTGTGTTAATGAGAAGCGGAAATTTAGCGGCGAATTCATTGTTTGAGTAGCGGTCTTATCTTGTACCCTCGACGACAAAAACCTTTTCTCGGAATCGACTATCGTGTTGCGCGCTGTTTTTTGGTAGTGTTTTGACCGGCGTTTTTATTGCGTTACCGACCCGTGGAATCGCGGTGAGTCTTCGTCAAAATGGACGAACAATTCAAGGTCAAGCATTTACTAGCTGACGAGCTGACGTATGAATTGCGTATACGCGGCATCACGACTAGCCGAAACCAGGACGATAAGAGGAAACTGTTAGCGAGAGCTCTGTCCAAAGAACTAGGTCGACCGGACGAATACTTTCTGTCACTTCATGACGCAGAGTATGATCACGACACCGAGGTCCAGGCCATTGAGGACACCCTTGAGAGCATACGCACGATTTTGACAGAATTTGAAGGAACGGCGGAAGACATGATCTTCAAACGGTTGAAGACCCGTCTAACGCACCTTTCATTTCGCATTCGGCGAATGAGACGCGAGCGAGATGCGGAGTATAGAAATGAGGCGTACGCGACATGTTTGTTGCTCGAAGCTGATCTTCACGACAAGGCAGCAGAAGCGAGCCCGGTTACGGTGGAAGCGCCACCAGTCGTCGCGACTACTCCCATTTACGTGCACCCTCACGCGAGATCTCCGGAACCGAAACTAGTGCCAATTCACACCTGGGGCGTATCTTTCAACGGGGAGGAAAATGGAATGACGGTGAACCAGTTCTTGGAACGGGTAGAGGAACTGTCGGTAGCGCGAAACGCAACCAACAGGGACCTTTTTAACGCGGCCATTGATCTCTTTAGCGGCAAAGCGCTGATTTGGTATCGTTCTGTTCGGAGCAGATTGAGCGATTGGGACGAAGTGGTTCAGTTGTTGAAACAGGAATTTCTTCCACCGGATTTCGATGAATTGTTGTGGGACGAAATCAAGGGCAGGCTTCAGGGCAAAAGCGAGTCGATAACCATTTACGTTGCGGTTATGGAGACGCTTTTTGCTAGACTTAGTCGACCACCGGCGGAGATAACCAAGGTAAAGACGATTCGGAGGAATTTGCTTCCATGTTACCTTAACCAGCTTAGCATCACCGAAGTTGTCACCGTACCGGAGTTGATTAAGTTGTGCAAAAAAGTGGAGGAGTTATCGGCTTTGCGGCAGAAACATCGCGCTGCACCCAAGTCATCTTGCGTGTTGGAGCCAGAGTTGGCATATGTTCGGGCGAGCGAACCCGCGAAAGCGAGTCCACGCGCCATCGTCGTGAAGGAACCCTCAGGCAATTCAGCCAGACGGAGTGAACCCGCGAGTTCGTCCTCCAGGTCGTTCAAGTGCTGGAATTGTCAACAGCCGAATCATTCGTTCATGAACTGTCGACTGAAAAGAAAGCAGTTTTGCTACCGTTGTGGGGAGCCAGACGTCACCTTGGCGACCTGCAAAAAGTGTAATCCGTCGGGAAACGCGCAGTAGGGACGCGGCAGACTTGCGGCCGTGCTACGTTCCTAAAACATCCCAAGGCCGATGTAAACGCATCGATCATCGCGAAACGTACGGACACCCAGTGGAACGCTTGGTTAGACGAAGTCAAAGAGTTTTGCAAGCCTTCTCGGGCAAATTCCGCTTCCATTTTCGTCAGCAAAGCCAATGACAATAGGCCATTTATCAGACTGCGTCTAAACAATAAGGAAACTGAAGGACTCGTGGATTCCGGTTCGAATTGCACTATAGTTGGTGGAAAAGGAGCCGATTTAATTCATTTTCGCGCAGGTGGAAAAACTTTCCCATCTCGGCTAAAAACCATCAGAACTGCCGACGGAAAACAACATCCGGTAACCAAAGCTATCGAACTAGAAGCAGTGTTAGACTCGTCGAGACGGCGAATTCGTGTCTACTACGTGCCAGATCTTCAGCATAGCGTCATATTAGGGTGCGACTTTTGTAGATTATTCGGACTCAAGATAGATTTCGCGGGTCACAAAATTGAAGTTGCGTCGGATATCGTAAGAGTACCAGAATGTGACGCGGTGACGGAGTGTGGCGCGGATCGGCATGAGATCACCGAGATCATCCGGAAAAATTTAGATTTGTTGAGCAACGACGGAAAGTTAGGGAGGACACACAAAATGACAGTCACAATCGACACGGGAGAAGCATTGCCGATCAAACAACGTCCGTATTGGTGGTCTCCGTACATGCTTGCGGAAGTCAACAAAGAAATTGACCGCATGCTCGAGAACAATGTCATATCGCCTTCTGACAGTCCGTGGTCTTCTCCAATTTTGTTAGTAAAGAAATCTTCCGGTGAATACCGACTTTGCTTTGACGGTCGCAGGCTCAATGCCGTGACAAAACGTGACAGTTACCCATTACCGCGTGTCGACAGGATTCTCAGTATGTTGCGAGGAGCAAAGTACATCAGTTCGATCGATCTCAAGAACGCTTTTTGGCAAATCCCGTTAGATTCAGAGTCTAGACCGAAGACAGCTTTTGCGATTCCCGGCAGAGGTCTTTTTCATTTTAACGTATTACCGTTCGGACTGACAAACGCAGCCCAGAGGCAGCAGTGTCTCATGGACAGAATTTTCGGACCTGAACTAGAACCTCACGTCTTTGTTTACCTGGACGATCTAATCATTATCGCCCCGACATTCGAGAAACACGTACAAGTTTTGAGGGAGGTGATACGACGTCTTCGAGACGCGAAACTCACCGTGAATGCGAAAAAGTGTCAACTTTTCCGCTCAAGTTTGAAATATTTGGGTTTCACTGTCGATGAACATGGTCTAGGTACCGATCCAGACAAAGTAGCGGCCATGGTGAGCTATCCAGTCCCGAAGACTAGTACCGAAATCAAACGTTTCGTAGGCATGTGTTCTTGGTATAGGCGTTTCATCCCTCATTTTTCGACCCTCATGTCCCCGATAAACGCGTTACTTACCGGAAAGCGAAAGCGACAGAAAACGGAGTGGACTCCTGAAGCTCAGGAAGCTTTTCAGAAAATCAAGGATGCACTTGTTTCAGCACCCGTATTGTCAAGTCCTGATTTCTCGAAACCTTTCGTGATCCAAACTGACGCTTCAAACACCGGTCTAGGAGCAGTTTTAACGCAAGATTTAGACGGAGATGAGAGAGTGATCGCGTACGCCAGCCGTTCGCTAACAAAAGCCGAGCGAAATTATAGCGTTACGGAACGAGAATGTTTAGCCGTTTTGTTCGCGTTGGAAAAGTTCAGACCTTACGTTGAGGGCACCCATTTCACGATCGTGACGGACCATTATTCATTGCTCTGGTTAAACCGAATGAAGGACCCAGCAGGCAAGTTAGCGCGATGGAGTGTCAAGCTCAATCAATTTTCATTCGATTTGGTCCATCGTAAGGGCAAGCTCAATGTAGTACCGGACGCACTATCGAGACTACCTGCAGAAATTGCTGCGGTAGACATTGACAGCTTTCTCGGCGTGAACTTGAATGATTTGGACGAGTCGTACACGCGACTTCGCGACAACATAATCGCCAATCCTCAAAGAAATCCATCATGGAAAGTCGAGAACGGTTTCGTGTATCGATTCGTACCGAACAAAATTGTACTACCCGGCAACGTCCCGGAGTGGAAGCTTTTAGTACCGCGAAATCAAAGAACAAAAATTTTAGAATCATGTCATGATGCACCGACATCAGCTCATTTCGGGTACTACAAGACACTTTCAAGGTTATCCATCAATCACTTTTGGCCGAAAATGCGTCGTTCCGTCATTCGTTACGTTCGAAACTGCAAGGTTTGCAATGAGCAAAAAGCACCGAACACCGCTCGCGCAGGGCTTATGGGAAAAGAAAAAAAGGTTCAGTTTCCGTGGCAAATGATTTCCGTTGATTTGATTGGTCCATTACCGACGTCCACGAAAGGATATTCGTATCTCTTAGTGATCGTGGATTGGTTCACGAAGTACGTTGTACTATTTCCGTTACGAAAAGCTACGAGCTCAAAAGTTACAGAATGTATCGAGAACGGAATTTTTCTTGTGTATGGTGTACCGCAATTCATTTTGGTCGACAACGGCAAGCAGTTTGTCGGAAACGAATTTGTAAAGACTTGCGAGAACTACAAAGTTCAAAAGATCTGGTTCACAGCCAAGTATCACCCTCAGAGCAACCCTGTGGAGCGATACAACCGCACAGTTGGCACTGCCATACGAAGTTACGTCAAAGGCGCTCACAAAAAGTGGGATGCCGAGGTGGCAAAGATCGGGTACGCGATTCGCACAGCGGTCAACGAAGTAACCGGATTCAGTCCAGCATTTCTCAATTTTGGTAGGGTAGTACCCTGTACCGGTGAATTTTACGGCAAAGTAGCGGAAAATCCGGAAACCTTGACGACAGCTGATCGCGAAGATCACGCGAAAAATTTAGAACACCTCAAGACCATCTTGCAGGATGTAACCCAGCACCTTCACAAAGCGCACGAACGCAACGAACGCTCGTACAATCTTCGGAAGCGCGACGCTGAATTTTTTGTAGGCGACAAAGTTTGGAAACGCAACAAAGTACTTTCCAGCGCTGCGAAAGACTTTGCGCAAAAATTAGCGCCACGCTACGTGCTGTGCACGATAACGAGAAAACTATCGAAACTCGCGTACGCTCTCGAAGATGAGAACCGCGCAGATCTAGGTGTTTGGCACATGAAAGATTTGAAAGAATTCAGAGGATCTCTGGCAGAAGCCGAAGAACCGTAGCGAGCTTTGCATTTCACTTTTTCGTACCGTTCAATTTTTCGATTAATTCTTTTGTCCTCCTTTGGAATGTTGACGACAGTAAAATTTTACCGTGGAGTTTGTTCAGGAAAAGTTTATTTAAGAACCCCAAATTATGACATTTAACCGGACTTGACTTACATCATACCGCAGTACTCAAGTACTAATTGACATTGAGATTCAGTTTTCAATCGTTTGATACGCGCAGATATCGACAAGCCATTTTCGTGGCGAAACCAAAACTTTTCCAGTGATCAAATTTTGACGTTTTTTTTTTGTGAAGACTTCATCTTCGTTTTTTTGTAAAAAGTAAAAGGCAACTGAGTTACCTTTTCCTTTTTCTTTTTGAGGAGGGGGGTAGTGTAGCGTTACGAAACGCCACAATGGCGATTGGCCGGAGTAGGAGGCCACGAGGTCCTACTTATGCTCGCGGGGCTAATAGATCGCAGTTCGAAGACCCGGAACTAGCAGTTAACGCACGGCATTTGGCAACGCGACGCGCCCACCCTGCCTTCAAGTTTTTTTTTTTGTCGCTCATTCCGGAAGCGGAAAGTTTCAATTTAGAGTCATTTGTGCCAGCCACCACGGGGGGGCTGGAAGAACACATGTTACCCCCGCAAATGTCAGGCTGAGGTGGCCTCACGCCTCTAGGTTGGCGAGCTGCAACCTATCTTTCAGAACCCCACTTTCACTTTCTCTTTCTCTTCACTTTCTCTTCTTCTCTTCTCAGCGATAGGTGACCGTACGGCAATGTTGGGTCCCTTTTCCTCTTTAGTAACTTGCCGGAAAGTCATCTCCTTCTTTTCAACCCCATCTTTCTTCCTGTCCTTTTTTTGACCTGCGAGTTACGGCAATTAACATCAGGATAGACGTGCACGACTTACCGACACAATACCGTCCAAAATCTGAATTCTCCCGCTCGGTATAATTTCGAGGTAAACAAACCGACGCCATGACGGTCCACCTGTCATGACACGCGCACGTGTAGTACCACCGGAAATGCACATTTTTGATTGCGCGGTACCACGCAAGCGCAGCCCGCCTTATAGCACAACTGAATAAGGTCGAGAATCGCGCGCGTGACGATTTTCGCGATTTATGGGACTGCGGTACCGAGATTAAAAATGCGGAAGTCGGACACTTCGTCGAGAGCCGTCGAAGCGACGCCAGCGAAGCGCCTTTTAGAGTTCGTGGTCGAGTGACCCCTCGCACTATAGAGGTAATTATCGTTCAATTTTGAATTCATTTCACTAAGACCATGTATTAGGGGTGGTTCGATCCAGTTTAGAGTCAATCCCGTTTGGATGAATTGATCCAGTACCGTATCGCAACTTTAGAGTACCGAAAATTTTTGAGTAAAGGAGTGCCGGAAGGACTTCGATTTAGCGCCAAGAACCCCCTTTTTCGCTGAAAGGTAATTACCGAATCTTCCGATTTTCACAACACTAACGACAATTCGTTAGGGGTCGTTCGCAGGGCGATTCGTAGCCAGATCGTTCGCAGGGCGATTCGTAGCCAGATCGTTCGCAGGGCGATTCGTAGCCAGATCGTTCGCAGGGCGATTCGTAGCCAGATCGTTCGCAGGGCGATTCGTAGCCAGATCGTTCGCAGGGCGATTCGTAGCCAGATCGTTCGCAGGGCGATTCGTAGCCAGATCGTTCGCAGGGCGATTCGTAGCCAGATCGTTCGCAGAGGCGACCATTTTGGAGAACATCGTTCGCAGAGGCGATCGTTTATTTTGAGCACCGTATCGCCAAGGTCACACCGCAAGTCAGAAGGACGCTATTCGAGGAGACAACAGACCCGTCATAAAGCTAAGTCGCCATATTTTTTTACCGCGGCATTGCAAAATTTAGGAACGCCTCGAATTTCTCGCTTCTCGCTTTCATAATTTTTGTATGTTCACTAAATTTTTTTGAAACTTTGCAAATGTTTAGAATTTTTTTGTAAGAACCTTTTCATTCAATCTCCAGTGTCAACTTAAAGAAATTTCAGTCAAATTTAACGTTTCGGAACTTCACCGATTTAAACTTTCCTATCAGGATCAATTTTAATTTTTTGTCAAGGTGACACCCCAATCTTGACCTTGGGTTTCATTAAGTTTACATTTAATAATTAGCTCGAACAGAAGGAAGTCTAAGTTCGGGAGGTTCCTCATCAGGAATCAAAACATCTTTTATTTCGTCGAAGAATATCATGTTTAGTTTAAGATTCGGTCACATGTGAAAGAAAAGCTTTTCTGGTTACGACCAAAGTAGATATTAAGGCCACCAAAAAGTACTGGTTCCGCATCTTTCAATTTTCATCTAGTAGTTACAAGCGAACCATTATCGCATTCGTGTGAACCAGTACCGAACCACCAAATACTGTTCTGTGGATAATTTTGCAGTAACCGAATAAACCAAAATTTGTTTAACGATCAGAAAGCGTTTGCTTTTACTTACCTTCGACGAGTAAGATCTGAGCACTTGTCCCGGCAGCTGGACAAGCAACAACCAGCTCAAGACAATAGCTGCCTGGCGCCCATTTTTTAAAAATCCGAACCCACGCCCTCTGCCCCGAAAAACCCCCTGGGAGCCCGGAGCTGTCACTGGCCAACTTTTGGTCACACAGTTGATGCAGCTAGATGATGCTAGGTGTGTACAGTTTACGTTAATATAACCTCATCATTTTTTACTCTTGTCATGTTTTTGTCATTTTGATTTATTTACATTAAAAAATTGATTTGCGGCATAATAAAAAGGGGTAGGTAGCAGGCGAAAGCTATGATTTAATTACACTCACTGCAATTAACTCAAAATTCAAAAAGTGACAAAAAAATGCTGCCCGAAATTTCGATTCCGCGACTTTTTTTATGATCATGGAAAAAATCAGATTCAACACGCATGAGCAAATGTGCATTTAATCATTTGCCCTGTTGGGACCCTCGCCTACGGCTCGGACGCCCACCTTCCGTCCTCGTGATTAAATGCACCACTTTGCTCACTTGTATTGAAAATATGTAGCTATTTTCCCTACACGGCATGTTTTTAATCTCGGATATCGGCTCGATAAAAAATCACATTTTAGGAAACTGTTCGCTGATTCGTTTTATATCAATGGTACTATTGGAATGTGCTTCGAAAGTAAAATTTAACATTGCCATTATGGATTACCAGCATCACAACCTTCTAAATTATTTTAATTAGTAATTAATTATTAATTAATCTAATGGAGATTTAGAGGGTTACCTTGAGAATTCTGAATTAAATCACCCCAATTAATTATTCGTAACTATTTCGTAATAAAATGTACTATTAGCATTGTAGTTTTACATAGATCAATAAGTTCCAAAACGAGGCAGTAGAAATGGAAACGCTGGAAAGAAGTTTACATTAATACACTAAGGAGTTCCTTTATTAAACCAGTTGTAATTTTATTGAAGATGACTCAAGTAACTTCTTTGAACGGTTAGTTTTTCGAAGTAACTGATTTATTCATCAGAGAATACTAATTTTCAGAGTCCGACGATTCTTTTGGGGTGTTGAGAAAAGTATTCATCGACTTTGGCTACCACAAGTTTTCAAAGATCTTAAGCGCTTGTTTGACCGCAATTTGTTGCTGTTCAATGTTGCTCTGTTTCCATTATTTAATAGAGAATTTCAACAAAGATTTGGTTATAAGATATTCACTGTCATTAATCGTTTCCATCTACGTAAGTAAGAAATATTAATCCGCTTGATTGCATTTTTCTGTTTGTACAATTATTGCAATCACAGATGATTGATTATAACGATGTTTATCTCCATGGCTAGCGACCGGCGAGAATGGCTCTGATATCAGTTGTCTTTTTATGACAGATGTCACAACTTTTTTTTTTTTTTTTTTATTTAATTTTATTAAAACTGGTCACTTGGACCAACCATTAATTTACTTTTAGATAGACAAAAAAAAAAAAAATTAAAACTAATATTCACCCAATGGTGTCAAAAAGATTGTGTTATTAACTATTGCTGGTGTTATCACTTATCACTCATTGCACTAGGTCACTAGGTCTTTTTCTTTTCAATCGTCGGGTTGAACCGTCCTTTACCAGTAGTTGTGTGACCTCTGGGTTGACATGGTCTCTCACTCTTTGTTGGTGTTTTTGGGCTGAGCGTTTTATTTCATCGGCAACATACGGGATGTTTAGGTCCCGATGAATATCGCTGTTTCTCGCATATCTCGGTGCATCGACAATGTTACGGAGCACTTTGTTCTGGAAAGTCTGTATTATTTTTATATAACGTTGACTAGTACAGCCCCAGAGCTGAATACCATACAGCCAGGACGGCTTTAGCATCTGATTATATAACAAGACTTTGTTATATATAGACAACTGGGAACTTCTACCTATCAACCAGTACATTTTCTTATATTTTAGGACGAGTTCTTTCTTTTTCTTTTTCACATGCTCTTTCCACTTCAACTTTGTGTCCAGAGTCATTCCGAGATATTTCGCCGTATTAGCGTAGGGAATTACGATGCCATTCATGTTAACATTATGCTGGCCCTCTATTCGTTTATTTGTAAAAGTTATATTTACAGATTTTGCTTCATTCAATTTGATTCGCCAGACACGAGTCCATTCTGTTATTTTATCACAAGCACTTTGCAATCTTCTAGTGCTACTACTAATTTCTCGACCAACTGCTAATATCGCCGTGTCATCTGCAAAGGTGGCCATGGTGATGTTGTTTCCCTTTGGTATATTATGCGTATACAGTAAATAAAGCACTGGGCCTAGAACGCGGCCTTGGGGCACTCCGGCCTTTATATCTTTGAACTGAGAGTATTCATCTTCTTGTTTTACCCGAAATATCCTTCCAGTGACGTATGACTCCAGCAGGTGCACATATTGCTTTGGCAAGATCTTGTTCAATTTACTCATCAGTCCTTGATGCCAGACCTTATCGAAGGCCTGGGCAACGTCCAGGAATACCGCCGAGCAGGTTTCCCTTCCCTCTAATGCTTCTTCTATTACGTTTGTTATACGATGTACTTGGTCGATTGTATTATGTTGTTGCCTGAATCCGAATTGATGGCTCGGTATTAAGTTTTTATTTTCAATAATTGGTTTTAGTCTTTTTAAGAGCAGTTTCTCAAAGAGTTTGGAGATGATTGGCAAAAGCGATATAGGCCTGTATGATTTAACCTCGTTAGCTGGTTTTCCTAGTTTATGTAGCATTATCATCTCTGCCACTTTCCAACAGCTGGGCATATGTTGCAACCTGATTACTGCATTGAACAGGTATGTCAACATTACTATTGCTTTTTTGGGCAGGTTTTTTAGTAGTTCACCGGTTATAAGGTCATACCCCGGGGCTTTCTTTGGATTAAGATTTACTTTAATCTCGTTGGCGATTTCCTTTGGTGTAACTAGGGGAATTTTTTCATCGTCTTGGTTATTATATTCTTCCTGACTCATGGAATTATTTTGAGCTGTATAGTGTTGGAATGTTTGCTCTAAATAATTAGCAAAAGCCTCCGCTTTTTCTTTAGCGCTTTTTGCCCAATTACCATTCGTTTTTCTTAATGGCGGTATATATGTTATTGGTTTCTTCAGCTTCCTGGTAGCTCTCCATAGTGAGTAGTCCGTACTTCTTTCATTTGTCAGTTCTCTCAGGTAACACTTGATTGAGGATTGTTTCAAGTTTATAATTTCACGCTTTAATTGTTGGCTAAGGTTGTTTAATTTGGTTTTGTCTGCTGCGTTCCTAGTTGTCTGCCACTTTCTCCTAGCCCTTCTTTTATCTCTCACTAGTTCTCTTATTTCGAAGGGATAATTGTTGCCCACTGTTTTGTATGTGTATGGTTTCGTGTTATTCCATGCTGCTTCTTGAATTTGTGCTATGAATTGTTCCGCTGCTGTATCCAGTTGCTTTCTATTTTTTAGTTGTACGTTTAATTTAATATTTTTTCCTAATTCCTCTCTAAAGCTCAGCCAGTCTGTAGTTCTATTAGTTAAATAGGGTTTGTTTTCTTTTTTTATTATATGATGGCTGAGGGTCAGGATTACAGCTGAGTGATCCGAAGTAACATCGAAGTTATCGTTCACATCTGTGAAATTTAGTGCTACTTTCCTGGTTATAAAAAAATCCAGAAGATCTGGTGTTTTTCGTGGGTCCGACGGCCAGTAAGTAGGTCTGGCGGTTGAACGAATGTCGCATCCTTTTTCCCTGAGTGCTGCTTTTAATTCTCTACCTTTGGTCGTCGTGATTCTTGAACCCCAATTCAGGTGTTTGGCATTATAATCTCCACCCAGGATAAACCTTTCTCCAAGATAGTTCAGCAGGGTCGTGTAGTCCGGTTTTTTAAGATTATGTCTAGGTGGACAGTAAACAGCCCCTATTATTAATTTTTGTTTTACCGAGTTCACGCATATTGCAGTGAGTTGATATTCTTCTCGTTGTACTGTCTGTTCCATATGGTGGTTAATATGTTCTTTAATTAGTATGGCGCTGCCCCCGTTGGCCTGGTTTAATGGGTGGTTTGCATTGTAAGTTTTATACCCCCTAATTTTGAGGTATGATTGTGTTGTTAGATGTGTTTCAGAGAGAAGGCATATGTCGATATTTTGCAGGTGTAAGAAAATCTGTAGTTCTTCTTTTCTATTCAGAAAACCATTGGCGTTCCAAGTAGCTATTCGGAGATCATTTTTGCTCATTATTTACTGTGACAAGTTCTGCTAATATCGTTCTCTATTGTGGTTAACCGTGCTGCGAGTTGGTCTACTCTTGTAATTAGATTTTGCATCATTTGCATGAGAGACGTTTCCTCCGTTGGGTTTGGATTTTTGATGTCTGCAGGCGTTTGGTCTGGTTCGTTTCCTTTTTGGGCTACTTGTGAATATGATACTCCAGGTTTGATTGCGTTGGCTGTAAGTGTTCTAGGTTGTTGTTTTCTGCTGGCTTCATCTCTTCTTTTTTGTAATTCTTTTGCAACTTCGCATCCCCTGTAACTTGCTGGATGATTTTTGCCACAATTTGCACATACTGGTTGTATATTTTTTGCTTTATTACATTCTGTTGTTAAATGCTGTCCAGCACATTTAACACACTTTGGTTCGTGCCCACAATATTTCTGGGTGTGGTTATATCTCTGACAACGTTTGCATTGTGGTATAAGTTTACTACTTCTGACAGCTTCAACTGAGACTTTCATGTGACACAAGAATTCTATATCATATACTTTTTTGACGTCCTGGCTAGATTCAAAAGTTAGCATAAAGAGAGGTAGTGGTATTCTTTTATATTCTCCATTTTCTTTAATTGTTTTTATTTTGTTCACTACATCTGTAATTAGAAATCCTCTTTCCTTCAGTTCGTGTTGTATCTCCGTTGGTTGGCATGATGGGTGTAGGTGTCTTACAATTACTCGTAGTGGTCTAATTAGCTTGTTCTCATAGGAGTGCCACTGGTATTTTTGATTATTCACTACTTTGGTTAATGCCCTGTATTCCCATTCATTGTCTACATTCACCTTTACTTGGTTATTATTTAACATAGTGGTTCTGTAATTAATTTTTTCGCTTTTAAGATGTGTGTTTAGTTGACTGTAGTTGTTTATATTGCTAATTATTACCGGTGGTGGTTTTTGTCGTTTCGATTCTTGTTTTTTTTCACTTTGTTTTTCTGCAATTATTCTTTCCGGTGACCTACTTTGTTTTCGTTTCTTATTCTCCCTCAGTATCCATGCAGTTTCTCTATTAACTAGCTCTTCTTCCTCCTCTGAGTTTGCGGGACTAAATCTTGTGCGCGTTGGTTGCAGTTTAGCTATAATTGCTTTTAATTCTTTGATCTCCTGTTGAGCTTCTGCAAGATCTTGCTGTAGTTTCTCTACGTTACTTGTGTCTGGTGTAGGTACGTAATTCGCTTTTGGTTGTACGGGTTTTGCTAATGCCCCTATTTGTTCAGATATGTCCGTTCGTGAGTGTCTTCTGGCTCTCATTGGAGACCTTTCGATCCTACTACTTTTGCTGAATGGGTTATCCTGGTCCATTTTTTCTATTTCGTTGTTTTTCATTTATTTATCTATTTGTAGTATGTCAATTAAGCACATATTCACCAAGTTCTCGGACTTTTTTGTCTTTGTTATCTTATCACCGTACCGATATCACGGCAGTTTCTTATCACAAATAGCTACTGTTATCGCGCGGGCACTTGATATGTCGTGAGCACAAACAAATACGTCTTCACTTAACGCGTTCGAGTCTCACTCTCATGTCACAACTAAAACACAGTTTTTGATTGATACAGGTGCAGATGTATCAGTTCTTCCACCACGTTATAGCAATAGAAGCAAAGGACATACTAACTTATTTTTGTCAGCAGTAAATGGAACGAAAATTGGCACATATGGTGACAGAACATTAACTTTAGACTTCAATTTCAAAAAGTTCACATGGAAATTTCTTATCTTCAGTACAATTGATTTAGTCAAAGCGTATCACCAAATTCCAATCGAAGATAAAGATATCCCGAAAACAGCTATTATCACTCCGTTTAGTCTTTTTGAATTTCCCTTTATGTCTTTCGGGCTCTGCAACGCCGCTCAGACTTTTCAAAGATCTATCCACGAAGTCACAAGAAATCTTGATTTTTGTTTTCCCTATAATGACGACATTTTGGTAGCATCTAATAACCAGGAACAACATAAACAACATCTCCGACTTCTTTTTGAACGTTTATCATATCAATAGTGTTAAATGTGTTTTTAGTAAAAGCAACGTCAAATTCTTGGGATATCTCATCGATAGTAATGGTTAAAGTTCGAATTTTTATGCACAAAAAATGGTTCAAATATTCACATAAATATGTCACGTTTTTCCTAGAAATATGTCAAATATATGCTTCCTCTCTACCATTTATGTATTTAATGTTTTTTATTTCGATGGTACTTTGGTAATTGGAAATCAAGGAAAAAGTAGTAAAACAACAAAATGTAATTAAAACATACTATTTGCACATTAAAACAATAGATTATTAGATAATCTTTACGTAATATAATAATAACTAAACCTAAGTACCATGGGTATCACTCAAAAACTGTTCAGTTTCACAATCAGATTTGCTTAACTTATTATTATACCAGTTAATAATTAAATGTTTTTCTAAATGTTGAACACTCAATTTTTGCCTTCTACCGCTTAATATATTTTTATATGATGAAAACGTTCTTTCAATGACGAAATTTGTTCCGGATCTAAATCATTGTTATCTTTATCAGTGGCATCTAATGATAAAATGTTTGATATTCCACTACTAAATTTATATAGAATGATTTTACGAGTACCAACTGGAACCTTTTTCAATTAATTTTCGCAATGTCTTACAACAGAAATTGATTCGCATAAAGATCTGTCTCTAATTTTTTAATTAAGCTACTTAAAAAACCATAAATTGTTTGAAAAATCTCAAAATCTTTTAAACAGTTGGTACGAAGGTACGTAATTTTTGGAACAGTTATAAAAATAAAATACCGTTAGAAAAATGTAAATAAGAAAGAAACTCCGGCCGATAACAAGTAAGTAAAGGTGGTTAAAAGGGTTCAAAGGCTTTTACTCTAAATCCGACACAACTGCAGGTAAAGTAGCTCGTTTACCTACAATGGACCATCGGCTTGTAAAATATAATTCTTCTTGTAAATCAACAGAATTCATAGAAACTAAAATAAGTAGCATTTCTTATCTTGTCAGTGGGAAAAATTCCAGTGAACACTGTCGGCGACCGTAATAAACTAAAGAATTGGTCAAAAATATACGATTTTATGTCGGAAAAGAAGAAAATATTCGCTTTATCCACAAAAACTAAAAATATGTACTAAAACCATATTTTATGCAAAATATGTAAATTTTTTTTGTTGTTAATCTCATTATTTCAATGGATATATTCAAAATATAGGCTTGATATTCCTAATAACAAAAAAGATGTTTTTTACATAAAATCCGAACCTTAGTAATGGTATTCAACCGTACGACCTTCTAAATAGTCGAGACGCTTGGCTCTCTCTCCGGCCTGTTCATTTGAGCAAAATACCATTATGCACTTGTCAGCCGTTTGGCGCTAGTGAACGGGGGATTTGAGTTCGGAACCACGCGGTTTGAAACTTGGCTTTCTGTCATTGTGTTGTCACTTTGTCGGATAAAGGCATTTTAATCGAAATTTTCGGTTAGTTAAGCATATTAATTGCATAGATAATCGTTCCTAATATACATATTCTTAAATACAACGAAATTTATGGAGATGTGAGTATGAATTTAATTATTTCACGGAATTCAGTACTTGCTATAATACCCACAAGATTGGAAGTAGACGAAGGAAAAGAATATGAAGATTTAAGCAGGCAAAGGAGTGTTTGCGGTGACAGAGAATGTTTCAGTCGGGATCGGTTCATTAGCAGCACTATTGGAAAGGCTTGCCTACAACATTATGTTAGTGAAGAATATTTTTAAAATACATTTTAAATTATTGCAAGTCTATTACTGATTAAAAGATTTTTGAAATCCCTACCTGGGCAAATATTTAAACTTTCTGAAGCCAATTCATTGAATGTTTTTGTCTTTTTATAATCCTTACACGTCTCCAAATAGCATTTTACATGTCATCTTTTTGACATTTAACGTTTCGCGCCAATTTCGGCACCGGCAAAGTAGCGCCAAACGGCGAACGCCGAAAACTGGCAAATGAACAAGCCGGAGAGAGCCAAGAGTCTCGACTATTTAGAAGGTCGTGGTGTATACTATTTTTTCCAACATCGTTTATGAAAATCAGTCTCAATTTGAAATTACTTTATAATTATTCTACACCCATATTTTTTGATTTTCCGGATCTGGAGTTTCAATTAATGCAAATAACAGTGTTTTAAATTTTTATATTAAAAGTAAGTAGTAGATTGTTAATGTAGTAGATTGTTAAATAAATTGTCCTCACTAGTGAGTTTACTTTCTCCATTTTCCTCACTAGTGATGCAAATGCCTACTTTTTTCACTAAATTGAGTGATGAGAGTATCATTTTCATAATCGATGTTGGACAAAAGTTTCTTTATGTTTTTCTTTCTAATCGAAGTACCCGGATGACCTATATTGGTCACTAAATACTTCATAAGGAATATTTACAGTGTTCGATTCTGTTTTCGTCGTTAAGAAAATCACTAAATAATTTTGTTTCCGTGGGTTCAGTTCGCTGGTTCGTTTTATATCAATAGTAGTATTTCTTTATTTGGTTGAAAAGTTAAACATATCATTGTCATTCTGGATTAACAGCATCACAATATCACAATCTTCTAAATTGTTTTAATCAGTAATGAATGACACTAACGGAGAATCAAAGAGTTACCTTGAGAATTATGAAGTAAATCACCCCAATCAATTATTGGTAACTATTTCGTAAAAAAGTACCACCAGCATTGTAGTTGTACATAGATCAAAAACGGCCGTTTCGAGACAATAGAAAAGGAAAACGCTGGAAAGAAGTTTGCATTTATGCTAACACAGTAACAGTAGGTAAGCAGTTTTTTTGTTAAAAATTGTGTAGTTATTTTTATGAAAATTAATTGTCCTTGTAAGTTCGAAACATCAGAATCTGATGTTCTTTTCTCTACCTGGGAAAAATATCTATTAAATTTGCAATTTTTCAGACCACGTAGAAATCGTTTATCTTGATACGGTTGTATTTTGCTGACGATGACTCAAGTAACTCCTTTTAACGGTTAGTTTTTTGAAGTAACAGATTTATTCATCAGAGATTACTAATTTTCAGAGTCCGACGATCTTTCTGGGGTGTTGAAAAAAGTATTCATCGACTTTGGCTACCACAAAATTACAAAATTGTTCAATGCTAGTTTGGCTTTAACCAGTTGTGTTGGTCTGTCGCTAGTTGTTCACTTTACGATAAAGAACTTCAGCAAAGATTTGGTCATGAGATATGCACCATCATTTAGCGTTATGGTCTATGTAAGTAAAAGATGTAATTTGATTCACTTCATTCTTGCATTTTACGGCTGCGCCCGCAGATGATAACGTCGATGATTATTTCCATGCTCCTCGAAAATGAGATTTTTCATTTACTCGAAGAACAGAAACGTCTCTTTTGGTCCATCAACAGCGCTGGTTCTCAAGCTCGACTCATCATTTTGAAAAAAGCTTCAAGAATCAACTGTTACACTTATATTATTTACACAGTTTTAGCCCTTTGGAGCATTGCTATGTTACCAGTTTTTGGTAGCCACAGAGAATGGTTAATGATTGAAGACGTTTTTGATCAATATTTAGGGTCAAGTTCAAAAATTATTTCTCAATTATGTTTTTATTGCGCGCCTTTTGCTATTTATTCATCATTTCGTCACTGTGGTACCTTGTTGTATAACATATTACAGTTATGCTTGCAATTTTTTTTGATCAATGAACATATTTTACAAATTTCTGATGACAAGACTATTCCGGAGAAATTATCATTTGAAAAACGTCTCCACCATCAAAACCAAACATTCAAGAAGTTATGTTTTTGCATCCAACATCATGTTGTAATAACAAGGTAGAGTGGCAACACAAATTCTAGATAGTTGTGTTTTTGCAAGGATTATGTTTGCAGGTTAACAAAAGAACTAGTGGAAATGGTGAGATCTGTGATGGCATTTTTTTTGCTTCTAGGTGTTCTAATTTGTATTTCTGCATTGTACTTCGTATCTTATGTGCGTTTCATTCAATAAGAGAACTAGACAACAGATCAAAATGATTGCTAATGTTTCAGATTTTTGCGGACGCGAGCAACATTTTGAAGCTTCGCTTATGTTTGGCGACTATCTTTAACGTTGTTGTTGTTGCCACTTTCTGTCAGGCTGGTCAGATGTTAATCGATGAGGTGGCTAGAATATCGAGATTCTCTTCGACAGCCTTAATTAAATTATTTTCAGAGTAGTTGCAATTTTGACACTTTGACGAAATGTGCCTGGTACAACTGGAATAAGAGGAACAAGACGGTTTTACACATTTTCTTGACGAATTGCTTAAAACCATTTGCGATCACTTTTGCTGGAATAGTTCTAGACTACAAATTGGCAATTACTGTAAGAAACTATTTACAAGCAAATCAGCAATAATATGTGCAATTTATGTTTTTGCAGATGTTTCGTACAGCTTGTAGTTACGCTCTGGTTTTTTACAACCTACAAAAAAACGCTTGATCTGAGAAGATATTAATTAAAAACCAAGTGTTCAGTTTCTAGGTATCACTATCCCACCTCCACCCGGCGGCACGGCAATTTTGCCGGAGTACATACACTATTACGGATATTACTATCAAGTAATATTGCAGTGCTTATCAACATAATTACCGGCGTCTCGCCTCCGCATTATGACTTTGTTGTGTATTATGTTCTGTGTCAATGTTAAGGAACTTCCTCACGATGTGACATGAGTATAATAATATACCTTTTTGAATTTCAACTACCAATGTGTTATCTAAATCCAGAATTTTTAAATTTTTAAAAAGAGATTGCGGTACTATTCCCGTTGCTGAAATTACAAGTGGTAAAATCGAAATTTTTTCTAAACACCAAAGATTTCTCATAGCAACGGACAGCTCTAAATATTTATTAATTTTTGTGTTATATGTCTGTGTTATATTATGTGAATTTGGAACAGCTATATCTAAAAGATATGCTTGCTTTTGTTGTTAATCATTGTTACAATTTATTGCATCATTTTTTAAAAAATAAAATGTATTCTCACTGTAGCATCATAAATGAAGGTTAACACACTTTGTTTATTACAACAAATGTTTTATTTTGCCCTACGGGCTTTCGGATTCCTAGTTACAATACAGCGTGTCTCAGCTAGGACTTTCGACCCTAATATCTCGGTTATTTGCCAACGGTTTTTTATGAAATTTAAAATACAGATATTTTAGTCGGTGAAGGTCCAATTAATAATAATAAAATTACCCCAAGTTAAAAAATGTAATTTTAATATATGTGTTTCCTTTGTTGAAAATTAAGCGCAATTATTATTAGATTGTTAAACATTAAAAAATAGATGTCAACACAAACAATTAACTAAATCACTCGTCCGATTCAACGAAAAGATTAGATTTTGTTGTTAAAAATTTAATCTAAATTTTGAAGGTATTTGAGCAGTTACCTTTTGAAACAATTGATGGAAAGTTGCCAAGCAACATTTTGTGCAACCCTTAAAATCTGTTAAAATTGAGCGCGCTTTATTAGAAAAGTCAAATTGTGTAAATTAAGGAAACTATTTTTGTCTATGGAGAATGTCCTAAGAACTCCAATGACACAGTTCGTTTTTTTGTGGAACACTATCCAAATGTAGGCTTTACAAAATTTAAGGTTCAGAGAGTCGTCAAATTATTTAAGACACAGGAAGCGCACGTGAAGTAAATTACCTTGCTAAAATACCCCAAATGTTGTCTTTAACTTTGTAAGTGTTTTGTAAGGTTAAAAAGATAAACGTCAAATATGTCACCTGCGTTTGTGCATGACCAAAATTCGGCAATAGTGCGCGTTTGTTTCATACCCGTCTACGTTTTTGTATCTGCAGTCACGTTTACCAGTTTTTTCGCCTTTCATGGACGAGTTTCTCCTTAGAGGATTTTTTCTTGACGATTAATTTTTTGATATAAATCTTAAGTGATTCAACATTTTAAAAAGCCATGTAAAAATTATGTTTGTAAGACTTGAGTTATTGCTTTAATGGAATTTTACTCTTCACCGTCTAAAATATCTGCATTTTAAATTTGGACAAAAATTCCTTGAAAAATAACCGAGATATTAGGCTCGAAAGTCTTAGCTGAGACTGTATAAACATACAAGTGTCCCAATACTCGCACCTCAGAGAAAACTGTCCAATGCCGACGACAATCTAGATCCCAAGAATGCAAACGACGAAGAATTAATGACTTGCATGACATAATTGTGAGACCACCAATTCCAGAAAAGAAACTTCAGGTGATAATGTGAATGGAATCGCTTGCTAAGCGTATATTATCACATTGTCAGAATGACATTCTTGGCAAAGTGTCAACATTAACATGTTAGGTTAAGGCAGATGTCATTCAAGATGTCACACTCGCCATCGATCATATGAATCTCTTTTTATTATTTTAAATGAAACAACAAATGGCGGTTCTGAAAAGAACCTTGTTTATTCTAATGCACGTGAGCTTACCTTTTACAACAGGAGAAAAGGTAGAGGGTTATTATAAATGATTGTCCCATCGCAGTTGGCGTTGAAAACTCATACAAATTTTGGGTGTGCCGCCAACCTCGCAACGTCAGACAAACTAGTAGACAGATTTCCACTACCGCCAGGAGCGCCCCCTATCGGCGATATTAATCTCACTCATGTTATGAGGCTTGCGGCACGTTAAACTACGTCACAAATGCCTACTGCGATGCGACAACCATTTATAGTAACCCTGTATAACATAAACCAAAAGAGATCGTGAAGCGAAAAATAAATACAATCAGTGCAAGTGCCCAAAATGCAAGGAATAATTGTAGCAAAAGCTTCCTGAACGGCACCCCTGTAGCAATAGAGCTCCTGTATACAATATTTTTGACATGATCTCAAACAAAGAAATCCAGGGATTTAAATCGGGGGACCGCGCAGGCCAGTGTCGTGGATCTATCTATTGATGAGGATACTGTTGATCCAAAATTTCTCGAACTTGTCGACTGTGTGTGGTGGTGCGCCATCATGTTGAAACCAGCAGTTAGCATAAAAAAGAAGTGGAATGTCTTCAAACAAATTGGGAAATTCTGCGTTCAAAAATTCTGCGTAAATGTCTCCCGTTAACTGTGCAGGAATTTGAGATGGTTTTACTTAAAGAGGAAAGTCCACAAATTTGTAGAAAACCGTTCTTGAAATGCTCTTGATAATAGAGCATGTGGATTTTCTTCCACCCAGATGTGCCAGTTATGCGCATCGTAGCATCCTTGTCTGCCGAAAATTGATTCATCAAAATCAAAATCCGCGAAACAAAATTAGGATTGTTTCTTCTAGATTTGAAAGCCATTTACAGAATTCCCGTCTGCCAGGGTAATCTTCTGGCTGCAAATGCTGCACATGCGTATGATGGTATAGATGTCGTCGTTCAGTCTTCATCACTCGATGTACAAAAGTTTTCGAAATATTCAATATTCAATTCCTGAGCAACTTCTCTAATGCTTTCGGAACCTTCTTCAAAGGCATCTAAAATAGCCTCTTCGTTCTCAACAGTGCGTACAGTCCTGGGAGCACCACCAATCTCCTTTCTATTCGGTAAAATTTGGCCTGTCACGACTGTTCGTGCGATAACACTGAGGATCGTTTTATGGTTGGAATTATTCCTGTTAGGAAAACGTTGGGCTTGCTGCCTCTCTAACGTTCCATCCACGTAAATTATCAACATTTCCACACAATCCGCTGCAGAATACATGATGAAAAAGCACGGTTGCGCACGACGGTGGTACTAAAGCGAGTTGAAGGGGTTTGAATGAAACTTTGACACTGACGTTTCATAGTCGGCCAATTTATTGAAATCGTAATAAAATACATACATATATGCAAGCCAGCATTACGAGAAATACACTTGGATGACTTAAGGCTATTGTGGAGTGCCCATAATTTTCAGTTTTCGTGAATAGACAACCGTTGCCTTAAAGACACCAAAGTGTTCGCGGTTGCAACCTGAAAAACAAGAATTTGCACCCCACTGGGTGTGTTAATCCTCAGAACAAAACCTCTATTTTATGCGGATTTAAGAAGGGCTACGGGCTGCTTCATTTACCTGACAGCCAGATACGAAATGTATATTTTCTAGTTACCAACAGTTTCAACCATTTTCTTCAGTTGCATTTTTTTAATAAGTAGATACTTGTTTGTGAAGTCAAAACTAATTATAGCTTTTTCCTTACACCAACCATGAGATACCAAAAATATCACCATAATAAGAAAGGATCCGAAAAAAAAACTAAAAAACTTTTGTATAATTTTATTTCAAATAAAATAAGTAAACTAAATTTAAAAAATAACAGTTTCCACAATAAAAATAACAAGTACCTATGTACAACACACGGCTTCCTAAGATGGAAGCAATATAATAACTAGTGTTAGGATCGACATATTTTATCCGTCTATCGTACTGTAATTGGTTTAAAATCATATGCAAAAAATGTAGGGAGGACCGATTCAGGCAAAAATTGTAGCGGCCAAACAAAAACTGAACTGATCTTGATAGTGTTATGAAAGCGAATAATGCACTGCTCGACTGCAGTTTTTACCCGTATTTTTAAAAGGCGAATGATTCAACAACCAATTATTGCAGTGAAACGTGTGCCGCTTTAGGTATACTTGGAAAATATGTGAATCCTAACACTAATAATAACGTCATATCTAAAACTAAAAATACAATAATAACTGGTTATTTATTATACCGGGTGATCAAAAAGGACTGTTTAAGTTGGCAGTACAATTAAGAAAATTTTATATTTCGATTATTTATAACACTGCAACCGGGTATGTTTTGTAGGTTTATTTGACAAATATCTGATGTAGGGATAGCATTAACAACCACAAGCCATCAACAACCGAAAGTTACTCCTGTTATACGATTTAAAATACAATTCAGTGTTACCAACTTAAACAGTCCTATTTGATCACCCCGTATAAGTAAAGAAAAGTTGTTCATTATTCTGTGAGTGATGGGTTTCTAAAAAGAACAAGGGCAGTTTTTCTTTACGTATATAGATACATTTTCTCTTATACGTGCACGGATTTTTAAAATTTCAAATTGAGAATAGTTAAAAAAATCACTAGGATAAGATAAAAATATCACCAAACTGTTCATTCCTATATCGAATAACATAATAAAGTTACTAAATCAAATATAGTACCATAGTAACCATTTATTGAATAAAGGTATTCCTTTAACACAATAATAAAATATTTAATTAACAATAAGTCAATTTGGGTGTAATAAAAGCCTGGATAATTGTATGAAATGTAAATAACACGACAAGTTTTAGAAAATTACACAGTATCATATATAGTGGAGCTTTAACAATTATCAGATTAAATGGTTCAAAAGAAATTGACCAGACAAATAATATAAAAGCTAAAGAATTACCAAAATGGAAACGAAGACTAAATAAACGCATTAACAATATCAGACGAGATTTAGGTAGAATAACTCAATATTTAAAAGGTATAAATTCTAATCATCTAAATAATTGTATTAAATCGATTTTAAATAAAAACAGAATACATTGTTTAAAATATAACGAATATAATGAAACATTAATAGAAATTAAAGACACTTTATTACAAAAATTGAATATTTATTCTAAACGATTAAAAAGATATAAAAATAATAAACAACGGAAATTTGAAAATAAACTATTTAGAAATAATGAGAAGTTGTTTTACAAAAATTTAGCAGATAATAAAACTCAAAATAATAATGGTACACCAAATATAAATGAAATTAAAGAATTCTGGTCAAACATATGGTCAAATGAAGTTCAATTTAATAATCAGGCAGAATGGATTCCTAATTTAGAAAATGAGATACCAGATTGTAATAATCCACATCATATTCAAATTAGCCTTGAAATTTTAGTTAAAAATATTAATAGTTCACATAATTGGAAATCCCCTGGAGGTGACCAAATTCATAACTTTTGGTTAAAAAAATTTACTTGTATTCATAAATGCTTACTTGATCACTTTAACGGATTTATTAGGGAACCTAACACATTTCCAGAGTTTTTGGCCCATGGTATAACATATCTGAAACCAAAAGATTCCGATACTAAAAATCCATCAAAATATAGGCCAATCACATGTCTGCCTTCAATTTATAAAATTATGACATCTTGCATTAAAGTAATAATTTACGACCATTGTCAAAAATTAAATATACTTAATGAAGAACAAAAAGGTTGTGTTAAGGAGTGTTTTGGTTGTAAAGAACAACTCATAATAGATACGGTAATAATGGAACAAGCTAGAAAAAATAATAGAAATATTTGTACCGCATTCATAGACTACAAAAAAGCAAAAAATTCAGTACCACATTCATGGTTAATTAAAATTCTTAAAATTTATAAAATTAATTTGGATTTGATTAACTTTTTATCCCGTGTTATGACATTTTGGAAAACTACTTTAAATTTATCAATAAACAATACTAAATTAAAATCCGAGCCTATTCAAATTAAACGGGGAATTTATCAAGGAGATTCTTTAAGTCCTTTATGGTTTTGTCTAGCCATCAATCCTTTGACAAATCTATTAAATAGCACTGGATATGGTTTCAATATTAGACTTAATAATACCACACTATCCAAATTAAATCACCTTCTTTATATGGATGACATAAAACTTTATGCATCTAAAAAGAATCACATTTTATCTTTACTAACAATAACTGAAAATTTCTCAAATGATATTGGCATGAGTTTTGGTATTGATAAGTGTAAAACGCAATCAATATGTCGTGGTCATTACGAAAATTTAGAATATATAACTAAAGAAGGAGAAATCATTAAAAATTTAAATAAAGGAGAATTTTATAAATATTTAGGTATTAATCAATCAAATCATATTCAACATTCAATTATAAAAGAAAATTTAGAAAAACAATTTTATTTAAGAATTAAATCTATTTTAAAATCAAAATTAAACGGTAATAATTTAATTAAAGCAGTTAATACATATGCTGTTCCATTGCTGACCTATTCTTTTGGTGTTATAAAATGGTCCAAAACTAATTTACAGAATATAAATATTCAAACTAGAGTTCTCTTTACAAAATTTTGTAAACATCACCCCAAATCTGCTGTTGAAAGATTTAATTTACCACGCGAAAATGGTGGTAGGGGTTTTTCAAATCTAGAAATTCTACAACACAATCAAATTGCTTCACTAAAAAATTATTTTCTCAATAGAGCTCGTGATAACACTTTTTTTAATGCTTTGGTTTCAGCGGATAAAGGTTACACACCTTTAAATTTAAGTGATAATGTAATTTCAGATATTGTTGAGCCAAATATACCTGACACTATAGCAAATATAAAACAAAAGAGATATTTTAAACAGCTAGAACAGCCAGAAATTAATATTCAAGCTTCTCATGCATGGCTTAAAAAATCAAATATTCATCCTGAGACTGAGGGTTTTATATTTGCAATACAAGATCGTGTTATAAATACAAGAAATTATAAAAAACACATATGCGGTTTACAATCGATCATCGATAAATGTAGGATTTGCGGAACTGAAGGGGAAACCATTGAACACATCATTTCTTCTTGCACCGTTTTGGCTCAAAGCGAATATAAAAAACGTCACGATATATTCGCAAAAATTATACACATGAATTTAGCAGTTAAATTCAACTTATTAAAGGATACACAACCACATTATATTTATAAACCCGAAAGTTGTTTGGAAAATGATAATTACAAATTATATTTTGATCGAACAGTTTTAACTGACATTCATATTAAGCATAACAGACCAGACATTATTATTTTAAATAAACAACAAAAGCAAGCATATCTTTTAGATATAGCTGTTCCAAATTCACACAATATAACAAAGACATATAATACAAAAATTAATAAATATTTAGAACTATCCGTTGCTATGAGAAATCTTTGGTGTTTAGAAAAAATTTCGATTTTACCATTTATAATTTCAGCAACAGGAATAGTGCCGCAATCTCTTTTTAAAAATTTAAAAATTTTGGACTTAGAGAACACATTGGTGGTTGAAATTCAAAAAGGTATATTATTATACTCATGTCATATCGTGAGGAAATTCCTTAACTTTGACACAGAACATAAAACACAAAAAAGTCAAAATGTGGAGGCGAGACGCCGGTAATTATGTTGATAAGCACTGCACTATTACTTGATAGTATTATCCGTAATAGTGTATGTACTCCGGCAAAATTGCCGTGCCGCCGGGTGGAGGTGGGATACGAGATGAAGAGTTTAATTAAAACTCCTAATTTAGTAATCTACAGAAATCATTATAATGGCAAAATGTGAGGCGTTTAATCTTTAATGATTTACTAATTTATCATCATAAATCTTCGATTTTGATATCTCTGAGAGGTAATTCCCTTTCTACACGAGAATCTAAATATTCAGGCAAAAATGCTGAATAATAAAATTTTTGGAGTTTTTCAATCATTTTTGATTGCCAGAAATCGGAATCTCTAAGGATTAGCTCACAATGGTAATCTTTCCTTGTGTAAACAAAAAAATAACAATATTTTCTATCAGTTATTTCCAGCTGTCCTTGAATCTGATACATATAACTATCGTTGGACTTTAATCTAATTTTATTCTCTGTGTCAATATAACAAAATTTAATTATTTTAGATTTAACTGCCTCTTCAACTGTTAAATCTCTTGCCGAGAAAGGACATTTAATTTCGATAATCGAGTCCTCATCGATTAACCCATCGGGAGAGGCACCAAGAAATGAATATTCTTCATGAACAAAAAGCCCACAAGAAACAACACTCATAGAAAATTCCTCTTCAAATATTTCTCTGGCATGCATTTCATTACATTGGCCATATTGCAGTGATTTGCTGGAAATGGATGAGTTTGAATAGAGCAATTGTTGGATAGTACATTTAGTTGAAGTGCTTTTCATCATTTTACAAATTTTTCCAAAATTGCTAGCGGTGATCCTGAAATATTTTTCTTGAAACCATTTTGGATTTAAAATTTGGCCTCTTGTTTCAAGTTCAATTTTTCTTTTATCTACACCATCCAATTGTTTTACAAAGTCATTTATTAAAATTCCTATTTCTAATTCGCTCTTATCTGGAAAATCATCTAATGTATTTCCCCCATAGTCCTTATCGGCTTCAACGTGTTTTGAAAACTTTTTATTCTTATTTTTATTAACTGTACTTATTTTTATTGCGGAACAATACTTTTCCGTATATATTCCAATTTTTCCGTTAGGACTAATTTTATGTTGTGATTTAGCAAAAAATGGTTTCTTTGTATTGAATTTTGATACAGCCGCAAAGCAACGAGTTTCATACGAACCACTCTTAGAAAAATGAATTCTTTTGCCCCCCACTAATTTGTTGACAATGCTGTTGAAGCATTCTGCCTGATTTGTATCAGAGTCTTGTAACAAACTGGAGGCATTTCTAGCTAACCTATTAATGGCAGCCAAAAATTCGTCAAAAATAGAGCATTGCATAAACAAATCAAATAAATTTTCTTCCCTTTCTTTAACGCCTTTACAAAAATATTTATATGTATCATCATTAGTTTTACAAGTATCATGACACCCCATAATATGTTTTGGCCCGTTTAAAATATCTGTTTTTAAATTTTCAATTTTTAAATAATTTTCAATATTTTGTTGTTTCCAATATTTTGTAGCACCAACTACCGCTGAACGAAACCGTAAAATGTGGTTTTTTAAAAAATGTCGAATTTTCATGTCTACTTTAGACCTTCTTGATAGTTCATGAAGTTTTCCACAATAATTCCTTAATAAATGATTACGGCACTCTATTTTTTCTATGAAAAATGATGGTCCATATGGCTTATTTTCTTTAATTTTTTTGTAGACACTACTATCCCCATCCCCAATAATTTTTGAAAATTTGACTCCATGCATTTCAAGAGATTTATTGAAGCCCTCTAATAGTTATTTATGTGACAAGCTTAGTAAATTAATCTTTACGGGCGCGCTGGCACTTGTTGGACGAGCGACGTAAGGAGCGAGTCCCATAAGCCAGTAAGCCCAGTAAAGATTAATTGCTAAGCGAGTTGCATACAAACTTTTATTTCCACCTTCAACCTCTAAATTTCGTTTTTTAATTGTTATTTGTATTTATAAAAATTTTGTAATGAAAGGCGGTGGGGCAATTATACCTGCGTCGTCATGGTGTTGAGATAAACAACAAAAATACTGTCAGAAATTTTGCGAAAAGTGTTGTGAAAAGAAGAAAAGAAAAAAATGGCTTTAATGCAGGACGCCGACTTCGAAGGAGATTTTCTTGAGGTACAGGAAAATATACGCGGAATTGCCAACGCTGCAAGTGCCGTTCTATTACCGCTCCGATCCAAAGAGCGGTATGAGAAACAATATGCAATATTTTGACCTGACCTGACCTGACCTGACCTATATTGGTCACTAAATACTAAATACAAAGAGAATAATTACAGTGTTCGATTCAGTTCTCGTCATTAAGAAAATTGTATTTATCGATACGCTTTATGTTGTTACGATTAGCCGCCTGTTATTAATAGCTATTAAGACAACAAGTGTTTTATATGTGTTTTATTTATGACAACTACGAGGAGCGTCTTGACTGATTCCCAGCTTAAGTGGAAGTGAAAATATTGTATCGGGTGTTCATTTAAATTTCCGCTCAATGTTGAAAAGTCGATTGTAAATGTCGTGTAAAAACATAAGATTTAAACAGCTGATCCGTAATCCGTAGTACGTTCACAATCGACCCTTCAACGCAAACTTTGACCGGAAATTTAAATGAACACGTGATACAATGAGAACTTCCGGATATTTTTTGGTACCATCCCTAAAGAGCCTGCAGGGGCAGCGGTCATAAACGCTCATCTACGTTATTTGTACAAAATAGGGTGGTCGAAGATAAAAATTACTAAATCATTTTCTATGTCTAATACATTTTTGGAAACTGTTTACGTGGGGTTAGTTCGCTGGTTCGTTTTATATCAATAGTAGTGTGCTGTAAGAATTTCTTTATGTGATAAATCACCCCAATTAATTATTAGTAAATATTTCGTAATAAAAGTACCATTAGCATTATATTTGTACATTGATCAATAACTTCCAAAAACAGCCGTTTCGAGACAGTAGAAAAGGAGAACGCTGGAAAGGAGTTTGTATTAATGCAATAAGGAGTTCCTTTGTTAAACTGGAAAAATTGTGTAGTTTTTTTTTATTAAAAATATTTATCCTTGTCTGAAATATCAGAAGATGACTCAAGTAACTTCTTTTAACGGTTAGTTTTTTGAAGTGACTGATTTATTCATCAGGGAATACTAATTTTCAGAGTCCGATGATCCTTTTGGGGGGTTGAGAAAAGTATCCATCGACTTTGGCTACCACAAGTTTACAAAGATTTTAAACGCTTGTTTGAGCTTGGCTAGTTGCTGTATAATGTTGCTCTGTTTCCATTATTTAATAGAGAATTACAACAAAGATTTGGTTATAAGATATTCACCGTCATTGATCGTTTCCATCTACGTAAGTAAGAAATATTAATCTGCTTCATTGCATTTTTCAAGTTGTACAATTCCAACCACAGATGACGATAGCGATGATCATCCCCATGGGTCTCGAAAAAAGGTCTCGTTATTTAGCCAGCCAACAGAAACGTCTGTTTTGGTCCGTCGACAGCGCCGGCTCTCAAGCACGTCTTTTGATTTTGAAGAATGCTTCACAAATTAATCGCTTCATCTATCTTATTTACGGAATTTCAGCCGCTTGGAGCATTGTGATGTTACCGGTTTTTGGCAATCACAGAGAATGGGTCATGGTTGAATACGTTTTTGACCGATATTTCGGGTCAATTTCGAATATTTTATACCATATAACATTTTCTTTTACATGTTTTTTTATTTACACATCAGTTCGTCACTGTGGCAGCTTGTTTTACAGGATATTGGAGTTATACTTGCAAATGTTTTTGGTCAATCAACGCATTTTGCAAATTTGCGATGACAAGACTGTTCTTGAGAAATTGACGTTTGAACAACGTGTCCGACACGAGAACGAAACATTCAAAAAGTTGTGTTTGTGCATCGACCATCATGTTATAATAACAAGGTAGAGTGACAACACAAATTCTAGATAGTTATGTTTTTGCAAAAATCATATTTGTAGGGTAACGAAGGAACTAGTGGAAATGGTGAGATCTGTGATCGCATTTTTTTTGCTTCTAGGTGTCCTAATTTGTATTTCTGCGTTGTACTTCGTATCTTATGTGCGTTTCATTTAATTAGAAAAGTAGGCAACAGACCAGAATGATTGTTAATGTTTCAGATTTTTGCGAACGCGAGCAACATTTTGAAAATTCGATTATGTTTCGCGGTTATGTTTAACGTTGTTGTTGTTGCCACTTTCTCTCAGGCTGGTCAGATGCTAATCAATGAGGTATTTAGAAAATAGAACTTTTCTTTATCAACATTAATTGAAATATTTTCAGAGTAGTTGCATTTTTGACACGTTGACGAAATGTTCCTGGTACAACTGGAACAAGAGAAACAAGACGGTTTTACACATTTTCATGACGAATTGCTTAAAACCATTTGCGATCACTTTTGCTGGAATAGTTTTAGACTACAAACTGGCAATTGCTGTAAGAAAGTATTTACGAGGATGAATTTTTATGTACTCTACCTAGCCACGAAAATGAATTGTCAAAATAAAAATTTGATTTGGTGCTGTCAGATCGGCAGATAAAGTTGATTTTCATTGCCAGGGTAATTGGAATACTCGAAACAACTGTTTGGAAAGTTTTGCACGATGATTTGGGCATGAAGAAAATGTCTGCATGTTGGATTCCAAGGCTTCTTACGCGAGAGCCAAAAATTGCCAGGAAAGAAATTTTCCAAAAAGATGTGATAGCTTTACAAGCTGACGATAGCTTTTTTTTACAAATTGTTGCCGGAGGTGAGAGTTTGGTGTATCATTGGAACCCTTTTACCAAACAAGAATCGACGCATTGGTTCATAAAAGTTCGCCTCCTTCCAACAGAATCGTCGGCCGGAACAATCATGGCAACTATTTTTTTTGGGACGAGGAAGGAATTCTGCTAATTGAATATGTGGTCAAAGGCATTACAATCAATGGAGAGGTTTATTTGAAGACAATTCAAAGTTTCAAAGAAGCACTGATATTAAAACTGTTTTTATCGTGGCGGCAAAAGGATCTGCTTCTCCATGACAATTGCAAGGTTCGTAAAGCATGCAATGTTCACGCTGTAATTCCGAAATGTGGATTTACTGAGCTGCGTCATCCACCTTATAGCCTCGACTTAGCACCCTAAGACTTCTTTTGGTTCAAAAATGTTGAAACAAATCTAGGGGCATAAAATTTACTACCAATAATAATGAGCTACAACTGTTGATGCTTATTTTGTGGACGTAGTTATCTAGATTTTTTTTCTACGTGCTTTCTTTCATGGCTAGGTAGATTACATAAAAATTCCCTCGTATTAGCAAATATACGCTAATTTGGGCAATTTATATTTTACAGATGTTTCGTACAGCTTGTAGTTACGCTCTGGTTTTCTACAACTTTCAAAAAGCCGCTTGAACTTGAAAGATCCAGTTATGTCGTATTGGAGCATTATTTGTTAAAAGCGTCAAACTGCATGTGTCACTAAATTTCTTAAAACATTTTCGCAATGGCACTATTTCTTTCTTTAAAGACGAACTATTTCACTATCGCACCATTCTTGAAATTTGCGAATATGTATGTACATTTTTTGTCTTAATATAAAGGAGTTTATCACAGCGTTTTAATTTATTTAATGCTAAAGAAACCACTGGGGAGACTCACTTCTACTGTTAATGATATACAGGATGCTTTCTAAAAACCGCCGCAAGCCATATCTTTGTTATTTATGGCTCGATTTAAGTAAAACAAAAACTGTCATAAATTAATTTAAAAACACTATAAGCACAATATAGACTAATTTTTTTTTAGAAAGTAATTCAAGATCAGATGAATGTTAACTTTGTTTTTTCAAATAGCTTAGTATATTTTTTTGTTCCGATTTGGAAAAAGATTATTTTTCTCAATCCAACGATATGCCACATGTTAAAATGCATTTAACAGTAACCGCTCAAATAAATAAATAAATTAGCATTATTGGAAATTGTTTCTTCGAAAAAAATCAGATATAGTATGGAAAACATTCCTAAACGCAGTAACAATACTTTCTGAAGATAAAAAAAAAATAATATGACAGAACGTGTAATAAATATTGCGTTTAGGATTGTTTTCCATAGTATACTTGATTTTTTTCGAACAAAAAATTTCCAATAATGCTATTTTATTTATTTATTTATTTATTCTAACACGTGGCATATCGTTAAATTCAGAAAAATAATCTCTTTCAAAATCGGAATAAAAAAATATACCAAGCTATTTAAAAAAACAAAGTTGACTATCATCTGACCTTGAATGACTTTTTGAAAAAAAAAAAATCTACATCGTGCCTATAGTGTTTTCAAAATGATTTATTCCAGTTTTTGCTTTATTTAAATCGAGCCATAAATAACGGAGATATGGCTTGCGGCATTTTTTAGGACGCACCTGTATTTTACTATTTTTTAATGTCTTATTATTCAGTATACAGTATGTCCCCGGATTGAGTTTACAAGAGGGAAACAATTTTTATTTTTGATTTTACGCAAAAACTTCAGAGGAATAACATTTTTTGCTTCATCTGAAACCCCCATTTCTGTTATTAAAAAGTCTTTTTCAACACAGAGGAAGACTTAACATTAAAATCAAAGAAATTGCAGTAAAAATATGTTTCTTTTTTTTTTAAAAAAAAATCTATACTTAATTGAATATAAAACTATTCTGTTAACTATGCGCCGTTTTCTGTACATAATTCAAGTCTGTATCGAAATTTAAGACTGTTGCACAGTAATAAAACTTTTGGGCGAGGTGTAGTTCAAGTTGCAGAAGTATTCAGAATTCTTGGATCGGTCAAACACTGCAGCAGGTACCCTCTCGAGACCCGTCAGTCATAAAATTACCATTTTACAAGAACAGTAAATCTTCCTACTGTGAACAAATTTGTTGGCAAATTTTAGATTTTCTTGAAGGTTGGAGGTATCTGTGTACTTTAGTGGTTTAATCTCTTACTTCCAGAAAATTAATTTAAAGAATGATTTATTTATTGTTGGTTACTCTGCGGTTATTTTATGCTCCTGTCAATTTGACAATTTTTAATTTCTTTCACTTATTACATTGATTACAAACATAACCTTTCGAAGCAATTGTCAACAAATTTGAGACATAATAAACGTTATTCACGTTGAGTGGAACATTTCAAGGTCAAATAATTTAATTTTTTGGCTCTGTAATTATGTTTTGTAAATAGTGACATGCAGGTAAACACCGTTCACGCTGGATTGAGGATTGCTAAATTCGCATTACGTTGATGAGCTGCATGTCACTATTTACAAAACATAATTACAGAGCCAAAAAAATAAATTATTTGACCTTGAAATGTTCAACTCAACGTGAATAAAGTATATACAGTGAGCGGCAAAAGTATGGAATAAATTCCTAAAAAATAAAACAAAATTTTTTTTCAAAAAAATCTTTGGACAAATCAATTTTAGTTTTAAAAAATACATGTTTTAGTATGAAAGAAAATTCCAAGCAGTCATTTGTTTTCGAGTTATGACGTCATCCATAGTTTTTTTTAAATAGAAAACCCCTATTTTTTTTCTTGATTCTGATCGCCGTTTTAATTGTCTAAATGACAGTATAAAAATTTTGTTATCTTACATAAGGAAATTTTTGAGAAAAAAAAGTATAAATTTGGAAAAAATAAATTTTATAACGAACAAAAACAAGTCAAAAAATCAAGCAGGTAAATCAAACAATCAAACGTATAGAAATTTTAATTTTGATTGGGTGCGGGAATAAAACTAGATAAAACTAAAACAGGGAGAATTTCTTCATAAACTAAAATTGACGTGTTCAAAGATTTTTTTGAAAAAAAAAATTGTTTAATTTTTAATGAATTTATTCCATACTTTTGTCGCTCACAGTATACTGTTCACGTTGGATTGAACATCAGTGGTGCAAATCGCACACATGGGGCATTAACTTTCATAATGAGTTATCATCAGTGTGCGGACGAAATAGTACCGGACAAGTCGACCAGTACAACTTTGCGTAATCCCTCGCGCGCACATAAACACGATTCAGCTGGTTCCCTGTTATTGTAAACGAACCAGCTGAATCGTGTTTATATGTGAGTGGGGTATTACGCAAAGTTGTACTGGTCGACTTGTTCGGTACTATTTCGTCCGGACACTGGTTATCATAGTAACAGGTCAGGTCATTTGCACCACTGATGTTCATTCCAACATGAACAGATATTGATATTAGTGTTATTTATGACCAATTCAAATTTGTTTCGGATCCTAGCTCAAACATACGTAAAAGTTATTAGCTAGTGACGTCATGGGTAACTGGGTAAAAATTGAACTGTAAATACCGTGCAATCAACAATTACTTAGATAAGAGGCAACTATGACTTTGACAGTGTCAGATTTTTCGTATCTCTGCTATCTTTAGCTAATAAACATCAAACAACTGTCACTATTAATCAAATTTTAATGCAAAAATAGTTGTTAGAGTCCAATTTTTACCCATTTGCGAGGACGCCATTATCTAGTAACTTCACGTATGTTTGAACTAGTCAGAAACTAATTGGAATTGATCATGAGTAACTATTATGTTTCAAATTTGTAACCAATAATAAATAAACGCATCGCATTTTTTTCTGTCATTTCAAACAGGAGAAAACGAGAAAGAAAATCGTGACGTCTTCCCAAAAGGCTATACTATATCTCTATATAAGAAATATAGGATTACAATAGCGCCTGTTTTCATTACCTGCACAAATAATTTCCAGAAAAAAATCTGCTATCGGATAATACTTCCAACTTTCTCCATTTGCCAGAAATACTTGGAACCCTGTCAGAATCTATCCACTCAGACGTTTATTGAAAAAGATGATAGGTATTTACCTAGTTTCTGTGTAAATTAGTAGGGGTGCTAATATTCAATATTGAATCTTTACTGAGAACAACTAATTACCTACAGTTTGGCCGTTTACTCGACATTAGACACAGGTAGTTCGGCCCAACTGACCAACAACGGCTTCCAGATTGGAAGAATGGGGATAGAAAAGTTTATAAACATGCATTAATTTTATTTTATTATTTGAAAATAGAATTAAGTTTTATTATTGCTTTTAAATGGGACAAAAAAGTAAAAAACATGTTGCTTGTTCAAGAAAGCGGAAAAGTAGAAAAGAAATTAAAAGAAAAATTAAAAAAAAAGAAAAGGTTCTAAATGTGTTTTTACAGCTGAACATATAGACAATATTGCTAATTTCAACAATGATATTGATATAAGTTTAAATAATAGTTTAGAAAATTTAGATAACGATGTTTTTTAGAAGAAAGTGCTAATTCTCCAAATGAGACTAAATTTCAGTTGACAGGTCGTAGAATTGTTGACATAAATCACTTATTTTTGACATTAAAATCAATTAAACACCAAGGTTTCGATTGCAGTTTCTATGATGTAGATATTATCAATGAAAAACGGTATGGTTTAAAAAGTTATTTCAGTTACAAATGTACTATTTGCGGGTTGGAAGGGACATTTAGTAGTGAACCCGACACCGATTCTTCGGAAATTAATAAATCGGCAGTATGTGGAATTATTGCGATGGGTGCCGGTTTTACTCAATTTTCCTATTTATCTGCAGCATTAGATATCCCATGCATGAGCTCGTCAACATATTTTGCTGTAGAAAATCAAGTATTAAATAATGTTAAAGAAGTTGCAATAAATGAGATGATTGATGCAGGGCAAGAAGAACTTAGGTTAGCGCTAGAAGCGGGAGAAGTTGATTCAAATGGAGTAGGCATGATTACAGTCATTGTTGACGGAGCATGGAGTAAACGCTCTTATAAAACGAATTATAATGCATTGTCAGGAGTAGCTTCTATAATTGGTGCTCGATTAAAAAAAGTGTTATATATAGGTATTAAAAATAAGTACTGCAGAATATGCGAAAAATTTGCTAAATTAAAAAAAAAGCACCATCACATAAATGTTTTAAAAATTGGAAAAGCACATCAACATCAATGGAAACAGCTATTATTTTAGAAGGTTTTAAAAATTCTGTAGCTATGCATAATTTAAAATATACTAAAATCATAGGAGATGGAGATAGTAGTGTTTACAAAAAGATAAAAGAGTCGATGCCCTACGGTCCACATTGTTTCATAGAAAAAATCGAATGCAGAAATCAAATAATGCGAAACTATTGTAACAAAATTAGAGAAATAGTCGATTTTCAAATTAGAAATTTCTTGCGTAACAACATTTTAAAGTTTAGAACCGCTGTTAAATATCGTAAATGTCATAGAGGGATACTATCGCAAAAAATTGAGTATTTAAACACCGACATATTAAACAGCCCTAACCATATTTTCGGCGATTATTCGAATTGTGCATCATATTTTTGTAAGAATATCATTATAATTCTCAAAAATTTCCTTATGGGAGATTACTGTCATTTAGACAATTAAAAGTGCTATCAGAATCAAGAAAAAAAAATAGGGGGTTTCGATTTAAAAAAAGTATCGATGACGTCATCACTCGAAAACAAATGACTGCTTGGAATTTTCTTTGGCACTAAAACATGTATTTTTATCAACTAAAATTGACCTGTCCAAATATTTTTTTGAAAAAAATTTTGTTTAATTTTTAAGGAATTTATTTCATATTTTTCCCGCTCACTGTATAGCATAATTTACCGTGAGATCGAAAAAAATAGAGTAGGCAATGACCAAACATTTCTGTTGTCAATTCATAAGATTTCAATTAACAGATGTCAGTCTTAAAAGTTAGGTTAGTGATTTTGAGAATGTTGAAATCTTGATTTGCATAAAGAATTTTGTGTGTCCTGTCGGTTGTTAAAGAATTTCCTCAGCTAGTGCAATGAAACAATGAAATTTAAAACTCCCGCACCTTTATTTAACGTCGACGGTGAGCACGGAGCACGCGCACGCCGCTTGTTTCTTTATAAATCGATCCAAGATCCAACGATCATCGATCAATCAATATTATCCAGAGAGGTTGTTGTCGGTTGTGGGGGTTCTTATTGTCAAGGAGTAATTTCATGCACAACAGACACACGGTAGAGAAAAAAGTGCAAATCTTTTTTAAGGATAAGCTGAACTGTACCAAATGATAGGTTAGTTTCTTGGGTTAATCTCTGCAATAATTCTTTGTTCTTCAATATTTTCAGCTGATCTTTTTGTCGGTCGTCCACTGCCTTTTTTGTGCAGAACACTACCCATTTAAAAAAAATGTTTACGCATTTGTAGACTTTCTTGGCAAGTTGTTGGTTAAGTGCCTTGAAAGTCCGGAAACTTTTGTTGAAATTCCTCAAAAACTCGAGGTGTCGAATAGAACCAAGCCTTTCTCCATTACTGAAGAAACACTGGACAATGAAAATTTGTTGCTCTAAAGTGAACATATTGTAATAGCAAATTTTAATAGTCAATAATTAATAATGACAATTAACATTGTAATGACATTTGAATTAAATTTTTACGTGCTGCCAACTGAAGTGTATTAATCATGGCTATCTCGATTTTTTTTAGTTTTAGATCGCACGGTATCATGTTCTGTAAAGTTTTGGCGGTAGTTTTGAAACACCCTGTATATGATATTGATTGATATTTTCAAAAATGATATCATTTTAAAAACCTTGACCTCATCTTCCTAAAAACTACGATCAATTATAATTAATAGTGGTTCCTAGTTGTTTCAACTTGATTTAGGTCATCAACAGAATTACGAATCCATTTTTTAGAATATATTTTCTGCATATGTTTACGTGTAGCTAGTTCGCTGGTTGTTTTTCTGACTTCGGTAGATTGTTTTCTCTTTTACTCACGTTTTTCCAATGCGTTATTTTCTTTATTTATTCATAGATGGCTGAAGTTAGATTATGTTGCATCAATAAAATAATCGATATTACGTTTTAAATCCCAGACAATAATTTTGCAATTTCGGGCATTTTTGTTTGTGCGTTTTAACAATACAAAACCACCAGAAACATTTTTCAATCCACCAGATTTGCTACTATCCCACTTTACCCACTAAAAAGGGGTCTCAATCTACCAGATTTAGTAGAAATTCTATCAAATTGGCAACCCCGCGTGGGAGGGCACCGGCTAAGCCGATGGGCTTCCCTCCCACCACACATAAACTGCAAACCGCCACACCCGTTGCCCACATGCCTGGGATTGGGTAGTCTGCCGGAACGCTTTATGGGTAAACAGATTGTGGTCTGCCATTTACCCTGTTCGACGTTGGACAGTCTCAATAATTTCCTTAGTCGACCACTTCCACGCTTCCACTGAACACTGCCACTTTCTCGAAATCTGTGAACTGTGTTCCTCAAGGTCTCGGAAAAGTGTTTATAAAGAACAACAGCATTTGGAAAATTTTCCGTGATAAGTAGTAAATCAATTTTTTCCCCTGCCCGGCATGTTTGATCTCGGCTATAGCCTCGATAAAAAAATCACATGCTTAATACGGAAAAAAATTAAATGTCTTAACTTATTCCACAAATAGTTATTTCTGTATCTATTTAACACATTTTAGGAAACTGTTTATGTGGGGTCAGTTCACTGGTTCGTCTTATATCAATAGTACTGTGCTGTTAGAATGTCTTTATGTGTTTTGAAAGTAAAACTTACCAGTAAATGGTTTTAATTATTAATTTACCGAATGGAGAATTAGAGGGTTACCTTAAGAGTTATGAAGTAAATCACCACAATTAATTATTAGTTACTATTTCGTAATAAAAGTACCATTACTACTGTAGTTGTACGTAGATCAATAACTTCCCAAAGTAGCCGTTTCGAGGCAGTAGAAAAAAAGAACTCTGAAAAGAAGTTTGTATTTATACAATAAGGAGTTCGTTTAAACCGGTTGAATTTTACTGAAGATGACTCAAGTAACTTCTTTTAATGGTTAGTTTTTTCGAAGTAACTGATTTATTCATCAGAAAAATACGAATTTTCAGAGTCCGATAATCCCTTTGGAGTGTTGAGAAAAGTATTCATCGAGTTTGGCTACCACAAGTTTTCAAAGATTTTAAACGCTTGTTTGACCGTCGCTGGTTGCTGTTCAATGTTGCTCTGTTTCCATTATTTAATAGAGAATTTCAACAAAGATTTGGTTATAAGATATTCACCGTCATTGATCGTTTCCATCTACGTAAGTAAGAAATATTAATCCGCTTGATTGTATTTTTCGGTTTGTACAATTATTGCAACCACAGATGATTATAACCATGTTTATCTCCATGGTTCTCGAAAAAAGGATTCATTATTTAGTCAGCGAAGGGAAACGTCTGTTTTGGTCCATCGACAGCGCTGGCCCTCAAGCACGTCTTTTGATTTTGAAGAATGCTTCACAAATTAATCGCTTCACCTATCTCATTTACGGAATTTCAGCTGCTTGGGGCATAGTGATGTTACCAGTTTTTGGCAATCACAGAGAATGGTTGCTCGCTGAATACGTTTTTGACCGATATTTCGGATCAAGTTCGAATATTTTATACTATATTACATTATCTTTTGCACCTTTGTTTATTTACACATCAGTTCGTCACTGTGGCAGCTTGTTGTATAGCATATTGCAGTTGTACTTGCAAATGTTTTTGATCAATCAACACATTTTGCAAATTTTTGATGACAAGACGGTTCTTGAGAAACTGACGTTTGAACAACGTGTCCGACACGAGAATGAAATATTCAAAAAGTTGTGTTTTTGTATCGATCATCATGTTGTAATAACAAGGTAGAGTGACAACACAAATTCTAGATTGTTATGTTTTTGCAAGGATTATGTTTGTAGGTTAACAAAGGAACTAGTGGAAATAGCGAGATCTGTGATGGCATTTTTTTTGCTTCTAGGTGTTCTAATTTGTATTTCTGCGTTGTACTTCGTATCTTATGTGCGTTTCATTTAATAAGAGAACTAGATAACAGATCAGAATGATTGCTAATGTTTCAGATTTTTGCGGACGCGAGCAACATTTTGAAGCTTCGCTTATGTTTGGCGACTATCTTTAACGTTGTTGTTGTTGCCACTTTCTGTCAAGCTGGTCAGATGCTAATCGATGAGGTGGCTAGAATATCGAAATTCTTTTCGACAACCTTAATTGAAATATTTTCAGAGTAGTTGCAATTTTGACACTTTGACGAAATGTTCCTGGTACAACTGGAATAAGAGGAACAAGACGGTTTTACACATTTTCTTGACGAATTGCTTAAAACCATTTGCGATCACTTTTGTTGGAATAGTTTTAGACTGCAAACTCGCAATTACTGTAAGAAAGTATTTAGAAGGGCGAATTTTTATGTACCCTATCTAGCCACGAAAATGAAATGCCAAAATAAAAATGTAAAACATTATATTTAACTTAAGTACATAACATTTTTGTTTTACAATACAAACATTTCCGATAATAATGCGGAATCTGGAAAAGTGCCTCGAATGCTTGCAGCGTTTCCACGTTGAATGGCAAAGGAAATCCTCTCGAATAGGAATTTCTTTGATTTTAAATCGCCTGATTCCGCAATAAGTCGGTTTCCGATGACATTAATGAAATCGAGGGCTTCTTTGCACCAAGGGCCTAAAGTTTCAAAGACTAAACCTTTAAATAGGTAATTTGACGAAATAATTGAACTATATTTGCTATGTTTGCGTTTGCAAGCCATTTCAGCGGCAAAACATAAAATTTCAGAAGTTTTCAAAACGTAACTGTTTGCAAGTGTATCCACAATAGTAACGTCCCAAACTAAAGGTTGACCTTTAGTCCATGGTACTAAAGTCATCCCATCTGGGCGTATTCCATCATCCCGAGACAGTCCGTTTGGTTCGAAAGTTGAATTACAATAAATAGAAGTCAAAGACCGGTTGACAATAGAATTAATTTCAGTGTGTTTGGAAAATCTACCACTGCTTTGTGAACAACTGAGACCGTGGATGCCAATTTCGTCAACTTTTGCATTGCATTTGCAAATATGAGGTGTACAAAGATTACAACCCAGTCTTAAACCAATACAAACTTGGAAGGAAGTGTTATCTAAAAGTGTACCAATATTAGGAGAAGGTTTTGCATGTAACCAAAATCCTGATTCTCTGCATTGCAAAGCCTTAAAACGAGCCAAGTCTCTAGGTGAGTTAAAGATTAAGTCATTGGCAGTTATTCGTTTGATATTGATATTATCCCAATTCTTCTGAAATTGTGGAATTGTTGGTCTTTCGTTCTCATTTTCTACATCCCAGACTGCTGAAGGTTCATTATAATGATGAATAATAAGCTCATTATCCTTTGAATGTAGTAATAGAGAAACAAGCTTTTTAACACCATTAATTGAAGATAGGAAAGCAGGTAGGCAAATATCGGAAATGCGACGAATTTCCAGACCACCAAATTTAATCGGTAAAGTGGACTGACACCATTGTAAATCAATTAAGTATTCTTTCTAAAGAAGATTTTAAAGAACAACCAATTGAATTAACATAATTAGAAGATTTCCAAAATGGAGTTGTTCTTAATAAAAAATTAAATTTTGGTATGAAAAGACAGTTCTTGATTAAAGTATAAGCCACGTGTCTGCTAAGAAATTTAGCTTTATTTAAAAGATTTTCAACTGTAATTATAGTTTTTTCGACAGTGTTTTTGAAACCTTGGTCAAAGATTGGAGAGCCTAAAAGAGATAAACTTCCTCGGTCACAAATTTTAATACCTGGTGCTAAATTTTGAAATTCCTTTATGACTTTTAAATCTGTGTCTCCAGAACAGCAAAAGATAAAAATTGTTATTGTATTAAATAGCTGTGGCATTTTGAACCTGAATAGAAAAATTTCAACAAATATTCTGTGCCTGAAAAGTTCTGTGCAAAAAAGTGGGTAATGAGCAGTGTCCGGACGAAATAGTACCGATCAAGTCGACCAGTACAACTTTGCGTAATACCCCACTCACATATAAACACGATTCAGCTGGTTAGTTTTCAATAACAGGGAACCAGCTGAATCGTGTTTATGTGCGAGCGAGGGATTACGCAAAGTTGTACTGGTCCATTTGGCCGGTACTATTTCGTCCGGACACTGGTAATGAGCCATAAGTCATTCATGAAAGAATGATCGCCGTGTATGGGAATGAAATCCCATTATTCAAAATGAAGTTTTGGTCCAAGCAGTTTCGCTGGGGTCAGGGCTCTATACAGGATGATCCAATATCAGGTCGACCTGTTGAGGCAAGAACTGAGAACATGGTTGAAGAAATTGAAGATGTCAGATCGGCAGATGAATTTGGCTTTCATTGCCAGGGTAATTGGAGTACTCGAAACAACTGTTTGGAAAGTTCTCTACGATGATTTGGGCATGAAGAAAATGTCTGCATGTTGGATTCCAAAGCTTCTTACGCCAGAGCAAAAACTTGTCAGGAAAGACATTTCCCAAAAAGATTTGATAGCGTTACAACCTGATAGGGGCTAAGGGCATAAAATTTACTACATACCAATAATGACCTACAGCTGTTGATGCTTATTTTGTGGACCTTCCCATAAAAAATTTTTCCTTGAAGGGGTTGCTACAACTCGAGAAACGATTAAGTGTTGAACGTAGTTATGTAAAATGTTTTTTCTGCGTGCTTTCTTTCATGGCTAGGTAGATTACATAAAAATTCCTCGTATATACAAATCTACGCTAATTTCTATATTTTTACAGATGTTTCGTACAGCTTGTAGTTACGCTTTGATTTTCTACAACTTACAAAAAACCGCTTCATCTTGAAAGATCCAGTTATGTCGTATTGCCAAATTATTACTCCTGGTTGGTTGTGCTTTAAACATGTTTTGAATATCTGCATGACAAAACAAATAGACATGTGTTACTGCAATCGAAGACAATTACTTCAGTGGAGTATTATTTGTTAAAAGTGTTAAAGTGCATGTGTCACACTAAATCTCTTTTATCTCTATATCTAAGGTGATAAAAAAATTTTAAAACATTTTCACAATGGCACTATTGTCTTTAAAAATGACCTATCGCACTATCGCACCACTTTTCAAATTTGCAAATATATTTTTGTCTTAATATAAACGAGTGTTTTATTTATAACTGTTCTGCTTCATTTAAGACATTTTCCGGTAAAACACATTTTGCGAAATTGCTACTTTTATAAACAACCAAATGTAACTATGACACCTGAACATATCATGCAAACGCGATTTCCAACTCGAAAAAACTTTTTTTGTGCTTAACAGGCTTAAAAATTATAGTAGGGGTTGCTTTTTGTGGGTGTCAAGCGGCGAAGGTGACGATATACTCAGAGGATGAAATAGGGGTGAAGCGGCGAAGGTGGGGGTATTTCCAACTCGAAAAAACTGTCTTTTTTTCTTAACAGGGTTGAAAATGGTAGTAGGGGTTGGTTTTTGTAAAATTAAAGTAGACAGTAATTTTCTTCTTGTTTTGAAGATCAAGTGTACAAAATTTTATCAAGATCGGAGTAAAACTGTAGATTTGCATAAAAAATATACAAACAGACATTCAGTTTTATATATATAGATGAAAAAGATGACAATGGATTGACCTGAACTTAACTTGTTGTTAAGATGTTGTGACACGTCGTTATAACGTAACGAGGGTGAATTATTTATTATGCAATATCATTTGTAAAAATAAATAGAGTTAGATGTATTTTCTTAATAGTTATTTAAGCTACAAGGACACTATAACATTCGTGGGAGAATTGTATTGGCCGAGGTGTAACCGAGGCCTCTATTATTTCGAGAATGGTTTAGTCCGTGTCGTTTATTAGGTTTTTTCCGCTACCAACACCGATTAATTAGCTTCATTTCATAAATGGAAACTCTGTTCCGGAAGATTAGAATTGCAGACGGAACGATCTGACCTGAGTCTCTCTGTGTCGTCCTTCGGCGGATTGATTTCGGTGGTTCTGCTGCGGTTGAGGCCGTTGCTGACTCCAGGAGAGTCCACACGTGCACTCTCCAGGCGCTGGTACAATTCGACAGGACACAAGAAATGAAGAATCAAAGGAAAAGAGGAGAAAGATCCTTATAGGAAGACCGAAAGATCAAAAGACCCTTTTATGGAAAGAGAGCCGTTAAAGGATGAAGTAGGTAGAACTGAGCGCTTCACGAAAGATCTAGAAGGCGAAGGGAATTTATCGAGTTGGAGTCCAAAGGGAAAAAGGTAAAGTGGAACCCATGGGCCTTCCATTCCGGCCAATTCCGCAAAAACGAGGGAACAAACAGAAAGGGACAATGTTTTCCAAATTTTGTACTCAAGAAGACTGAAACTATCGAGTATAGTGCCTTAAAAAAATAAATTCCTAAAATATAAGATTACGTATTCAGATAATAAAAATGTCATTACCGGATAAAGTCACACTGGAATAGGAATAAGTTGTGTCGTTTCTGGATATGTATTACGTAACACATTTGCAAGAAGAGCGGTGCATGATTGATTAAGTTTCCTATGCTCACTGCCAGATAAAAGAAGAGTTGAGCGACTAACAACGCCAACTAGAAAATAAATGTCAACTTCAGTACGCATTTACCAATTCTTCTCATTGCTAAATGTAGGTGCCTAACACATGAACCAGTTTCAAGTGGTCCTCTGAAAAATGAGGAAGTTGACAAGTTATGCACAAATGAACTTACCGTTTAGGAAGTTGTGATACTGATAATCCACATGTTTTGATTTTATTATAATATGAGAAGAACGAAATAGTTTTCAGTCTCTCCACTTGTTTAATTTGTCTCTGTTTGAACGCATTAGGCAGAAACTTAACTAGAGCACTAGTTATTAATTTATTTGCACCTTGCATGACATTATTAATGAATTTATTAATATTTTAAGCTAATGACAATGAAACAGGAATGTAATTAGAGACGTTTAAATAATTACTACTTCGCACCATTTTTGAAATTGACCTATTTAGTTATAAAATGTATTAGCATACTGTATTATCTTAAAATAAATTGGTTTTAAACCAGCATTATTATTTATTTAATGTAAAACATACCACTTGACAAAACGAACCAAATCAATTTTTTTCCATAATCATTGAATTTCAGGTCTTTGCTCACTGAAAAGCAAAGATGGCAATTGAATCAGTAATGAGGAAAAAATATTTTCCCACTAGTGAATGTTATGCGAGTTTGTCGATAGAGGGCCAGACATGTTGTACTGAAAGTTTTTTTTAACCTGTTTTTATAACACTTTCTGAATATTAGTACCTAAAGTTTCTCTTATTTTTGACTTATTTAAATTTTTAACTTGTGATTTAGATTACAATTGGCGAAACAACGTGAAATTGCTTGGGATAAACTCCTGGAAAAATTCATGCTAAATTATTTACATTACTTGTTGGTATTACTAATTAAACTAAAATTAGTAAACAACCCATCACAAACACGCAACGCCTAACAACATAACCTCTCTATTGTTTGGAATTTTGTTGTGAAAAACTGTTTTCGTGAGTTCCGTGTTGGGTTAATTTTGTAGAAGTAATTGTTTCAGTGATTTTAACAGTTATGAAAAATAGTGATGCAGCTAGATAATAATAGCTATGTACAGTTTATATAACCTTATTTTTTACTCTTGTCATGTTTTTGTCATTTTGATTTATTTACATAAAAAAAATAGTGATTTGCGGCACAACAAGGGGTAGGCAGCAGACGAAAGCGATTATTTAATTACACTCACTGCAATTAACTCAAAATTGAAAAAGTGTCTTTTTTTTTAATCATGGAAATGTGCATTTAATCACTTGTACGGTTGGGGTCCTCGCCTACGGCTCGGACGCCTAATTTCCGTCCTCGTGATTAAATGCACCACTTTGCTCAGTTGTATTGAAAGTAGCTATTTTCGCTACACGGCATGTTTTTAACCTCGGATATCGCCTCGATAAAAAATTCCATGCCTAATAACGCATTTTAGGAAACTGTTTACCTGGGGTCAGTTCGTAGATTCGTTTTATATAAATGGCACTGTGCTGTTGGAATGTGCTTTGAAAGTACAACTTAACATTGCCATTATGGATTACCAGCATCACAACCGTCTAAATTATATTAATTTGCAATTAATTATTAATTAATCTAATGAAGAATTAGAGGGTTACCTTGAGAATTCTGAATTAAATCACCCCAATTAATTATTCGTAATTATTTCGTAATAAAAGTACCATTAGCATTGTAGTTTTACATAGATCAATAAGTTCCAAAACGAGGCAGTAGAAATGGAGAACGCTGGAAAGAAGTATACATTAATACACTAAGGAGTTCCTTTGTTAAACCTGTTGTATTTTATTGAAGATGACTCAAGTAACTTCTTTGAACGGTTAGTTTTTGGAAGTAACTGATTTATTCATCAGAGATTACTAATTTTCAGAGTCTGACGATCCTTTCGGGGTGTTGAGAAAAGTATTCATCAACTTTGGCTACCACAAGTTTTCAAAGATTTTAAATGCTTGTTTGACCGTAGCTGGTTGCTGTTTAATGTTGCTCTGTTTCCATTATTTAATAGAGAATTTCAACAAAGATTTGGTTATAAGATATTCACCGTCATTGATCGTTTCCATATACGTAAGTAAGAAATATTAATCTGCTTGATTGAATTTTTCGGTTTGTACAATTATTGCAACCACAGATGATTATAACCATGTTTATCTCCATGGTTCTCGAAAAAAGGACTAATTATTTAGTCAGCGAAGGGAAACGTCTGTTTTGGTCCATCGACAGCGCCGGCCCTCAAGCACGTCTTTTGGTTTTGAAGAATGCTTTACAAATTAATTGCTTCACCTATCTTATTTACGGAATTTCAGCCGCTTGGAGCATTGTGATGTTACCAGTTTTTGGCAGTCACAGAGAATGGATGCTCGTTGAACACGTTTTTGACCGATATTTCGGATCAAGTTCGAATATTTTATACTATATTGCATTTTCTTTTGCACCTTTCTTTATTTACACATCAATTCGTCACTGTGGCAGTTTGTTGTACCTCATATTGCAGTTGTACTTGCAAATGTTTTTGATCAATCAACACACTTTGGAAATTTGTGAAGACAAGACCGTACTTGAGAAATTGACGTTTGAACAACGTGTCCGACACGAGAACGAAACATTCAAAAAGTTGTGTTTTTGTATCGATCAACATGTTGTAATAACAAGGTAGAGTGACAACACAAATTATAGATATGTCTTTGCCAGAATTATATTTGTAGGTTAACAAAGGAACTAGTCGAAATGGTGAGATCTGTGATGGCAATATTTTTGCTTCTAGGTGTCCTAAGTTGCATCTCTGCGTTGTACTTCATATCTTACTTTGTGCGTTTCGTTTAGTTAGAGAATTAGACAACAGATCAGGATGATTTTTAATGTTTCAGATTTATGCGGACACCAGCAACATTTTGAAGATTCGGTTATGTTTCGCGTTTATCTTTAACGTTGTTGTTGTTGCCACTTTTACTCACGCTGGTCAAATCCTAATCGATGAAGTATCTAGAAAATAGAACTTTTCTTTATCAACATTAATTGAAATATTTTCAGAGTAGTTGCAATTTTGACACTTTGATGAAATGTTCCTGGTACAACTGGAATAAGAGAAACAAGACCGTTTTACATATTTTCATGACGAATTGCTTAAAACCATTTGCGATCACTTTTGCTGGAATAGTTTTAAACTACAAAATGGCAATTACTGTAAGAAAATATTTACAAGCAAATATGCGATAATTTGTACAATTTATGTTTTTACAGGTGTATCATACAGCTTGTACTTACGCTCTGGTTTTCTACAACTTACAAAAAGCCGTTTTATCTTGAAGGTGGTGCTTTAAAAATTCTTTGAATTGTTTTATAATGGTTTCATATCAAAGCACTTAAGCAAGATTATAACATGTCTTTTCACCATTTTCTCTATACATTCACTGCCAAGGCGATGAATTTTGAAGTGGCACAAATGGCACAACGGGCACAACGCATTACGAACGAGCGACTGATCTAATTGATTGCGAAACAGAGATTGTTTTATTTAATTTTAAGTGTAGAAATTACAACAATTAAAAACCAGTGATTTAAGTAGATATAAGAAAAAAATTAATGAAAACACTGATATTTGTATTAATGAAATTTGTTAAAACCTTCCAAGTCCTAGTACCTTGGTTGCCCAGGACACTCAATACAATATGTTGTTTTCTTCTTTCTTTGTTATCCTCATTTGTAACTTTCCTTTTGTTGAAGAAAAACCGTGAGATCATTTAAATTTATGATTAAAGTAGGCGCAGGAAAATTTACAAGTTGAAAAAATTCCAAATATAACTAGATGACAATCATTTTGTTCCACACTGTATTAGATGTACAGTCGGCTTTTGTACTAGTGAGTCATTTTTACATAATTACCAACACGTCAATTTCCTTTGAAGGTTGTTGCTTTTATCGGCAAAAAAACATTGAATTGGTATTAAAACCAGCAGAGAACACATTTTGAATTGTCCTTTGTTTGTTTATTGATCAACAAAGATCAAACTATAATCTTCTTTCGACTAACCTAGTTGGTACACTTGGAATATCAAAAACAGGAAGCCTTTGTTGACAATTTTGACCAATACAAGTAGACCCATCAGTTTAATGTTCACCAACGGCTTGATTGTTAACAATACTTTGTTCGTTTTCGTGAATATATTATTTGGTGATGATCTCATGGATTAGACATTTGTTTTAATTTGCAGAAAGCTTTGAAGAATTGTCCCATTTCAGGTGGCCTTTCATCAATCGTTACTACTTTCTTCTATAGTTAAAACAATATCGAGAATATCTCGTTTCAGTTGATGGAACTGAAGAGAAAAATATTTAGTTACGAGCCTGACCTCTCTGGTAACCTCTTTAGATTTCGCTTTGGGACAAGTTATTATCGCAACTTTGTCCAGAAGGAACCGGATTTTCTGTTTCGACACAGCACAGAAATCCCGGAGAATTTTTTTATTTCGTTCGGAAATAAAACCTAAAGTTGCCATTATTGATAGCATCGCAACCTTTTAAATTGTTCCAATTAGTAATCACCTAAACTTATGGCGAATTAGAAGATTACCTTGTGAATAATCATTATCATTGTATAATTATTGAATTGAAGCGTTGCAAATAGATCTAAAATCTTAATTGCGAATAAAATAAATAATGAGATTTAATTTGCGCATCAAATACAAGATAGAAAAATAGCTTTTATATCGATTTCGGCAGCACGGATCCGGTTCGAAGGACGAAAAAATGTCCTAGTATTCCTGTGACTATACTATAGTCCAATTTTTACCCTTCTGCGATGACGTCATTATCTAGTAACTTTACGTATGTTTGAGCTAGGATCAGAAACAAATTTGAATTGATCATAAATAACTATAAATGTGTCAAATTTGTTGACAATTGCTTCAAAAGGTTATGTTTGTAATCAATGTAATAAGTAAAAGAAATGAAAAATTGTCAAATTGACAGGAGCATAAAATAACCACAAAGAAACCAACAATAAATAAACGTGCCTTTTTTTTTGTTTTTTTCTGTTTATGTCGTTTCAATAAAGAGAAAGCGAGGAAGGAAATCGTGACGTCACCTCAAAAGGGTAAAAATTGGACTATATCGTCCAGAAAATTAAATATTACTTATTCATGATAAAGAAACAAAAATTTTCTTGCGTTATTAAAGTACCATCATCGCTGTCGTTACACACAGATCAATAAATACGAACAGGCCCACTTGGAAACAGTAGATAAATATAAATCTGAGAAGAAGTTTGCATTTATGCACGAACGAGTTCTTTTGTTAAATTTGAAAAACCACCGAAGTACTTGCTTCGTTAATAACAATTGATTGTCCTAAATATCAGAATCTCACGTTCTTTTCGCTGCCTAGTAAAAAAACGTAGTTTTTCAGACCACGGAAAAATCGTTAATCTAGACAAGGTTGTATTTTACTGAATCGAGAAGATGACTCAAGTAACTTCTTTTAACGGTTAGTTTTTGTAGTAACTGATTTATTCAACAAAGATTACTAATTTTCAGAGTCTGACGATCCTTTTCGGGTGTTGAAAAAAGTATTCATCGACTTTGGCTACCACAAAATTACAAAATTGTTCAATGCTAGTTTGGCTTTAACCAGTTGTGTTGGTATCTCGCTCGTTTTTCACTTTACGATAAAGAATTTTAACAAAGATTTCATCATAAGATATGGACCGTCAATGATCGCTTTGGTCTATGTAAGTAAAAGATTTTATTTGTTACTAAATTGTAAACGTCATTTATTCGAACTGTCACTTGACGTTGAAAAGTCATTTTAACTGGCTAGTAGCGTTAAATTGACAGCAGACCAGTTATGAATTTAACAAGTTAGTAGAGAAATTTGAAATTTGGAAAGGATAGTAGCGTTTTTAACATTTGAACATTTTTATTTCTTTGTTTCATACAAATTAAAATTAAATGTACAATTAGAATTTCCGCTAATGTCGAACATTCCTGAAGCGGAAGTGAATTCGCTCGTCATTGGACAATTAATTGTAGAACCTCCCGAAGTGGAAGCCACATCTGTTGAGTTTCGTCCAGGAAACATTTTTTTCCCAATTTCAATTTTTTTATTGATAGAATCATCCACATAACCTTCCGCAATTCCACTACTTTTCCATCCTCCCACACGTTTTAGTGTCAAAATATCTCCACCTGCATCCACAACCATTGTTGCTGCTGATCGGCGAAATGAGTGACCTGTGTATAATTCAGGTTCTTGTAGCCCTAAGTATGTTGCAATTTTTTTCGGTACACCGCCAATAGTGTGCTGGCCAACATTGAGGGAAATACATTTGCCATTACGGTAGGTTAAAAAGAAACGTAATTGGTCTGCTTGACGAGGACGAAGAGCTGCATATTTTCTGTACAAAACACAAGGTTGAAAACTGCAGTCCTCATCTGTGATCGTAAATCTCCTTGTTGTTAAATTCTTTGTATTCCGTAAAGTGACGATAATATATTTCTCAACATCTTCTACGTCCTTCACGAGAGAAGCTCGTCACACCGGCAAGCACCAAAAATTCCAAAAATTGTAATCACTTTATATAACAACCAATAGTCATCAGGAGCTTCAACAAGAAATTTTTCCACTTGCTCTTTTGTTAAAACCCTTGCCTTCTTCGGCACGTAACGCTCATTCTTTCTCTTGAGAAAAGCAATTACCTTATGAAATCTACAAATGTCAAGTTAAAATATCACTTTTTTGACAACGTCTGTAATAGGAAAACAAACCTGCGAACTTCAGCATTTTCTTTAATTTCCAGGCAGCTTTTTAACATGGACCATTTCGACCACAAAGAATTGGGGCTAAATTTGTCTGATAGTTGGTGAAGATACACCAAAAGAACGTCTTCCGTTACACCAGTTACGTTATTGTTTTTCTGCCAATTTTTAAATTCTTCATATTCTCGTTCATATCTTGCTAAAGACTTCGCTGGCAGTAAACTGGAAGCCACGTTTATAGCTTCCTTTTTGATTTCTTCTGGCACGTTCATTTGAGAAAAAATCTTGACGGAAATAAACAATTTGAACAAACGGCGCGTTGTCATAGTAATTGTACTTCTAAGGTTTCTGAGTTTTGAGCAATAATTTGGAAGAAAACAGAATTTGATCATTTTTAATTTTATTTAGTTGTTTACAATTTAGTAACAAATAAAATATTATACAAGACACGCCAGGTAACTGGTTTTACTGGCTCAAGGAGGTAACTGACTCGTCTTCGACTCGTCAGTTATATCCTCCATTCGCCAGTAAAAACCATTTTACCTGGCTTGTAATGTAAAATACTATAATTTGCTTCACTTCAATCTTGCATTTTTACGCAGATGACAACGTCGATGATTATTTCCATGTTCATCGAAAATGAGATTTTTCATTTACTCGGCGAACAGAAACGTCTCTTTTGGTCCATCAACGGCGCTAGTTCTCAAGCTCGACTCATCATTTTGAAGAAAGCGTCAAGAATCAACTGTTACACGTATATTATTTACACAGTTTCAGCCCTTTGGAGCATTGCTATGTTACCAGTTTTTGGCAGCCACAGAGAATGGTTAATGATTGAAGAAGTTTTTGATCAATATTTAGGGTCAAGTTCAAAAATGATTTCTCAAATATTTATTTATTGTGCACCTTTTGCTCTTTATTCATCATTTCGTCACTGTGGTACCTTGTTGTATAACATATTACAGTTATGCTTGCAAATTTTTTTGATCAATGAACATATTTTACAAATTTCTGATGACAAGACTATTCCGGAGAAATTATCATTAGAAAAACGTCTCCACCATCAAAACCAAACATTCAAGAAGTTACGTTTTTGCATCCAACATCATGTTGTAGTAGCAAGGTAATGTGACAATACGATTTGTAAACATGTCTTATAAAGAATTATATTTAAAGAGTGACAAAAAAAATGCTCCAACTGGTGAGGTCTGTCATTGCAGTATTTTTACTTCTAGGTAGCTTAATTAGCATCTCCGGATTTTACTGCATGTTTTATGTGCGTTTTATTTAATTACCGAACTAGACAACAGATCAGGATAATTGTCAATGTTTCAGATTTTTGTCGACGCGAGCAACATTTTGAAGCTTCGCTTATGTCTCTCGATTATGTGTAACATTCTTGTTGTTGCCATTTTTTGTCACGCTGGTCAGATGCTAATCGATGTGGTAGCTAGAACAATCTAGATTCTCTTCAACAACCTCTATTGAAATGTTTCCAGAGCAGTTGCAATTTTGACACTTTGATGAAATGTTCCTGGTACAACTGGGACAAGAGAAACAAGACGGTTTTACACATTTTCATGACCAATTGCTTAAAACCATTTGCGATCACTTTTGCTGGAATAGCTTTAGACTACAAATTGGCAATTACAGTAAGAAACTACGAGTATTTACAAGCAAATCTACAATAATTTGTGCAATTTATGTTTTTGCAGATGTTTCGTACAGCTTGTAGTTACGCTCTGGTTTTCTACAACTTACAAAAAAACGCTTGATCTGGGGAGATCGAGTTATTAATTAAAAATTAAGTGTTCAGTTTCTAGCTTAATCATTGTTACAATTTATTGCATAATTTCTTTTAGATTAAATGTATTCTCACTATAGCATCATAAATGAATGTTAACACCTTGTTTATTACAACAAATGTTTTATTTTACCCTACGGGCTTACCGATTCCTTATTAAGCTATTAGATTATTAAATTTTCGCCTATTGTGATGAGACAACCAAAAGGGATCATGAAGCGAAAAATAAATACAATCAGAGCAAATACCCAAAATGCAAGGAGTAATTGTAGCAAAAGCTTCCTGAACGGGACTCCTGAGTTGTTCTTCTGTAGCAATAGAGCTTCTGCATACAATACTTTTAACATGGCCCTAAAGAAAGAAATTCAGGGATTTAAATCGGGGGACCGCGCAGGCCAGTGTCGTGGATCGCCACGATCTATCCATTGATGAGGATACTGTTGATCCAAAATTACTCGAACTTGTCGACTGTGTGTGGTGGTGCACCATCGTGTTGAAACTAGCAGTTAGCACAAAAAAGAAGTGGAATGTCTTCAAACAAATTGGGAAGTTCTGCGTTCAAAAATTCTGCGTAAATGTCTCCCGTTAACTGTGCAGGAATTTGAAAAGGTTTTATTTAAAGAGGTAAGTCCACAAATTTGTACAAAACCGTTCTTGAAATTCTCTTGAAAATAGAGCATGTGGATTTTCTTCCACCTAGATATGCGCATCGTAGCATCCTTGTCTGCCGAAAATTGATTCATCAGAAAACAAAATCCTGGAAACAAAATTAGGATTGTTTTCTTCTAGATTTAAAAACCATGTACAGAATTCCCGTCTGGCAGGGTAATCTTCTGGCAAATGCTGCACATGCGTTAATGGTATGGATGACGCCGTTCAGTCTTCATCACTTGATGTAAAGTAACGCTTAAGGTATAAGATTATATGGCAGCACTAAAATTATCCCAATAATGGAAACCAATATTGGCGTTAAGATGGTTGTCTCGGCTCGTGCAGCTGCATCCCTTTTCCTTCGTTCAGGGCAGGGATTAAAAATTTGTGAATGAACTTGTTTTTGATGTTTATTGTAAATTTTGTTATTGTAACGAAATTCCCTTTAGTACTTTGTGTCTTGAAAACAGTAAAGATGATTTGTAATAGTATTGTATATTTAATAAATAAATATAATTTCGTCGGTACGCATTTGTTTTGAGGCCGGCTCTGGAATTCACAACAGAGAATTGCTTCAAGCATGATTTATGGTTGGGCTGACCGCCTACTGCAATTGTCACAAAAGGAACGTTTATCTCCGGCCAAATACTTTTAAAGGGCCATATAATCTTATACCTTAAGCGTTACTTTACAGAAGTTTTCGAAATATTCAATTCCTGAGCAACTTCTTTAAAGGTTTCGATACCTTCTTCAAAGGCATCTAAAATAGCCTCTTCGTTCTCAACAGTGCGTACAGTCCTGGGAGCACCACCAATTTCCTTTCTATTCGGTAAAATTTGACTTGTCTCGACTGTTTGTGCGATAACACTGATGAGCCTTTTGTGATTGGGATGATTCCTGTTAGGAAAACGTTGGGCATTCTGGCATTCCGTCCACGTAAATATCAACATTTCCACATAATCTGCTGCAGAATACATGATGAAAGAGCACGAAGGCGGTACTAAAGCAAACTGAAATTACTTTTGGAACCATATCATCTTTCTTTGACATTTCTATATCATGGAAACTGCAATCGATTTTAACGTTGAAAATACGTGATTTATATTAACAATTCTACGACCTGACAGCGGAAATTTTGTTTCATTTGGAGTATTAGCACTTTCTTGTAAAAAAACATCGTCATCTAAATTTTCTAAACTATCATTTAAACATATAGGTCTTATAATTATTGTCTATGATATGTTCAGCTGTAATAGTAATTATACACCAAGGTAGAGAAGACATTTTTTTAAGCCGAGGTAGTTTATTATTATTGGTTACTTTGTGGTTATTTTATGCTCCTGTCAATTTGACAATGTTTAATTTATTACATACATTGATTACAAACGTAAACTTTTGAAGCAATGGTCAACAAATTTGAAACTTGATAGTTATTTTTGATCAATCCAAATTTATTTTTGATCCTAGAGTCCAATTTTTACCCATTTGCAATGACGTCATTATCTGCAGCGTGATCAACAATGCCTGAGTCTGTTGGCAATGAAACAATTGAAAAATATTGGTGTTTTTCTGTTTCATAATTGGCACTGACTGGATGTTTTAACTTGACACGACATTAAAAAAAATTAGGTTATGTCGGGTATGTTTATGCTATTACAAAAATTACCCTTTGACGGTTAACGTCAAATTCGCCTGTCAACTCTATCAAAGCTGACAACCGGAAATGCGTTTAGTTACAGTGGTACCAAAATCATTCAAATTTTCATTGTTACCAACAGATTCAGTCATTCTTGATCACGTTGTACGGGGTGATCAAGAAGGACTGTTTGAGTTGGTAATACTGAATTTTATTTTTAAATGGTACAACTGGAGCAACTTCCGTTGTTGATGGTTTCACGCTGACTGTCGCATCATTGACAAATAAAATTTGACATTTCAAATTAAATTAAACATGCTGGTGAATCGTTCGAGAGAAGAGTTAATTTATGTTTAGACCAAAATATGGAGCTCTTCGAGAATTTCCTTTAGTTCATTTTTAGATTATTGTTCTGAATTCCAACTTTGATTTCTTTTTGCCGATAATTTTTGCTCTCATAACCTACCATTTTGTCGTTGTTAATGCTACGTCAGATATCTGTCAAATAAACCAACAAAACATATCGGGTTGCAGTGTTGTAAATAGCCGAATAAAAAAAATGTTGTTAATTGTATTGCCAACTTAAACAGTCCTTCTTGATCACCCGGTAGTAACTTCACGTATGTTTGAGCTTGGATTAGAAACAAATTTGAATTGATCATAAATAATTACAGGGTTATTATAAATGATTTTAGGCGAAGCAAGCCATGCCCATGTTATGAAATTTGTTGACAATTGCTTCGGAAGGTTATGTTTGTAATCAATGTAATAAGTAAAAGAAATGAAAAATTGTCAAATTGACAGGAGCATAAAATAACCACAAAGAAACCAACAATAAATGAACGTACTGTAACGGTCCGAATAGGTTCGATAAATTAAGAATTTTAATTTTAAAAATAATTTCAACGAAATATTTTAAATACCGTTCATTTGCGACGGAAATGCTGGTCAGTTGTAAATTTTATTGTTGCTTTGTTCACAAGAGTGGCACCACATTCCTCAAGTGAAATCTGCCAACCTTTCTTTGAAATAGCAGGTACGCGTCCGGGGCAAAACATAGCCCAAGGGGAACAAGTGTTCAGGGGAAAGGAAGCGTTGCAATAAATTTATTGTAATTACATGTTCGACAATTTGGGTGGTCCAGTTAAAATCAGGGGATAATTGAATTAATGAATTTGATGTTGGCAGGTTCCAAATTGAGAGAACAACAAAATTAATGTTCATTAGGTTAATTTAATTTTTTAGCATTCTCAAATTTGTGGCATATTTGTAATTAAGGGCGAGAATTGCAAATTAAAAACAGAGCGCTTTATCGTAGAAAAGAACTAGAATCGTTTACACTTTTAGTTAGAAAAGTAACAAAGCAAAGTAGAAAGGGAGTCGGTAGAAAACACAGAGGACCGGGTATCGGTAAAGCCAGGTAGTCGTAGAAATCAGACGTGTGAGTGAGAGAGAGAGAGAATGAAATTTGCGAAGTAATCATTAATTAGAACGGTTTTGGGGAATCAAACCAATGTAGAACAATTTTTAGAAGTAGCAGAACAACGGAACTTAGTTGCATGAAATGGCACTTGCGTAACAGCGTTTCAAGCCCAATTTAGGTTTCAAAATAAGGTTAATTTGTTTCATTTTAATTATGTTTGTTTCATTTTAATTGTGTTTGTTTTATTTTAATTATGTTTGTTGCATTTTAATTATGTTTGTTTCATTTAAATTCTGTTTAATTCTTGGTGCTGATTTTTATTATTGTATAGAGTCGGTAATTCAGTGTTCCTTTTCAGAGTTCTAATTCAACAACAAATTATGTATATACGGTCTGGTCCTAACAAAAGTCTAAATTTAAACATTTAAAATAATGGTGGAAAAACGGAAACTGTAATTTCAAAAGTTTTAGAGATTTCGAAAAGGCGTCGCGATCGGCGTAAAGTAGAACCGAGCTGATTGGTCACGTTGGTCAAGTAGGGGTTGCGAAAGTGGGGTGCGCCAGAAATGATAAAACCGATTGCGGGACGGGAAACAAGGCTTTTTTTGATTGACTCGGGGTTTGATCTCCAAAGTAGCCGGAGGTACGTTCAGTACTTCCAGCAGCCATTTTGTGACCACGTTCTTTACATTTACAAGGTAAATTATTCCTCTAATTTTTGTACATTATTTGTAGCCGCGATTTAATTAGCCCAACAGCATTTAGTTCTTTATCGTTCTAACGTAAAGATGATATTATTTTCTTGGAGCTTTTGGTGACCACGTGACTCTTTAGAATCTTGAATTAAATTCCTTATAGCGAAGTATGTGATCTTCTTGCATTTACCGATTGGGGGAAACGTGCTCTTGTCAAGGGGAACCATTATGCAATCATTATAAAACATTTCCATTCATTATTTATGTCTTGGATTCTCGAGTTCGGGAAGCTACCGCCAGTGTCTGTCGCACTCAATTAGCTGTGGTCCGGCATAAGTGCACAAACCGCCATGTCACCCGTAAACGGGACAGTGACCAAACTAGGCCAGCTGACACGTGAAGAGAGGTACCCTTTGGCCCTGTTAGAACCCTTTTTTCCCTTTTATTTTCGACCACCGGAGTAGACCGGGGTGATCTATGAGATTCCAGGGCATCGCGTCGGGTTCAATTTAATTGGGGTAATTGAAATCTAAATCGGATCACATAGTTCGCATCTCCAACTCGTATAATGCCGTTCGCGCCATAAACTCCTATATTTGCCCAGCTTAGTCATTTATTCATGAGTCAGATCTCAATTCGAGGGCCGCGAGTCAAATCTCATTGGGTCAAATTTCCGCCAACTTCTGTTATTAAAGTCATTTATTTATTTCTATCATTTGTTGGGACCAAACGCCACCATACTCGATTATTTGTTAAATAAAATTTAAGTGAAGTGTGCGCAATCGTTTTAATTTCATCTTTGAAAACCGTCCAAAGGTACGGCCTCTCATTAGAGCCTAATTAAAGAAAAATGGAAAATAATACACAACGTAGGATCCATAAATATTTCTTTCTCATTGTTTTTGTTTCGTATTTTTCCGCAAAATTTCATCTGAGGGAATGCGGCAACCAACAATACACCAAACGAGGAAAAAAAAATCATCGAGGAAAAGTTAAGGAAGTCGAAAGGTTACAGTACCGCTTTTTTTTTTCTTCTGTTTCTGGCGTTTCAATAGAGAGAAAGCGAGGAAGGAAATCGTAACGTCACCTCAAAAGGGTAAATATTGGACTCTAAAATAACAACTATTTTTGCGTTAAAATTTGATTAATAGTGTCAGTTGTTTGACGTTTATTAGCTAAAGATAGCAGAGATACGAAATATCTGACACTGTCAAAGTCATAGCCTTTACATTTATGTATATTAATAATTGTCAGTTATTTTATTCAAAAGAATTTTCTTCAAGTAAGAGTTTCAACCAGTAAAGTACATAGATAAATACGTCCAAACTACAAGAAAATCTAAAATTTGCCAACTTTGTTGACAGTAGGAAGATTCAGTGCTCTTGTAAAATGACTGACGGGTCTCGAAAGGGTACCTGATGCAGTGTTGGACCAATTCAAGAATTCTGAATACTTCTGCAACTTTAACTACACCACGCCCAAAAGTTTTATTGCTTTGCACCGAGCGCACCATTTTTGAAATTTGCAATAGTACGAGTAGATTATATCACTAAGAGTAGAAGTGAGTTTTTTTGTGCCAAGCCCAGAGATTGAAAACCGAGACGAAGTCGAGGTCGGCAACTGGGCGGAGCACAAAACGACCTTTTGACAATGGCTTGTCATTTCTTTATTTGCTTCAAAAACTGTTTTCCTATTTAAAAAACTGATCACTTGTGTGATTTTTGTTCAGCATTATAGTAAATAAATTGTTCCGAGAAAATGTTGTTGTTTCATTTTTGGTACGAACAACCTACGTTAAAGGAATTGTCACAAATTAATTATAGATCATTTGATTGTCATTTTTAAACATGAATAAGCGAACGTCAATTAAATTTGTAGAAAAAAAAATAAGCTCATAATTTTTTACTCTTGTCATGTTTTTGTCATTTTGATTTATTTACATTAAAAAATTGATTTGCGGCATAATAAGGGGTAGGCAGCAGGTGAAAGCGATGATTTAATTACACTCACTGCAATTAGCTCAAAATTCAAAAAGTGACAAAAAAATGCTGCTCAAAATTTCGATTCCGCGACTCTTTTTTATGACAATGGAAAAAAATCAGATTCAACACGCATGAGCAAATGTGCATTTAATCACTTGTCCTGTTGGGACCCTCGCCTACGGCTCGGACGCCCACCTTCCGTACGCGTGATTAAATACACCACTTTGCTCACATGGCATATTTTTAATCTCGGACATCGCCTCGATAAAAAATCCCATGCCTAATAACACATTTTAGGAAACTGTTTACGTGGGGTCAGTTGACTGATTCGTTTTATATCAATGGCATTGTGCTGTTGGAATGTGTTTTCAAAGTAAAACTTAACATTGCCATTATGGATTACCAGCATCACAACCTTCTAAATTATTTTGATTAGTAATTAATTATGAATTAATCTAATGGAGAATTAGTGGGTTACCTTGAGAATTCTGAATTAAATCACCCCAATTAATTATTCGTAACTATTTCGTAATAAAAGTACTATTAACATTGTAGTTTTACATAGATCAATAACTTCCAAAACGAGGCAGTAGAAATGGAGAACGCTGGAAAGAAGTTTACCTTAATACACTAGGGAGCGCCTTTGTTAAACCGGTTGTATTTTATTGAAGATGACTCAAGTAACTTCTTTGAACGGTTAGTTTTTTGAAGTCACTGATTTATTCTTCAGAGATTACAAATTTTCAGAGTCCGACGATCCTTTTGGGGTGTTGAGAAAAGTATTCATCGACTTTGGCTACCACAAGTTTTCAAAGATTTTAAACGCTATTTTGAGCTTGGCTAGTTGCTGTTTAATGTTGCTCTGTTTCCATTATTTAATAGAGAATTTCAACAAAGATTTGGTTATAAGATATTCACCGTCATTGATTGTTTCCATCTACGTAAGTAAGAACCATTAATCCGCTTGATTGCATTTTTCTGTTTGTACAATTATTGCAACCACAGATGATCATAACGATGTTTATCTCCATGGTTCTCGAAAAAAGGACTCATTATTTAATCAGCGAACGGAAACGTCTGTTTTGGTCCATCGACAGGGCCGGCCCTCAAGCACGTCTTTTGATTTTGAAGAATGCTTCACAAATTAATGGCTTCACCTATCTTATTTACGGAATTTCAGCCGCTTGGAGCATTGTGATGTTACCAGTTTTTGGCAGTCACAGAGAATGGTTGCTCATTGAATACGTTTTTGACCGATATTTCGGCTCGAGTTCAAATATTTTATACCATATAACATTATGTTTGTCACCTTTCTTTATTTACACATCAGTTCGTCACTGTGGCAGCTTGTTGTACATCACATTGCAGTTGTACTTGCAAATGTTTTTGATCAATCAACACATTTTACAAATTTGCGATGACAAGACCGTTCTTGAGAAACTTGAACAACGTGACCGACACGAGAACGAAACATTCAAAAAGTTGTGTTTTTGTATCGACCATCATGTTGTAATAACAAGGTAGAGTGACAACACAAATTCTAGATATGTATGTCTTTGCAAGAATTGTGTTTGTAGATTGACAAAGGAACTAGTGGAAACGGTAAGATCTGTGATGGCAATTTTTTTGCTTCTAGGTGTCCTAAATTGCATCTCTGCGTTGTACTCCATGTCTTATGTGCGTTTCGATTATTTAGAGAAGTAGACAACAGATCAGGATGATCGTTAATGTTTCAGATTTATGCGGACGCGAGCAACATTTTGAAGCTTCGATTATGTTTCGCCACTCTCTGTAACGTTGTTGTTGTTGCCACTTTTTCTCACGCTGGTCAAATCTTAATCGATGAAGTATCTAGAAAATAGAACTTCTCTTTAGCAACATTAACTGAAATATTTTCAGAGTAGTTGTAATTTTGACACTTTGATGAAATGTTTCTGGTACAACTGGAATAAGAGAAACAAGACGGTTTTACATATTTTCATGACGAATTGCTTAAAACCATTTGCGATCACTTTTGCTGGAATTGTTGTGGACTACAAATTGGGAATTACTGTAAGAAACTATTTACAAGCAAATCTGCAATAATTTGTGCAATTTATGTTTTTACAGGTGTTTCGTACAGCTTGTACTTACGCTCTGGTTTTCTACAACTTACAAAAAGCCGTTTTATCTTGAAGGTGGTGCTTTAAAATTTCTTTGAATAGTTTTATAATGGTTTCATATCAAAGCACTTAAGCAAGATTATAACATGTCTTTTCACCATATTCTCTATACATTCACTGCCAAAACGATGAATTTTGAAGTGATACAAATGGCACAACGGGCACAACGCATTATGAACGAGCGACTTGTCTAATTGATAGTGAAACAGAGATTATTTTATTTAATTTTAAGAGTAGAAATTTACAACAATTAAAAACCAATTATTTAAGTATACATAAGTAAAAAAAAAACGAGAATACTGATATTTGTATTAATGAAATTTGTTAAAACCTTTCAAGTCCTAGTGCCTTGGTTGCCCAAGACACTCAATACAATATGTTGTTTTCTTCTTTCTTTGTTATCCTCATTTGTAACTTTCCTTATGATGAGGATATACCGTGAGATCATTTAAATTTATGATTAAACTAAGCGCAGGAAAATTTACATGTGAAAAAATTCCAAAGCTAACTAGATGACAATCATTTTGTTCCACACTGTATTAGGTGTACAGTCGGCTTTTGTATTAGTGAGTTATTTCTACATAATTACCAACACGTCAATTTCCTTTGAAGGTTGTTGCTTTTATCGACAAAGAAACATTGAAGTGGTATTGAAACCAGTACACAAAACATACTGAATTGTCCTTTGTTTGTTTGTTTATTGATCAACAAAGATCAAACTAAAAAATCTTCTTTCAAAAGTGAAAGATTGAAGTTGATGGTTCGTTGGTAGAATCGCTCGCTAATATTAGTCCAGATCTAGTGATAGGACAAGATAAGTACTGTGATGAACGCGGTATTTATACATCTTATTTTATTACCATCGCGGAAATTATTCACCTTAAATTCAACAAATTCAAATTTGTCTTAACGACCTCCAAATTGTTTCTGTGCAATTTATGCATTCCATTTTTAAATACACACACGTCTTGTAAATGTCAGAATGTTGAGAAAAACAGAGCCGTTCCCACGAAGGGTTTCCTGGAATTTAAGACCGTTGCAAATCGCAAAATTAACTTCTTTTCTTTCAAAAGGCCATGTGGTATTTCTCTAAGTTATCAGGGTGGCGAGACGCCCACCATACTCGACCAGTCGACCAAGCAAAGCATTCATTTGCATACAAAAAGATAAATAATTTAATTGTTGTTTAATATTGGATGAAAAATAGAGATATAACGATAAATAAATTAATACATCCGTTTAGAAAGAAGTCGCCGTGTATTTTGAGTGACAAAAACAAAATTTAACTCGAATTAACAACGTTGATAATAATCCGATTGATCTGGGTTTGGCGTAAATGATGTTTCATTTAAATTTCACATAAGATGTTACATTAAATAGGAAGTTTTGTAGGTCTAGCATTAACAACGACAAGCCATCAACAACCGAAAGTTACTCCTGTTATACGATTTAAAATACAATTCAGTGTTACCAACTTAAACAGTCCTATTTGATCACCCCGTATGTTGTATTATATTGTCCAATGGACAAACAAATTGTATGTTTAATAATGTTGATATTGCGAATCGAAAAACCACCCTAACTAGGAAATAATAATATTTTTAAGCGAGTTAAACGAGGTTTGATCGAATGCCAATGCGTCGTAAGAGTCAAATTTGCATAATTCCACACATGTGGAAAATGAGTAACAAGGGAAGGGGGGTAGGCGAGTTAGCGTCCCCTATTTAAAGTTTTGGCACATTTGTCTTAAGGAATTCGATTTTTGACTGTCTTTCGAGCTAGTCGATATCCGTGTGTCTACCTTTGCGATTTTGTTTAAATTTTCCAAATTTAAACTATATTCTTTTTTTTATTAAATCACTTTAGCGTCGTTTAGAGTGCCGAGTGCTAATAAATAAGTTAGTGCCAGTTCCAACAACAGGTGCCGACGATCAACCAGGGTGTTAAACTTTCTAGGTAAGCCCGAGAAAGGGTTATATTATTTTGATTAATTAACTTTATGTCGAAATTTACTTGTTTTTCGTTGAACTCATTTTATCAGTCATTCACCATGGAATTTTCAATTTCAATTTATTCAACAATTTGAAATAATCAAAATCAAATTTTAAATAAATTTCCAAGTTACAAGGTACTTGAAGTAAATATTTAAAGTTAGAGGTAACCAGCAACAAATGATTCTATTTCCGATGGAAAGGGATTACCTAAATCACAAATTTAACTTATCTTATCCATTTATTCGACATTTTATATTAAATTCATTACTCCATATTTGAGTGTAATCACCAGTCAGGGATTTTGAAACCCAACCGTCAATTACCAATTTATAACTAAATCGTTCCTGGATTTTCTCAACTGGTGCTTTCAAATCAGATCGAAATTTCTAGTTATAAACTTTAGGGAGATAGAATAATTGGTTGCATATTCAATATAGGGTAGAGTAGGGCTATTTCTCTCCCGCGTCGTGTTTAGGCGACCAAGCAAAATGATTGTTTTGCACCAATTGCACCTGAAATTATAGGCGCGTTTGTCGGCCACCAACGATGAGGAGAGTCGTGGTTCCCGGGGACCCTCTTCTCCAACTTTACTAGGTCTAAGACACGGTGTCAGGTCGTAGTTTCCGACCGTGGACTTAGAATGGGCGTCGTAATTCCCGCTCCAACGACATGTACCATGTATGTGTGGGCTACCACGAGGACAAACGCGTCAAAAGTTACATAGTCGGTCAAGAAGCACACCTGGATGGCGTAAAACGCTTTGATTGGTCGAATTAAAATGTTTTTTTCTTGATTACCGTTTAAGCTAGAAAACGTTTCCTTTGGGATAATTTTTATTTATCTTTTTTGGAGAATTCTCCTTTTTTCTGTGGAGAGCGAGTTCTGGGACACATAAACATAACTAAACAAAAAATAATAATTTCAAAAATAAGCTTTTTCATTCCTATCCCCCACCCCTCTCCTTCTCCATCCTTTCCCTTCTCCATCCTTTCCCTTCTCTTTCATCCATCCTATCTCCCTTCAGTCTTTATTCGTATTTCTCCCCCTCTCTCTCTCTCATTTCGCTACATCCTTCCAATACCTTCTCTCTCCTCGTTCTCACATCTGAATCTCGCCTTCACTTTTCTTTCTTTTTCTCTCCTCAGGTACTCCGGAATTTCCTCTGTCATACATTTCCCTCCTGTACCTTGATTCTTTGATTTTCTCCCTTCTTTGTTGCTTGTTCGTGTCTTTATCCCTTTCACTCAGCTCCCAATTCATCCATCTTTCTTCTGCTTTCAATCTTTCCACTTCTTCACTGGCATACCCGTTCTTCTCTCTTTCTTCTCCGTGTTCTTTTTCTTTTCTCTTCAGCATTCCGTCAGTCTCCTTTTATATTTAAACTTTGCCGCTTTGTTGTGTAAGTTTGAATTCTTGAGATTTCGACACCAAAGTGGAAAGATTTTTTAAAAAATTCACGATTAGCAGCATGTTGGAAATCTGGGACACCGTTAGAATAAATTTAGACCTTCCAGCGGGCAATTTTCTAAGAAGAAACAATTGTTGACAACCACATAATTAAGATAACAATAAATACTAGATTTCATTAAGTATACCTATGTATTTTATATTTATCCTCCATAATTTCAGCAATAAACTGTTTCCGATGTCCCAATTAGGTAATCAAATACATTTGGAAAAAATATAATTGCAGGGTTCGATTCGAATTATTACCTGAATGATAATTTTTCCTAATACGTTTGAGGACATTCTACGTGTGGTCAGTTGATTGGTTATTTTTATGACAACTGTACTAGCAAGAATTTCTTGCCTCCGTCTTGCCAACAGTTAGTTGCCATTATGGACTATGACCATCACAACCTCCTCAACTGTAAGTTTACCGATAAATTTACAATTCCATCTGGATAATTTTCCTGTGGACATGTTCCAGACGACTACTTATACCTACTCCGGGTGTTGGGCAGCGACATTTATCTTTCAAAATGTGTCAAATTCATCCTGAAGCTGACATTCACCTTCCACATGGCACTCCTAGTCGTCCAACTGTACTTCTTTCTTCTGGCACCAAGCACAACACTCTTAATCAATTACGGACCACCCGTCCTGCAAATGTGTTACGTACTATTTGTCCAGAAACATCACAACCTCTTCCTGAAGTTTTCATTTTAGGCTGATTTCATCATCTTGAATCTCTTGTGGAGAAGTCAGTTGGTGCAAGAAATCATGAGCGTCATCGACCTGTGGGAGATCGATTCCGCCGGTGAAGACACCAAACGAAGAATCATAAGAGAATCCAGACGAATAAATGTGTTTGTGACGATCAACGTGATTCTGGTGATGACATGGGCTACTAGTCATGTTGTTTGCTATGATTGCTCGGAGACGGTTTTTGTTCGGCGTACTCTTCACTTGTTGTTTCCACGACTGGCCACGTTTCTTGTTGTTCTTTTCAACCTGACGACTTATGTGGCAGGTGTTGCGACGATGGCGCATCCATTTCAGATGATTTACGTGACAGAACATGTGACATTTCAAATGTATATGTGTAAGATACTGATCGAAGAGTTGAGCAGTTGCAAAACTCTCGAAGAAAAGTTGATTTATGATGAAGATTATCAAGATTTGACCAAATTAAGACTCAAATCTTTAATTAAAAGACATTCTGATTTTATCCGGTAACTCTTGAAATTGTGTTTCGTCAATGTTTGTTTCTGTTTTTGTTATTAAAAACACCACGCAGCAATTTCTCCCACTTTTTGAACTGTTCTTGATGCATCCTCTAATTAATGTTGTTCTGTTACAGATGGAGAGACAATACGTTGTTGATCATAAAAAATCTTATGATCCCATTTATTTTGGCCGCCATCGGCATCACTACAAGTATTGCTCTTTCCTTGTTACAGGTGAGAACCTTCCTTTCTAAATGTATTGTTCTTTTCAACCGACTCTTTCTGCGACCCATTTTCTCTCACGTTTTTTGACGATATCTGTTTTGCAGGATGTGATATCGTGGCGTAGTTATCTGTTGCTGGTTTGCGTCGTGTTGACCATCACAAGTCTGATATCAGCTGGACATCATTTAGAAGACGAGGTGAAACATTCTGCAATGTTTGGTTTGATATTGAATGATTTTTCAGTCAGAGAAAATGTTGATGAGTTTTTCTATCCCAAAATGGTACACTTGGAATATCAAAAACAGGAAGCTTTTGTTGACAATTTTGACCAACACAACTAGACCCATCAGCTTAAAGTTCACCAATGGCTTGATTGTTAACAATACTTTGTTTGTTTTCGTGAGTATCATTTGGTGATGATCTTATGGATTAGATATTTGTTTTAATTTGCAGATTGGAAAAACACTCTATTCGATTGTTTCGTTCTTCTGGAGTACAAAAAATGGGAAACACTAACTCAGATTCATTTTAGGTGTTTTTAAAAATTTTCTTTAGCGAAAACTATTCTATTAACTATGAGAAGTTATCTACTATCTCTTCTATCTTTTTATAGCTCTATCTTAAACTTCATATAAGAAGTTAAAATGTTATCGTACAATAGAAAATCTAAATTATATTAAACACGAAACACTTGTATGTGAAAAATTGCAACAACTTGATTTCGAAAATGTTTCAAAATCTCCACTCACTGATCAGGTACAAGTTTTTCAAAAGCGTGAATTATAAAAGAAAGACTCACTCTTTTGAAAACACATTTAAAGAAAATAAAAAATTTACTTATAAACAATACAGAACAGAAAACCGACCTTGGAATGCAATTTTCTTAGTTAAAAGCTATATTATAACAATAAACAGCAGTTATGGAAGTTCTCTTCGTTTTGAGCAAATACCACGTCAACTTTCATAATGTACCGTTATAAAATATTATAATAACTATTATACATGTTTTGTTGAGATATCAGCATGAATAGTTAAATAATGTCCTAACCTGTCCGAGGGTTTGGCTTGAAAACATTAAATAACGTAATTATAAATTTTGTTCCTTACTTTATCATCATACTGTATACTAAAATAAAAAAATACGATTCTTGCACAACCTCAATATAATGAACAACTTTACTCCCTGACTGTGAGGAGTAAATTGGCTCTTTTTTCCCCTTGGGCCAAAAAACATGCCAAACTCAAGCTTGAGGTGCTTATACTGTTTTTTCATTACTCAACAATTTTAATTGAAAAAAGTCGAAAGATTCAAATTAATTTTCAACTGTCAACAATGCACTTAAATTTAGCTTGACAGTTAGTTATAATTTACAAATTTTCGGCTTTTTTCTATTAAAATTGTTGAGTAGTGCAAAAAAAGTATATGCACCTCGAGAGTGAATGATTTTTACCCTCAATGCTTTGTAGAACCCTCGGACTACAAACGGCACCTCGGTGCATAATATACAATTGTGTTGTTCTTTTTCGGAATTATAGAATATAGCCTAAGGGAGTACGCTTCGGCTCAGGGACGCGAGGGTCGCGGGTTCAATTCCGACCAAGGACGAAATAAAAAAAAGCTATATTTTATCTCGTGATTCGGAAGTCACGTTAATAAGTAAGTAGTGGATTGTTAATGTAGTAGATTGTTAAATAAATTTTCTTCACTAGTGAGCTTACTTTCTCCATTTTCCTCACTAGTGATGCAAACGCCTACTTTCCTCACCAAATTGAGTGATGAAAGTATCATTTTCATAATCGATGTTGGAAAAAAGCTTCTTTATGTTTTTCTTTCCAATCGAAGTACCCGGATGACCTATATTGGTCACTAAATACCTCATAAGGAATATTTACAGTGTTCGATTCAGTTTTCGTCGTTAAGAAAATCACTAAATAATTTTGTTTACGTGGAGTTAGTTCGCTGGTTCGTTTTATATCAATAGTAGTATTTCTTTATTTGGTTGGAAAGTTGAACTTACCATTGTCATTCTGGATTAACAGCATCACAATCTTCTAAATTGTTTTAATCAGTAATGACACTAATGGAGAATCAAAGAGTTACCTTGAGAATTATGAAGTAAATCACCCCAATCAATTATTGGTAACTATTTCGTAAAAAAAGTAACATCAGCATTGTAGTTGTACATAGATCAAAAACGGCCGTTTCGAGACAATAGAAAAGGAATACGCTGGAAAGAAGTTTGCATTTATGCAGTAAGTAAGCAGTTCCTTTGTTAAAAATTGTGTAGTTATTTTTATGAAAATTAATTGTCCTTGTAAGTCTGAAATATCAGAATCTGACGTTCTTTTCGCTACCTGGGAAAAATATTTATTAAATTTGCAATTTTTCAGACCACGTAGAAATCGTTTATCTTGGTACGGTTGTATTTTGCTGACGATGACTCAAGTAACTTCTTTTAACGGTAAGTTAGTTTTTTGAAGTAACAGATTTATTCATCAGAGATTACTAATTTTCAGAGTCCCACGATCCTTCTGGGGTGTTGAAAAAAGTATTCATCGACTTTGGCTACCACAAAATTACAAAATTGTTCAATGCTAGTTTGGCTTTAACCAGTTGTGTTGGTCTGTCGCTAATTGTTCACTTTACGATAAAGAACTTCAGCAAAGATTTGGTCATGAGATATGCACCATCATTTAGCGTTATGCTCTATGTAAGTAAAAGATTTAATTTGATTCACTTCTTTCTTGCATTTTTACGACTGCGCCCGCAGATGATAACGTCGATGATTATTTCCATGTTCATCGAAAATGAGGTTTTTTATTTACTCGGCGAACAGAAACGTCTCTTTTGGTCAATCAACAGCGCTGGTTCTCAAGCTCGACTTATCATTTTGAAGAAAGCTTCAAGAATCAACTGTTACACTTATATTATTTACACAGTTTTAGCCCTTTGGAGCATTGCTATGTTACCAGTTTTTGGTAACCACAGAGAATGGTTAATGATTGAAGACGTTTCTGATCAATATTTAGGGTCAAGTTCAAAAATGATTTCTCAAATGTTTTTTTATTGTGCACCTTTTGCTATTTATTCATCATTTCGTCACTGTGGTACCTTGTTGTATAACATATTACAGTTATGCTTGCAATTTTTTTTGATCAATGAACATATTTTACAAATTTCTGATGACAAGACTATTCCGGAAAAATTATCATTTGAAAAACGTCTCCACCATCAAAACCAAACATTCAAGAAGTTTTGTTTTTGCATCCAACATCATGTTGTAATAACAAGGTAGAGTGACAACACAAATTCTAGATAGTTATGTTTTTGCAAGGATTATGTTTGTAGATTAACAAAGGAACTAGTGGAAATGGTGAGATCTGTGATGGCATTTTTTTTTGCTTTTAGGTGTTCTGATTTGTATTTCTGCATTGTACTTCGTATCTTATGTGCGTTTCATTTAATAAGAGAAGTAGGCAACAGATCAGAACGATTGCTAATGTTTCAGATTTTTGCGGACGCGAGCAACATTTTGAAGCTTCGCTTATGTTTGGCGATTATCTTTAACGTTGTTGTTGTTGCCACTTTCTGTCAGGCTGGTCAGATGCTAATCGATGAGGTGGCTAGAATATCGAAATTCTCTTCGACAACCTTAATTGAAATATTTTCAGAGTAGTTGCAATTTTGACACTTTGACGAAATGTGCCTGGTACAACTGGAATAAGAGGAACAAGACGGTTTTACACATTTTCTTGACGAATTGCTTAAAACCATTTGCGATCACTTTTGCTGGAATAGTTTTAGACCACAAATTGGCAATTACTGTAAGAAACTATTTATAGGCAAATCTGCAATAATATGTGCAATTTATGTTTTTGCAGATGTTTCGTACAGCTTGTAGTTACGCACTGGTTTTTTACAACTTACAAAAAAACGCTTGATCTGGGAAGATTGAGTTATTAATTAAAAACCAAGTGTTCAGTTTCTAGATTAATCATTTTTACAATTTATTGCATATTTTTTTTTAAATAAAATGTATTCTCACTATAGCATCATAAATGAAGGTTAACACAGTTTGTTTATTACAACAAATGTTTTATTTTGGAAAGAAGTTTGCATTTATACAGTAGGTAAGCAGTTCCTTTGTTAAAAATTGTGTAGGTTTTTTTTTTTTGTAGTCTTTCCCCTTTCACCACTCCTGGCCTATCAGGTACCTTGCGGTCGGCTTGTTTTTTCTTCTCTTTTTCCTTATGTGGTGCGGTGGGGCTCCGGGGTACTTTCCCCGGCCACCCACGCCCACCCTCTCTTCTCCTTTCCTAAGAGGAACAAGACGGTTTTACACATTTTCATGACGAATTACTTAAAACCATTTGCGATCACTTTTGCTGGAATAGTTTTATACTATAAAATAGCAATTGCTGTAAGAAAGTATTGTTAAGCAAATATGCGCTGATCACCGCAATTTCTGTTATTACAGATGTATCGTACAGCTTGCAGGTACGCTCTGGTTTTCTATAACATACAAAAGGCTGCCTGATCTTTAAAGATCCAGTAATGCCATATCTCCGAATTATTATTTATTGTCAGTTGTACTTTAAACATGTTTTGAATAACACAATAGATAGAAACTGAAGAAAATGTACTAAAATGCATGTCTCACATCACTGTTGTCATAAAAAACAAGCTGTTCATGTTTCTTCTTAATTGTTTGCACCGAGCGCACCATTTTTGAAATTTGCAATAGTAGATTACATCACTAAGAGTAGAAGTGAGTTTTTTTGTGCCAAGGCCAGAGATTGAAAACCGAGACGAAGTCGAGGTCGACAACTGGGCGGAGCACAAAAGGACCTTTTGACAATGGCTTGTCATGCTTCAGAAACTGTTTTCCTATTTAAAAAATTGATCACTTTTGTGATTTTTGTTCAGCATTATAGTGAATAAATTGTTTCGAGAAAATGTTATTTTTTCATTTTTGCTACGAACAACCTACTTTAAAGGAATTGTCACAAATTAATTATAGATTATTTGATTTTCATTTTTGTACAGATAGGTTAAAAGTAGGTAGTGATTTAATGAAGAAAGAAAAATAAAAAGAAAATTCTCTGTTTACGAATTCGTTTTTCCTAAACTAGAAATATGAATCGAAAACTCGCTTTAGTGGTAAGCTGTTTATGACCAAACTCAATTGTCTCTTTGGCCACTTAGGAAAATATTTGTGGAGTTTGGTATTTGTCAAACTTCTTTTTGACTTATGCCACTCGCCTACGGCTCGTGTCAGCAAACTTTTTACACCATATACTATTGTCTGTATACGTTTATATTTTACTAAATCGGAAGAAGACACGAGTGACTAGCTTCAACGGACGCTAAGTTAATCAATATGATTGATTTATTAATAAGAGACTGTACATTTCCGAGTCTGATGATCTTTTTATCGAGTTGAAAAAATATTTGTCCAATATGGTTGTCGCAAATTTCCAAAACTTTTGAACGTGCGAAATTAAAAATACTTTGAATATCTGCACAATAGAATAGATTAATATGGTGTCATTGCAATGAAAGACAATTGCAGCGTAGTTTATTACTTAAAAAATATTAAACTCCTTCTGTTACACGAAATGTCTTGCACCTCTATGTCTTAGGTGACAAATGAATAAATGATGAAGCATTTTCTTTGAACATTTTCATCATTCCACTATTTTCTTCGAAGACCTACTTATTATTCGCCCCACGGTTTTTTCCAAAAGAAAGATCTCTTTGTGTACAACATTAATAAGTTTGTTTGGAAAGTTGAAAGGTGAATCAAGGGCGTGGCTTAGTGGTAAGCTGACTGTGACAAAGCTCAGGTGCCTCAACGTTTCAGATTTCAGACCTTGATTGTTTTTTCGCAAAAATATTTATTGAATTCGCAATTTTTCAGACCCCGGAAAAATAGTTAATCTGGATACAGTTGTACTTTATTAAATTGGAAGATGACTCAAGCGACTCGTTTCGACGGTAATTTTTTTCTTAGTACTGATTCATTCGTTGGAGGTCATAATTATGAATTCCAGAGTCTGATGATCCTTTCATCGGTTTGAAAAAAGTATTTATGAATTCGGCTATCACAAGTTTACGACATTTCTAAATGCTTGTTTGATCATATGTTATATGAGAGCGACAAAAATTGACAGTTCACATGGAAGCGGCAAAAATTTCACAACATGGGCACGGTCTGCTTCGACTACAATCATTTATAATAACCCTGTACTTGTTTTTACAACTGTTTAAGTACTGTTACAAAGATCCTTTTTCCGTGTTACTTTTTACGGCAAGTTTTTCTTTCATTTGAAAATGACATAAAAAGTTACTATCGTGAATCTTCAAAATGACAAACTTCTAAATTGAAAGAATTACGATTTGATTTGACAAATTCTTACTAAAGCAAACGTTCACCTTTTCTGTGACACTCCTAGTCGCTCCCTCACTCTTAGAGGTGGATGAAACAATTATGTAATAAATAGTGTTTCAGAATTAAAATAAACTACTGTCAAAGAACAATTAAATCTTCAATTCTAAACGAAAATTGAGCCGTTGGAAAGTGCTCATCTTTGAAAAACAACAATCGCTTCATTTATTAAAAAAATTAATATTTTACTGTCTATCCCTAATTTGTCCCTTCTACACACATTAATCAGACTATCAACTAGAATATTTAGTATTTTAGCCGATCGATTGGAATAATTAATTAATTTTATTATTATTTTAAGAAAGCGATGCATTGACCTACGAGTATTTACTCCTATCGGTGAAGATCATTATCATCATCATCATCATTATTATATTGCTATTGAAACGTCGATATCAGTCAAAAGCAGTCATTTGAGATAAAGAGAATAAAATAAAAAAAATGCTTCTTGATGTACAATATTAATCAGTTCCTTCCTGAAGTAGAAAGGAGAATCAAAGACTCGCTTCAGTGGTAAGCTGTTCACGACGGCGATTCAACGTTTCAAATTTCCTAATTAGACAATTAGTTGAGTACTTGGAAAAAATATTTGTTGAAATTGGAATTTTTGTGATAACCATCCTAGCAAAATTATTTATCCGAAATTGTATTTTACTGAATCGGAAAAAATGAATCGAGTAACTCCTTTCGATGGTAAGTTTTTCACAACACTTAGTTATTCATTAGAGATGAACAATTTCAGAGTCTGACGATCCCTTTGTGGGATTGAGAAAAGTAGTTTATGAGTTCGGCTACCATAAGTTTACTAAGATTTTAAACGCTTCTATGAGCTTAGCTTTTTGCTGTCTAATGTTGATCTCCCTCCATTATTTAATAGAGAATTTCAACAAAGATTTGGTTATAAGATATTCACCGGCATTTATCGTTTCCACTTACGTAAGTAAGAAATATCTGCTTCATTGCATTTTTCGAGTACAATTCCAACTCCAGATGATGACATCGATGTTTATCTCCATGGTTCTCGAAAAAAGGGCTCATTATTTGGTCAGCGAACAGAAACGTCTGTTTTGGTCCATCAACAGCGCTGGCCCTTCAGCACGTCTTTTGATTTTGAAGAAGGCTTCACAAATTAATCGCTTCATCTATCTTATTTACGCAATTTCAGCTGCTTGGGGCATTGTGATGTTACCAGTTTTTGGCAGTCACAAAGAATGGGTCATGGTTGAATACGTTTTTGACCGATATTTCGGGTCAAGTTCAAATATTTTATACCATATAACATATTCTTGTGCGCCTTTCTTTATTTACACATCAGTTCGTCACTGTGCCAGCTTGTTTTACATCATACTGCAGTTGTACTTGCAAATGTTTTTGATCAATCAACACATTTTGGAAATTTGCGATGACAAGACCGTTCTTGAGAAATTGACGTTTGAACAACGTGTCCGACACGAAAACGAAACATTCAAAAAGTTGTGTTTTTGTATCGACCATCATGTTGTCATAACAAGGTAAAGAGACAACACAAATTCTAGATAAATGTTGTTGTTTGCAAGAATTATATTTGTAGGTTAACAAAGGAACTAGTCGAAATGGTGAGATCCGTGATGGCATTTTTTTTGCTTCTTGGTGTCCTAAGTTGCATATCCGCGTTGTACTTCATGTCTTACGTGCGTTTCATTTAGTTAGAGAACTAGACAACAGATCAGGACGATTTTTAATGTTTCAGGTTTATGCGGACGCGAGCAACATTTTGAAGGTTCGGTTATGTTTCGCGGTTATGTTTAACGTTCTGGTTGTTGCCACTTTTTCTCACGCTGGTCAGATCCTAATCGATGAGGTATCTAGAAAATTGAACTTTTCTTCGACAAAGCTAATTTGATTATTTTCAGAGTGGTCGCAATTTTGACACTTTGGCGAAATGTTCCTGGTACAATTGGAATAAGAGAAACAAGACGGTTTTACACATTTTCATGACGAATTGCTTAAAACCATTTGCGATCACTTTTGCTGGAATAGTTTTGGACTATAAAATGGCCATTGCTGTAAGAAAATATTTATAAGCAAATCTGCGCTAATTTCTACAATTTATTTTTTTGCAGATGTTTCGCACAGCTTGTAGTTACGCTCTGGTTTTTTACAACTTTCAAAAAGCCGCTCGATCTTGAAAAGATCCAGTTACGTCATATTGTCAAATTGTTACTTCTGGGTAGTTGTACTTTAAAATAGTATATTACACTCGTTTAATGAGACGTTTTATCACACTCGTTCCATTAAAGCATTCCCCGCTACGCTCGTTGTGCTTCAAACATACTCGTGTAATAATAATATACTATTAATCTTATCTGTAGATATAGACTGCCTCAAAACTTGTGAAAAAATGCCAATGCTCGACTATCACTTTTGCCACATTGTTCACTAATTTTATAGAAATAATTGTTAAAGAATTCTAAATATGCACAGCTCAACGGAGGAACAGGTTTTTATCTTTCAATGGTCACCTAGGTTAGATAGTGGGAATAAAAAGTTATCTAATTTATCTGAATGTTGAAGTTTAATGAATAATTCCTTTCATAATAATTTTATTTTGAACAGACAATGATTTTGCAAGTATGTATCCAATTTGTATATAATTTAGTGAGTGCTTTTACGCACGGGATTACGACATTCGCTGCGGTCGTGTGTGTAAACTTCCGATTAAAAAAGGTAGTGCTTGAAACACATGCCGCATAAATAACTAATTTCATGATTGAAAATTGCGAAACCTCGTGTCGTAGACTATGTAAACAATGTGGTTTAAATAAGTTTTCTCTTTAACCAATTATTAAGTTGACACTCGTTCCACTAATAAATCAAATTAATAAAGCAAACATTGTGTTTCTTAGGGAAATAATAGTCATAATCGTCATCATTATCATTATTCATAAGTCAATTGCTGCCCAAGACTAAAACGGAGAAAGGACAAATCGATTGTCATTATAACGTGCCTTCAAATAAATTTATATTTAGAGCAACCTATGGAAGTTCAATTGTTTGCAACATTTTTACAGCGTAGAAAATGACACAAGAATCGTCTGGTCTGACATTTAACGAAATAAAATTAGGTTAGAAAATATTTTTAATTTTTGTAGTGCATTCATCTCAGATTATTGAAATTCACATTAATAAATAATCCAAACATAAGTCCAATCACAAATTATTTGCTAACTAATGGCTTTTCGCCAATATACGGAAGATGATGTTTCAGCTTTCGAAATCTTTGAGGCATTGCTGCAAATTTTAGTTAATCTTCGGGAGAAAAATACCCCAAATTCGAATAAGATCGCAAAATTTCAAAAGCACCAAAGTCAAGTAACTGTTAACATAAAGAGAACAAGTAAATGGGATGTTACACGGTTAGTTCATATTCTCCATTCAATTTCAGTATTTATATTGACCTTAAAAATTATGATTTCCCTTTCATATTTTGCAGACCTAATTTATTATCCATAAGGCACATAACATCAAAAAATGAAATTTATAAGTTAATTAGGTCAAATTTTGCCATTTTCTCAATTATTAATTGTTTAATTTATTCAACTTTGTAGCATATGCACACTCAGGTATTTTCACACAATTTTACCATGTTAAATTAATTTTAGCGTATGGTATTATTGAAATAAACGCATTTTGATATTCAAATTTGTATTTGCTTCATGATTTACGACATAATGTCCAAATATCTTAACAATAAGATTTATTAGAGGATTTTTACTGCCACAGCAGGGGGTCCTTTGTAAAATCGAAGAAAAATCAAAAAAATCAATAAAAGCAACTTTTCCATTAAAATCGATTTAATTCAAAAACTATCAAACATTTTTCGAAACGGATTGCAGATATTGATTTTATACGCCATTAGCCACATTCTGATGTAAAAAGTTGAACATAATTTTTTTTTGAAAAACAGTTTTTTATAAATATCTGCTCAATAAAAAAAAATTTTTTTGAAATAAATTATACCGCTCGAAAGTAAATTCTTCAACAAATTAACTCTGTAAATTTTATAAATTTTTCTCAATTCTTAAGGGTCATTTTGCCACCGGCGCACAGAGGGGTATTGGACGGTGAAAGTTGATCAAAAGTCGAAAATTTAAAATTAATTTCATATAGTTGGGCAATGTAACCACAAAAAAATACTCTTTTTAAAAAGATTAAATTTGACCCCTCATGCCATTTAAAAAAAATCAAGTTAGCCTGGTATCTTCAAAATAAATGATGTTGAAAAATTGAAAAAATCTTAGATGATAGATTTTAAACACTTCTAACTGTGTGCCAAATTTCAAGGAGCTCTGCTAAACCGTTCTGAAAATATTTAGCTGTATCCATACCTCTAGCGACCCTGTATATTTAAAAATAATTGGTGTGTTTTGGTGATTTTTTTCTTTTTAAGTCACTTCTGTATAGAGGTTAGTACACGTAAAAATTAGAAGTGGGCCTTGGAAGACCTTGGAAATTAGTTTAAAACACACCACTTTTACAACATACGTTATTTATAACTTCCAGTTGCAATTCCTTTGTGTTAATGGTATTAAAAAAATTATCAAAATGCTAACTGACTCGAGTCCATCCCAGAAAACTTTATAAATACAGAAAAAATTGACACTGAAACTTTGTATAACCAATAACGTAGCAGGTCAGAACGCAGCCCTGAGAAACAATAAGGTTCGTCTGGGCGTCCGCCATCGTGCATTTTTTTTTTTTTGAAACTGGCAAATGACAACATACTATCTACTACCCCAGTATAAGCTTCAACTTAATGAAATTAAATTTTAAATTTTCGACTTTTGATCAACTTTCAGCGTCTAATACTCCTCTGTGCGGCGGTAAAAGATGAATCACCCTGTATACAGTGTGTCTCAATATTATAAAAACACTAATGTTATGTTTTTTAAATGGAACCTACCCAGTTTGATTTTATTTTTGAATTCTATGAATCAAATTTATACAGATCGTTTTTACTCATCTGCCATCGTTTTTGATCAGTGGCGACTTTTTTACCCGAATCTCGAATTGCAGGGGTCCCTTCGAAAGTTCGTACCTTCCAAATCGTCGCACATAAATTAAAATGATTGACGCTGTGCTGCTTGATTTCTGAATGTTTGCCGCATCTGCTGAGTGTTTACTCAACAACCTGCTCAGTCGCATATGCCTACTGCGATTTTTTAAACATAACGAACTAAAAATGTCAAAAACTAATTTTTTTCAAATGTCACCCCATATTTATTATTGCACTGGTCGAAAGCTCATGAATAAATGACTAAGCTGGGCAAATACGGAAGTTTCAGGCACGAACAGCATTATACGAGTTTGAGATGCGAACTATGTGATCCGATTTAGATTTGACTTGTTTTCGCAATTAATCTGAACCCGACGCGATGCCCTGGAATCTCATAGGTCACCCTGGTCTACTCCGGTGGTTGAAAATAAAAGGGAAAAAGGTTTTAACAGGGCCAAAGGGTACCTCTCTTCACGTGTCAGCTGGCCTAGTTTGGTCACTGCCCCCACTTGGGGGTGACGCGGCTAATTTTGTGTTCTTACGCCGCACCACAGCTTATTAAGTGCGACAGAGACTGGCGGTAGCTTCCGAACTCGAGACTCCAAGACACAAATAATGAATGAAAATGTTTTATAATGATTGTATAATAGTTGGCCTTGGCGAGAGCACGATTCCCCCAAATCGGTAAATGCAAGAAGATCACATACTTCGCGATAAAGAATTTAATCCAAGATTTTGAAACGATAAAGAACTAAAGCCGTTTGACTACTTAGATCGCGACTACAATTAAGTACAAAATTAGATAAATAATTTTTGTTGTATATTCCTCTGGTTTTATTATTTTAAAGAGAATTTCAGCAAAGATTTGGTTATAAGATTATTCACCGGGTTTTATCATTTACATCTACGTAAGTAAAAAAACATTAATCTGCTTCATTGCATTTTTCGTTTTGTACAATTGCAACAGATGACATCATCGATGTTTATCTCCATGGTTCTCGAAAAAAAGGCTCGTTATTTAGCCAGCGAACAGAAACGTCTGTTTTGGTCCATCGACAGCGCTGGCCCTCAAGCACGTCTTTTGATTTTGAAGAATGCTTCACAAATTAATCGAAAATTGAGCCGTTGGAAAGTGTTGATCTTTGAAAAAGAACAATCACTTGATATATTAAAAAAATATATTTTACTGTCTATCCACTGATTTGTCCCTTCTACACACATTAGTCAGACTATCAACTAGAATATTTACTATTTTAGGCGATCGATTGGAATAATTAATTAATTTTATTATTATTTTAAGAAGGCGATGCATTCACCTACGAGTATTTACTACTATCGGTGAAGATCATTATCATCATCATCATCATTATTATATTGCTATTGATACGTTGATATCAGTCAAATGCAGTCATTTGAGATAAAGAGAATAAAATAAAAAAAATGCTTGTTGATGTACAATATTAATCAGTTCCTTCCTGAAGTAGAAAGGAGAATCAAAGACTCGCTTCAGTGGTAAGTTGTCCACGACGGTGGTTCAACGTTTCAAATTTCCTAATTAGACAATTATTTGGGTACTTGGGAAAAATATTTGTTGAAATTGCAATTTTTGTGATAACCATCCTAGTAAAACTATTTGTCCGAATGTTCGTTGTATTTTACTGAATCGGAAAAATGAATCGAGTAACTCCTTTCGATGGTAAGTTTTTCACAACACTTAGTTATTCCTTAGAGATGATCAATTTCAGAGTCTGACGATCCCTTTGTGGGATTGAAAAAAGTATTTTATGAGTTCGGTTACCACAAATTTACTAAGATTTTAAACGCTTCTATGAGCTTAGCTAGTTGCTGTCTAATGTTGCTCTCTCTCCATTATTTGATAGAGAATTTCAACAAAGATTTGGTTATAAGATATTCACCGGCATTTATCGTTACCACCTACGTAAGTAAAAAATATTAATATGCTTTATTGTACAATTCCAACTCCAGATGATGACATCGATGTTTATCTCCATGGTGCTCGAAAAAAGGTATCATTATTTAGCCCGCCAACAGAATCATCTGTTTTGGCCCATCGACAGCGCTGGCCCTCAAGCACGTCTTTTGATTTTGAAGAAGGCTTCACAAATTAATCGCTTCACCTATCTTATTTACGCAATTTCAGTCGCTTGGAGCATTGCCTTGTTACCAGTTTTTGGCAGTCACAGAGAATGGATTCTGCTTGAATACGTTTTTGACCGATATTTCGGGTCAAGTTCAAATATTTTATACCATATGGCATTTTCTTTTGCACCTTTCTTTATTTACACATCAGTTCGTCACTGTGGCAGCTTGTTGTACAGCATATTGCAGTTGTACTTGCAAATGTTTTTGATCAATCAACACATTTTGGAAATTTGTGATGACAAAACCGTTCTTGAGAACCTGACTTTTGAACAACGTGTCCAACACGAGAAGGAAACATTCAAAAATTTGTGTTTTTGTATTGACCATCATGTTGTCATAACAAGGTAAAGTTACAACACAAACTCTAGATAATTATGTCTTTGCAAGAATTATATTTGTAGGTTGACAAAGGAACTAGTCGAAATGGTGAGATCTGTGATGGCATTTTTTTTGCTTCTAGGTGTCCTAATTTGTATTTCTTCGTTGTACTTCGTATCTTATGTGCGTTTCATTTAATTAGAAAAGTAGGCCACAGATCAGAATTATTGTTAATGTTTCAGATTTATGCGGACGCGAGCAACATTTTGAAGGTTCGGTTATGTTTCGCGGTTATGTTTAACGTTCTGGTTGTTGCCACTTTTTCTCACGCTGGTCAAATGCTAATCGATGAGGTATCTAGAAAAATGAACTTTTCTTCGACAAAGCTAATTTGATTATTTTCAGAGTAGTTGCAATTTTGACACTTTGACGAAATGTGCCTGGTACAACTGGAATAAGAGAAACAAGACGGTTTTACACATTTTCATGACGAATTCCTTGAAACCATTTGCAATCACTTTTGCTGGAATAGTTTTGGACTATAAAATGGCCATTGCTGTAAGAAAATATTTATAAGCAAATCTGCGCTAATTTCTACAATTTATTTTTTTTGCAGATGTTTCGCACAGCTTGTAGTTACGCTCTGGTTTTTTACAACTTTCAAAAAGCCGCTCGATCTTGAAAGATCAAATTATGTCATATTGTTGTATTTTAAATATTTTGAATACTTCAATAATTTAATAATTAGGTAGATTTGTATGTATCACTGCAGTCAAATTATTCATTATTTTTTTAACAACAACAAGGTTAAAGCACTTCTTTTTATACAGGGTGAGTCGGGAGGAACAGACGAAACTCCATGAGTATATTTACAGGTGAAAATAATGTAAAAAAAAAAATCATATGTTCTTATTCAATTTTCATTTGTTTTCAAGTTATAGCGTAATTAAAAATTGTATTCCATACTGATCAATTAAATTACGATTCTTCACTATAACATACTAGTATCTGATTGAGAGAATTTTTGTATACTTAACTTGTGGAAAATCAAAATTCAACAATTATTTTTCGTAAACCGCCGACAGAATTGTTAAATTCTGAAAAGTTTTGTCACAGTCACCCTACCACTGAAGTATTCTTGTGTCGTTTAATATTGTAGATAACTAGATATTTTTCTCATTATTCTTTTTTTCTAAAATGACGACTTTTAATAGACATTTACTTGCAAATAATGATGATGTTGATAATTAACAGTAATTATTTAGTCTTCTGTAATTAGATACGTGCTTCGTCTACATAAATAATAATAAAAGCATTTGTTATGTATTCCAAAGAGTTTTATTCTACCTCATTTCATCATACTCATATTTATTTCCTATATTTTTGCATTGTTGATAATAATCGATGAGTGGACAGTCTGGCTATTTCTTGTGGTTGCGTGCAGTAGCGGCGAGAGCTTAAGCTTAACAATTAAGAAAACTTAAAATAAACAATTTCCATAAGAGGAAAACATTTTAGTAGAAATTTAAACCAGTTTAAAGCGATATAGAACAACGATCGTTCTCGAATTGTCCTTTCTCCGTTTTCGTCTTTGGTAGCAATTGAATTGTGAATAACGATAATGATGATGATGACGATGATTATTATTATTTCTCAAAGAAACATCCCTAATGTTTGCTTTATTGATTTGATTTATTAGCGGAACGAGCTTCAACTTATTAGTTGGTTAAAGAGAAGATTTAAATTTTCAAGCAAAACATTTGTTATTTATGCAACATGTGTTTATAAACTTTTTCTAATCGAAAGTTTACACATTTTCATTAATCCTCAAAATATGTACTTAAGATTCAGATAAGTCAGATAACTTTCTACTTTCATTACACAACCTAGGTATTAACCAGTTAAAAGGAAAAACCCGTTCCTTCATTGAAGTGCAAATTTGTGGCATATTTGTAATTAAACGGCGAGAATTGCAAATTAGAAACAGAGCCCTTTATCGTAGAAAATAACTAGAATCGTTTGCACTTTTAGTTAGAAAAGTAACAAAGCAAAGTAGAAAGGGAGTCGAAAACAGAGACCACAGGGTAACGGTAGATAAGGTAGTCGTAGAAATCAGAGGTGTGAGTGAGAGAGAGAGAATGAAAATTACGAATTAATTAGAACAGTTTTGGAGAATCAAATCAATGTAGAACAATTTTTAGGAGTAGCAGATCAACGGAATTTAGTTGCATGACATGGCATTTGCGTTTCAGCGTTTCAAGCCCAATTTAGGTTTCAAAATAATATTAATTCGTCTCATTTTAATTCTGTTTGTTTCATTTTAATTCTGTTTGTTTCATTTTAATTCTATTGGTTTCGTTTTAATTCTATTTGTTTCATTTTGATTCTGTTTAATTCTTGGTGCTGATTTTTATTATTGTATAGATTCAGTAATTCAGTGTTCCTGTTTAATTCTGTTTGTTCCATTTTTAATTGTGTTTGTTTCTTGACGTAGAGGTTTATTATTGTATAGAGTCAGTAATTTAGTGTTCTTTTTTTACGTTCGGTACCTCCAGCAGCCATTTTGTGACCACGTGCTTTGCAATGACAAGGTAAATTATTTCATTAATTCTTGTACATTATTCGTATTCGCGATTTAATTAGTCAAACAGGCTTTAGTTTTTTTATCGTTCTAAAGTAAAGATTATATTATTTTCTGTGAGCATTTGATGACCACGTGACTCTTTGGAATCTTGAATTAAAATCGTTATTGCGAAGTCTGTGATCTGCTTGCATTCAGAAGGTGACTGGCTCGCCTTCGGCTCTCCAGTCATATCCTTGTGTCGCCAGTAAAAACCCTTTTTACCATGCTAGTAATGTTAAATACTATTGCTGAATTTGCAATTTTAGAAAGTACCATTCTGGCAAAATTATTATTTCTCCGAAAATTCGTTGTATTTTACTGAATCAGTAAGCTGAATCGGGTAACTCCCTTCGAAGGTACGTTTTTCACAACACTAAATTATTCATTAGAGATGATCAATTTCAGAGTCTGATGATCTCTTCTATTTACAATCGAGTGTGGGATTTTGCAACGCGAAGTTTAATTTGAAACACGACGCGCAGCGGAGTGTTTCATAAACTGAGCGTTGCAAAATATTTCACACACAAGGTATGTATAATGCTTTTTGGCCGACGTTTTTTAATTTAAAATATTCAATACTTTTATCGTGTCCTTGAATTACCATGTGATCAAATATCGCTACCATCTTTAAATTGATTTAAATTTATATCAAGGGTTTTGCTCTTGTCGGAATTGTATATTTGAAGATTTTCTAATTGTTAGGCTCGACCTCTCGCCGTTACTGCACGCAACCACAAGAAGTAGCCAGAGTCTCCACTCGGTGCTTATCAAGTATGCAAAAAATCTAGGAAATATAATAATATATAGAATAAAACGCTTTGGGACACATAATAAAAATAAATGCTTCTATTGTTATTTATAGAGATGAAGGACGCATGTAATTACAGTCATTTAAATAATTACCGTTAATTATCAACATCATCATTCTGTACAAGTAGATGTCTACTAAAAGTTATCATTTAAGAAAAATAGAATAATGAGGAAAATATCTGATTATATACAATATTAAACAGTTTTCTTTATTCTAAAATAAAGGATGCTTTAGTGGTTGGTTGACTGTGACAACATTCAGATGTGTCAAGGTTTCAAATTTCAGAATTTAACGATTCTGTCGACGGTTTATGAAATCTAATTGTTGAATTTTGATTTTCCAGAGGTAAAGTCTACAAAAATTCTCTCAAACAGGGATTTCGCTGATTGGGAAAATGCATCAAGCGACTCGCTTCGATTGTAAGTTCTGGCAAAATTCAATTATTCGGTACAGATTATAAATTTCAGATTCAGATGATCCGTTTCGAGGATTAAAAAGAGTATTTATCGACTTTGGCTATCACAAGTTTACAAAGCTTTTGAATGCTTTTTTGGTTTTAGTTAATTGCTATAATCTGTTGCTCACTGTTTATTTTGTTATAAAGAATTTCGATAAAGATTTAATCATTAAATGTACTCCATCAATTGTCGTTTACGTCTATGTAAGTAAAAAATCAAATTTTCTTCATTCATCTACAGATTACGACATCGATGATTGTTGCCATCCTTCTCGAAAATCAGACTTTTTTCTTGGTCAGCGAACGCAAACGCCTGTTTTGGTCCATGGACAGCGCTGGCTCTCAAGCACGAATCTTCATTTTGAAGAAAGCTTCACAAATCAACCGTTACACTTATTTTATGTATACAGTTGCAGCCCTGTGGAGCATTATTATGTTACCAGTTTTTGGTAGTCACAGAGAATGGATGCTTACTGAAGACGTTTGCGAAGAATATTTCGGATTAGGATCAAAAATCTTGTACCACATAATTCTAGATGTGTCTTTGCAAGAATTGTGTTTGTAGGTTAACCAGAGACCTACTGGAAATGGTGAGATCTGTGATTGCAATTTTTTTGCTTCTTGGTGTCCTAAGTTGTATCTCTGCATTGTACTTCATGTCTTATGTGCGTTTCCTTTATTTAGAGAACTGGACAACAGATCAAGGTGATTTTTAATGTTTCAGATTTATGCAGACGCGAGCAACATTTTAAAGATTCGGTTATTTCTCGCGGTTATGTTTAACGTCTTGGTTGTTGCCACTTTTTCTCACGCTGGTCAGATCCTAATCGATGAGGTATCTAGAAAATTGAACTTATCTTCGACAACGTTAATTCTATTATTTTTAGAGTAGTTGCAATTTTGACACTTTGGCGAAGTGTTCCTGGTACAACTGGAATAAGAGAAACAAGACGGTTTTACATATTTTCATGACGAATTGCTTAAAACTATTTGCGATCACTTTTGTTGGAATAGTTTTAGACTATAAAATGGCAATTGCTGTAAGAAAGAATTTATAAGTAAATCTGCGCTAATTTGTGCAATTTATGTTTTTGCAGATGTTTCGTACAGCTTGTAATTACGCTCTGGTTTTTTACAACTTTCAAAAAGCTGCTCGATCGTGAAAGATCCAGTTATTTTCAAATTGTCATTTCTGGGTAGTCGCACTTAAAAAAAAAATAATTTGAATAATTCAATAATTAGATAATTATTTTTAAGTATGTATCACAGCAATAAAAGACAACTACAACAGTGGTTCATTATTTTTTAACAATTTCAAAGCACTTCTTATACGTATTTATAATAAATGATGAACCACATTCCTAAAACTTCTTTACAATTTCACTCATTTATTTCAAATAAAATATATTAATTTGTCCAGTTGACTATTTCTTCCAACACCATGAATTACGATTCTTATAACATAACCTAGAAGAATGATTAATTATTTAATGTTATCTCTAGATCTACACTCTCACAAAATTTGTGAAAAGTTACTAGTGCTCGACTATCATTTTTACCAGTGTTCACTCATTTTGTGGAAGTAATTTTTAAAGAATTCTAAATGTGCAAACTTCAAAGAAGAAACACTTTTTTACCTTTAACCGTTTGTCTAGGTTAGACAGTAAGAGTAGAAAACTGTCTGATTTAGCTGAAGCTGATTTTGAAGTTCAATGAAAAATTTTTTTCATAACAATTTTATTTTAAAGAGACAAATATCGAGCGATCAAATTAATTTGCAATCGAGTTATCCATAAATCCGAAAACGTATGTCGTTACTTGAACTTCACGCTCTAATAAACACAGCGCGAAACACAGTTTAGGTCTTCGCAGTTGACATTTCGTGTAAACGGGGTTTAAAGTTACAACGAATTAAATTGTATACTCAGGATGAAAATACAACCAATCAGGTGGCTCACTGGATTATGGAGACTCGTTTCTTCGTCACTCGTGCCACAAACTTCCAGCTCGCCCCGTAAAGATTAATTTACTAAGCGCATCACATAAATTACTATTTCAAGCACTAATACTGAAAATTTACCCTAAAAACCCAGCAAATAATTATTTGTTTGGAAAAAAAAAACAAATCAGCATCTCCGTCGTCAAGGAATTGATTCCACAGCTTACGATCTTTTATTGACGAAACCAAATTCCATAATAGAATTAGTCTTAATACAAATGTCGTACGGGAAGTATTTCCCAATGCTCCAACTAATCAGTCCCTCGGCTTCGCCTCGTGCCTGAAATTAGTTGTCGTCCTGGAAAATTTACCTCCCGTACCTACTCTAATGTAAATAACTATTATTATGACAAATCACAATACTGCCAACTAAAATGTCAGATATTCATAGATAGTCCGAATTTGAAACTGTCGTGAATGTTGTACTGATATTTTTATATTTGTTTTTATAACAGTTTAAGTCATGTTTGGAAGACCCTTTCTTACTATTACTCTGGTGCAAGAACTCTATTCTTTCGTTCGAGAATAACATCATAAGTTGCCGACATGAATCATCAGCATCACAAACTTGTAAATGGAAAGAATTAAAATTTGGCAAATTCTTACTGAAGCTAACGTACACCTTCTCTGTGAGTCTTCTAGTTGCTCGCTCACTCTTGGAGCTGGATGAAACAATAATGTAATACATAGAGTTTGAACATTAAAATAAAATGTTGTCAAAAAACAATTAAATCTTCAGCTCTAAACAAAAATTGATCTTTCGAAAAGTGTTGATTTGCAGAAAAGAATAATCACATTATAAAAGGAAAAATTAATATTTTCATTGATTTGTCAGTTGTAGACACATTAGTCAGACTATTAACTAGAATATTTAGTATTGTTTCCAATCGATTATTAGTAGGTAGGCGATGCATGCATGTATGTACTTACAATAACATAAATATTTACTAATTTCGGTAAAAACCGTTATCATCGTCATTATATTACTACTGACACGTTGGTATACATCAAAAGCAGTAATTTAAGATAGAGATGATCAAATAAAGAAAATGTCTGTTGAAGTACAGTAGTAATCAGTCCCTTCCTAATAGTACGAGATCCCACTGCAACATTTCTACGTTCATCTGTTTTTTAATCAAAATAAATGTTTTATAGATAATTATGAATAGAGAGATATGTTTCTGCCGGGTTGCCTATCAAAATATGGCCGCAAGTATTTTTTAATTAAAATTAAATTAATTATTTTTTTCAAAACAGTTTCGTTCACTTGTTTTTTATATAAATTATAATTCATTTCAAAGAGAGATGTGTAAAGAACTTGAAAAGTGAAATTTACTTCAAGAGGGAGTTTATTTAGATTATTTGGTTTGCCACGACATAAGTTAGTATTGAAAATTAATTGCATCGTTTTACTGATCACAAACTTAAATACAAAGGAAGCATTAGTCAATGGAACAAGAATGCGCATCAAGTTTATGCATCGTAATGCTATTGATCGCGAAGTTTTAACTGGAACCGCACGCAATTAGAGAATTTTGAGTCAACGTATAAATTTAACATATTCTTATTTTACCATTTAAATTTCAAAGAACTCAATTTTCAATTATACCTACATTTGTGATGACAATAAATAAGTCTCAAAAACAAACATTCGAAAAAATTGGAATTTTATTGAGCCAGACAGTTTTTGCACGCGGTCAATTTTACGTCGCAGCAAGTAGAGTTCGATCATTCAATGGTTTGAGATTTTATATTTATGAATATAACGGCCAAGGGCATTTAGCAAACGATAAAAGAGTTTTTACAAAAAATTAACTGGAATATGTATTTAGTATTGTAACGGTCCGAATAGGTTCGATAAATTAAGAATTTTAATTTTAAAAATAATTTCAACGAAATATTTTAAATACCGTTCATTTGCGACGGAAATGCTGGTCAGTTGTAAATTTTATTGTTGCTTTGTTCACAAGAGTGGCACCACACTCCTCAAGTGAAATCTGTCAACCTTTCTTTGAAAAATGCAGGTACGCGTCCGGGGCAAAACATAGCCCAAGGGGAACAAGTGTTCAGGGGAAAGGAAGCGTTGCAATAAATTTATTGTAATTACATGTTCGACAATTTGGGTGGTCCAGTTAAAATCAGGGGATAATTGAATTAATGAATTTGATGTTAGCAGGTTTCAAATTGAGAGAACAACAAAATTAATGTTCATTAGGTTAATTTACTTTTTTAGCATTCTCAAATTTGTGGCATATTTGTAATTAAAGGGCGAGAATTGCAAATTAAAAACAGAGCGCTTTATCGTAGAAAAGAACTAGAATCGTTTGCACTTTTAGTTAGAAAAGTAACAAAGCAAAGTAGAAAGGGAGTCGGTAGAAAACACAGAGACCGGGTAACGGTAAAGCCAGGTAGTCGTAGAAATCAGACGTGTGAGTGAGAGAGAGAGAATGAAATTTACGAAGTAATCATTAATTAGAACGGTTTTGGGGAATCAAACCAATGTAGAACAATTTTTAGAAGTAGCAGATCAACGGAATTTAGTTGCATGACATGGCACTTGCGTAACAGCGTTTCAAACCCAATTTAGGTTTCAAATAAGGTTAATTTGTTTCATTTTAATTATGTTTGTTTCATTTTAATTGTGTTTGTTTTATTTTAATTATGTTTGTTGCATTTTAATTATGTTTGTTTCATTTAAATTCTGTTTAATTCTTGGTGCTGATTTTTATTATTGTATAGAGTCGGTAATTCAGTGTTCCTGTTAATTCGGTTTGTCCCATTTTAATTGTGTTTGTTTCTTGATGCTGATTTTTATTATTGTATAGAGTCAGTAATTTAGTGTTCTTTTTCAGAGTTCTAATTCAACAACAAATTATGTATATACGGTCTGGTCCTAACAAAAGTCTAAATTTACATTTAAAATAATGGTGGAAAAACGTAAACTGTAATTTCAAAAGTTTTAGAGATTTCGAAAAGGCGTCGCGATCGGCGTAAAGTAGAACCGAGCTGATTGGTCACGTTGGTCAAGTAGGGGTTGCGAAAGTGGGGTGCGCCAGAAATGATAAAACCGATTGCGGGACGGGAAACAAGGCTTTTGGATTCACTCGGGGTTTGATCTCCAAAGTAGCCGGAGGTACGTTCAGTACTTCCAGCAGCCATTTTGTGACCACGTTCTTTACATTTACAAGGTAAATTATTCCTCTAATTTTTGTACATTATTTGCAGCCGCGATTTAATTAGCCCAACAGCATTTAGTTCTTTATCGTTCTAACGTAAAGATGATATTATTTTCTTGGAGCTTTTGATGACCACGTGACTCTTTAGAATCTTGAATTAAATCCCTTATAGCGAAGTATGTGATCTTCTTGCATTTACCGATTGAGGAAACGTGCTCTTGTCAAGGGGAACCATTATGCAATTATTATAAAACATTTCCATTCATTATTTATGTCTTGGATTCTCGAGTTCGGGAAGCTACCGCCAGTGTCCGTCGCACTCAATTAGCTGTGGTCCGGCATAAGTGCACAAACCGCCATGTCACCCGTAAACGGGACAGTGACCAAACTAGGCCAGCTGACACGTGAAGAGAGGTACCCTTTGGCCCTGTTAGAACCCTTTTTTCCCTTTTATTTTCGACCACCGGAGTAGACCGGGGTGATCTATGAGATTCCAGGGCATCGCGTCGGGTTCAATTTAATTGGGGTAATTGAAATCTAAATCGGATCACATAGTTCGCATCTCCAACTCGTATAATGCTGTTCGCGCCATAAACTCCTATATTTGCCCAGCTTAGTCATTTATTCATGAGTCAGATCTCAATTCGAGGGCCGCGAGTCAAATTTCATTTGGTCAAATTTCCACCAACTTCTGTTATTAAAGTCATTTATTTATTTCTATCATTTGTTGGGACCAAACGCCACCATACTCGATTATTTGTTAAATAAAATTTAAGTGAAGTGTGCGCAATCGTTTTAATTTCATCTTTGAAAACCGTCCAAAGGTACGGCCTCTCATTAGAGCCTAATTAAAAAAAAATGGAAAATAATACACAACGTAGGATCCATAAATATTTCTTTCTCATTGTTTTTGTTTCGTATTTTTCCGCAAAATTTTATCTGAGGGAATGCGGCAACCAACAATACACCAAACGAGGGAGGAAAAAAAAATCATCGAGGAAAAGTCAAGGAAGTCGAAACGTTACAGTATTTTAGCCAATCGATTGGAATACATGATAAATAATTTTATTATTATTTTAAGAAAGCGATATATGCATGTACGAGTATTTACTACTATCGGTGAAGATCATTATCATCATCATTATATTGTTTATGATACGTTAATATCCATACAAAGCAGTCATTTTAGATAAAGAGAAAAAGATTAAAATAAATGATTTGTGTAGAATATTAAGCAGTCCCTTCATAAAATAAAAAGAAAATCAAGGAAAGGACTCGCTTCAGTGGTAAGGTGTCCATGACAGTGGTTCAAGGTTTCAACTTACCTAGTTAGACAATTATTTCGCTACTTGGGAAAAATCTTTGTTGAATTTCCAGTTTCCAGGCAAAATTATTTGTTCCAGTATTCGTTGTATTTTATTGAATCAGAAAGATGAATCGAGTAACTCCCTTCGATGGTAAGTTTTTAAAAACGCTTAGTTATTCATTAGAGATTATAAATTCCAGAGTCTGATGATCCCTTTGTGGGATTGAGAAAAGTATGTTATGAGTTCGGCTACCACAAGTTTACAAAAATTTTGAACGCTTGTATGTGCTTAGCTCATGGCTGTGGTGTGTTGCTCTGTTTCCATTATTTTATAGAGAATTTCAACAAAGATTTGGTTATAAGATATTCACCGTCAATGATCGTTTACATCTTCGTAAGTAAAACATTTAAATCTGTTTCATTGCATTTTTCACTCTGTACAATTGCAACTATAGGTGACGGTAACGATGTTTATCTCCACGGTTCTTGAAAAAAGGGCTCATTATTTGGTCAGCGAACAGAAACGTTTGTTTTGGTCCATCGACAGCGCTGGCCCTCAAGCACGTCTTTTGATTTTGAAGAATGCTTCGCAAATTAATCGTTTCACCTATCTTATTTACGGAATCTCAGCCGCTTGGAGCATTGCCTTGTTACCAGTTTTTGGTAGTCACAATGGTTGCTCGCTGAATACATTTTTGACCGATATTTCGAGTCAAGTTCAAATATTTTATACCATATAACATTTTGTTCAGCACCTTTCTTTATTTACACATCAGTTCGTCACTGTGTCAGCTTGTTTTACACCATACTGCAGTTGTACTTGAACAATGTGTCCGACACGAGAATGAAATATTCAAAAGGTTGTGTTTTTGTATCGATCATCATGTTGTCATAACAAGGTAGAGTGACAACACAAATTCTAGATAGTTATGTTTTTGCAAGAATCATGTTTGTAGGATAACGAAGGAACTAGTGGAAATGGTGAGATCTGTGATGGCATTTTTTTTGCTTCTAGGTGTCCTAAGTTGCATCTCTGCGTTGTACTTCATATCTTCTGTGCGTTTCCTTTAGTTAAAGAACTAGACAACAAATTAAGATGATTTTTAATGTTTCAGATTTATGGAGACGCGAGCAACATTTTAAAAATTCGGTTATGTTTGGCGGTTATGTTTAACGGCGTTGTTGTTGCCACTTTTTCTTACGCTGGTCAGATCCTAATCGACGAAGTATCTAGAAAATTGCACTTTTCTTTATCAACATTAATTGAAATATTTTCAGAGTAGTTGCAGTTTTGACACTTTGGCGAAATGTTCCTGGTACAACTGGAATAAGAGAAACAAGACGGTTTTACACATGTTTTTGCAGATGTTTCGTACAGCTTGTAGCTATGCTCTGGCTTTTTACAACTTTCAAAAAGCCGCTCGATCTTGAAAAATACAGTTACGTCATATTGTCAAATTGTTATTTTTACATTAAATGCGCGTGTTTTTTAATTTCTACACGAAATATAAACAACATTTCGTCTACAACTGTAACTTTTTGAAATATTTAAATTTCATTGAAATTTACCGCGACTACTGAAACGCAGAAAGCTTTACTTCCGCATTCGTAGCAACGCGGTTGTCAACAAACAAAAATTTTAAATTAGCCGCCGATTTTGAGAGACGCGTTCTATTAAACTTCAATACATTTAGTTTTCTGTATGGTTTCGAGATGAGTAACTTACGAAAAAACGTATGGTGTATTTAAAAAAAATTAAGGATACCACAGAAATACCATATTGGCATATTTGGAAGAAAAATCGAAAACGATTAAGTCGTCAACAATGTGATCTAGGTATTCGATGCTTAAGGCTAAGATGTTAATTTAAAGAGGTTTCCGAAATTGTTTTCTTATTTGAAGAGTAGATCTGTTGTAATTGTACAAATTGTAGTAGGTACTAACGTTTATTATTCTATAAATAACAAATTTTGTTTTGGTCGTCGTAGGCTCTTTCTCTTCAAATATATAAAACAGTGCGCGAAACCGTCAGGAACAATGCGCGAAACATCTGTTTCTCGCACTAGTGCGCAAAGCAAGCCATGTTAAAAATGACATGTTTTGTGCAGTCGTAGAAAAAAAATATTTATTCCAAGTACCCGTTAAGCATTGCTACACTAACTTATGGCATACATTTTGTAATTGTACTTGTTATTGTTTCATAAAATCTACAACTTGAATGGATTGGAGTGCACATTAGTAATTAAAAAAAATGTTCTGAACTTTTGTTGTTCACAAATACCCTAGACTAAAATTAAGGATAACAAATTCAAGCCGCACAGACTTGTCAAACCAATAAATTCTTGAACATGTAAATGAACTTTTATTTCAAAAATTCCTTAATATGCTCATCCATTTTGTCTAGCCGATATCTCAAATAATGAGAAAACAAATGTGTTTAGTTCATAATTTAATTTAATTTGGTTCAACGAGAGGCTGTACCTTCGGAAGGTTTTCAGAATTAAAACGATTGAACACACCTCACTTAAATTTTATTGAACAAGAAATCGTTTCTGGTGGTGCTTGGTCCCAACAAATGGTAGAAATAAATAAATGAATTTAATAACAGAAGTTGGTGGACATTTGACTTAAGTAGATTTGACTCGCGGCCCGCGAATTGAGACCTGAATAAATGACTAAGCTGGGCAAATACAGAAGTTTCTGGCACGAACAGCATTATACGAGTTTGAGATGCAAACTATGTGATCCGATTTAGATTTGACTTGTTTCCCCAATGAAATTGAACCCGACGCGATGCCCTGGAATCTCATAGATCACCCTGGTCTACTCCGGTGGTTGAAAATAACAGGGAAAAAGGTGCTAACAGGGCCAAAGGGAACCTCTCTTTACGTGTCAGCTGGCCTAATTTGGTCACTGGCGCCCTTGGGGGTGACGCGGCTAATTTTGGGCTGTTACGCCGGACCACAGCTAATTGAGTGCGACGGACACTGGCGGTAGCTTCCCGAAATCGAGACTCCAAGACACAAATAATGAATGAAAATGTTTTATAGTGATTATATAATAGTTTGCCTTGGCGAAAGCGCGTTTCCCAAATCGGGAAATAATAATGATAATAATGTTTATTCATGCAAATAACTTTACAGTCATAGCGCATGTCAGTAAAAACTCATTTTAATTTTAACAACATTAAAAGGTAAAGGCAAGATGATCACATACTTCGCGATAAAGAATTTAACTCAAGACTCCAAAGAGTCACGTGGTCATCAAATGCTCAAAGAAAATAATATAATCTTTATTTTAACACGATAATGAACAAATGTGTGAATAATTAAACAGCGACTACAATTTAAGTACAAGAATTCGAAAAATAATTTACCTTGTAAATGTAAAGCACGTGGTCATAAAATGGCTGCTGGAGATACCGAACGTACCTCCGGCTACTTTAGAGATCAAACCCCGAGTGAATCAAAAAAGCCATGTTTCCCGTTCCGCATTCGGTTTTATCATTTTTGGCGCACCCCACTTTCGCAACCCCTACTTGCCCAAAAGGACCAATCAGCTCGGTACGACTTTACTTGTTACTTTAGCCAATCGCGACATCTTTGTGATATTTCTAGAACTTTCGATTTAACCGTTTCCATTTTCCAACATAAATTTAAATGTTTAAATTTAGACTTTTGTTAGGACCAGACCGAATGTACATAATTTGTTGTTGAATTAGAACTCTGAAAAAGGACATTACATGACTGACTCTATACAATAATAAACATCAGCATCAAGAAACAAACAGAATTAAAAATGAAACAAATTAACATTATTTAGATACCTAAATTGGGCTTGAAACGCTGTTACGCAAGTGCCATGTCATGCAACTAAATTCCGTTGACCTGCTACTTCTAAAAATGGTTCTACATTGGTTTGATTCCCCAAAACTGTTCTAATTAATAATTAATTCCGTAATTTTCATTTTCTTTCTCTCACTCACACCTCTGATTTCTACGACTACCTCGCTTTACTGTTACCTTATTGTCTGTGTTTTCATCCGACTTCCTTTTTACTTTGTTTTGTTACTTTTCTAACTACAAGAGCAAACGATGGTAGTTATTTTCTACGATAAAGCTCTCTGTTTCTAATTTGCAATTTTCGCCCTTTGATTACAAATATGCAACAAATTTAAGAATGCTAAAAAAAAGTAAATTAACCTAATGAACATTGATTTGGTGGTTCTCTTAATTTGAAACCTGCTAACATCAAATTCATTAATTTAATTATCCCCTGATTTTAACTGGCCTCCCCAAATTGTCGTACGAATAATTTTTTGCAATGTTTCTTTTCCCTTGAAAATCCGTTACTCTGTGTTGCGTTTGGACCGGACGCGTACCTGCATTTTCAAAGAAAGGGCAGCAGATTTCACTTGAGGAATGTGGCACCATTTTTGCCGACAAAGGCATCAATAAAATAACATTTACAACTGGCTAGCATTTGCCCTCCAAAATGAACTGCTTTTAAAATATTTCCTTGAAATTATTTTAAAAATTAAAATTCTTAATTTAGCGAACCTATTTGGACCGTTACAGGAGCCAGGCTCTCCACTCAGTGGTTATCAACAATGCAAACATTGAAAAAATATATACGAGTATGATAAAATGAGGTAAAATAAAATTCTTTGGGAGACATATTTAATGTCATTTATGTAGAAGCACGTGTACAGAAATTCTTCAAATAGTTATACAAGATGTCCCACCTAAGATTTTTAGGTGTTTATATCTTTATTATTTATGAACCAATTTTTGTGAAATTTGGAAGATAGGTATTGTAGGGAATGAAGAGTAAATGACTAGCAATAATAATAGGTAAATTAAAACATGAGTTTTATAAAACTTAATATATTACTTATCATGGAAAATGCAACAACCATAATATAGTGAATATATTTTGATAAAACTTGGTACAGTAATTAGGTGTTAACTAAAGCTAAAATGATGATAATTTGAAGAAAATACCTACCCGTATCTTTTAGATTATTCTTATCCGAACGTGCATTTCTTTTTATTCTTGACGTTCAATTATCATTAATAATAATAACTTCAGTATATCTCAGCATTTAAAGCTATACTACGCCTCCAGTACTAAGACGGGCCCATTAGCAGCACCTAACTCAATTTAAAAGAGGCCGCATTATCGGAATGCGAGAAACGGGGCAATCGCTCATTGTGTGGGACGAAATGTGGCCACTGTGTTACGGTGTTGTCGTGCCTGGTTTGAAGACCAATTTTACTGAAACTTTCACCGTTTTATCTTAGTTAAAATTTCATCAAAATATACTATTTCAGGTTGTTGTATTTTCCATGACAAGCAGGCAGGAGTGCCTGTAAATGACGAGTGCTCTTAAGTTTTATAAAACGAGTTTTTTTAAATTGCATATTAAATACACGTTTAGCACAAATAAAATCAATTTTGGTAATTTAGTGACAGTTGGTGACACAGTTTTTTTTCAATCGATTACAATACATAATTAATGATTTTATTATTATTTTAAGGACGTGATATCTAAATGCATGTACGAGTATTTAGTACTATCGGTGTAGATCATTATCATCATCATCATCACCATTATAGTGCTATTGAGACGTTAATATCTATCTAAAGCAGTCATTTAAGATAAAGAGAATAAAATAAACAAAAACATCTGTTGATGTACAATATTAATCAGTTGCTTCCTCACGTATAAAAGAGAATTAAGAACTCACTTCAGTGGTAAACTGTCCATGGCAGTGATTCAACGTTTCAAATTTCCTAATTAGACAATTATTTCGCTACTTGTGAAAAATATTTGTCGAATTTGCAATTTTAGAGATTACCATCCTGGCAAAATTATTTGTGGGAAGATTCGTCGTATTTTACTGAATCAGAAAGATGAATCGAGTAACTCCTTTCGATGGTAAGTTTTTCACAAAACTTAGTTATTCATTAGAGATGATAAATTCCAGAGTCAGATGATCCCTTTGTGGGATTGAAAAAAGTATTTTATGAGTTCGGTTACCACAACTTTACTAAGATTTTAAATGCTTGTTTGAGCTTAGTTAGTTGCTGTGGTATGTTGCTCTGTTTTCATTATTTTATAGAGAATTTCAACAAAGATTTGGTTATAAGATATTCACCGTCAATGATCGTTTACATCTACGTAAGTACAAATTTTTAATCTGCTTCATTGCATCTTTCCGTTGTACAATTGCCACTACAGATGACGACAACGATGTTTATCTCCATGGTTCTTGAAAAAAGGGCTCATCATTTGGTCAGCGAACAGAAACGGCTGTTTTGGTCCATCGACAGCGCTGGCCCTCAAGCACGTCTTTTGATTTTGAAGAATGCTTCACAAATTAATCGCTTCACCTATCTTATTTACGCAATTTCAGCTGCTTGGAGCATTGTCTTGTTACCAGTTTTTGGCAGTCACAGAGAATGGTTGCTAGCTGAATACGTTTTTGACCGATATTTCGGGTCAAGTTCAAATATTTTATACTATATGACATTTTCTTTTGCACCTTTTATTATTTACACATCAGTTCGTCACTGTGCAAGCTTGTTTTACACCATATTGCAGTTGTACTTGCAAATGTTTTTGATCAATCAACACATTTTGCAAATTTGTGATGACAAGACCGTTCTTGAGGAATTGACGTTTGAACAACGTGTCCGACACGAGAACGAAACATTCAAAAAGTTGTGTTTTTGTATCGATCATCATGTTGTGATAACAAGGTTGAGTGACAACACAAATTCTAGATAGTTAAATCTTTGCAAAAATTATGTTTGTAGGTTAACAAAGGAACTAGTGGAAATGGTGAGATCTGTGATCGCATTTTTTTTGCTTTTAGGTGTCCTAATTTGTATTTCTGCCTTGTACTTCGTATCTTATGTGCGTTTCATTTAGTTAGAGAACTAGACAACAGATTAGGATGATTGCTAATGTTTCAGATTTATGCAGACGCGAGCAACATTTTGAAGATTCGGTTATGTTTCGGGACTATCTTTAACGTTGTTGTTGTTGCCACTTTTTCTCACGCTGGGCAGATGTTAATCGATGAGGTGAATAAAACATCGAGGCTTTCTTTAACAACCTTAATTGAAATATTTTCAGAGTAGTTGCAATTTTGACACTTTGTCGAAATGTTCCTGGTACAATTGGAATAAGAGAAACAAGACGGTTTTACACATTTTCATGACAAATTGCTTAAAACCGTTTGCGATCACTTTCGCTGGAATAGTTTTGGACTATAAAATGGCAATTGCAGTAAGGAAATATTTATAGGTAAATCTGCGCTAATTTGTAAAATTTATGTTTTTACAGATGTTTCGTACAGCTTGTAGTTATGCTCTTGTTTTCTACAACTTTCAAAAAGCCGCTCGATCTTGAAAGATCCAGTTACGTCATATTGTCGAATTGTTATTTCTGGATAGTTGTATGTACTTTAAAAATATGTTGAATAATTCAATAATTCAGTAATGAGATAGTTATGTTAATGTATGTACCACTGCGCGAGAATAACAACAGTGGTGCATAATTTTTTAACAGTGTCAAAACACTTCTTATTGAAAATATGTCATGTGTATATTATTTGACGAGCTAATAATAAGTCACGCGTGTAATTTATGACTAGCATAATGTATCTACAGTTACGTAAATAATAAACGTATAAGATCTGTAACTTATGATAAATCACAAGTGACTTATAAGTCACGGGTGTAATTTATGACTAGCATAATATATCTATAGTTACGTAAATAATAAACGTATTATTTAATGGTCGTAGATAAAAGATATTTATTCAAAGTTCCTGTTAAGCATTGCTACACGTATAGCCTAATTTTTGTAATTTACTAACTTGCTATTATTTTATAAGATCTACACCTTTATTGGGTTGGAGTGCACGTTAGTAATAAAAAAATATGTTTTGAACTTCTTTAATTGTAGACTAATATTAAGAATTACAAATTCAAGCCACACAGAATTGTCAAACCAATAAACTGTCAAACTTCTCAGTCTTCTTTCATTTCAAAACTTCTTTAACATGCTCCTCTATCTGGTCTAGCAGATACTTGACAGCTCACATGCTTTTCCACACTGTCAACATTCGAAATAAATTAGTTAACGCTACGCCACACAGGCACCATGGTTTCCAAGCCGATGTTTTTCTGTTTGAAGCTAATATTTGGCACCGTATATTTAGGTCTCATTATAAAATAAGGCGATAGAATCTTACAATGGTTTATGGCTTGTCCGTAAAGATGTCCTAATAGTGGAGTAAAATTACATATCTAGCTCGCTTATTTCTGAGGGTAGGTGATTCCAAGGTATAACTAAATGAGACCTATACTATCTTGTAGAGGACATTTTGGGGCATAAGGAATGGCCATCTAAAACTTTTTTTAATAGGAGCGAACTTTGAAAACGGCCTTTATACGTAGTTGAGGTGTAGTCCGAAAAACTACGTTTCTCGTAACATTTAACGTTGTGTTAATTCAACCATTGAAGCTATAATTATGATTGTCTGTATATTTGTAGTAAAAAGTACAGCGCTTCCAATAGTGAATCGGAAATTTCGCAAGTATCGATAGTTTTGAAAAAAATAATTAATAAATTTAGATTAATCAAAAATGCGCATCGTAAACTTCACTCTGCTGGGACCTATGTGAAATGTTGAAAATTTCGATACACATGTAGCGAGTCAAATGTAACTAAGATATTGTAAAAGTTTTTAAAAAAGAATTAAGTCAGTAGCCCGTATACTTTTTGAGAAAATAATTTTTTTTTCGACGAGTGAACGCGCCGGGCGGCTCCTGGCAGGCAGATATAACCCAGCACGCGTATTTAGTCGTCTATCGATGTAGGGATTGTAGCAGTCTAAAAACAATAATTGTAAAATTTTGAGTAGGTAAATTTTTTGTATTTTTGCTAAAATTTATCTATTTTAAATGTTCTCTTCGTCATCTTCATTCTCATATACCTAAACAAGAAACATTGTTGTGACATTTTTTGCAAGAACAATCTGCAGCATTTTAAGCCTTCCTTCATGCACATGCATTTATTATTTTGGCATCATTGGTCTATGCAAAAAATGTTCATCAGTTTTCTAATGTCATTAGGTATGGGATCCATTGTAGCTAAAACACGTTGTAAAATGCCCTTGTTTAGATTGGGAGATTTTAAATTGTATTAAATCAACCCAACACTACAAAACGCACTAGAATACATTAATTAGAGCATACGTTCATGACAAAAATGTTATAAACTGCTTGAAGGATATATTTCAAATTTTACGTGCGTTAGCTACTTCTTGCTCTACGTAGAATTTAATGAATTTTATGTCAACCAATCTCTCGCTGGACAAACTATACATGACTACACAACGATATACGTAATTGATCAATGCATCTAAAATTTGAGTGAAGTATGTACATAATAATAATTATTTTTTAATGTTAATACCTTAGCACATGTTAACCAAAAGCATTATCTGTTGGTGGCAATATTTTAGCAGACTTATTGGGGGTTGTAGTCAGTAGTTGGTTTAATATGTTAATGGTCTCAGTTTTATTTTTTAAAAAAGCCAGTGTGAATTTAGTAGAAATTTTAACGCCTCGGTCATAGTCATCGAGTTTAACTTCCCTAACTCTTTAAATATTTTTAGAAGGACATTGTATGCTGTTTTTTTTTACCGATTTTAAAACGTTAAAAATGCATCGCTGGTAACACTTGCAAATTTAATTTTCAAGTAGGTACTGTTACGTTATAAATTACGCTCCCGAAACTGGGCAACCCTGTTACCGGTTACAAATCCGGAATGTTCAGGGGTATAACGAACAAGTCGTGGCTTCGACTCGGTTTACAATGCGAACCACGAGAAACGCCGACTGAAGCTGAAAAATTGGTGAGAACAGCCCGGAGTACGGGAAATGATACACAATCTTCCAACTAATCGTTTATTCAGATGTCAACAATGAAAATAATGATATAATGAAAAAGAACAACTACGAAGCCTGACTAGCCCTATGGCGTGTACAAAATTGAATAACCCTAACTCCTCGGAGGGTCCTCCGGGTCCCAGATATTCAACGAACGAGTACCGGCGAAACAGTAAAAAAAAATCCCTTCTTTAGCGAAGGAGGAAGGCCGACTGATCCTACGTAACGTCGCTATTCGGCTACGCCGCCCGCATAAGCGGAAAGGTCCTCCAAGTCTTCCTTCGCTCCAAAAAAAAAATTGAAGTTAAGATGTTTTTCTCCGGTGAAGAACCACGCGCAAAAAAATGTTCGGTGAGCGCGATACACAATTCCTGGCGAGGTCACTCACGGATTGATAATCGTTCGTGAATATAAAAACCCGACGGACTTGATAAGGAAATTTTTTCTTAAGTTAGTACGATTAATGAAATGACGCGCCTTATGACAAAACTGCAACTTTAACAGTGGAACAAATTATAAATCCTAAACGCGATATACAAATTAAATGAATTAGATAGAACTTTTCACCCGTCGAAATAATGAGTGACAATGGAAATTTGACTATAGTTAAATACAAACGCTCAATTAGTTCGACGGAGTGACAAAATACAACCGAAAACTTTGAGAAGCTGCGGCCTGTAAAAATTGGGGTGTCACCACTGCTCCGGACTTGCTGGTGGGTAGATCCGGCACCTTCCGGTGAGTCCGGGGACGACCTGGACTGACAGGACTCGACGAGATCCTGATCCGCAAAAGCGTTCGGTTTGGAACCTTCCGTAGTGAAGTCCTTGATCCGCTTGGCGATGTGGGCGGTGGTACTTTGACGAATCGTCTCAAACGGCCCTCGTGAACTCCACTACGTCGTCTCGTCAGCCCTGCAAATTCACTCGATCACTGTCCCTTTGACTCTCCCCAGGCACTCACAACACCACCGGCAAAAGGTCGTGAAAAAAAACCCTCTTCCGTCTCTGGTTCCCCCGATTTATAGCTTCCACCCCCTCTGTGCGCAGATTTTTCGGCGGAAGTCCGAGTACGTTTCCGTCGCGATGGATTCTAGAACATTCTAGAAATATCGCGAAGATTTACAATCGCGTGGCGATTTAAATCGTAACAGTACATATGTGCACTAAAAAACCCATAGGTAAATCTTTTGACATACTTAAAATGAGCATATTTTGCAAAAGAACAGGAAGTAAAAAAAGAGAGAAATGAACTGCAATTCAAACTAGTATAAAATAGTATATTATACACCAAGGTGAAGAAGTTCATGATTATAGCCAGAGCGCCAAGATTAGAGCCCGAGGCGTGCCGAGGGTTCTAAGGCGCGAAGGCTATAAGGGACTTCTTCACCGTGGTTTATATACTATTTTTTCCACTACTAGATACGTTAAAACCCTTTCGGATAATAATTATTACTAAAATTATTTTGTCCGATGCGACGATCCGAGTTCTCATTTTTCAACGGTTGCTATGAAAATCGTCTACGTTAACCAATGAAATCAACCAAAATCTTTGGTTGCTAGGTGACGGCTGTTCATTATTCACCTAGGTTAATAATGAAAATCATTATTAACCTTGGGAGAAAAATTCTACTTCTGGGGTCGGTTCGAGAGTCAATTCTGAGACTTGTAGTGGAAAAATAATATTTTTTGATATTGATTGACTTTGAAGACATTTTTCTAACATTTTTTATAGGAACAAGAGAATCGACGAGAAATAATGTTTTGCTTTTTTTTTGTAATGGTATTGCTTATCTATCCTTCTTAAATTAAAAAAAAAAAAATTAAACAATAAATGTATGTGCGTCAAGGAAGGCTTAAGATCCTGGAGTGATTGTTCTTGCAAAAAATGTCAGAACAATGTTTCTTGTTTATATGAGGATGAATATGACGAAGAAGAAAGCATTTAAAGTAGGTAAATTTTAGCAAAAATAAAAAAAAATTACCTACTCAAAATTTTACAATTATTGTTTTTAGACTGCTACAATCCCTACATCGATAGAAGACTAAATACGCGTGCCGGGTTATATCTGCCGCCAGGAGTCGCCCGGTGCGTTCACTCGTCGAATAAAAAAATTATTTTCTCAAAAAATATACGGGCTACTGACTTAATTCTTTTTTTTTTTTAACTTTTACAATATCTTAGTTACATTTGACTCGCTGCATGTGTATCGAAATTTTCAACATTTCACATAGGTCCCAGCAGAGTGACGTTTACGATGCGCATTTTTGATTAATCTAAATTTATTAATTATTTTTTTCAAAACTATCGATACTTGCGAAATTTCCGATTCACTATTGGAAGCGCTGTACTTTTTACTACAAATATACAGAAAATCATAATTATAGCTTCAATGGTTGAATTAACACAGCGTTAAATGTTACGAGAAACGTAGTTTTTCGGACTACACCTCAACTATGTATAAAGGCCGTTTTCAAAGTTCGGTTCTATTAAAAAAAGTTTTAGATGGCCATTCCTTATGCCCCAACATGTCCTCTATAAGATAGTATAGGTCTCATTTAGTTATACCTTGGAATCACTAAAAGTCATAATTTCAGTCCGATTTTACTCCACTATAAATAAAAATGATTTCAGTTGCTTCGGCACGCTCTGAACGTTTCTAGCTTGATGATCTGTCCTCGAAATTTTGTAATGTGTACCAGAAACTTAATTACTACTAAAACTGCATAAATAACTGAAACTCCAAAATCAACTGAATGGAGGTTTATCAAATCTGGACCGCAGTAAAAAATGTTTAAATACTCAAATAAATAATTTGTGTAATTTATAACGGCAGACAGCAATGTGCTGTCCCAACCGTTCCAACCCTCATGAAAGTGTTAGTACGTTATTTAAACCCTGCATCAGTCTTTCCAAATATCGTTTCCTACTACAATTAGTGCTTTTGCGCCAGGGATTACCACTTCGCTACGATCGTGTGTGTAAACTTCCCATCAAAAATGATAGTGCCTTATATACGTGTCGTATAGATAATGTTTTTTGTGCTCGAAAATTGTGTCGTGAGTTCGTAATCAATGTTGTTTTAAATAACTCGATGAAATTTCTCCTTAACCAATTAATAAGAAGACGCTTGTTCGACTAATAATTCAAATGAATGAAGCAAACATTGTGTTTCTTTAGGAAATAATAATCATCATCATCATCATTATTGACAAGTCAATAGCTATGAAAGACGAAAACGCAGATCGGACAAATCGAGGACAATCGTCGTTCTAGATGCGGTAATAAATTCGTTGTTCCTACCTTACGAGTTCCCTTTCCATGCTTTTAACCGTGTCTTTGAATTTCTAAAAGCTTACCATGTGATCTTTAAATTGGTTCAAATTTCTACCAAAGGATTTACCTCTTCTCGAAATTGTATATTTCTAGTTTTCCCAATTGTTAAGCTTAACCTCCCGCCGGTACTGCACGCAACCACAAGAAGTACCCAGACTCTTCACTCAGTGGTTATCAACAATGCAAAAATTGAAAAAGTATATACGAGTATGATAAAATGAGGTAGAATAATAGCAATTTATTATACAAGTGTCTTATTTGCTGTTAAGACACGAGTGTAATACATAGTTTTATCCAACATCTCCTTCTGTAACAGTTCTTATTCTTTTTGATGTTCAATAAACTGTTCAATTCTCTCTAAACTCATTAATTATAAAAACGGTTTAATTATGGGTTCATAAATCCACTAGTGTTTTATAGACCTCATAATATATTCAAAATCGGCATTAATATGACTTCATAATAAGCAGGTGTTGGATAAAATTCTTTGGGAACATAATGAATGCTTCTGTTATCATTTATGTAGAAGCACGTGTACAGAAATTCTTTAAATAGTTATGCAAGATGCCTCACCTAAGACTTTATATCTCCATTATTTATGGACCGATTTTTGTAAAATTTGCAAGGTAAGTATTCTAGGAAATGAAGAGTAAAATACTAGCAATAATAGTAGGTATGTTAAAACATGAGTTTTATAAAACTAATTCAATTCTACTTATCATAGAAAATGCAGCACCCATAATAGTACAGTCATTTGGTAGTTTTACCTGGAAAGTTTTCCGGGAGTTTTGAAAATGGGTAACTTTATAGATTTCGATGTGCTCTTTCCGAATTTCAACTTTGCCACCTCGTATTTTTGCCGCTCGCGCCGCCATATTGCAAAAATGGCGCCTAAAAGCAGTTTTTTCACAATATCTCCTTTCCGACTCATTTTACAATAAAAACGTTTATATACAAAATGAAACTAGAGAAAATTGCCTACAATTCATGTCCTAACCTTTTTTTCGTAAAATTAATAGTTTTAGCGTACGAGCGCCGCAAAGTATATTTCAACAAGCGTCTCGGCCAAAACACTCATTTCCACACCACCTTGAGGTAGAGTAAGCAGCGCGTTTTTTTTATCGTGGTATCCGCTTTCTGCATCCACAGGCTTTTTGACATCTCTTTTTGCATTTGCAAGAAATAAGTTTTAACAAGCTTTCCGGAGCTGGGGGCTCGAGTGTGGTGATAGGAATTAGCCCGTTCTTGTTTCTTTTCCATCCCCATTGCTCTGCATTTTGTTGATTCCCATACCACTGCTGAACCTGGTGATCGGTTCGGAACGAATGTTGTGCTGCTGCTTCTGTTGGTGGTAGCGATGCAATATTAAATTTACTTTTGAATGCTGATGTTGTGAAGCATGCATATCTATAGTTGTTTAAAGACATACGTTTTTTACTTTTCACATTACTGTAACTGTATAATTCAAGAAGGACGCGTTCTCCAGCTTTAGCAATGATCTCTGGATCAGCATTTGGATTTTTGAATACCTGGATAATCTCGTTTAAATCTGGATTTTTTCGCAGTACATTAATAAATTTCATTTTTCCTTGATTAAATAATGCTGATGTTGTATCACAGCCACTGAAGGCATGCAAGAATAAAATATGATCTGCGACTGTTTTATCTATGATACTTTTCGTTGAATATATTTGTTGCGAAATTTTTCCTTTTCCTGGTTTGAGAATATATATGTTTGAAAGCGACAGTTGGTGACACGGTATTTTTTTCAATCGATTGGGATACATAATATAGTTATTTTTATATTAAGTGCGCGAAGAGAGTGTTTTTTGTGCATGAAAAGGTCTTTTACGTAGAGACGAAGGTCGAGGCAGTATAAGCCTTTGAATGCACAAAAACATCTTCGCGCACGAAATATAAACAATATTTTTTCTATAATTAATTCAAAAAATTGAAATTAAAAATTAAAATTTTTTAAGGAACTCTGAAGTTTCAATGCAGTGACCATGTTGCTAGGTGACTAATAAAAAACAGTGCGTGAAATGAGAAACAGAAATAGTCGTATGCGTGAAATTGCGGTATCGTGACAAAAGCGCGCCGCAAAAAGAGCGCGCGACAAAAGAGCGTGCGACATAAAAGCGCGGCGACATAAGAGCGCGACGACATAAGAGCGCGGCGACAAAAGAGCGTGACCACAAAAGAAGGTAAATACAGGTTGCCTTTGCCTTTGCCTTTCTTAAGGCAATAATTAATTTCCATATTGAATGAAAATTTTCCTTACCCTTTAGTTATACTAAGACTTGGCACGACCTTGATGCGACCTTGAAACACAACAAGAGAGAAAAAAAGCCATTTGCACAAGGTTTGAATGGTGGGACACGATCTAGGAGGACGCCCTGAGGCTGTCCAGCCAGAAAAAACGCGAAAATTCCAGAAGTAGTTAAAGTGAACAATTACCAAATAATCCTGTACATTTTGTATTGGCACAAATGCCAATGCTGGCAGGTGGCGCAACATGAGTGCAAATTCAGGAGTCCTGCAGATTGGACATGCCGATAAATTGCCTGCGAAAAATGGAAAAAGCAACCTCCTCCGTAAATACATTGACTGCTGCTTTTTCAAAATCCTGTCTTGTCACAGAGTTTATTTGTCTCACGCTATTTTGTCGCGGCGCTCTTTTGTCGCGGCGCTTTTTTGTCGTGGCGCTCTTTTGTCGCTGCGCTCATATTGCGGCTCTCTTTTGTCGCGCGCTCATTTGTCGCGCGCTCAAATGTCGTAGATTCGTGAAATTGCATTTCACCCACTGTTTTGTATGGTTTCTATGGTTTCGATCTTACCAACAATGTAAAAAAAAGACACGTAAGAAAATGACCCACTTCATGCACAGATAACTATGCGTGAATTTCAATTTTTTGAATCAATTATATAAAAAATAATTTTATTATTATTTTAAGGAATTGATACATGCATGTACGAGTATTTAATACTATCGGTGAAGATCATTATCATCATCATTATATTGTTATTGATACGTTAATATATCTCTATCAAAAGCAGTCATTTAAGATAAAGAGAATAAAATTTAAAAAATGTCTGTTTATGTACAATATTGATCAGTTGCTTATGGACGTAGAAAGAAGAATTAAAGACTCGCTTCAGTGGTAAACTGTCCATGATAGTGATTCAGCGTTTCAAATTTCCTAATTAGACAATTATTTCCCTACTTGGGAAAATTATTTGTCCGAAGATTCGTTGTATTTTACTGAATTAGAAAGATGACTCGAGTAACTCCCTTCGATGGTAAGTTTTTTACAATACTTTTAATTATTCATTAGAGTTGAAACATTTCAGAGTCTGATGATCCTTTTGTGGGATTGAAAAAAGTATTTCATGACTTCGGCTACCACAAGTTTACAAAAATTTTGAACGCTTGTATGTGCTTAGCTAATTCCTATGGTGTGTTGCTCTGTTTCTATTATTTTATAGAGAATTTCAACAAAGATTTACTTATAAGATATTCACCGTCAATGATCGTTTACATCTACGTAAGTACAAATTTTAATCTGCTTCATTGCATCTTTCCGTTGTACAATTGTTACTACAGATGACGATAACGATGTTTATCTCCATGGTTCTTGAAAAAAGGGCTCATCATTTGGTCAGCGAACAGAAACGTCTGTTTTGGTCAATCGACAGCGCTGGCCCTCAAGCACGTCTTTTAATTTTGAAGAATGCTTCACAAATTAATCGCTTCACCTATCTTATTTACGCAATTTCAGGTGCTTGGAGCATTGCCTTGTTACCAGTTTTTGGTAGTCACAGAGAATGGTTGCTCGCTGAATACGTTTTTGACCGATATTTCGGGTCAAGTTCAAATATTTTATACCATATAACATTTTGTTCAGCACCTTTCTTTATTTACACATCAGTTCGTCACTGTGTCAGCTTGTTTTACACCATACTGCAGTTGTACTTGCAAATGTTTTTGATTAATCAACACATTTTGCAAATTTGTGATGAGAAGACCGTTCTTGAGAAACTGACATTTGAACAACGTGTCCGACACGAGAACGAAATATTCAAAAAGTTGTGTTTTTGTATCGACCATCATGTTGTCATAACAAGGTATTAAGATGATTTTTAATGTTTCAGATTTATGGAGACGCGAGCAACATTTTAAAAATTCGGTTATGTTTGGCGGTTATGTTTAACGGCGTTGTTGTTGCCACTTTTTCTTACGCTGGTCAGATCCTAATCGACGAAGTATCTAGAAAATTGCACTTTTCTTTATCAACATTAATTGAAATATTTTCAGAGTAGTTGCAATTTTGACACTTTGGCGAAATGTTCCTGGTACAACTGGAATAAGAGAAATAAGACGGTTTTACACATTTTCATGACGAATTGCTTAAAACCATTTGCGATCACTTTCGCTGGAATAGTTTTAGACTATAAAATGGCCATTGCTGTGAGAAAATATTTATAAGCAAATCTCAGCTAATTTGCACAATTTATGTTTTTGCAGATGTTTCGTACAGCTTGTAGCTATGCTCTGGCTTTTTACAACTTTCAAAAAGCCGCTCGATCTTGAAAAATACAGTTACGTCATAATGTCAAATTGTTATTTTTACATTAAATGCGCGTGTTTTTTAATTTCTACACGAAATATAAACAACATTTCGTCTACAACTGTAACTTTTTGAAATATTTAAATTTCATTGAAATTTACCAGAGACTACCGAAACGCAGAAACCTTTACTTCCGCATTCGGAGCAACGCGGTTGTCAACAAACAAAAATTTTAAATTAGCCGCCGATTTTGAGAGACGCGTTCTATTAAACTTCAATACATTTAGTTTTCTGTGTGGTTTCGAGATGAGTAGTGATCCTGGAATGGTCGAACCTGCAGCAAATGCTGCCATTAACAATTCACTACCTGCCAAATAGAGAGAAACTTACGAAAAAACGTATGGTGTATTTAAAAAAAATTAAGGATACCACAGAAATACCATATTGGCATATTTGGAAGAACAATCGAAAACGATTAAGTCGTCAACAAAACTGACATGTTTTGTGTACCGAAACGGGTGCAAAAATGTTAGCTTTTTGATGCAGTCGTAGAAAAAAATATTTATTCCAAGTTCCCGTTAAGCATTGCTACACTAACTTATGGCATATATTTTGTGATTGTACTTGTTATTGTGTCATAAAATTTACAACTTGAATGGATTGGAGTGCACATTAGTAATTAAAAAAAATGTTCTGAATTTGTTTTGTTGTTCACAAATACCGTAGACTAAAATTAAGGATAACAAATTCAAGCCGCACAGACTTGTCAAACCAATAAATTCTTGAACATGTAAATCAACTTTCATTTCAAAAATTCTTTAATATGCTCATCCATTTTGTCTAGCAGATATCTCAACTAATGAGAAAAGAAATGTAAAATGAACTGTATGGAGGTTTATCAAATCTGGACCGCAGCAAGAAATGTTTAAATACTCAAATAAATAATTTGAGTAATTTATGACGGCAGACAGCAATGGGCTGTCCCAATTGTTCCAACCCTCATAAGATTATTAGTACGTTCCAAATAACGTTTCCTACTACAATTAGTGCTTTTCCGCCAGGGATTACCACTTCGCAACGATCGTGTGTGTAAACTTCCCATCAAAAAAGATAGTGCTTTATACATATGTTGTTTAGATCATGATTTTTGTGCTCGAAAATTATGACACCTCGTGTCGTGAGTTCGTAATCAATGTTGTTTTAAATAAGTCGATGAAATTTCTCCTTAACCAATTAATAAGAAGACACTTGTTCGACTAATAATTCAAATGAATGAAGCGTTTTTTTGGGAAATAATAATAATCATCATCATCATCATTATTGACAAGTCAATAGCTGTAAAAGACGAGAACGCAGATCGGACAAATCGAGGACAATCGTCGTTCTAGATGCGGTAGTAAAGTTTTTCATTAACACTTTGTTGAATCGATGAGCTCTTAGGTATTATTCATTGTTCCTATGAGTTGCAATTTTGACACTTTGATGAAATGTTCCTGGTACAACTGGAATAAGAAAAACAAGACGCTTTTACATATTTTCATGACGAATTGCTTAAAACCATTTGCGATCACTTTTGCTGAAATTGTTTTAGACTACAAGATGGCAATTGCTGTAAGATAGTATTTATAAGCAAATCTGCGATAATCTGTACAATTTGATTTTGCAGCTGTTTCGTACAGCTTGTAGTTACGCTCTGGTTTTCTACAACTTACAAAAAGCCGCTTGAATTTGAAAGATCCACTTATGCCATATTTTCAAGCTGTTATTTCTGGTTAGGTGTACTTTAAGCAGACTTTCAATATTTAGATAGTTATGTTGTACCATTCCAATTAAAGATAATTACAACGATGGCGCAATCGGCTCCGCTTCGACTATAAAACCCAGACCCGGACAAAAAAAAATGCACTTTTTGGGCCTTGATACACAAATAACTATTCTTTTATGATGAAAAAACATATCTACAAAAATGTAAACGTCTTTATTAACATAAAATTAATATGCCATTTTTAAGTAATGTAAAAATGTTTGCGACAATTTTTTGGTGCAGTATACTTTAATAGTCATTTTCATATGAGTAGCGCTGTCAGATCACTTTTCAGGTGTGAGGCTGAAGTTTGAAGCACGAGGCGTCAGCCGAGTGATGCAAAACAGGCCGTTCCTTCCGGTCCCGGAATCCGTTTCCAGGTTCCTCCAGGAGACCCTCGGGGATTACGTCGGTCAGCAGACGCCGATGTTATGCCATATTGTCAAATTGTTATTTCTAGTTAACTATACTTTAAAAAGATTTTGAATATTTGAATAAGATAGTTATGTATGTAGCACTGCAATCAAAGATAATTACAACATTGGTTCATTATTTTTTAACAGTATCAAAGCACTTTCTCTTATACAGGGTGTTAGGGAATGGTCTCCCAAGAATGTCAGGGTGAGTTTCTGAGGGAAAATATGGTCGAGAACCTTAATACCATTTTTCCCCAACATGAAAGATTTTCTCAAAGATAAAAATTTAAAATGGTGCCCCACTGTTTGGGAGCTCTTGCACCATTTTATTGTTGTAATAATTAAATAAATAGTTAAAGTTCTGAAATGAAAGTTAATTGCTTAGCAACTAAAAGACAACAATGCCTTTGTCAGATTTTATCGAGTACCTATTGTCACAATGACGTTTCGGTTTTGAATACTTCCCTTGGATAATATCTCATCAAAAACTACCAGGATTGGATTTTTTTAAGGTCAAAATCAATAATTCATTCGAAATATTTATCTAAATTCACCGCAACCTTGAAGTAAGTCCTTTTTTATTGCTGTAATAAACTGAAATTATTTCTACAGCTTTATTTGTGATACCACATCTCGATCAACCTCTAAAGGGATTTGAAATCGAGCACTAACCACCTAAAACTACTAACAAGATTCTTTAATTTTGGTGTAACTTTATTTATTAATTAGGTTAATTTACTTTTTATAGCATTCTCAAATTTGTGGTATATTTGTAATTAAAAGGCGAGAATTGCAAATTAGAAACAGCGTTTTATCGTAGAAAATAACTAGAATCGTTTGGACTTGTAGATAGAAAGCAAAGTAGAAAGGGAGTCGGTAGAAAACACAGACAACAAGGTAACGGTAAAGCAAGGTACTCGTAGAAATCAGAGGTGTCAGTGAGAGGAGCGAATGAAAACTACTAATTAATTAGAACAGTTTTAGGGAATCAAACGAATGTAGAACAATTTTTAGAAGTAGCAGATCAACGGAATTTAGTTGCATGACATGGCACTTACGTAACAGCGTTTCAAGCCCAATTTAGGTTTAAAAATAATGTTATTTGTTTCAATTTTAATTCTGTTTGTTTCTTGATGTTGATGTTTATTATTGTATAGAGTCAGTAATTTAGTGTTCTTTTTCAGAGTTCTAATTCAACAACAAATAATGTACATTCGGTCTGGTCCTAACAAAAGTCTAAATTTAAATATTTAAAATTTTGGTGGCAACCGGAAACTGCTATTTCAAAAGGTGTGGCGATCGGCGTAAGTAACAAGTAAAGTAGAACCGAGCTGATTGGTCGCTTTGGTCAAGTAGGGGTTGCGAAAGCGAGGTGCGTCAAAAATGATAAAACCGAATGCGGGACGGGAAACGAGGCTTTTTTGATTCATTTGGGGTTTGATCTCCAAAGTAGCCGGAGGTACGTTCGGTACCTCCGACAGCCGATTTTGTGACCATGTGCTTTACATTAACAAGGTAAATTATTTTTTCTAATTCTTGTACTTGCATTTTAGTCGCGGTTTAGGTAATTATTCACACAACATTAGTTCCCTATCGTGTTAAAATAAAGATTATATTATTTTCTTTGAGCATTTGATGACCACGCGACTTAGAATCTTGAATTAATTTCTTTATCGCGAATTATGTGATCTTCTTGCCTTTACCGATTGGGGAAACATGCTGTCGCCAAGGCGAACTATTATACAATCATTATAAAACATTTGTATTCATTATTTGTGTCTTGAATTCTCGAGTTCGGGAAGCTACCAGTGTCCATCGCACTCAATTAGCTGTGGTCCGGCGTAAGAGCACAAAATTAGCCGCGTCACCCCCAAGGGGGGGCAGTGACCAAACTAGGTCAGCTGACACGTGAAGAGAGGTACCCTTTGGCCCTGTTAGAACCTTTTTCCCTTTTATTTTCAACCACCCGAGTAGACCAGAGTGATCTATGAGATTCCAGGGCATCGCGTCGGGTTCAATTTAATTGGGGAAACAAGTCAAATCTAAATCGGATCACATAGTTCGCATCTCAAACTCGTATAATGTTATTCGCGCCAGAAACTTCTGTGTTTGCCCAGCTTAGTCACTTATCAGATCTCAATTCGTGGGCCGCGAGTCAAACCTCCACCAACTTCTGTCATTCAATTCATTTATTTATTACTATCATTTGTTGGGACCAAACACCACCATACACAATTATTTGTAAAAAAAATTTAAGTGAAGTGTGCTCAATCGTTTTAATTCTATTTTTGAAAAAACTTCCGAAGGTACGGCCTCTCGTTAGAACGTAATTAAACAAAATGAAAAATAAAACACAACGTAGGATCCATTAATATTTCTTTTCTCATTATTTTTGTTTCGTATTTTTCCGCAAAAATTTCATCCGAGGGAATGCGGCAACCAACAATACACCAAATGAGGGAGGAAAGTTTCATCGAGAAAAAATCAAGGAAGTCGAAACGTTACAATATCAACTAAATAAAATAGTTACATATTTTTATATTAAGTGTGCATGAAAAGGTCTTTTACGCCGAGACGAAGGTCGAGGCAGTATAAGCCTTTGAATGCACAAAAACATCTTCGCGCACGAAATATAAACAATATTTTTTCTATAATTGATTCAAAAAATTGAAATTAAAAATTCAAATTTTTGAAGGAACTCTGAAGTTTCAATGCAGTGACCATGTTGCTAGGTAACTAATAAAAAACAGTGCGTGAAATGAAAAACAGAAATAGTCGTATGCGTGAAATTGCATTTCACACACTGTTTTGTATGGTTTCTATGGTTTCGATCTTACTAACAATGTAAAAAGAAAGACACGTAGGAAAATGACCCACTTCATGTACAGATAACTATGCGTGAATTTCAATTTTTTGAATCAATTATATAAAAAAAAATTCTTGCGTCCAGTTTTTACAGATGAACATCATCTTCTTTTTTTTAAATAGTACTGTACTGTCTTCTGAATATAAAAATGCAAAGAACTTTACTACCCATTCATTAAATAAAAGTCAAGAAATTAAAGAGTAAATGTACAAAATTTCAAAATCAAGTGACCAAAATAAGCATGAGAGAAGTTTGTTCTAAGTGCTCGAAATTACTAAGCTCTGAATATTCATTTGTCAAAACAGTTTGATAAGGCAGAATATAGCCTAAGGGAGTCCGTTTCGGCTCAGGCACGCGAGGGTCGCGGGTTCTATTCCGATCCAGGGCGAAATTTAAAAATTATGTATTCGACCCATGGTTTTTTTCAAAAGAAAGTTCTCTTTCTGCACGATATTAATAAGTTTGTTTGGAAAGTCGAAAGGTGAATCAAGGACGTGACTTAGTGGTAAGCTGATTGGGACAAAGCCCAGGTGCCTGAACGTTTCAGATTTCAGAACTTGACTGTTTTTTCGCAAAAATATTTATTGAATTCGCAATTTTTCAGACCTCGGAAAAATAGTTAGTTTGGATACAGTTATACTTTACTAAATTGGAAGATGACTCAAGCGACTCGTTTCGACGGTAAGTTTTTTTTCATAAATATTAAATTTAACCCCCTGTGCCATTAAAAAAAAAGAAGTTACTCTTGGATCTGTAAAATAAATGATAAAAAAATCTCAGATGATAGAATTTAAACACTTGTAACTTTGTGTCAAATTTCAACGAGCTCTGCTAAACCGTTCTGAAAATATTTACCTGTTCACATACTTTTTAGCGACCTGTATGTACTATTAGTACTATTACACAGAGTTATTATAAATTATTGTAGTCCAAGTAGGCGTAAAACTGAATGTAAAATTTATGGTTGCCGCTCCATATAAAAAATATTAAAATGATGTGAAGAAGTGAGTACACACCGTTCACACACAGGAGTTAATTTGGGTGCAAACAAATCAATATCTTGAGAATTTGTTGCAAGACCACTCAACATTTTTGGATTCAATCGTTAATTTAAAAATAAATAAATAAAATTCTCATCACCGCAGTACTTGTTTTTACAACTGTTTAAATACTGTTCCAAAGGGTAGCTCGGTGGCCGCATGGCTGTCGGAGACAGTGCTCCGAGGTCGCGGTCCCGGCGCAAGTGGGTTCGAAACTCACCGAAGCGGGAGGATTTTTTTCCCAAGAAGGAACCTCCGCCGGGCCATGGATGTGTGTGTATGTCTTTCAGGGCTGTGACAGTAAAGTGGTGGAGGGAAGAGCGACACTCTCCCGACACCACCGCGAGGTCAGCAGAGTTCGAATCCCAGGCCGGATGGGCCTCCCATATTGTTGTATTCGTGTTGTGTTGTCCAGGAAGGAAAAAGGAGAAAAGAGGGTGAGCGTGGGTGGCCAGGGAAAGTACCCCGGAGCCCCGCCGCACATAAGGAAAAAAAAGAGAGCCGACCGCAAAGGTACCTGATAGGCCAAATGGTGAAAGGGAAAACGCTATAAAAACAAAAAAATACTGTTCCAAAGATACTTTTTCCGTTATATTTTTTACGGCAAATTTTTTTTCATTTGAAAATGACATAAAAAGTTGCTATCGTGACAAACTTCTAAATTGAAAGAAGCAAGATTTGATTTGACAAATTCTTACTAAAGCAAACGTTCATCCTTTCTATGACACTCCTAGTCGCTCTTTCACTCTTGGAGGTGGATGAAACAATTATGTAATATATAGTGTTTCAAAATTAACTGTTTTCAAAAACAATTAAATCTTCAACTCTAAACGAAAATTGAGCCGTTGGAAAGTGCTGATCTTTGAAAAACAACAATCGCTTCATTTATTAAAAAAATTAATATTTTACTGTCTATCCCTAATTTGTCCCTTCTACACACATTAATCAGACTATCAACTAGAATATTTAGTATTTTAGCCGATCGATTGGAACAATTAATTAATATTATTATTATTTTAAGAAAGCGATGCATTCACCTACGAGTAGGTATTTAGTACTGTCGGTGAAGATCATTATCATCATCATCATCATTATTATATTGCTATTGATACGTCGATATCAGTCAAAAGCAGTCATTTGAGATAAAGAGAATAAAATTTAAAAAAATGCTTGTCCAGGACGGTGCTTCAACGTTTCAAATTTCCTAATTAAACAATTATTTGGGTACTTGGGAAAAATATTTGTTGAAATTGGAATTTTTATAATAACCATCCTAGCAAAATTATTTGGCCGAATGTTCGTTGTATCTTATTGAATAGGAAAAATGAATCGAGTAACTCCTTTCGATGGTAAGTTTTTCACAACACTTAGTTTTTCATTAGAGATGATCAATTTCAGAGTCTGACGATCCCTTTGTGGGATTGAAAAAAGTATTTTATGAGTTCGGCTACCATAAGTTTACTAAGATTTTAAACGCTTTTATGAGCTTAGCTAGTTGGTGTCTAACGTTGCTCTGTTTCCATTATTTTATAGAGAATTTCAACAAAGATTTGGTTATAAGATATTCACCGGCATTTATCGTTTTCATCTACGTAAGTAAAAAATATGAATCTTCTTCATTGCATATCTCGGTTTGTACAATTGCAACTATAGATAAAGACAACGATGTTTATCTCCATGGTTCTCGAAAAAAAGGCTCATTATTTAGCCAGCGAACAGAAACGTCTGTTTTGGTCTATCGACAGCGCTGGCCCTCAAGCACGTCTTTTGATTCTGAAGAAGGCTTCACAAATTAATCGCTTCACCTATCTTATTTACGGAATTTCAGCCGCTTGGGGCATTATGTTGTTACCAGTTTTTGGCAGTCACAGAGAATGGATCGTGGTTGAAAATGTTTTTGACCGATATTTCGGGTCAAGTTCAAATATTTTATACCATATAACATATTCTTGTGCGCCTTTCTTTATTTACACATCAGTTCGTCACTGTGCCAGCTTGTTTTACATCATACTGCAGTTGTACTTGCAAATGTTTTTGATCAATCAACACATTTTGCAAATTTGTAATGACAAGACCGTTCTTGAAAAACTGACGTTTGAACAACGTGTCCGACACGAGAACGAAACATTCAAAAAGTTGTGTTTTTGTATCGACCATCATGTTGTCATAACAAGGTAAAGTGCCAACACAAATTCTAGATATGCCTTTGCAAGAATTATATTTGTAGGTTAACAAAGGAACTAGTCGAAACGGTAAGATCTGTGATGGCATTTTTTTTGGTTCTAGGTGTCCTAAGCTGCATTTCCGCGTTGTACTTCATGTCTTACGTGCGTTTCATTTAGTTAGAGAACTAGACAACAGATCAGAACGATTTTTAATGTTTCAGATTTTTGTGGATGCGAGCAACATTTTGAAGGTTCGGTTAGGTCTCGCAGTTATGTTTAACGTTCTGGTTGTTGCCACTTTTTCTCACGCTGGTCAAATCCTAATCGATGAGGTATCTAGAAAATTAACTTTTCTTCGACAAAGCTAATTTGATTATTTTCAGAGTAGTTGCAATTTTGACACTTTGACGAAATGTTCTTGGTACAACTGGAATAAGAGAAACAAGACGGTTTTACACATTTTCATGACGAATAGCTTAAAACCATTTGCGATCACTTTTGCTGGAATAGTTTTGGACTATAAAATGGCCATTGCTGTAAGAAAATATTTATAAGCAAATCTGTGCTATTTGTACAATTTATTTTTTTGCAGATGTTTCGCACAGCTAGTAGTTACGCTCTGGTTTTTTACAACTTTCAAAAAGCTGCTCGATCTTGAAATGATCCAGTTACGTCATATCGTCAAATTGTTACTTCTGGGTAGTTGCACTTTAAAATTAGCTATTTACAATCGAGTGTGGGAAGTTACATTTTGCAGCGCAAACTGAGCGTTGCAAAATGTTTCACACACAAGGTATGTATAATACTTTTTGGCCGACGTTTTTAAATTTAAAATGTTAAAAACAATTACTACTTTTCGTGACGTGACGTGAACAGTGCGTATTTGCAAAGTTTCCATCAGAGGAGGCCAAAAAGTATATTACACTCGTTTAATGAGACGTTTTATCACCCTCGTTCCATTAAAGCATTCTGCGCTACGCTCGTTGTGCTTTGAACACACTCATGTAATAATAATATTGTATCCCACCTCCACCCGGCGGCACGGCAATTTTGCCGGAGTACGTACACTATTACGGATAATACTATCAAGTAATAGTGCAGTGCTTATCAACATAATTACCGGCGTCTCGCCTCCACATCCAAACTTGTGAAAACTTGCCAATGCTCGACTATCACTTTTGCCACAGTGTTCACTCATTTTATAGAAATAATTGTTAAAGAATTCTAAATGTGCACAGCTGAACGGGTCTTTACCTTTAAATGGTCACCTAGGTTAGATAATGGGAATAAAAAGTTATCTGATTTATTTGAAGAATCTTATTTTGAAGTTTAATGAATAATTCTTTTCATAATTTTTTTATTTTAAACAGACAATGATGTTGCAAGTTTGTATGCAATTTGTATACAGTGTGAAAACTACTTATGGAATAAATTCATTAATTTCAAAACTTCGACATTTGTCGAAAACGCTGAAACAGGTCAATCTTTATTTCTCATGATGCTTATTTTAGGTTACTTCACTTGTTCATGACGTCATCCAGTTTTGACCTATGACGTCATCACCAGCTTTTTTAAATGACGATTCCTACTTATTTCTTCTCTTTCTGACAGACCTCGCTACTACCTAAACGATGAATGAAAAAAATTGGTACCTTACATAATTTTTTTTTGAGAAAATCGCAAATTTTACTTCAAAAATGTAATTTAATTTTTAATTTAAAAGTTTTAATTGAGCTCAAACAGAAACGACAAACATCTAAAGTTAACAATAAAATTTAATGCAAATGTTGAAATTGTCCCCCACCAACCATTTGGCACTCATCGAAACTTTGTACACTGCGCTCAATTATGTCAGGGCTTATTTGTTCCATTTCAGTGCGAATTCTCTGCCTTAAGTCTTCTAAATTGTTTGGTCTATTAAAAGAAATCTTCTATTTTAAATTAGGCCATACAAAAGAATTTTTACATTAAAAATTAAATTACATTTTTCAAGAAAAATTTGTCATTTTCTCAAAAAAATTGTTATGGAAGGTACCAATTTTTTTCATTCATCGTTTAGCTAGTATAAAGGTCTTTCAGAAAGAGAAGAAAAAAATGAGGGTCGTCTTTTAAAAAAATTGGTGATGACGTCATAGCTCAAAAATGGATGACGTTACGAACAAGTGAAGCAACTTCAAATAAGCAATAGGAGAAATAAAAATTGACCTGTTTCAGCGTTTTTGACAAATATCATTATTCATTAGTTTTGAAATTACTGAATTTATTCCATAAGTAGTTTCCACACTGTATAATGTAGAGAGTGCTTTTTCGCACGGGATTACCACATTCGCTGCGATCGTGTGTGTAAACTTCCGATTAAAAAAGGTAGTGCTTTAAACACATGTCGCATAGATAACTAATTTCATGCTTGAAAATTGCGAAACCTCGTATCGTAGAGTATGTAAACAATGTAGTTTAAATAAGTTTTGTCATTAAACAATTAATAAGTTGACACTCGTTCCACTAATAAATCAGATCAATACAGCAAACATTGTGTTTCTTTGGAAAATAATAATCATAATCGTCATCATGATCATTATTCACAAGTTAATTGCTGCCCAAGACTAGAGCGGAGAAAGAACAAATCGATCGTCATTATAGATGTGATATAGTTTGTCCAGCGAGAGATTGGTTGACATAAAAATCACTAAATTCTACGCCGAGAAAGTAGTACCTAGCGCGCGTAAAATTTGAAATATATCCTTCAAGCAGTAACATTTTGTGCCCTGAAATTATGCTCTAATTAATGAAGTACCTTAACGAATAAGAGATACAATGAATGAAAATATTATAGTTGTAGTATTTTACACGAAGACGTGTACCTACTCTTGATAACTACTTGCGTCAAGAATATTTAAAAGTAAAACCTCAACCAACAAGATCGTTTATATATCAATTTTATATCAATGCGAAATCAAACGACTTAATTTTGCTGGTTGTGAAATGTCTACGAAATTGTTGTGTTCAAAATAACGGAAGATCAGTTCGTGAAGCAAAATAATATGGGGAACTTCTCAGGGGGCTAGGAGTTAAAATAAAACAATTCCTTGGGTTGAAGGACGCCTGTATTTAATTTTTCAAATAAATAAAATCAAATACGTTCTTGTTTTCACCTGCAGTAACTGGTTAATTTCAAATTAAATTTCTGACTTCCCCAAAATTATGGACAGTGCTGCTCGAGTATCCTTAAGACATAATACGTAATATAATATAAACATAAAACAAAAATGGACAACGAGATCGTCAAGGTTAATTTAAATTAAATCCTGAGACTTCCTGCAGACGTTTGTCTGAATGACCGACTATCGTGCGCCAGTCCGAATTCAATTTGACTTATTAAAATATATTCTAGAATATTTAACTTTACTTATTAAATAAACATAAGAAGAGCCTATGGCGGTAGAAGACTGAAAATTTAAAAAAGAAATATTTCATTGAAAAAAAACTAGCTTTACAGTACACAACCCTTGTCTTACTGCTCTGCACCATATCATTGAGTACAAGATGAACTTCTTGCTTAATATTGCAATGCAAGTCTGCTGTAACTCTTCTGGAATGCTGCCTCGTCAACTTTCTTGATGATGTTTTAGTTGGACCATCTTTACACTTTGACACTGTGTTTTTGTTAACTCCTAAGCATCTCGCAGTGACCTTTAAGAAAAATACTTTTAACCCTTGACTAATCTGACCTAATCAATGATGATGTCAATAAAATTATGATATAATACTATGTATTTTGTGTTATAAGGTATGAAAAACAACCTCCAGTGGACTATCAGTTGTAAGTTTTTCACTTATGAAAAATGAATAAGCACTTGCATCATCCTCTGGGCTGCTGGGTTGCCTACAAAACAGTTTTAAAGCAATATAATTAAATTAAAAATATTATCTTCATACCTTTGCATCAGTCTAGAATCTAGATATTGTTCGTGATATCACTAAAGGGATTCATGTTTATAAATAGAAAGGTCATTTAAAAAAGGCACTCGAAGGTAAACAATAGGGAACTTATAGAACAGAAACAAACTAAAACAACAAACTAACTAATCTTAAAAACTTAGAAAGTTTAAACACCACAAAAAAAAATGTTAAGCAAGAAATAACGAACAAAACACACATTACTCGGAGGTTAACAATACAGAACTTATTCAATACAAACCAACAAACTAACTTATCCCAGATAATTAAGAAGTTTTAAACACAACAAAATACCTCACTTGAAGACGAAAGAGCAAATAAACCACACACGGTGTTGACGATTCAAAATGACAGCGGCAACGACAACAGCTGAAATTTGACAATTTGCTGTGACAGCATAAATTGGCGTAGGATTACAATGCCCGCGAAATTATTTCAAAGGTACCACCACAATAATTTATTTTATTACATTTTTTTGCATTGTGTTCTAGTGCATTTTGTGGTGTTGGGTTACAAGCCTACAATTTAAACTCTCCCAATCTCTCGCTGGACGAAGTTTAGTAAAGTTAATTCGTGAAGCTCTTAAGTGTTGTTCATTTCTCCTACGTTATCGAGTTAAATTTCAATGCTTTTAACCATGCCCTTGAATTACTAAAAGCTTACCATGTGATAAAATAACAAAATTATATCAAATATAATTGATGTAAGTTCCGATTGAGCAGAGCAGAAAATTTTCTAGTAAATCTTTTTATTTTTGAGTATTGAAAATTTACTTGAAATTTCCAGTATCTTTTTTTTCTCTTTAATTACTTCAACTCTGGAAATTTTGAGCAAATTTTCAATGTTTTATATCTCAAAAACAATAAGACTTTTACTAGATTTTTTTTTGTATTTAACTTCTATTCATCGTCACCAGCTACCCGTAATTTTTTTGCCATGCATTTCCAGGACACCTGGTCATTATAAATGTTTGTCACAACTAGTGGGCGTAGCGGCGCACCTAAAGCATAGCGCACAGCCACCTACGATGGGACAATAATTTATAATGACCCTGTACAACCGGGCCTTTGTATCGTTTCCGATCGATTAAAATACATAATAAATAATTTTATTATAATAAATACTAAGTAAAAACCATTACCATCGTCATTATATTACTACTGACACGTTAGTGCACATCAAAAGCTGTAATTTAAGATAGAGATGATCAAATACAGAAACTGTCTGTACAACAGTAATCAATCCGTTCCTAAAGCATAAAGGAGAATCAAGGGCTCGCTTCAGTGGTAAGCTATCCACGACAAAACTCAAGTTTCAAATTTCCTAATTTGACAATTATTTCGCGATTTGGAAAAATATTTGTTGAATTTGTAATTTTGGCAAAATTATTATTTCTCCGAATATGCGTTGTATTTTACTGAATCAGTAAGATGAATCGGGTAACTTCCTTCGATGGTACATTTTTCACAACACTAAATTATTCATTAGAGATGATAATTTCAGAGTCCGATGATCCATTTGTAGGATTGAAAAATAACTATTTACAATCGAGTGTGGGAAGTTACATTTTGCAGCGCGAAGTTTAATTTTAAACACGACGTGCAGCGGAGTGTTTCATAAACTGAGCGTTGCAAAGTGTTTCACACACAAGGTATGTATAATGCTTTTTGGCCTACGTTTCTTAATTTAAAATGTTCAATGCTTTTATCGTGTCCTTGAATTACTAAAAGCTTACCATGTGATCAAATATCGCTACCAGCTTTAAATTGATTTAAATTTCTATCAAGGGTTTTGCTCTTGTCGGAATTGTATATTTGAAGATTTTCTAATTGTTAGGCTCGCCGCTACTGCACGCAACCACAAGAAGTAGCCAGAGTCTCCACTCGGTGCTTATCAAGTGTGCAAAAAATCTGGGAAATATAAAAATATATATTTTTGTTCGACACTGTCAGAATTTGAGAATTCTCTCCTATGTGAACGGATTTTGATAAATGTCACAACTTGTCAAAACGAAACGTCAAGCTAATTTTAAAGATTCTAAGCGATTTGGAGGCTTTAAGGGGCTCGTCGAACAAAAAACCGTTGTATTCAACTTGTTCGTGTGTAAATTGGGCTTTTTTTGGCCCACGCGTGCCAAAAAAGGCCCAATTTACACACAAACTCGTCAAATAAACTACTAGAATAAAACGCTTTGGGACACATAATAAAAATAAATGATTCTAATATTATTTATAGAGATAAAGGACGTATGTAATTACAGTAATTTAAATAATTACTGTTAATTATCAACATCATCATTCTGTACAAGCAGATGTCTACTAAAACTTATTGTTTAAGAAAAATAGAATTATGTGGAAAATATCTGATTATATACAACATTAAACAGTTTTTCCGTTGACCGCTTGTTAATTTCAATATTAATGAATTCTTTTGTCTAAATTATAGTGTATTAATGGACCTCATTAATACACTATTTTTCATTAATCAACGATTTTTGCGATTTGGACGTTTTGATGAAGTTTTGATGTATAAACAACCTAGAACATGCATTGTTTGCACTTACCAACACTGCAGCAGGTAGTGCATCAGGGTTTTCTATATTTTATAGCTCCATAACTGCACAATTACAAATTCACTTTTTCAAAAACCGACATTTTTAGTTATAATTCGCATGTCATATTTTTCAAAGGTAACTAGGTTTTCTTGGCAACCGCGATTTTTACGTAAAATTGAATGTGAATGGAGTTGACGTCTTCTGACACTCTTTGTGGAAAAGTGAATAGAAAGTGTTGAAAAATTTAAAAATGGCCTACCTTGAGGACAAAAAAAGAATGAAGGTATTTATAAGGTCTCATATTTATGGATAAAGATGAAATTGGTTTTGATTTGGCTTTAATCTCAAAATTTGTCACCAAAAAAAAAAGTTTGCGGTCAACGAAAAAATGTTGTAATCAACTCTTTTTGTTAATGGGCGATTAATAATTTCAACTATTAAAGCCACTCACTCGCTACACTCGTTCGTGCTTTAAACAGTTTCGATTATTAATCGCCTTCATTAACAAACTAGTTTATTAAATAACTATTCTTTATTCTAAAATAAAGGATTTTTTAGTGGTTGGCTGACTGTGACAACACTCAGATGTGTCAAGGTTTCAAATTTCAGAATTTAACGATTCTGTTGACGGTTTATGAAATCTAATTGTTGAATTTTGATTTTCCAGGTAAAGTCTACAAAAATTCTCTCAATCTGGTATTTCGCTGATTGGGAAAATGCATCAAGCGAATCGCTTCGATTGTAAGTTCTGGAAAATTCAATTATTCGTTATAGATTATAAATTTCAGATTCAGATGATCCGTTTAGGGGATCGAAAAAAGTATTTATTGACTTTGGCTATCACAAGTTTACAAAGCTTTTGAATGCTTTTTTGGCTTTAGTTAATTGCTTTAATCTGTTGCTCACTGTTCACTTTGTTATAAAAAATTTCAATAAAGATTTGATCATTAAATATACTCCATCATTTGTCGTGTTGGTCTATGTAAGTAAAAAATAAAATTTTCTTAATTTCATTTTTGCGTTTCTACTACATTTACAGATTACGACATCGATGATTGTTGCCATGCTTCTCGAAAATCAGGTTGTTTTCTTGGCCAGCGAACGCAAGCGCCTGTTTTGGTCCATGGACAGCGCTGGCTCTCAAGCACCACTCTTCATTTTGAAGAAAGCTTCAAAAATCAACCGCCACGCTTATTTGACGTATACAGTTGCAGCTCTATGGAGCATTGTCATGTTACCAGTTTTTGGTAGTCACAGAGAATGGATGCTTACTGAAGACGTTTGCGAAGAATATTTCGGATCAGGATCAAAAATCTTGTACCACATAATTATTTCTTTGACACCTTTTAGTATTTACTCATCATTACGACACTGCGGCAGCTTGTTTTACAGCATATTGCAGCTGTACTTGCAAATGTTTTTGATCAATCAACACATTTTGCAAATTTGTGGTTCTTGAGGAATTGACGTTTGAACAACGTGTCCTACACGAAAACAAAACATTCAAAACGTTGTGTTTTTGTATCGACCATCATGTTGTGGTAACAGGGTAAAGAGACAACACATTTTGAAAACATGTCTTTGAAAGAATTGTTTTTGTAGAATGATAAAACAACTACTCGAAAAGGTGAGATGGCAGGATTTTTATTTCTAGGTGTTCTACTTTCTACCTCTACGTTGTACTTCATGATTTATGTGCGTTAGTTACAGAACTAGACAACAGATCAGGATAATTGTTCATATTTCAGATTTCTGGAGACGCGAGCAACATTTTGAAGCTTCGTTTATGTTTCGCGACTATCTTTAACGTTGCTGTTGTTGGCACTTTTTGTTATGCTGGTCAGATCCTAATCGATCAGGTATCTAGAAAATTGAACTTTCCTTTACCAACATTAACTGAAATATTTTCAGAGTAGTTTTGACACTTTGACGAAGTGTTCCTGGTACAACTGGAATAAGAGAAACAAGACGGTTTTACACATTTTCATGACGAATTGCTTAAAACCATTTGCGATCACTTTTGCTGGAATAGTTTTAGACTACAAAATGGCAATTGCAGTGAGAAAGTATTTACAAGCAAATCTGCGATAATTTGTGCAATTTGATTTTTTGCAGATGTTTCGTACGGCTTTTAGTTACGCTCTCGTTTTCTGCAACTTACAAAAAGCCGCTTAAATTTGAAAGATCCAGTTATGCCGTATTGTCAAATTGTTATTTCTAGTTAGCTGTGTTTTAAACATTTTGTGAATATTTGAATAATTAGTTATGTATGTATCACTGCAATCAAAGATAATTACAACAATGATTCATTATTTTTTAATAGTATCAAAGCACTTTCTTTTAGATAATAAATAATTAACCATATTCTTAAAATATTTTCACCATTCCACTGTTGTCTACCTATCGCATTATTTTTGAAATTGCAAATAAACCCACTACAAAAATCGACATTACGGCAACTTGATGTGAAGGGTAATACTCTAAGAATGCTTTGTGCTAATAAATATTCAATCGCGCAAAAAATCTCATAAGCATCACGAGCGTTAAGGACATTATACTGATCTCGGCGAATAATTGGAGTCGTCGCAGGGCCCCTCAATTGTCTTCAATCGTTATAATGTCGCTTCCGTTCTTTATACTTAATATACTATATCATCATCATCATCATCATCATTATATTACTATTGATATGTTGATATTTCTCAAAAGCAGTAATTTACGAAAAAGAGAACCAAAAGAAAAAAATTGGTTGTTGATGTACAATATTAATCAGTACCTTCTGTAGTACCTATAAAGGAGAATCAACGTCTGTCTTCGGTAGTAAGCTGTCCGTGACAGTGGTTCAACGTTTCAAATTTCCTAGCTAGATAATTATTTTGCTACTTGAAAAAAATATTTGTTGAATTTGCAATTTTAGAGATAACTATTCTGGCAAAATTATTTGTCCCAATACTCGTTGTATTTTACTGAATCGGAAAGATGAATCGAGTAACTCTCTTCGATGGTGAGTTTTTCACAACGCTTACTCATTCACTAGAATTCATAAATTCCAGTGTCTGATGATCCCTTTGTGGGATTGAAAAAAGTGTTTTATGAGTTTGGCTATCACAAGTTTACAAAGATTTTAAACGCTTGTGTGAGCTTAGTTAGTAGCTGTATAACGTTGCTCTGGTTTCATTATCTTAAAGAGAATTTCAGCAAAGATTTGATTATAAGATATTCACCGGCTTTTATTGTTTTAATCTACGTAAGTAAAAAATATTGATCTGCTTCATTGCATTTTTCAATTTTTACAATTGCAACTGCAGATAACGATAACGATGTTTATCTCCATGGTGCTCGAAAAAAGGGCTCATTATTTAGCCAGAGAACAGGAACGTCTGTTTTGGTCCATCGACAGCGCTGGCCCTCAAGCACGTCTTTTGATTTTGAAGAATGCTTCACAAATCAATCGCGTCACATATTTTATTTACGCAATTTCAGCCGCTTGGAGCATTGTCGTGTTACCAGTTTTTGGCAGTCACAAAGAATGGATGCCCACTGAATACGTTTTTGACCGATATTTCGGGTCAAGTTCAAATATTTTATTCCATGTGGCATTTTCTTTTGCACCTTTCTTTATTTACTCATCAATTCGTCAGTGTGGCTGCTTGTTTTACTGCATATTGCAATTTTACTTGCAAATGTTTTTGATCAATCAACACATTTTGGAAATTTGTGACGACAAGACCGTTCTTGAGAAATTGACGTTTGAACAACGTGTCCGACACGAGAACGAAATATTCAAAAAGTTGTGTTTTTGTATCGACCATCATGTTGTAATAACAAGGTAGAGTGACAACATAAATTCTAGATAGTTATGTTTTTGCAAGAATTATGTTTGTAGGTTAACAAGAGACCTACTGGAAATGGTGAGATCTATGATGCCAGTTTTTTTGCTTCTAGGTGTCTCAATTTGCATCTCTGCATTGTACTTTATGTCTTATGTGCGTTTCCTTTAGTTAGAAAACTAGACAACAGATCAGTTAATGTTTCAGATTTATGCAGACGCGAGCAACATTTTGAAAGTTCGGTTATTTCTCGCGGTTATGTTCAATGTTCTGGTTGTTGGCACTTTTTGTCACGCTGGTCAGATGCTAATCGATGTGGTAGTTAGAATAACCTAGATTTTCTTCAACAACCTTAATTGAAATATTTTCAGAGTAGTTGTAATTTTGACACTTTGACGAAGTGTTCCTGGTACAGCTGGAATAAGAGAAACAAGACGGTTTTACACATTTTCATGACGAATTGCTTGAAACCATTTACGATCACTTTTGCTGGAATAATTTTGGACTATAAAATGGCCATTGCTGTAAGAAGGAATTTATAAGGAAATCAGCGATAATTTGTGCAATTAATGTTCTTGCAGATGTTTCGTACAGCTTGTAATTACGCTCTGATTTTTTACAACTTTCAAAAAGCAGCTCGATCGTAAAAGATCCAGTTATTGTCAAACTGTAATTTCTGGGTAGTCGTACTTTAATAGTTATTTACGAACCAAGTGCGGGAAGACGATGTTCCCGCATGAGCGCATTTTTTAAAGCACGAGCGACGAAGGAGCGAGTGCCTTTAATTAATGCGCGAATGAACGGAAGATGTCTTCACGCAAGTGGTTCGTACAATATTTTTTGTACGAAAATTAAATTAATATTTTTTGTTTTAATACATTAAACATAAACGAACATAAAACCAAGTAGGCAGTGATCTTTGGTTATTGGAAACAATTGCTTCACTTGATATTTCAATTTTTGCAATAATTTGTGAATTTTGTAGGAACAATTTTCAACGATTATAAATATTTCCTTAATTTTTTAATGGAGGAAAACCCAGGGAAGTTGTATTTTATGAACTAAATTTTATTATTATCAAGACAGATTTTTTTTTAAATGCCTCAAAGGGCCAGTGTTTTTTGCAATTTTTACATTCGAGTCGACCGGGAAGCACTCGTTTCGGAGCGAGCGTTGGATGTTAGAAGCGTTGCTTTCAAGGCTATGAGTACAAAAAAATAATTTGAATATGTACTTCAATAATTCAATAATTAGTTAGTTAAGTTATGTTTTTGTATGTATTACAGCAATCAAAGACTTCTAAAACTTCTTCACAATTTCACTCATTTATTCCTACTAAAATGTATTAATTATTTAATGTTACCTCGATTACGGAGACTCGCTTCTCTCCGCTCGTCCCATAAACTTCCAGCTCGCCCCGTAAAGATTAATTTACTAAGCGCATGACATAAATTACTATTTCAAGCACTAGTAGTAAAAATTTTACCCTAAAAACCCAGCAAATAATTTGTTTGGAAAAAAAACAAATCAGCGTTACCGTCGTCAAGGAATTGATTCCACAGCATACGATCTTTTATTGACGAAATCAAATTCCATAATAAAATTAGTCTTAATACAAATGTCGTAAGGGAGGTATTTTCCAGTGCTCCAATTAGTTAGTGCCTCGTGCCTAAAATTAGTTGTTGTCCTGGAAAATTCACCTCCCGTACACTAATATAAATAACTATTATTATGACAAATCACAATACTGCCAACTAAAATGTCAGATTTTCATAGATAATCTGAATTTGAAACGAAACAGTCGTGAATGCTGTATATTTTTATATTTGTTTTTATAACACTTTAGATACTGTTTCAAAGACCCTTTTTCTCACTATTACTCTGATACAAGTGTATTCTTTTGTTCGTTCGAGAATGACATCATAAGTTACCGTCATGGATCATCACCATCACAAACTTCTAAATGGAAAGAATTAAAATTTGGCAAATTCTTACTGAAGCTAACGTGCACCTTCTCTATTAGACTTCTAGTCGCTCGTTCACTCTTGGAGCTGGATAAAACAATAATGAAATAAATGTTATTTCAGAATTAAAATAAAATGTTGATAAAAAACAATAAAATCTTCAGCTCTAAAGAAAAATTGAGTTTTTGGAAAGTGTTGATTTGAAGAAAAGAATAGGCACAAGGAAAAATTAATATTTTACAGTCTATTCATTGATTTGTCCGTTGTAGACACATTAGTCAGACTATTAACTAGAATATTTAGTATTTTTTTCAATCGATTGAAATACATAATAAATAATTTTATTATGTATGAGACGGATGGTTTTATATTTGCAATACAAGATCGTGTTATAAATACAAGAAATTATAAAAAACACATATGCGGTTTACAATCGATCATTGATAAATGTAGGATTTGCGGAACTGAAGGGGAAACAATTGAACACATTATTTCTTCTTGCACCGTTTTGGCTCAAAGCGAATATAAGAAACGCCATGATATATTCGCTAAAATTATACACATGAATTTAGCTGTTAAATTCAATTTATTAAAGAATTCACAACGACATTATAGTTATACACCAGAAAGTTGTTTGGAAAATGATAATTACAAATTATATTTTGATAGAACAGTTTTAACTGACATTCATATTAAGCATAACAGACCAGACATTATAATTTTAAATAAACAACAAAAGCTAGCATATCTTTTAGATATAGCTGTTCCAAATTCACATAATATAACACAGACATATAACACAAAAATTAATAAATATTTAGAGCTCTCCGTTGCTATGAGAAATCTTTGGTGTTTAGAAAAAAATTTGATTTTACCACTTGTAATTTCAACAACGGGAATAGTACCGCCGCGATCTCTTTTTAAAAATTTAAAAATTCTGGATTTAGGTAACACATTGGTAGTTGAAATTCAAAAAGGTATATTATTATACTCATGTCACATCGTGAGGAAGTTATCCACTTTAAAGCCAAGAATAAGAGTTTCGTCTATTGATGATTCTATAAAACACGAACAATTATTGGATTACGTTGTAAATCAAAATAAATCACTTTTTGTCAAGAATTACACCTGTAAATTGATCAAATTTTGTAAATTGCGCAACAATGCTTCTCGGTTCCAGGCATGTACTAGTATTTACTATTCTCAATGAAAATCATTATCATCATCATTATAAGGTTTTTGATACGTTGATATCCATCAAAAGCAGTCATTTAAGATAAAGAGAAGAAGATAAAATAAAATGTCTGTTGATATAGAAAAGAGAATCAAAGACTCGCTTCAGTGGTAAGCTGCCCATGACAGTGGTTCAACTTTCCTAGTTAGCCAATTATTTCGCTACTTGGGAAAAATATATGTCGAATTTGCAATTTTAGAGATTACCATTCTGACAAAATTAATTTTCCGAAGGTTCCTCGTTTTTTACTGAATCAGAAAGATGAATCGAGTAACTCCCTTCGATGGTAAGTTTTTCACAATGCTTAGTTGTTCATTAGAAATTATAAATTATAAATTCCAGATGATCCCTTTGTGGGATTGAAGAAAAATTGAGCTCTTGGAAATTGTTGATTTGAAGAAAGGAATAATCACATGATATTAGAAAAATAGTATATTATATATTGAGGGAGAGAAATGCATGATTTTTCCTAAGGTGCAGTTTGTAGCCAGAGGGCGAAGCCCGAGGGCTACAAAGCACCGAGGGAAAAATGAGCATTCTCTCCAGAAGTATATATACTATTTTTTTCACGGTAGGGAGTAGAAACAGCACAAAAATCTCAAATTTTAAGAATAAAAAAATGATGACAAATGAGTTGTCATCTTTCGATGAATTTAATGGAATTAGTAGTTGCCTTGACAACACAATTAGATTTTTGTCACAACAGTCAAAAAAAATGAAAACTCCCATTATATTTTTGTCACAACTGTCAAAAAAATGAAAACTCCCTAGGGAGCAAATATTTGCAAATATTTGCTCCCTAGGGAGAAAATGCTCTACTTCTGTCACGATGTTGACATCCGAAAAGTTGATTTCTACTCCCGATCGTGAAAAAATTAATATTTTACAATTTATTCATTGATTTGTCCGTTGTAGACGCATTACTCAGGTCATTAAGTAGAATATTTAGTATTTTTTTTAATCGATTGGAAGACATAATAGTAGTTACGGTAACTTATTAAATATTTACTAATTGCGGTAAAAATCATTATCATCTTCATTATGTTGCTACTGATACGTTGGTATACTCGTATATTAAAAGTAGTAATTTAAGATTGAGACGATCAAACAAAGAAAATGTCTGGTGACGTACAATAGTAGATAATCAGTAAATCAGTCCCTTCCTAAAATAGAAAGGAGAATTAAGGACTCACTTCAGTGGTAAGCTGACCACGAGGCTGACCACGAGAGTGGTTCAACGTTTAAAAATTCCTGATTAGACAACTATTTCGCTACTTACGAAAAACATTAATTGAAGTTGCAATTTTAGAGATAACCATCTTGGCAAAATTATTATTTGTCCGAATATTCGATGTATTTTACTGAATCAGAAAGATGGATCGAGTAACTCCCTTCGATGGTAAGTTTTTAACAAAACATAGTTATTCATTAGAGATGATAAATTCCAGAGACTGATGATCCATTTGTGGGATTGAAGAAAGTATGTTATGAGTTCGGCTACCACAAATTTACAAAGATTTTAAACGCTTGCTTGAGCTTACTTAGTTGCTGTGCTATGTTTCTCTGTTTCCATTATTTTATAGAGAATTTCAACAAAGATTTGCTTATAAGATATTCACCGTCAATGATCGTTTACATCTACGTAAGTAGAAATTTTAATCTGCTTCATTGCATCTTTCCGTTGTACAATTGTCACTACAGATGACGATAACGATGTTTATCTCCATGGTTCTTGAAAAAAGGGCTCATCATTTGGTCAGCGAACAGAAACGTCTGCTTTGGTCCATCGACAGCGCTGGCCCTCAAGCACGTCTTTTGATTTTGAAGAATGCTTCACAAATCAATCGCTTCACGTATCTCATTTACGCAATTTCAGCTGCTTGGAGCATTGTCTTGCTACCCGTTTTTGGCAGTCACAGAGAATGGATGCCAACTGAATACGTTTTTGATCGATATTTCGGATCAAGTTCAAATATTTTATACTATATGGCATTTTCTTTTGCGCCCTTCATTATTTACACATCAGTTCGTCACTGTGCCAGCTTGTTTTACAGCATATTGCAGTTGTACTTGCAAATGTTTTTGATCAATCAACACATTTTGCAAATTTGTGACGACAAGACCGTTCCTGAGAAACTGACGTTTGAACAACGTGTCCGACACGAGAACGAAACATTCAAAAAGTTGTGTTTTTGTATCGACCATCATGTTGTCATAACAAGGTAAAGTGACAACACAAATTCTAGATAGTTATATCTTTGCAAGAATTATGTTTGTAGGTTAACGAAGGAACTAGTAGAAATGGTGAGATCTGTGATCGCATTTTTTTTGCTTCTAGGTGTTCTAATTTGTATTTCTGCGTTGTACTTCGTATCTTATGTGGGTTTCATTTAGTTAGAGAACTAGATAACAGATTAAGATGATTGTGAATGTTTCAGATTTATGCAGACGCGAGCAACATTTTAAAGATTCGGTTAAGTTTGGCGGTTATCTTTAACGTTATTATTGTTGCCACGTTTTCTCACGCTGGTCAGATCCTAATCGACGAGGTATCTAGAAAATTGAACTTTTCTTTATCAACTTTAATTGAAATATTTTCAGAGTAGTTGCAATTTTGACACTATGGCGAAATGTTCCTGGTACAACTGGAATAAGAGAAACAAGACGCTTTTACACATTTTCATGACGAATAGCCTAAAACCATTTGCGATCACTTTTGCTGGAATAGTTTTAGACTATAAAATGGCCATTGCAGTAAGAAAATATTTATGGACAAATCTGGGCTAATTTGTAAAATTTATGTTTTTACAGATGTTTCGTACAGCTTGTAGTTACGCTCTGGTTTTCTACAACTTACAAAAGGCCGCTTGAATTTGAAAGGCCCACTTATGTCATATTCTCAAATTGTTAGAAATAACAGTTTGACAATATGGCAACCAGAAATAGTTGGCTGTACTTTAAGATTACTTTGAATATTTGAATATTTAGATAGCTATGATGTACCATGGCAATTAAAGATAATTACAAGGATGGCTCAATCGGCTCCGCCTCGACTAGAAACCCAGGCCCGCACGAAAAAGATGCACTTTTTAGGCCTTGATACACAAAGAACTATTCTTTTATGATGAAAAAACATATCTACACAAATGTAAACGTCTTTATTAACATAAAATTAATATAATAATAAGTTATAAATTATAATATGTCATTTTTGCTTCAATAACTTCTGCCATTTTTAAGTAATGCAAAAATAGGTTAGTGTTTGCGACAATTTTTTGGCCCAGTATACTTTAATAGTCATTTTCATATGAGTAGCGCTGTCAGCTCACTTTTCAGGCATGAGGCCGAAGTTTAGCGCACGAGGCGTTAGCCGAGTGATGCAAAATAGGCCGTTCCTCCGGGACCTGGATTCGGTTTGCAGGTTCCTCCAGGAGACCCTTGGTGATTACGTCGGTCAGCAGACGCCGATGTTATGCCATATTATCAAATTATTATTTCTAGTTAGCTATACTTTAAAACGATTTTGAATATTTGAATAAGTAGATAGTTATTATTAGTTATGTATGTAGCACTGCAATCAAAGATAATTACAACATTGGTTCATTATTTTTTAACAGTATCAAAGCACTTTCTCCTATATAATAAATAATGAACTATATTCTTAAAACATTGTCACCATTCCACTGTAAAGACCAACTATTTAGATTTACTGTTACTTGTTGTTACACCTATCGCATAATTTTTGGAATTGCAAATAAAACGTATTCATTTGACCAGTCTACGATGTCTTCCTTACGATTCTTCATTACAACATAATTATGTTATTTAGTGTAAAAGTGCATTCGTTTGTGAAGCAAATCGGCGACAGAAAGCGACGATCAATGTTAGCACACTCCTGGATTTCATAACAGAATACACTCCTACTTTCTTCGTCAACAGCAAGCATCTCTTGATGACACTGTGCCTTCTAGGGATGATATTTGTACTTCCTGACGATATTCCTTATCCACGATTTACATAGACCTATTTGAAGGGAAAGTTGTCTTAAATTGTATGTTGGGTCCAAATTTACCATCGCGGTCTGTGCAGTCAAATAGTTGTCAGTTTCCTATTATTGACAAAGTCTGTCCCGTTCTGTGACTGGAGAATTTTCAGTACTCCCAGAGTGAGGATATTGTAACGGTCCGAATAGGTTCGATAAATTAAGAATTTTAATTTTTTAAATAATTTCAACGAAATATCTTAAATACCGGAAATGCTGGTCAGTTGTAAATTTTATGGATGCATTTGTTGGCAAGAGTGGTACCACATTCCTCAAGTAAAATCTGTCAACCTTTCTTTGAAAATGCAGGTACGCGTCCGGACCAAACACAACACAAAGATAACAGTTTTCATGGGAAAAGAAATATTGCAAAATTTACTCGTTCGACAATTTGGAGAGTCCAGTTAAAATCAGGGGATAATTGAATTAATGAATTTGATGTTAGCAGGTTTCAAATTGAGAGAACCACCAAATCAATATTCATTAGGTTAATTTACTTTTTTTAGCATTCTCAAATTTGTTGCATATTTGTAATCAAAGGGCGAGAATTGCAAATTAGAAACAGAGAGATTTATCGTAGAAAATAACTAGAATCGTTTGCACTTGTAGTTAGAAAAGTAACAAAGCAAAGTAGAAAGGGAGTCGGTAGAAAACACAGACAACAGGGCAACGGTAAAGCCAGGTAGTCGTAGAGTTCAGAGTTGTGAGTGAGAGAAAGAGAATGAAAATTACGGAATTAATTAGAACAGTTTTGGGGAATCAAACCAATGTAGAACAGTTATTAGAAGTAGTAGATCAACAGAATTTAGTTGCATGACATGGCACTTGCGTAACAGCATTTCAAGCCCAATTTAGGTTTCAAAATAATGTTAATTTGTTTCAATTTTAATTCTGTTTGTTTCTTGATGTTGATGTTTATTATTGTATAGAGTCAGTAATTTAGTCTTCTTTTTCAGAGTTCTAATTCAACAACAAATTATGTACATTCGGTCTGATCCTAACAAAAGTCTAAATTTAAATATTTAAAATTTTGGTGGCAACCGGAAACTGCTATTTCAAAAGGTGTCGCGATCGGCGTAAGTAACAAGTAAAGTAGAACCGAGCTGATTGGTCGCTTTGGTCAAGTAGGGGTTGCGAAAGTGAGGTGCGCCAAAAATGATAAAACCGAATGCGGGACGGGAAACGAGGCTTTTTTGATTCATTTGGGGTTTGATCTCCAAAGTAGCCGGAGGTACGTTCGGTACCTTCGACAGCCGATTTTGTGACCATGTGCTTTACATTTACAAGGTAAATTATTTTTTCTAATTCTTGTACTCGTACTTGCATTGTAGTCGCGGTTTAGGTAATTATTCACACAACATTAGTTCCCTATCGTGTGAAAATAAAGATTATATTATTTTCTTTGAGCATTTGATGACCACGCGACTCTTTAGAATCTTGAATTAATTTCTTTATCGCGAATGATGTGATCTTCTTGCATTTATCGATTGGGGAAACATGCTGTCGCCAAGGCGAACTATTATACAATCATTATAAAACATTTTCATTCATTATTTGTGTCTTGGAGTCTCGAGTTCGGGAAGCTACCGCCAGTGTCCGTCGCACTCAATTTGCTGTGGTCCGGCGTAAGAGCACAAAATTAGCCGCGTCACCCCCAAGGGGGCCAGTGACCAAGCTAGGTCAGCTGACACGTGAAGAAAGCTACCCTTTGGCCCTGTTAGAACCTTTTTCCCTTTTATTCGTTCTGAGAACTCTGTAGTGTCTAGTATGGTGCGCAGAACACGCGAGAACCACCTCACAAAGTCACAAATCATACAAGAATGCCAGCTACGTTAGGTTGGCAAGAAAGGAAAACATTTGGTGCTCTGCAGATACAAATCGATTTTTACGGAAATCTTTACGTCACAATTTCCTCGACATTTTACTCAAATAAATATATTTAGCAGGGGAAAGAAATAACAGAACCTTTTCAATATATGTATTTTTGTTACAAACAAGACCAATAGGTACCTACTTCTATAAATTTAATTTAATTTAATTTATTATTATTAAATAAATAAATAAACTGTTATCCACTTCATTTATGCTAAGATACTATAGTGAAAATGCATTTTGTTTCAAATTTCATGCGAAAAGAATAATCCAATCGTCTAAATGTTTTGGGAAGGTGCTTCACTATATTTATTATATGCGACATAGAATCATAAGACATTAAGTGTTACAGAAGTGCTTGGCTAATTTAAAAAAATATCTATCACCGTATTATTATTGCAGTGACACATAATTCTGTAAATATTTATGTATTCAAAGAATTTTAGACAACAAGAATTTGGTGATAATTGGATATTCCCATTTCAAGCGGCTTTTTTTTGTAAGTTGGAGAAGATCAGAGCGTAACTACAAGCTGTACGAAACATCTGCAAAAAAATTAATTGTACAATTTATCGCATATTTGCTTGTAAATACTTTCTCACAGTAACTGCCATTTTGTAGTCTAAAACTATTCCAGCGAAAGTGATCGCAAATGGTTTTAAGCAATTCGTCATAAAAATGTGTAAAACCGTCCTGTTCTTCTTATTCCAGTTGTACCAGGAACATTTCGTTAAAGTGTCAAAATTGCAACTACTCTGAAAATATTTCAATTAATATGGATTGATAAAGAAAAGTTTTACTTTCTAGATACTTCATCGATTAGGATTTGACCAGCGTGAGAAAAAGTGGCAACAACAACAACGTTAAAGAGAGTAGCGAAACATAACCGAATCTTCAAAATGTTGCTCGCGTCTGCATAAATCTGAAACATTCACAATCATCCTAATCTGTTGTCTACTTCTGTTATTAAATGAAACGCACATAGGATACGAAGTACAATGCAGAAATACAAATTAGAACACCTAGAAGCAAAAAAAATGCCATCACAGATCTCACCATTTCCACTAGTTCCTTCGTTACCCTACAAATATAATTCTTACAAAGACATACCTAGAATTTGTGTTGTGAATCTACCTTGTTATTACAACATGATGGTCGATACAAAAACATAACTTTTTGAATGTTTCGTTCTCGTGTCGGACACGTTGTTCAAACGTCAGTTTCTCAAGAACAGTCTTGTCATCGCAAATTTGCAAAATGCGTTGATTGATCAAAAACATTTGCAAGTACAACTGCAATATGCTGTACAACAAGCTGCCACAGTGACGAACTGATGTGTAAATAAAGAAAGGTGCAAAAGAAAATGCCACATGGAATAAAATATTTGAACTTGACCCGAAATATCGGTCAAAAAGGTACTCAGCGAGCAACCATTCTCTGTGACTGCCAAAAACTGGTAACAAAACAATGCTCCAAGCAGCTGAAATTGTGTAAATAAGATAGGTGAAGCGATTAATTTGTGAAGCACTCTTCAAAATCAAAAGACGTGCTTGAGGGCCAGCGCTGTCGATGGACCAAAACAGACGTTTCTGTTCGCTGACCAAATAATGAGCCCTTTTTTCGAGAACCATGGAGATAAACATCGTTATCGTCATCTGTAGTGACAATTGTACAACGGAAAGATGCAGTGAAGCAGATTAAAATTTGGACTTACGTAGATGTAAACGATCATTGACGGTGAATATCTTATAACCAAATCTTTGTTGAAATTCTCTATAAAATAATGAAAACAGAGCAACATACCACAGGAACTAATTAAGCTCATAGAAGCGTTTAAAATCTTTGTAAACTTGTGGTAGCCGAACTCATAAAATACTTTTTTCAATCCCATGAATGGATCATCAGACTCTGGAATTTATCATCTCTAATGAGTAATGAATAACTAAGTTTTGTGAAAAACTTACCATCGAAGGGAGTTACTCGATTCATCTTTCTAATTCAGTAAAATAGATGGAATATTCGGACAAATTATAATTTTGCCAAAATTGTTATCTCTAAAATTGCAACTTCAACTAATATTTTTCGCAAGTAGCGAAATAGTTGTCTAATTATGAATTTTGAAACGTTGAACTAGTGCTTGCCACTGAAGCAAGTCCTTAATTCTCCTTTCTACTTTAGGAAGGGACTGATTATCTACTATTGTGCATCAACAGATATTTTCTTTGTTTGATTATCTCAATCTTAAATTACTGCTTTTGATGTATAGCAACGTATCAGTAGCAATATAATGAAGGTGATAATGATTTTTACCGAAATTATTAAATATTTAGGTCATCGTAAGTAGATACATGTACCTATCGCTTACCTAAGTACTAAAAATAATAAAATTATTTATTATGTCTTCCAATCGATTGAAAAAAATACTAAATATTCTAGTTAATAGTCTGACTAATGCGTCTACAACGGACAAATCAATGAATAAATTGTAAAATATTAATTTTTCCAAATATCATGTGATTATTCTTTTCTTCAAATCAACACTTTCCAAGAGCTCAATTTTTGTTTAAAGCTGAAGACTTAATTGTTTTTTTTTTGACAACATGTATTACATTATTATTTCATCCAGCTCCATAAGTGAACGAGCGACCACCAGTGTCACTGAGAAGGTCAACGTTAGCTTCAGTAAGAATTTTCCAAATTTTAGTTCATTCAATTTAGAAGTTCATAATGGTGATGATCCATGATGGCAACTTCTGATGTCATTTGCCAACGAAAGAATATTATAGACATATCATCCCTTCGCGACAAATCACAGTTGTATATTTTGAGGTTAGACTACTGTCTTCTTTTTTTTTTTGTATAGCGGCACTTCGTATTTTACAAAGGTAATGCAAAGGTACAACTAGATGAAATTCATTTTGTTCCACGCTGTATATGTCGCAGGCTTATAGCAGAATTAGGCTTTTTGCAAAAAACCTAGACATTTTGCAAAACATTGTCACTTTGAATAATAACTTTCAATTATTCAAAATGACCTGCCGTTTTCAGTCATTTTGCAAAATGCCTGATGGCAGTTCGGCATAGAGTAAACACCGCGAAATACTGTTGTAAATGACTAGGCATTTTGAATAATAGTCGATTTTTTACAAATAAAGAAAAGTGAAGGTTTACTAGCAAGCACGGAGTTTATACCAATTTGCACTTCGCTGTGAAATTTTCCAGCAACGTCAGTAAAATATGACATTGTACTGCTGGATTGATAATGTTAAAGTGTCACTTCATTGATCATTGTCATGGCATCTGACGCTGACGAGCAGCACATAATAGTATTTTACATTACAAGCCAGGTAAAATGGTTTTTACTGGCGAATGGAGGATATAACTGACGAGTCGAAGACGAGTCAGTTACCTCCTTGAGCCAGTAAAACCAGTTACCTGGCGTGTCTTGTATAATATTTTATTTGTTACTAAATTGTAAACAACTAAATAAAATTAAAAATGATCAAATTCTGTTTTCTTCCAAATTATTGCTCAAAACTCAGAAACCTTAGAAGTACAATTACTATGACAACGCGCCGTTTGTTCAAATTGTTTATTTCCGTCAAGATTTTTTCTCAAATGAACGTGCCAGAAGAAATCAAAAAGGAAGCTATAAACGTGGCTTCCAATTTACTGCCAGCAAAGTCTTTAGCAAGATATGAACGAGAATATGAAGAATTTAAAAATTGGCAGAAAAACAATAACGTAACTGGTGTAACGGAAGACGTTCTTTTGGTGTATCTTCACCAACTATCAGACAAATTTAGCCCCAATTCTTTGTGGTCGAAATGGTCCATGTTAAAAAGCTGCCTGGAAATTAAAGAAAATGCTGAAGTTCGCAGGTTTGTTTTCCTATTACAGACGTTGTCAAAAAAGTGATATTTTAACTTGACATTTGTAGATTTCATAAGGTAATTGCTTTTCTCAAGAGAAAGAATGAGCGTTACGTGCCGAAGAAGGCAAGGGTTTTAACAAAAGAGCAAGTGGAAAAATTTCTTGTTGAAGCTCCTGATGACTATTGGTTGTTATATAAAGTGATTACAATTTTTGGAATTTTTGGTGCTTGCCGGTGTGACGAGCTTCTCTCGTTGACGGTGAAGGACGTAGAAGATGTTGAGAAATATATTATCGTCACTTTACGGAATACAAAGAATTTAACAACAAGGAGATTTACGATCACAGATGAGGGCTGCAGTTTTCAACCTTGTGTTTTGTACAGAAAATATGCAGCTCTTCGTCCTCGTCAAGCAGACCAATTACGTTTCTTTTTAACCTACCGTAATGGCAAATGTATTTCCCTCAATGTTAGCCAGCACACTATTGGAGTGTACCGAAAAAAATTGCAACATACTTAGGGCTACAAGAACCTGAATTATACACAGGTCACTCATTTCGCCGATCAGCAGCAACAATGGTTGTGGATGCAGGTGGAGATATTTTGACACTAAAACGTGCGGGAGGATGGAAAAGTAGTGGAATTGCGGAAGGTTATGTGGATGATTCATCAATAAAAAAATTGACATTGCGAAAAAAATGTTTCCTGGACGAAACTCAACAGATGTGGCTTCCACTTCGACAAATGTGGCTTCCACTTCGGGAGGTTCTACAATTAATTGTCCAATGACGAGCGAATTCACTTCCGCTTCAGGAATGTTCGACATTAGCGGAAATTCTAATTGTACATTTAATTTTAATTTGTATGAAACAAAGAAATAAAAATGTTCAAATGTTAAAAACGCTACTGTCCTTTCCATATTTCAAATTTCTCTACTAACTTGTTAAATTCATAACTGGTCTGCTGTCAATTTAACGCTACTAGCCAGTTAAAATGACTTTTCAACGTCAAGTGACAGTTCGAATAAATGACGTTTACAATTTAGTAACAAATAAAGTTATTATCTCCGCTAACGAGCGCCAGATAAACTAAACTCAAATTTTAACAAATTCGTTTCTAAATGTGACATATTGAAAGCTGAAATGAATAAATAAGATTAGATTTAATCAAGAAACTTGTACATAATTGTAAAATGTACTTACAAAATCTATCCAAATTAAAAAGGGTTGACAGACGAATAATTATTTTATAAAAATTCCGATTTTGTTCACAGCGTTGTTTATACCGTGAAATCGAAAAAAAAAATTAGGATAGGCGCTGACCAAAAATTTCCGGTAGCAATTCGTTAAGATTTCAATTATCTGATGTCAGTCTTAAAAGTTAGGTTAGTGATTTTGTGAATGTTGAAATCTTGATTTTCATAAAGAATTTTGTGTGACCTGTCGGTTGTAAAAGAATTTCCTCAGCTAGTGCAATGAAACAATGAGATTTCAAACTCCCGCACTTTTATTTAACGTCAACGGTGAGCACGGAGCACGCGCACGGCCCTTGTTTATAAATCGATCCAAGATCCAACGATCATCGATCGTTGAGGTTGTTGTCGGTTGTGAGGACTCTTATTGTCAAGGAGTAATTTCATGCACAACAGACAAACGATAGAGAAAAAAGTGCAAATCTTTTTTAAGGATAAAAGGAACTGTTCCAAATGATATATTATTTTCTTGGGTTAATCTCTGCAATAATTTTTTGTTCACCCTCTTCAATATTTTCAGTTCATCTTTTTGTCGGTCGTCTACTGCCTTTTTTGCGCAGAACACTACGAGTTTACAAAAACATGTTTACGCATTTGTAGAATTTCTGGGCAAGTTGTTGGTTAAGTGCCTTGAAAGTCCGGAAACTTTTGTTGAAATTCCTCAAAAACTCGAGGTGTCGAATAGGACCAAGCCTTTCTCCATTGCTGAAGAAACACTGAACAATGAAAATTTGTTGCTCTAAAGTGAACATATTGTAATGGCAAATTTTAATAGTCAATAATTAATAACGACAATTACCATTGTAATGACATTTGAATTAAATCTTTACATGCTGCCAACTGAAGTGTATTAATCATAGCTATCTCGATTTTTTTTTTATTTTCGATCGCACGGTACAATTAGACAACATATCAGGATGACTTTTTCTAGACTTATGAGGACGCAACCCCCATTTTGAAGATTCGCTTATATTTCGCGATTATGTTTAACGTTCTTGTTGTTGCCACTTGTTGTCAAGCTGGTCAGATGCTAATCGATGAGGTAACTAGAATAACCTAGATTTTCTTGAACAACCTTAATTTAAATACCTATTTTCAGAGTGGTTGCAATTTTGACACTTTGGCGAAATGTTCGTGGTACTATTGGGACAAGAGAAACAAGATGGTTTTACACATTTTCATGATGAATTGCCTAAAACCATTTGCGATCACTTTTGCTGGAATTGTTGTAGACCACAAATTGGCAATTACTGTGAGAAATAATTTACAAGCAAATCTGCGACAATTTGTGAAATTTACAAACTTACAAAAAGACGCTTGATCTGGGAAGATCTAATCAATTAAAAACCAACTGTTCAGTTTCTATGTGAATCATTGTTGCAATTTTTTGCATAATTTTTTTAAATAAATGTATTCTCACTGTAGCACAGCTTGTTTATTACATACAACAAATGTTTTATGTGCCCTACGGGTTTTCGGATTCCTAAAGTCCATTCCAGTAGATGTCGCTTCGAATGGAGAACGTTTCACAACTAACGAACGCGGCAAATTTGAAAACATACATTCCAAGCAAAATTAACAAAAAAAAGGAACTCACGGTAGTTGTATTCTAATAACAAAATTGTAGTTTAATGATCCGTTTGATACAAAAACTCGATAAGTTTGACACTAATAACCAAAAAATCTATGAAATATCAAAATTTGACAGTAGTATCAAAAATCGAACATTGCATAGTGTAAACTTTTCTTTCATTTTGACCAATCAACGACGGGAAAATAGTCCCTATGCTATTCGACACTGCATACATACTTAAATGGAATGGACATTTATTTTTACTGGTAATAGTTTTTTTTTATTACTGCTGTTTTCCTTGAATGGCATGAAAAGTTACAACTGCGTTTCATGAATAAAAAGGATTCACACTTTCGATTGTTTTTTGTTACTTCCTTGTTTTAAATCGTTCCATAGGCGGTTAAGCAAATCTTTAGTAAATTTAGATTAATTTTTGTAATACGAACTGCTTCTAAGAAACTTACACATTTATCACTAGCTAAGAAAGTGGTAGCAAAAGTAGCCGATTTTGATATCAAAGGAACTGTTAAATTATTGTCCTCGGATGACTCATTAGCTTCATTCAATGAAGATGTTGCTGAAGAATTAAAAAAAAGCATCCTTCACCATCTCGCGAACAATTTTTCCCAAACGGCTTCAAACCAGGAGACTTTTCTTTAGCAGTCAACGAGCAAAACGTTCGAGAAGCTATCAATTCCTTTCCTGCCGGTTCTTCACCAGGTTTAGATGGCATGAGACCACAATACTTGAAAGCATCCTATCTTTGACAGCGGGTGAAGCAGGTCAGCAGGCACTAAGAGCTTTAACAAAACTGTGCAATTTTTTATTGTCTGCCCAACTTCCTTCAGAAATTTGTCATTTATTATATGGTGCGTATTTATGTGCCCTTCATAAGAAAGATGGAAGAATTAGACAGATCGCTATAGGAAACTGTTTACGAAGATTGGCTTCAAACCTGTTTTCAAAGTCGTAATTTTGTAAATTCATATCGATCGCCACGCCAATTTGGAGTCGCAACTAAGTTAGTATGCGAAGCAGCAATTCATACCACACGATCCTTTGTGAATAACGACCAAAACAGTGGCAAAGTTCTTCTTCCATTAGATTTCAAAAACGTCTTTAACTCAGTTGAACTGGATCGTATTCTAAAAGAAGTGCAATGTCATGCCCCACTTCTTTACCATTATCTTTATCAATGCTATAGAAATCCTTCAACTTTATTTTTCGGTAATCATTTAATTTCTTCTTCTGTTTTTAGTGTCTTGCCATTCAACCAATTATTTTATTCCTGGATTCTCAACTGAAAATTTGGTATTTAGATGATGGAATCTTAGCTGTTCACCCAGAAGTAACTTTGTCCGACTTTAAGAAAATGATCAATTTATCCAGGAAAACTGGTCTTGATGACGTCTCACACTAAATGCCGCCAACATGGGAATTATGGCCTTCGCCACCTTCTTAAGAGTAGGTGAAGACGGTGACTCATCAACATCTTGACTGTCTTATTTTAGGTCGTAAGTTCTGCATATTCGTACTTCACTCTATCACTAAATATGAAAGCATAAGAAAATTTTTTGGTAGAACAGATTTGGTTGTAGTCGTGCAGAAGAGTCCACATATTTCTAGATATCTTCACTGAAGGTTTGCACATTTCCAAATAAATATTTGTTCCCAGAAGGACTAGACTCAAAGTGAGAGAACTACTCAGAAGGATAAGAACAGCAATTGATCGCTTCCGTTGACAAAGTAGATGGTGTGCAAAATGTCAATCTCTTAATAATTTACAAAAGTCCCTCTCTTGTCCTTCACTGCACGCAGTAGCACTTTAAATATAAAAGAGACAGAAGGTCAATAAAAAGTGGACGCCAAAGACATATCAAATCAAAGCGGAACACACTCAAGTATTCAAATACAATTACACCCTTTCAGAACTACGATTGAAACATCGCATCCATCGATGCAAACTCCTCATTTGTTAGACCACCATGTCCGAAACCAAGCACCTAAGTTTCAACATCTTAACCTTGAGAGTAATAATGATGTGGCCACCAAACGGTCACGTGACACTCGGGTACAACCTCAAGAGTTTGTCCCTGCTGTTGATTATTTATTTCAGCGCTTGGACTGTTTTCAACGGTATCGTGAGGACGACATTTATGGAATCTGACGGTTACGACGCTCTTATTCAACGAGTCATTGCGCTTATCGATTTTGCAGGATGCATCTACATGAGATACTGTTTCCTCGAGAAAATTCTAGACGTTAACATTTTGATTGAACAGCTCGGTGAGTTTGAAGAGTTCTGTCCCAAAGAGGAAATTGTGGCGACTGACGAAACAGTCCAATATTACAGCAAAGGTAATCCAAACGTCCTAACAAGAAAATAGAGAGCAAAGAGTGTCATGTCTCTTTTCCAGCGATCATCATTTATTGGTTTTTTGGCAACGTGATGAACTGCATTGCCCCACTAGTTGAAAGAAGCCAATGCAAACTGCAACATAAATCTGATTTGTATCGAGAGAGAGATCCTTGCGGTCTAATGGCTCGTTGTTTTTATCCTTTCGACGTTTCGGGAAAACTCTTCCCGCTCGCGTATTCCATTCAAGTTTATACTTGCGGAATCATCACTTATTACGTTGTGGTTTTATCTATGACACTGGTGGGTTTAATGATGCATGTGTTGACTCAATTGAGATACTGTCGTAAACTTATACGTCGTTTGGACAAGGTCATCAACGAAGAACCAGAAGATATCGAAAAGAGTGTACGACAAATTGTCTTGTACCACATCAAAATAATCAAGTGAGTACATATACTAAAACAATGTTGACAACAATGTATGTATCGTATTTTCCCATTGAACTCCAAATACTTCACAATCGCACGTACTGGGACAAAACCAACGAAGCCTTCAGCACCATGATGATACTCCATTTGACCCTCACATCTCTCGTAATAAGTGCCCTCGGTTTTGAAATACTCATCGTCGACAATTTCAACGATTCTTTGAGATTTGTTTTGCACTTGCTCGGTTGGTTGGTACTTCTACTGCTGATCTGCTTCTACGGCCAAATCCTCATTGACGAGGTACTTTCTTAGACTAAATCGACTTCATTTTTGAATTTTGTACATTGTAGAGTATCGCTGTAGCTAAAGATATTTATTTTGTATCGTAGTACCGAGCTCCTGGAGACGTCCAAAAAGATGTCCACATGATTCTGATGAGATGCCAGAAGGCACTGACTCTCACTGCTGCCAACATGGGAGTCATGTCGTTTCCGACGTTCTTAAGAGTGAGTCACCGATTACTCATTAGTTGAAGTGTCATCTGTAGAGCGCGGATTCCTAGGTATTATGCCATTGATAATTCTTAATGGCACAGCGTTAAAACTTTGTATATATATAAACTACGACAAAAAAAAAAGAATGAACAATTTTTTTTAAGCTTATTTGCTTATTTTTCATTTTCATGCATATTAATTTTTTTCGTGCCATTTTGGTGCATATTTCAGGAATTTTGGTGCAAATTTACGTTTTGACAAGGTTGCTGACAAGAAGGTAAATTCAGAATCTAAATCGGCATTATCAAAGGCTATTGCAGGTCGTAAATCACCAGTTGTCGCGTGTAATTCAGATCCGCATTGGCCCATCAATATTTAGTCTTATTATTTTATAGATTACACCCCTGTTTGATGAGACACCGCTTGCGACCGGCTTTCTCTGTGAACCAATTTTATGACTTCCCATGTCATTTTTTTGTTCCATACAAATAAAACTCCCGACGCAATTCTGGGAAAACTTGTGAAGTTCATGCCGCCGCCCTTCCCGGATTGGATAGAAATTCGCCTGTTATTTTTTTTTGTTTTACTGGAACATTGCGGAAGATCATTTCTTAGTTTAGTGTTTATTTGGTTCTTTATCTGGTAACATACCTCGAGCGTATTTTTAGTGTGTACGTTGGTGTTTTGCGTGTACCTACTTTTTGAAAAATGCCCAAAGCTAAACCTTCCGTCGACGATTGGATACGAGGTCACTCCGAATTAAGATATGAAAACTGCAAATTAATTTGTCAAGTGCGCCTCAAAACGGTAAGATTTTTGGATTAGATCTGAAAATTATTTTGCCAATGTATTATTTTGTAGATCAATTGTGAAAAGAAATACAATATAATGCAGCATCTTAAAACTACAATTCATAAAGAAAATTTGAAAAAATTAAAAAGTGGAAGTAAACAACAGACCATTACCCAGTCGTTAGCTTGTAGCTCAGTAACAGATGAACAAGAATTTTACTTTGATTTATGTAATTCGATGGTATCTTCTAATATACCTCTAACAAAACTGAATAACAATGTATTTAAAAGTTTTTTACAAAAATACACTGGCAGACATGTTCCTGCAGAATCAACCCTTCGCAAAAGCTATGTCGACTTAGTTTACAAAAATGTAATCGAAGAAATAAAGAAGATAATTGCAAATAATTATATATGGTTCTGTGTAGATGAAACCACAGATTCTTGTGGACGATACATAGCTCATTTAATGATTGGAGTATTGGATGAAAATTGTGCATCAAAAGCGTTTTTAATTAGTTCTAAGCAGTTAGAACAAACTAACAACAATACTGTTACTCGATTCATCAATGAAGGATTAACAAACTTCTTTTTGCCAAACCCTGTACCAAACAAGAAAATATTGCTGATGCTTTCCGACGCTGCTGCCTATATGGTGAAAACATATTCCAATTTAAAAATCTTTTATGAAAATTTAACCCACTGCACTTGTCTAGCACACGGGCTCAATCGTGTGGCGGAAACTATTAGGATGCAGTTTCCACTGGTAAATACTTTAATCAGTGCTGGAAAGAAAATTTTCTTAAAGGCTCCCTTGAGAGTTCAAATATTTCGAGAAAAAATGCCAAACGTACCACTTCCCCCTGAACCCATTTTAACAAGGTGGGGTACATGGCTGGCTGCTGCTTGTTATTATGCCGATCATTTTGATTCCTTCAAGGAAATTGTGTTAGAATTTTCACCATCCACTTCTGAAGCAGTTACAAAATGTCAAAAAGTCTTAAAAAATGAAACAGTTAAAAAAAACTTGGCATTTATCAAGACTAACTACAGTTTCATTGTCGAAGCCATAAAAAAGCTGGAATCGAGGGATCTTCCTTTGGTAGAATCGGTTGAAATAATAGAAAATTTTGAAAAAGAAGTCGCAAAAGTAAGAGGACCTTTTGGTAATGCTGTTTCAAAAAAAATGAATAAAGTTTTAACTAAGAATGAAGGATTAATGATTTTGAAAAAAATATCAAAAGTCATAAAAGGAGACATTCTTGAAAATCTGACGATAGATGTACCTATTAATATTATTCCGAAATTTAAAAACGCTCCCATTACTAGTGTGGAGGTCGAACGAAGTTTTTCTTTCTTCAAAAATGTTCTTACCGACAGAAGAATGGGATTTTCAGTTGAAAATTTAGAAAAACACCTGATTATTAGTTCATTTAGAAATGATTCTGCGTAAAGTGAATAGATAGAAAAGTGTCTTTTTTAGATCTGTCACTCTATGCTTTAGTATTTTTAGCAATTGTTTTATTTTATGTTTGAGTTAATTTTAGTTTTGAGATAATAAACAAGTAAATATTTAATATATCAATTTATTCATTGAGTTTTGAACTAATTATTTACTGTAACCTTTGAGCTTATTTTAAAATTTTATGCCATTTTTTATGCTTATTTTCTAAAATTTTTATGCTTATTTAAGCGCTTATTTTGTGTTTTTTTATGCTTATTAATCCGCGCTCTAGTCATCTGGTGCTTCTAGGTCATCAGTTCGGCCTATTCGTACTTCACTTTGTTGTTGAACATCAAGACGTAAGAAGATAAAGCAAAAATGGAATGAATCGTTTGGTTGCAATGCTTGCACCCGCTGAACACGATAGGGGTGCTTGTGAGACATACCACAAACTGAGAAATCTGAAATTCACGAGTTAACTAGCGGGTACTTGTTGACGGGTTTTTGTCCACAATCTCTAGGGCCCGAGGTCTAACACCCATGGCGTACGCTCTTGACACCTGTTCACATTTCTAGGTCGAAAAATACGATTTTCCTGTAGACACTGTACAGCCAGAAATATTTGAGTTTGCGGAACACATACTTTTTTTAGTAATTCTGATAGAGATTTTTATTCTAAAAACAACAATGTATGAAATGTTGCTGAGGCCAATATGGCGGTTTTCAACATTTGATTCGTTATTTAGTGTAAAAGTGCATTCATCTGTGAAGCAAATTGCCGACAGAAAGCGACGATCATTGTTAGTGTTTATTAATGGAGAGTTCCCGAAATCTGACAAAAACATTTTACGTCACTTCCAGACAGAAGTTTATTATTCAAGAAGTTAGGGTATCAATGTTTTAAGTAATCGACAAACGTTCGATTTTGTAATAATTATAATTACTCAACTGTCTCTGGTGGTTCATGAAGCGACAACTATTTTAGTATGTCACGAATCGACTTTCAAACAATTTAGTTGAAAAACTAGAACACTCTGCGAAATTTAAGATAATTACAAAACGAACAATCCGAACAATCTGAATATTTGTTTTGTTAAAAAAAAAAACAGTAGGAGAACGTTTTGCAGTTTGCGAATAAGAAATGAGCATTAGCTTTAAGACAGTTTCTTCTGTCGAATGTTCCTCTTGAATTTCTAAAAATCCTTCGAAACTAAAAGAGGCACCAAAACAGTACCCAGTTCAGCTAACGTGAAAATATTACAGCGACAGAATCTTTAAGCTCCAGCTGAGGAAGAAAGCGCTATCGTTACCCATCACAGTTCTGGTTCGGGTAAAAGAAGAGTTATCTTTAATACAATGCGATTGTGGTGGGAATTACCACGCACTGTGGCCAAGCGCCTAGCGCGCCACTTTGCATTCGGAAGGTCCCAGGTTCTAACCCCGGAGCCACCTGACCTGGTGTGGGTTTTTTTCAGAGGTTTCCCCACACCATCACATCGTGGTATGAGCACAGGTCTCATTTCGCAGATAAGGCAATCTCTTAGTACCTACCATCTTCCTTCCGCACCCACCCTCACCGTGTACCCATCCCGAATCTTCCCGTCACTGTGGCTGAAAAGGCTCTGGAAAGCCTCAGCAGCCCGCTCCCCTTCAGGGAGGAATTGGTGCTGAATTCACGGCAGCACCGATAGGTGGCACACTGGATCGTATCGACCAAATTCGTATTCGCCGTCCGCACCGTATTATACTAGTTATTCAACTTTTTTGGCTTACTGGACTGAACTTACACCAACAAAAATAATGGGCTAAAGATTTCATTATTTCAAGCAGTCGCAGAACGCATTATTCTTTTTCAACGTGTAATTTCACGATCCACTTCAGTTTGTAGATTCCAAGTCGCAGACTTAGTAACTGTAATAAATATAACCCTTAACTAAGTGTGAATACTCGCCCTCGACCAACACATACACACTCTTAAATCTATTTTAGCAGTTTTTAACGATATTTGAACTAAGCTCTTTTCCGCTGAAAACACGATACTCCCCACTTATTCATTCAACATGACTTGTTGAACATGGACACAGAGAGAGATCAACAAGCTCAAAAAGTGCATCACTTCCCTCAAGCAGTCATAGCATTGTTAAGATTTCATCGCATGTGGCCTCAAAACAACGAATATGTGACAGTGTGTGAAATGTTGAAAACAATTTTATTATATTGCCCAACCACTTGGTTTGGATTTGCAACAGGAGCACATGTGTTTGTACAATATCTGAGTAAGTTGGAGATATGTCGAAACATTTCCCCTAAATTTTCGGAGGTAGTTTTAGGCAACACGAATATTGATTTCACCGAGAGCATTGTGGTGTTGTTCATAGGAATCTTTCTCTCTTACTTGTTTCTGTTATATTTTAAGCAAGTTAACGAAATTGTTGACTTTACTAAAGATCTTGAAAATTTTCGACAATTTGGAGAACCCGAAAATTTAGAACAATTCAAGAAAACGCATGACAAACGCGTTAAACTCTTGTACGGCTATTGCGTCGTCGGTTTAATAGTCTATTCGGCTGTAAGCTACCTCGAAGAGCCGTACTGCAGAAGAAAATACGACGAACAGAATGCAAGGGATGTGTGTGGTTTTCTGGCACCCGTGTGGGTACCTTTCGATCTAAGCGCTCCCATTATTAAACACATCGTATTTTCATTTCAAGCGTGTAGCATGTTGTTGGTACTCTTACCAGCTATCTTGGGAACTTACTTTACTGTTACTTGTGTAGATTTGATAACAATCAGAATCGAACATTTACAAAATCTTCTGGAAAATATTGAGGTATTACCACGTGACTTAAAGAAGAACAAGTTGAAGTGGTCGGTTCAGTACCACGTTTGCATTTTGAGGTACTAGTTTCACTCACCGTGACATGTTCAATATTGATTTGTTTCCAGACTTACTGAAAAATTCAACGATTGTTTTGGCAGTCTCAATGCAGTACATTACGTTCTGTCCTCAATAATCCTAGGTATATTAAACCATCAAATCTTGCAAGTAAATACTGTATAAAGAGTTAGTACCGTCGTCTGAATTTTATTTTCTCTACTCCAGCAAATGGAGATTAAAGCAGTGATACATCTTTTGGGCTGGCTAGTCACTTTAGGTTTGTTATCCAATAGTGGACAAACCCTGATAGATGAGGTATTTCTGCTATCCGTAATTAAGAATCGTGTTCTAACTGTTCTCATCATAGAGTACTTCAATATCTCAAGTACTCTATTCCTTAAGCTGGTACGAATACGATGCCAAATTGAATTTATACATAAAGATGATGATGATGAGGTCACAAACGTCGCTTGGTGTCAAAGCCGGAATTTTTAATGTATATTCGTTCGAGTTTCTTTTAACAGTGAGTACCACAACATATTATTTCTCAGATTTAAATTTATGTTTACAGATTTTGCAAGCTTCGTATACGTACATGACAATTTTGACGCAAATTGATAACAGGCACTGGAACTAAATGAAGTAACAAAACGGACATTTCGCACAAGATTCTGCACAAAATTTCGAAAACTAATATAATATTAAAATGTATAATTTAAGAATTATTGACTTGCGCACTTACCTCTGTTGCTAATATCAGAACTTTGTAGTTTTTAAAAACTAATATAATTGCAAAGAAAACTTTTGTTTTATTTGAAGTAATCTCCGGCTTTCGTACAATTGATCACTTCTTGATCCTTCGAACCGGACACATAGCTTGGGTGATATGGGAATCTCTACTTCTTGTTAATATTTGTATTCCTTCAGGTTTTTGGTACTTGTGGTCGCGCACAAAGCTACAAAACAGAATTCTTAATGGATATAGTTACTAGATATGCGATGTAGCTTATCTATAGCATTTACATATTTAATTTTGGTTTCAAACCATTTTCCACTCTAAAAGTTTCACTGTTCAATTGTTGGACGTAATTCCAGAGCGTACTCTCTGCAGTACCGCCGTGGTTAAATTCTTATCATGGTACCGATCTCCTAGAGGCCCCAAAAAGACGTCTATATGATTCTGATGAGATCTTAAAAGTCACTCACTCTCACTGCTGCCAACATGGGAGCGAAGATGGAATGAAGAAAGGGGGAGACTAGAGTTTTTTCAGTAGAGGGAGGAAGATAGGATGGAGGAAACGGAGACAATGGAAATGGACAAAGAAAAGGGAAACCGGAAAAGAAGCACAAAGGGGAACACAAGAAAGAAGATACGAAAGGTAACGTAGCGGGACTAAGCAAAAAAGGGGAAGAATTTTGGGGCTACGTACGACAATCCGAGATAGTGGGTCTGGTGGAAAATTGGGTTGAGGAACGGAGCTGGAAAAAAATAGAAAAGGAACTACCGAAAGAGTACAAATGGGAAGGGCAATGGGCAAAAAGAAAAAGAAAAAGAGAAGAGCTGTAGGGGGAATAATAATAGGGGTGAAATTGGGGATTGAAGAAAAGCGACAAGAAAGGGGGGAAGAAGAAGGATGCAGGAAAAGAAACGTTCATATAGGCAACGAGTGGTGGAAAATAATAACAGTTTCCAGCAAAGAGATGAAGACAACAGCAAGACGGGTCGAAGACACAATGAAGGAGGACAGGGAAGAATGCATGCTCGGGGGAGGGAACTTCAACGGATGAATAGGAGAAAGAGAGGCAAGAAATCGGGAACAGGAGAGAGGGGATGGGAAAAGAAAATCCAAAGACAAGGTGGAAAATGCAGAGGCGAAGAGAGAGAATGGAGGAGGAACAAGATCGACAGAAGCAGATTCCTGGAAGCGAAAAGAAAATACAGACTGAGATGTAGAGAGAGAAGAAGCAGAAGAGGGAAAGGGAGGAGAACCAGATAAAGGAAATAAGAACACAGAGGGAGGTATGGAAATACATATCGTCATTATTTATTTCTAGAATCTTCACCTAGAAAGCAAATCAACAGACAATTCTTTGGCAAATGACTAGGCGTACCAATTATTCGGGAGTGCCAACCCACTAAATTTGTCTAAAAGTCACCCGGTATAACCAGCCTGTTTAAAAGTGTAGTTTGAGTGATCCCCGCAGAGCGCTTTTTGGGGATATTATTCATTTTAAGTTTTCGTCACCAAGAATTTTTCTGGTTCAAATGACATTTTGAATTTGAAGTCAAAAAGCTCCTTGTTTTTTGCTGCTTTGAATTTTAACAAGAATTACAGGCACTTGATTTAAATAATTTCAACTCTTGCCACATTACACCACCCGTCTATCCGTTTTGAAGGACCAAAAAATTACCTATCGATTGCACGAAAGCTGAAGATTACTTTAAATAAAAGAACATTTTCCTTTGAAATTATGTTATTTTTCAAAGATTACAAAGTACTAATATTAACAACAGCGGTAAGTGCGGAAGTAAAGTGTTAAATTATGCGTTTCAACATTATTGTTATTATTAGCGTCTACTTAGTGATATGGTGACCTTGAAATTTGTTCTCTGCAAATTTCGTGCAAAATCTTGTGGAAATGTCCGTTTTGTTGCTTTATTTAGTTCCAGTGGCTGTTATCAATTTGCGTTAAAATTGTCATATACGTATACGAGGCTTGCAAAATCTGTGAAAAGAAATCGCAGTTTAAGAAATAATATGTTGAAGTGCTCACAGTTAGAAAAAACTCGAACGAATAAACATAAAAAATTCCGGCTTTGACACCAAGCGGTTTTTGTGACCTCATCATCATCACCCTTATGTAGAAATTCAATTCGGCATCGTATTCGTACCAGTTTAAGCAGTAGAGTACTTGAGATATCGAGGTACTCTATAAGCAGATCAATTAGAATAGGATTGTTTATTATGGATAGCAGTAGTACCTGATCTATCAGGTTTTGTCCACTACTGGATAACAAACTTAGAGTGACCAACCAGCCCAGAAGATGTATCACTGCTTTAATCTCCATTTGCTGAAGTATACAAAATAAAGTTCAGAAGACGGTACTAACTCTTTCTACACGATTTACTTGCAAGATTTGATGGTTCAATATACCTAGGATTATTGAGGACAGAACGTAATGTACTGCATTGAGGCTGCCAAAACAAACGTTGAATTTTTCAGTAAGACTGAAAAGAAATCTGTATTGGACATGTCACGGTGAGCGAAACAAGTACCTCAAAATGCGAACGTGGTACTTGACGCACCACTTCAACTGGTTCTTTTGTAAACCACGTGGTAGTACTTCAATGTTTTCCAGAAAATTTTGTAAATGTTCAATTCTGATTGTTATCAAATCGACGCAACTAACAGCAAAGTAAGTTCCCAAGATAGCTGGTAAAAGTACCAACAACATGCTCAATGCTTGAAATGAAAATACGACGTGTTTAACGATGGGATCGCTTAGATCGAAAGGTACCCACACGGGTATCAGAAAACCACACAAATCCATTGCATTTTGTTCGTCGTATTTTCTTTTGCAGTACGGCTCTTCGAGGTAGCTTACAGTCGAAAAAACTATTACACCGACGACGCAATAGCCGTACAAGAGTTTGACGCGTTTGTTGTGCTGTTCCTTAAATTCCTCCAAATTTTGCGGTTCTCCAAATTGTCGAAAATTTTCCAAATCTCGGGTAAACTCGACAACGTCGTTCACTTTCATGGAATATAATGTAAATGTGTACCATAGAAACATTTCTAAGAAGAACACCACGATGCTGTCAGTGAAATTGACATTTGCGTTGTCTAAAAGAGCATCTGGAAAGTTAGCCGAAATGAGGTGTCGACGTCCAACTTACTCAGATATTGTACAAGCACATGTGCTTCAGTTCCAAATGCTAACCAAATCGTCGGGTAATATAATAACCAAGTTTTCAAAATTTCAGACACTGTCACATATTCGTAATTTTGAGGCCACAGACGATGAAATCTCAACAATGTTATAACAGTTTGAGGGAAGTGATGCACTTTTTGAGCCTTCTGAACTCGTTCCATGCTCATATTCAAAATGACTTATTTGTTTACTCTACTTTCGTTATTTATAGTTTCTCTCAAGAAATTCAAACGGTGTAGTTTTAATTGCGTCTATTAGTTTAATAGTGTTCCTATAATTGTTTACTCTTTAACATCAGCAGCAGCAAAGGAGTAATTAAGATCCTTTAAGAGAATATCTAAGCAGTTAGTTAGTTTGGTTCAAATATCGTGTAATTAATTTTACGACTTTATATTCCACAACAAAGTGAAGTACAAATGGACGGAACGGGTGACTTAGAAATAATTCATATTTTGTGTTATTTTTTAAATGAGAACAATCAACCATGAAACATCTTCTGAAGGAACTGTTTAACACTGCTATAATAGATCCAAGAGTAAGAAGAGGAGTTAAGATTAATTTCTGGTGTTGTCTTCCTTATTAATTCGCACCCAAAGAAATGACCATGACCATGACCAACAGGAATTTCATCTTCAAACCCTCCTACCGAGAAACCAACCCATCGCAAAAATGTAGGTTAAATGATTGACACCTTTTTCTTATCAAGAACTATCTTACTAGACCAAACAAAATGGAAGACGATCATCAAAATGGAGCTCTTGCTCTTCATTTTTCGATCACCTTCATCATCAATTTTTCGAACCTTATTACTTCTAGGGCCAGTTTACAGAAAGAGAATTAAATATTTAAATCGAATTAAGTTTTAATGCGTGATTAACCCATGAGTCCGAAACTTCGATTGGTTCAATCTGATCACGTGTTCAGTTAATCTCGCATTTGAATACGATTATCTTAATTTCGCTTCTGTAAACTGGCCACTAATGTTTCAAACAAGATCTGATGCAAATAAAATGTGCGTTACTCAAGGCCCCTTTGACATTTCTCAATCATTTATCCGTTCGTGAACAAATGAAGGATTTCTTCCGATTTGTTGGTTGCATACCCATGATATTGTATAAACTTGAGCACATTATTCGTTGTTTGAAATATACAAATTTATTCTGTATTTTATCAAATAACAATAAAATGCTGTAACGTTTTTTTCTATGTTGATAAATGTTGGTCATTCTGGTGGCAATTTCATATTTGACAATAGACATAGGTATACGCTTAGAGGGGGCCGTGAAAAACGTAAATTCATTGAATTAATTTAAAAAAAAATGAAACAAGAAACGCGAAACCAAGCCTCATCAGAAAAAAATCTTACATGTATGTCATTATTACATCATTTGGTTGGCAGAATTGGATTCGTGTTGTTGAGTTAATTTTTCTACATCTATCCCGAATTAACACTTTTATTTGAATCAACTAGGCTTGACCGAACCAGCCGCCACTGGCAGAAAAATATATGTAGTTTAATTGTTTCCGGAAACAATAATAAGTGTTAAAAGACATATACAGGGTGTGTCTGAAATACGTGTATTAATTTTAACCAATGAAAGAACTCGCCAAGTTATGAAACTTTTCTCTATAACATTTTGCAAAATTCACAAAAAAAATCTAAGATTTATTGCCCCCCCCAATATTTACCAAACGAGTCGTTTTGTGTGATTAATTATTTTTTGTAATCATGAGAATTTTAATTTTAGTTATTTATTCTTTTCTATAACAATGTAATTTTTATGACAAGGCTCCATTTCTATCACAACAGAAAATTTCCGCCCTAGAGGAAAGTTTCATAAATTGGCGAGTTCTTCCACTGGTTAAAATTAACACACGTATTTCAGATACATCCTGTATAATTTTATTGCCAATTTAAATGTGAATGACTCAGTAACTATCCATTAACACTTAAGTATTTATAAAAATATTCACCTACCTTATCACGACGTAACACCCACTATCGTCAAAAAAATACATCTACATACTTATTTATTTTTTAAATTTGTAAAAATATTTGCACACAGTTGAAATTGTGTGTTTATGTACCAAAAAAATTACATAATGTTAATTCGTTAACCTTAACCCAGAACAATTTTTACATTACGTCGTGAAAACCACTAATAATGATTCAATTAATTTAATCTAGTTTGGAATTGCTGTATTTCAAATTTGTAAATGACAAGAAATTAATGTAATTTATGTATGTCCATGACATTGACACAAACGTCCTATTAGTTATTACTTATTAATTTCTTTGCCATTAAAAATATATTTATACCGGGTGTAGAATTGTTTTACGAGACATGTAAAAATAGAGGGTTTCAATGATTTGCTCCCCTAACAATTTTAAGGCAAAATAGTTAGGACGAAAATTAGAGAGAATTAAACTTGCTGTCTAATTTCAGTCTTAGTTTTATTCTAGCATCTTGTGGTACTGAAAGAAAGACCAGAAAGGAGTAAAGGAGTTAAGACAAAAAGACTATTTTTATTTGTCAGATGGTTTCACTATTATTTAATTTTCTTTTAAATGAACTCCTACAGGACTACAGGACTAAATGTTCAAACTTCTCTATGGCTGGAATTGATCGGTCTGGGAAACTTGAAGCAAATGTTGCTTAGAAGTTGCTTAAAAAGATGCTCCATAATACAATTTAATGAAAGATACCTCTTCATTCGTCCTGTTCCTTCGTACTACTTTTTAGTATTTTTGTATTAACTCCTTTCATGTCTTTCTTTCAGTACCACAAAATGTTAGAAAAAAAACCAAGACTCAAATTAGACAGTAATTTTAATTCTCTCTAACTTTCGTCTTAACTATTTTGCCATTAAATTGTTAGGGGAGCAAATAATTGAAACTCTTTAGTTTTACATGTAAAATGCTATGTACATAAATTATAAAATAATTCGCAGTTAAAAATGTCATTTACATACATAGTTTTAAAAATTGTCACTTAAAATCACTATTTGCAATTTACCTGTCAACAGCAGGTTATTATCTGTGATAACAAAACAGGTTAGGTTTTGATGTTTTGTGTTTTATTTTAGCTTTATTTTTTTGAAGATGGTTTATTGTATTGAATAGAACACAAGTTTGCATGGGGAGCGGGACCAGACAATCATTTATAGATACCCTGTATTATGATAAATTTGTCCATTTTCCCCTTCACATTTTGCTACACAAATTTTTCCAATAGATGAGTTATTGAATCCATATAACCTACTAAATTTTACATCCACCTGTGAACTTACAATATCGTTTTTTATTTATGCCTACTTCTGCAGCTCTGCACTGAGGTCACTTAAATTTAGCAACACAATAAAAATTTGGAAGTGACAAGTTGACAGAGTTGACAGTTGACTTTTTCTCGCTCGCTCCGCTAAACTCGATTCCCGAGATTGCTGCGAACGATTTTAGCGTGATGCGAACGATTTTTGCGTGTCGCATGAAACTAATTCCCTGCCCGGGAATAAAATGTATGCCTAAAGAACTTTTGACTTCAAAAAGAAATGAAACACGCTAAATCTGGACGAGACCCACTTCCGCACCAATAACCAAGTCCACTTGGAAGAGCCAACGTGTCTAGAACTGGACGTCCTTGCCCAAGTTCATCACTTCATCAGCTGAATAGGTGCACCGAACATTTTTTTTATTGTTGACATAACAGGAAGATCAGATTGTGTTTACAAACATCAGATTCCGTTCAGTGCATCTTTTTACGACATCAATGACAATAAACATTTTGTACGAAATAAAAAAAAAACAAGAAATTCATTGTCCAACAGAAAGACAGTGCAAAGTTGCTACAAACGACTTTCGCTAAACCAGAAATCCTAACCGGTGCGCATTAAAAAGTCCTAAACCAAACAAGCAGATGCTGTTAATGTGATGCACAAATATAACACGTTGTTAATTTTTTTACGCTAAATACGCTTTATTATCACGCACGTTTCAGCAGCGAAACCGTCAAGTCGCTCTGATTGTGACAGTTTTGCTGTCGAAACGCGCGTCAGCTTTACTTAGGAAAGCATATTTGCTGCGAAGAAACTAATAAAGTGTTGTAGTTGTGAACAGCAGTAGTCATTTGAAGCACAAATGTCAAATCAGGGTCAAACGTGGCTCCCAAATCCTCAACAAAACTCTTATTTTCAAGTACTTGTCCACACACGTGACAAAAATGGATATCATTAGATTTTTTTGTGATATGTCAATTACAATAAGACTCTTTATTGCCCAATTGAAAAGTTTATAGCAGGACAATAAATTCTACCAAAATTACTTAGTAACTTAATAACCCTTAAAAAATAATCAATAGGACTGGAAAGAACCAGTCAAATTAATCCTGTTATTATGTATTTATTAGTATTTCTCTTAAACTTCAATGACTGATTAATTCCTGTGAATTATGATGTACTTATTACAGATAATATGAAAGTGTGGAATGCATTTTTAATTTAATCATATTATCTCGACTGTTTGTGACAAATTCGGCACGTAAGGAAATACTGACATTCACACAAATACTGTCCCTTCGAAAAAATTCGGAATTAGAGTAGGCTGTGATTTTATTATGATGCAATTTTTAGACAGCACAGCAGTGACCTTGGGCAGCACAATACACGTGTTTATTCTGATCGTAACATAAAACTATTGATAACTGTCAGTGCCAGTCTACCAACCGTTAATAGACAAAATATATAAATCATAGCCCACTCCGAATTTATTCGAAGGCACGGTACTTGTCTGCAACAAGAAGAACACCACAAGATTATTCATAATGGCAAGAAAACAATAATTGTGTACAGTAAACAAATCCGAGCTGATGATTAATGTCATAATTTCATTCGTAAATAGTTTCACTGTACAACCTTGTCATATACATAAACAGCGGTTTTAGTACAACCAACCAGTAATTTAGCACAAAAAAATACGTATTGGATCATCTTGTAATTAAATTATGTAACAAAATTACTCGAAATATAAATGGAGACGTTTGAGATGGTAAAACTGCATTTTGTCCAGAGTTGATGCACGAAAGTTGGACAACCGGTTTGACTTGCAATGGTCAAGAGACTTTTTCTTCGTTGCAAATTTAAAAGATTAAAACAAAATCAAATCGCATGTTGTGTACACTTTGTGCATAAGAAAAAGTGGACCCCGCCGAAATAAAAAAATTGTTTTTGTTTATTTGTTTTCACACGTGTCACTATAGTATATTGTTATACGAGTTGCACAAGACAGTCATTGTCGAACGAGAGGGTTTAGGGCACGACGAGCGCAGCGAGGAACGAATTCTTATCCAGAGCCTTAATAGTTTATTTTGATCCCACGACATGGATTCAGGTTCAAATGACATCACATTTAACACTAATATTTACTATCAATACCAACCCCATATTCAATAATCACTAGAAACGATGCTATAAAATTGATCATTGTGAAACTGTTTTCAGTGTCACAAAATGGTCACTGTGACACCGGAATAGAAAAAACAGTTTTGGGAGTGATACAACGGACTTCACACTATCAAAACAAGTGTCAAAGTCTATTTTTTATACAACAGTTACAAACAAATTGTTTGAAGCAATATGATAGTTTATCGGTTTTTATTCATTTACTTATTTTGAAATTGCAACATGCTGGTCATATGCAAAAGAGCAACGTTATCTGTCATGGAAATATCCACCTATTAAAATAATTACAACTTTCTTAGTGTCACTCGTTACACACATTCTAAAGTCGAAAGTTCAAATTTTAAATACATTTTCCACGACATCTTTACACGAGAAAATTTCATAAACATTTTTCTTGCAAAATATTTCGATTCAACGTTCTCCAAATTTTCTATGCAATAAGTGCATTTTTTGAAAAATTACCCCGTTATTAGACAAGAACGATTAACCCCTTGTTTCATTAACGTTAATACTCTGTAAGAAGCAAGAATTGTTCTAGAAGCCTGACAGTCAATTTGTAATATAGTCCAATTTTTACCCTTTTGCGATGACGTCATTATCTAGTAACTTTACGTATGTTTGAGCTAGGATCAGAAACAAATTTGAATTGATCATAAATAACTATAAATGTGTCAAATTTGTTGACAATTGCTTCGAAAAGTTATGTTTGTAATCAATGTAATAAGTGAAAGAAATTAAAAATTGTCAAATTGACAGGAGCATAAAATAACCTCAAAGTGACAATCAATAAATAAACGTGCCTTTTCTTTGTTTTTTTCTGTTTCTGTGGTTTCAATAAAGAGAAAGCGAGGAAGGAAATCGTGACGTCACCTCAAAAGGGTAAAAATTGGACTATATAAAGTGCCATTTCTTAACCTTTGCGAAAAATCAAATAATTTTTGTGCAAAAATGTCAAAAAAGATCTAATCTTTTTTGCTTTGAAAAACCAACAGCCATGAAACAGTTGAGACGTAGTTCTGATGAAACAGGGCCTCACCTTTCAATTTTTCCTTAATGGTATTGCGTACTTACAAACAATATTATGTAACTGTTATGGAAATAACCGCGTCCTAAAATAATTGAAACTTTCATCGTGACAGATATTAAACGTGTTCTAGTCGAATCGTTCAAATTTTTAATTCGTCAAACACAAAAGAAATACATAATTGCACAAAGGAATCGCTGTTTTGGTGCCGTTTGTCCGCCAGATTTAATGCCCGTTGAAATAGAATTTGGTGAACTGCGAAAAGTTCTCAAAATAAAGAGAGAGTTCTGAAATTTGTAATTTTAAGTACCTCGTCATGACAACCGTGAAAAATCAAGTGGTACTTTGTGTTCAGTTGTATTTCATAATTCGTTAAAAATTTGTTAAGAAAAGATTTTCTATGGAAATTAATATTTAAAAGTTCCTTAGGGACTCCAGAACTTCATTTATTACTTACAACAAATTTTCAACAGAAACCGTCATCAATCTACCATCCCTGTTTCAGGCGTTTACAAAAAATTGCAATCAATGAATATACCTACTGTTCCCTATTGTAAAGATAAAGGGTTTGTGGAGGTCATATGTATAATCTTTTCTGACGAGAAATAGTATAATTCAACCAAATATACAGTCACTTTCACTCATCGTTTTTCGCTCACTGGTTTTCATTCACCCATAACTGAAATTCGATTTAAAAAAAATGTGTATTGAAAATTACAACTAATAACAACTATAACAATTTTCAGGAACATATAATTCTTCATCATCCATTTCCACAACGTGTACACGATCACTTTATTACAGAACTTTATTTATTTTGTATTTTATTTTTTCCATAGCAACAGATCCTTCGGAACATGTGATTTATTTGTTTTAATTTTATCTAATATTATGGATACAAAGTTATAGACTCCCTTTCTAAGGAGGTATCTAACAAAACCAAATACAGCACTCGAGAGTAAAGCCGCTTTCGTTCACTTGAATTGTTTCGTGCACAAACACACAATTCGCGTGAACGAAAGCTTTCCCCTCCTCACTCGTACTGTGAATAACTATTCTTTTAGATCTTGGGAAAAAGTCTTCTACCAACATGGATAACAGAATTGCTAGATCAAATGGGTTCCCCAAAAATGCATTAAGTGCTAATGAAGCTTGTACCAGAACAACGTAACAGAAAAAAGAGACAAGGCAATAAATAAATGTAGAATTCATAATTAAAAAATTGTTTCATTGCATCATCATCCGTGAATGGCAAAAAAGATCCTGTAAAGGTCAATTCTTAAATACAACAAATGTTTGCATTCAAGGCAAGGAATCACAGAGGTTTAAAAAAGAGGTCCTTTTAGAACGCTGTTTGCTTAAAAAAACAACCTCGGTGTGTCAAGGAAACAGATACAAAAAGGATGAAGATGCTTCCTTCCTTATTCGCACTTTTCAAAGAATCACATTTTTTCGTCGTGAAAATTCTTATCCTGTAACATTTTTTGTTGAATATCAAATATCTAGACTGTCTTGACAGGATGATAAGAATGCAAAACATGTGACAATAATTTTAAAAAACGATATAAACAACAACACTCCTTTGTAAATTATATCGTGCGTTCATTTAAATTTATCCTCAACGTTGGCGTTGAAGAGTCTATTGTGAACGCACTATACGGATTACGGATCAGCTGTTTGAATCTTACGTTTTTACACGAGTGGTGCGTTCACAATCGACTCTTCAACCCCCAACTTTCAGGTGAAATTTAAATGAACGCACGATACTAATCCTGACAAAATAAAAAATTGTAAACACCGAATCAAATTATAATCAATTAATCCGAATGAAATATTCATAATTTGTAAATTCTGACACTTCGCCGACAACCTTGCGAAAACTAGCAAAAACCAGTTGCTCATTAACAGGTCAATAAGCGTGCCAGATCGTCGCATTATTTTGGCAGGATGCACTTTCGCGTGAGAAATCCGCCAAATCAGGACCTGCACGCTCCAGATTAGACAACAAAGACGAACCCGACGCGACTCCTTGCACTATCAGCGACCGACTAATTCCTCAATTGGAAAAAAAAATCCCGGCGACGTCGTAAAGATAAGAAAAAATGTGATGCCAAAAGCTGGTCCTGGGGAGAAAAGATCGCGTGTGGTGCGGCCCCGTGTGCAAATCGCCGATTACGGTCCCTCTCCCCTTCTTTTTGACCGAAGGTGTTGTCAAATATGTGTTGCAAATTGCAAACCGTGTCAGTGTGGTTTTTCACCGGACGGGCTCCACATGCGTTGAAGTGAAAGTGTTGGGTGTTCGATAATACCTCGATTTTGCATAATTCGTATCTAGTGTTGGCGTTGGTTAGGTATGGTGAAAGAATTGAGCGAGCAAGGTGAGTGGTCCTTTTCCGGGCGAAAAACTTCCACCCGGAAAAATCCGGGTGGCTGGTGTCACGCACCATCCGGAATTCCGACGGTGCGTGTCGCACCATCTGCGAAAAAACTCAAACGGGATACACCATCTCGCGGAAGAGGAGAATTGATGTGATCTAATCGTTTATATTATTGAATCCAGCGACCTATGAAACCCAAGGTCACCTAATTGTGATGAATTGACTGGTTCTGTATAGGGTGTCATTTATGGGTCACTAGATTCTCTTCAGCGGATCTGTCACGAACGCTGATCGATCGATGCGATCAATCGATCGTTTCACTTTCGCCTCTGACGTTCAAAATTTGAAGAAAAAAAATCAAACGACCAAAAAGAATCATGTAGAAACAACGCAATGCTCATTTTAAAAGTATTGTCATTATTTTTATCACTACGCTATCTCTACTGCTGTAAATGTTTAAAACAAACAGAATATTTCTACTCGTCAAAAACAGAAAATAAATGTACCTATACATGTTTTATTATAACAAACTTTTATCTTGAAAACAAAACAGACAATTTATATGCTGACCTAGAATGGCGTAAAGTAAAATAGAAAAGAGTACAATATTTAAGGGTTTTTTATATGTTCCGAAAAAAACTGATAAAAATCTTGACTTCCTTAACCCCCTCGTACGCTATAAATCGAGATAAAATAGTTTTCCTCGTTCGATTGTGCAAATGATAAAATCGGGGCACCGGAGCTGACCCTTGCGGCGCACCGGAAAATCTCTGACACATATTTCTCGGCTTATGAGAAATCTTATCGATTATTTATGTTCGTTAATATAATCCAGTCGCGGAGAACTTGTTAGTGGTACGCATTCCGACCGATAAGAGTTGCCAATTAAAATTACTTCAAAATCAGTCGTGATGGTTTTGACCGAGGAGCGAGGGAGGCGTTACTTCGTTGACGTGTTGCGGGGTGAGTAATATCGGGTGTTTAAATCTCTCCCCAAACTTGCCGTTGAAGAGTCGATTGTGAACGCACCACAAATAACGCAAAAAGTGAGGTTAGATTTAAACAGCTGATCCGTGGTGGGTTCACAATCGACTCTTCGATCAGTACAGCTTTTCGAATCCCCTTAAAGGTCGGGAAATGGGCGATTACACGCGTACACTTCAACCGGTCAGTAACAGTGAAAAAAGGAGTCAGTAATGAGACGTGATCGGTCAGTAATGAAACCATTTCCGACCTGTGGGGCGTTACTATCTCGAGAAGTAGTTGACCTCGAGGCAAGCCTCTCGGTAAACTATTGTTCACTCGACAGGAATGGAATACTTCCCGCCTCGGTATGTGCTATTATTTGTCTAGAAAGTCATTACTTTCTAGACAAATAAAATAAGACAAATAAAATAGACAAATAAAATAATAAAATTTAACTAATGGTGTCAATAAATGAATAAAAAGATATTGTTTTAATCGAGTGATATAAAGTTAAGGTGGTAATCTAATCGAATGTTTATGGTGCTAATGAGACAAGTTCTAGACAACAGAAATTATCTAAATATTTTGGAGTCACGCGCTACTCTCGTTGCATCAAAATGCAACAAGCAAACGGTACGTCGATTGGTTCCCAACCAAATTCTTCTTCCCACAACAAACAATTACTCTTCTGATCTCAATCTTGCTTCCCACTTGTCGTCTGTTGGGGACAGATCTGGCGAACGAACGTGCCGGCCACAGTAATTCCCAGCAAGATTCCAAGAGCTCGGGCATCTCGGTACCGCTTTCGACTTCCTCGAATTGGCAAAAACGTGCCGCGCGCGTTGCTGGCACCAAGAACCATTTAAAATGAGGTTGATCTAAAAAGTCCACCGATTTCCATTGCACCTTCCAATCGCGGTTTGCAGTATATGGGAGAATGATAATGATGGTTCGTATGGCAAAATTGATAAAACGGGTTGAGAGATGTGCTATGGTCGTTCACTTCAGGTACGGGTGCACTTCTAGGAGTAGCTTGTTGTTCCTCCTATTGCGGTTTCTATACAGCACTTCCGTATATGCGTCCTTCATGTAAGCCAAACAGCTATCTCGCTTCTTTCAAAGCAGAATCCTTTAAACTTCTTAAGACCATGTTCTAACCATGAGTGACATAAGTCTGTGATGGTCCAATTAGATTTAAAATGGTGATCCTTTATTCTTTTTTTCTTCTAGAAGAGTAAAAATTTGTCTAAACTTTTGCTTTCACGTCAGGAGTCACCATTTGACATTTGATACTCTGATGGAAACAGAAAGAAAATCCACTCTACTCTTTCTACCCTAAATTTCCCCAAAACCAAACCAAAGCAATGGCTTCTTGGATGACAATACTGCTCCAGTGTCTGGCGCCTGGTACATATTCACAAGATTCCATGCCCATTTAAAATCTTTAGACCAGTTCTTAAGCACTTGATATGAAGGTGCAAGTTAGCCTAATCCGTAATTCATATTCATGTGGATGTTTTGCAGCGACAGGTCCATTTTCCAGAAGTATTTTATTACTGCTTGGATTCAGAATTCACGAACTTCACACATTTAAGAGAGAGTCAAGGTTTCTTGAACAATAAACGATAAAGCAAAAAAGAATTAACATATAATTTTCTTCCTGATGTTGCAATTTTTGGCGAATCAGCCTGTATATTTTGAAAATACCTAGACGAAGGATTTCACTGAAAATTTAAAAAAAAGTCACGAACACAAACTGGGTTCAACGACGTGATGCACTTTTTTCACGGTCAATTTATCTGGGAAAACATGGTCAAGAGAATGATAAAATAAGATAAAGAGAGCAAACAACAAACAATATAAAAAAAAATTAAATGCTCAAATTGTACCCGTCAACCTTCGTGTAAGTAGTAAGAGTAGTTTAAGGTTAAATAGTTTTATCAACGTTCTCCTGATAGAAATACTTTTGTTATCAGGCAACCCAATAAAGAAAATTTTCTGAATATTGCAGTTTGATTAACGAGGGCGTAGCCCGAGTTAATCAAGCGAATGAGTGAAAAAAGAGACTTTCATAACGTGTTGTAGTTAAGAAATTTGGCCTAAAAGGATTTGTGAGAAAAAAAAAGTAGGTATGCTTTGACAATAATCTCCAAGGAGATGGAATAAAATGATGCAAAAAAGTACTACTTTCATTACGGTTTTACGTTTAAAAAAGTGCCACTTTTATTACGATATGCAAAAAAATTATAAAATATCTTTTATAATTCTAAAATGTCTACCATCTTCTCAGGATTTTAAAAATTTTATTATCCAAATAATTGGAAAGTGAACATAGATGCTGAGATCGTAAAAAGCTTTACAAGCATGAAGGGAAAAATTAAATCATACACAAAATTTATTAATCTTAAACTTTTTATTATTTGTTGTGGATTTTTGAACGATAAGGACCAGTTTATAGAAAGAGAATAAATATTTAATTCCAATTACATTTTAATGCGCGATTAAACCATAAATCCGAAACTTCAATTGGTTAACCTGATCACGTGTGTTGAGTTAATCTCGCATTTGATTACGATGAACTTAATTCCGCTTCTGTAAACTGGTTCTATCAGTATTGGAGTAAATAAATAACAGATTAAAGGATATCTTTTAATAATCGTAATAATGTGATGATAATCAAGTGAAATTTTATGTATCTAATTTTATTAATCCAAAGGATTTGTTAAAGTGGCAATATAATAAATTGGAAAAAAATAAGTCAAGATTTAAATAAAAATAAAAATCATACAATTTTAAAATTCGTTACCTACTTTCATACTGTAATGTGCCATATTTCACAATTTTTCAGTGTCGTAATGACAGTTGTTACCACACTAGTGCGGTAATAAAGCACTAGTGCAGTAGGGAGAATTTTGCAAAAAAAGTTTACAACTATTTATTAACATAAATTAGACAGTTTGAAGCATTTTCAATATTGACTCCAAACGCTGTTCCCAAGCTGGCTTTTTCCCCCACTTGTTGAACCTCTATACCGGCACCACAAGGAGCATGGCTTCAGCGTTCCTGATTGTTCGGTAAAATAGTGAAGGACCACCTTTTCAGAGACTTCACAAATTTTCTTGACTTCCATCCATTCTTAAAAATATTTGTACACGCTCTTCAGATTTGGCAGGAATTAATGTACCTATCTATAGCAGTCTGAGCAGCCAATTGTGTATCAGAAGGCAAATTTTTTCTGAATCACTCATTTTTGCACTGACACCAACTTGCTTTCACTGGAACGCTTACGAAAAAAGTGAATAACTTCGTAACTGCGGTTATCAGATAAGCCGTATTATTGTGTTTGCATAACTGCAATTTAAAAAATGTAATAAAAAAAAATATTTGTATTAAATATGAAAATAGATAAAACGCTGTACGATATTTGTATCGTAATTTGGATAAAACAAAAAGCGACTACGCTAGATCAAATTTTCACTTTTAAACAACTAAAGTAAAAACGTTTGTTGAAAAACAGCATAAAAGACAAGAGCAAATTACAAAAAATAGACAAAAAACTGGTTGAAGCACTCATTCTAAAATAACTCGTGGCTACGTCACTCGTTTTTTAAACTTGAATTCGTGCTTCAAGACTGATCTTATGAAACTTGTTTTTTAATATACTGTTACAACACTTGTTGGATTATTCATACAATTTTCCCATCGCTTATCGTAAAATTCCACATTACGATACACATATCATAAACAACTGTATTATCCAAATAGTTGAGAAGTGAACATATAGATGTTGAGATCGTAAAAAGCTTTACAAACATGTCCAAAAAAATATATATATATATAATACTTAATACACAACATTTATTAATTAATCTTAAATATTTGATTATTTTTTGCGGATTTGAATGATAAGAGTATTAGTAAATTAGTAACAGATTAAAGGATGTCTTTTAATAATCTTTAATATGATGATAATCGAGCCAAATTTTATGTATGTACTTATCTAGTTTTATTTAATCAAAGGACTTGTCAAAGTGACAATGTAATTATTGGAAAAAGATAAGTCAAGATTTAAATAAAAATAAACACGAAAATATGATGTAGATTATAAAAAGAAAATACAACCAAAACAAAACAAAACACAAGGTTACGATAATGGTTAAAAGACTATTGAAGTTGTGGTTTTACAAGGTAACCGCATTAGCAACAAGATGTAAGGCTAATTCATAACCTTAAAAAAAGAGAAAATATAAAAACGAGAAATTTTAAATTCAATGTATTTATAGCGTATTTAAAAGAATAAAAAATAATTCAAAATTCTTAGCTTTTCCCCAAAAAAACAATTAAAGATGAAATGTAGTTTTTATACAGGTGTTCCAAAACTATGGCCAGAAAATGTTATACAGCAATTTCTCATATCAACATCAACGCAAAATCGTAATCGAACGATTTTTTATGTCTGTATAATTTTACAGAGGTTTAAATATTTGTCTTATAACTTGATTAAATTTTGACATTGCAAATTGTAAGGTAAATCGATGTTGACAAAAAACATTAAATAAAACGAGCGTTTCGAAAGCCTTGTAAATGGAAAACAGGTTTTTTTTTTAATGAAACATGTCAGGTAATGCCTTTTTAAAGTAATATGAGGCGAGACGCCCGTAATTATGTTGATAAGCACTGCACTATTATTTGATAGTAATATCCGTAATAGTGTATGTACTCCGGCAAAATTGCCGTGCCGCCGGGTGGCGGAGGGATAGTTTTTGAATACAGATACACACATAGAGTGTTTACATGATCTATCTTCTGGAGACATACAAAAACGGATTTTTTTAAATGATTTATTATTCAGTACAGCATATTTTATAATGTACTGTAAAGTTTTGACGGCAGTTTTGGAACACCTGTATCAAAAACTAGATGTAGAGAAAGCAAAGAAAAATAAAAATGGACCTTTTTGTGGTCATGCAGCATTGTTGTAACACCATTTGATAATATAGATCTGTAAATATTTGAAAAATTATAGGTACCACTTCAGAGTACCAAAATAAAATTTAAGTCATTTTGGGTAGTTTTGGGAATAAAAAAATCAAAAACAGTTGAAATTATACAAAAATTTAATTATAAAATAAATACACTTTCCGAAGAAACAGAGAAAGAAACTTCCATTGGGCAACGACATCTCGACATCATTTTCGTTGTAAATTTCACTTGCGTGCTCTTCATACGAGAATAAAGGAAAATGTGTTACGTTCGAAATTTGTCATTAATTGCTTCATGAGAAACTAAAGAGCAGTAATTATGTCGTAATGATTGACCTTGAAGATGTACATAACTGTATATTTATATACAAGACAACGTAAGAAGCGTCAACGTACTTCACTAACTGCGAAAATAAGAAACAAACTTGCGATTACGTTTTCGGAACGAAAACATTTTGTGGTCGGTACCAATTAACATATCTCAAACAATTCCAGGCAAAACACCGAGAAACGGAATAAAAACAACAAAACACAATGGCATCACATCAAACAACAAAGTCAAAACACACTACCTCAATTTCGGGGAAGAAGACCAAATGGTTCGTCTTGTGTAATTGACAGACAAAATCTGAAATTCTGTCGTGTTGTAGGAAATTTCTGGTTACACGGTCAACAACTTAAAGAAATACGGGACATGGGTCGCTTACGTCCTAACTTTCGGAATCTTGAGACTAATCTTCCATTGGTATCCGCAATGGAAACTCTATTCTAGCCACACCAAGTGCCCCTTGGGCGCAGCAGAGAAAGTCCTCATCGTCGTAAGTACCTCCGGTGGCACTTTGCGCACCTAAACCGCGCCACTTTCCAGGACAAATACAAAGAAAAATTCAAGTCGTACTTCGTCAAGGACGTAGAATTTCTGAGCGCCGACAGTACCGGCAAGCAACTGAAGAAAACGGAAAGCATCATCAGCGTGAACGGTTTGATCTTTTCCAAAAACGACAGGTCCGAGAACTTACTGACGGCGTACCTGAACGATGGCACCAGAAAAAGTACGCCTCGACCGGTACCACTCGACTGTTGCTCATTCGAATGTTTGCAGAATTTTCGACGTTGCGGATCATTCGTTGCAAGAAGCTGATCTACGTCTGGGACGATGAAAAGTACAAATTTATCAAGTTGTCGGGTCTGGATAAGGGAATCACGAACGGGGAATTCCACAACCAGGCAGGGTTCAGTCGGGAGGAGCAAAGTCTGAGAAGGGTGACTTACGGTACCAACGAGATAAACGTACCGGTGCAGAGCATTCTCACCCTTCTGGTCCTGGAAGCTTTGACTCCCTTCTACGTCTTCCAACTCTTCAGTCTGATCGTATGGTTCGCCGAGGCCTACTACTACTACACCATAGCGATCATCATAATGTCAGTATTTGGTATTTCCACGTCGATCATACAAACCAGAAAGGTAAACCGTGGAGCGCTCTTGTCAACAAAACTGCTACTTGTCTTTTTTAGAATCAAAAAAATCTAAAAGGTACTGTACACTCAGCTGATAAAGTACTGGTGAGTAGAGGTGACAACACTTTCGAAGAGATACCAACGAGTGAGTTAGTACCGGGTGACCTGATCGTGATACCTTCGCACGGTTGTGACATGCACTGCGACGCCGTCTTACTCAATGGTAACTGCATAGTCAACGAGAGCATGCTCACAGGTACCACACCCACCGTCCCAGACAGTCTTTATAATGATGTAGTACCGAATTTCAGGCGAATCAGTACCTGTCACCAAAACAGCCCTCCCCAGCAACGACAAACTGTACAACGTGAAAGAACACGGCAACCATACTCTCTTCTGCGGTACCAAGATCATACAGACTCGTTACTACGGCGACGAACACGTCCTGGCCGTCGTGATCCGAACCGGGTACCTCACCTCGAAAGGACAACTGGTCAGGAGCATAATCTACCCGCCTCCTGCTGATTTCAAATTTGACCAGGACAGTTACAAATTCATCATGATCCTGACGGGGATATCACTGTGTGGATTCATCTACACGATCTTCTCCAAGGTACTACTCAGTCATATTAGTTTGGCTACTACGTGTAATGTAGTATTCTAGACAAATCGCGCCTTTCGACATTCTCATCAAAGCGCTAGACTTGGTCACCATAGCCATACCTCCAGCTCTACCGGCGGCCATGACAGTTGGTAAACTCTACGCTTTGAACAGACTGAAGAAGAAGAATATTTATTGTATCAACTCGAGAGTAATCAATGTTTCGGGTTCGGTGGACTGCGTCTGTTTCGACAAGGTAAGTGGTGGCGAAGGTGGAGACAAGCGTGCTCACTTCTTTTGTTCAGACAGGAACTTTGACGGAAGACGGATTGGACATGTGGGGAGTGGTACCGATCGAGGATCACAGGATTGAAAAACCGATCAAGGATATTAATACGATGGCGAAGGACTCGCTGCTCTTCCAAGGGATGCTCACTTGCCACTCGCTCACTCTGATCGACAACGAGTTGTGTGGGGATCCCCTAGACATAAAAGTAAGTAAAATTATATTTTTTTATATTCTCACATAGTAGACGTGTCAAAAATTTAAGCCAAATAGCTTCGTTTGCCAGACACAAATGTAAATGACTTCCGTGATTCTAACACAACATGTGAAAAGTAGGCCGGACATGTAAAATGATTACGTCAATTTGTATTTCATCCATAATATGCGGCTTTGGGTGTTAATTACACATTTTTTTCTGGTCGTCAACAAAAATTTTATTTTTCTGTATAAAAATAATCCTGCAACCAACAATACACTAAACAATAAATCCTGCTGTATTATAACCGGCCTGTTCAAAAGTGTAGTTTGAGTGATGCCCGCAGAGCGCTAGTGTACGGGTGCTTTTTGGGGATATTATTCATCTTAGGTTTTTGTCACCGAGAATGTTTCTTGTTCAAATGACATTTTGAATTTGAAGTCAAAAAAAGTCGTTGTTGTTCGTTGTTTTTGCGTTTAGTGTTGTTATATTCTGCATTGATTATTATTTAAGCGTGAAGAGCCCGTTTTGTGGCGCCCTCATCGGCGGAAATTGGCGGGTTATAATACAGCAGGTGGTGATATTCATAATAAATGGCATAACTCGGACAAAAAACAACATTTTTCTATTTATTTTGACGTTTTATTTGTACCATCTATTGTGTAATTCATGGCATTCTGATATTATTTCCCACGGTCTCCTAGATACAAAAGTGAAGAGTCTCTTATGTATCTAGGAGGCCGTGTTATTTCCACGCGAATGGTGTGTTTATGAGACACCAGGTATACATAATGAGGTACTCTGTTACATTACTGTGACAGATTGTAACATAAGTGCTTGCAATTGTTTGTGTGCTTTTGTTTCGGACACCTGATATATCAAGGTCACTCCATTATTTACCAGTTACAAATTCTAGTTTAGCACGAAGAAATCTTCTTTTTCAACAATTTTACTCTAATTTGTGTACAATTTGCATTTTTTTATTAAAATAAGTCGGATAAAATCGCATTATAGGTGGAGTCCGGTAGGCTTTGGTTTAGAAATAAAATGACATTTGGAACTTTTATTCAACTTTAAACAATAAATAAGAGAAATTGTTGCGTTTTGTGTTATGTTTACTGAAGCTTAAGTTTCAATAAATGGTTAAATGAATAAACTGACCTGAAAAGAGGAATTTTCTCGTCACGGATTTTCACAACATTTGGATCGATATTTACCACTTTTCAAAGGAAAATTTGATAATTGTGTCGTCTAAGGAACAAACACTAATTAACAGTTATAATGCCTTACATAAAATGTCTCTAAAACACATAATTTATGCGAAAAATTCGAAATGTTTATTCAACACGAACGCGCAACCATCGCGCAACGATGAATACCGAATGTGCAACCGAACTATCACGAACATTTGATTTATCATTTTAATTGAAAAACTTATCGTAATAATGCTCAATTAAGTTGCGAATGAATAAAAAACTGCACAAACAACTCCAATTCAGCGATTAGAACCCAACGTCGATTTATTTACAAACAATCGGTGAACGTTAACAGTTGGCACCAATGCATTGGCGCGAAATTCAATCTTTCGAATATTTTCAGATGTTTGAATCGACTGGTTGGATTTTAGAAGAACCCACAGTCTCAGACACCTCCAAGTACGACCTGCTGGTACCGACGATAGTGAAAGAAAATGGTTTCGAATCTGAGGTAGGCAAAAAAACTTGTTTACACATTTGGCAAAGCGGTATCGTTTCAGAACCAAGCGGAAATCGGTTTGATCCAACAGTACCAATTCTCTTCGACTTTGCAACGTATGAGCGTGATTTGCAGACGATTGGGGTCCGACTATTTCGAGATTTTCACCAAAGGCTCCCCCGAAATGATCATCTCCTTGTCCAGACCCGAAACCGTTCCAAACGGGATTCTGGACAGATTGAAGGAGTACACGGTGCAGGGGTACCGAGTCATAGGGATGGGTACCAAAACTATTACCAACATGCCCTTCCACAAAATCCCAAAATTGCAACGCGAAGACGTCGAGTGCGACCTGGAGTTTGTCGGTCTGATAGTACTGGAGAATCGGTTGAAACCCCAGACTGGCGCTGTAATAGAAACGTTGCAAAACGCCGGCATGAAGATTGTTATGGTGACAGGTGACAACATCCAGACGGCTGTGAGTGTGGCACGTGAGTGCGGAATCATCCAATCGGGACACTCCGTCATTGACATCATCACAACCAAACCCACCAAGTCTGATGTGGCCAGAATCAGGTACCAGGAGTCTGACGGGGCACCAATTACCGGGACTAAAGTCAAAGATGTGGAAGCAATGTGCGAAAGAAAGTATCATTTCGTGGTGAGCGGTTCCGCCTGGACCGACATCAATCAGTACTTCCCTGAAATAATCCCCAAGATTGTGACCAAAGGCGTGGTGTTCGCGCGGATGTCAGGCCAGCAGAAGCAACAACTAGTCGAAGAACTGCAAAATTTGGGCTATTACGTTGGTAATTAAATCTAGAAGTGTGGAAGTAGTGGAGCTTGATGTGTACTTTTCAGCTATGTGTGGAGACGGTGCCAACGACTGTGGCGCCCTCAAGGCGGCAAACGTGGGAATCTCCCTGTCCGAAGCCGAGTCCAGCGTCGCTTCACCCTTCACATCCAAAGAACCCAACATCTCTTGCACCACTCAAGTGATCAAAGAGGGCCGTGCCGCTCTCGTCACTTCTTTCGGCGTCTTCAAGCTGATGCTGTGTTACAGCTTGACCGAGTTCTCCTCGGTGATCATTCTGTACGCGATCGACTCAAATCTGACGTCACTGCAGTTCCTCTTCATCGACATCTTCCTGATTCTGAACTTCGCCTCGTTCTTCGGGAAGACCCGCGCCTACGACCACCTCCACAAGGACCCCCCGATGACCTCCCTCCTCAGCTTCATCCCCCTGGCCTCCATCCTCCTCTTCATGGTCGTCACGGTCGCCGTCCAGACCTTCGCCTACTACCACATCCAGACCTACGACTGGTTCATCCCGTTCGTCTTCAACCCCTCCAACACCATTCTGTACAGCTGCTACGAGAACTACGCCGTCTACAGCGTCTCCATGTTCCAGTACATCATCATGGCGGTCGTCTTCTCCAAGGGCAGGCCCTACCGCAAACCCATCTACACCAACTACATCTTCCTGTTCGCCATCTTCGTCATGATCGCCATCTGCGCCTACGTCACTGTAGATCCGGCAACGTGGATTGTGGACAGCCTGGAGTTGGTGATGCCGCCGTTGTACGACGGAAGAGTAGCGATCCTGGTCATGGCAGTCGTCAACTTCGCCGTGAGCGTTATCATGGAGGAAGTGATCGTCGAAGGTGTCTTGCACAAGATCGTCAGGCCCAAGTTCCGAAATGTGGACAAGTCTAGACAGAAGTATTTGAGGATCGAGAGGGACTTGGCTCAGGATCAGTCTTGGCCCAACACTAGTTCTGGCAATGTCAGTTTCGGAGAAGTGAGCGAGAGGGGCCCCAGAGGGGTGGTGAATAACGGGTACAGCGAAGAAGTGGAGACCACCAAGTATTGAATCTAGATTAATTTGTCTTGGAAGTATTGTATTTAGTTTCTAATTATATCATTTGATTTATTTTTGTGGAGTTTTGATAAATGACACTTGACACTTCAGCGCTTAAAGAGAGCGTCCTACGATTAGTTACCTAATTACTGTTTTGAAACTGACGTTTTTATTTAAGTAACGATTTAGTTTAGAATAAAGACCAATTTCGATCAAACAATTTGTAAATAAATCAATTCTGAATTCTCAGACAATTAATAATGTAAATATGTATAATTAATATAATTTATCAGTAAGCGTGGTGTTTTTATGTAAAAAAGTTCAAAGGTTGGTACGACGCAAATGTCAACTGCTGACAGTTCACAGTGACAGTTCTTCTTATTCTGTAACCAGAAAACCTGGTAGTTTTATAAAAACTTTATTATTAAAATAGAACACAATAAAAAATACGTACAGATCACAGCTTCAGGAAACTAATTCTAACTTCATACTGATATGACACGGTCATAATAAATATAAAAACGAGAACAAGATGCCTGGTGTTTCATACGCGGATAGGTTCCTTCAGAAGCGAGTTCCTCTTGGAAGTTTTCTTCCCGAAGTACTCTTCGATCTCTTGCAGAGTCTTGCCTCTGGTTTCGGGCAAAAGCGCCACGACGAAGATGGTACCGGCCAAGCTCATGGCGCCGTAAAAGAAGAACACCCCGTGCCGCCCGATCCCCTCGATCATGTTGGGGTAGATTTTGACGGTGATGAAATTGAAGAAGTACCCCATCCCCGAGACGAGTCCGGAAGCGGTACCGCGGATTTTCGCCGGAAACACCTCCGCTGACATGGCGAACGGCATCGGGAGGAACCCTGCGGTGCTGGTGAAGAAGTAGAGTAAGAGGAGGGCCACCGGGAGGAATACGAGCGAATCCTGAGTGGACTGCGAGACTTGTCCTTGGTCGATGGCGAGGATGTAGCCCCCGAGGGCGAACATGCAGATCGTCATGCCGCACCCGGAGAACATCGACAAGGGTCTCCTGCCGAAGATCTTGCTGATGTAGCTGACGGACATGGCGGTGAACAGGCGGACCAGTCCGATGATGACAATCGTGAGGTAGGCGTCCATCTCAACCCCAGCCTCCTTGACAATGTCTATCGCGTAAAACACAATAACGAAAGTCCCGGCGAACTGTTGGAAGAAGAAGAAACTCGCGATGAGACTGAACGGCTTTAGACAGTTGGGCTTGATCAGATGCTTGACCTTCTTGGCCACCTGCTCTGCGACGCTTTTCTGCGTGGTACCGGTCTTGGTGCCTCTATTTTTGACCAAGATCTCGATCTCTTGCGCCACCTCCGGAATGTAGTCTTTGGTGCCGAAGATTTTGCACATGTTGACTTTAGCTTCGCCGAAGCGGTCCTTCCGGATGAGCCAGGCGGGCGACTCCGGCACCAGGAACGACACCAAGACCATGCCGACGCAAGGGAAGGCGGCGGTGATGATGGAGATCACGCCCCAGTTGCCCTGAAAACACATCTGTACCACCGCTCGGCACCGCTCTTTGCTCACCTTCAGCACGAAGCCCAGGAAGTAGATTATGAGGACGCCGACCGCGAAGGCGATGCTGTTCCAGGTGCAAAAGACCCCTCGGAGCTTGGAACTGGAGATTTCTGCCATGTAGATGGTGGCAGGGATGCTGGACAGACCGGTAGAGAGCCCGGTCAGAAGACGGCCCAATAGCAGCAAGGAGTACAAGTGATCCGGGTAGTAGTAAGCCGAGGCTATGATCAACCAGCCGATGAAGCAGAGGACGTTGATGGTGAACATCGCGGTCCTTCGGCCGAACCTGTCGGCGATGGGGCCCGAGAAGATGCACCCAAAGGGAGTGGCAAGCGACGCGATGCTAGCTGCAGAACACCAGAAGTTGGCACACCTGAACTGGACCACCTTTTGTCACTTACCAAACCAGGACGCTTCATCTTTGTTCAAAGCATACGGGTTTGTAGAATCTGTCAGGAATGGGAGCGACACGGCCGAAAAGCCCAGACTCATGCTGGGAGCGATGCTGGAGAAGTTTGTGAACAGGCCCAAGAGCACCTGAAGAGAAAATATTTCAAACACGCAATCACGCGCATAGTTGCTGATTGTTGAGGCAGATTCGGGTCCGATTTGATCATCTGCACCATTGTTTTCTTCCGATTGTTATAACCAGATTCGATAAGTTAAGTGGATGATTGCAGATTTTTATAGATAATTACAGTGCAAAAACTGCGAGAAAAATCTCTTATCGCTTCAAGTGGACAGAGATAGGACCGACAGTGATTGTGAAAGAATGACAGTTCAATGTGCTGCGTGTTTTTTATTAGAAACTCGAGACTGGATTTTTATTTGGACACCCCATACGCATATTTTAGTGATCTTTGAATTTATTATTGGCTACACTGAAGTGGTTATCTTTTGCTCCGTTTGATTTTCACGAGGATAAATCTTTTGCGTCAAAAGTAAAGAAAACAATGCGTCATAAGAAAATAGCAGTTTATTTAACGAGTTCGTGTGTAAATTGGGCCTTTTTTGGCACTCTTGGCCCTTTAATGGTCCACTCATGCCAAAAAAGGCCCAATTTACACAAGAACGAGTTGAATACAACGTTTTTTTGTTCAACGAGCCCCTTAAAGGCTCCAAATCGCTTAAAATCTTTAAAATTACTTTGACGTTTCGTTTTGACAAGTTGTGACATTTATCAAAACCCGCTCACACAGGAGAAATTTCTAAAATTCTGACAGTGTCGAACAAAAAAAATCTTTACGAGAAATTAGATTTACAGTGAATTTTGCAAATACAATTGATCGTCTCCTACTCATGTTACTATGTTTTGGCCCAGCACTCACGGCATTCAGGCCGGATTAAATTATCGTTAGGGATATTATTATCAAGTAATGACAAAATTCATTTGAAACTGAGCGTAAATAAAACTATTTTAAGACACATCGATCTCCTTTTAACATCCATACATTATTTATGATAATTATTATTATTAGCCTAAATTGAGTAAGATATGTATTTCCAAACAGTTTTTATCGGTTAAGAGCAATTTTGAAATCCAAATCTAGCCGAGAACTTCGATGTTACGCTCGAAATAATTTAGCACATTCAGAACAAAAAAAATGGAGTCACGTTTTTCCTTGATTTTTTTTGAAGGTTTAGATTGCACTATTCACAAGTTTAAAAAGAATAAAGTAATTTCTCCACGACTATTAAAGAATGAATGCATTCTTGTTGGATATTCAATGAAAGAATGATATCAATTCCACGCCCTGTGTTAGAATTTACTGAAATCCACGCCTCCACGGCTGACGGCCAATCACATCCCTCGTATTTTCATTCTACAACGGCAGGTCGCCAATCGAATGCGTTTGTAAATAATAATTCGCGCATCGCGTAGCAACGGCTGAACGAGGCACAATTTTAATTGTCAAATATTAAAAATCAAATTAAATTCAATTTTCAAAGATTGTTTTTTTTTTCTTGGTATAGTCGTGGAGAAAGTATAGTCTTCAACTAGCGTATAATGGCTATTATTATACGGTCATTGAAGAATCTACTATTTTCTGAATAAATTGCTTATTTACAAACTGTACAGTTTATGCGTAAGAGTTGCTTTGTTTAAATTAAAAAAAAAATTGTAAATATGAGATGTAAAGAGTTGTGTAAGGTAACCTAATATGCTACTTTTTAATCTTTTAAATCTCTTTAATCTTTAAACATAATGTGACAAAATTAAAGTGAAATTGTGTGTTTTTTTAGATTAGCTACAACTTCTGAAAATATTTTTAGTCGACGTGTTAACCTAATATTTCTGGCAATCGCATAAGTTATCAAAAAATAACAACAAAATGAGAAATAAAAAGAAATCGATCATAGTGTGATAGATGTATCGATTATTATTTATTTAACCATTGATAGAGATGGAGAGGCGTGATTAAGACAATTTTGATAAAGATTAAATAGAATTCTGTTTAAAGATGACGGCTTAAAAATTCATTTGTGTAGTTATAAAGTTTTCAAAGGAAGTGTCGAGATAAAACTATCAACTTCAATTCAAATGAGATCACCATATACGCGTAATACAAGAGTCGGGATAAGTGTTTAAAGAAATGATTGCAAGTTAACTTTAGTGAATTGGATTTGGGGAGCAAAATATAAAAATCTTAAAAATACTGAACAGAAGGGACAAACTAAAATAAAATAAAAAAATAGTGGTGCAGCATTTTAAGAAAACAATAAACACACAGATAATAACAAGCAGATTTAGATATAAAAGGGAAAAAAAGATTTGTAAGTAAGAGAAGGGAAATGATGATGAAAGATGTATTGAACACAAAACAACTAAAAGAGAAAAAAGAATAGAATGTAGCAAAAAAGTTTACTTTAGAACACAAAATAAAAATAACCTCTTGGGAAAAGAAAAATGTATGAATTGTGACGAGTTCTTGTGATTAATAAGGTAAAGTTAAGGTAAAACAGTAAAATAAAGGCGAACTGAAGAGATTAAAAGAAATAGTAGATTATATCATTAAGAGTAGAAGTGAGTCTTTTTGTGCTTCGCCCAGTTGCCGACCTCGACATCGTCTCGGTCTTCAATCTCTGGGCTTCTACTCTTAATGATATAAAAAAAAGAAAAAAAAAGAGAATACAAAAATAGAACTTGAGGATATTATAAATTACCAGGTCTAGGTAGGATATAAAAAACTAAATAAATGATGTATTTTGCGACACTAAGGAAAATTTTGAAAATGGTGTGGCGCTCTCGGTTCACCAGAAGCTTCCACGCCGTTGCTCATTGACGCATTTTTTGTCAAGACAAGACCACCACCAACAGAACCCGGAGGAGAAAAAGCAAACTCTTTTCTCCATGTATCTTTGTAAACCATGTCGTACCATGTGATAAACAAAATTTGTAAAACGTACTTTTACCGTTTGTTGTAAATGAAAAAATCGAAAACCGCGAGTGCCTTTTGTCTGATGTGTGGATGAAGGAAAAGACAGCTTGAAATTGGCAACTCAATCGACCATAGCGATAAGATTTAGCGATAGCTGATGGAAATTCATTAATAAAAGAATGAATTTTGATAAAAATGTCGATTACATAGACCTCAATTGAGACAAGATGACGTTAAAAATTTGTCTGTTGTATAAACAGTTGAAGGAAAGTGTCAAGATAAATCGATCAACTTATTTAAATTATACAGATTGGAAAAATTATTGTTTTCAAGGATTGATTGCTAATCCTAACAGATTAAAACATACAAAAACAATTATTTAATTTAAAAAAATAAGAATGAATGGTTAATTGAAGAAAAGTGAGAAGCAATCAATCTAGAAAAAAAAAAATTAAAACAGTGTAATCGTAAAAACAAAAAAGGAAATTTGTAGGTAACAAAAAACAAAGAATTCTAAATCTGTTGTGAACATAAAAAATATGCAAATGAGAGAACAGAATGCTTGATGTGTTGCTTTCAACGAAATAAAAAGTTTGCCCAAAAATAATTCATTTAAAAAAACTAAAAAAGTGAGGGAAATAGCTATTTGTGCAATAAGTTAGGAAAAGTGATTTTTTTCCGTACGAGATGCGGAATTTTGAATCGAGACGAAGTCGAGATTAAAAACGCGTCGAGTACGGAAAAAACACTTTTCCTACGAATTGCACACATGATTTTTTCTACTGGAGTTTGGAAAATACATAAAATTTGAATATTTTTAATATACTATTAATTATTTCTAAATTAAAAAGCGAAATCAAAATTGTTCTGCTGTCGTTACCATAGAGAAACAATTTATTAATGAAAAATTGTGAAGGCGTTTAAGCTTTTGTCTCAATTAAATACCAGTTTTTACGTTACGTATCACAGGAAACGACCAAAATTAAATTTTTTAGTGTTGAAATATTATTTCCGCCCTTAGTAGGAAATTTTTCAATTTTCCTAACTCAAATTAGTATTACAATGTTGAAGTTTTCCAAACTCTAGTAGAAAAAGATATTTGTAAAAAGTACAAATATGAATCGGGAAATAAAGCCAAAACTTTTGAAAAAGGCTTTCAAAAAGAAAATTTCTTAAATTAAATATTTTTAAGTAAAAAAGGATAATAAAAGACCAAATTTTGAACAATACAGTACTTAATAGAACCGCTAAGATAAAATATATTTAATGAAAAAATATATGTACAGATGGATTTTTTTTAATTATTCGGTATAAAAGATAAAACGGAATGTGAACGAAATGAGATTTGAGGGGCAAAATATACAAAATTTAAAAAAATACTGTCAATAGAAGGGTCAAACTAAAATAAAGATAAAACAGAATAAAACGTAGTGGTGTACAATTGAGAAAAAAGGGGATTTAGATTTTAAAAAAGGACCAAAAAAGATTATAAAACATCAGAATGGGGTAGTGATTTCGAAATATAACAAAGAAAAAATAATATAATGTAGACAAAGACATAATTTTAACAAACATTTTACCAAAGGAAACAAAATGAAAATAACCTCTTGAGAAAAGGAAATAAGTGTGATGAGATCAGGTCATTAGTGGAGTTAAAGTAAGAAAATATAATAAAAGGCGAAGTAAAAAGATTTGAATGCTAAGATAACCAAAAACGTGAAATATACCGGGTGTTCACATGAAAAGTTCGGATGCATTTATTTCTAATGTCTTTAACGTTACAAATTTGAAATTTTAAGACGTGAATAAATACCATGGAGGGACATAATTTAGAATAAGTAGGTACATATCACGTCAATATTTGGCCCTCAGCTGCCACCTCCATTTTAAAATTTTAAATAACACCTTATATTTTTTTTAAATATTTATGACATCTTCTTTGGTACGACTGTGTAAAAATAAAGTTGACCTAATGACAGGAATTAAGAAAATGTTTCATTATGTTATTAATATCTAGTAACAAACAACAAAAAAATAATTAAATAAATAAATGAAATTAAATATTCAAAATGGTCAAGTTTCTCGGCGAACTTGATTTTTCAAATCAGATCATCAATTTTTAAAAGTTAAAAGTGTAATATTTCATAAACTTTCCTTTGTACCCTAACACATTTTTACTGAAAGACACTAAAAATGACGTCCTTCATAATCCGTCATGTACATTTTGAAGTGGACGTGCTTGGGGACGGCTGGGGGCAGAAAAGTGACATTCCCTGATTCACGTAGCTCGTTCATTGGAAACTTTCTGATTTCCCAAAATCGTATTTATATGAAAATTGGTAGCCGACTATAATCAACTGCTCCAAGTTCAAATAAAACATTTTCAAAATACCGATACATCCGGAAATACCGGAAATCGACGCCATCTTTGTGTTTTTAAATAGAAAGGCCCCATTTTGATTTCAAATTTGGATTCTATGTTAAATTCTGTGTTTAGATCGTCATTTTGTCAACACTTACCTGTCATCGTTTTTGGCCTATGCCATCTTTTTCACAAAAAAACGGGGTTGCAGGGCTTCATAAAAAATGTATAACTCCTGAATCATTGGAAAGAAATAATCGATTCTTTTTTATTGAATTCCTCAAGGTTTGACCGATCTTCTGCGCCATAATAAAAGTGGCCTTAAAATTAAATTTTACATTTATACCTAGTGTCAGAAATGGTAGTTGCCCTTTAATCTTCAGGAATTGAATAAAATAATAGTTATTTATGCAACAAGTGAGTAAAGTAATACTTTTTTTTACGAGAAGGAAAGTTTGCCGCGCGGGCGAAGCGAGTGCGCAAATCCGCCGAGTAAAAAAGATACTTTACTAACGAGTTGTATACAAAAATTTTTTTGGCGCCCGTAAATTTAGATAACAATTTTTTCGACACTCAAAATTTGAAAATTTTCTCCTGTGTGAACCCGTAGACCTTTAAAACGCTCGTTTTACTCGCGTTTTAAATTGCCCACTCATGCCAAAAAAAAAAAAAAACAATTTACATACGAACTCGTTAAAAAAACTACTAATTATGAATGAAACATTTCATAATTGCGTTAAAAAATGACACGCTACGGCACTTTTTTTAACGCTTCTTGACCGATTCAAAAATCACATATTTTATGAACGCAAACGAATGAAAAAACTTGCACTTTTTTTGACGGACGTTAAAAAATATATTATTTATTTCCCATAGTTGAGGATTTATGATTTTTTTATTGAAGAATGGGGCCTTTCCATTAAAAAAAAAAAAACAAAGAAGGAGTCGATTTCCGGTCTTTCCGAAAGTGTCGCTATTTTGAAAATATTTTATTTTAACTGTTCACATTAATACGATTTTGGCAAATCAGAAAGTTTTTAACGAACCACCACAGATAAATCCACCCCAACTTTTCGCGCGGACACCCGGTATATAAAATGAAACGCAAATGATAAAAAAATATTTGGTAAAAAAGACAACATCCAAAAAGCAATTATGACTAAAAATAAATCAAAAATAATAACAGATGTAACACTGACGTTTGATTGAATTTATGATTATTTACAAAATTATCAGTAACAATAAATTATTTGTGTTTGAATAAAGTCCCTATCATGAAAACATATTCAACGACAAGGTAATAATATGATATGTATTTTGTTTCATACAAAAATAATCTCCAGAACTTTCATACATTACTGATTTTTTTTTGGTTAATTTAAAATTAAAAGACAACAAAGGTTGTCAAAAATGAATGATTGTGTATTGCAAAAATTTATCCATATTAGAAATTTCTTTTCAGATAAAAAAAATAGTATGTTGAATGCAGTTAGATTAAATTTTTTACGGTTACGTAATTATATTTTCAAAAAAAAAGGTTGTTTGTTTCTAATTCTTTGAAAATTAAAAAACGTGAGAAAATGTTTTTGAAATTACTCTTAAACTCTTATAGAAACAAGTTGCTTAAAACTTAAAAAAAAACAGAAAGCTGAAAATAAAGTTTGTAAAATGGATAAAGAAAAAAAGAAGCGATGAAACAAAGAAAGTGTTATTAAGCACTTCGAGATACAAATATAATTGAAAAATTATCAGTAGATCAAGCCATGAGTGCAACCTTGACTCTCTTAAGGTCAAAATAAAATCAAAAACTCACTTGTTTGGCCACCGACCTCTTGAACCCCCGCTCTTCATTCTTCCCGTCGAACTCCTCTGGGATCTTCTTCATATCGTCCATTTTCGCGAAAAACCTTAGTGCAACACCGCCACTAGGAATGAAAATGTGCGAGTTTTGAAGAGTAGTCGCTATATATATGTAGATTTGTAATCTTTCCACTTATCTGTGAAGTAACGAAGTATCTGTCCGAGTCATTTCGGAAACTGCGCAAACAAATGGCTAAAAATTGTTGCTCGCGATGACATCTTGATCCGTGACGTGACAGCAAAACCCTACACATGTCCACGAAACACTAATAACATCTCCAAACACAACACGAACCATCGGTTTTGATACTGGCATTGATTCATTCAATCGAGGGATTAGTTTTGCAATCGGTGTACTCGAGCTAAATCCGAATTCGGATTATTTTCGCAACTTCTAAGGTAACTCCAGAAAACGTAAACAATCACCGGAATCGATGAAAGATTGCGGTTCTGCTCGTGGTGGCTTTCCGGCGCTCCTCCATGATTTATTCTCCGGTTGGATTTATCACCCATAAATAAAAACCGGGAGTAATTAAACACTTGTCACACTCAGCCCCGCTGTTTGACTAGACGACAACGGCTGAAAAGGTAAATACAATAAATGAAAACGTTCGTGGAATTTGCTGCGCTGCGAAAACAAGTGGAGGATTTTTCGACACAATCTATTTTCGTGTCGAAAAAGAGGTTATCTGGCCCGGCGATAACCTCCACGGAAGCGACCTCCACTGGGATTAAATTCGTCGGCTGGACCCCCAGCAACCAGGACGCAACCGGAGTCCCAAAACAGAGTCTTGAGGGACGCCACGTTCAGTCCGCGGTCCGCATCAATTCCAGCCAATTGCGCCAATTAACGCGCTGCGTTCGGGTCAATCAAATTTGCTTGTCCTCCAATTGGTACCATAAAACTTGTTTTTAAACGCAAGTAATTAAAAGAACATTTCGGGTGATTTGCTGATCCACACTAAAACTAGACAAGGACTGGTGTTAACAACTGATAAAAATATTGACATATTAGATGACTATCGATTAATCTACTCGTCAGGTGCACATTACAAATAAAGATTTGTCAAGGTGGGTGAGGTTATGGTAAAACCTGACTTAATTAGCAGTCGCGGCTGGAATCCCCGGTTCAAGGCCGTGAAAATAACCAAGAGTGCTGTGACTGGTCACAGCGCCAACGGTGAAACGATGAATTAATCGGTGGCAGCCCCAGATATTTTGCCGTCCCTGATTATAACACGATCTGGTAAAAAGTGGAGTAAGGAAGTATCTTAAGCCGACAACAAATTGAGTAACCGTGATAAAGTATTAAATTGAAAAACATTTGAATGTTTGTGAAAGATGACGCGTCATTTGACTGATTCATTTGTGTACGTGGTAACGGGTTAAAATGAGAAAAGGCAACAATTCACTTAGTTGTATTTATTTATATATAAAAAATATCACTTTAAGTCAAATATTAATACTACATTTTACAACCAAGGATGCCAAGCTGGGTCCATTCGACATAAATTATCGTGGCTAATTGCTGCGTTTACTAGAGTTGCGACCTGAAATGATTGGCTCTGATTAGATTTTTCGTTATTTAATGGAAAAGGGAATCTAGGGATTTTGGTTGGTTGTGTTGGTGACAGATTAGTTACTGCTCGCTTCACACGGTTGTTCAGTCTATAAAATGTCATTTAAGCAAATAATTACAGTCTGGGGGATTACTAAATCAATGAATCAACTATGAATACTCTCTTTATGTACATAATTAAAAAAAAATACTTGGATTATTTGTTTTTACATGTTATTACTGTAGCTGCACTGATTTCATGAGTAAATAAACAATGCTCATCTATATATTTACAAGGAATCGGCCTCTTATCAGTTAATCTCGAGGGTGCTAAACAGATAAAATACATTTTCTACGATACAAGACATTACTGAAATAAAACATGACGGATTATTACACAGAAAAAAAAATCTTTTCTTAAATTATCATAGAAATGGGTGTTTGCGTAAGCATTATAAGCGGAAACTGATGTTTTTTTAATACTCTGCCTTTCGTCGATGGGAATTTGCATTTTTGTCAGTAACTCATTTGTTTCAGTGTTCAAGTAAAGTCTACTACTACTACTACTACTACTAGAGACACTTTTCTGAATCACTCTAATAAGTTACTAGATTCTGAAAAATTAAAGTGAGGTTAAAGTTTTTCAAACTGTCATTTAGAAAACGCTCGTAAGTAAAAGTGCATGAACTGTTTTATTTTACTACTTATTTACTTAACATCAATGCTAACACGTGCTATAAAACTTGCTATCAAATTGTTTATAAAAATCTTTAACAATAAATAAATAAGTTTCGGCCAAAAATCGGCGGAACTTTCGGCTCCAGCCGGAACTGTTTTTCGTCGCGTTTCGCTCGTTGTTAATTTGATTATTATTAAGTAATATTTATAAATGTTTAATTAATGGCCGTTTGCACCGACGTTCCTTATTTTTAAACCAAGCTTAAAAACAAGTGTTGCTACGATTTAATAATTGTAACCAAGGTTTTAAGCTCTTCTTAATTTTAAACTACGTAAGTGAAAACGGCTATAAAATTGACAGAAGTGACAGAAGTTGTTTTTTTAGTTTGATTTATAAAAAAAATAGTAAGCATAACGATGTTTTTGTTTATTTTTGGATTGAAGACAAACAGTTGTAAGTAAATTTTGGCCGTCATTGTCTGTCAATTCAAAAAAAAAATTGTAATCCGTGCTTTATTGTCATCATGATTACCGTCTTGATTATGAACGTTATTTTTTGGGTGGTAAATTGCAAAACTCAAAATTATTTTGACATTTCTACTACATAGAACGTTTACCTCAGGTTATCTATGTACGATTGCTCTAATTTTGTTTATTCATGTCGGATTTTTGGAATATCTGAGCTTCAAACAGTTTAAATTGATTGTCAAAATGACAAGAATCGAAAGTAGGGTTACGATTCCTAAAGGTTTATTTACACTTTTCTTGAATGTCAAGAAAGTGACGGCCAAAATTTTGTGGCCGCCATAGTACTATGGCGGACAATAAATTTAGGCCGGCACATTTCTGACATTTCAAAAAAGTCAATGCAAGCGACCATTTATTGTCATTATGACTGATGTGTCAGTTTGTCAAACTGAAGGTTTTCAAGCTGTTTGGCGTTTCCTTCGCCCTTTTCGTAACTTACAGATCATGACGCACTAGCATAACTGATTTGTAGTAACATTCATCTCTGGTGGACGCTTCTTTTCCCAATTTTAATTTTAATTATCGCTGTCACGATGACAAGAATGACAAAAATCGAAAATGGGGTTAGTTGAACATAATGCCAGCTTCACATTTTGATGTCAAGCTAATGACAGGCCGGCCTAAATTTATTGTCCGCCATAGTACTATGCCGGCCAAAAAATTTTGGCCGTCATTGTCTGTCAATTCAAAAAAAAAAAATTGTAATCCGTGCTTTATTGTCATCATGATTACCGTCTTGATTATGAACGTTATTTTTTGGGTGGTAAATTGCAAAACTCAAAATTATTTTGACATTTCTACTACAGAGAACGTTTACCTCGGGTTATCTATGTACGATTGCTCTAATTTTGTTTATTCATGTCGGATTTTTGGAATATCTGAGCCTCAAACAGTTTAAATTGATTGTCAAAATGACAAGAATCGAAAGTAGGGTTACGATTCCTAAAGGTTTATTTACACTTTTCTTGAATGTCAAGAAAGTGACGGCCAAAATTTTGTGGCCGCCATAGTATCTAATTACAAAGGTCTACGTCCAAAAAGTAACTGAATTCAAAAGTTTTGGGTTTCGGCTGAAAAACATGGTTTCGGTCGGACACTACAATTTAATTGTTTTTCATTTGTCTTTTATAAACAATAATAGTTATGTTATAACAAAAAAATAGTCTACCATCGTTGAGGGAACAAGAAAATTGACAATACAAAAAGAGAATCGCGATTTAGTAAAAAATGGAAATCAACATTTTGTTTTTCAGTGTTAAAAACCGAAAATTATTGAAAATTACGTCAAACTGGCGTCAATATTTTCTTTTTCTATTTCACTGTTACAAAGAGCATTTTGTGAAAGTGAAAACATTTTGTATCATCGTTCTAGTGATTATTGCATATGGGGTTGGTATTAGTAGAATTACTGTAAATGACAATGTTAAACGTGATGTCGAAAAATGAATCTGAATCCATGTTGTGGGATCAAAATTTGGGAGACAATTTGAAATTTAATTTTCAATGAAATGTCATTGCTTCATCAAGACCAACCCAATGCCATTAAAATAAAAGTCACTAGATAATGATTTTCTGCAGATGTACAGACTGATCACATAATTTTCCGACCCTAACGAATTTAAATGCACCCAGTAATACGTCTTTCATTCATAACCTGGTCCAAAAACATGAATAACTTTAAACTTTTGTATGGTTTGGAAATCCGTCACAAAAGTCTCAATTAAGCATAAAAATTTAAACATGGCAGTAATCGTCATTGGAACACATTTTAATTAACAAAAAAAAAATATTTCACAATTATACAAAATTGTCAAGTCAAATAAAGATATCAAGTTTTAACCCAATAACGTATTACTGGTTGCATTTAAAATTCGTTAGGGTCGGAAAGTTACGTCAATCAATCTGTATAATTGGATCTAATAAACCGATTTGTGCATTTCATAATTTTTTTACTCTTAAAATTAACGAAAATGATTACATGAACGCAGACGTAGATTAACTGGATTGTGAGTCATAAAAAAAAAAACGAATAAAAAAAAACTGTATCGGAATTCATCGACATTTTTGGCATATTAGATGTGTAGTTTATTTTGAAAAAATCAAAATTATTGTCTTCGATTACACGTTTTAATTTTGAAGATAATCAAATCCCATTTACAACAGACTTATGGGACCTAAGAACTCTGGTTCTGGTGGCACTTTAGGTTTTAATTATCCAAAGAAAAATTGACAAGGGTAACCTTGACTGGAAACGTGAAAGTACAATACAATTTTTGATCAGCCATCTTGTTATGTCTCCAAAGGGTTATCGTCTTTGCTCCACCAACTTAACATTTTAATATGTTGTGCAAACCCACACGCAACAACATTCTCCTATCGCACAATTTCTTGGTTTGAAATTAAAGAATTTTTTAATCTAATCATTTTTGTTGGTTGGTTCGTAATTTGTCCAACGTCGGTACTTTTTCAATGCGAATTGGAGTACCGTCATTGTTTTCATTTATCTTTCTTGCCAGATCGCCAAATTTCTCAACAAGGTGGACTGTCTTATGATAAAGTTTCACATGGTTTGGGATCTGGCGTGATTCCTCCTTTTCTTTGTCGTTCTTCACCACATAGTTATTTATTCCACAATATTATGTCAAAATTATAAATTTCAAGGTTTTGCTTCAAGTTTAATTTTTTTCTTTTGACAAATGTTTTTACTCTTGTTCTTTTTTCTTTTAACACTAGGTAGTTAGCACGCCAGACTTTGGGGAGACTATGGACAGTTAAAAAGAAAGGTAAAAAGATATTAAATGTAGTAAAATCCAGAATTTTCATTACAATACACGATTTTACATTAAATTAAATACAAAATAAAATAATTATGTAATCATTTAACGCAAATAAAAAGTGAAAACAACATTTTGCGCCTTTTAAAATAGTTTCTGCAACATGGGTATGAAACGCATCCCTTTTTTTACAAGTGGGAACACTACACACACGAGCACAAAATATGAATCAGGTAGCATTAATTTTTTATTTCTTTTTCTTTTAAAGGTAAAAAACTGTGACCATGTCGAAATGTGCACATGTACAGTTCTTTTTCCAATTTTTTTTTATTTTTTTACAAAAATTACATAATTCACTGGAGATGTATTTTAGAGTTCTTTTATAATTATTTTAACACGTGATGAACTGATGACAAAGCACTGCCAAGAATTCCACCCGAAATTCGTCCTGTACATTCTTTTTTCTGTGGCAAATTAAGCAAAATTTACTCAAGTTTTGTTTTGTTTTTTTATTATTTCTTTTCCCAAAATTATTTTTCCTTGATAGAACTTTTTAAGATTATTTACGTTACAACTAGACTAAAAATAAATTGGTAAATATGTAACGTAACGACGTCACCTAAGGCTTAAACAATAAATATAAATAATTAAAATTTATGCGAACAATTCGCAAATCTTTGTGCACACAAAAAATAAAAGTAACCACTCGCCACTGATGACAATCTTAAAAGATTAGTGTCTTATTTAAAATTTTCCAGCTGCAGTTATTTGCACTGAAATAAATTCCAACCCGACTTGCTAAAACCAAAATTTGAACGACATTTCTGTTTTTGTTTTTCTCGCAACCAATAACAAAGAACCTGTCCACCAACATGATTTTTTTTCAAAACCGTCAACGACACCAACTTCGACTTCTCAACTCCGACACTCACCTTGCTGTCGGTACCGTCAAAGTGCGCCAAACTGTTCAACCTGTTCGATATCGAGGTGACGGCTTTGTTGACCATGTTGATGATCTGCTCGCTGTCCGTCAGCTTCTCCATGTTGTTGCCGACCGCCTCCTCGGGCTTCTTCATCCTCGACAGCACCATCTCGTCCCGGAGGATCGGCTTCAGGATGGCCTGGACCTTGAAATTCGGATAGACGAAGCACCGGGCGGTGGCTATCATGGAGGCGGTGAGGGGACCGCTGATTCCTATGGACGACAAGTACTCCACTATGTTGGGGGTGAGGCGGAAGGGTACGGGACGGGTGGCGCCGAATTCCCCTAAAACATTTTCATTTGTTTTGAAACATGTCATATTCATTTTAATTATACAGGATGTTATTGAAAGTTGTACAGATATTTTAACCACGAGCTACTGGCTTCATGTAATACATATCTACAAAATTCTATTCTAGTCTTCTAAGTTGTCAAACAACGTCGTAGGTAAAATTTCGGCACATTTTAAAAATGCACCCTGTATATCATATTTTATAAAACGTACACCAATGCGGTTTCCTTGTTTTAAAGCATATTTCCTATAGGTTACTTCACATTGGCGTATATTTTATAAAACATGATATACAGGGTGTATTTTTAAAATGTGCCGAAATTTTACCTACGAGGTGCTAGGACAACGTAGAAAACTAATAGCAATTTAAAAAAATTATAGCTCAAAAAATGAATGTCATTTTATTTTTTGACATTGAATATTTTTAATATTTTTTCCGAGTTCTACATGAAGCCAGTAGCTCGTGGTTAAAATATCTGTACAACTTTCAAAAACACCCCGTATGTATTTAATCTATCAGTAGCAAAACTGTTCGACCGAAATGTATTGCTACGTTTTCTTCCAAAATGGTAATTCTTTGAGTAAAATGCTTAGGTAAATGTTAATAAATAAATCCAACTAATCAACAAACACAACGATCATAAAATAACTTTTAACAACAGTTATCCGGTAGTTGCGCAAAACAATTATTTTTCTTTAAATAAATATTTTTTATCTCACCCTTCTATGTAAAGATTACTAGAATTCTGCTTTGCAAATGCCGACTCTCGCAATTAATAAATAATGTTTTTCATATTTACAAATATTAATCTCAACGTGATAAATTTTAACGCTACTTGATTTTTTAAACGTTTACTTTTTGTAAAAACACCATAAAAAAACGTCAAGATTAAAGTGAACAAGAGCAATAATTTAAATATGTCTTTTTGCTCGTGTGCATCGTTATTGCCGAAAAAAAATCGAGTGCTGCGACTACGACGAAGCACTTGCAAATGATGAATCGTTCCAAAAGTCAAAACGTCCATCAACTTGGATGTCAAAAGTACGATACATCAAATGTCCCACTTGAAAAACTAAGTAGACGTTATTTCCGATAAAATGGCACATGTGCAACAAATTACGAAATGTCTCAATTTGATTGGAGAAAGCATAAAGTTGAAAAAGTTACAAACTTATCTTGTCACATTTTTTTAATTGTCCCAGTGAATTTAATCCAATTGAAGGAAATGTTATTTTAGATTAATCTCAAGTGTTGCAATTTCAAAAAAGAACACTAATTTAGATGAATAACATAGTTTGCTAAATATGTATTGGATAAATAAGCCGACAAGGAATAAATCGAATAAATGAAGAAAGAACGCAATTTTTTATTAACAATGATGTCATTTGGAGCAACTACGATTAATGCTTTGTCCAGTAATGGCCTGTTTAAGACAAATCTTTAGAAAACCATCCAATATCGAACATGATTTCAAATTCACGATGTTTTGAGTAAGAGATGTTATTTATTGAACAAGTGAAGTGATAAATGCTTTGAAAACCTGAAAATAAAAAAATTAAATGCTATTTTATATAATTCAATATTAATTATATTTATTATTAGTAAAAGTTGGAAAAAAAATATGGCGAAATACTAATTGAGGACGTTCTTCTTTAATTACTTAACTCAATGCGGTCTAATCTTTTGTAAAAGTATCAATAAAACGATTTAAAGTGTAGACAATCTAGTCATTTGCGTTATAGGGTTATTATAAATGTTTCATACATCGCAGTCGGCTGTAAAATTTGTCACCTACAATCATTGATGTAACTGTAGTGCACTATATTAAATTAATTACTGTAATTAACAGTAAACTGATGAGATTATTTGATTGCTTAAAAATGTGCGGCTTAAAATGTAATTTAAAAAAAAAACTTGTCACAAATAACTGAAATCACATCACCTCCATAAAAAATTTCGTCGGTTCAGTTGTTTGAAATTTTATCGAAACGTGCAAAAAAAAATATAGCACGATAACACGACGGGCAACAATAAATATAGTCCATTATTTAAACAATTGTCAATGTCAAAATTCCCTCAAAGAGCAGACTCTACCATCCTAAAACCTTTCGATTCGGAACGTCTGTATCGTAAAATCTCCCTCGAGCAGATTTGAGGTTATGTCAGTAATTTTCAAATGTCAGAAAAGTTTCAGGTGTGAGTGAATTTTATACCAAAAGACAAGAAATAAAGACGATAATGACACTGAAAATGCAACTTAACATAGCTAAACAGGAAAACGGGAATGTATTTAATGAGTAAAATAAGCAGCTTATTCATTTTCAGAATCAGATTCAAAATTTTCAGACACCCAATCGTCTTCTGATTTCTGAATCTGATCTGCGGAAAGTTGAATTATTATCGGAAGAATGTTTTGTAAAAGATCCTGAAAAAATACATCGAATACAAAATGTGTAGCTTTACTGCAATTTTTTTCATTACCATGGCCGGTTTTTCTGTCGGCATTTCTTCACATAATCTAATCATAGCTAATTTTTCTCTTTTTATTACGTAGGAGCCGTACCGACCCTTGCTTATGGAAACTCATTTTACTTTTTATTAATTTATTACACGAGTTTTATAAGACACCATTTTGTCACACGCGTTTTTTAGAGCACGAGGAGCGAGCGACGAGTGCTATAAAGCAAACAAGTGCGACAACATGGCTTATAAAACGAGTATAATACAATGTTTTCTATTTTGCCCCTTAAATTTAAAAAAAAATTCAAAACATAATCCTAGGAAAATTATATAATTCTTCCAACATTGCGGCCTCTCGTAGAATCTTAATTCTTAAGTAAATAAAAATAAGTAACACAACACAAGGACAGTAGTAGGATAAATTGGAGTTTCTTTTCTCATAAATTTTTGTTTCGCATTTTTTACCAAAAAAATTAAAACATCCAAGGTGAAAAGAAGAAAAACATCCAAAAATCATCTAAACCGGAAACGTTAGAACACAACAAAGTGGCTAATGTTCTGCACGAGATAATGTTGAAAAATTTTCTTGAGATGAGACAACGTCGGCAACTTTTTTGTTTTTAATGTGTTTGTTTGCAAATGTCAGAAAAAAGTGGGGTTATGAAAGAAAACTGTTGACAGTCATTTTGGTCGTAGTTCATCGTGTTTTTTTATTCTCGTTTTATTATTTCACTCAAAAGGTATGATATGGTAAAGTCCATTCAAAAATCAAAAAACCACCAACGTCGCATTTTCCTCGATAATTACTATCGACAACGCTGTCTAGTGTAAAATTTAGTGAAACTTGTAATTTTGAGGTTAAATGTTTATTAAGTGTCTTGTTTTTCTGGGCATGTTTAAGTAAAAATAATAAGAATCAATAAATAAATGAAACGTGCTGCTAATAAAACAATATGAACGAAATTCAAAGCAATTGAATTTTATTTTGAATCAAATAAAGGTCATAATTTATAGTTACCAACATAGTATGAAAAAATATCCACCTAGGGTTTTTTAAATTTTACCAACCTAAAGCAACAGGTGGTGGTTTTTTGATTTTTGAACGGACTTTTTTTTTTAGTTATAATTATAATTTTGGTTGGGCCAACCCAAAAAAACGAAACTTATTCTAGGGATTTCTTTAGTTGTGTCCGTTATGTTGTCGATGCGGAATTAAAAAAAATCACAATACGATGCCTAAAAACTCCAAAAAAGTTTGTAATTATCAAAATCGATGCGATCAATTTCCAAAATATCTATTTTTAATTATAATGAACTTTGACTAAACCCAACTATCGTAGTACAGTTGGCTTCAAAAAAAAAACGAGAAATGAAATTTGACCTAATGTGAATTGGAAATTTAATTTGTCAATTTACGTCAATTTGTGTCTGTTTGACAGTAGTATTTCTGACACATATAGTGAAATTTTTTTAATAAACAATTGTCAGTATCAAAATGAAGTAAAAAACCATACTGTACCACCCTAAAATTTGGACATATGGACCAGCTGTATAACAATTTGACATCAAATCATGGTTAAGGTTATGTTCACTTCACTTCCCGTACCTTTCTTCCGTGAATTCATTTTCAAAACAAATTTAATGAGAAATCAGGAGAAACCTTTTCGAATTTGAAATAAACTCTCGCTCGTTAGGGCGCAGGCTCAGTTACATAAAAAAATGTTGACACTCAATGTGACCAATCGTGAAAATCACAGTTTGGCTCATACCAACAAGACAACGTTTTGACAATTGTTTATTAAAAAAATTCAACTATAAGTGCAGTTTTTTTAACCTAAATTCTAAAAGGCCGTTTCAAACTATAAAAATTTAATAAAATCTGACAGAAATTTTTCTGACAGTTCCCGTTTTTTTTGAAGCCAACCGTAGAGCACAAAAATCATGCGTCCATCATTACGAAAAAATGAAAGCAATAGAGATTTATCTGTAATACGGTTCGAGTACCGCCTGATCCCATCTAGTTTTATCCGGCTCCGTAATCACCAAGGTCACTTACCGGTTCCATCGTCCACATCAAATTTGAAATAGGCCACGTTCATCAATCCCGAATCCTGATGCAGATACATCATGTCAGGATTCAACCTGGTCAGGTGAAGGACGTGTTCGGCGAAACAAGCCAACGCCAATTGCAACGTGAACATCTTCCTGAACTGCCAATAATCGGTAGCGGACGGGAAAGTCTGCACCGCCCACTGTTTCAACATGGTCCGCGGCACCATATTCGTCTGCACCCCCTTCAGTATGTCCCTCGACAATTGATGGCTTGCTTTGATCCCCCGACTCTGCACCCCGCCCAACCTCTCGTAGTAGTAGTGGATGGGGTCGTCGTGCTCGATCTCCAACTTGGTGCACCCCTTCTTGAAGATGTCCAAGAGGGAGATCGACGCCGGATTGTCCTCCACCAGACGTATCTGTTGCGAAACCGCCACCACTCTCGGTACGGTGAAGTGCAAAAATCTCCTCGCCGTCTCCTTCTGCTTGCCCAGGCAATGGTTCAACATCCTGAGGAGTTGGAGGACTCGCTCTTCGCGTCGCGCATCAACCAATCCCGAATCGTTCACCACCAGGTAGGGGTAGATCTTGCCGTTGTTGCCGCGGATGTAGAGCCGTCTGGCGGCGGCGTTGTGCTTCTGGACGACGTCCACGCGCGGCATGAATCGCGTGATGCGCACGTAGTAGTGGTTGTGTTTGGGGAGGAGGAACTCTCCCGGGATCTCCACTTCGGCTGTCCTCAGGGTGAAGTTGGACAAAAATCGACATTTCTCCTCGATCAGGAAGGATCTACGGGAAGAATTGTGTCATTCAATGTGGACCAGAGGGCGCTCCTTGACTGGATTAGAGTGATTAGAGCTGATTTATGATTTTGTTTTGCGATTAATTCACACAAGCCCAGACAAAATTAATTGCGTGCGGTAAATTGTGAGGACTTAAGTCTTATTATTTTTCGGCTTAATCAATGTGGTATGCGACGAGAAATTAATTGCGCTGTACCACACTTTATCACATGATTTTGGGCAGGAAGTTTCGCGGTAATCGCTAAATAGATATAAATAATAAACTATACTACTAAAATCTTAAAAGGAAAACGATAAAATAAATACCACCACAATCTCGAGAATTAAGTTGCATAGACAGAAAAGAAGTGTACGGGGTCAAAAATGTATTTAACTTCTTTGACAGATCTAATACCGCATCAATTAAAGATTCGAAAACAAGAAGTGCATGTCACGTGACATGAAACATACGTCAATCGTAGCTCCGCCCACGTGCATGAAAAGTCAATCTCACGAATAACACAAACCAAACACTTTAAATAAAAAAATATAACAAAATTCGTGGAAGTTGTAAACGAAATGTACTTTTTCCTATGAACAATAGAAGCGAAAACATTTACACGAATTGTTAAATAATCCCCGTTTCAAGTTTTCAATGAATCGTTATTGCCAATTCCACAACAAACACGACAATGACACGTTTTTAAAAGCAAATCCATGTTACACAATTTGCATTGAGTGGATCTTCCATTATCTGTGATAAAACAAACCCTCGAAGTTTCCGCGCGATGTCAATAAACTCCGTCGCGACTTACTGGAGGAGCATCTTCGACCTGTTGTCCAAGATCTTGATCCACTTCTTCAGTTTGAATATGAGCGTGTGCAACTTCATGGAGTTGTTCTGCGTAAAATCGAAGTCTTTGGTGAAGTCGTGTTTCATCTCTTTGAAAACGGGATCCTGGTAGGTAGCTTCGGCCCTCCTAGCCAGACTCTCGGACGCCGTCGAGTTGAACGTCATGTTGACCGACGCTATGTTCTCTGCGAACCACTCGATTACGACCGGACGTACTTTTCGCAGTTAACTGTCTTACCGACACCGATTCCGAACGTCGACATCAACTTCTTGACGAAGTTGAGGATGTGCGGTGTGATCTTGGCCTCGTTGACGCTCTCCCGGTTCTCGAAGGCTATGGCGTAGCACTTGGTCAGGCCCTGACGCAGCTGTCTCAACACTTCTTCGTACCAGTTCTCGCGGAACCACTCCATCTGGTTGGCGATGCCCTCCAGGCTGGAGAGGGCCGTGGTGTGTATGTCCCTTTGCATCTTCATGATCTTCGAACACCGGATCATGGCCGGGGTGGCCTTAATCGACGAGGTCTCGCTGGTTGTGATTGTGGCGGTGGTGGTGTTCTCTTGGCTCTGCTGGGTGGTGGCGCCCCCGCTCTGCGTGTTCTCGTTTTGGGAGTCTTGAGACTGCTGCTGGACGGTGGTGGTCTTGCGCGCCGTCGCCGTACGCAAGGTCAGGTACAGCGTCCTGATTGGGAAGTACACAGCCTGCGGGAACATTCTGCCAACCTGAAACAAAAAATAACCAAATTCATAACACAAATTTTAATTTGACACCAAAACAAGTTTTTACAGAAAAAAAAAATCATATATATAAATTTTTCTTCCTTGTAATTCGTTTAGTTTCAAGTTCTCGGAATAATATCCAACCTCAAAGTAAGAATTTACATCTATGAGACAATTTAAGAAGTTTCCATTTCCCATTACAGGATTCTACATTGCCATAGGTAACTCCGATTCCTGCAATACCGATATCTGTCACATATCGCACTTACCTGACACATCAGGTTCAAAATCACATTTCCTTCGTACTGAACGAGACAATTCAGTAACTGTGGAGTCCACGGTAGCCACAGTATTGGGGGAACTCCGACGGAGTATTTATCAAGAGCTTCCATCAAACTGGAGTTGTCGTCGTCGTAGCTGAGCAGCCACAACACTTTGGCAAGATACTTCCTCGCTTTGGACTCGTTCTGGTGGCGACAGGCGTGCAAAAAACACGCCATCGCGTTGACACCCAAGTTAATCTGGCGCGCGTCCCTCGTGAAGACTTGCTCCAAGTAGTCGCCGTAAAGAGCCCACGCTTTGATCGAAGTGTCGTGCATCTGCACCGCCGCGGAGAACGCCTTGTTGGCCTCGTCGGACTTGTCTGGAACGAGAGTACAAAGAAAAACCTCTGGAGTCACCTCTTCGTTCCTACTCACTGCTCAGGTGGTAGATCAAGCCCTTGAGAGCGTAGATCTCTGCGGTCAAGTCCTTCGCGAAGTACTTGACGTTGGTGTTGTTGATGACTTCGAGGCCCTCTTGCAACTCGTTCTTGTTGTTCATCGACGCCAACTGCAAGTAACACTTGACCTGCTGCCGGATCTTCTGGTAACAATCGACAATCGGTACGCTCTTGATCGTGTATATCCTGTTCAACGACTCGATGCAAACGTTGACCAGTTTGTGCTTCCTGGCGATCTTCCCGAAGTGTATTATCGACTGGGCGGACGCGTGGATGCCCAACATCGAGTTGGTGTGGGCGGTGTCTCTGATGCTCTCGTAATGGTTGACTATGACCTGGTAGTGGTGCTGTCGCCAGGTGAAGATGTCGTTCCAGTGGGTCAAATCGTCGGCTATCACTGGCAAACGGTTGCGCCACGTTTTCACGATGGCCTTCATGTCGTGAAGAGAATTCTGGTGACCTTGGAGCAGTCCCTTGTGGATCTGGTAGGCCTCTTGCAGTTCCATGATCTGCTGGGCCGCCTGCAGGTAGGGCAAGTGGATGTGGCTGACGATGTGGGGCAAACGTCGCCACTCGTTCAGGCAGAGGGCGCTGGCGCTCTCGACGTACCGCTCGACGAACTTGAGAGGTTTGCTCTCGTCCGGCTGGCAGATGAGCAAAAACCCGCCGTACATGGTGATCTACGCAAAACAACAGACTGTCGACGGGGGAATCACCGCATCGTGGTACTCACCTTCCATGCCAGTTCCTTGGGACAGTTGTACTCGACGTTGGACAACGCGTCCTTCATCAAGTCCCAGTTGGGTATCCGCCAAGCGCTTTCCAACAACAGGTACGGGTCGTAGAAGCCGTTCTTGGCGTACTCCACGAGGAGGGTCCAGTCGTTCAGTTCTTTTGCGCACCTGATCCAGTGCTCCGACCACAGCAACACCTCCCTCTGGGTGTGCGTCGGCACCGGTCCCATCGAAAAATCCTGTTTGTGTTTCGCCATCGCCGAATCGTAGGCGGTCTGGGCCTGCTCGTAGAAACCGTGTTGTTCGTAGGCTATGGCGATGCTGGTCTCTTTGTAGTGGGCGTGCTTTTGCCACAGTCCCGCCCACAGATCTTCCTCGCAGAGGAGCGAGTACAGCTCGCCCAGAGAGTCGAGCAATTCGTTCTTCGACTGGTCGGCTTCGAACTCGTAACAGGTGGCGGCGTTGGAAGCTTTGGAGGCTGACGACGGGTCGAACGCCAACTGTTCCATGCCCAAGGCCATCCGGTGCCACAGGTTGTGCGACTTACCCAAGTACTTCATCAGCGGCCTGCAAAAAAAATTGTACTCCAGGAAATAACCTAAATTGTGCACAAGGCCATCTGAATCAAAAAGCTACGCTTATAAGGCCGTTTCAATTTTCGAGTTTTCCATATAAACTTTGTTTCTGTGACATTTCGGGCGGCAGAACCTTTTTGCGCTCCATCTACCGATTTCGAACGCAATCGATTGAGACTTTTTACTTTGAGGTTAAGTGCTTAAAACGTCAATTAAAACATGAATGCAATAAAATATCCAAGATCCGAGCTTATTTTGGATACATTCTGGACTAGCAAAATACTAATAAATTAGAATTGCAAAAAAAACATGAAATCATAACACAAGGTAGGTTAAAACAATTTATAACTTTAATATTTTTCTGCAAAGGAGTTTGTTCTGGATTGCACATTTCTCCTTTAATAAATCTGTTTTTTCTTGACAAATTTGTATTATCTAAAACTGGTTTCAGCGTTGCGGTTATTATCAGCTCGCAGATCTGATTTTTATGTACCAGACAAAATGAAAGTATTGGAATTTCTAGCAAATGAGGGCCCATTATCTCAACCATTTGGTGGCATATACTCCGCAGAAATACTATTTACTTGAATTCATTTGGACGTCATTGGAACAGTTGGAATGATGAAAGACTTTACAGGATTTTGGGGTACAGAAATTTCAACCGGAGTTTCAGTGGGCAGTCTAAAAAACAAAAACATTAATAAGATGACAGTAATTAATAACTGGAGGTCGAAAAATGACAAGAGGAAGTTTTCTCATATTTCGTGGTTGACTTCGCTTCTATGTATATTTCATGTAGCAATAAACACCACAACCCTTTTTTAATTATAGATACTTACAAAAATAGAAGGACAAGGAACAGCATCTTTACATAAGCGTCGTCTTTTGGGGTTTGTAATTATAAAGTCTTGTTGAAAATGCTGCTCACAAATTTCTGAGTAATCCGTAATTTTTGTAGTCTTTTATATTACAAATACAAATTAAAAGGTTGTGCTTATCATTGTCTCCATAAATTTGCTTCCCGCAAAACGTTTCAAAAGCTTCGAACCATTTTCGTCTTTGTTTCATATTGCTGCGAATTTCAAATAAGCGAACATCTTTTGCCCCACAAATGAAACACGCTTTTACCATTTCATGTAAAATAGAAGGGTAATATTTTAAATTGCCGCCAATATTGTAGCTTTGATTCGTTAATCGGCCACCGAGGGCGCGCAATAAGGTTCTGCCTTCTTTTGTTTTATGGCCACTCTGCAGAAACAATTATTATGTACATTGAAACGGCCTTATAAGCGTAGCTTTTTGATTCAGATGGCCTTGATTGTGCAACACTTACGGCGCCATCTGTATCGGCGGACTGCACCGACAGAGCGCCTCAACAAAAGTGTTGATGGCGCTCGGGTGGCAATCCTTCTGGATAATGTGCGCCCCCGAAGTGACAAACGGAAGAATCTCCTGCACCAGCGCGTTCCTCTGGTCCTCTTCCAGGATCTCCCAGATCCTGGGAAAGAACTGCAACCACACCTGCTCGGCGAGATTCGTGTCCATGTGACACAACTGAGCCGCCGCGACCAAGAACTGATCGGTCGTCACGTTCCGCGAAACCTCGATGAATTCGTAGTGCTTCTTGATCATCTTCGATATGGTCTCGGCTCGATCGATCGGCTTCTCCTCGAGAGTGGGATTCGACTCGACGTTCGACAAGTCCAAATCGAGCACCTCCTCTTTGATCTCCATCGACGAATAAAATTCCGGGTTGTCCACTTGCATCGAGTTAAACTCTTCGCGTTTCTCGGCCGAGTTGATCACCGACGTGATGCTGGGCAGGATGCTGCTCTCGTGCGCCATCTGGATGCTGGTGTCGGGGACGGCGGTCACCAGCAGCAGCTCGATGCACTGCTTGATCCAGTAGTGCTGACCGATGGCCTCCCAGTTTTGCGAACACACGATGTAGAGGAGGCGGTCGTGGAGGCGGCGACGCATCGACTCGTCGAACACCTTGAAGAATTTGGATCGGATGTGCGGCTGGTTGCATCGCAGCCCCGCCAAAAACGCCGGTTCCAGTTTTGAAGTCAATTCCGTCGTTTTTAGGTTAACATCCCTGAAATGTCAACGGTGAGTTTGACATTTGACGTCACAACCGACTGACCAATTTAAACCCGGAAATTTGATTAAAAACAGAGTCAACTGATAATTCCGATTCTAAAACTCTTCCAATACCTTACAAAACTGTTAACACTATATACCAGAGGCGTCTTGAATAATTTTAATGCTGTGAAATTTTAAAATTACTGGCGACCTCGGCGGCCAAACAACGAACTAATCTCATTTCGGATTTAATTTGATCGCAGTCGGCTTTGCAAATTTGACAGTGTTGACGTTTGGTTATTACGTGTAGACATAACTGACGAGTTCCAAGAACTGGGCGTTGAGATCTGCATCCTCCGGGAAGCGTTTTTCGACGTACTGCATCATCTTGCCGAGCAGGATCGACTTCTCGCGCAGACTCGGCGCCTGGTTGAGAGTGACGACGTTCTTGCATTTCATCCATTCTTCCAGCATCTTGGTGATGGCTTTCATCACCTTGATATCCTGAGTCTTCTCGATGAGACCGACGAGGATGGTGCCGATGAACGTTTTGCGCATCTCGACTCCCATCACCACGACTCTGGTCTTCACCAGGTCCAAGCTGAGGATAAGTAGTTCGCTGTTGACTGCAAACGATTAGTTGTGAGTAGAAACGAAAGAACGGGGTCCAGATGGTCGCTCACTTGCGGCGTACTCCGTCGAAGTGGGTTGCAGATGCTCCTTCGCCAACCTGTGCAACACCCTCATGAACGGTGTGATCAACAGATCTATGTACGAGTGATTGTTGGCGCACGCTGCCTTCAAGATCATCATCGTTCCGAACAAGCTGGACGAATTCGCTTGGGCGTTCTTCTCGTAGTTGTTTAGACCTTCGAAGATGACTTTGCCCACGGTCGTGTAGAGAATCTCCAGTTCTTCGTATTTGCACGAGACGGTAGTGTTGGAACGTTCGGTAGGGAACAAAGACATCAGTTTGGTGAGCAATCCGTGCACCAGCTTGATGATCTTGTTGTTGGAGGATGTTATACACGCTCCTGGAAAACAAAACAACAGTGACAACCGCACGATTGCAGACTAGACGCTCACCTAGTCCCCGTTGGAGCGGCTTGAAACTCGCCAAGATCTGGTCCTTCTTCAGCACCGACAGCAGATAAGTGAGCAACTCGAGCGCCGTACACACGTTACCGATGTTGGGATTTGGCGCCTCCACCGTCAACAGGATCTTGTCGAAGAAGGCGAGTTTCAAATCCACCGGTTGTGCCCAAAGATCAGGTTTCAGTGCAGTCTTCAGAAGGATAACGCAACGTCTCGAGAGCAACTCCCCCGGACTGCTCGCCGTGGGATTGCCGGGGTTCTGAGGCGTGGAGTCGTTGACTTGGCACGCCAAGCGCAACAAGAAATTCAGCACCGTGTCCGTGTGGGCCCTGTCGATCGGCTTGTTGACTCCCGGTTCCTGCTTGACCACGGGAACCGGTCCGAAAGAGGTGGACGGCTGCATCATCGCCACTTTCTTCCTCTGACCCTCCATCTGATCGTCGAACGTCATCCGTTTGGTCGACTCGACGATCTCGGTGGTCTCGCCGTCCTCCTTGATGCCGTACAGCTCCCACTTGATGATGACTTCGGCGAGCTCGACGGCCAGCTTGCGATGTTCCAAGGTGGCGGTCGGGCTGAAGCCCAGGCGCTGTATGGAGTTGACCATGTGCTGCACCAGGTGGTGCCTGACCGGGTAGTACACCTTGTAGTGCTTCACCACGAGCTGCAAGATGTGGAAGAGTTGCTGCATCGAGTGTCCTTCGTCGACGATGATTTTTTTCGTCCAGTGAGTCAGCATCGTGTTTCCCTCGTCCATTCTCAAGGGCATCGAGGGGGTCAAGATCTCCAGGGCTTGCCTCACCACGTTTCGTGCCTCCAAAGCGTGCGCCTTCAGCAGACTGTGGAACACCTGAAGGACTATCTTCCTGTGTATGGCGAACTTGTCTATGATGTGAGACAGCAGAAGGTGACCGTGGTAGCGAGTAGCGGGGTCCACGCAATTCTCCACCAGCAAACAAGGCCAAGCGAAGGTCATCAGACGGCGCAACTTGAACCCTTGGGTCTTGTTGTTGGCGTCGTGGTCGTGGATGTGGGGACTCGCCTGCTCCACCAACAGACAAGAGAATTGCAAAAGAGCGATCCTGACGCAGTCCGCCGACGGGAAAGGATTCTCGGGCTCGATCAATTTGTTGATGAAGACCGAGACGACGTTGTCGGGGTTGTCCTGATACGGCATCGGAAGACCGCCCACCAGCTTGTTGGTTTCGCCTTTCTCGAAGCTGACGGCGAAACAAGGAATCAGAATCAGCTGGAGGACCTTCGATTTGAGCTCCTGCGAAATGCTAGGGGACGGGAACAGTTTGACGAAGCGGAAGAAAGCGGTACGTTTCCACTCGACGGTGTAGTTTTGTGCGACGGTATTCGCAAGGAAGTCTTTCAAAAACTGCAAAAAAGATTATCGCATTGTTGCGCAACTCCAACAATTCACTTGTCTCACCTGGAACTCCGGAATAAACCTGTGACACATGGACCTCAACAGCTGGAACAGCAAGTCCACGTTGTTGGGGTGGTAGCAGAAGTAGTGAAGGAGCACCTTGACCAGCAGCTTCGGCTCCTTCCAGTGCGTGTACTCGAGGCTGTCGACGTTCTTGTGTCGCTCCTGGTAGCCGTCGTCGCACCAGATCTGCTGCAGCGCCTCCACCAACTCCTGCTGCTCCGACAACCACTGGTCGTCGAACTTGATCAGAAACGAGATCACCCTGATGCTCTGGTACTGCAGCTCGTTGCGTTCTTGCGTCGTCAGAGAGAAGTTAACGTGCACGTTGGACAGCGCCATCGCGATCAATCTCTTCACCATGTTGTTCTGGATGTGGTCCCGGAACGGTTTGCCGTCTTTGTGCTTGATCAAGTACTCCAAGTAGCGACTGAACTGCTTGTCTTTGATGTAGTTGTCGTCGAGGAACATCTCCAGGGTGTCTCCGGGATAGCGGAGGAGGAATTTCATCAGGACCTCTCTGAACGGAGAGCTCGCCTCGATCAGCATCGCCTGTTCCGTCTGGAGAATCAACTGGCACAGCTGGTTAATAAATTTGGACGAAGCGGCGGGAGTCTGATGGAAGATTCCTATTATCGTGACGATCTTCTGTTCTTCGTCGCCTTTCTTCGAAACACCAGTCGACCCTTTGTGCGCATTCGTCAGATTCTCCAAGAGCTGTTTGAGCAACTCCAACAGTTGTTCGCACAGATTCTCGTTGAAGGTCAGGGGAAACAGTTGGGTCAAGTAGGACAACATCTTGACTCCGTTCAAGGTCAAGTTCTTGGCGTCGCCCAAGGTCAGCAGTAGGGGTTTGACAGTTTGGTAGACCAGGTCCTTGTTGACTGGGTATCCCGCGATGAAGTCGCGCATGCACTCGAAAGCCGTCTGTTGTAGTTCGGCGTTGGGCTTCTCCAGAGCTTTGTACAGGACCTGGAAGATCTGTTCGCGGACCGTTTCCAGGTAGTGGCAAGCGGCCAAGACCCGGAGGGCGCTCTTCCGCAACGGGATGAAGTTGGTGATGGACTTGTAACAGGACGAAGTGTTGAGCTTGACGTCTTCGCTGTTGCAGAGAGAGAGCAAATCGTGGATGAACATGTTGTGCTCCTTGATGGACAAATCGATGGTGAAGAGTCTGGGCGTGAGAGTCGTGCAGAAGTGGTTACCATCCATCAGTCCCATCTGGGCAATCGCGGGCTGGTGCTTGAGCAGGTGCTTGGTGGGGGGCACCATGTCAGCCAGGACGTCCTTGAACGGTTCCATGACCGACGTCACCGACTTGTTCTGCTTCTCCGCCAGCAACCTCAGCGAATGCATCGACTGTTCCCTGACCATCGTGTGCGGACTGGTGACTTGGCGCACCAGCTCGTGGGTCACCTCGTGGAGGGCCTTCTTCTGCAGGTCCTTGGTCGCCTGGTCGGACCCCTCCGGCGGCTCCGTCACGCAAACGATCAACATCTTCTCCAGGTTGTTCTTCGCCATATCGAGCGCGCCGCTCGACACCTCGCTCGTCAGGTCCATCATGACGAAGAGCAGCGCCTTCAGGAACGTGAACATGTGCTCGTACACCCACTTCAGCGCGCACCTCTCGAACATGAAGTTGATGGCGATGCACCCTCCCAATTTGGCGTACCACGCCCTCTCGTAGCACAAAGCGCACATCTTCTCCGAGAGGTACTCGATCAGGGGCAGTCTGCACGCCATCTCTTTGCTCCCGAGCAGAGTCGACGCGGTGTCCAGGATCAAGACCAGACCCACATGGCCGGGCTTGCACAGCTCCTTCTCCTCGTGTCCCATGATCACGGCCAAAGCGTCCACCAAGACGAGCGGATCTAGCGCCACTTGCTCGTTGTGTTTGGGGGCGGAGGCGAAAGCGCCGGATTGTTGCGCGACAGCTACCATGGTGTAGTGACGCACCACGGCCACCATCAGCGCCACAACGGGTTGGCGCAGCTCTTTGATGGCGGCGGCGACGAACATGCCGGTCAGGGCGGTCTGGTGGGTCTCCCGCGCTTGCTTGTAGATGCTCTTGTAGACCGACCCTTTGACTTGGGGTATCGTTTTCGGGTCCTGGAAGCTCGAGTGGAGGAACAGGTTAATGAGCGTGTTCTTGTCGTCGTTGAGGTTCCGCGAGGCGGTCAGGTAACAATTGATCACTTCCCAGGCCTGCTTGCGGTAGAACGAGTCGGTGTTGCTTTGTTTCAACGCGTTGAAAGCCGTCTCAATAATCTGGAATTTGTCGCAATGAATTAATACGATCGAGAACAAGCCACTGTCGTCTCACTTTTTGTACTGGAAACTCGATGGTCTTGTTCTGCTCGTGGAACTTGGCTATGATGGCTGGTGGGTCGAAATCCGACGAGACGTAGTCGAGCTTCTGCGGTTCGATCATCATCTTGCGGTTGCCTCCACCAAACTTGCCTAAAACTCTACAAACAAACAGAGGTGACGCGATATCGGTGAGAAAAGTACGCACTTGAAGGCCACTTGTGCCACTTGGTCGTTGTTGCGCAGCGTCCTCCACAGCGCCTGCATCAGGTCGGCTCTGACCGGCTGGATGTGCTCGTAGAGGAAGTCGTGCTGCAGATTGTCCACGCACAATTCCAAAGTCCTCAAACCTTGACTGATGAGGACGTGGGAACCGTTCAGCGCTGACACGAGTGGATCCATAAGCATGGGCAAGTACGGCAAGAGTGAGCTCAACCTGACCGGGACCGTCAGGCAAAGTTCTACGAACAAATCTTTCATGTGTTGCTTGTGCAAGCCGCTCTGGAGACGATTCAGTCCCTCCAGAAGGTTGGGGAGTAGGGGGAGAAACTCCTGGTAGAGTAGATCGTGACTACCGCCACCTATCGACCGGAAGAGGGCCCTCAACAGGAGGAAATAGTTGTAGGGCTCTTTCGCACTCATGGCCAGCTCCATCGACCTACGAGACACATCGTAATACCTGTACAGTTGATTTGTGATGACGCGACACCCACCTGTTGACGATCTGGTGCAGATGCGGCCGCAGCATATTCTCGTTCTCTTGGGGGAAGAGCGAGACGCTCCCGAAGACGAGTTTGAAGAGTTTCAAGTACAAATTGCTCCGTTCCAGGTTGGAACCCATCTCCTCCATCCTCTCGAGAAGGTACTCGACTAGGACCGTCGCAAATATGGGACTGGTGGCGGGATTTGCCAACAGCGTGTTGGGCACTGTTTGCAAGGTGGGATTCTTGTAGACCCTCTCGACCAGGTACTCGATCGTCGTGGAGAAAATCTCGTGGAAGGTTTGCGGATTCATCATGGAAAACTGCGACACAGTGACTTTTCGAAGCTCCGAGACTCGACAACCCACTTACCACTCCGCTGAAGTGCTCCAGAACCTCCTTCTCCTCCTTGTTCCGGACGTTCTGCTGGTTGATTCTCTGCGGCCCCGTCGGTTGCGGTCCCAACGACAAAGTATAGATGTCGAGGGCTTTCAGCGCCCACTTCACCAGCCTGACGAAGACCAGAGTCTCGTGGGGTTGGAAGTGCTTGGTGGTGACCAGGCCGTGACCGGTGCTCGACTTGCACGCCGAACAGCCCCAAGTGATGGTCTTCACTCCGCAAACCAACGTCTTGACCAGACTCCTGTAGTCGGCGACGTTGTAGTTGTTGTTCTGCGGGAATCCGAATTTCGATTTTTCTTCTTTAGGTTGGGCACCCTGCGTCGACGCCAGCGCGTTCTCGAGGACCTCGGCCGGGTTCGGCTTCACGTCCTCCACTTTGACGTCCGAATTTCCGTTGGCGATTGGCTGCTTGCACTTGTTCGTCAAGATGGGCAGCTGGATCTTGGCGATTGTTTTAAACTTGACCACGAAGACTTCCAACATGCGCATCAGCAACTCTCGACCCTCGGTGCTGTTCTCGGCGTCGGATCTGATGCGAATGCAGTCGACAAGGTTCAACAGGAGCTTGCAGGACATGGTTTGTATCCTACAAACGAAATTTTAAAAAAATCGGATCCACATCCACATGACCTAGGAGACCACTACTCCTACCAAAAATGTCTCTTACGTCGTTGCCAGAGTGTCATCGTGGACGTTCTTGCTGAAGAGGTGAACTGCGCGTGTCAAGTCCGACAGCGGCAACTGTTGCCTCACGTGGTGGACCAAATCGGCCAAAGTGGAGTAAGCCAGCGGTCGGAGAGACTCGTGAGTGGTCCAGCCTCGCCCCAACAGAATATCCTCGTCGAACAGCTTCTCCATGTGGGGGACGAATCGATTGCGCAAGTCGGTGGCCAAGATGTGCCTCGCTGCGATCAGTAACTCCCGCCTCAGGTGCGCCACCTCCATGGGGCACAGCATGAGAAGGCCCAACATGCCTTGCACCATCATGGCGGAGTGACTCTGGACGTGTTCCAGGTAGAACTTGATGATGTAGGCCAAGAAAGAGAGAGTCTTGACCTGGGCCCCCATAAAATCGACGAATATTTCTTTGTTGAAGGTGTCGGCTTGTCTCTGCTCGAGACTGGGTTGCAAAGTAATGGTCTTCATGATGAGAGGTATGAAGTCGCTGACGTCTTGGTGGACACTTTGTTTGTACAGTTGGTACATCAGGACGACGATTATTGGGAGCTCTTGCAGTACTTTCAGCGAGAGAACAGCTTTGGGGATCAGATAGTACTAAAAAAACAAATTGAAGCTTGCAGTGTTGCCACTGTCAACAACAAACCGCTATCAAAGTTCCGTCTTTGTTACGCTTCTCAGTCTGGATGCTAGTCATGGTGAAAGTCTCCTTAAGTAATTCTTCTATGTTAAGCTCGCTCAAATCTTTGACTTTGATCGGAGCCCTAGGCTCAAAAATCTTGTCCATATGGTTGGGCAAATCTGAATAGATCGATTTGACAAACTGGAGAAAGTGTTGAATCTGCAAACGACAAGTCAGAACGAGTCCTCAAAGAGAAAGAATGATTGTTACTTCAGGATTGAAAGCCGGTCGGTACTGTTTGTGCAACTCTATTATGATTTTCAGGCAAACCAAAACGTTCTCTTCGTTGTCGATCTCGAGGAGTCTCAACATCAGCGAGAGAATGGACTTCACGTACGGTCTCAGCAGGTCGTTGGTTGGCAGACGGTACAACATCTCGAGTATCAACTTGCGCACTTGTTGTATGTTGTACTCGGCTATGAAGTGAGGTTCACCCTCTTGCAATATCTTCAGGAAAATCTTCACCGAATGGTCTAGGAAGCTTTGGTAAAGGGACGACGACAAGATTATCTGAAATTGGCGAGGGGTTGTGTCGAGATTTTGGTAGTGCGGGGTGGTTTTACCTCGAAGTTTTTACTGATTTCTTGGGTGGCTTTCAGTTTTAAGACGTCTTTGCAGCTGGGGTCGCCCAACATGGTCACGTAGCTTCGGAATTGGTTCATTTGGGTCGTGTGGGGGTCCACGCCCGCCATGCTGGTTTGGGCTGACTGCATTTTCCCTTGTTTTTTGTTGTAGTTTTAAATGTTTACTACATCCTGCAGAACAAGATATAAAAAAGATGTCGGTAAAATTTATTGTAAAAATGTGGGGTGAAAAACTCCAATAAATAGAGAGTAAATTGGTTGTTTCGGTCCAAGTATGTATGAATTAATAAAATACAAAAACTAAAAATCGGAGACGATAAAAAGGAAAAAATCCAATGGTAAAATTATAGGCAGTTAGCCGCGAGGTAATGAAATTGTTTTTTTGTATTTTCCAAGTACAGAATGAAAAAGAATCTATTTTAAAAGAAATTCATATTCTAGTTTCTATCCAAATTACATAAATGTGAACATATCGTCGTAGGTAGTTTTAAATGCCCTTAATTAATGAAAGATACGTTGGTATCTGTTGTATAAACCTGCGCGGAACACTACTCTACAAGAGAATTTCGGAGAAGGATTTGTTTTATTAGAGGAAAAAAAATCAAAACCACTACATAAACATAACCTTACTTTCTCAACGAAAGCAGTTCTTACCATGTACCATTTCCACCTAAAAAATTAAAATACATTCACAATTTATGAACTTCCTGTAAAATGATATAACAATTTTTCAATAATTTACGATAATTTTTTTGAGCGGCAATAAAAAATTCGAAATCTTCATCAATGTCGCCAACCGTTAAAAATAAATACTACTACTTTCTTATTCGAGACTTTTGCTTTTCAGTTTTTTCAGGTCGAGTCCAAGTCTGTGCATATTTTTTTGCATTATTTTTCTAATAACATAATGGCAAAGCTTTGAAAGTTTTTTTCGATAATTTATGAATGAATAATGAATGGAAGTAATAATCACGCTAGAGTCTTAATTTTTGTGCGGTTGGCAGTAGATTTTTCCCAAAATGTCATTTAAAATGAGTTTAATAAAAATTGCAATTTTGTGACCGTTCTTTTCCGTTTTAACGAATGATTTGTTTGAACTTTTCATGAATTACGCATTTAAGTGGTAAGTGTGTTACAGTTATACAAATATAATTATTACTGGTATTGACTTATTCCATCAATAAGGCTAAGCTTGCATCTTTCTTTTCTCCGAGACAATTCATATTATCTAATTGATTTGCGGCATAGACTAAAACGTTTTTGCAAATTTTTTAGAAACTCGACGTTTGGATGCCAGACGACACAATACAGATGCAAAATAATAAAATTAAAAGAAAACAAAACACCTGGACAAATAATATTATTTCTGAAATAAATACCACGGATTTTGGTCAAGATGGAAAGTGGATAATTAAGACAACCGTTTACTTGTTTAATACCGAGTGACTATAAATGATTGAAGGAAAATAGTGGATTGGCAACACTGATGCAGTTGGTAGTGTAAGTCTTTTCCTGGATCATCTGTCAATCATTTCTATTTAGGTTAGGTTAAGTCACGAAGTACATTGTCGATTTAGAGTTTTTTGACGTTTGTTTCAATTTTAAAAATTGCGTGTGTCATGCCAACGATGTTGCCAACTAAAGATTTCAAATGTGTCACCAACATAACAAAATAATTTTCAATCATTTATAGTCACTCGGTACTTTATTTCGTTCTTTTTTTCTAACAAAATGACGCCAAATTGGGGTAAAAATTCTTTACATGACGTCATTTTATTCGCCAGTGCAGTGACTTGGGGGCTCAAAAAAATCATTTTTCATTCGTAACAATGAAATTCTCAATTCAACACGCAACTAAAGTTATTAAAATGAAAACAAATGCAAAATGTTTTACCATTTATTTACACTGTTTTCGGAAAATTTTGGTGGAAATAAACATCTCATCTTTGTAATATAATACATAAAACAATTGTCTTGCATTTAAGAACATTTTGGTAGCTCTAGGTGTAATAAAAAACACAAAAGTTACAAATTTAAGTGAAACTCGACGAGCTTCCACAGGAAACTGTAAATCATTTTTTATACAGGGTATTTCACAAGTGATATAATAAGCTCGGCGGAATAGAAAATGCAACCCACAATACATTGAAACATAAACCTGGACATAGGGGCGATAAATATCCGGCTTTTCCTGCTTATGTATTGTTGGTTGCATTTTCTATTCCGCCGGGCTCATTATCACTCGTGAAATACCCTGTATAACATTATCTTCAAAATACATATAAACAATATATAAAAATATAAATTCGTCTTAAGATATAATGCTTATTATATTATTATTATTTTCTTATTTTATTATTTTCTATGACGCGCTTCCAAGAAGCAATTTTGAATGGGAATGCTTACATTTAGGATTAAATTATGAAATAGTCAACATCAGTCTGAGTTGCGAATTGTAACAAAAAAATTATTTGTGATAAAAACCAATGTCTATTTAAATGGTTTTCAATGAATGATTATGTAGATTTTACTGGTAAGTTGTTTGAGATAAAGAATTCCTTACTCTGGCAAAAAATTTACAAAGAAATGCTTAAAAGCAGAAAATAATTCAAGACGATGCAAATTTTTCCACCACATTTTTTACATTCCTACAAACTCGGAACGTAAATTGAGTGAACAGTTTATTCTACCGCTTCTTTCAGAAACTTTTTCGTCAATTTTAGTTTCGTGAAAAACTGTTTTTATTACAAAAATACTCCGCTCATTAAAAAGAGCAAAATCCACTAATCCTTGCAGATTTTGCTATCGATTACAATTATTCAATTTCTTGCAAAAACTTGAGCGAAAGTTGTTTGCTGCTACTTTTTTTAAGTAAATTACGATTACAACGTGGACTAATTGCCACCAAAACCAAAGTAATTACAATAAATCAATTTTTGTATCTGAACCAATAAAACGAACAAGCAAATAAAAGACGCTAATGTACTCACCCCAAATAGAGTGTACACACAAAATAACAACATTTTAAACGAATATATTCGGAAAAAATTTTAAACTAAACCTGTGAAGTAACAACATAACCTCCAAACAAAAACATCGAAGTAACTCGCTTGATTTTGAACGCATCGCTGTGAATTCGATTATCGTGGAAGATATCTATCGCTTTTACTTACTTTTTACAAATTCGTCACTTTTTAACGCACAAAACACATTTTTTTTACACTTTAAACACACATCAACAAGTGACTGAATGATGTAGAAATCTTGGGTTAGGGAAGGGAAGGGTGAGCGGACGAGTGAAGTAATGGCTAAGGTGACGGCGTTTTGTAAATTTCTAACAATAATTTAAAATTATCTGGTGGATTAAGAAAATATTGACAAAGAAGTCTGGTAGATGTATTTACTCGGCCCTCAAATATACATTTTAACCCCGGAAAAACACTTCTGGAAAAATTATTACTTGTGTCTCCGGATACGCTCAAACGTCATTGCGGCAGATATGTTCATCGGATACTTTACCATATCTGGTTGTCTGGTGATGTTGGTTCCAAACTTTTTAAATATGTTTTGAAAAATGTGTGGAATAGGAAGAAATAAAAAGCGATTTGTTGCTTTTTCTTCTTATATTACTGTTGCGACACCGACTGTTTATTATAAACATAAAATGACATATGACCTTGACCATCTAAATATCTGTGATTCCATAATTGTTTACTTTTGAGCTAGAGACAGACGATTATTCATTCTTCGGTCTGTTTGTATAAAAATAATTTAACGTATTTTGTATTATTTTCTATCGTGAAGATTAAATTATTGGTTAATTGCGAAGGTTAATTGTTACTCGGATATTATCACTTTGCCTCTGTATGGTAAAGTGTCAAACAGAAGTATTTTGTATAAACTCTTTATAAAATCATCTGGCACATAAATGGGGCACTGTACATATTTAATTAGGTACAAGAAGGAATTTGTAAAATTTTCATTGCATCGCCGACTTGATCCAGTCCTTCATCTTGGCAACATCCGAGAACACGATAAACTCGTTCAGATTGCACGACAAATCTTCGTTCTTGATCGCCGTCGAGACCAGCCCCCTCAGATACCACTTCCGATTTCTCTTCACCATAAACCCGGCCCCGCTGTCCCCACTACAAGGTCCACTCCCGTCTTTGTTCCCCGCACAGAACGTCATCTCCGACGTCAGGTTCCTGAAGCCGTGGTGCGACCTCAAGCAGGTGTCCTGGGCCACCACCGGCATGGAGATTTTCCGCGGTTTGGCCACCACCAAGCGACCCTCCTCGCTCTTGCCCCAGCCGGCCACGACCCCCTGAGTCGATACGATGTGTTTGAGGTCGGTGTCCTCGCCCCACAAGCAAATAGGTCTGATCGTGGGCTTGAACACTACTTCTTCGTTCAGTTTGATGATGGCGACGTCGCAGTGGCCCGAGTCTTGCTTATAGTTGGGGTGAGGGATGACTTTGACGGCGGTGCGGATAATGGCGCCGGTGGAGGCCCAACGGGAGATGTCCGAGCGGCCCAGGACGAATAGGATGTCTTCCTTGTCGATCAAGGGGGCCCTGAAGTACCACACGCAGTGGGCGGCTGTTTAACAACAATAATTTGTTGTATGACCTTGCAACAAGTACATAACAAAAAAGCAAACACAAATTGGTATTACCTGTGACGACATGTCTGTCTGATATTAAGTTGGCTGTGCACTGGAACTCGTAAGACACTCCTTGTCTGCGGAACATGGCGACCAGCCAGGGGTACTCGTTTTCTATTGTTTTCTCCCCCTTGAGTACCAACGTCTGGATGTCGTTGGCGACCCCGCAAGACTCTTGAACGGGCGCTGTTCTTGGGGGAGTTGTTGTGGGTGCGTCAGTTGGGGGTATGACAGGTTGGGATGTTACTATGGGTTCGTTCGCGGGGATGAAGGGGTTGCGAGGGGGCTCCTGGTAGCCATCTTGGAAGTTGTAAGTGTACTCGTTGATGCGGTAGACTATGTTGGACCATAAGTTTGTGACGCCGTTAAGGCTCACTGAAAACATGGAATCATCATTTTGTGACCAAAAAAGAGCAAAAATAAAATTATTATATGCAGGAAAAGTGTAAAAAATATAAAAAATGTTTGGGACGTTAGATAAAAATGGGTTAACACCAATCGGGAACTTTCGGGAAGAAAAAAGAAAATTCTAGTAATATGTGGTCGAAAAAGAAAAATAATCGAGTAAGCCATGACTATTGCGTTGTCAAAAAAGCATATCCTCTAACCTCCAATAGGAAAACGTGACGTTTGTCAAATTGAGTAATTGAACCATTAAAGACTTAAATTACCCGTTTTTTTCCGATCGCTCTATACATTATGGTACAATTTGATCAACAACAAAAGAGATAAGGGAAGGTTATGGAGAAGAAAAGAAAAAAACGTGCGGCGTCAACTGTCACTTAAATTTTATTTAAAAAATCAAAATTGTCAAATGCAATGCTTAGATTCAATAAGAATTAATGAAAAACTAAAGAATTAAAGCATAACAGTGTTATTACCGGTTTAACACATTTATTAATTGACTCGTTGAAAGAATAAAATCGGGGAAATGGAAAACACGCGTAGGAAGTCATGCTGACGTAGAAGTGTTGATCCATGACTTATTTATACAGTAACCTCATTTCTTTCTGTGTTTCCCTGTTTTTTTTATGTCAAAAATATTGTCTATTGTTAGACGGTTTTTTTTTCGTTTGTTTTCGAAAGCCGCCTACTATCTCGTTTTTGTATTCAGATTTTTTCCGTGATTTTTACATAATTTATTTTTACATATTATGTTAGGTAACCATTGTTTAAATAACTTTGTGGTCGAGCAGGCCGTGATTTCCTCTCTCATTTCAAAACGTAGAAGTATTTGACAGCTGGTAAAGCTACACCATTATTGAGCAGACGTTACTTTACACACTTTCATTAATTTAATTATATCGAGTCCCATTTTTATTTGTGCTACACCTTGGTGCCTATATACAGGTATCTATAAATGATTGTCTGGTCCAGCTTGCTATGAAAACTTGTAAAATTTTGAATGTGCCGCTTTATATGTATTTAATATCAACACCACCAACAGGGGAAAACTCATACCGCCACACAGAGTACCTGTAGGTATTCAGGAATTGGTATGAAACGCGAAGAAAAGGTCAATGTCAGAAATGACCGTTAATAATGAATTAAAATTGGGCAGCTGTTTCAAAAAGGCGGCACAATAAAAAAAATTCCAAAGCTGGCTTGATCCGACAATCATTTATAGACACTTTGTATATTCATATTTTGTCGTAATTTAAAAATCTCTCGTTTGACGATTATTTCCTCAACATCTGCTCTATTTACTTTCGGCAGGCGCAAAACTCCTTTTACCTATTTGATGACCCCAGCAAGCTTAAATTAACTAGAAAGCTTGACAGGTAATGACGTTCTGACATTTGCACATAAGACGCAAACAGCAGAATGACTTGCTTTATTGGCTGTCCCGGAAGTCCTTCACTTATAATGAACAACTTACAAATAAATAAATTAAAAACTATTCAGAGAAGTGTTTACCCATTGACGTCACTTCTTAGAGAGATATCGAAATTGTCTAGATTTGTTTGTTTTTTTTTTTTAATTTAACTAATATTTTCTAAGACGACAAGTCATTTGCGAACACTCATAGAAGATAAATAAATGAAGAAAAACAAAAACTCACCTGGTTCTCCAGGACCATAACAAAAAATCTTCCCATTGAAAGTGATTTGGGTAATCTTGGGAAGCACATTCTGGAAGGGGAAATTAACCCTGTACCTCAGAACCGGAGTGGACAAGATTTGCTCAGGCGGGGTCAAAAGCTCCAACTTCAACTTCTGCAAGCACAAACTTCCAACTCCTCCTTGGTAGCTTTCAACAACCGCAACTCACCATATTTTGGTACAACCCTGCAATCGAGATGTTCACCCCTAGGTTCAAATTTTTGCTGCCGTCGTAGGCCACGGCTATATCCCCGTAGTAAATCCCTCCCTGTCTCCTGTAGGCGAACACATCGGGACAAGGGTTTTCGGGGATGGACTGCCCCCAAACCACCCCCGCGAACGCTGAACACAGCACGAAACTAACACCCAACATGGTTCACTCGACTCTCAACTGTTGACACAGTAAACAAACCGATTTACCCAAACAATTATCATTTTCTTATCGTTTATCTGTCATTGTGGTGGACTACTAACAGGTTTTCCCAGCGAAGACGCACTCCAACCGTGTCCAATCGAGTACTGAAGACGCGAATGTTGACCGATCTCGACAATGATGTGGTGGGAACTGATTTGGTTTTGTAATCGAGACGACGCAACTAGGTCGGGGCTCAACCCTTTCTTATCAACCAGCCCAGACCAAGAACCTTCCGGTTTGACCTCACGTTTTCATGTCAAACAGGTCAAAGTTGGACGCGAGAAGAAAAGACCCACGATCTAGTTTTCGCGAAGGACCTTGAGAATTTTGTATAATGGACGAGACTAGAGCAGGATTTGAACGCGTCACATCCGTAAACATATTAGGAACAGGATCTGAGGCGAAGTTTGAGGTCACTCCAGGATACAGATCTTTATTTTTAGAGTGTTACAGTTCAGGTGTATTATCTGAGCTCGAAGGCCAAGCGGAATCCCCGCTTGGGCTTGAGCACTATATTCGCCGTGAGTTCGATGTCCTCGATGGACTTGGTCGCGCTGCTCACTTTGAACTTGCGGATGACCATGGCCACGAGAATTTTCATTACCATCATCCCGAACTTGATCCCTGCAAGAACCCCTGAGTCCCGCTTCTCTCGGACACGACTCCAACTCACCGATGCAGTTGCGGGGACCCCCCGAAAACGGCAGCCACGCGTACGCATGCCGATTTGTAGAGTTCTCTGGAAGAAATCGGTCCGGGTCGAACTTCAAGGGGTCGCTCCAGTACTTCTCGCTCCGGTGGAGGTGCAAGTACCCCAGTACCGCGTTCGAGCCCTTCGGGATGACGATTTCGCCCAAGGAGATGTCCTCGGTGATGATTCTACCGACGAAGGGGGCACCAGGAAACAGGCGCAGGGATTCCTTGATGACGCGCTCAGTGTACTTCAGTTTGGACAAGTCTTCCAGTTCGATGAAGCGGTCAGGGCCTAGGACTTCGGCGACCTCCTCGAACACCTTTTCCTACAGAAAGAGTTCGGTGAGAAGTCCTAAATGTTTGGAGGACTGACCTGGACGTCGTGGTGCATTCCCAGAAGAGTCAAAATGAAAGAAGTGGCAGTGGCGTTGGTGTCAGTACCCTAGGAAAAAAAAGGAAAGTTTGGGACTTTGCACCGGTACTACTTACAGCCAGTAGAAAAGTGTTGACTTCATCTTCCAACTCCTCTTGGGACAATTCGTTGTTCAAAGACTTCTCCACGACAAAATCTAGAAACGGTTTCTTCTTTCCATCTGGAAGTCAAAGTCCAGGTTACGCCAACTACATCAATAATTTTTTTACCTTCGATCTCTGTTTGGAATCCGAGTTGTTCTTTTTTCTTTCTGATCAAGTCACGCGACACGTTCTTGATCTTGTCGATGATTTGTCGTTGATCTTTGCAGTCTTGAGTCCAACGGAAGATGAAGTCGAATTTGTAGATCACACGGAACACTCTTAGGAACATTATCTCCATCAGTCTGTCAAAAGTGTGACTGTAGTTCCCATTGGAAGCTTGGGCGTTGATCGACACCCCAAATATTGTTTCTGCAACGAGATGGTACTCCCGATTTTGACTTAACCTTTGGGGTGTACTTACCACCAACAATATCTAAGGCACAGTTGGTTAAGTACCTACAGTGATCAATTTCTCCCTTTCCACTTTGTGCCGACAAGATATCGATCAAGATGTTGCACTGTTCTCCGATAATCCTTGGGTACTCGTTCAAGATCTTCTGGTTGAAAGTCGGGGCGATCATTTTGCGGTGCCTCTTCCAGACTTTTACTGCAAATTAGACTGTAGTACTGTGTGGTACTGTCACAGCACGAAATATTTTCTTATGGTACTGACCAGGTCCTGATAACAGCCCATCCCCAAGCATCGGCTTGGTGTGTTTGTAAAAGTAGCTCTTCTCGAATGTCCCTGGACTGTTTAGCACCACCTCCAGGTACTCCGGTTTGGTGATCAGGTACAACAAATCCGGTCCCATCCATATCTTGCTCAACTCCGGGTACTCCTCGTAGATCCGCATGAAGCGCTTGGCTATGACTGAAAGACAGGAAGTGACCACAACTCGATTAATTGTCGCATTACCTGCGGCGTCTCCGCGGAAGAACAGGTAGAAGCTGCCGATGAAGGGCAAAGGCAAGGGCCCCGGAACCTTCCGGGACAACTGGTAAAGCCGAAACCGCTTCCAGTGGAAGTGAATGGACCAGATGAGCCCCAGAACCGCTACAAGAACTAAAAGATACATGGTTGGTCGAATGGTTGAACCAAACTGCCCTCGCGGTCTTAACTTTACCTTGTCAATTTTTCTTGGAACCTTTCTCGTCTTGTGCAATTCAGCACAAGTGAATTGTGCATAAGTAATTGAAAATAATCGTGCAGCCTTCAATTGTATCAAGTGCAGTCAAGACACGCCTCCGCGATCTAAGAAGACGAAGGGAAGTCCACTGGGTTTGTTTTTGCATCGGCGATGCTGATGGAGTGGCCTTGGCTGTTTCTTGTGCGAGAATTTTTTGCACTTTTTGCAGTGGGACACTGGGAATAATTATTATGGAAAATGGGTTCGCTTCGAGTTAATTAGAAGGTGGAGATCTGTCACGCGACCGCACTTAAGTCATAAAAACGGTGCCTAAGCGTCAGAGGTGGGCTCGTCTAATTGGCTGATTCCCGGTTGGATAATTTTATGGCAATAAATGTGGGTTTATCAGTTTATGTAATTAGAGTGTAATTGAGGAATTTTATACATATAATAATATGTAGCGAAAAAATACAGAAAATACCAAATAAAAGAGTGCCTAGAGTAATAAACAAGATATGTTTGGTGAAAAATATCTAAGAAGAGAATAAAATTATATACAGGGTGTATCTGAAATACGTGTGTTAATTTTAACCAGTGGAAGAACTCGCCAATTTATGAAACTTTTCTCTATAACATTTTGAAAAATTCGCAAAACTTTCTATTTTTTTGTAACCATGAGCATTCAAGTTTTAATTATTTAATTTTTTCTATAGCAATGTAACTTTTTGACAAGGCTCCGTTTCTATGACAACAGAAAATTTTCGCCCTTACCCATAGGCGGGTTTCCATTTTTATGGTTAATTTGTTCCAAATTTTAAATCAGTTAGTAACGCTTTTTCGTAAAAAAATTCAAATAGAAAAAACGTTTCATTTGACAAGCTCTTTTACATGTTAAAATTCACACACTCATTTTAGATACACCCTGTATATCAAATGAATATTTTCTTCCAACATCCTTCGTATAAGAACATAACATTTAAGAGTTTAGAAAAAGGTATAAAAGATAAAGAAAACAAAAAAAGGAAGGAGAAGTGAATATAATAAAAGGAATAAAAAAATATTTGAGTGGAAAATAACAATAATGGAATAATGGTGTACTTAAGTGAAAATCTAAAATTAATGGCCAGATAATGTGCAATAATAAAAGAAAAATGATGGACAATATATAGAAAGATAGGAGTAAAGAATATGTAAGAGATAATAAAATAACTGGAAAACCTTTTAAAGCATAAACATCAAAAGGGATTAAAATGAGAAAATTAACGAAAGAAGAAGAAACAATAAAATAAAAGAATTTGAAATAAAAATTAATCAGTAGGAGAACAAGTAATCAAGTGAAGAAACAGAGAAAGATGAAATTAATTAGAGCGTATTGCCAAGTAAAAAATGGTGAACAGAAATTACTGAGTGTGAAGAAAAGAGATGAATTTAGACAAAAATCAAAAGATATTCAGAATTAAACACGGAAAGAAAGCATTTGTAAAACCGACAACGAGAAGCAAATGAATAGAAAACCTTCCACATTTGCTGAAATTGTTTGTGGTGTTCTTGTATATACCGGGTGTTCATTTAAATTTCCCGTCAAAGTAGCGTTGAAGAGTCGATTGTGGACGCAACACTCGTCAATCTGCAGAGAATACAAACAACGCTAAAAGTGAGGTTAGATTTAAACAGCTGATCCGTAATCTGTAATCCGTGGTGCGTTCACAATCGACTCTTCCACGCCTACTTTGCAAATATGTGATATAAAAAAATATTTGTGAGTGAATTCAATTATTATTATTGTAATCGAATCAACCGGTAAAACAATAAAGGTACGGCGCTTTAAAAAAATTATGGATATTTTGAAAGAGAAAAAATAAAAACAGAATGTTTTTTGTAATTTTTTTCACAAGAATTTTTCCAAAAAATTTGATTCACGCTCTACCTCATAACCCACTTCCAAAACCGGACTTTTTAAAAAATTTCTTCTACAAAAATGTTTAGAATAAATATTTTCGATTGTCACTTTCATTAAATTAAATGCAAAGCAGTGAACAATTATTTGTTATTACTAGTATGCCGACAATTCCATTTCTACAGCAAAAAACGCAATTTGCTAACCTCGTTGATGTCATTGAGGCCAAGTAATCGACTTTTTGCTCCTTATTTCATATTAATACCTCTCGATATTAAATAAACAATGAAAACTTCGTCTCGGATGTCTGTCAACCAGTTTAAGCGTTCATTAACCAGCCAAATGTCAAGAGTAACAAAAACAAAATTATTACTTATTTATTTATTTATTTATTTATTCGAAAATTACAAAAGGTGTCATTAAAAACGTCTTAGTAAAAGATCTTGTTCAGCATTTGTGATATCATTCTACAGGGTCGCTTGTGGGAAATTCCAGACCAATTAACAATCTCATTTGGTAATGAAGCAGAATTCAAACAATTTATTTTTTAGCATAATCAACAACAAGACGAATAAATTTGTTGTGGCAACGCTGGAAGGTGTTGATGCTTTAAAAAAAAATCATCATTCATCATTTTTGGAAATACGCTAGATTGCAGCAAGTACCAGACTGGTTGTCAAAGTGTAATGGTCGATGCTGTACTTTCAGGAGCGAAAATGTTGCTTGCGGTGTTCCTCAAGGCTCCATGCTTGGTCTTCTTCTATTAAAAAAAAAAAAACGAAATAACAAAATTATTACTCAATATTTAACCGGTGCCTCTGTAGTGTAACACGAGTTGCCCAGGTGCACGGATGACAGATGTCAAAATCGAAAGCAAGATGGCCGTTCAACGTTAAAAAGTAATATTGCAACAAGAGAACTAGGAATTACTGATGCTTTAAAATTTGAAAATTGTAGGTTTGAAAATTGTCATTTTACTGTAACTGCAGCAAAAGAAAATAAATGAGTTCATGTCCGATTTTTTTTTGTGATCCGCTTGAAGATAAAATAGTACTCGTATATATCATTCAGAGTAGAAGGTTTTTTTGTTCTTCGCCCAGGTGCCGACCTTGACTCCGTTTCGGTCTTCAATCTCTGGGCTTAGCACAAAAAGACTCACTTTTAATCATTGAAGGGCCGAAACCTTATAAACTTGACTCCTTAGCAAAATTATAAAAGACAAGTTCTTGATATCTTGGCAAAATACAAGTTATGCTAATGGTGCTGCTAGATTTCGCAAAAAGTGTTGCAATGATTTGTAGTTCAACCTTTGAAGGCCACATAGCATTACGATCTATTAACATAAATTTTGTTTTTTCAAAAAAATGGAGCAAGTTTACATGGTTACAGTGTTTTGTTTCTTTTTTTGGAAACAAGAAATTATTCGCGCAATGGTGCGAATGCTTTTTAGATGATTTTGAAGCACTAGTGCGCAAACGTCGAGTTCGCGCACTAGTGCTTCAAAATGCATTGGTCTTTTTGAGCATTTTGAAAATAATTTGACTTGATAATAATAAACTCTGGTTTACAAAACGTCATTTTTCCAATCTGGATGATGAAAATTTCGAAAGGGTGAAAATAAATCGCTATTAATTCGATTGACACTTTGGCAAGCGCCATCCTATTCACAAAGAGTATACATTATACAAATCAGACACAGTGTTCGTTTCAAAAAATATTGTACTAACTTCGATTCAAGAAGACGTATTCGGCACATTCGCGCAAATGAAGCACTCGCTCCTTCGTCGCTCGTGCCTCAGATAATGCGCTCATGTGCGAAAAAAGTTTTTTAACGTCCGTCAAAAAAAGTGCAAGTTTTTTCATTCGTTTGCGTTCATAAAATATGTGATTTTTGAATCTGTCAAGAAACGTTAAAAAAAAGTGCCATAGCGGTTCATTTTTGCACGCATTTTGCGTTAAAAAAGTGCCGTAGTGTGTCATTTTTTAACGCAATTATAAAATTTTTCATTCATAATTATATAAGTAGTAGTTTTTTAACGAGTTCATCTGTAAATTGGAATTATTTTGGCATGAGTGGGCCAATTTAAAAAGCGAGTAAAACGACCGTTATCTAAACTTACGGAGGCCAAAAATTTTTTGTATGCAACTCGTTAGTAAAGTATCCTTTTTTTACTCGGCGGATTTGCGCACTCGCTTCGCTCGAGCGGCAAAGTTTCCGTCTCGTAAAAAAAGTATTACTTTACGCACTCGTTGCATAAATAACTATTCTCGCACTCATTTCGTAAATAAATATTAAAAAATTGTGGGACGCTTCAGTTGTCGTCCATAATTTATTTTTATTATTTTAAAAAATGTTAACCCAAAGCTGAACTTTTTAAAAACAATAAAACCAAAGCGAGTATTTTTGAGGAACATATATTTTACACAAAAGTGATAAAATTACATAGGCAATAAATAAAATAAAAATAAATTATTCTTTCTTTAATAAAAGTTTAATGAAATTTATATGTCGAGCAAATTGTTGAAAGAACCTTGACCGCCGGCTATACTTCATGAGCCACTCTGTATATCGGAAATGAAAAATAAATAAATAATTACTGGCTAGCAGATGTTTTTTTAATGCACTTTTATTAATAAGATATAAAAGAATTACGCAAATATTTTATGCCGCTTGATTGCACACCATAAAATCATTATTGTACAATAAACCTTTTCATATTCAAATGATCTGCAGTAAATTAGCAGTTTCCATAAGCAGTCACCAACAAGAATTTAATTATTAGCCAGATGTCAACAATCAAGGTCACAAAATAGTTCTAATAGTTATTAATTAATAAAAATTACTATTACTCTACAATAGATGACCTTTCGTCCTGTCTGATTACTTTCAACAATTTTTTTCCACTGGCGTCTCAACTGTAGACATTTCTGTAAAAATAGTCAACCTTCGGCTAACTGGTTCGCGCAATTTGCATTTTTGAGTGACAAAAATAGTAAAACGTTCAAATAAATATCTGTATTAAATGATCGAGAACAGCCACTTTCTGAACTTGCTGACGTCGGTGAAGACGACGTAGTTGGACAGGTCGCAGGATTGCTTCACCGAGTCGTAGGTCGAGATGGAGACGACGCCTCGCAGGAACCACTTCCCGTTCCGCTGCATGATGAAGCCGCTCCCGCTGTCGCCGTTGCAGGGGCCCTCCCCGTTTCTCTTACCTGCAACAATCCGTCACAATTATACCATTCAATCCGCGTCATTCCACATGCAAAGATTATTGGCGCCACTTTACTGGCGCCAGTTTAGTTTAAAATAATTTGGGCTGGCGCCACTAATCGTTGCGCCACGACGCCGATCTCCCAGTGAGGCCAGTGGTATTGGCGCTGTTAAACTGGCGCATCCCTGGCGCCAATAATCTTTGCGTCTGGCCGGCTGGCGTTAGTACCGGCGCAGAAGGTCCTCGCGGAAGTGATGAACGCGAAGGCCTCCGCCGAGCGCAGACACTGCTCCTGGCTGACCACGGGGATGTTGATCTGTCTGGGCTCCGCCGTCATGACGGAGTCGGTCTCGTCGCGCCCCCAGCCCACCACCTTGCCCTGCTGGCCGACGATGCGGTCCACGTCATCCGACCCCGACCACATGCAGATGGGTCGGATGTACTTGGTGAACTGGAGGTCCTCGCTGAGGACGACGACGGCGATGTCGGCGTCGGAGGTGAGGGGGACGTAGTCGGGGTGGACGCGGATCTCTTTAGCTTCGACCATCTTCTCGCCCTCGCTCAACGTCCACTTCTTGATGTTGTGCTTGCCCAAGACGAAGATGAGCTTGTCGGCAGGAATGGGTTTGCGGCTGCGGTGGAGGCAGTGGGCGGCTGCAACAAACATGTCACTCAGTAACAATAATAGAGGACACAGAAGTGGTACGCGCCAAATATCTCAACTGAGATACCGAAGTATAGTTTTCTCAATTTGATTGTAGGTCGTAAAATTTTATTATTATCACTTGAAGTACCATAAAATTTTACGACCTACAACCAAATTGAGAAAACAGTACTGTACTGTTTTTTTACCTGTGACGATGTGCCTTTTGGACACCAAAGTAGCGCTGCATTTGTACTCGAGTCCGGTGCTGGTGACCAAGAACATCGCCGCCAGCCACGGAAAAGCTCCGGCGGGTGCGGCGTTTCCGTTCACCACCAGGGGATTAGGTACCATCGAGATGCCGCATTCTTGTGATGGTGGCGATGGAGATTTCGAAACGGGTGGAGGAGTCTGGAAGACTCTGGACGGCGTTTTCGGCGTGTTCGATGGCGGCGCTCGACTATTAAGAAAAGGGTTTTCTGGGACTGTAAGTTAGATCGTAGTCGTACTTTTAGTACTAGAAGATACACTTTTTGGAAAGGTTAGAGGAGTTAGAAAATTTAAAAAATATGTACATTGGTGTGCGGGTTAGTGTAACATGTAAGTATTAAATTGGCCCATGCGTTATGTACCCAGTCGTACCTCAAGTAAATTAAATTGCTCGATGTGCAACATACAGGGTGAGTCAGAATTCCACCGACAAACTTTCAGGGCTGATTCTATGATCAAAAATTATCATAAAATTCTTAATGCATATGGGGTCAAAAACGCTTAGTTTGCGAGATAATCGACTAAAAAGTTTTACCAAAATAAAAAGGAGCTATGTACAATTTACAAAAATAGTCAAAATTGCGCCCCCCTGTTCAATGCACAGATGACTCCATAAAATCCAAGGGATTCAGATCGTAATTGTTTTTACGTTTTTTGTTGATTATCTCACAAACTAACCGTTTTTGACCCAATATCTATTAAAAGTTTTATGCTTATTTTTGATCATAGAATTAGCCCTGAGAGTTTGTTGGTGGAATTCTGACACACCCTGTATACATATACATGTAAGTAAAATTGACTTTAATGAAATTTTTGGCATTATCTGCGCCATACAGAAGACATTTTAGCAGTTCTTTACAATTTTTGTCTGTCTGTCTATCTGTTTGTTACGAGTTAACTCGAAAACTCATGGAGCGATTTTCTTCAAAAAATATTGTTAGAAAGAAGAGATCGTTGGTTGTGTTCTGCACTTAGCTTCATTCCAATATAACGTCGGATAGTTTTGCAATAACAATAAATCTGTGACTACTATGTAGGAATCTACGTTACGTCTTACGTTTTCCGTTATAGCTGAATTTCTTATTAATTTATCGTTATTATTTTTATTATCCTTTTGAGTTCTTTTAATTTATTCATTTATTTTCGGATATATTTTAATTTCGAAACACCTCAAGTAGACATTTACACATTTGTTTTCGGAGAAACTTAAAAAAAAAACCTGCTTATAATTATGTCATCACTCATCACATTCCGTAAAACAATCTAGCAAAGCTGCGGGAAGAGCTAGTTCTAAATAAAAATGGCGTCGTAAGTTTAAAAAAAAATGTGTTTAAGTACTATCGACAAACAAGCTTAGCATATTTTAAAATGTTAATAATAATTAAAAATCGAAATAAGATTTAAAAGATATTAAAAAAACATATAATTAACAAACTGGAATCTGTTTTGCATAATAATTAAGTACTAATCTTATTACATCAGAGTTGTATTGACAGTTTAACCACACGAACGACACTAGTGCCATCTACAAGCGATCGGGTACAGTACTCGTTGTATTTACCCAAATACAGTGACTTTAGCTTTTACCTACATTTAGTACTCTTTCATATCTGCTTCGACTGTGTTACATACACCAAAGATGTCGCCACTCACTATCTCTACTCATAGATGTACTGCATAGCCTGCTAGATGTGATGAAATATGTTTTTGCAAAAATGAATGAAAATGTATTTTTTTTACAACTTTCGATTTTTTTTTTTGACATTTATTTTGACAACCAGTGGTCATCAAAACGATTTAGTTTTGGTTAACTTGACACTTGACAACTTGACACTCGTTAGGTATACGCTTGCCAGTTTTGTCCCACAGAGATTCAATAGGACATAGTTCTGGAAACAAAACGTTCGTATTAGACTAGGTTTTTGCAGTTTACTGATTGGAAACAATAATGCAGTTCTTTTTCTTCTTCAGTGTAAAATGTAGGTTTTTTTTTTTGTTTTGTTTTTATCTCCTTCAATAGAATGAGGTGTTGCAATTTACCCAAAGGCGATTATCAAAGTGAATCACCGAAGGTGCAACCGCAACCGCATTTATTAGCGCAATCTGACATTTATCTTGGAAACAAAAGAGTTGATCCCATATATCACGTTAGCGATGATCACGGAGGTCAAGAACTTGGAGATTTACAATTTTCATGAGGCAAAAATGTTAAATGTTAAAATAGCAAAAAATCATTAACTTGTTAATGGGCAGTCCATGCGGTTAAAATTTGGGTTGGCTCCAGCCCATTTGGGCTACTACTCACACAGGAGGTCATTATTGGGCAACGAGTTCGGACTAGTTCGGCGCGTCGTCGATTTAATGGTGGGGGTAGGGGTGGTGGTGTAGAGATTGTCCAAAAACCGGTTCGTGGTGTGCTGGAGGTTAAAATCGAGAAAACTGTTACTTCCACTGTTTGTGTTAGGCTTCGGCAAGAACTGATTTTCTGGGGTTTTACTCCCTTTGTCAGCACCAAACAAAAAGGGGTTGGTCGGGGTTTTGCCGCCGCTCGTGTTGCCTGTTTGCAGGAAGAAGTTGCCACCTTTGCCACTGTTGCCGCTTGTTGGGTCGTTGACGGGGACGAAGGTGTTGCCGACGGCCAAGGGGTTGACGGTCAGGCTGTGCTGCAGGTTGATTCTGCTCAAGACGTTGATCCAGTCGCCTACTAAAAGGGTGGGTCAAGAAAATATTATTTTAATCATGTTTTTGGGGGATTTACGTTGGAGCGGCGGTCCCGAACAGACTACTTGGTCGTTGACCATAATCATGGTGATTCTGGGGGGGATGTTCTCCCATCGAGGGAAGAACAGTTTGTAGCGGATAGGGCGGCGGTGGTGGATGTCATCGGAAATTTGTTCTCTGGAGTTGGACACTTCGATTCGACCGTTGAAGTTCTGGAAAATGTGTAACTTTTTGAAATGAGCTTTGGAAAATATGGAAAAATGTCAAGAAGAAAGATGTTATTTTCATTTCTTTTATTTATTTGAGTGCGGTTTTTTCCTTGTGGGGGTCAAGCCAAAACAAATGAAGAAAAAAGAATGAAAACCCGTAAAAATTCTTTTCATAAAATCGAATTTGAATTATGCGTGAGGGAAAGACAGTGAGCGAAAGTGAAACCTTCACCCATTGGTAACTATAGATATAGACTTACTCTATACGAAGGTATCCAACAAAGAATATTTTAAGAACAAATTGAAAAGTATGGGTCTAAGGAGATAACAAAAATAAATAAGTACTGAATAAAACGAGAAAATTTAATTTTTAAAACAATAAAATGTCAAAATGTTTTTTCCGTTTTTTTTTTTATATTAAAAAATCAAGATCAAGACTTGAAAAACATGAAACTTAAATTTGTCTACCAAAACAAACAACATTATTATACAGGGTGATTCAAAACGAACGCACCAACTACTAGCAGTTGTACAGAATACAGTGAGAAGAACATAAAAAAATTGAAAAAAAAATTTTTCCCAACTTCCATTAAAAGTTACAGCATGTTAAAGTTAGAAAATTTTAACCAAAAATATTCGTAAAAAAAAATGTTTTTTGTTCCAATTATACTAGACAGAGTATTCATTCAATTGCAATAACATTCACTAATTAAATTATTTTTCTTTTGGTCCATTTGCTTTTTTAAAAACCAAAAATTTTTGTTACACAATTTTTGAATATGTAAATCTTAGTCCATTAATCATGTGCTTGTATATGTCAACAAAAAAAGAGAAAATTTGGAAAAATAAAAAAAAACACAAAAGAGCATCAAGAGAACATTTGTATTATTTTTTTCACGTTCCTCGCACTCTACTTGATACGATTACAAGTAGTTGGTGCGGTCGTTTTGATTCACCCTGTATACATAATTGTTATTAACTTATTAAATAAAGAAACTTTTTATTTGTTTATTATTTTTTGTGTTGGTAAAAATTTAAAAAGGATTTTGAGTAATTAAAATGGAAAAAATTGAAGAAGAAAAATGTAGTGGTGAAAAAATTAAAAGGCCAACACAGGAGAGAAAATAAAAGGAAAAAAAAATGTATACTAGATAGACGTAAATGTAGGCATAGATCTGAGGGCACGATAAAAATAAAATAGTGAAAACTTAAAAAAATGGAAAAAAGTTTTTTTAAAAGGACAATATTTTAAAATATCACTTTAGGGCTTCAAATGAATTTTAGATTATCTAAATATCTATAGTTATTAAAGAAATCATGAAGAGAAGGTCCTGCAAAGAAGGAAAAATAAACTCTACTGACACTGGCAAAGAGATATCTCTATTGATTGTTATCAGATATTTATTAAGTCAGAAATACTTCCTTCGTCTTTTTTTATTGATTGGAATCTGTTGTTTTCATTTATTTTATGTACTTATTTGTTTGTTGTTTTTTCCTTGTGATGGTGAACCAAATGACAGAAATTGATGTTTTTGAAATAACAAATAAGGAATAAAAGAAAAAGAAATCTCGACTTTGGACTTAAAAATTACAAAATAAAACAAAAAATAATTAATTAATAGTTAATTTCAAAAATTGGCAACACCTTAAAAATATTTTGGGAAATTACGAATCGCGAAGGAAAAAAATAAAAAGTAAAATTTACTGTTCAGTAAAGTAAAAGTAACAACACTAAGGAGTGAAAATAATGAATTATGTAATTATTTACAGAAAGAGTGAGCGAAGGCAGGGCTTTCGTTCACGCGAATTGCGATGCAATTGTAAGTGAATGAAAGTGGCCTTACTTTCGAGTGCTCTATTTGTATTCAAAATTTTAAATAAAAACAAATCACATATTTGGACAGATCTGTTGCTATGGAATAAAATAAAATAAAAAATAAACAAGGTTCTCTGGAAATGCATGATGAATTGAATTTCAATTATGCGTGAGTGAAAACCAGTGAGTGAAAGACAGTGAGCGAAAAACGATAAGCTAAAATGACGTGAATGAAAGAGAAACCACCCACTGGTAACTATTTACACAGACTCACTTTCTGGGGAAGTATGGAACGAAAAGCATTAGTACATAGAGATAAATGTAAGAAAAACAACAATATACAAAAACCACAAAATTTTTATGTGTCTTATGGATAAAGACGGTCAAATTTATTTTGTTTTGTGTCGAACCTGTCATTTTTATTTTATTTATTCATTCTCATTCTTCATTTTTTCGTGATCAAGTAGTCTGACGCTTTTGTTTCGACGAACGTACGACGTAGCTTCCGCGAGCTGTCAAAACACAGATGACAAATGTCAAATGTCACTGATTCAGCGAACAAGGAATTACTTCTTTCGCCAAAAACAAAGAGACCTGCGTTTGTAAGAAAGAGAGAGGAAGAGCTCATAAATATTGAATAATGATAGATAATTATTATGATTATTATTCTGAAAAATGTGTGTTTTTTTTTAAATGTAATATGTAATTGAATTTAATTTTCGTGTTAGCACCTCGAGTGTTATGTAACGGCAACGTCCGCCATAAAATATCGCACAAACCATTGTTAAAAAAAATATACTGAATTGGAGAAACCGCGAACCGCGATTGTAGATCCTTCCCCGGCGCACTCGTCATTCACATCGCGACCGATTAATCTCGAATGTCGTGACTTAAGCGTCAGTTTTTCTCAAGTCGCTCAACATTTAACAGGATGTGCGATGTTCTAAGCGGCGACCTTGAACTTAGGCGGCACCAAATGACACAACAAATCGCGATTGGCGATAAATCAGAGGCGATCGCGCGTTTCTGTGTCACCTGGCTGTTAAAAAACGGGATTCCCCTCACGTCTACGTGGTTTCCGACGGACAGCTCCACGTTCAGCTTGACGACGTTCTGGTCGAGGGAGTAGACCCCGATGGTGCCGTACAGCTCGCCGTTCTGGTCCAGCCGGTACTGGAAGGTGTCGGGGCAGGGGCTGGAGTAGCGCTGGGGGCTGACGATCATCCCTCGGCTGGCCAGGATGCATCCGTGCAGCAGGAGGAGGCGCGACACTTTCACCAGGACCAGTTCGAGGCACATTTTCGCGACGGCTCACTTCGACCACTGTCGCATCTTCGGCTGGAGATGGACCTGCAAAGAGAAACAATCGGTAGCGGTTGAGTGGCGGCATTGGCGGCGTTTGGTTCCGCTGGGAAAAAGCGCGAAATCGGCAGAGCGGAAGCCCCAGGATTGTGCAAATGGAAGAAGTGCTGATTGGTGGGGTTGCGACTAGTTTAACTGAAAGGGTTTGAGCTTTGAAAAAGGAATATATTTGTTAAAACTAGGGAATTTGTTTTTGATGAATATAAAAAAATTCCGGTAGACACTATGGTGGAAAATATTTTTTTTAACAAATAGCAACGAAAGGAAGATAACAAGTTACAAAACCACTGATCGGACTGGAAGAATCTGAAGGATCTGAGCTTTGAAAAAGGAATATACATATTTGTCAAAGCTAGGGAATTTGTTTTTGATAAATATTTTAAAAATCCCCTAGACGCTATCATGGAAATATTTTTTTATCAAATAGAAACGAAAGGAAGATAACAAGATATAAAACCACTGATAGGACTGGAAGAATCTGAAGGATCTGAGTTTTGAAAAAGGAATACATTTGTGAAAGCTAGGGAATTTGTTTTTGATGAATATAAACAAAAATCCCTAGACACTATGGTGGAAAAATATTTTTTTTTAACAAATAGCAACGAAAGGAAGATAACAAGTTACAAAACCACTGATAGGACTGGAAGAATCTGGAGGATCTGAGCCTTGAAAAAGGAATATACATATTTGTCAAAGCTAGGAAATTTGTGTTTGATAAATATAAAAAAAATCCCCTAGACGCTATCTTGGAAAATATTTTTTTAACAAATAGAAACGAAAGGAAGATAACAAGATACAAAACCACTGATAGGACTGGAAGAATCTGAAGGATCTGAGTTTTGAAAAAGGAATACATTTGTGAAAGCTAGGGAATTTGTTTTTGATGAATATAAACAAAAATCCCTAGACACTATGGTGGAAAAATATTTTTTTTTAACAAATAGCAACGAAAGGAAGATAACAAGTTACAAAACCACTGATAGGACTGGAAGAATCTGGAGGATCTGAGCCTTGAAAAAGGAATATACATATTTGTCAAAGCTAGGAAATTTGTGTTTGATAAATATAAAAAAAAAATCCCCTAGACGCTATCTTGGAAAATATTTTTTTAACAAATAGAAAGGAAAGGAAGATAACAAGATACAAAACCACTGATAGGACTGGAAGAATCTGAAGGTTCTGAGCTTCAAAAAAGGAATACATTTGTGAAAGCTAGGGAATTTATTTTTGATGAATATAAAAAAATTCCCCTATACAAAATACAAATACGAAAATTGAAAAATAAAACAATAGAATGTGACAATCTAGTTTTGAGGATATTTCAGGAATTGAAAAAATGTTGTTTCGGTGCTTTAAAAATTTCGAATTAGAGGTTCTTGTTGTACAATATTAAAAAAACTTAATGAATAATTTATGAGGTTCTGAACGGGAGAAAAAAAAGTAGGAGTTGTCGACATTGATATTATTGAATCGTGAAAGTTTGATCCGTTTTACCGAATAGGATGTGATTTATTGATTGTTATCAAATAATTAAACTGAAATTTATTTGTTTTGTATTATTTTTGTTGAATGTATATTTGTTATTTTCATTTTTTCATTTATGTATTTATTTGCTGTTTCTTCGTTGTGACGGTGAACTGTAGAATAGGGAGTTATTTCTTTTTGAATCTAGAGTAAAATTTGAAAGGTTAAAAAATTAAATGCAACAGGATAGAAAAATGTCATGAGAAATTAAATGTTTAACGTTAAATCAAGAAAAGGGACTAATGTTAGGGGATGAAAATGAAAGGAGAAAAATATTAAAAAGCTGGGAAGAAATACAGATGGGATAAGAATAATTGATGTATAATAATGTTAATAATAGTACATTCTTCAATGAGCGTATTCAAGAGGATGAAAATTCCTACACGAGCCGTAGGCGAGTGAATAATAGCCATTATACGCGAATTGAAGACTATTCTTTCTCCACGACTATACCAAGAAAAATTGTGCCTCGTTTAGCGGTTGCTAAGCGATTCGCGACTTATTTTTTACAAACGCATCCGATTGGCGACCTGCCGTAGAAAGAAAATCCGACGGATGTGATTGGTCGACAATCGTGGATTTCAGTATATTCTAACACGGGGCGTGGAAGAATGCATTCGTTCTTTAATAGTCGTAGAGAAAATATTTATTATTAACAAAGCACTTTCTATGACGTAATATTTTTTTATATGTATAAAAAGACGTTATGTATAGATTCATTACAAATAAACGATTTATGAAGAAAGAACAAGAAATATGGAATCAAAATAATTATATTACAATGTATAATTTGAAAATTAAAACAAGGGTGCAAATTAGAAAAAATAACATAAAAAACTCGTTTTATAAGGGCATTGGCGCACTCGTCCCATAGAAAACCCCCCTACGGCTCGTTTTCTACACTTGTGACTCGTGCGCCAAATCAACCCTTATAAAACTCGTTCTTTAATATACTAATGTATTGAAATCACAATTTAATGAAGGTATTGAAGGTACTAAAGGTACTAAACATAGACTTGTGGAAAAGGAAAAACCAATACAAAAGCTAACAAAGAATTCAAGACAAATAAAAAAATCTTTGGACATTTTTTGATGTGAAGTGTGAACCTTTGAAACTTCAACAACAAATAATGAGTGTGCACTAAAAATTAAAGGCTTTGAATTCAATCACAACGGGATTTTCACATTCTGTTTACTGTAATAGCGTGTAAATAACGATTAAATTTGTAGTACAACTGCAAAAATGCAAAAAAATCCGAGTAAGTTTAAAGTATAAATACTTAAACATGTTTCACTTAAAACGATGTCTGATGGCTATCTCATTATTATCCCACGCGTTCACTGTGAAATAAATTTTCATAAAATTATTAGTAAAAACTCATTTTTTTGATAAGTAGGAACTGCATCATTGTCAACGCAAAATGAAATCATGGGAAATTCTGACACACTCATTCTTTTAATTAAATCTCTGTGTACACAAAATTTCGGCGCGTTGGTAATTATCAAGCTGTGAAATGTAGTTTACTAACTGGACTCGACTGGTAGCGAAAATTCCCCGTCATTTTGCTAAACGGTAGTTCTTCGGTAGAGCAATTGCTACTGTTAAAACCCAGGAAACAATTCGAAGAGTTTCCGTTGGTCAACCACAGATAAAGAATCAAGTGTTTTTTAACACTCAACACGACTTCCCCGTGTATTAAGTAATACAACTGATTTATATTCAAAGTCAGAGTCAGAATTAATTATTATTCTGTCAACTAATTTTGTGTACTAGTGGTAGAGAAAAAAATGGATGGTCGGAATGGGAATCGAACCCGGGTCTTCACTATTTGCGGAAATGTTCTCACCCCTACGCCACCAAACGCAACACGCAAGTGAAGAAACTTGTTACAATGAGTGTTGTCTAAACAAAATTTTGGAAAATGGTACTAGGAAAGAATTTTTAAGATAAATGTGTTTTACTAGCTTAGAAAAAATTAGTGAAACAAAATTATTAAGTTTAATTAATTGTTTTTAAGTAAGTACCATACTGTTCATTATTTGTTGTCCTTGAGACAATAGTAAGTATTCATTATTATTTGACAACTCATCAATTAATCACAGGAACGAGTAACATTTTCATTTTAGTAAAGAGTAATTATTGGTTGTTTTAGGTGAATTATAAATGTGCATACGTACAGTCATGTTCAAATACATCTGATAACTTTTTTTGGGTTTTAAATGTGACTTCAAGCTGTTAATTAATTAACATTTTATTAAAAAAATATTTTGGCAATTCAATGATTATTATTTTATTATCATTAGGCATTTTGAGGCAAAATTGCTTTGAAAAATATAATTAGGTACTTGTCAACTTTGAAAATAAATGAAAAAATCGATGGAAATATTGTTCAATGTTCAGCCACATTACCCCGAAAAATAAAATTGTTCCAGATTTATCTGAACATGACTGTACATACATACATATGTGTAGATTTAATGAAAACGGTTAATTTTGTAATTTGGAAAATCAGTAAAGGAATAAAATAAAAATCAGGAAAGAAATATTTACTGATTAAGCTGTTTGCGGTTTGAAAGATACAATGTTGCATGACATTCTTTTGTTTGTACTAGACACGTATCTATTTATAGGACAAGTGTCAACAATAAGTTTCTATTTCGCATATTTAACAAGCAATAATGGTAATTTTTTTTATTGTTTCCTGTACGAAAAACCTAAAAAATCGATTAGTTAACATCTTAAAATAGGTAAAAATCTAAAAGTGTTATTTTATATTACAAAGATAAAGATTTTAGAATTATTTTTGGTTAAAAAATTAAGTTTAAAAATATATTTGTGAATACCGTACCTACCTACTGCTTAATAGGCAGTCCTGGCCAAAGTGCTTTCCAAAATAACAGTATTCGTTTTTAATATTTCTATTAAAAAAAAGATAAACGATAATTTTTGAGAAAATTAAAAAATAGGGACATGACTGTAATCACAATTTGATATTTTTGAGTTGTCTTTGACTGCTCTTGATCACACAATTGACATTATTAATTTCTGCAATTTTTGTATTTTTTAAAATACATATGAATATTTTTATCAAGGAATGATAAGTTTTTTGATCATTTACATAATCAAGCATTCACTGCGCTCTGTGCTGCGCCACCTCATTGGTCAAATTTATTTATTATTATATACAGGGTAAAATTGATATGTATTAGAATATTAAAACCCTAGAATCTTCTGACCATTGATATCAAGTTAAGGAGAATGCACATAATATTTTTGTTTTACAATACAAACATTTCCGATAATAATGCGGAATCTGGGAAAGTGCCCCGAATGCTTGCAGCGTTTCCACGTTGAATCGCAAGGGAAATATTAATATCAAAAAATTATGGAGTGCAATACAAAAAAGGTGCAAAAAGTTTTTGGTTTTCATTTATAATATTCTTAGACGTTTTTGCGGCTCTGAGTATTTAAAGAGGGGGTTCTGTTTTGGGGGCTATTTCATTCACAGTAAAGTTTTGACGCTCTGTTTTTGCAGCTACTTATTTTTGGATTTATTAGAGCGTCTCGTTCGGGATAGAATTACATAGGTTAAATTGGACTTTATGAATTTAAAATCTTTAACCGCATTTTCGGTTTATTCATTTATTGAGGATGCTATGGTTTACATATTATGATGCATTTCAGTTTCACCCTGTATATTATTAATTATTAATTAACGTGATTTTTTATTTTATAAATTGTCATGGCTGGATTTATTGTTTTTGGCATTAAATATGTATTAAATAATTATTAAATTATTCTCACAACAAAAAAGTATCACAAGATTAAAAATATCATCACTGGTTACAGAATTTTACAAATTTGTATTTATGAACACTTATTAAAAAGACAAACATTTAAAATGTTTTTATAAAGTAGGTTAACATTATGGACCTTTTGTCAGTTAAATTTACAAAAGAAATTGTTCAGATTTTTTTAATACCTCACAATAAAAAATATCGATATTAATGAATATAAATAAATTGCAGTAAAAGAGTTACGTCATATTGATTGACAATCCGAATCTGATTACAAAATGTATGTTTTAAGATTTCGACAAATAATTCAAAATTTGACAAATGTATAAAAGACTACTTATATCGAAAAAAATTATTGAATAAGAATCAGTCAAGTCAGATAATTAAAACATCATCAACTTAACAGAAGTTTCTAAATTTTTTTAAAATATTTCTTGTTTTAGCGGCGCTGTAGACACCAGAAGTTCCAGATCTCCTCTGGAATCTCCTATTATATCAAGAGATCAAATTAATTTATAATCGAGTCATCCATGGATGCTTAATTGTGGGATCTAAAGTTACGTCATTTTAAAGACTTTTTACAATTGATTTGGTTTTCAAAAATTTTGATAATGTACTTTTAAACAGATCCGAAGAAACTGTATTCTCCACATGTAATTTTGTGATTAATTTCAGTTTTTCGTCAGATAAATTTAATTCAGTTCGTTGTAACTTTAGCCACATTTCCTGTCAACTGATAAGACCTAACCTGTGTTTCGCGCTGTGTTTATTGGAGCGTGGCGTTCAAGTAACGACATACGATTTCGGATTCACTGATGACTTGAATACAAAACATTTTTCTATACAATATTACATAATTTGGCCTTGGAAAGACAGTATCCAAAATGATCACCTCCCAAAGGCAGCTTACGCAACTTATCAAATAATTGTCGATTTTTAATGATGATGTGTTAATTTCCAAGAAAACTAAACACGTTGTACTATTTGCTTGCAAAGGAGCAAAAATTGTTAAGTAATTATTTTGCCAACCTTTCAAACAATAGAACCCAAAACAAGACAAAGAGAGTAAGTACCGACTGAACTGATCACGTTTTGCAAGTCTTCACCCCAAACATTTTTTCTGAAAACTTACAAAGCAAATGTCAACAATATAGTTTCGATTTCGCATTTTACTACTAAGTCGAGGACAGATTTATACTTTGAAGCAAAAAAAGTATTATACAGGGTGTCTCAAAATTCGCGAATTCCGAATTCAGAGCGTTGTAGGGGATCACTTCAGTAGTCCGAATATGGAAATAAAAAAAATCGGGACTCCCCCCACAAAGATACATTGGTCTGAAAGTGCACTCTTTGAAGTGCATTTTCTTCAAATACAGGCTGAAAAGTTCAGTGTTCATTATTATTTATGGTGTAGATGATTGTGGAAAATAATAACGTAAAACAATTTTTTGAAGAATAGATTTACTTTTGAGCTTCACTGGGTCCTTCCCTACCATGCTCTGAATTCGGAATTCGCGAATTTTGAGACACCCTGTAGATATGTATTTACAAAATAAATTAATATTTTATCTAGAAAAACCCCCAAGATAACAACTATTTTTTCACACTATCATTATCGAAAACAACAAAACAATAACAGCTCTCGGGCAATATAATCTGCATTATTTTTTATCTGTGTTATATTTCTCTTTGTTCTGGAGTCTTCTGGTTATTTAAGATTCTTAAACCACTACTAGTAACCCTAGGCATGATATTTAGGTACTTTGCAAGAAAATATACGAGGAAATACAAAGTGTCTATAAAAGAATGTAAGTATATCAAGAGTCTTGTGGAATTCGAATATATTTTATTTTGTCTGTGATATTCTTTTCTTTAGCAACATCTCTTAGTTCTTTCAGCGTTTGATCTTCGCTTTGCTCATCAGTGGACAAAGTTTCTGTCAAGTTTGCTGACCTGATTTCGTTGAGCAGGATATTTAAATTGACTGTTTTAGTCATAGTCATAGGACGGTTCGAGTCGAAAACGTGTTGTTCCATTTCTGGATCAAACTTGAAGGCAAATTGCTCCAACTAGAAGTCAACTCTACTCACGTGAGAAACTGTTTGACCGCAAAGAGCTTTCAACGAACGCACTTATCGCCAATTACAGTTTGATTGTTGACAAACAGCGACACACCGGCGACAATTAATCAACAAACGCTCGCGTCACAACCCTTGTGATGACAGCCTCGCACATCACAACTCATCACCGACTCGACACTCACTGGGCCACCTATATCGCACGATAAGAGGAAGAGAAACTGAGAGGCGTGTGCGTTATTGTCTGTGTATTTATCCGGGTGTTTGGGGAAATCCTCGGAGGCATTGGCGACGACGAACGGGGGACTATCACGAGTCGACCATGCTTCGACAATTCGTCTGTTGTGATGGATTTTGCGCAACATCACCCACCGCAGTGCGAGCTTTGTGAATCATTTTTTGTCTGCGTATCGTCACTATCAGGATCGTCAGCCGGATTGGGATTACTCAGCCGCAAGACATACGTGCCTGTTGCGCGTCCTAGTTTCGTTTTTTCTTTGCTTCGACGTAGAGAATTGTGGATGGCAGGATGTGAATGGACGTAATTGGAGTTCGTCATTGATTGTCGATGGGATTGTTTGGGAAATAGGAAGTAGGCAATAATAAGAGTCGAGGATATTACTACTAATAAGATTGTTGTGAAATAATTTCAACGCTCTGTTGAAAAACTCTTGAAAATAATTCGACTTTTAGAAGGGTGGTGGAAACAGAGAGATCTAAGATATTTTGATGTTTTCCGCCGCTTGATCTACTTTTCATACGCCATTATCCTGAAAACTATTAGTCTGAGCGAAATTTTGGACATGACAAAATTTATTCAGAATTAAATACCTAAGCTACAAAAAATATTTGGATAATTTTCCACAAATCATGTTATCTGATCGAGAATTTTTTTTGAATCTTCATTTGTATCCTTAGTTTACCAACGGGTGAAAAATTTTTTTGGCTCCATCAGCATTCTTGTTATTTAAGAAGAAACTAACTTTAAATTCATTTCACTACTTTGGAAACTGAAAATTCGGAATTTGATTATTATTTCGTAGAAAACTAGTCATTGCAATAATTAAGAGTTGCTTTGTTGGTACAGGTTTGAAAAGTAAAGTTTTAACCACAAGGGAATTATTTTAATAGTTATTTGTATACCAAGGCCAAAAAGTGCATCTTTTTCGTTCGAGGCCGAGATTTCTGGCCGAGGCGCAGCCGAGGCTTAAAACAGGCGAGGACAACAGGCAGTTTTTGGCAGAGGTGCACATACTGTTTTTTAGGCGATCGCACGAACTACAAAGCAAAAGACATCATTGGAAAAATTATAAATTTATTTTCAAATATGTATATAAATTTATTAATAGTTACATATTAACTATTTTTTATAGTATTTTTTATCAGCTTGGCAACAAAACAAATTTACTTAATTTACGGTGACAGGACAATTGTTGCAATTATCATCTGCGATCTCTGGCGGCGTATTAGACATTTCTTCAGCACTTTCGCTGTTGCTAGCGATTATATGAACATTGATTTTCTTATTATGCAGCAAATAAGCACCAGAAATCAACACTCTTTCGAACAAATAAAATAAGTACTTTGGTTAGATTTAACTGTCCAACATTCATTTGTTTTTTGTCGGTTTACTCCTTTTTGTCGGTTTCTTTGTTAACTTGCTAAACAGATCAACAGATGGCGCCACGGCCAGCTTCCGAAAAAGTGCGTCCGAAAAAAGTTACTTTTCGTCCGCTTGTGAGTGCGGAAAGTTACAGTACTACTGTATTTAGTTTAACATAACTAGAATCTATCTATATGTCAGAGAGGATTGTTTTTTTCTTTTCTTCTTACGATAACATTTTTCTTTGTCGCTATTGTTCTGTTTGTATTTTTAATTGGGTTCAAAAATTTTGCACACTCAGTGTTTATCGTCCCTAGTTCAAGAGTTCAAGACCCAAACAAACACTTTGCGATGTTTCTCCATGAATAGAGTCATTCAGTCCTCCAAACCAAAATTAATATTCTGACATCTTGTCAATATGCCTGTTCGCAACAGGGTCTCAAACAGTTCCCAAGACCACAACAGGTAAATTATTATTCACCAGTTCTAAGCTTCTAAGGGAAAACACTACAGTCCTTGTATCAACTGACCTTCACGATCTCTTTCTAGAGTGATATTCAAATTCGTGGCAGCATTCCAGATTGTGGTGTCATCGGGGTAGAACTGAAAATGTAAATGATTTGTGGGCGAGCCGCAATTATAAATATGTTGGGACAAGGAAAGGTCCTAAGGTCGCACCATGTGGAGCCCCGAGTTTGACTTCGACTGCAGCTATTAACGAAGCGAAGATGACACAGAGGAAAAGAAGTTCTCTAGCAGTGAGTGAAGGGTTTTTTTGTGAATAGTGGGGTCTAAAATATGTGGAAGTATGAAAGAATGATTGTTGCATCTAAGAATAGCATCTGATGTAATTGTCATCAAGCATAGCAATGAGATGCAGATGATGAACTGAAGAGAAATAATTAATTAAGTTCAGGGAAAAATAAAAAAATTACAACGGTGGATAGTTTACAAGTGTATTACATTTTAATAAATTTTCGAGAAAACATGATACGTTTTTAAAATATAAAAAGCAATAGATAAAATAGTTATTTATTAGTATATCAAGGATGCGAAATCGTTCTTTGACGTACCGAGAGAAAAATTGTCGCCGAGGCCGTTAGCCGAGGCAAGACAATCTCAAGGTCGTCAGAAAGTGTTTTTGAAAAACATAAAAATAGTTTTGCTTTTTTAAATATACCTTAAAAACAGGGTAAAACCCTTAAATTTGAACTGTTGTGCTAAACAGGCCCATATAGTACAAACTTCAAAACAGGGGAAAATCGCATGTAATCCTATTCATTAATAAATACAGTTTTACATCAATTTTTACAGACAGGGTGTTTTACCCCGTCGAAAAAATCTATCAATTTTCTTTTAAAATCGTTATCTACATAAGTTTGTATAGTATGCCTTCTACCTTAAAAAACAGGGCAAAATCTTTAAAAATAAAAACAAAACAAAATTCAAATAATGAAAAATGAGAATAAATATTTTATATTTTATAAAATCAAAAATTACATATCGTTGTTATTATTAAAAATGTTAATTTTCAAATATACCTTAAAAACACGGGCAAAATGCTTGGATGTCCGCATTAGAAATCCGCGAATCATAAACTAAGGACAAAATCATTTTCATAGATATTAATAAAATATAAAAATGATATTCGTTACGCAATAAACCTGACCATAACCTTGTGGCAACAATAAGCCTATTTTATGTACAACATCCGTAATTACGATGTTTGGATCTATTTTAACAAAGACTTTAGATTCAAAGGTAGTTCATGTGGTAGATGATAAAAACAAGGGCATGACAGTGATCTTGTCTAAATAAAATATTGTTGCATATTCCCTAAAGAAATGGAAGTAAAATCGTGTACAAAATGGTCACATTCTGGTTGTACTATTCTTAAAACACAAAAAAGTGGATTTCCGCATGACGCTCTGTGGAGTTTTCTTCCGCCTCCTGTAACTTTTGCAAAAACGAACCGATTTCAAAATTTCTTTTTTTTTTATATTTGCCTCAGTAAAGACTCCATCACTGTTGATTTTTGTACCAATCGAATCACAGATTTTGGTAATATTGGCCATTATGTAAAATTTTTTTTCTACTTCTGCAAATACACCAAATGAAAATTTTCTTTTTGCAAAATGTTCCTCACATTAAGAACGCAAGATGTATTAGTTTTGAAGCCAATCGGATCAGCAGTTTTGAAAAAATGCACCATTAATACATTATCTCAAAGCCCCTGGATTTTAGGCAACCAAATAATCACATCAAATAGGATAGTTATACTTACGTTATGTGTTGTGGGTGGCAAATTTCACAGCCAACTACGATGTAATAAATATTATAACTACCTATCAATATTTTCAACTTATTGATTTTTATTTATTTTTATCACCTTACAAGTCGATCGAAAAACAATTCTCTCGTAACCTAATCAACTTACATAACACCATTGTCATTCTTCTTCCTTGCATTTATTTCATTCATTTATCACTTTATTTGAAATGCTACAATTTACTTGCAACGACACAGCTTCTGCGACCCTGTTGGGAATTTACCGCATCCTGCGAGAGCTTCCACAAGCTCGAATCGATTTGAGACAGCGATGCAATTGCATCTGCGACGGGTTTTTCCCACGACCGGAACATCTCCGTTTATCACTACGAGTTGTACTCATAGCGTCCGGTCGCGGGAAAAAACACTAGCTTCAATATAGGTAGAATTCTTAGATTTGTTCGTAAGAAAAGACAGGAAACTCTACTCTACACCCACTTGGTGGTTTTCTCCCGACATCGGATACTGGGGATGCTGAAAAAATCTTGACATGATCCGGTGTTGGGAAAACACCGACCGGTTGCTGTTGCCTAGTCGCTAGACAATCGGAAGAGTGTGCGTAGGTGGTTCCACAGCATTCAGGCAAACATGCGAGATAATAGGATTAAGAGGAAGTGTGTTGTGTTGAACATTTGCTAGATACATTTAGAGTAAAGTTCATTATGATCTACAGGGACTACAGAGTTAGGTAAATAAAATGTTGGAATGTTCCGGAGAATATACTATTTACAAAAAAAAAATGAGAGATTTTTGTCTGAATGAAGTTCTGTTTGTTGCCCAATAAATTGAAACCGACGAATAAATGCAATGGATTTGTAATAGTTATTTATGTGACGCGCTCAGTAAATTAATCTTTACCGGCGCGTTGGCTTTTGTGGGACGAGTGACGAAGGAACGAAACAAATTTAACTATCAATTTTTGCAGTTAGATACAGGGTGTTATTGAAAGTTGTACAGATATTTTAACCACGAGCTACTGGCTTCATGTAGAACTCGGAAAAAATATCTAAATAATTCTATGACAAAAAATAAAATGACATTTATTTTTTGAGCTACAATTTTTTTAAATTGCTGTTAGTTTTCTACGTTGTCCTACAACCTCGTAGGTAAAATTTCGGCACATTTTAAAAATACACCCTGTATGGATAGGTCTACTGGATGTCCTGCAGTAACCACACCAGATATTTTTGAAAAGGACTAGATCGTTCAAAGAAATAAAAACATTTCCGTGCGCAGATCTGAATGAACAATGAACCTTTTTCCTTTTTTCCCCAAAATTAATTGTCTTCAATCTGGGACTTTCCTATGAATCTCTAAGAAAAATCCTAAAGAAAAATTCACATTTACACTCTTACAAAAATTTCATTTTTTTATTGATTAGGCTTGGTTTCACCTTCCCGGTTTTGTTAACTCAGTATTAATATCAGTATCAGTATTATTCATTTACGGATATAATGAATAGAAGATGACTCACAAAGTCTAGTTTTGTAATTTGAAATGTAAAATGTGGTAATTCGAATAAATTAATTATTAATTAAATTAATAAATTAAGGGACCCAGGATTTCCTCACCATACTGTTGACATGACAGAAATAAATGAGACATCACGTGAAAATGTCTATATTAAATCGAAGGAAGTAATTATGAAACAGTCTGTCCTTAAAAAAATACAATTCATGTTATTTTTGAAATGTAGCGTAATGTGATAAAAATCTACACAACAGATTGCACCTGGTACGGTTCAGTGATTCAACGCAACTACGTTTCATTAAAAAATGACATTCAACGTGTAATGAAACGTAAAAATGTAATAAACATGTCATGTAAAGGTTGAGAGTGTTGATTTGTCAAACAGACGCCTCACGCTTCTCTTCTCTAACATCTTGCATTTCCAATCACATTTCTTCTAGGTCTGTTACACAAAACAGACTAACTTACCAATGAATTTTTATCTCTTCCCTCTGGTTATAATCTGCCCCGACTTTTGTTTGCTCTTTTATACGACTAAATCCACAACAAAAAGCTTTTAAGGTTTTCATTTCTCTTTGATTAAACCTCCCTGCTATTTTTAGTTCGCCACAAAACATTGCTCTGTGTTCTGAGAGACCAAATTGGTAAAAATGTTTGTACGTGCCACTTGTATCAAGTTACATAAGAGATTTGCCGTGCATTGATTTCAATGAAGCGGAATAGATAAACATCTTTGCGGATGTTAATGTGTTTGCTGTCGCTCAATTAGTGTTCTCGTCTGACATCTTCACGTTAGACAGACTGTTTAAATTCAAACAGAATCAAACAATTCAGAACTTGCGTTAGAGATACGAGCACCGAATGACAATCAGAGGTGCATACGTGACCTGAACCCAGACTCAGACCTGCGAGAAATAGCAATGTGTTTGTTATTTAATGGCCTAACACGAGATATATCTTGGTAAAAATACGGTTGGGATCCTCGCCTCCGGCTCAGACGCCCAACTTCCGTACTCGCGATTAAATGCACTACTTTGCTCAATTGTACTGAAAATAGCTATTAAATGAAATTGAAGGGTGTTGCGGTTGCCGAATAGATGTTTTGAGTCAGGAATGTACTATGGTATCTGCGAAGAATTTCATGTAATTGTCGCAATTAGGAAACTCTGAATACAAGAGTGTACGTCGGGTTGCATAAACACGCAAAGAAAATTGCAAATTAGTATTTTCTTTGCAAATTTGATTCATTTATTAGCTTCAATGTTCCAAGATTTCGTCGCCGGTATGTTTGCTTCCTGTAAGTGCGTCGTTAAGTAACGATCAAAAAAAAGATTTCGCAATACTTGCACAAAATTGACGACAATCAAATTATTAGATTGTTTTGTTTGTTTAGGAAAGAATAAATGCAATAAAGTGCATGCACGTGGTCAAATTACTGTAATTTCGATTTTGCTGCAGTCACAAAGGTCGTTTTTAATCGCACATGATGTGCAACTAAACTAATAATTTGTGTATTGGGTGGTTGGGGCACAAGTTTGGATTATTTCGAGCATACCAAAGAATTTTCCATAACGATAAAAAGTAAACTTTTGTTTAAAAATGTAGTGAAATCGTTGAAATCTGGTTTTTAGTGAGTTGAGTGTTGAAAGTGCACTGTCAGTAATACAGATTTGTATAATTGCTTGACTATGTAATGCATCATAAATGTTAATTCGTTGGTTTGGTGTTCTAATGATAAGAATATTTTTGTTATTAAAATAATAAAGGGAAAAGTAAGAAGCGTTAGGGCAAAAGGATAAATCCTCCACACTGGTTATGATAATATAAATGAAACAGAGAAGATCGGTAAAGAGTAATGTGAAAATTTTCTTTATTGGCATGCCCAAATGTGAAAATAAGGAAACGTTTTGGAAGATCTGAATTATGTTTAATTTTTTTCTATGACATTTATTTTAATCAAGTCTTTACAACTTGTTCTTTTCGTGAGATTCCAGAAAAAAAATCCGTCTTTCTAAGTAACTACGTAACTGATAAGACAGGTGACAAAAATAATAATAAACATTTATTATTAATTCGCAAATAAAATAATAAAAATATGCAATTCATTTGAAAAAATTCAAGAGAAATAAATTATTAAAGAATGAGCTTCTTTTTCTTTATTGATATTACATCCTGTTTGTGTGAATTAAACCAGGTTTATAGTCATTGTACATTAAATAAATAGGTACACAAAACTCAATAAGGTATAAGCATAACAGAAAAAAAATAAAATGTAGAGAAAAAATAATGGAAAAACAAGGAAAGCAACGAATAACAAGTCATAAGTATCAAGTGAAAATGAAATAAAAAGGGTATTGAGTAGATTTAAAAATAATTATGGGAAAAATTGAAATCTTATATCTACGAAAGAAAATCTAAATTTGAACGGATAAAACACCGATTTCTGTTAGTCCTACGTGAAAATCACTCGAATATTTTTTGTAGCTTATTAAATTCTAAACAAATTTATTCATATGTAAAATTCGGGTAGGACTGATTGATTAAATGGATAATAACAATTAAGGATAAATTAGTGAAATTAAAACTTGCGCCTTCAAATATTCATAAACCAAAATCTTGTGATACCTAATCGTGTTTAACTTGTCTGTAGTAATTTTTAAAAATGGTTTTTATAATCGAAATTATTACATTTTTTAAAAAATATCTAGGTTTGAGTGCTTTTAACTTGCAAGATATTTGACATAATTTATTAATCGTGATTTCAATTCTTAATGGATTCTTGATGCCTTTTTGAATTTGGAGTCGTAACAAAAAATTCCCAGAAAAAAATCTCATAAGGGTGATTTCATGGGACATCATATGTAAGAGTCAATTTTATAAAATATGATATACAAGGGTGTATTTTTAAAATGTGCCGAAATTTTACCTAGGAGGTTGTGGGACAACGTAGAAGACTAAAAGAAATTTAAAAATTTTATTTTTTGGCATAGTTTTTTTTAATATATTTTCCGCGTTCTACATGAAGCCAGAAGCTCGTAGTTAAAATTTTGCAGATCCATTCTGGGTCACTTGTATAAAGTGCAAAAGTAATTTATCTTCTTTGTTTATAGTTTTTATTTATATTTATAGTGGCATTATTAAGTTTAGGGCTTCAGTTATTATTTCGTCAAATTTTGGAAAACATTTTGAAATTTTTAAAACCCATTATTTTAAAAATCTGTCAAAAAGATTGATTATCTTTAAACCGCTAAAATAATGGAAATATTTTATCTTAAAAAATCCATTTCTTTTAAATATCCCATGAAGTTTATCTTAAAAAGTTAATTAAAAAATGAATCAAAATAAAGATAAAATAATTTATAGATAAAGATGATGATTATAAGTCAGTCAAATAACCCAAGACGACGAAAAATTAATTAAATCGATAAGAATTAAATATAATTAGTTGAATGAAATTTTGAGGTATTTAATTTTCATTAATTACAATCATGTAATATCTAATAGGCTATAATTTGTCTGTAGTAATGTTTTTAAAGAGTTTTTTTAATCGAAATTATAATGAAAAATGTATGACGTTATTAATTAATACAAAGACAATTTTTTTTCCATGATCATTGAATTTCAGTGGTCTTTGCTTACTGAAAATAGTGAGCAAAGATGGCAATTGAATCACTAGTGAGGAAAAAATATTTTCTCACTAGTGAGCAAAGTGAATGTTTTGCGAGTTTGTCGATAGAGGGCGCCAAATATGTTCTACTGAAAGTTTTTTTAATCTGTTTTTAAAATACTTTCTGAATATTAATAACTAAAGTTTGTCTTATTTTTTGCTTATTTAAATTTTTAACTAGTTTCTAACTCTCAATTTTTTGATTAAAAAAATGCTTTATTGTCTGTCAACAAGGCTCATTATCTCTAAAATGTTAAAATAATGGAAATATTTCATCTCCAAAAAAATCCATTTCTGCAACTAAGTATTCCATAAAGTTTATCTTAACAAGATAATTAACAAAATGCTCCAAGTTTATATTTTTAAATTTGAATTTTCGTTTTCAAATATGGAGATACATAAAAGACTCACTCAACTGATTTTTCAGTTACTTTTAAAATTCTAGTCAATTTTTAGAATGTCAGCAAATACAAAGTGATCAAAACGAAAACAAATCACAGCAGGCGTTGCAAATTATCGGTTATGTCGTAGCGGAATCCTGTGCAAATAAGCGTTCAATGCATGGGTGTGAACAATTTGTGGTCTCAAACGCTACTTAAGTCATACCTGATGAATTTTCTGATAATGAAGAAAATTTATAAAATAAACAAGAGCACATTTTACATTCGTAAGAATGGGTAACTTACCAGCTTTATTGGCAAACGCGACGCCACTGGTAAGCAGATTTTTCGATGAAATGTCAAAGAAACGTCAGTTTTAAAGCAACGGTGTTGATGTGGCAGATGGGTTTTACCATTGAAGATAAAGCATTAATTATTTAGAATTACTTAATTAATAATAGATTTTTCGAGAACTAGGCAACCAATAAAACGGCTGTGCATAGCAAGTACATATACATATGTGTGCGATTAAGCTAAGACAGACGTTTCGATAAAACAAATGATGAGGTAGTACCTACTCTTGATTTGTTGATTTTGTTGATTTCTTGTTGATTACTCTGTATAACTTACATGATTCCCATTTAGCTTAATAATAAAAATTCAAAAACGATGAGTTATTTCTTTCAGCTCAATTTACCAACTTATCTCATGTATTTAACGATAACGCGAAGAAATATTTACAAAATGTTATCGATATCATAATAAATCACTGCATTGATCTTTAGTCTTTGTTAATTTAAAAACTAAAATAGTCCTCTTGTTGCGCTCAGCTAATTGTTCTGTTGTTTTTTTTTATTTGTGCTTTGTCTATTTTGGGCAAGAATGGTGTGATTAACGACACATTAATTCCCTTTCAGTCCCGGATGATCCCAATGAGGTCATCCCGAATGGTCCGTTTCCTTTTTATGCGTTATAAAATATTAACGAATTTCCTGTTACCAAACAACAAAACTTTTATGGAGGAAAATCTGGTGTGGTCGTAGTGCGCACAATCCCCCTCCAAAAATCGATCTCCACCACCTACGTCAAATCTCCAATTTCATCCAGACAATACTTCCTTCATCCGTCCCTTTATAACATTTACAACCGATTTAACACCGCACGATGCTGGTCCTATCGTCGCCTTAAACCTTTCTCCTTCATTCCGACGATGTGGTGTTAACCGAAATCATCGAAAATGGCCGCGATGGAGAACCTAAACGAAACGAGCTACATTCTGGACAGGCGAACGTACAGCGAAGACAGAGTGAGACCCGTCTCGAACCCTCTTTAAATTGTTTCATTCCTGTTCTTGCAGGGGAGCAGCATTGATTCCAACGAGAATGCCTTCGACGACATGAAGCAACTGATAAACGTGAGTTGACGTGATTTAGAAGGACCATTTGGGGATTTTCTACCTTTCAGGAGGAAGAAAGTGGGAACAAGTCCAGCTTGCCGTGGGCGAGTTTCAATTTCATCAATTCCATCATCGGGAGTGGAGTGATCGGCATTCCGTATGCCTTCCACGAAGCTGGATTTTTTTTCGGTGTCTTTCTCTTGGTCTTTGTCGCTTACATAACGGATTACTCACTGATTCTGATGGTGAAGAGTGGACACATCAGCGGGAAGTTTTCCTACCAAGGGATCATGGAAGCTGCTTTTGGCAGACCGGGGTACATCTTGCTGGGGGTCTTGCAGTTCTTTTATCCCTTCATTGGTGAGTTGGTGCTGAAGTGATGCTTTAAATGTGTTAAAATCCTTGGGCAACAATCATTTTTGTTGTTTTTGTACTGTGGTATGAATTATAGATGTGTAACATTGGACGTAATGTAGAACCTTGAGTGACTCCACGAGCAACAACTGACGGAACCCCGTTCAATGTTAGTCCCTGTGTACTAAAGAATTATTATTGAGAGTCATAAAATATCAAGACCATTAAAGAATAAAACTGTTTAGTGGGTTGTAAATTATGAGAAATATCTAGAATTGATTATTTTATAAACTTCCTTGGCTGGTGTCCATGTCTTGAGAAAATGAAATTTGTCAAAGGCTTGTTTTGGCATTGCGTCAATTTTGAGTGTTCACATAGATCAAACGGTAAATATGTGAACTGTTGTTGGATAAATATTTGAAGAAGATCGTTAATTGGTTCAAACTGGAATTTTTGTTGATCCAGTTGTTTAAATAATTTATCTGTAATAGTTCTAATAGGAGGTATTTAGAACGTCAAATTAGCTTAAAAGTGCAATTTCTTTGAAAACGGTATTGTTGTTAAATTATGAATATATTATTTTAAAATTTAATTTTTTTCCGACGATTTTTGAAAAAAAAATTAATCTGACATCTTGCACATATTTTGACTTTTTTTAAATGAAATGTGTGTCTTGTGATGTTTCTTAAAATTTGTTTCCATTAATGACTAGCTTTTGCCTGCGATTTTGCGAGGCGACCTCACCATACAGCAATATACTGTACTTAACACAGATTTATCATTACTGCGCAGCTCCTTGAGGTCATATCGTGATGAAACCAAGTGTAGGACACAACTGAGAATTTTGTTTTTCTAAAAAACTTTTTTTGAAAAAAATTTGTTTGTTAGTTTTTGAGTTAAGTGGATTCAAACAAACAACCAGATAGACAGGCAATAAATAATTCTAAAAACTGCTTAAATGTCTTCTGTATTAGGTAAGTAACAAAAAAAATTTTGACAATTTGTTTAAATACCGAAATAACAGACAGATAATCGAATTTTCTCCGGAATAGACATTTTTGATTTTAGAACTTTGTTATTTATTATTATTAATAAAATTACACAATTAGTCTTAGTTAATATATTCATTTTTGCCAAGAGCATCTTGTTGATATTTAGATTTTTGTCATTTGATGTTTTTAGTTTGTTAGTAATAAAACATGCTGCAGACATTTTTGAACTTTGATACAATTTTGAATCAAACAGAAACGTCAACAACCAATTTAATTTTTCTAAAAATAAAAAAATCCTCGAGTATTCATTCCTAATTTAGTCCTGGATTATTGAAAAATTATTTTTTTACGTACCTACTTCCAAGCGGACGAAAAGTAACTCTTTTTTGGACGCATTTTTTCGGACGCACTTTTTCGGACGCTAAATTTAATTTTGTCCGAAAAAGTGTGTGTATCGTTTACTTCTGGTGCTTATTTAGTGCATAATAAGAAAGTAAACGTTCATATAATCGATAGCAACAGCGAAAGTGATGAAGAAATGTCTAATAAGCGGCCGCACATCGCAGATGATAATCGCAATAATTGTCTTATTGAATAGTAAATTTCTCGTTTTGTTGACAGCCGAAAAAAGATACTATAAAAAAATTGTTAAAATGTGTTAATAAATGTATCTATTTGAAAAAATTATTTTTTGCCTTATAGTTCGTACGGTCGCTTAAAATTTTAATGTGCACCTCTGCCAAAAAGTGCCTTTTGTCCTCGCCTGTTGCAAGCCTCGGCTGCGCCTCGGCTAGAAAACCCAGACTCGGACAGATATTTCCTAAAGTGTGGTATTTATTACTTAACGCAGAAAAATATAACAAACCTTCGATTTCTTAATGTGATTAAAACAAACAAATTCGTTTCGCTGAAATGAAAAATTACCAAAAATTTCACCCTTCCACAGCCGACCAATAAATTTCTTTCTCATTTTTTAAAACTGGAACAAATTATCTCTTCATCATTCTTATTTTTTATTCCTTAATATAAAAAACTTCAGACAATGAATTTTTAAACCACGTATTGACGTCACACTAATGATCCCCATTTTCCGCTTCGCAACTCTTCTTCACGTAAGCCGAAAGAAAAAATTCCGTTGGCGTCAAATCAGGTGAACATAAAGTCCAATTAAAAGCGAACTGCGTCAAAAATCTGTCTTGGCAACTTCCTTGTGGTTCTGGGCCGTGTGAGCAGTTGCTCCATCCTGTCTCATGACCTTGGTATTTTCGAAAATCTAAAAATTGACGTTCTTTGCTGATATCACGTAAAGTTTCCAAAAAAGTCAAACAAAAATTTAAAAATATTAACACAAAAAAGTTATCAAACACGCAAATAGTGAAGCGATTGATGTAAATGACAAAAATTCAAAAGATGTAAAAATGTGATCAGTTAAAATAATAAAAATAAGAGACAGTCTAGAATCTAGATGCAGTTAATTTAATTATCAAGTTGTTTTTTTATTTTTCGTTTAATTCTTCTCATTATTTTTTTTTATTTTATTTTTATTTTTTACAATATCTATATATTTTTTCCATTTCCATGTTGTCCATATTTTCTTTATTTCCTTCTTTCTGCTGCGATATCCATCCTGTTGCAATATTTTTTCCTACATTTGATTCTTTTCTTTACTTTTCTTTCTTTATTTCTTTATTCTATGGACATATTTCTTCTGTCTTATTTCTGATGCCGTTCTTGAATTCTAAATTTACTTTGCTATCCAAAAACCTCTGTAACCAAAAGCTAATATTTCGCAATTTTTTTTTTTTTTTAAAAGCTCTGTAACCAAAGCTCACATTTCGCCATTTTGTTTTTGTTTTTTTGCAGCAATGGTCTCATACAACGTCGTGGTAGGCGACACCGTAACCAAAGTAATAATAAGACTAACCGGCATTTCCCAAGACTCGGTATTCGCAAAACGCCACATAATCGTCCTGATCGCGACCCTCTTGATCACAGTCCCCCTCTGTCTCTACCGAAAAATTTCGAAATTGGCGAAAATCTCCTTCATCAGTCTCGTCTGCATCGGCTTCATCCTCTTCTCGATCCTCATCCGAATCGGAACGATGAGCGAGATTGTGTAAGTTGCACCATCGCCTCCTCGCCTTGTACCAGTGAAAACATTTCAGGCCCCACCACCCCAACGCTTGGGCATTTTTCAACAAGGACGTCATCCCGGCAATTGGAATCATGGCTTTCGGTGAGTACTCGTTTTCCGGAAATCCCCAAAGACATTTGTTTAGCTTTCATGTGCCACCACAACACCTTCCTCATCTACGGCTCGATGGAAAACGCCACCGAGAAGAGATGGGAGATCGTGACGCACATCTCCATCTTGACCAGCCTCGTGGTGGCCCTCTTGTTCGGCATCGCTGGGTATGCCACCTTTACGGCGTTCTCCCAGGGTGAGTCACCAAACATACCATAAATCCAAGTCCATTCTCGTAAACACTACAAATTCGGGAGAATAACTTTTTGACGAGACCAGACGTGATGGGTTTTGCAACTCTCGAGCAAAGGCGAAGTTGCGTCTTTAATGAATAAATTTAAAGGTTGTTGATTAAAGTGCTTGACGTGCGTGATTGATGGAGGCTGAGTGGTGCCGACCCTCTGGGAAATTAATCGCAATGAGGGAGTGCGCTCTCAATTTTCCGTCAAAGGTTATGAAAAATGAAGTCTAGCTGGCAATTGATAAATTGGCGAGGTTTTTTTTAAACACCGCGTAGGACGTCGCGGTAGAACTCAACGTAAATGAATGTGGGATTCTAGTTGGCGTTGAAAGTTTGCCGACTTTTTCACCAGAAATCGAGGAAGAGACAACAAAACAGGACTTCGAAAGAAGAAATGCGGTTAAGTTGACTTTGTGTTGACAGCTTGTGAATACTTGACAGTTTGCGATTAGTATTTCATGAATTTAAACTAAATTATATTTAAATTCCATCTGCGATCTTACACTCTTTTATAGACAGTCTGCAGAACTGTACAACGTCTCACTCTACAAGTTTGACCTTGAAAGACAGATTATCCACAACATGTATGTCATCCGTACATCGCCCAATAAGATCTTTTCAACTGCATCTACTTCTGGATTACCAAATTGTTTTCAAAAGTTCTCTTGCGCCCACAAAGAGAAACAAATTTTTATTAGAAAGAACCATTCCTGCAGTCTTAAACCATTTGTTGTTGTGGTTATTGTGGCCATCTTTCGGTAGAATCAAACGGTTTAGCTGAAGGTTAATTTAGTATTCATTGAGTGAAAAAAAATGAAAATTTTAAATTTGTGGATTGAATTTAAATAAAACAATTGTTATTGTGTCTTTGTATATTTACATTTAAATTAATAATATAGAAATAACCTTTAGGTGTGGATAAAGGAAACGGACAGCTCCAGTTCGTATTAATTATTAATGAACAGTAATGTATTCGCGAGCGCACCTGTAAAAATCTTAAACAAATTACAAAGTTGTTAAGTGAAACACTTGTATAATTATGTGTTTATTACTTTTGCATTGTTCATTGCCGGTTGCGCAGAAAGTAACTCCACGCATTCTCGACAGGAGAAGGATTTTGTGATTGAACCAATTGATGAATTTAATTTGTTAAATAAATTCAATTGTCATTTGATTAATGTAAGTTAATAGCGACAAACAAAATTAATTAAACGAATTAAGTGTGGAATATTTTGTTGGAAAACAAGTTCTGGACAAAATGAATATATTGTGAGAAACAAATTGGATAAATAATATTGTGTAATGAAATGTGTCTTGAAGTAATTGGTAAAGTGTTAAATCAGTGTCAGAACTTGACGGCAACATTTTGAAAGAACTAGAAAGTGATTCTGGAATGAATGGGACATTTTCATTTTTTTTTATAATGTAGAAACGAGACATTAAGTAGGAAGTGGAACTTCTGAAAAAAAATTTGAAGTTTAAAAAAATGAAATTATGCAAATCCTGCTTCCCGTTTTTGTTCTGAACACTCTGCTCTCTCATTGACCGGCCAATGAGCGGGCTTCGTTTGTGCCGCGTTTGATCCCAACTTTCCGATAAATAGGTGACGCCGGCCGAAATTCGTTCACTTTCGTTCACGCTCTTAACGTGTTCGTTTCGTTCACTCCTCTCTTCTACCTCTACAAAAAAGACTGCAGCTCCGTAAAAGCGAGCTGGACAAAAAGACAATGCTCTTCTTCAAGACCACGTGCAAAGGTTACAAACATTTTAGAGAAAGATAACTCTAACCCCTGCTGTTAACTTGCATGAGAAAACTCCTGGCAACTTTGGGTATTTACAAAACTTGCGGAGTTGTTCCTCAACTCCAAGAGGGCAAAAGACACTCAAAAAATAAACATTTCTATTTTTTTGTAATCTGGAAACGAGGCTTCAAGCTTAATAGAGCGAATAGAATTTTTGGAGAATTTGGACTTTAGAAAAAAATAAAATTAAGCAAATCGGGTTGGACAAAATTTTTGTTTGACACCAAAATCAAAAAACATACAGTTCTATTCATTTTCTCTCTAAAACGAACTCTCCAAATGTGTTTTGGAATTTTTTTGGAAACTTATTTTTCGGAACTCCACCTGTTCCAGCAGGGTAGACTTTTTCCAGCAGCAGTTTCGGCTGTTGTCATTTTCTTAATTTGAAATCTCCAAATCTCCAGCGCTCTCTGTTAACTATCAACAAAGAAATTCTTGTGCCACTTTTTGTGTTACTCTTTGCAACGCAAAAAACTGCATTTCATTTTTTTTTCGATGCTTTGCGACTGCAAAAATATTTTCCGAAAGTGCACCTGTCGCTGCAGCATGTGGGCTTCCTCATTGAAGCTGTTGTCATTTTTCCAATTTGCAATCTGGGTCAAAGCATATGGCAGAGTGTCATTCACAGTCTAGCCTCCGCTTCGATCCGCATTGAATATTTATCGATCGCTTTTTTCCATTTTTCCAAATGAGACCATGAAAGGTGCAAAGAAAATTTTATGCAACAGAAACAAATCAAGCGATGACAAACTGGAAATTTTCTACAAGATGGTGCTTGCTCTCATCGTTATATGAGCTTTGGGGAGCCCTTGCTGGAGATTAATCAATCGCAAAATCACACCGAAAAGACAAACAATAGCTATTTTCAGTACAAGTGAGCAAAGTAGTGCATTTAATCACGAGGACGGAAGTTGGGCGTCCGAGCCGTAGGCGAGGGTCCCAACCGAACAAGTGATTAAATGCTCATGCGTGTTGAATCTGATTTTTCCATGATTTTTCCAGAAGTTTATCCCAAGCAATTTCACGTTTTTTCGTCAGTTGAAATCTTGAATAAATAACAGGTTAAAAATTTAAACAAATAAAAAATAAGACAAGCTTTAGTTATTTATTAATATTCAGAAAGTATTTTAAAAACAGATTAAAAAAAAATTCAGTACACATATTTGGCACCCTCTATCGACAAACTCGCAAAACATTCACTTTGCTCACTAGTGAGAAAATATTTTTTCCTCACTAGTGATTCAATTGCCATCTTTGCTCACTATTTTCATGGAAAAACAAATTTTTCAATTTTCTTCATCGATTAGTACCACAGATACATTTTAACATCTCTTCCAAGAAGATTCAATTTTCAACGCTGCTAACAAAACAAATTTGATTTGGACTAGCGTGTGAACATGTGCCACAAATCGCAATTAGCTTAATTCCATTTGATGATGATGCGCTGCACTTTGTCCACTCGTGACTTCTGTCAACAATGACCTTGCAGTTTTTGGCTTTACGTCACTCTTCCTAGTCTAGTCTAGTTTCTGTTGCCAGGCGACTTACTGGAGAACTACTGCTGGGCCGACGACTTGATGAACTTCAGCCGGCTCCTCTTCAGCGTCCAGATCCTGCTGACCTACCCCATCGAATGCTTCGTGACGCGCGAGGTCATCACCAACTCCTTCCTTCGAAAAGACCCCAACGTACCGATATCCGAACGAACGCACTATCTCATCACTTTGGCCATCGTCGGCACCACCTACTTCATTTCGATATCCACCGACTGCTTGGGGGTGGTCCTCGAACTGAACGTAAGTCCAGGCACCACCTCCGCTCTTATTTCATCACGTTTCGTCCCTCCAGGGTGTCCTGGCAGCCGTGCCTTTGGCTTACGTCCTGCCGGCCGTCAGCTACCTCCAGCTGGAAGAAGGACACGTGCTGTCCGTGAAGAAGCTTCCGGCGTTGGTCGTGGTCCTCTTCGGAATCACCGTCGCGTTCCTGGGGGTGGTCTTCCTCATCGTGGACTTCAACGAAGTGGACACCTGCTCCCACGGTAAAGTAATGGATTATTGCTTTAACAACGTGACGAACACCTCGATCTATTGAGGAGTGGAGCGCGGGGTCGCCCCCCAAACAATCAAAATTTATTAAGGAAATGCAATCAAAAGTTAGGAGAAAATCAGTGAGCTTACATTGTAAAGTGACATTATTTTTAATAAAGTTGTTTTGACGGGGGAAGTCCCGCGACAGCAGGTTCTTCCCCCGAACTTACGAAAATAGAGTTTAATAACTATTGTTGCCAAATATTTTGTGATCTTGCTCTATACTATAATCTATCTCTACTGTAGCTGATATTTGCTGATTTATTGTATAAAGTGAGATAATTAGTAAATAAAGTCAGCCATATTTATTTACTAAGACTTTACGAACGTTCAAGTTTCTAGATCTATTTACCACTGTCGTATACAGAGTGTGCCATTTAATATGGGATCATTTTACGCATGTAACGTTGTGCCAAAAATTAAAAATATTGTTATCGACAGCAGAATCGCTCACTTTCAGTTTGGAGTGAAGTCGACGTCGAACGACTGATCTTGTACGAGGTGCGGGTTTGTGGGAAGTGACGGCAAATTGTTTTGTTAAACCGTTGATTAAAATCTCATTATTGTCGCCGTCGCTGCGCACAAATTACCACCGTCTGGTTGATTTTTTGATGTACTTTGACGCACTGTTTCGCCAGTTTTTTGACTTCATTGCACCGATGTGATGTGTTTTTCTGTGACTTGTAGATACAGACAAGAAATAAATGTTATATATTTCATTAGTGGCGAGTTTTAATTGAATCCATGGATCTGCAGCGCAGATACGAGTGAAAATATTTCACAGAAAATTATCATGTAAAAGGGGAATGAAACAGAGATTCTCGTTGAGTCCTGGTCTTTTTGGAGTAAATGTAGAAAGTACAAAAAGGTTTAGATTAAAGGGTTTATGGAGAGAAGGAAAAAAATTAAATTTAACGGAAAAAATAAATAGAACACAGGATTATGTATAAAAAATATTCTGCTGTAAGGGTTAAAATTCTTGTGGAAGCTTCTCTTTGGTCTTCCCTTTACAAAAAAGACGTTTCACAGATGAATTGGTGCTTATTTAAGCATGGTGGAAGTTCTCAAATACATTTTCCTCTTAATTAAATCTAAGGGTACTAAAGAAAAATACATAACTTGCAAATCGGTTCATCAGATCTTATTGTACAGGGTGATTTTGAAAGTTGTGCAGATATTTTAATCACTAGCTACGGGCTTCATGTAGAACTCGGAAAAAATATTTAAAAAATTCTATGTCAAAAAATAAAATGACATTAATTTTTTTTAATTGCTTTTAGTTTTCTGCGTTGTCTTACAACCTCATAGGTAAAATTTCGGCACATTTTAAAAATACACCCTGTATATAATGTTTTATAAAATGTACGCCAATGCGAAGTAACCTATAGGAAATATGCTTTAAAACAAGGAAACCGCATTGGTGTACGTTTTATAAAATATGATATACAGGGTGTATTTTTAAAATGTGGCGAAATTTTACCTACGAGGTTGTTTGACAACGTAGAAGACTAAAAGCAATTAAAAAAAATTGTAGGTCAAAAAATAAATGTCATTTTATTTTTTGACAGAATTTTTAAAATATTTTTTCCGAGTTCCACATGAAGCCAGTAGCTCGTGACTAAAATATCTGCACAACTTTCAAAATCATCCTGTATATTTCTATGGAAGGAAATACTTTAGCAATTGTTTAAATAATTTATTATAGTTATAAGAATGTTTAGACGAAATTTTGTTTTTTTAATCAGTTTTTAGAGGTGTTGGAATCTCTCATGGGCTGTGACCTTGGAAATATCTGCGCGAAGGCGGAGCGCTAAACCAGTGAAAAATCTGTAAATGAAAACTGCAAACGTCGACCACTTCCAAGAGAAGAAGAGAAGAGAGACGAAACTAACGTAACGAAAAACAATGTTTTCCGGTTGGTTTGTGCTTTGTACCGATATTCATCGTTTGGGCAGATATGACTCATAGTCCATGAGAAAATCCAACACCTCTACTTAGCTACTGATCTGTGAGTGGAATATTTCACAGCTCAAGCGTCAGACAGAAATTTTGTGCTCTACAAATGAAAAAAAAAAATCAAATAGTAATTATTATCATTATTCAGCGAAGACGATTGCGATGCTTGTTCTTTTAAAATTATGTAAATTGCAATTTTGTCAACCTTTGTATCATTTAAATGACCATCTTCATACATGCTTTGTATTTAAATCGTGAACATATTTTTCAGCAGTGCACTGCTTTCGTGTTACATCAGATTGGCGTTTAATATCTTGATTATCTTTTAATTATATTACCACAATTTTTCAGAGTCACCTATTATTATACGTCAGTGCTAATTCGCATTTGTTGCATCTGTTGCATGATTCAGTAGGAGTTGGTACCTAGTACCATAAATATAATATTTTAGAGTCAAAACTATTAGATCCACCAGAAGTTAATTACGAGTAAAATAAATTCATCGTGTTATTACGATCTTTACTAATAGTTATTTGAGTACCAAGGCCAAAAAGTGGATCTCTTTCTTCCGAGTCTGAGTTTTTTGGCCGAGGCGCAGCCGAGGCTTGAAAACAGGCGAGGACAAAAGGCACTTAAGGCACAGGTGCACGAGACCGCACGAACTTCAAAACAAAAGACATTATTGAAAAAATTGTATCTACCATTTTCAAATACATACATTTATTAGCACATATTAACAATTTTTTTATAGTATTTGTTATCAGCTTGCCAACAAGAAATTTACTATTTGCAATACAATTACTTATTTACATAATTAATGGTGACAGGACAATTATCGGTTTTGTCGGTTTGGTTGTTAACTTACTAAACAGACCAATAGACGGCGCCACGGTTCAGCGTTCGAAAAAGTGCGTCCGAAAAAAACAAATACATGTATTTTTTATGAGTTATGACGAAATCGCTTTTTAATCAAGCAATCTATATTTTTGTGTCTTCACAATCAATTCTTTGCTCCTGCTTATATGTATTAGCAAGAAGACGCTACAGTTTTAGAGAGCGTGTTCCCGTTCAGAACCCACATCCATTTTTTTCGATCCAGTCCATCAGTCTCTTCTCCTCTGCATTTTCCTCCTTGTCTTTGGATTTTCTTTTCCCATCCCCCCTCTCCTCTTCTCGTTACAGTCCCCTCCCTAGAGTCACGTCTTCTTTGTTGTCTTCATCTCTTTACTGTATATTATCATTATTTTCCACCATTTATTGCCTGTATGAACTTTTCTTTCCATGCATCGTTCTTCTTCTCCAATTTCTTGTCGCTTTTCTTTAATCCCCAATTTCAGCCCTGATATTATTCCCCCGGTAGCTCTTCCCTTTTTCTTCTCTCTTTTTGCACCTTTTGCTTTCCATTTGTACTCTTTCGGTAGCGACTTTCCCTTTTATGCTTCTTTTCCAGTTTCCGTTTTCTCTGTCCATCTACCTTTTCATTTACCTTCTCTTTATACCTTTTCTCGTCGGTTCGTCTTTTCTTCTTCTCTCCTTCTTCTAAAATGTTTTCTTCAGTTTCTCTTCTCTCTCATCTCATATATGTAAACCATTCCCCGTTTATCTGTGTCTTCCTGTATTCTATTGTCACCCTTCTCCCCCTATCTCTCTCTTCTCTAGATACCTCTCTTAACTTCTTTTTTCTTTTCCTTTCTTCGTTTGTCATCTATGTAATCCTCTCACCTTTTCTTTCCTTAAACTTACTCTTATTTAGCATAATGTTCTTCTTCTTCTGCTCCCAACTTTCTATTTTTGCCAGCATCATCTTATCTTATGAGAGTCATATACAAATTTGCAAAAAACTGTGGTCGAGACGTGAGTCACTTGTTCTAGAAGAGAAAAGTGTCTTGAACTGTTCGTTGGTTAATGAATTTGTTTAGGATAATCTTTTCCAGAGCAGCGGTTCTCAAAATGTGAACCTGCGATGAAGGTTAAAACAAACTCTCCTTTGCTCTTATTTCCTGACGTGTCATCTTTCTCCCATCTATCTTCCCCCAACTCTTTCTTGAAGAAAAGTATGTCTTTTAAATAAAATATGACACAAAACACACTAAGAGATTGGAAAGAAAGAAATGCGTTAACCCCGGGATATGTACACACATGACCAATCAACTTGCATTCTTGCGGACAAAGCTATCAATTCCTTTGTCCTTGTGCATCGTCTTCAATGTTATCTCTATGACGCACCCGTCTTGTTTGAAGACGAGACTTGACATTCTTCCGAAAATTTTATCGTGATTAAACAAATGTAGAAACATCACGTCGATACTATAAACAAATGTGTCCAAACAAACCTTCGATGCGAAGAGAATAACTCGCCACTTGTCTCAACTTCTCGACCCACCCCTGTAGACAAGCGCAAACATTTGCGCAACCCGCCCCAAATGCAATAGTTTTTCGAGACCACAAAAGAGGTCAGCACGAGCGCAAAATCTCCAAAGAAAATTATGCCAGTTGCCACTTGCACTAATCTGTAAAAAAATGTTGTGGCGCCGTTTCGGCGCGTTGCCGCTTGTCACAGCGCGCCGCTCTGTCGCACATTGATTTTGCGCCGTTGTTTTGTCAGAATATCGCCAAAACTATTCAGGACTGTACACCAGAGCAGACACTTGCGTAACCCGCCGTAGGTGTTATTGTTCATCGAGACCACCGAAAGAGGTCACCACGAGCGCCTGTAGAAAACATTCTGCCAATTGCCAGTTGCACTAATCGTCTGCCGAAATCTAAGAAGACTGTTGTGGCGCTGTTTCGGCGTGTCGCAGCGATCTTTTGTCACGCGCCGCTACGTCGCCCGTTCATTTTGGGGCATTGTTTTGTCGGAAGAGCGCCAAAACTGTTGAGAACTGTACACCAGACCAGACACTTGTGTAACCTGCTGTAGGTGTAATTGTTCCACCGAAAGAGGTCACCACGAGCGCTGAAAAATCGCCAAAATAATTGTGTCAATTTTCAGTTGCAATAATTTCTCGAAATATGCGAGGATGTTGTGTTGCGGCGCCGTTTCGTCGCATCGTCGGTTGTCACAGCGCTCTTCAGTTGCGCGCCGCTCTGTCGCGCGCTTATTTTGCGCGTCAGAACTGTTGAGAAAACTCACAGCAGAGCAGACGCTTGTGCAACCCGCCGTAGGTGTCATTGTTCTTGCGGACCATTGAAAGAGGTCGGCACTCGCGCGCCGCTGACTGGAAAATCGGCAAAAAAATCCAACCAATTGGCAATAGCACTAATACTCTGTCGAAATATGAGAAAACTGTTTCGGCGACAGTTTAAGTCGATTATTGAGCAATGTTATGCGGTCCGGTGGGCGTACCGTCGACCATAACACAACTCTTAAAACACATTTGTTAAAATGGGTCAATAACGGTACAGTCTGCAATAATCCGTTAATTGGTGGGTAAAGATCAAGAACAATGTCACTCCGACCCGATTCGGTCCCCTCGACCGGAAAATCCGGAAAAGCCGCCGGAACCGCAAGGCCCTCGGATCCGACCAGATGGAAGAAATTCGGCGTCGTCACCTGAATTATTGTGTGTGACAAGTCGACATTGAACCGGTCCGATTGAAAAATCGTTCTATTGACCTTAGCCGATCCGTCTAGATTACATTTTCATTTCCACTTTCATAAATTTTAAATTAACCACACATAATACAGACAAGTGCATTGAGTCCTTGCGGCTGTAATTAGATTTCTGATGGTGTGATGGAGGGTCAGTCGATAACTCCGATTGGGTCGGCCGGTTTAATTAGTTTTTTTTTTTTTGGAAAAAATCTGATTGGATTTCGTAACGTAATTGGATCGGCGATGATTTATGGGGGCACCGGAGTCGCCAAAACACACAGTCATCTATGTAAATATTGTTATTAGAGGCGACTTTTTACGTGGCATTGTTCGACTTTTTAAGCTGCCTTAAATAATTGCTAAGTAAGTCATCAGCCAGTCAAAACGCATTTCCGCCTTACACACTCACGTGATTTATTGTCTTGATCAATTAATTTTCTTGATATTTGGATTTCTTCTGGTATCCGACAGCACCTACCTTGTCGAGTTTTTTCTGCCATTTTCACCCATTTGTCACACCATCCACCTTGCGCGGTTTTTCTAAAAGTCATGGTGTTTCCTGCATCGCTCGTTTCCCTTTGTCTTTTTAAATTTTACAAATTATTTTTTACGCCCTTCCGCCTCTCATTGTCTCTTTTTTGTTGGCAACGCAACAACTATTTGAATGACATAATGGAAAACACCTTGCGCAAACTTTCCTATGAATGAATAAATTTCTCTTTAATTGACTTGCCAGCTCAAAACAAAATCTTTTAACACGTGTAAAATGCATAATGTTACTTCTCGGGTATTTTCTAATCTGCACTTCGATTATCTAAACCAAAACAAACTAAATCGTCCTCCTGACGGTCCCGATTTGGATCCAGGCGACCGCTAGTGGATCAACAAGAAGCTGAGTGGCGACGAAGAGCATTTTCAAAGACAAATATACGAGGTGTGTGGTGAAATATTTTTTCAAATATTTTATCACGTGAATTAGATCGAAATCTTGCTGCGTATAAAGTTGGACCATATGAGTTTACATAAAAAAATCAACCGTGTAATTCTATAAAATTGATTCTAGGTTAGTAATATAAGACAAGTTCAATGCTTCACTTTACTTTCATAAAACAGAATTAAATTTTTCATTAAGCCGAGACCTGCAACGTAAATTGATTGTTAAAAAATTGTGAAGTAATTGTCAACAGGTTTTTGTGATAATTACAGTAATGACTGACAAATTAACTGAATTTGATTAATTATATTGTGTTAAATTCTTTTAGAGGAGAAGCTGACAGAGGACATTTTTAATAGAAAATCAATTTTGAGGTTAAATTAGGAATTAAATTAAATTTGTAGAAAAAATTAATTACATATACAGGGTGTATCTAAAATGCGTGCGTTAGTTTTAACACGTGGTAGAGCTTGTTAAATGAAACGTTTTTTCTATTTGAATTTTTTATGAAAAAGCGTTACAAATTGATTTAAATTTTGGAATAAATTAGTCAACAAAATATATACCCGCGAAAATTTTCGTTTGGTAAAAATTGGGGAGTAAAAAATCTTTGAAAAAGAATTTTGCAAAATATTATCGAGAAAAGTTTCATGAATTGGTGAGATCTTCCACTGGTTAAAATTAACACACGTATTTCAGATACACCCTGTATACTAAATTAAGACATTTTAATTAATTTTATTACTGAATATAACCAATTAATTAAAAGATACATTTTTGAATATTTGTGACGATGTCTCAATGGAAAAGTGAATAAGGCTATAAGATATAATAAAAAAATTAATTATACACTATTGGGTGATTCAAAATGATTGTGGCCAAGTATGGCAACTATGTACGAAAATTTATGTGGCAACTGGGTGGATGAGGTAGAGTTGTCATTTGTATGACATTTCATAAGCGTGCATTTAATTTTTTTTGATATCATTACACATTGATTTGACAGTTTTCAAAATTGCGCGACAATGAACTGTCAAAGAAATATCAACTCTACCCTACCTACACAGTTGCCACATAAATTTTCGTACATAGTTGCCATACTTGGCCACAATCATTTTGAATCACCCAATATGTGCAGAAATTAATTTTATTAGTGAATTTAATTAATTAATTAAAAGACACATTTTTGAATATTTGTGACAATGTCTCAACGGAAAAATGAATAAGGCTACAAGATTTAATAAAAAAAAAATGTTAAAATTATTGACCTTCAAATACTTTAATTTCTTTAATTCCTTTTATGCTTTATGTTTTATTTAATTCTGCAATAAGAACAGCTTTATTTATTTTGAACGTTTTTAAAAATTTTTAAATGATTTATTGCATTGAAGGATTTTACTTTGTTGTTCTTTTTTGTACGAGTAGTTTGACCGTCAAATTAAAAATTCGAATTCTTCACTTTTGAAGAATGCAAAATAAACTTACTTCAAATTGGAGTTATTTCCGGTTAAATCAAAAATATAACAAAAGTGAGAAAAAAGTCGAAATATTTCTTTAATTTTATTTCCATTTTGAACAGCCGTTATGAAAACACTGCGATAATTCGATCAGTGAAGTTAAGCAATGCAGGATGCGGTCAGCGTTTGGATGGGTGACCGCCAAAGGAAAGCAATTATTATCATTAACACATAGAAATATCCCTTGTAATAAATAAATCCGGCCTAGATGCCGTACCGCTTTTTGAGAATAGTAATACTTTACGTTAATCTACGTTGACATACATATTTTATAAAAAAATATTTTCTTGAGAAATCGCCAACAGAGTGATAATTATAATTTTTAGGTAATTCGAAATTATACCCAGTGATCTAAAAAAATTGAATAGGGGTAAAAGATAAATATAAAAAGGTGAATACATAATGAAATTATTTTATTTTCAAAAAAGTATTCATTTTTCATTAGTTTCGTTTTCCAAATTTATTCCTTTCTCTTGAAGTTTTTATTTCTATATGTTCATTTTTTGTTTGTTTTATTATTATGTACAAGACAATTTTGCAGACTAACACAAATTTACCTCTTATTATCTTATTGCTTTAATTATCTTACTATAAAAATTTTATTAAAATAGGAAGAATATAGAAAATACAGAGAAAAAGTAAAAAAAGCTGGTGAAAAATATGATAAAATATTTTTAGACCCAGGTAAAGCATTATCCACAAGCTTTTGATTGCAGCAACAATAAAAAACATTTCATAGTAGTAATAACAATAACTTTTTAAATTGGTCCAAACAAATGACAAAGGGTCTAATTAAAAACAAAACAGGTGATTTGCCCCTCAAAATGGCAGACTTGGAAATATTTGTTACGTCAAAACGTAATGCAGATCAGAGTGACTGATGTGTACATTTAAATTTAGACTAATGTCGCTGTTTAAATATAACTTAATTAAATAATGTAGAGATAAATAGGAAGAAATAATTATAAATTTAATTTAGATAAGGCAGAAGAAAATAAGCGCTCGTCTTTTATCGTTTAATAACCCAAATCCACACACTTTGATGTCGCAAACACTCTTTGGTCAAATTTTGTAACTGTCGATAGCAATACAAGCAGTTAAAAGTGCTATACTGCTTCATCGTGGCGCCGTTTCGTCGCGTCGCTGCTTTGTCGCCGCGCTCATTTTGCTCAAAACTGTTCAAAATTGACAAAACTACATTAGCACTACAGATCATTCAAAACACTTTCATCTGTGAAAAACTGAAAAACTGCAAAAAACTCAACTGTCAAATTTGACATTGTTAAAAATTTGATCGTTTTTCTTATTGACAAATATTTTGCAAATTCTCACAAAGGAAGAAAGGAAATGAATTCAAAAAAAAGGAAGAATCTTAAGTTATGCGACCTTAAGAGTGCATAAATAATGCATAAATAATAGAATGCAATCACTTATTGTTACAAACTGATGACAGAACAATAAAACTTGCAGCAGAACGACTTTTGGACCAACACATCTGTAGACGGTTTTTCCCTACGTTTCGATCACCTTCACCCATCTTCAGTAGCCAGAATCGGTGGGGCAACCGTCAGACAGACAGGCGTAATTTTTTTTTTGGAGCAAACATAACCCTTGAAATGTGACAGTTTGCTAAAGGCACCGCAACTTAAATTTCCAACCGCAAATGTCAATGACTCGACCCACTTGGCAAGGTCCCTCGCATTTTTGCGAAACGCCCTGTATACCTCTCCAAACAACGAATCCAATTGCCACGGCCGCCTCGCCAAAAGAAAAGTGTAAGTCGACTTGACCGGAAGCGACATCAGCGCCAGCCGGAAATGTCAGAGCGATCGTTTAAATCAGCGCGGCGAAAAAACGCCGACGCAAACGAGCGTTTTTGGAAAAACGCGCTCCCGACGGAAACGGCTGACGCGCGTCAACGGGTGGGGATCGCCTCCCCGTTTATAACCCCAAGATGTGACCGGGAGATATAGTCAAGTGTGCTGCGGAGACGAGCTGACTCACGCGCCTATCGATAAGGAGAGGGAGAGTGGCAATCGCGCCACCGTTCTTCGAATCTGACAGTGTATCTCGACGCTCGATTGTTTTCGATTTGGCTGCCAACTATGTGAAGCGTCGCCGGTTTGCGACTTTTTGCATTTGTTTCCTATTGTGACTGTGATATTTTCGTGTACGTAGTGATGGATTTTTTGGGGGTTTGACCAATTGGACCTGCGAGATGAGGGTCTTGCCCAAGTTAGTGCACAAATTTTGGGAGCACGGAGCCGGTCGGACGGTGAGTGTGAGTCAAAAAGCGAAAGTGCGAAAAGTGTTTTCCAAAGCATTTAAAATTCAAATTTGCGGTTGCAATTTTTTGTTTACTTATCGGAGGAAATTAGAGCGGCGATGTTATTTTGCGTTTATTTTTAACCAGCAGCGCATTTCGTTTCTAGTTGCGTTTTGAATTGTTTTGCGGTGCCGGTTGATGTTGCATTTTCACACGCTCGGATTGTTTTTTGCGTTGTTTCCTTCATTCATTAATCATTTCTAGATCGATCTTGGCTGGGGGAAATTTTAAAAAATAAAAGTGTTTCGTTTTTGGAATTTTTTTTTTCAAAAATATTTTTATTGTATTTATGAAGTAAATTAAGCAAAAACATCATAGTGTTGGGTATTTTGGGTGTTTAGTATTTTTACATTGTTATACAGGGAGGTCCGGATTTGTAGCGGACAGTCAAAATTAGTGTCAAGTAACCGTCATTACGTTAAATGTGTTGTAAAAAAAGTGTTATTTCTTACGCTGTAAGTAGTTATTTGTGAGAAGTGACAAATTTTCCAAAAAAGTTAATAAATGATATTGAAAAGATATATTTTTTTAATCAAATGTCTTTTGAATGTTTCAAAATTCTTATGTAGATCACCTTTAGAGCGAAAGTAAAATAGAAATAAAAGTAAAAAAGCAAAAGGATTAGTAACAAGAATTTAAAAATTCGAAAAAAAATTGTAGTTATTATTTGTTAAATATTATTTGACAAATTTGAATATTTTCCAACAAAAAAAATATTGCCTGTGACGTTTCAGATTTTTTGCAATTGTTAATAAAATAACTCGGAATTTGATCATACCTCTTGGTTTTGAAAAATTAATACATTTATATTTTGTTTTCAAAATGATTTTACTTAAAAAATTAAAATTCAAGCACTTTTCATAAGATAAAAATTTTAATAGCTCTTTAAAACAGGACATTTTGTACTGTTCAGGTTTGGAAAAATCTAAAATCAAAAATCTCTCTTAACAATGATCAAAATTAAATTGCTTTTTTTCAAATTCATTTATTTTCCAAAATTTGTTTCCTCATTTCTCCCACAAAATTTTGATTCTTTGTGTATCTTTACTTGCACAGAATTCTCTAGATCAGGACAAGTTTTATGACAAAAAAAATATCCCAGCCCCTCCACCATTTTGTACCAAACAATAACAATTTTTATCTTCAAGCGGTAGAAAATCTGTATAGAAGCGGGCGGAGTGTTTTTTTTTGTAATTGAAACACTTCAAATCCAAGGAGTTGAAATGTACACAGATTCGAGTCAGGTCATTTGGAGCGTTTCTCACGATTTATTTATCAATAATTACACGAAATATTTAATAATTAAATTATCCTTATTAAAAAAAGGCTGTAAAAAAGCGAAAAAACGAAATTATTACCCAATATTTAACAGGTGCCACTGTGGTACAACACGAGTCGCCCATGTGCACGAATGACAGATGTCAAAATCAAAAATAGCAAGATGGCCGTTCAACGTTAAAAAGTAAACTTTCGATTTTTTAGACTTTACTAATATTATTGAGCCGTCAAGTACCAACTAAAATTTGAAAACTGTAATACTGATGTAACTGCAGCAAAAGAAAATAAATGAGTTCACACCAGATTTTTTTTTGGTCCGCTTGAAAATAAAATAGAGTCTATTGTTTAGTGTGGAAGGTCTTTTTGTGCTTCACCCAGTTGTCAACCTCAACTTCGTCTCGGTCTCAATCTCTGGGCTTAGCACAAAAAGCCTCACTTCTACTCTTAATGTGATAATTTTTGGGGGGCTTCGAGCAGTTGATTTAAAAGCCACTTAAATAATCCTGAACAATTTGTAAGAAATATACTGAGAATTGCTTTCCGACAAGTTACAATAAAATCAAGAAAAATAATTTTACAAGTTGTTTGCGATGAAAGAACAATTTTATACACATTAGTAATAACAATATTCATGAACACAGCAGATTAAAACGTTACATTTTGTTATTTATTATGGTGGTCTTGACTATTTTAAATTCTCAAAAAAAAATTAAACAGAAATAAATTCGAAAGGGTAGATTGGTAATTAATTGTTTTTTTAAATGCCTTTCTGGTATAATTATTTTATTTCAATTTCGAATATTTCCTTTGAAAAAATATCAAGCCTCAAATTTATCTATTTCTTTTTCCACTGATGCTGTAAACTGTTCTGAAAAAAAAATATTTCATTGGAGTTTTCATGACAAAATAATAACTGATTACTTCTATCAATATTTTTCCTGTTTCATTTTTTAAATGATGAATAGTTTTAAGAATCAAGAGAAACTTTACCCTATTTACTTAGAGAACTTTCCTAAAAAGCAAATAGTTATTGATATATCAGGTGTTCATTCATGTATCCTCAAAGTTGGCGTTGAAGAGTCGATTGTGAACGCACCACTCGTCAGTCTGCAGAGTAAAAACACAAACAACGCAAAATGTGAGGTTAGAGTTAAACAGCTGATCCATGGTGCGATCAAAATCGACTCTTCACGCCTACTTCGAGGATAAATAAATGAACACCCGATAGATGGTGATTTCTTAAAGAAATTTACCTCTCAAGTTTTTTGTACAAATAAAACTAAAACAAAAATTCTTTTGTAGCTTTAGATACGTTCAAGTTTAATATTTTACAATTTTATAATATTTTGAAATTTAAAGTAACTAGGAAAAGTTCTCCAAAACTTATTTTGAAAAAATCACCAAAACAGTTCAGTTGAAGATTTTCTCAAAACAGGTAAATCTTTTTTTAAGAAAATCAAGACAACATTTGAACAAATAAAAAATAAATCTCAAGAAATTTCAAATTTTATAAATAATAAATTTTTTAGTGTCAAAACAAATAAAAATGGAACAAAAATTATTCACAGTTTTCTTAATAATAACAGAAGTAAATTATTATTTGGTAACAATAAAATCCTGCATGAGAATTGGTTCTTTACGTATAACAGGGGATTTCTTTACAAGAAGCAAGAGTCAAGATTTTTTAACTTGGATGAAGAATAAAAAGAAATTTTTGGGATATTTACTGTTACAGTTTTGCATTAACATTCCAGAAAAACCAAAATTTAGAAAGTTATGTTATTTATTAATGAATAGTTAATAGATAATGGTAATTTTGGTGTAATTTGGATTTTTTTGAAATTTGGATCAAAAATTATATTATTTTTTGAATCATAATAATCAAATAAAAGCCTGCAGTGGATTCAATTTGGGCGAAATCTGCCATTTAACTGTCCAGATTTAACTTGTTCAAACGTACGCAGTGCTCCGCATTGGGACCACTTCTATTTCGCCTCGCACGTCGCAAATCAAGTGGGCGCTGTCAAATCGCTCCTAAAAGTCCAATCAGCTCCCGATCACTGCGACACGAAATCAGCATCGATCATCAAAGCACAACATCAGCCGACGCCGACCGTAAGATCAAGGACACGTTCCGTTTTTTCCCTTTCGATATTTTTTACGACCCGTCCGATTTGCATGAGCCGAGCTCAAGGTGGCGGCGTGGAAATCCACAAGACCGCGGCGCGGTCGCACCGCGCCAGAAAGAAAGTTGCTTGTCCGAACGTTATGTAAAGAAATGGACACCGTCATCCGTCAAACGAGCCGCATCCGGAGATTAGGCCGCAATTACGCTCAATTTTCGTGACACAAACGAGGACACAATTGGCGAGCGGCGGTCAAGATCAAGGCGGCGCGCGATGCCCTTTTGTCGCCCAGTTGGGCGCCGCAGCCCGTCGATCCTCGCCCCCTTTTGGGCGGTAACTCAACAGAGCTGGTTTGTTCCAGGCCCTCGCCGCCTTCTGCGCCCATTCGGTGTCGATCTCCATCGGGATCTGCCAAGGATACAGCGCCATCCTGATCCCGCAGCTGAACTCGTCCTACGGGATCCACGTCGACTCGGAGGAGAGCTCCTGGCTGGGTGAGTGCGTTTATGCAAATCTTGTTGGCGAGGAAAAGGGAGTGGTGGCCTTAACATTGTCCTAGAGCGGGAGCGAGATCAACGACCTTCTGCTTTTGGGAAAAAAATTTGCTAAGCGCGGAGGCGCTTTGGGACCGGTGTGTCCCGTGGCCTTGGCGGTTTTCGGTGCAATTTAGCTCCGCGGCCCAGAATCGACTGTAACAGGCGCAATTTACACGAAAGAGATGTCAAGGTGAATTTCGACAAGGCGCTGATTGGTGATGAATTTTATGTTTGGGTCTAAACACCAGCGAAGGATTGTTGGGTTACATTATTTGGGATTAAACTTCACACTTTTACAAATTTCGCTCTCAGAGGGTTAACTCTTCTTTGGCATTAAACAATCACAAAAACCAACACAAACTGTCAAAGTTTTGTCCCTAGCTCAGATTTAGATTTTTTCAAGAATGTTTTTATTTTGATTTTTGAATTTAACACTCTGGATTCGTATTTTTGCAATTTTGAAAAAATACATCTTAGAAAGGGACATTTTGACCAAGATGTTTTTGAAATTTTGAAAACATGCAACACGCTTTGAGGAGCTCAAAAATTTTATGTGTAATACGAAATTTTTCTTCGTGCTTTAAATACAAGCAAAGATGCTATATGTTTGGGGAATCACCCGGTACATTCAAAATTTCGTTTTCTATTTAATTTGTGTTTAACATTGTTTCGGTTTTTCACGAATTCGGGAGTGATTTTCAATGATTTGTATGTTTTGAATCGCTGACTACATAATGACCCTTTCACAGAATATGCTAATCCGGAGCAACCTTTGAATTAATTGTCATTAAAACTGAATTAATTTTTAAATTCAAATTTGCAACTCGTTTTGAGCACAACAGATTTACGACGTACGCGAGTACAGTCGACGCCAAAGCATTGTGGCAAAATTTGAGACAGACTGTCAAAAAAAAAAAAAATTTGGACAAATTTTGAGAAATTTTTGGAAAACATTGTGAAAGGAACAATATAACAAAGACCAGGTTTTTAGAGTGATGAAGAAGATGCAAGACCTTTTCTGTAGACCCAGACCAAGAGGTCAAAATTTTTGCTTTCGTTTTCTCGATACACTAGAATATTAGAGGACAAATAAAATTCATTTTTCTCTAAAGGGTTAGTTTTAATGGGGTCTCGGTTATACTATGAGTTGGCATCCTTTGTTTCAAAGCTTCATTGAACCTTGTCCTGGTTCATTGAGGCTCTCTAACAACTCAGCAACATTCTTTCATCTGTTCCATTTTCTGTTCATTCTAAACTAGATTTCGAGATCTTGAAAATTTTCAAAAAAATACTATGTTTCAAACTAAATTCTTGCAATTTTCAAAAATATTTGTACACCATGAAGACAGCATAAATAAAATTACTCTGGTCCCTTTGCGTCTTTCAGGTCAGAATTTGATTTTTTTAAATTATACACACATTTTGAAATATTTAGTCCAGTCAAAAAAAAATTTGTTGCTTCAATTCCAAGAGTAAAACAATTGTGACTTGGACAGATCGGTTCATGAGACTCTATTGTACGGAAAATTGTTTAAACAATTTATAAAAATTGTTAAAGCTAGGAATTAAGTTTACCTCTGTGGGGAAAACTACATTTTTTCAAAATTTTCCAAAATTTTCAAATTTTAAGACTATTCTTCTGAACCAAAATACTGAAGGGTTCCTAGATTATGGGTTAACCCATAAAACCCAGAAAAGCCAATCACAAGTCAGGTGTGACAGATTTGGAAATTTTTCACATTTTTGAAAATACAAATTTTGGAAAATTGGTCATAACAAGCTTCAAAAGTACATTTTTTTTAAGAAAATCTGGCAAATATCGTGCTCCTGAAGTTTGCAAAGTATGGGTACACAATTAAAATCGTAGTATTTTTACGAAATTTTCCAAAATTTTCAAATTTTGAGACTATTCTTCTGAACCGAGATACTGAACGGTTCCTAGACTATGGTTTAATAGACAAAACCCAGAAAAACCAATCATAAGTCAGCTGTTCCCGATTTGGAAAATTTTCACATTTTTGAAATTACAAATTTTAGAAAATTGTGGACAGCAAGCTTCAAAAATACATTTTTTTTGAAAGAAAATCTGGCAAATATCGTGCTCGTGAAGTTTGCAAAGTGTGGATACACAATTAAAATCGTAGTATTTTTACAAAATTTTCTAAAATTTTCAAATTTTGAGACTATTCTTCTGAACCAAAATTCTGAACGGTTCCTAGACTACGGTTTAACACATAAAACCCAGAAAACCCAAACACAAGTCACCGATTTGAAAATTTTTCACATTTTTAAAATTAAAAATTTTGGAAAATTGTGCACTGCAAGCTTCAAAAGCACATTTTTTTTAAGAAAATCTGGCAAATATCGTGCTCGTGACGATTGCAAAGTGTGAAAGCACAATTAAAATAGTAGTATTTTTTCAAAATTTTCCAAATTTTTCAAATTTTGAGACTATGCTTCTGAACCGAGATACTGAACCGTTCCTAGACTATGGTTTAATGGACAAAACCCAGAAAAATCAATCACAAGTCAGCTGTTCCCGATTTGGAAATTTTTCACATTTTTGAAATTACAAATTTCAGACAATTGTGGACAGCAAGCTTCAAAAAAATTTTTTTTTTGAAAGAAAATCTGACAAATGTGCTCGTGAAGTTTGCAAAGTGTGATACACAATTAAAATCGCAGTATTTTTTCAAAATTTTCCAAAATTTTCGAATTTTGAAACTATTCTTCCGAACCGGACAAACCCCGGACAGACCGACTGGACAAAACCCAGAAAAATCAATTACAAGTTAGCTGTTCCCGATTTGAAAATTTTTCACATTTTTGAAAATTTTGGAAGATTGTGGACAGCAAGCTTCAAAAATGCAAAATCTGGCAAATATCGTGCTCGTGAAGTTGCAAAGGGTGAATAAACAACATTTCATATAAAAGAATGAGGGTGACCGTATTGTAGCTGTTCTAGTTGCGACGTGAGAGGCGTTCAAAAGCGCGCCGCGAAATACTCCAATTTCACGTGATCTACAGTTTGGGAGGTTAATAGAAAAAAATCTGAAACGGACGAAAAAAATTCGCATAATATCCAGATATTACAAAGAATTTTGAGTGCTAATTAGAATCGTTTTGGATTGTTAATAATAAAATAAATTTACCATTTACTGCAAAATTATTATGATTATATTTAATTTCTCTAAATGTGCAGCAGGTGCGCGTACCGCAGCGCTCTGCATTTGGACCTCTTCTATTTCACTTAGTATATTGTTTTTCAAGTGGGCGCTCTGCCATTTCTTAAAATTTGCTTCTTAAATCGAATATTGTTGCTCAATCGAAAATTTCGTAATTCTCAAAAATAAGTATTTGTGTATTGTAAAAAATTATTAAAAAAATTCCTTTCTGATCAGAATTCAAAATTTTTAATACATAGCTATTTTCAATACAAGTGAGCAAAGTAGTGCATTTAATCACAAGTACGGAAGTTGGGCGTCTGAGCCGAAGGCGAGGACCCCAACCGTACGAGTGATTAAATGCACGTTTGCTCATGCGTGTTGAATCTGATTTTTTCCATAAAATAGAGTCGCGGAATTGGTTATACATTTAAATAAATCAAAAATAAGACAAGTTTTAGTTACTACTATTCAGAAAGTATTTTAAAAACAGATTAAAAAAACTTTCAGTACAATATATCCACAAACTCTCAAAACATTCACTTTGCTCACTAGTGAGAAAATATTATTTCCTCACTAGTGATTCAATTGCCATCTTTGCTAACAATTTTCAGTGAGCAAAAACCACTAAAACCCAATGATCATGGAAAAAAACAATGTTTTCGTCGAAAATATCAAGTTGTGCGAATTTTTTGAAGCAATTTGCGATTACTAAACACCCTTTCGTAATAGTTTTCACACGTTTAATTCTAACATTGTTATACAATTGTTTAGTACATCCTTTTCATAATTGTAGGAAAGATCTTAGTACCATTAGCAAGAAAGAATCGATGAACTCGTTCGTTACATAAAATAAGACACATTTTTGAATTTGCTTTTGTTGCACAACGAAGCAAAAAGAGAATTTCAACTCTGACACAGTTTATCAAAAATGATGAAAAACTCAATCAGAATTAATTAGTAGTTCTGCAACGAAACGGATAAAATTATGAATGTATTGCAACAGCGAATCAATTTGGTTGATTTATGTGAGAGTCACCTGATAAATCGGTTCGTTTGAAACGAGTTCAAAGCCGATCAAAGCAAATAATTTCGGATTTGATTTTGGAAAAATGCGAAACATCCGACGAGCCCGCTGAGAATATTTTTTGGTGTCAAAGTCAAAGTGCATTCCAGAAGCGACCGAGCACCCAAATGAAAAAAGCTGAGGTCACTTCCTCTAAAACCAATCACGCTCGATTTTCGCAGAATTTTAATTGCCACGATAATCAGCCATTGATTCTTTTATCGCTAATAATTTTGACCTACTCAGAAACGACCAATGCCATTGCACCTCATTATTCATTCACACTGCTTGACAAAATCGCCAAATAAAAGTAAAAACCATTTGAATGAAATGTCGCAAGCCAAGGTCTTGGACCGTTTACTACAAGCCACACAACAGTTACCGCCGAAAGGGTAACGAACGGCCACCATTCCCGCCAGAGCTGAACCCTCCAGCGGACCTCGTCCGTTTTAGGAAGTTGCGAGTGCGACCTCGCCTCGCTTCCGATAATTCAAAAATCGGAAGCAATAATTAAGCGCTTAATTGATTTCTGAGGCATTTCGTTTTAGTGCACAATCCATTGTCAATGTCACTATTGTAGTCGAGACCTTGGCTATTTTCTCACGTTTTTGCAGCCAGCCTGGGTGCCATAACGAATCCGATAGGCTCGATTCTGTCCGGCGTGGTGGCCGAGTACTTCGGGAGGAAGAGATCCATCCAGATAAGCAGCGTCCCCTTCATTTTGGGCTGGCTGTGCATAGGTCTGGCCGACAACATCCACCTGCTGTACGTGGGGCGGCTGGTCACGGGGGTGGCAGCAGGTACTACTCCTCTCCCTCCATTCCCGCTCTACTGTTCGCTTCTTCCAGGCATGTCTTCGGCGTGCTACACCTACGTCAGCGAAGTCTCCACTCCCGAGAACCGCGGGATCTTCCAGACCCTGGGCCCCATCTGCGCCTCCTTCGGGATCCTGCTCACCTACACTCTCGGCTACTTCCTCAACTGGGCCACGGTGGCCTTCCTCAGCGTCGTCTTCAGCATCTTCACGTTGATCGCCGTCGAGTTCCTTCCGGAGAGTCCCGCGTACCTGATCAAGACCGGAAACAACTCCCAAAGCTTTGCTAGTTACTTGTGGTTCCGAAGAAACGTGGCTGTGGCCCAGCAGGAAGTGTTGCAACACTCCTCGGGAGAGAAGAGTGTCCGCCGCTCCACCAAAGAAGTGTACATGAGCGCGGCCACCATCAAACCGTTCCTCATCCTCGTCACGCTCTTCTTCCTCCAGGAGCTCTCCGGGATCTACACCATCCTCTTCTACGCCGTCAACTTCTTCGAAGAGACCGACCTCAACATGAACAACTACGTCTCGTCCATCATGGTCGGCGTGATCCGCTTCATCATGTCCATCATCACCGCGGTACTCGTCAACAGGTTCGGCCGCAGAGTCCTTTGCATGTCTTCCAGCGCCGGCATGACCATCACCATGCTGGTCATGGTGGTCTTCTTCAAGTACTACGAGGTCCACACCGAAGAAACCCGCATCTTCCCGCTCCTCCCCCTCGTCTGCGTCATCTTCAACGTGATGTTCAGCATGGTGGGGATGCTCCCGATCCCTTGGATCCTGGTCGGCGAGCTCTTCCCTTTAGAAGTACGCTCGATCATGAGCGGCGTCGTGATCTGCATCGCCCAGTGCTTCATCTTCATCTTCGTCAAGATCTACCCCGACATGATCAGCTTCTTGAACTTCAGCGGTACTTTGGGTACTTTCCTCGCCGCCTCGGTCGTGGCTCTGGTCTTCTGCAAGTACGTCCTGCCGGAAACCAAAAACAAGTCGCTGCAAGAGATCGAGGACTGCTTCAAGAATCGCAAGAGCGGGGGGCTGGAAGGGTACGACAATAGGGGGTTTGTTTTGAATCCTGAGAGCTTCAAGACTGATGAGATTTTCACGGTGCAGGTTCACTAAGTTCTTGTTGAGACAGTTTTTCAAGCAGGGTTGTAGATAGGACAGATTAGGTTGGCGAAAACAGGTGCAATTTCTAGTTTTGAACAGTTCTATGTTTGAAACTTGTTGATTTAGTTCTTATAGAACCAAAGGTGATTGTACAGAAGATGTTGTATTTTTGTATATATTTGACAAATAAAAACGTATTTATTACTAAAGTGGCGTTGAGTTTATTTAACAACACACGAAGTACCATTTGGTGCCGAAAGGAACGGATCAAAAAAGTACTAAACAAAATAAAAGTGATGTAAAAGAACCAAACAAAAAATTGTTGACTAAAACAAATTCAAAACAGTCTTATGCTTTCTCTTGTTTTGGATGAAAAAATAGTGAAAGAGAAAACGGTACTACCTCCGCGTTTTCTTGAAATCTACATCGAGGAAGTCCTAAAACCACGTCAATGTTTAAATAGCTATTGAATTGTTAGTTTATTGGAAATGTGTGTACTTAGAAAGTTGTTCTATTTTTGTCCAAATCTAGCAAATATTTTGTTTACTTAACGTCCTTTCATTCTCTTGGGTGATAATTAACGTGATAATCTCTACACAGTACTCATGACTGGTATTCCGCAATGAAATTCTTCAGGTGGTACCGCGTCCTCGTCAAACTTACACATTATTTATCTTGACCAGGGACGTCGTTTTATAAGTCATAAAATAAAAATATGATAATTTATGATTAGCATAAAAGACAATGAAGCAGGATAAAATAAAAAAGCTTGTGTAAAAAGAACAGATTTTGTTATATTGTTTCTTGTTATAATAGACGTCACAAACTGAACATTCTTCTTTTATGAAGATGATGAAGTTCCGTTTTTGTCAGATTTCAAGTTCTAGAATAGATCCGAAATCATTAGGAAATCTGGTACAAAGTTTTTATGTGCGTAAAAGAAGTAGATATATAAAATGTTTTGGACAAGGAGACCTAAAGGTGTTTTTCTTCAGTTCTAAATAATTTTTGAAAAGGATTCAGTAGTTGGCATAAAGAAGTACTTCCTTTCACCGATCGAAGAAAACCTCGCCAAAACTTTTAGAAGATTTCATCTCACACCTGAAGAAGTATCATCATTGGAGGTACAAGATTAAAAACTGTTCTTTGCATTTGAAATAGTTCTTGGTTCATAAAGAGATTACGAGAGTTGTGAAGAAATTTCTTTTGGTTTCTTTATTTTTTCTAATACATCACCATGGCTTTTATCAAGAGTTTTGCAAGAGATGCCATCAAGAGAAACCACTTGGAAGATTTAGAAAACTGTTCTTCTTTGAATTTAAAATTTTTCTTGGTTATCCAAAAGTTCTGTTATGAAAATTTTTAGATGATTTTAACAACTAGAAGTAGACTCTTTTCCTACTCTTCATTCAAAAGGAAAATAAGAGAATCAAAAGTACCATCCAGTACTAGCTTGGTAAGTTCAGGAAGTATCTTGTGAAAATACATTTTTTATGATATATCTGTTTTAAACCCATTTTGAAGATCATTCTACGTTCGTGGTTCAAAGTTAGAATCTTAATCTTCTTATGGAAGCTTCTTGAAATGATCTCAGTAATAAATTGTTGTTAACGTTATTGCCTGATGATTATTTATAAGTTCTCTGACAGTAATGAGAGATGGTTCTCCTATTTCTTCTATTTCTTCTCAAATGCATTGTTGTCAGCCAAGTCGTACCCTGATTCAAAATATCCTAACGTTCGAATTATTTGTGATTCTTTTTTTTGAGAATCCTTTGATGATTTATTCTGTTAGGTTCCTCTTATCAGAAAAAGGAAATTGTTCAAGAATATTGTAAAGCTGCGAAGAGCAATCTAGACGCGTTCAAAAGAGTCTCAAAGCAGCACCTAGTCACAACGATGACGTCATCGATTTCGATAAAGTGGGAAGCACCGAGGCCTACCTGGAATGTTCGAGACAGTACCGGCATCCGGAAATAAAAGGAGAGCTAAGATTGTGATTAACAAGCGTTAATGCAAGAGCGCGAATTTCAATTTAATTTTCTGTAGTGAGAAGTTAATGTTCATTTAGTGTAAATTGTTAATCAACAATAAAGTGATTGTTATTGTTTTCTACAAGTTTTTTCAAAACGACAAATCAGAATAAACGTTACAGCATAATAAATGTATAACATAAAAATAATTAAAAAGTACGAAAAGATACATTTTGTTAACTAAAACAATCATAATGAAAAATTCCAGAGATAGTAAAATACTTTTCGGCTTCCCCAACCATGAAACTGTGTCAATTTACGTAACTGCGATTTACTGACGGATGCTGTAAATATCTGGGGGAGTGCGGTAGCACCCGCGGTTAATTTTCTCTTTTTACACTACTTTAAAATTAAAGTGTTCATATTTTACTTTAGTGTAAAAAAACATATTTTTCTTCCAACATTCATAACAAATTGTTTACGCAATGATAAGAAACCATGAATTATTTTAAGGTAGAAGATTAGGTAGACTGACGAACCTACTAAACAGACACTCGCCTTTGCCTCGTGACTGAAACGTAGTTGTCGCGCTGTAAAATACGCCTACCGCACTATAATGTAAATAACTACATATGTATAATGTTGTCGTTAAAAGTATTAAAGATAAAATGAAAATAATGTATGTGCATTCCCAGTCTGGAAATTAATGTTTTAAAGCATACAAAAAAAATTACAATAAATTAACGTAAACCTTATTAAAATGGCATTGTTCTTGGACACTCTAAATTAGTAATATAACAATATAAATAACAAATAAAACGATTTTGTTCAGTAATTAGTTGTAAGAAAAACATTAAAATATATTACTTATAAAGAACCGTTTAATAATTAATTTGTTTTTATTACATACGGAAACGGAAACAAAAAACAAATAAAGCATTTAAATTTTAGGAAATGAGGGTTAATGAATTACATTTGTAAAACACAAGAACGACTATAACAATAACAATTAACATCCTACGTCCTATTTTTTGAAATATTATTTCATCACAATGACAATACCTTTTGAGAAAAATAGAGTTGACATTGTGACATACTGAGGGTCAATTGAATTGTCGATTAAACCTTAAAAAGAAATCAAACAAATAAATAAAATAAATGAGGATAACCTCAAATAACAATACAGGCAGTTGAAATTATTTGTTGTACTACAAGTCCAAGCTGTAGAGGGGCACCATCTTGTTGAATTAAAAAAGTTGTCTTGAAACTTCCTCCAAAGGTGCCTAGTGACGTTAAAACAATTTACATTCAAAAAATGAAGAAATTAAAGTGAGAATTGATTTGAAAATCATCTTTGACGTTTAGGATTCCTCCGGGAAGAAAAGTGTAAGTCAGGAGGTAACACAACAGCACGCCACTTAGATTAGAATTGAAAGAGTAATAAGCGAGGATAACTCGCTACAGCGCAACAAATTTATTGGTAGTGCGTAGCGCCCTGACGTCACATCGTGACGAGACCAAGTGTAGAACACAACCAGAGATTTTCTCTTCCTGACAAGCTTAGTTTGAGGAAAATCGATTTGTTGGTTTTTGAGTTAAGTGGATTTAAACAAAGATTCAGACAGACAAATTTTAAAAATTGCTAAAATGTTTTCGGTATCACGTGAGGAATCCAAAACGTTCACAAACTGGTTTAAATATCGAAGCAATAGATATACACTCCAATTTTATTTTTATTTTTTTGTTTTATTAAATTTATTATTCAATTTTTATGTTTTGTTTACGTTACTTTTCAAAGTTGCTAAACTCAGATTTAAGATGGCATTTAAGAAAAATCTCTTTAAACCAAACAACCTCTCTTAAGGTCATTTACACACAAGTTCTTATTCAACTTGTACAGATGATCATGTACCCACACACTCATGTCAAGTGAAACGAGTATCAATAGCTATCAGTAGTTTCTAAACAAGTTCAATTACAATGACCATTGTATGACTTAAGTCAACATTTACTTAATCAAAGCCAAATTTTACGTCTCTAAAAAAGTAAAAGCAGTTTACAAAAGTACCTAACCCGCAGATTATTTTAATTACAAAACTAAAAGCGCAAATTTAAAGTGAACAAGCCAAGTTCCAAGTACTTGGTTTGGAGGTTTTGCTTTTTTTGCGATTTCAGAGAAATTTCGTATTTAGCACAAAACGTGTCACACAACTGTATAATTTTTTTCGGATTACGTCCGTAATCCACTCGATTATTTCCACTCGTTCAGACAATGACTAGTTCTTAGATCTTCAAAGAACTTTCTCTGCGACAATTTCCTCCGTCCTAACTAGATTTTAATAATCAGTTTCTGTTCGCAACAATCCGGATGAGACACGGTTGTCTAATCGTGTTCTTTTTTAACACCTAAAAAATTGTGCGGAAACGCAATTAAACTACTGGTTGGGGCTGGTGATGTTTATTTCAAAAATGTAAAATAAAATATTATTCTTTGCGAAATGTTTTATTTGACAGCTTGGAAAACAAACCTATGATATTTTTAATTTTATATTTAAGATGCTTAAACAAATCGTCTTTTATTTTTTATTCGACACTGTCAGAATTTGAGAATTTTCTCCTGTGTAAACGGATTTTGATAAATGTCACAATTTGTCAAAACGAAACGTCAAGCTAATTTTAAAGATTTTAAACGATTTGGAGCCTTGAAGGGGCTCGTCGAACAAAAAAATGTGTTTCACTCGCGTTTTAAACTGGCCCACTCATACCAAAAAAAGACCAATTTACACACGAACTCGTTAAATAAACTACTATGTATTTCAGAAATCAAAATGATAAAAAAATAAAAAAAATAAGTAGCCAAGATCATCACAACGAAAAGCAGTCATAAAGTACTTTCACTTGGAGTGTAAACTTGGTTGCATAACATTTACGTTTTTCGTTTAACAATTGTCTAACAATATATGGCAAAGCATCCAACATTTAAATGTACATTTGCATTTACCCAGTAGTTCTATTATTATCCACTTATATCTAGAATAACTAAAATTTATCAGCCTACTTAGTACCGTGAGATCATTTAAATTTATAATTAAAGGAGGCAATGACTATTAAGTTAGATTGGCAACACTGTCGACAACTTGATCTGAATTGTCAAAGTGACGTTTTAAAATTCAATACAAAATATGAAACGGCGAGTCAACAGTTGTATTCAAGCCGGGGGAGAACCTTAGAACATTTTCCACAGTGACCCAGAACTCGCTCCTCAGAGCAAAAAGGAGAAATCTCCAAAAAAAGGACAAATACATAATCCCAAAGAACATTTTTTCTAACTTGAATGGTATTCAATAAAAGAACATATGCTTCCTGGTGTATTTGGATGCTTTGATTCTCTCCCTTCTTTCTTGCTTGTCTGTGTCTTTGTCCCTTTCACTCAGCTGTGTATTCATCCATCTTCCTTCTGCTCTTAATCTGTTTGTTTTAGCATTTTACAAAAATTTCATTCGTTTTGTGTTCATTTAAATTTCTCCTCAAAGTTGGTGTTGAAGAGTCGATTGTGAACGCAACACGGATTATCTGTTTAAATCTAACCTCACTTTTTTCACTGTTTGTGTTATTACTCTGCAGACTGACGAGTGGAATCGGCAATTCCTCGTAACAGACATAACAAAGCGTCAATATCATACGAACGTATTTGATGTTGACGTAACTGACCTTGTTGCTTCTTAAGTATTTTCTAATTGAACGAATTAATGCTTTTTTTAACTGTAACAGTTTAAATACCTTTTTGTTTCAATTAATGCGTCATGCATGACAAATAGGTAGCAAATTCTTGCAAAAGTACTTTATTCTTGCCACAGCATGAGCGCTTCAAAATTCACAAACTGTCACAAAACTGTCAGAACTAAAACTTCATTTTCAATTTTATTAAAAACACGCACAATACCTATATTACAAACGGACCTACAATATCACATTAACACACTTCAACCCTCGCTCTTTCGCTTCTCGCAGTGGATGAGTCCAGCGAGCGCACTCTGAAACCCCGCGTTGTAATCCAGCGTGACCTCGTTGTAGAGAAACTCCTCTCTGACATCTTCGTAGTGGTCGTTTTGGTCTGGCCCGCTGACCAAAGCCCCGTACAAGATCTGCGGATTCGGTCCTTTCCAAGTGAACTGCTTCCACCCGCACGGCTCTGGCAAATCTGGACAGGAACTGGAAATTTCATTCGAGTAAAGCGCATCCAGAGACTCAAGTCTCGTACCTGGCGGAGTGATGGGGCTGTTTGGGGTAGTCTTGGCCGAAGCCCACCACGAAACTCCGACCTTTCGATCCTAAAATGTAGTCGATTTGTTCTTTGGCAAAGTTGATGTAGCTAGTTTCGGATATGTTCAAGCTGAGGGCCGCCTGCAAAACAGCGTGAGGAGAAGAGTGGTGGCGTGATTGGTCAATACCTGGAGACAGATGAAGGCGGCGTTGGCGGCGTGGGAGAGAGTCCCGGATTTGTCTATGAAGACTAGGCCTAGAGGGGTGCGGGTCTGGTCGTTGATTGAGTAGTCGCAGAAGTTCTTGATGGTTGTGATGTACTCGAGTCTGAGGGTTTGCTCAGCGAGGAGGAGCTACAAGACGAAAATTGCACTGGTCTGTACATGATACAGGAGACAAATCGATGCTCGTTAATTAGAGATTCATAGCTTTGTCAGCTGAGCGAGCAGAAACGTTTTAAACGATTTATGAGTAGGTATTGCAAACCAAACACCGAGGGTCATAAATTCACATAATGTGGAATATATTGAAGGGTTGGTTCAAAAGCTCCCACATTACGCCCACTTCTGATACAATCTGTCACTGTTGACAAAACAATATGACAGAGATTAAGCTCGTAGCAAATTTAATGGAAATGAAATTTGTAGAATACTTCCCAAGAACCTTTAATTGTTATTGTTAAAGATCGTTAATGAAGGAGTAACAATCAGTTGAGAAAATCGTCAACACGTCAACATCCCAAAGAAGAAGAACCGCGATTTATTCTTACTTAGTAACAATAATTCACAGATTTCGTTATTGTCTAGAACGCCTAAACTCCGACATATTTAGATTTGAATTCAAATTTCGGCGGGAAAACATTAAAAAGCAACATCAAATTTGATTGGCTGTAAGGAACAAATTCCAAGTTCGATGAACTGATTGGACGTTTGGTCAAGATGGCGACCATGGAGAAACTGGAGCAGTTTGTAATAAATTAATAAATAGAACGCTGATGGGCTGATGTCTTTAATTAGCTCTCGACAGCAGAGTGTGTTCAGAGGATTTAACTTTCAAGGTAATACTTCTCATTGTTTTTCAAATATAATTTGAAAATTTACAATTATCGTTGTTTTTTTCTTTTTCGTTAAAGCAACGAGGCAGGTTACTTTTTTTGACAGATTATAGTTTAGAAATCGAGTAAAACACTGTTCTACCGTTTTAAACCGTACGGTTTGTTTGTTAACTGTCTCCATTATAAATCGTTTTGGATGACGTCATCACAAGTCACCAACCATTGTGTTCAGCTGGTGACATGTTGAGTCTTCTCACCTGAATCCCTGCCACTTTCTTGTTGTAAAAGAACTCGTTGGGCCTGTCCTTGATCCTGAACTTGGAGTAGAAATTCTCCGCCTGCTCTATATACTTGACTTCCTTGGTGACCTTGTACAACCACACCGCCGCCCAAGTCAACTCATCTCCATACCCTGAAGACCTACAAATATCTCAATCTCCCGGTCCTCGCCCCGTTCTCCCACTTACTCATAGTACGCCTTCGCCCCCGGAATGGCGTCGTGGTAGAGTCCCCGGTGCGTAGTCGCGAACTCGTACAGCTGCACCGCGTGCTTGAGCAGCTCCTCCGAGTAGGTCCGGTTCTTGTGTTTGAAGAGGAGACTGGCGGCGGCGAGCGCCGCCGACGCTTCCCCGGCCAGGTCGGAGCCCGGATGGTCCACGTCGATCTTGTAGGCGGGCCTCGTCATGTTCAAGTCTTCGGGGCGGCCCCAGAAGGTGTGGTCCATGGCGAAGTCGCCCACTTGGCCGTAAAACTCGAAGGGGGAGATGTGGCACTTGATGAAGTAGTCGGTGGCCCACTTGACGGCATCCAGGCCGTGGTCGCGTTGACCTTGAAAGCTGTCATTCGATCACTGGGTATGTGGGGACGAGACGGGGCGAGTGGGGGTAGAAAACTGCGAAAATGTACCTGTTTCGGCGTAGGCGTCGTCGAAGGAGAGCATCCCCCAGGCGAGGATCGTGGTGGTGAAGGCCATGGTGAAGGAGAACTTGACGAAGTCGCTGGCGTCGTAGTAGCCCCCGCTGAGGTCCTCGCCGTGGAGGCCCTTGTCGTCGAGGGCGGAGTCTCGCCGCCAACTCACGCGGTTCGACTCAGGCAACCGGCCGGATCTTTGCGCTTCGTAGAAGAGGAGGGACAGCTTGAGGGCGGTGCGGTAGTCGGGGGCGAACGGTGCCATCGACTGACAGGTCGTGCTGGTGGCGGCGGTGAAGAGTAGTACCAAGAAGTTGATATTAGGCATCTGGAAGTTTGACAATCTACAATTTATACGTCAATGGTTGATTCAAATTGATCAAGTCTTTTACCACAATCGATAACGAAAGCTTGATGGGGGAGTATTTGTCTATCAATTCGGCTTTGATGAGTCTGTTCGGGCTTATTTCGATTGTAATTAGAGTGATATATAAAATATTTGACGTTTGTGACAAATGTCAAAATATTCCATAGACATAAATAAATCGAGATTGTCACAATTTCCCTGCAATTATTGCACTTTACGAGACGAAATTCCGACTGCGTGGATGCACAGAAGAATGTAAATTTCCGAAGAATTATGATGTCCAATACCGTAAAACAATTCGACTCGTTTTTACCCAGAAATCAAATACATTTTTGATTTGAACGTTGCGGTTTTTACAATCGTGCAAAACGTTTGAGTGATGCAACAAACTTTTCCAAGACATGTGAGCCGACGTTGATAGCATATTTCGCGCCGCATTATGCAGATAAGTTCGAAATTCGTAGTAAATTTGACATTGGTGACAGTTCTCTTCGAGATGTTCGCGTGAGCGCCGCTCGATGTCGCGGCCGCCTGCGTCGTTTGCTTGTTTCGTTCCCAATTAATCGAATTCTCACCTGTTGTCCGTGCGAATTATCCGCAGAAAAAACGCAGCCGGATGCAGAAGACGCCTCTTGAATAACAAACCAATAAATTACAAATCGACATTCGCATAACAATAATTATCACTCACAGACGACTGGGATGAGATGGAATTACATAAAGCGTCGATATTGAATTTCAAATGATTTCCAGCTAAACGTTACGCAATTGGGAAAACAATGAAATTTTCGACGTCCGTTGCACCCGCCCCCACTCTTTGGCGGCCGCGTTTGGCGCGGAGGTCGCGTTTCGCACTCACCCTGTATCGTGGGCTATAGGGCTTCAGTGTGGGGATGTTGGCATGATGCGCTGCTGGGATCTGGCATTTGAGAACTGGAGCGGTGACACACTGAGGGGACACTTGTCGACAAAGCGTTTCACTTTTGGAGCGCGACGGAACGTCTTGAGGCGAGCGGGTCGACTGAATGGCGATGGTCTCGCAGCCTTTCACTTTTTAAACAATGTTGCAGACTACAATGTGATGTCGAAGTTGACGTCGTTGCGGTTCGACCGGAATTTTTATTTGTGGAGGTGGCGCTTTCGGAAATTCGCCGCTGGGGCAAAGCGAAAACGTCGCTTTACTACCAAATTTGGGACACATAATCTGAATACATTTCAAGTGATACAATGAGTAATAAAAATGAAAAAATAAATAAAAACTACTTCGTAAATGGTACCAAGGTGCATTTTGTTCGAGATTTCAATTGGTTCTCAGTTATTATAAAATAAGAACTTACAGAATAAATAAAAATACATTTTTCAGTCATTCGTCGAGCTGTATAATTATGGAATAGCACATTCTTCAATGAGCGTATAATGATGGGATGGCAATTATTCAAGAGGATGAAAATTCCAACACGAGCCGTAGGCGAGTGGTGGAATCATCCGAGTGAACAATAGCCATTATACACGAGTTGAAGACTAAACCTTCTCCACGACCATACCAAGAAGAAACAATCTTTGAAAATTGAATTTAATTTAATCTTTAATATTTGACAATTAAAATTGTGCCTAACTATCACGGGGCGTGGAATTGATATAATTCTTTCATTGAATATGCAACAAGAATGTATTAATTCTTTAATAGTCGTGGAGAAAAACCAATTTAATTAGCTCTTGCCGGTTACGAAGAAAGAATAATAGTTTATGGAGAAAGTCACATATTTTCAATTGTTTTTAAATTGTTATAAAATTGATACTGACAGAAAGAATAAAAAATACCTTTTTCCATGATCATTGAATTTCAGTGGGTCTTTGCTCACTGAAAATAGTGAACAAAGAAAGCAATTGAAGCACTAGTGAGGAAAAAATATTTTCTCACTAGTGAGCAAAGTAACTGGAAGTTTTTCGCGCCCCCTTGTAAGCCTCTGCGTCTATTGTCAAACACGCAATTGTCATCACAATGACCAACATTTGCACTGCCAACATACGAAAAAAGTCTCAACCTTTTTTGGTCACTTATTTAAAACGTTTTGTAATGCGAAGAGTGTCCGGTCAAACTGGGTCATCAAAACATTGCACCTTAAAACAATATTATTCTTACTCTTTAACTCGAGATGGATGACTAATTCGTTTACGTACACAACATTGTTTAATATTTGTTACTGCATTTGCATGTTCTTGGTTAGTAAATTATTTTTTCACAATAAGGAACACAGTCCAGATATCTGTTTACACTGTGAAACATATTCCGCTATTATCGCATCCATCAGCCTCCGAGGGACAATCTAATTAGCAGAAAC